>NC_089219.1:71523433-72929569 GCF_963924675.1 Phocoena phocoena | reverse complement strand
CCATCAATCTTGATTTTTGAATGATATTCTAGAACAACTTTTGAGTTCTAACGCATTTGGAATGATTGTCAAAGTTCTCCACTAGAGACTGGGTTAAAAATTAATCAGCAATAAGTTTTATGGACTTTATATGTTGCATTAGTCTAATTAGCTACTAACCCTGCAGGGGTAAGGGCTGGAATTAGAGTTTTCAGATGAAATAAATTGAAAGTAGAAATGATCAATTCTTCCTTTTCCTCAAAGAAAACATAGATCTTTAAAAAGTATTTTTTTTCTTTTACAAAAAGGGGCCTGGGTCCATAATCTAATAGGTTAAAGTAGACTCATTGATTGCTCTCTAAGGATCTGGAACAGTCCATGAAGCAGGCACAGAATAAAACAGAAATAGCTTCGGCAGAGAACTGATATTCCCATTCATGCTCTGTGGAATTACAAATGACTGGGCTTTCCATTGTGATACATTTCCTCCTACACATCTGCAAAGAATTGTGCAATATGTTTAGGAAAACACTGTGATTTATTTTCAAGGTCTAGGAGATTTCAGCTTTCTTAACTCTTTACTATCCTGCAATAATCAAGACTAAGCAGGTTTCCTGAAGAAATTATTTTCATAAATTATTTTCTTAACAAAGTAATGTTAATGGAGAACATATGTAAAGTTTCAAACTTCTGCAAACCAACACAACTTCCCATGCATGTAGCAAAGATTGACCACCATCAGACACCTTTATTTTTGGACCAGTTAACAAGTAGAGCACACTCACCTTGCACCACTAGAACCTGGTCATTTTTATTATGGTAAACATTGGATTCATTAGCCTAACACCCTCAAGGCAAAATTCTAATGACCACTGGATCATAACAAGATGGATGCCACAGAAGAGCCATTTAACTTGATTCCAAACATAAAATTATTTATTAAAAAAGATACAATTGAATTGTTTTTTGCACAAATGCTATAAAATATTTTTATTAAAGTAAAAACAGTGATAGGAAAAACAGAAAAGGAGAGAAAATATCCAAAAACAGCCAAACATATTTAACAGAGATGAAACCCATTCTATTTCCCTGGGGTGAAAATGTGTGGTTTAACATATGAGAAGGATATTTCACTTGGTGTATGTTACCCATCATAGCAGCACCAGCAGGGACAGCTACAGAAAACGGTCCATTAGTTTTTCCATAATAAACTCTTTTTTCACTGGCACACTCTTGGGATTCTTTGACATTATTTCAGTGTAGTTATTGGTGGATGGCTTCAATAATTGGAACTCTCACAACCTGAAATTAACATTTTCATGTCACTCTAGTATATGTTAAATATTGCAAAACTTGGTTTTAAGGGCATTCTCTCCAATATATGTGATTCCAAAAGGCAAAGTTGTAAATGAAAAATGCTCTTTATATTTCTGCATTTTAGATTCGCACTTGTTTCTCAAATTAGCATGTCAAGACACCCATTCAATATAACTTTATCATGCTCAAGGAAGGACAAATGAATGAGAGTTAACAGCTCCCAGTTGGAGTCTCCAATGTGCCTAATATATACCTAAGGCAACAGCCTCCACACAAGGGAGTTCTCTGAAAATATGTGCCCTATAATGTACAGGAACAAATAAGAATTAGATGGAAGTCTTCACCAAGGTTAAAAAAAAAAAAAAAAAAAAAGTCAACACCTAGTTGTGCCAA
Organism: Phocoena phocoena; assembly: GCF_963924675.1. NCBI lineage: Eukaryota > Metazoa > Chordata > Mammalia > Artiodactyla > Phocoenidae > Phocoena > Phocoena phocoena. The sequence continues at coordinate 72,927,880 of NC_089219.1, read as the reverse complement.
GTGCCAGGAAAAGGATATGGTCCTTATGCTAAAAAGAAATCACAGTCTAATATAGAAGCTAGAATTTAGGCAGCATAGTGAAGTAAGTTCAATCAGAGAAATATACAACCATTTAAGGCAGAACACAGAAGAAATGTGGTTTGTGCATGCCAAAACCCTCCTTGGAAAATTTTCTTACAGCTACAAAGGATATTAGACTTCATCTGACTTTATGTCCTCTCTAAATGTTATGGATAAGACTAAAACCTAAAGAGATAACATGATTCATGCAGGGAACCACAGCTCATTTACCTCACAGCTCCAAATTCCAAACCTAATGCTTTATTGACTACAGCAAACACCTCTTTGGGAAATACATGGTAGTGTGTCCCTAATTCATAAGACCAATATGCACATTATTACTTTATTCTCAAAGACTACAATAAACTGGGGAGGGTGTGGCCTGAGGGATGACAATTAATTTCTTATTTACTTTATCCTTCAATTGTGCTATTTAATAAAGGAATCATCACTGAGAGACAAGGAACTTAGAAACAAAGTTGAACTAAAGGTCTAAGAGAATAAGCAAAAATAGTCAGTGTATTAGGTCCATGGAATAAGAGATGATCATTTCAGCATTAAAAAAATGTATCTTAATAACTCTTACAGAATGGGTAAGATTTCTTGAGGAAAAAGAAAGAAATAATAATCATGAAAATCCAGTCAGCTTAAATGATGTCATTCAAGAAATATTTATTGAACACTTATTATGTTCCATGCACAACATTGGACACTAGATGTTGCACAAGAGATGTCAAAGTTCCTGTTTTTAGAAAGGTATCAGTTTAGTTTAAGTTAATAACCACATGAATAATTCAACACAAGTCAAGTACTCTGTGATTGGAACATAGTACCATGAGGGGTTATGACAAAGGATTCTGACATAGCCTGGGAGGTCAAAGAAGTTTTCCTGTACAAACTGATACTTAAGTGAGATAAAGGATAAACGAAACTTAACTAGGTTAAATTGATGAGGCAAAGGAAGTCATGTCTAGACAGGTAAGGGGAGAGAACTGTGAGATTGGTCTGTGATCCAGAGACCATATTAGTACATGTGAAAGACTGAGGTCTTTGTAGTAGATTAATTACACTAACAGCCCCAATCTATTGCACCTCCCCAAATTCATGCCCTTCTACTGCCTCCCCACAATGACTCCAAGCTTGCCCTGTGGCTTGCTTTGTCCAACAGAACAGTAGCAAGCTGGACCCAAGCAGAGACTTGAAATAGCACTTGCACCTTGCTCTTTCCTGTCCCTCCACCATGAGAACATGTTTGTGCTAGCTTGCTGAATGAGGAAATGTGGGGCAGAGCTGAGTTGCCCAGTGGTCTCTGCTGAGGGCAACTCAGGCCACCCAACCACCAGTCAGACACTTGGAAGAACCCAGTCAAGATAAGCAAAGCAGCCTGGCTGATTTGTAACTAGTGAATGAATCCTGCTAAGTCCTGCTTGTATCAGTAGAGCTCCTCGGGTGCACCCAAAAGGACTAACCAATCGATCCACAGATTTGTGAGCTAAATAAATACTTAATGTCTTAAGCCACTAGTATTTGTGATTGTTAGGTGGCATAAATATAGCTATAGATAACTGATATAGTGGTAAATGTGGAAAATGGATAGGCAGTGGTATATAGTGTGCTTGAGAGTGGAATGATTTTCAGGCTATTGCAATAAGACATAATAGCAGCTTGGACTAAGTGATAGTGAGGATGAAAACAAAGCTACAGAATCAGGGCAATTTGGATTTAATTCTCTAGAAAATGGTGAATGATTAAAGGCTTTTAAGCAGGCAGATAGTGACAGGAACAGAGTTCTACTAATTTAGGAAAATTAAATTGACCACGTTTTCATGAACAGATTACAGCAGAAGGAGAGTAGCAACACAGAATACAAGATCAAAAGATTGAACAACAACAACAAAAATGGTTAAATTCAAGGGGGGTATCTCTTCACAACCTGATATTTAATGAAGAGCCTCAGACAATGAAACCATTCTGAGGCCCATATTCAAGAATAGATTCTCAATCTTTCTAGATGTTAGTATCTTAATTAGAGGACTTTTTGACAGCTCAAACTCAGTTAGTTGGTTACTTGAAAGTGAAATGGAATCTATGGATTTAAACATGATAAATTAGTTCCAAGACTGTTTTGCATTAAGTGGTCTAGTGGATAAGAAATTAATATAAAGATATAAACAGGGGACTTCCCTGGTGGCGCAGTGGTTGGGAGTCCACCTGTCAGTGCAGGGGACGTGGGTTCGTGCCCCGGTCCGGGGGGATCCCACATGCCGCGGAGCGACTGGGCCCATGGGCCATGGCCGCTGGGCCTGCGTGTCCGGAGCCTGTGCCCCACAACGGGAGAGGCCATGGCAGTGAGAGGCCCACGTACCGTAAAAAAAAAAAAAAAAAAAAAAGATATAAGCAGTTTAAAGGGCATGAGATTCATTTTAATGTCCATTTCCACATTGTTGGCAAAGGCTCTCTATAGATTAAAAACCTAATATGGACAACAGGTTAATCCTTTCTGACTTCTAAAAATTTTCTCAACTTCATCATCATTACCATAATAGGAATCTTATTCTATAATACATAGAGACACATTATAGTCTCTCAGTGAATGTTTAGTCACTCCATAATATTCATGGTATAATATGGAATAGAAAATGCTGAAGAGAGTAAGCCATAGATTTTAATCTTATCTCTGTTTGAAGCCAACTCCTCCCCTTTGCATAAATCCTATTTCTTCTTGCTTATTTAAGGACATCATTCCAGGAATTCCTTGAACAGCATCACTCCAGCAAATCTTCCCTCTTCCTCCTACATAGATATTTTTCTCTCTTTCTTGTGTATAGTTGAAATCACTGTATATACGTACAGTTAAAGAAATTATCTTGTTTCATCTTCCCTGTCACTTTTCTACCCATCACTTTGTTGTATTTATTGAAAAACTCTGAGGGAGTTATCTATTCTTGTCATTTCTAATTATCTTCTTCCATATTCCTTCAAACCCAAACAAGCTGGGTGTTTTCCTCCATCACTCCATCAAAATGTTCTCATCATGTGTATCACTGCTGTCCACATTGGTAAATCCAATGGCCACTATCAGCAGCATACCCACTTCCTTGATACATTTTCCTCACTTGCATTTCATACCACCCACTCCCTTGATTTTTGTTCTTCTTTTCTCAACCTTGTTTATTGGATTATTTTCTACTCCCCAAACTCTTAATGTTGGAGCACCGCACAGCTTTGTCCATAGACTTCTCTTCACTATCTCCATTCACATCTTTGATGATCCCACCCAATCACATGGATTTTAATATAACCCATATGGCAACTACTCACAAATTTATATCTCTAGCCCAGGCGTCTATCCCAAATAGCTCATTTATATCTCTGTCTACTTAACTATCCACTTGAGTATCTAATGGACATCTCAAAATTAGATTTTGCCCTAAAATAAACACTAGACTATACTACCTACAACCTTTTACATATCAATTGGTGGAAACTTCATCCATCTAATTGCTCAGGAAAAAAAAAAAAATATATATATATATATGTATATATATATATGTATATATCCTTGACCCTTTTCTTTTTTCATACTTTGCATCCATCTTATCAGTAAATTCTGATATACAGCCAGAATCTCATCACTTCTCTTCATCCACACTTATACCATCCTGGTGTGGGCTACCACGATCTATTACTTGAATTACTGTGATACCCTCTTAATTGGTTTCCACTTTCTTCTTCTGACAGTCTATTCTTAACATGGCAACCAGAGTAATGCTTTAAATGTTAATACAACTCATATCATTCCTCTATTCAAAACTGTGCCATATCTTCATATTCATGCAGACTAAGAGCCAAAATTCTTTGAATATTAAATGTCCCCTACCTCTGTACCTGAATGCAGTTATCCCACTAAATTCATCTCCTAATATTCTCCTCTTGCCCCAGTACAGCTATGACATCTCCTTACTTTTTCTTAAACATGATGAAAACATTCTCACCTTAAAGGATTTGCTCTAACTGAGTTCTCTGCTTATAACACTCTCCCTCCAGATGTATGCATCTCTAATTCTCTACCTTTCTTTAAATTTCTGCTCAAATGTCACCTTCTCAATGATGCTACCCTAACCTCAGTATTTAATATGGCAGTCTAACTCCCTTCACCAAATCCTGGTACTCTTGATTTCCTTTGCCCTATTCTATTTTTCCCCATAACACTTATTACCTAAGAACACATTAAATAATTTACTTATTTATTGTATTAATAGTTTATTTTCTGCCTCCCTCCTCTTGAACATAAGAACTGTGAGCTCAGAAATCCTTGTTCCATTCAACAAAATATTCTCAAGAGTAAATAGAGTCTAACACACACACACACACACACACACACACACACACACACACTAAATAATTATGTATTGAATGAATGGATGAACAAAATGATATTCTGATTTATATGAAATGACATACTCCACCCTGCAACTAAACCCTGTGTTTGTATTATGAATTGTTTCTGTGATTACAATTAATGCTTTTTCTGTTGGATTATATATCAGAATAAGTTTTTAATGTGAATTAAGGCATCTTTGTCTCTCTATTCTCCCTTTTATAACTTAATCATCTACCATTACTGCTACTTTGCATGCAATGTGGAGGCCCTGCCCTCACCGAATATAAAATACAGGAATAACTGACAGTACCAAGTGACTTGTTGGATGTGGGGAGTGTGCAATGACAAATAAGAGTCAAAACCCTATGAGACAGAAAGGACAGAAATCTAGTTGAGTGATTTACTCAGTGATTTACTGAGTGATTTACTCAGTTCAGTGATTTACTGAATTACACAGTAAATTAACAACAGAAATGGAAGAGTATGGGATTTCTACTTTCTGGTGGGTTATATCCACTAGAACTTACCCCTTAGAGTCTAGTTCAAAGTTCCATACATTAATGGCTTGCTTCCATCAGGATGAGACAACTGATGCTACAAGGTCTAGATGATATGTTCTTCTCATCCCAGGTCCATGTTGGATAGTCCCCATAGTTTGAGCCTCACCATCTCTTTTCTCTCTCTTATTATATTCAAACTGAGGAAGCATAGTGTTTGAGTCCATGTATTTTCTGGCATAGCATTACGGCAATTATCTTGGTGTTTGAGTATGTGCATGTATATGTGCATGTAATGGAGAAAATTCAAAATAATCAGAGATGGTGAGGGATTGTCTACAGTAAAAAATGAACAATGTCATGTTGACACTAGCAAAAAGCACACTTCAACTCTGCTGTTCTACCATTCTTCTTATATCTATCACATATGATTGCAAATCCTTATGTGTTATTTACATTCTCCCTATATTTTGTTCAAGAGTTTTTCTGTGCTTAGATAGTGAAATTTGACAGAGCCTAACCAGCTAGATTGCAGAATATTTCATCTTTCCATGCTCTGACTCCTGTTTCACATCTAGGCATAGCATTGATTGTTGTCGATACAAAATTGATGAGAAGAGAAACAGAATAAAGGCAAATAAGTGAATGAATAAACAAATACGATTAAGAACTGGGAAATTCTCTTAATTAAACAATACCAAATAAATTGTAGCTAATGCAATATATCCAAATGGTGGAAATAAGTTTCCTTTTCTTACAGTAGCTTATTTTCAATATTTTAGTACAGGTTTCCCCCACTATCCAAAAGTAGAGCATTCCTATGAAATCTTTTGTAAGCCAAAATGGCCATAAAGCAAAGAAGCAATTGCCTTTTTTTCATAAAAGTGAAAATCCTCTTAGGATTTCTTTCTGTTTGTGAAACTAGGTAGGTCTTTAGTAAAGTTGAAGTGGTATAAAGCAAACTTTTGAAAAGCAGGGGATACCTGTATTGAACATTTTCATGACTTTTAAACTCTGATCTACTCTCATGTTCAATGAAGTTAACTGCCCAGGTATACTTATTTTATGTAGAATAGTGGATTCTGTTGAGGTTTAGCTAACTATTTACTTCAAAGGATGATTTTGTAGGAACAATATTTGAAACTTCTTCACTTCAATGATTCTAAATTTCCCACCACATATATCCAAAGGATGTGGTTCCTTATGCTCACAACTTCTCAAGGACCATGTTATTTCTTTTCTTTATCAATTTTCCAGTAAATTATCTATGATTTTGTAGAGTAATATCACTCTTGATCCAAATAAATACAAAACATTCTGATAGTGATAATGGTCATTATATTAGATTCTCAAATTCACTTTGATAGTATCACCCTAACCAACCACATAGTAGCTCTGATGAGTTCTATAGCATAGGAATATTGAAATTGAAAATTTTTGATGAAGTCTGCACCAGCAGATTAGTAAGAGGCTACCTCTCTCCTCCTGAAATGTTTTTTGTTGCTAGAAAACCTGAGTGGGTGGACTTGAGAGAACTTAAATGGAAAGTGAGTTTATTCCTCACTTTTTCATTGACTAAGCCTGTGATTAAAGTGAGGCCTCAGTGTTATTGCTCTTTTTCTTCCATTTGTCTATCTTTAAAGTGGTTATAGTGGTATTTTTCAATAACTGTTTGTGGTCAGAGATCACGTAAATAAATAATAATAACCCTTTAAAAATACAATGCCATAAAAGTAGAGTATTAAAAAGCGCGGACCCCAGACACGGGAGCAAGCTGCGGCTAAAAGCACGGACCCCAGAGACGGGCGGGAGACGCTAAGGCTGCTGCTGCCGCCACCAAGGGGCCTGTGTGTGAGCACAGGTCACTGTCCACACCCCTCTTCTGGGGAGCCTGTGTAGCCCGCCACTGCCAGGTTCCCAGGATCCAGGGACAACTTCCCCGGCAGAACGCACGGTGGGCCTCAGGCTGGTGCAACGTCACGCCAGCCTCTGCCGCCGCAGGCCTGCCCCACACGTCGTGCCCCTCCCTCCCCCCGACCTGAGTGCGCCAGAACCCCCGAATCAGCTGCTCCTTTAACCCCGTCCTGTCTGAGCAAAAAACAGACGCCCTCCAGCGACCTACACGCAGAGGCAGGGCCAAATCCAAAGCTGAGCACCTGTGAGCTGTGAGAATAAAGAAGAGAAAGGGAAATCTCTCCCAGTAGCCTCAGAAACAGCAGATTAAAGCTCCACAATCAACTTGATGTACCCTGCATCTGTGGAATACATGAAGAGACAACGAATCATCCCAAATTGAGGAGGTGGACTTCGAGAGCAAGATCTATGATTTTTTTTCCCTTTTCCTCTTTTTTTGAGTGTGTATGTGTATGCTTCTGTGTGAGACCTTGTCTGTATAGCTTTGCTTCCACCATTTGTCCTAGAGTTCTATCCGTCCATTGCTTTTTTTTAAAAATTTTTCTTAATAATTAATTTTAATAACTTTATTATACTTTACCTTCTTTCTTTCATTATTTCTTTCTCTTTCTTCCTTTCTTTCTTTCTTTCTTTCTTTCTTTCTTTCTTTCTTTCTTTCTTTCTTTCTTTCTTTCTTTCTTTCTTTCTTTCCTTCTTTCTTTCCATCCTTCCCTCCTTTAGACAACGAATCATCCCAAACTGAGGAGGTGGACTTTGAGAACAAGATTTATGATTTTTTCCCCTTTATCTCTTTTTGTGAGGGTGTATGTGTATGATTTTGTGTAAGATGTTGTCTGTATAGCTTTGCTTCCACCATTTGTCCTAAGGTTATATCCGTCCCCCTTTTTGTTTTCTAAATAATTATTTTTTAATTCAATAACTTTATTATACTTTATTTTATTTTACTGTATCTTCTTTCTTTCTGTCTTTTTTCCTTCCTTCCCTCCTTCATTTCTTCCTTCCTTCCTCCCTCCCTCCCTCCTTTCTTTCCTTCTTTCCTTCTTTTCTTCTTTCTTTCTTCCTTCCTATCTTCCTTCCCTCCTTTCTTTCTTTCTTTCTTTCTTCCTAATTTTACTAATTCTCTCTACTTTTTCTCCCTTTTATTCTGAGCTGTGTGGATGAAAGGCTCTTGGTGCTCCAGCCAGGAGTCAGGGCTCTGCCTCTGAGGTGGGAGAGCCAATTTCAGGACACTGGTCAACAAGAGACCTGTAAGCTCCACATAATATCAAATGGCGAAAATCTCCCAGAGACCTCCATCTTAACACCAGTACCCAGCTTCACTCAACGACCAGTAAGCTACAGTGCTGGACACCCTATGCCAAACAACTAGCAAAACAGGGACACAACCCCACCCATTAGCAGAGAGGCTGCCTAAAATCATAATAAGTCCACAGACACCCCAAAACACACCACCAGACATGGACCTGCCCCCTAGAGAGACAAGATCCAGCCTCATCCAGCACAACACAGGCACTAGTCCCCTCCACCAGGAAGCCTACAAAACCCACTGAACAAACCTAAGCCACTGGAGACAGACATCAAAAACAACGGGAACTACGAACATGCAGCCTGCAAAAAGGAGACCCCAAACACAGTAAGATAAGCAAAATGAGGAGACAGAAAAACACACAGCAGATGAAGGAGCAAGATAAAAATGCACCAGACCTAACAAATGAAGAGGAAATAGGCAGTCTACCTGAAAAAGAATTCAGAATAATGATAATAAGGATGATCCAAAATCTTGGAAATAGAATGGACAAAATGCAAGAAACAGTTAACAAGGACCTAGAAGAAATAAAGATGAAACAAACAACAATGAACAACATAATAAATTAAATTAAAAATACTCTAGATGGGATAAATAGCAGAATAACTGAGGCAGAAGAACGGATAAGTGACCTGGAAGATAAAATAGTGGAAATAACTACTGCAGAGCAGAATACAGAAAAAAGAATGAAAAGAACTGAGGACAGTCTCAGAGACTTCTGGGACAATATTAAACACACCAACATTCAAATTATAGGGGTTCCAGAAGAAGAAGAGAAAAAGAAAGGGACTGAGAAAATATTTGAAGAGATTATAGTTGAAAACTTCCCTAATATGGGAAAGGAAATAGTTAATCAAGTCCAGGAAGCACAGAGAGTCCCATACAGGATAAATCCAGGGAGAAATACGCCAAGACACATATTATTCAAGCTGTCAAAAATTAAATACAAAGAAAGCATATTAAAAGCAGCAAGGGAAAAACAACAAATAACACACAAGGGAATCCCCATAAGGTTAACAGCTGATCTCTCAGCAGAAACTCTGCAAGCCAGAAGGGAGTGGCAGGACATACTGAAAGTGTTGAAGGAGAAAAACCTGCAACCAAGGTTACTCTAGCCAGCAAGGATCTCACTCAGATTTGATGGAGAAATTAAAACCTTTACAGACAAGCAAAAGCTGAGAGAGTTCAGCACCACCAAACCAGCTTTACAACAAATGCTAAAGGAACTTCTCTAGGCAAGAAACACAAGAGGAGGAAAAGACCTATAATGACGAACCCAAAACAATTTAGAAAATGAAAATAGGAACATACATATCGATAATTACCTTAAATGTAAATGGACTAAATGCTCCCACCAAAAGACACAGATTGGCTGAATGGATACAAAAACAAGACCCATATATATGCTGTCTACAAGAAACCCACCTCAGACCTAGAGACACATACAGACTGAAAGTAAGGGGATGGAAAAAAGATATTCCATGCAAATGGAAACCAGAAGAAAGCTGGAGTAGCAATTCTCATATTAGACAAAATAGACGTTAAAATAAAGACTATTAGAAGAGACAAAGAAGGACACTTTATGATGATCAAGGGATTGATCCAAGAAGAAGATATAGCAATTTAAATATTTATGCACCCAACATAGGAGCACCTCAATACATAAGGCAAAAACTAACAGCCATAAAAGGGGAAATTGACAGTAACACATTCTTAGTAGGGGACTTTAACACCCCACTTTCACCAATGGACAGATCATCCAAAATGAAAATAAATAAGGAAACACAAGCTTTAAATGATACATTAAACAAGATGGACTTAATTGATATTTATAGGATACTCCATCCAAAAACAAGAGAATACACATTTTTCTCAAGTGCTCATGGAACATTCTCCAGGATAGATCATATCTTGGGTCACAAATCAAGCCTTGGTAAATTTAAGAAAATTGAAATTGTATCAAGTATCTTTTCCAACCACAACGCCACGAGACTAGATATCAATTACAGGAAAAGATCTGTAAAAAATACAAACACATGGAGACTAAACAATACACTACTTAATAACAAAGTGATCACTGAAGAAATCAAAGAGGAAATTAAAAAAAAAATACCTAGAAACAAATGACAATGGAGACACAACGACCCAAAACCTATGGGATGCAGCAAAAGCAGTTCTAAGGGGGAAGTTTATAGCAATACATGCCCACCTTAAGAAGCAGAAAACATCTCGAATAAACAACCTAACCTTGCACCTCAAGCAATTAGAGAAAGAAGAACAAAAAAACCCCAAAGTTAGCAGAAGGAAAGAAATCATAAAAATCAGATCAGAAATAAATGAAAAAGAAATGAAGGAAACAATAACAAAGATCAATAAAACTAAAAGCTGGTTCTTTGAGAAGATAAAAAAATAGATAAGCCATTAGCCAGACTCATCAAGAAAAAAAGGGAGAAGACTCAAATCAATAGAATTAGAAATGAGCAAGAAGTAACAACTGACAATGCAGAAATAAAAAAAAAAGATCATGAGAGATTACTACAAGCAACTCTATGCCAATAAAATGGACAATCTGGAAGAAATGGACAAATTCTTAGAAATACACAACCTGCCAAGACTGAAGCAGGAAGAAATAGAAAATATGAACAGACCAAACACAAGCACTGAAATTGAAACTGTGATTAAAAATCTTCCAACAAACAAAAGCCCAGGACCAGATGGCTTCACAGGCGAATTCTATCAAACATTTAGAGAAGAGCTAACACCTATCCTTCTCAAACTCTTCCAAAATATAGCAGAGGGAGGAACACTCCCAAATTCTTTCTATGAGGCCACCATCACTTTGATACCAAAACCAGACAAGGATTTCACAAAGAAAGAAAACTACAGGCCAATATCACTGATGAACATAGATGCAAAAATCCTCAACAAAATACTACCAAACAGAATCAACAGCACATTAAAAGAATCATACACCATGATCAAGTGGGGTTTATTCCAGGAATGCAAGGATTCTTCAATATATGCAAATCTATCAATGTGATAAACCATATTAAAAAATTGAAGGAGAAAAACCATATGATCATCTCAATAGATGCAGAGAAAGCTTTTGACAAAATTCAACACCCATTTATGATAAAAACCCTGCAGAAAGTAGGCATAGAGAGAACTTTCCTCAACATAACAAAGGCCAAATATGACAAGCCCACAGCCAACATCATCTTCAATGGTGAAAAACTGAAAGCATTTCCACTAAGATCAGGAACAAGACAAGGTTGCCTACTCTCACCACTCTTATTCAACATAGTTTTGGAAGTTTTAGCCACAGCAATCAGAGAAGAAAAGGAAATAAAAGGAGTTCAAATCGGAAATGAAGATGTAAAGCTGTCACTGTTTGCAGATGACATGATACTATACATAGAGAATCCTAAAGATGCTACCAGAAAATTACTAGAGCTAATCAATGAATTTGGTAAAGTAGCAGGATACAAAATTAATACACAGAAATCTCTGACATTCCTATATACTAATGATGAAAAATCTTAAAGTGAAATCAAGAAAACACTCCCATTTACCATTGCAACAAAAAGAATAAAATATCTAGGAATAAACCTACCTAAAGAGACAAAAGACCTGTATGCAGAAAATTATAAGACACTGATGAAAGCAATTAAATATGATACAAATAGATGGAGAGATATACCATGTTCTTGGATTGGAAGAATCAACATTGTGAAAATGACTCTACTACCCAAAGCAATCTATAGATTCAATGCAATCCCTATCAAACTACCACTGGCATTTTTCACAGAATTAGAACAAATATTTTCACAATTTGTATGGAAACACAAAAGACCCCGAATAGCCAAAGCACTCTTGAGAATGAAAAACGGAGCTGGAGGAATCAGGCTCCGTGACTTCAGACTATACTACAAAGCTACAGTAATCAAGACAGTATGGTACTGGCACAAAAACAGAAAGATAGATCAGTGGAACAGGATAGAAAGCCCAGAGATAAACCCACGCACATATGGACACCTTATCTTTGATAAAGGTGGCAGGAATGTACAGTGGAGAAAGGGCAGCCTCTTCAATAAGTGGTGCTGGGAAAACTGGACAGGTACATGTAAAAGTATGAGATTAGATCACTCCCAAACACCATACACAAAAGCAAGCTCAAAATGTATTAAAGACCTAAATGTAAGGCCAGATACTATAAAACCCTTAGAGGAGAACATAGACAGAACACTCTATGACATAAATCACAGCAAGATCTTTTTTGACCCACCTCCTAGAGAAATGGAAATAAAAACAAAAATAAACAAATGGGACCTAATGAAACTGCAAAGCTTTTGCACAGCAAAGGAAACCATAAACAAGACCAAAAGACAACCCTCAGAATGGGAGAAAATATTTTCAAATGAAACAACTGACAAAGGATCAATTTTCAAAATTTACAAGCAGCTCATACAGCTCAATAACAAAAAAAACCAAACAACCCAATCCAAAAATCGGCAGAATCTCTAAATAGACATTTCTCCAAAGAAGATATACAGACTGCCAACAAACACATGAAAGAATGCTCAACATCATTAATCATTAGAGAAGTGCAAATCAAAACTACAATGAGATATCATCTCACACCAGTCAGAATGGCCATCATCAAAAAATCTAGAAACAATAAATGCTGGAGAGGGTGTGGAGAAAAGGGAACACTCTTGCACTGCTGGTGGGAATGTGAATTGGTACAGCCACTATGGAGAACAGTATGGAGGTTCCTAAAAAAACTACAAATAGAACTACCATATGACCCAGCAATCCCACTACTGGGCATATACCCTGAGAAAACCAAAATTCAAAAAGAGTCATGTACCAAAATGTTCATTGCAGCTCTATTTACGATAGATAGACACAACCTAAGTGCCCATCATTGGCTGAATGGATAAAGAAGATGTGGCACATATATACAATGGAATATTACTCAGCCATAAAAAGAAATGAAATTGAGCTATTTGTAATGAGGTGGATAGACCTAGAGTCTGTCATACAGAGTGAAGTGAAAGAGAAAGACAAATACCGTATGCTAACACATATATATGGAATTTAAAAAAAAAAATGTCATGAAGAACCTAGGGGTAAGACAGGAATAAAGACACAGACCTACTGGAGAACGGACTTGAGGATATGGGGAGGGGGAAGGGTGAGCTGTGACAGGGCGAGAGAGCGGCATGGACATATATACACTAACAAACGTAAGGTAGACAGCTAGTGGGAAGCAGCCGCATGGCACAGGGATATCGGCTCGGTGCTTTGTGACCTCCTGGAGGGGTGGGATAGGGAGGGTGGGAGGAAGGGAGGCGCAAGGGGGAAGAGATATGGGAACATATGTATATGTATACCTGGTTCACTTTGTTATAAAGCAGAAACTAATACACCATTGTAAAGCAATTATACCCCAATAAAGATGTTAAAAAAAAAAAAAAGTAGAGTACTGAAAATTTTCATTTTTCTTCCCAGATTGGAAGCTTATTTAAGTAATGTTCTATATGGAACGAATTCTGCTAAAGACAATCCATTTACCTGAATGCTCTCTCCAACATTAACACCGTTCCAGGTATGGTTTTATTTATTCTTTTTGGTCTAGCAAGCCAAAGACGTGTTCTTAATTTTTTTAAGTGTAGGTTTCTAGGCACAGATAACATATCTGGCATTTTGACAAATTGCTTAGCTCTAAAATGCATACTCTTATTTTTATTTTTTTGATATATGCCCTTTACTCTATGTCAGTGTTTCAAATATTCACTCAAGGAAACATCCCAGTCACAGGCTGAATGCTTTTGAGAGTGTTTATGACCACTCAGAGTTCAACTCAAAGACCATAGCATTGGAATTGGGTTCTCAATATGCTTTTACTAGAGTTACATCATCTGTACTTTCTTTCCCAGAATGGAAATAAACTAGTGTTTACCTGTATATATATATTCAGGGAGTAAGGCTTGGATATGGCCATAACTAAACCCTACATAGATCAACCAATCATATTCAATTGAGAGATATTTATGTCCATAGATCCTTAAGTGGGTAGAAGATCACAGAACGTTTGGAATGTATTTCTGATCCAGTTGAAGATTGCAGTCCATCAAAGTGTAGAGGATGAAGGGGATGAAAATATCAGCCTATACAGTGTGCCAGATATAGTTCTAAGCTTTATAAAATTTACATATTTAATCTCCACAATCACTCCTGAGGGTATCCCCATTTTATGGTAAAGGAAACTGAGGTGCACAGATATTAAATAAATTACCCAAGTTCACATAGCTAATAAGTGACAGCTCTGGGATTTGAACCTAGGCAGACTGACTTCCAAGCTGTGCTCATAACATTAAGCTGCACTGTAGCAAAGATCAGTAGCAGAAGAGTGGTCAGAGGACTACCATACGTTTAAACCAAGGAAAAGATTTCAGTGAAGAAGAAATAAAGATAAAAATCATGGGTATCTGATGACAGGTTCCATGAGTGGGTTAGGGAATGTGTTTGTAGGCACAGCGGAGGACGTCAATCAATATAACAGGCAAAATTGAGGAAGTAAGAGTGATTTTGGAGCAAGCCTTTCTACATGCAGTGGGACAGAATCTAGATGAAATTTAAGGAGATAACTAGAAGAGGCCCTGACTCACACTCAAAAACATTTGTAGGTAAAGTGAAGGAAAATTTAGGGGTTCTGCATTAAATAAATTTCCTATGAAAAAGGAAGAAGTGAAATGATCTGCTGTGAGTGAAAGAATAAAGATGTTGGGAAGCATGCTATTTGGATGCTACCACAGAAGAAGAAAATGGTGATCAACTGCAAATATGAAGCAGAATAACCTACCTCTATAATAAGATCATTTTTTAAAAATATGTCCAGAATACACTGATTTTTAGACTTTGTATTCCCTATTATTATTATTAACATTTAGCTACTTAATCAATATTTAGATATTCCATTAATATTGTCCTTCAATGTTTAGAATTTTTGGGGGAATCTGGCATGCAAAATAACTGGGATTGCTTGAGTTTCAGTGCCCACCACCCTATGTAGGCCACATGTCAGGAGTATGTCACCCAGTGCCCGATGTCTCTCCATCAACAAAAAAAAAACATCCACAGAGAGTTAGCAGGACATTGAGAGCACTGTCTAGGCCATTTGAGAAATAATTTAGGAAAATAAAGCTCTTCTTCTAGAGAATCAAAGAAATGGAAGGACTATTAAAGGTCTTCTTGTCCAAGTGCTTGATGTGAGAGCTTTCAGATTCTCCAGCAGATGTGACAGAGAAGTTTTGACTGTCTTTGCTGAGACTGACTCTTCCAACGGAATTCTTTTCCTTCTCTCTCCAGGGAGAAAGGCTCTGTAGTTGAGACAGCTAGATAGGGAAATATAATTCCTTCTTTCTTTCTCTAAAACGATGATTTTGAAACTCAGCTATACAACAAGTATCTCTCTGTTCTTCAGAATACAAAGCATCTTTTGCCAAGTTTTCAAGACCCTAAAGTTTTGCCCCACACTATATATCCTTTTTTTTTTCTCTCCATTGTACAGTCAGGCTAATCTTACTCCATTCTACATAAAAATAGGCAGATTGTTATTCTGTCCTAGTGGCTATTTTGGGTTTCTATTGCTGTATAAGAAATCCTTCCAAAATGTAGTGGCTTTAAAACAACACTTTTATTTTTTATTCACAAGATTCTGCGGATAGGAATTCAGGAAGGATTCAGTTGGAATGTTTTTGGCTTCACCTGGTTTCATTAGAGGTCAATCATTTAATAGTCATCTTTCAATATTATAAAGAATACAGTGCTTATAATGGCTTTATTGCATTATTTTTATAAAGGTATAATTCTATTTAACTAGTTCCCTATTGATGGGTATTTAGCTTGTCTCTAAATTTTTACCATTGCCAACATTGCCATAATTAATGCTCTTTGTGGTTTAATTAATTTATTTATTTATTTATTTTTCTCTTCGTGGTTTTAAATGGGTGGGTCTCTTTGGACAAAGCTCTACAAGAATAGCTGAATAAATTCATATAAATTTTAGTACAAAATAAATAAACCAACAAATAAAAGGTAATTCAGTCAGGACCACCTTAGGAGAATGACCGCTTTTCCATCTCTTCTCCATTTCCATTCTGATAGTGAACTGTATCACTGTTATTTTCATTTGCATTTCCTTGAATATTAGTGAGGTTGAACACTTTTTTTAATGTTTAATGATCGTTTGTAGTTTTCTCTTCTAATTTTCTCTTCATACCATTTTCCCATTTTTATTGGGATTTTTTTATTTTACATCTGTAAGCAGTGGATATAACATAGATATTATGTCTGATGACTAGTGATTTTCCCCAAAGAAATTCTCTTTTAACTTTATTTGTAATGTATATTTCCTATAAAGAAAATGTTTTTAAATGTTTGAGATAAAAGTTGTTTTTTCTTTTCTTTTACTACTTCTGGTTTTTGTTTCATGTGCCTCAATATTATAAAAATATTTACTTATATTGTGTTTCAGTGGTTTTGCTGCTTTATGCTTTATATAAATATTCCATCTATCTGGATTTGTGTGTGTGTGTATGCTGTCTGAACTCTATTCTGTAATGCAATTACTTTGTCTCTTCCTCCACAAATGTAAAATAAATAAACTAAATATAACCTGCTTTAATTTCTCCAGCTATATGTATGTTTTGTTTTGTTTTATTTCAATATCTGTGACAAAAGTTTTTTGTATTATTGTCAAAATTTCTGGCTATTCTTGCAAATACATTCTTCTAAATGACATTTAGAAAAAAATGTTTACAGTTGTGTCAAACAGTATCATGTAACATTTTATTGAGTTAAGGTTAAAAATTAAGTTGAGAAAAATAAAAAAAAAAAATTATAACGTTGAATCCCCTCACCAAAATGCATATTATGATTGTTTTATTTTACATTTATATAAGTATTCTGTTATAGTCCTAAGTTTCATGGAGTTATTTTATATAATTATTTTCTTTTTACGCTGCAATAAAATTTTTTCTATTATATTTTCTTTCTTGCTTGCTATTAGTGGCATATAAGAAAGCTATCAATTTTTTACAATAGCAAAATTTTTCTACAATATCAAATTTTTACATTAACCAAATATTGGATCATTTAAATGTCTTAAGTAATTGCTTCTTTCAGCTTGTCATTTGATTAACAAATTTTCTAGGTAAATATTTATATTATGTTCAAATAATGATCTTTCAGAATCTGCCTTTAAATTATGGGTATATTCACTTGTTATTACTTCAGTGTTTATTACATTGGTTAGATCCTTTTAAATAATGTTAAATAACTTCTAAGTAATTTGAAACTTATAAAAATGTATTTCTTTCTTTTTTTTTTTTTTTTTTTTTTTTTTTTGCGGTACGCAAGCCTCTCACTGCTGTGGCCTCTCCCATTGCGGAGCACAGGCTCCGAACACACAGGCTCAACGGCCACGGCCCATGGGCCCAGCCGCTCCGCGGCATGTGGGATCCTCCCGGACCGGGGCACGAACCTGCGTCCCCTGTATCAGGAGGCAGACTCCCAACCACTATGCCACCAGGGAAGCCCCAAAATATACTTCTTAAAAACGCTTAAAGCTGCAACTAGCACAACATTGTAAATCAACTATACCCCAATAAAAAATTTATAAAAACAGTTAAATTCCCTTGATGTCATTGAGTTTATGATGTGGTACCAGGCACTGTAATAATTACTATTATGTGGAATAAAAGTTAAGACAAGCTGGTCACTTCTTATGTAAAGCTTGTGCTTCCAATGTGTAATGTACCTGGCAGTAGTTCAGGAAATTATAAGACTGAGGGAAAGATCACTGACTTTGATCATTGAAAAATAAATGGTTCCATTTGAGATTGGGGTTTACAATTTTTTTGTTTTGATTTTGATTATTTTGTGTTTATCTTTCTTGGATGAAAAGAAATGTTTTAAAGAAAAATAGAGGAAAGATGGAATAGTAGGCAAGGCAAAAGCTGAGATTGATGAAGAAGCCACAGATAGAACCTGAATGGATGTGTGATGACCAAATAATAAATAAAAGTGGAGAAAAACACATGTGTAACTTGAAGGAATGGGCCATGTCTCTCTTATTTTACTATATAATTCTAGTAGTTGGTAGTATGACCAGCACATAGAAGTGCTTAATAAATTTGTTGAATGAATGAATGAGGAATTGGTGTAAATCTGTGGACTACGTGCCCACCTTTAACCTAAATGGCAGGTTTGTCCACCTCCAGATAATTCCCATAGGTGCATTAAAGTCTAGCTTGAACATCCTCACTCCCAATCCCAGTGAATACATCAGTCAGCAGCCTCATCTCCATAACTGAGAGCTCTAACTCACTTTTTAGGGCCACCTCTGGTAGGAGGAGAGAGATCTTGGACAAGATAAGAAAGATAATTATTCAGGTAAACTGAATAAGTTCTTGGTGTTCCAGGCTGTCTTTCTCCTACTGAGTCCTTTCAAAGAAAATGGAAAAGTGAGGAAGTATGCTATTTGATGATGAGGGAGATTTCAGATTATCTACTGTTGGTTCAAAGTTGCTTTGTGATCCATAATAATATGATACTGTAAATAAATAGAAGCAAAAATGAATCCATCATCCAGTACCTTTTCTCTGAAACAAGACTGCAGAACTATTCACATGAGAAATCTGAGTAAAGAAAGTTACTATCTATGTTACACCATGAGAGAAAGATTTTAGTCAAGACCTAAAGAAATTTGAGCATCTTAGCTCTGCATTGAAAAGCACATTTCTAAGCCTTAGTAACTTGGTAATGCCTAAATACAGACTTTTTGACCAAGAAGGTTTGTAGCCAGAAATACACTGATGATTCAACCAAACTTTACGGTACTTGTTTCAAATGTCACAGTATTATACTTCCACATAAGAAGAGATGCAACATCAGAAAATATTAATTACTACAAAAAGTTCTGAAAAACTAAAACAAAATCCTGTGGCAGCAAAAACTGCATAAGGAGATTTCACATGCTCTGATTTACTCATAGCTGTGGGCTTCCTTAATGTTTTTCATATGGTGCGTTAGTTCAAATATCACAGATTACTGAAATGCATATTACTGATTAAGTAAACTTCTGTATAAACCTTTTCTTTTGCGGGGGGGGGGGGCTAACTTTTGTGCTGAATTTTGTCATATATTGGAAAGAATGTGGAGATGGGAAGACTAGGTTCTACACTTGGCCCTGATTAGCTCAGTGTCTATTGAATGTGTTATCCATGTAGCCTAATTTCTCTAGGACTTAATTATGAAATGAACCAGTTTATCTCTAAAGCTGATCCTAACAGACCTTTCTCAGCTAGCTAAGGCCAAGTGGGAGTGGGCTTTAATGTGGCTGAATTTTGAAGACTGAACTTTGCAGAAGGTAATTGAACTCATTGTGCTAAATCTAATAAATGTAAGCAATTTAACCAGAAAATTCAAATTAAAGGGAAGAATGCAGTAGGGCATAGACTGAGGTAGAAATTTGGTTAGGAAAAAACATAAGACATTCTTCTTGGGCCAGGAAATCTTGTGGTTTAATGTCACTCTACTTAACACATCAATCCTGGACACTCTGAGTGACTTCATTTGGGCATGTGCTTGAGGATTGAGTGGGAGAGAATTGCAGATAAAAATGCTATATCAATCCTAAAAAATCTGATATCACTCTCTACCAGAACTATCATGCCTGGCTGTCAAACCCGCAATTCTCAGCAACATCTGGAAAGATTCCATATCACAGGTTGTATTAGCTGGATTTGGCTGGGCCAAATAAGCTTACCACCTGCTCTATGGTGGACTGTATGTAGTGAGGTAATTGCAACAGGCTAGGAAGAGACCTTGTGTAATGGATACCCACTGTTTTTATCTATATGACCAGGTGACAACAAAACAGCCCTAAAATGGACTCTGCCCAGCTGATTCTGTTTCCTTGGCCATATCCATTGTCTGTTTGAATAATGGATACAATCTGTTTGAAACTCTGCTTTGAAATTCCTGGGAAATTCTGAATCAGCTACGCTGGGTGATCTGGTTGTGTTCTGTCAATGTGGTCACCATCCTCACTTCAAATTCTGTGGCAAAACTGTTGAATGTGAAAAACTCAAGTGCGAGGGTGGGGGGGTGGGGGGTGGGGGGAAGACTATTGGCATGTGATCTAGATTGGGCTGTTTATTATGCCTGGAGGTTTCTGGGAGACCAGAAGATTAAATTCTCACTTAGAATCTCCACAAAAGATATCCCAGTCACCCTGTGGAAAGGTCTGTACTTCACTTTCACACTTACACTCTTGGGAGATAGTAAAGGGAAGATGGAGGAAACAAAGCCAGAAATGAAAGGGCAAGGGTTCAATATATGTAAATGTTTCTACATAGCTGATAAAAAACACATGTCTCTGAATGACTTCCAAAATGCTTGAATCCTATAAGACACTCAAAAAAAATGAATGATCTGAGCACCATCTGTTTGTCCTTTTGGTGCATGTGGTAATGGTCACTTATCTGACTACCTGTGGATATGGAAATGCATTTGAAATAATGAAGGACCCTCTGCTCTATTATAATGACAACTACCAGTGACATCTGTAACCTTAGCAGCAGGTTAGAAACTATTTATGTCCACTCCCATTAAGAACTTTACCTTTTTTGACACATCCATTTGATTCTGTTCGAAAGAGAAAATCATTAGTCTGACCTAAAATCACAAATGAAGACCAACTTCTCTCAAGTAATTTGCATATGCTTAACTATTCATGAGTTCCCTGCTGAGCATCAAAGGTGATTATCAATCTACCTACACCCCAAACTTCTATAGACCACTCATTTTCTGTTAAAGCATGCTCAATTCCCTATGAAATAAAACTTGAGATGAGAAGCATACTCGGCAGTACTTACTTTTCCTTGGGGAGCATTTTGGCATTTTTTGCAATGAATATAGTTTATCCATTCATTCAACAGATATTTATTAAGTAGCTACAGTCTGTCGAATACCTAGCCTAATTTTGGAACATGTTTAGATCTTCAATAATGTATTAAAATCAGTCTTATTTACCATTATCTATTCTTTCACCAGCATTCACAATCACTCCCTCCTCTTACCATAATTCAATCTGTCATTTGTTGATAGATGGGATAGATGACAAAATTTGGCAAAATACAAAGCATGGAATACCTCTTATTTGAAGCATGTGTACTAGTAAAATGTTGGGTCTATAGCCTACACTAATATCACTTGAATATGTACTTATCTTTTCAATTTTTATATTTATTTCAACTTTTCATGGTTTTGAGTTTTAATCTGATCAAAACAAAAGCAGCAGTTAATACTGCTGTATTTAATATCATTTCAGTGCCTACAGCAGTGAGGCAGTAATCTTGAGGAAATTACTGCTGCTGCAAGTAAATAAGTTATTCATTGTTTTGTTGGAGTTACATTTTCAACACGCAGTGCCTTATGCTTTGTTTATTTTACATTTTTTGATGCAAGTGACTTGCCATCTTAATAGGAGTGCATCAGAAACAGTGTTAGAAACTTTGTCCAAGCTACCAGCGCTCAGCATTTTGTCTGAAATTAGATGGGTCAAATAGCAAGAAGATTGTTTAGAAAGTACAGAATAGCATCAAGGAGATTTTGGAAAAGATAATGTTACTTCTGACCACTAATAACTTCTGAAATCTTTAGTTCACAGCAAGAAAAATACCTTAGAAACAAAACAAAAATATGTTTACTGATGCCTCTTTCAATGTCTTTGCTTTTAGTATAAAATATAGAGTGTAAAAATAAATAAATAAATAAATAAAATAAAATATAGAGTGTATTTGGTTTCTATTTCAAAAATGCCTAAAACCTATTGAATTCCAGCTGATACTGCTGAAGGTAATTTTTAAGATTTTCCATTGTATGATGAAAATTGTATTTACCTTACTTTGCATCTTATTTCTGTGCTGTATAATTATCAAATAAACTATTTAGGAGTTATATGGAGAAAGAGAAGCGGGGAAAAACCCTAAACTGTCTTCCTGGGGTTTTGTTTGTTTTTCTTTCTCTCTTGCTTCTTAAAGAGTTTATAAAATGGGCAAGTCTAGGGAAACTTTCTAATCTGTGGATGGTGGTTCCAAGCTGTGCCTATACAGTTTTCTGACTGCTTAGTTCCAAAATGTATAAACACATTACCCTTCTACATAGCAAAATGCCCAGGAGAAGGCAATGTAAAAGAAATGAAGCAGAAGAAAATATATAGCACCATTTTCTTTTTTTGCATTTAATTTAAAATCGATATAAAGTGGTTTCAGCTTTGAGGAGCTAGTGAACGCTTTCCATTTTCTGCTTTGTCACTTTATCTCAGCTGCCCTTGGCCAACAAACCAACCCTATGCAACTTCTGAGGAAGTTCTCTCAAGCAGGTATTGAAGGAAGATATAGTCTCTCCTCTGAGAGTCAGCAGCTGAAGTTCTTATTATTTATTTTGAAGCTAAGTGATTTTTGGTTTGAAATGTGTTTGTGTGTGTGTGTGCACACACGTGTGTGTGTGTGAGTGATTCTTCATAGCTTATCTTTGCTATGCAAACCAACTTTTCAACAGGACCTGCAAAGTTCAGCCCTCTGCCAACAGGATGCTTGCTGCATCAGCTTCGGAACAAAATGTCTGGAGGTCAAATTGTCTTAACGTATCCTACATTTTAGTATGTTGTATGCATAAGCAGTTGTATACAACTGAAAGAAAATTCTATATTTGAGAGATTTGGCGGGGGGCTAAAAGGCACAATTTTAGGCTGGAATTTCACTATTCTGTGTTGATTAATATAAAATACATAAGGAAAAGCTCAGGAATGTTTTTTTTTTTTTTTTTTTTTGAAGTGGGCCTCTCACTGTTGCGACCTCTCCCGTTGTGGAGCACAGGCTCCGGACGCGCAGGCTCAGCGGCCATGGCTCACGGGCCCAGCCGCTCCGCGGCATGTGGGATCTTCCCAGACCGGGGCACGAGCCCGTGTCCGCTGCATCGGCAGGCGGACTCAACCACTGCGCCCCCAGGGAAGCCCAAGAATGCTTTTGACACATAGTACTGTTCAACTAACGTAAGTTAGATTTGAATCTGAATGTTATAAGGCCTCAGTGTATTCCATGCTTTTGAGAAAAATAGCAAAGTATACTCCTCCTTGTGTAGAGGAAAGTCATGTACATCTTGTCCAAACCAGAGAGGTTAGCCTAACAAAAATTTTACTTTGGCACCAACTCTCCTGGGAATGTGGCCATAAGAAGAACAGCACACAATCCAGACTTTGTTCATAAATGTGACAGGGGCTCAGAGACATGTGGTGATTGCCCTTATTCCTCTTGCACAGCACAAACAAAATTCTAGAAAGGGTAGTTGGCTGTCCCATTTTCTACCATTTACTCTTTAAGTAAATCTGCTCACAGAGTGGCTTTTTCTTTCACTCCCCATGGAAATTGTTCATTCCAAAATCAACCTGGAGGTCAGTGACCAGTGAAAAGATCAGCTTTCATGACTCATTTTTTGAGATCAATTTGATACAACATCTTCTCTTTGAAACAGACCTTAAACTCTGTAGCTGATTCAGTTCCTCTCTCCTTTGTGTTCTCATAACAAATTGTTTATAACTCTGTTATTATGGTCACCCTGATATGCTGTAATATATCTGTGTACAAAGTGGCTGCTCTAAACAGACTTTAAACTCCTTAAAAGAAGAAATGTTACTTATTCATTTTTGTAACACTAACATATAGAAGATATACTGACCATATTGTAAAGGCACAATAAATATTTATTGAATGAGTGAATAATGGAGAGATATCTGACTAGTCTGAGAATAGCCTTGTTGTGTTCTAATATAATATAGTATACTCTATTATTTACAAAAGGAAAAGGAACCAAAAGACAATGATTTTTAGCGTGGCTTTCCCTTACCAGCATACAGCCTTCCTGGAATACCAGTTTTTGCTATTTTAAACCTCTGCTCAATTATGCATGTAACTAACATTAAGCATCTGTGAACAGGAGTCTTTAATGACTCCTTTTAGTCTATACAATCAAGTCAAAACTTCTTGCAATTGTCTAATTTTTTTTTTTTTTTTTTTTGCGGTACGCGGGCCTCTCACTGTCGTGGCCTCTCCCGTCGTGGAGCACAGGCTCCAGACGCACAGGCTCAGTGGCCATGGCTCATGGGCCTAGCTGCGCGGCATGTGGGATCTTCCCTGACCGGGGCACGAACCCGTGTCCCCTGCATCAGCAGGCGGACTCTCAACCACTGTGCCACCAGGGAAGGCCCTGTCTAGCATTTTTAACATGCTTTATTTTCCCAGTACGTTCAACCAAAACTCATTTATTATATAGAAGATAGTGATCTCTGACATCTTTGAAGTATCATTAGTTTACTGAATGATTCAAAGGTGGTGAAATGAAGGAAGAAAGCAAGGAAGGGAGGGAGGGAGGGAGGCAGGAAGGAAGGAAGGAAGGAAACATTTCTAAATGTATTTCTATTTCTTTATCAGAATAGGGGAAGTATTTCAAAATATAAATTCAGATTGATTTGATATTTAATGGCATTTATGTTTAAATTGTTTGATTGTCAAAAACACCAAAATATAAATTAAAAGCAGAATGTCAAACTGGAAAATAATTATAACAATAATTCAGGTAAAAGGTTATTTCCTTAAGGGAAAAAACCTCACTTCGAATTAAATTTTTCAATATGCAAATACCATACACACACACACACACACACACACACACACACAGAAATTTGAATGACTAGAAACCAATTTAATTGATAACGTGATATTGCTTTATCTATAACATGATATTATTTTTCACGTAAAAACATGGATAAACTTGGTTTTGATCTTTATTTTTGTTTTGTTTTGTTTTAGTTTTAACTTATAATAATCAGAGTGGGCTTGCATAAGTTGAAACAAGCCTTCTCACAAACTGATAGGGAGTTTAGTTAATACAAATTTTCAAATCTGAAAAAACTTCTTCAAACTATTTTACTCAGAAACTCAAATTCTCTACATTATGCCACTGAAATTAATCAAATAACAAACAAACACAGAGTAAATTCTCAGGTCACATTTTCGAAACAACAATGCAATAAAATAAACAATTTTCAAAACTATAAATCTTATACACACACACCACAACCATTTTGAGAATTTTGAGAAGATATTACCAAGAAAATACTTCTTTAAATTACTACTGGGTTAAACAGGACATCAAAATGACAAAGTCAGAGTGAATGCTTAGACAATAATGACAAGTAACACTACATATTAAACTTATTTGTACATTTCTGATTCAGGAGGAAGCTTCCACTATAATATGGCAGACTGACCATGTATATTATTTTCTTCCCTCCAAAGCTTCCTTTGAAATCATAATAAACAAATAACACAGTTTAAATCAAAGTGACCAGAGAAATTGTGGGTGGGGTGCGAAGGGGATACTCAATAAGGCTCAAGAGAGTTTATCAAGTTTCTGGAATGTGGAAAGCAAGTGCAGGAGGAGTAAACAAGGAACAGGCCAGAGAAAACTTCCATCAAGAGTGTGAAGATGAGCAGCGATTTTCTGCTCATAACCAAGGATAGACTTAGACATTGGACATAACAGATACAAAGAAAGGTGAGGAAGAGCCATGGGGTTCCATCGAACTACAAGTTATGGCTGCTATCAGGACACGTTGGACTCCTTTGTATCCAGAAACTCACAGCTAAGAAAAGGAGTCACTGCTAAGACAGGAATAACTGACGTCATTTCCACAATGGGTGCAGGAAGGATGTCTCCTGTGCCCCCTTGCACCACTGTAACTGCGATGGGCATGTGCAGCTGTACCACAGTCTGAGGGGTATGATTGTCAAATTCTATGGACTGAATGTTTGTGCTCTCCCAAAATGCATACATGAAACCTAATTCCCAATATGATGGTCTTTAAAGGTGGGTCCTTTGGGAGCTAATTACACCCCTCATGAATGAGATTAGTGACCTTCTAAGAAGAGACCAGAGAACTACCTTTCTTTCTACCGCATGAAAATACAAGGAGAAGTCAGCTGTCTGCAACCTGGAAGAAGGCTCTCATCAGACAGAACCTGACCGCAATAAAACCCTGATCTCTGACTTCTAACCTCTAGAGCTGTGAGAAAAAGTATTATTATCTAAGCCACTCAGTCAATGGCAATTTGTTATAGTAGTACAAACTAAAACAGCAGTCTACGGCTCAGACCCCACAGGGCTGAAGGTTTGGGTCACACCATGAAGTAAGCCCCTAGGACCTCCAGAGGTGATAGATGAAAATGAGGATTCCACAATTTGGAATGGATAGTGAAAGAGGAAGAGGATGAGTGGCAGTGGTAATCCTGAGACTAACTGCACAACAGAGACCAAGTTCATCTCACTAACCTTCATCATTTTTTTTCTGCTCCTCAGGAGGAAAGGCCCACAGGATCCATGGGCGACCTGCTTCCCACCTAGCAGATCTGTGAGACACGTAGGAAGGACCATGGTGACAAGGAAAAGGTATGGCTCCCATCTCCTGCTGCAGGAAGCATAACTGATTTATTTCCTCTGCTGCTGTACTTGTGGATCCACAGTTGTGTTTGCATTAGTGCCACACTATCCACAGGCTGCTTTCCACCTAGTGAGTGAACACAGTGGGGGTTTCAATACAAACCCAATCTATAAGATGCAAGACTTCTTTAAGGTGTGTCTTTTGTTCAAGAACATTCCAGTGGCATGGACAAAGCTTTCTCAAAACTGCACAGCCATCTGAGACTGCTTCCCCTGCCCTCTTTCCCTCTCCTCCATTGCAGGCTTCAGATCTGTCTTACTGTCTGAAGACCCCCCTACTTTGTGCGGCTCCCTTCACTTTTTCCTTCCGAAGTGTTCCCCTAGAAAATCTCTTGTATGTCTATTTCTGCCCTGGTATCTGCTTCTCAGAGGACTCAAGCCAAAACTGTTCCAAATTCAATGAAAATAAAGTTACAGAATGATAAGAAGATATTAACATTAAAATATTTTTAGGAAAAAAATAAGTTGGTTTTTTAAAAAAAATTGTAGTTTAATGCTAAAAAATATGACAGAAAAGATGGTAAACATAGAGGATTGATCCAAAAGGACAATATCAGACAAGGAAGAATCTAGAAAGTGAACAGAGCAGAGAAAAAAAATGGAAAAGAATTTCTGAGCATTGATAAGAACCCCACAATTAAATTGAAAAATGTCCTGCTACCTTAATGAAAAGTGACCCGTGTATAGTCAAGTACTTTGAAGTTTTAGAACAATAAATATAAATACAAGATTCTAAAGCTTTCACATGACAGAACATGTCTACAGTGTGAACATGAATCAAATAGTAATGGAATTCTCAACAGCAGTAGTAGATCCTTAAAAAACAAGAAGGAATGAATTCAGAATTCTGACAGATAATAATATTCAGCCTGAAATTCTAAGCCTAGCCAACTTATTAATCAGGTGTGAAGATATTAATAGATAGCATTTATTGTGGCAGGAAGTATATGAATGGTTCATTTAATCTTTAACAATTCTATGAATAGATACTATTAACATACCCACTTTGCCGATGAAGAAACTGAAGCAAAGAAAGGTTCATGTACTTGCTCAAAGACACAGACCTAGTAAGTAGCAGAGTCATAATTCAAATGAAAATAATTGAAACTGACATCAATACTTGGAACTATATTGCATCTTGGTACAAACAAACTGTGTGGATTATAGGCTACACTATATATATTTTTAGATGTGCACAGTCAGAAAATGTATGGTCTAGGCACATTTAAGAAGAGTTTTTCAAGATATCCAGAAAAAATGTAGGTAAACGTAAGACAAAACAGAACTGTGGTAGACAGAACAATCTCTACCACATCACTCCAAACATGTCCATGCCTTAATTCCAGGAAACTCTAAATATGTTACCTTATATGGACTGGCAAAAGGAATTCTGTAGGCATAATTAAGTTAAGGATTTTGCGAAGGGGAGACTATCCAGGTGAGTCCAATGTAATTACAAGCTTTCAGCAGGCAGTCAGGAGAGGGGAAGAGTTTGGGAGATGCTATGCTGCTGGATTTGGAGATGGAAGAGGAGGCCATGATCCAAGGACTGTAAGTGGCCACTAAAAGCTGGAAAAGACAAGGAAACAGATTCTCCCTTAGAGCCTCCAGAAGAAATGAAGTCCTGCCGCTGATCCATTTTAGAATTCTAACCTCCAGAAATATAAGATAATAAATTGTGTTACTTTAAGCGTCTAAATGTTTTGGTAATTTGTTACAGTAGCAGTAGGAATCTAATAATAATAAGACCAAGACTGACAAAAATATGAGGTCTGAGGAAGAAGAAAACTCATCTCAGAAAGTAGTTAAACCTTGAAGCCCAAGATGATAGCTTTGCAGAAAGCCTAGAAGAAACCATTTTGGGTAGGAAGAATTAGACACAGGGATTTGTATGGAGGACGTGATTTGGAGAAAAAAAAGAAAAAAAGATATTGTGGTCTTATTGGAAAAAATATCTGAGAATTAATGTAAGAAATAAATAGCTTGAATAAATAAAAATGATTAGAAAGTCCTGGAAAAAAATATCAAGTAAAGGAAATGCAGTCATATACACAGCTTGCCTTGACATAGAACAATACCCACATCATCAAAATCTAAATACCCTTCATTGATTTAACTAAAAATAGTAATATAATTACACTGGAAAGGTGAGGGAATGAGAGTTAAGGTTTTACTCAAATGATAAATCAACATCTGCCATTAGATAGTTAATAGACAATATCTAAAATTTGTAAATCAATGAAGAACAGTACACATATTCAGAGACATAGGCGTAATCACGAAAACAAAAAGCTAAAAGAATGCTCTTGGGTCTGGGAAGTGGGGTGGGAATGGAGAGGCTATAAAATTTTTGTTACTATTTTGGTATTATTTTATATTGCATTGGTATTATTTTATTTTTAACTACATAGAAAATTAATATAATACAACTCTTTAATTTCTAAAAAAGAAAAATAAGTAAAAATATAAAATTAAAAGATATATAAGTGATATATAACTGTGATTGTAAGCACAGAAGCAAAGAAACCACAAAAATGATATCAACAATGTGATTCTTTAAAATCTTTACATTTTTTGAAAAGACCAAAAAATAAAGTTAGAAGGAAATGGCAACAGAGAAAATATATTTGCAACCAATATGACAAAGAATGTATAGCCTTTATTTATAAAGAATACTCTACAGATCAATAAGACAAGTTCAAATATTCCTATGAAAACAATGGCAAAGAACATGAACAAGTCACAGAAGAATTAGGAAGGATTTATAAACATAAAAATAGGTTTAATGTCTGTAATAGTCAAATATATGTTTATTAAAGTAAGAAGTAGGTACTTTTTTCACTTATAATACTTATAATGATAAAATTGATTGAGAGCAGGAATTTAGTGATGTGAGAATTCTTATGAATGACATGAGAAGAATTAATACAACTTTTCTGAAAGCAATTTAACAATATATATATATGATCTTGAAAGTGTTCTACCCTTTGAACTAGTAATTCCACTTCTAGAAATCTGTTCTGAGAGAATAATAGGCAATAGAGTCAGAGAGTTATGTACTTAAACACAGAATTGTTTATAACGATGAAAATTGTAAATAATTTAAGTGTTCAACATTAGGAGAGTATTTTAAGAAATTATGACACATATTATATATATATATATATATATATAAATTCTTGTTTATGAGGATTATTTGGCATGAAAATAATTATAAGATACACTGTTCGGTTAAAAAATCTTAAATAGACATACATGCTATTATACATTCCAAATGTATTCAGATACATAAAAAAGAATGAAAATATTCCAGCTATTAATTCTGTTGTGTATGATGTTAGTATTTTAAACTTTATCTGCATGCTTTTCTTTATTTTTCTACAGTGAAATTTCTTGTACATATGCATGAATATGTATAAATATGTATCAATCAATGAGAAACCGGCAAATGAACAGAAGTATAATATAAAGAGTATTTGTTTTATTTCCCGAGACTTATGATTTTTGTGTTGGAATTCTTAGAGGATGGTAATTTCTCTACCAAAGTAACTGGTGACCTAAAGGAATGAAATAGCCTCTTAGCCAAGCACAAACTTCAGAAGAGCATACTTCTTCAGTACTTGATTTTTTCCTGTGGTTCCATCACCTACCAGCTTCTGCCTTCACTCACTTCCCTATGTGAGCTGTTCCCTACTGTCACTAATTTCAAATTTCTTACTAATGATTTCAATTTACTCTTCGTCCTTCTACCATACTCACCAAGGCACTCTCCAAGCATGGATGTATAAAACTATTTACTCTACCTCTTTCCTTCTCTTGGGACACTGAAAATATTCAGAGGAATGTATGAAAAATGATTAAGTACTTTTCAAATTTACATTTAACCCGTCTTCTCAAGTGAAAAGATATGACTCTTCCTTCCCTTGACTCGCTCTCTTTCTCTTTCTCTCCCATATCCCCACCCATCCTGTCCCAAATCTTCTCTCTTTCCTTTCCAGCTGCAAGGAGAATGTTGTGCCAAGTTCACATCCTATGAGGTCTCAGCTGTGAAGGCTGCAGAACTAAGGTGAGAGGCAAGGGTTCAGGAATGGCAAGGCTGGGCACAGGACCTGCTAACAGAGCTGCAAACTGCTCCTTGGGGAGAAATCTGGTAGTTTAGTTACCAGTGTGCAAACAGACAGGGGCCACTAATATTTCACCAAGAGGCAGTGTACCAGCATGAACTAACTCAGGAGGAAGATTCTCTAGGTTTAAATCAAGCTTCTGCCACTTATTAGCCCTGTGACTCTGTCATAATTACTTAACCCTAGGACCTCCGTTTCCTCCTGTGTAAAACAGGACTTGTGTGACTCATATCGTTATTAACACAGGAAATCTGTATGAGGATCAAAAGTACAATTCAGATAATTTATTATAATGCCTCACACAGTAAATTCTCAATAAAATTAGTAGCTATCATTAATTATGTTCTTATCATTATCTGTCCGATCTGGTGGAGCTTCTATAACCAGATTCATATGGTCACACAGAAGGTATTTACATAGTCCTTATGTTTTCCCTCTGATTTGAAGCCAGAATTCAATGAAACAGCCAGGGTACAGCAGAGGTAAATATAGCTCTTGGAGTCTTAATGTACTACTAGCTTGACTGAGATAAATCTAGGTGAGCCTGCTAATTTGGACAGAAAGCTTTCCTGAGGAAGAAACATTTAAGGTTTGAGTGGGAGCTGGCAGATGAAAATGGAGAAAGGAAGAAGAAATGGCAGTTGCAAAGGCACTGTGTGGAAAGGAGTCCAGCACAAACAGAGAAATCAAAGCCTGTGGAGTTAGTATATGGTGAGCATAGGAATAAGCAGCTCAGGATGAGACTGAAGAGAATGACAAAAACCAAATCATTCAGACCCTGTAAAGGGAGTCATAGCAAGACCTGGAGAGTATGAAAGGGAAGGGGAAACACAATTCTTCTAAGATGACTTCTGCATCCCCTTTTACTTCAAATTCCAACTGATTCTCATAAACGGCCATCCCTTGTGGCCAAGCCAACCGTGACCAGTATTGGAAATGAAGCTGATACACACACACACACACACACACACACACACACACACACACACACACCACATATGCGAAAAAAGTACAGATCTTCAGAGGAGATTTGGAACAGGCAAATTAGAAGAAATGAACAGCTTCCTTGTCATACCTTGTTGACAGTTATCCCCTCATGGTACTCAGTGGCACAGAAATTAAGACATATAAGCTCTTGCTTATAATACCTGAGGAGTTGAGGAGTGTGACTGAAGCCCAGAGGAGCTGCCAGTTTAATGGGACATAAAGATGTAAAAGAGATCAGGAAATGTGGAGTTGCAGAGGTGCGTCTTATGGCTCCAGGAAATCTACATGAGTAAATTAAGTAAATTCACTTCCCCAGTTGTTTCAGACAAAAGCAAGATAAAACATAGCCAAAGTTATCATATGACCCTTTCACAGGAAGCATGCATACCCTGAGCATCCTGAGAAATGGGCTATTGATTGAGAGACTTACCTGTTGGGTTAGAAACTTATGAGAAGACTCAATAGAACCTGAAAGGTTTAGGGACACTATACACGTGAAACACTTTGAATCACTTCCCATCATCCTACACCCAAATCTAGCTCGATGACCAGGCTTAATATGAAGGTACATACGTAGTAGGGTCTAAATCTGATTTAGGTTTAAGATTGTGACAAAAGCAAAGTGACTAATAGCGGTGGTACTAAAAGGAACAAGGATGACTCAAAGAATTGCTGTTGCATTGGTCATATTAATTTACTTAATAAATATTTATTGAGTATTGCCTATGTGTCAGACTCTATTCTAAAGCACTGGGTAAAAGAGCAGTGAATAAAACAAAAATCTCTATTGACATTTCCTCCAGTTGGAAATGGTAATGCTACTTCATGGTGAGGCTTTGATGTTCGATTATGGCTGTTATAATAAGCAGCCAAGTAAGTTTCTATTTAATAATTTGTGTGGTCAGAGGGACCTCAAGGCCTTTATTTCAGCCTGTGTCATCTGCATGCCATCACACACATACAGTGAGATGAACTCTGCTCTGACAAATGCATTAGACTAGCCTGATCAATCAGCAGACAGTTCAGTCTGCACTGTTTACCTCACCCTCCAGAATAAACCTCACTGTGTGACTGTATTCATGGAAAGAAATTTCTCCACATTTTTAGAGTATATGAAAATAGCAAGTTGTGAGAATCAAATGATAACTGAGTTTTGGTTTGCACTTGCTTTAAAATAGGTGTAATGGGGCTTCCCTGGTGGTGCAGTGGTTGAGAGTCCGCCTGCCGATGCAGGGGACACAGGTTCATGCCCCGGTCAGGGAAGATCCCACATGCCGCGGAGCGGCTGGGCCCGTGAGCCATGGCCGCTGAGCCTGTGCGTCTGGAGCCTGTGCTCCACAATGGGAGAGACCACAACAGTGAGAGGCCTGCGTACCGCAAAAAAAAAAAAAAAAAAAAAAAAAAAATAGGTGTAATGAAGCCTCCAAATTTCTCTGTTTTTCCAACTATTGAGTATATAATTGGCATAGATAGGCTTGGTAACTCAAAGAATTACCATATAACCCTAGAGATTATTTCCTATTATATTTGGACAAAGCAAGTGAAAATTATTGGAGCTTTCCCACCTATTTTTTTTTTAAAGAAGGATTGCTGTAATAACTTGCAATGAGTTTCTGTGTTCATTAAGACTTTGTTAGAGATCAGTGGTTTTTTGTTAAATTACACAGTTTGAAAAGTTGAAAAGATAAGGTGAGACATAGATAATGATTGTTAATTAATAAGTAGTTAATAAATCATGGAATAGCTTTGTATTTATACTACTTAGTCGGCAAACTTTCATTGACAACCTACTGTGTTTCAGGCTCTTGCCCTCATAGAATTTATAACCTAGACTATGATTAAAAAATAATTACAAAAATATAAATACATTTATAAATTATATTAAATATTGTGAATCAAAGTTTAGGGTAATTAAAATATATATATAAAAGGGATAAGAAGTACCACTTTGTGGGATGTAGAAGTCTAGAAAATTGGTAGAATTGAGAAGGTCATGAATTCAGTTTTAGACATATTAAGAAGAAGATGCCTATGAGACTTCCAACAACAGAGATGTTACATTGAAATTTGCAGGTATAATTTACAAGCTGTGTGTGTGTGTGTGTGTGTGTGTGTGTGTGTGTGTGTGTTTTTCCCAAAGAGAAAATTGATATATCACAGTAACTAGAAAACAATTAATATAATAAAAGGATCTTTAAAATAACAGAGAAACAATGTTAACTGTGTGCTAATTTGGCCTGGAAGTGGAATAGAAACAGTAAAAGCCATGACTCTGCTCCATGCATTCCAACTTGGCAAAATGCCTTACAAAGGGACTGTTTCTTCGAAGTTGTTCTGGTTCTACAGATCAACATAGTGTGTTTGGCAAACAAAATTTATTTACACTTTTTCAGGCAAAAAACACAAGATAAATATTGAAGGATATTTATTTGACACTGCTTGATCACCACCACTCTGCTCTCCTACAAACAAAGTATTACCCCTAAGGCCATAGATTTCTCTGAGAAATTACCCACATGTCTTGGCACAAAAAGATCAACTTTTGAAAGTGGGGGTGGGGTGGGAGTACACCTAGCACGTCGTCCCAGGGAAATCAACAATAAGTACTCTGATCGAGTCAGAGTTAAGTGGATCAAACTAAGGGTGGAGGCTGAGAAATGAAAAGCAAAACATATTAGCAAAAAGACAGAAATAAGAGTGTTTTCTGAATTTCCACCAATTTGGTCGAAAGCCAACTTCTAAAATAAGAGCTCTTCAGTAAGCAGGTTTTGTACCAGCTCTGTAATGGAAAGCTTAAAAGGTCAATTACTAATCTGAATTTCTCTGGGGAATAGGGCAAATGCTTCCTAGACCATGAAAAATTTTAAGGTAACTGCTCACACTTTCAACTGTGATGAGGTAGTGAAAACCGACGTCAAAACCTCATCACTGAGGTTGTGGAAGAAGTTTGACAGCCCTGGAGTTCAAAGACTGATGTGTTTTCTCCCACTGGCTATATATATTGAAACTAAGTAAAAATCTTGAAAGTGAAATATCCTGAGATTAGAATCATTCAACATATAAACTTATTGTGATTTTTTTGAGAAAGACAAAGGAGAAAAAAGAAAAAGGGAGGAAAACGATTCAACCATTACTTTTTTCTGTTGATGTTGAAGGCAAGTATATTACTTTTTGGTATAATTTAATTTCAAACTATTAAATTCGTTTAAAATATGAAGGAAAGAAAAAAGAAAGGAAAGAATAGAGGGACGGAAGGAAGGAAGGGAGAGGAGAGGGAAAAAAAAAAAGCCTTAAGATAAAATCATTAAAATCCTAAAACTGCAAGGAGCCTGAGAAGTGTTCTAAGCCAATCTGGTCACAAGTTTGGTAATCTCTTCTTTGCCTCTAACTACTGTTTGCCCATCTTCTTGATCAACCACAGTGAAAGGAAACCTGGTCCATTCTCTTCTTAGATACACCTAATTTATTCTTCGGTTTTTCCTTTTGTTGGATTTTAATCTGCATTCTAATAACTTTTACTCATGGGTTCTGGTTCTATCCTCTAGATTTACCAAGCTATGCCCACTTCCTTTTTCTCATGAAAGACCTACAGTACATGGAGCCCTACAGTCTCAGACACCCAGGACTCTGATCCATAAGGATGCCCAGTCTTAGCAGGAGCACAAAAAGCAGAAACAGACCATCCTTCAGAGGAAATGCAGCTTCGGGAGCAGGCTATGACATCACTGTGATTAGAGAAAATGTTGTAGCTGGACCCCTGTGTTGCTGAGCATTTGTTAAACATTAAACAGTGAAGCCCATCTCCACAGGGAAACTAGAAAAACTGCAAATGGGGTCAGACTTGCCCAAGGGAGCCTGAGGCAGAAGTATTCTGACATGAACAGAAAGGACTGATGTCTCTGATGTAGTTAGTAAGGCAGTTCTTACATTGCAGTTTGGTTCAGTAACACTGGAATGATTTGATTCTACTGAAGCTAAAGCAGAAAGTCTGTTCACAAAGGCATTGTTTTGTCCCATGCAGGGAGACCACAGGGAACTAAAGAATTCATGAAGGAGAACAGAAGATGGTGAACACAGTGGAGCACCCTGCTCTGGGAAGACTAACAGGAAGTTCCACAGTGGCTCCAGTGCAGGGACCCTCAAGATGATAGATGAGCCCTGCGTAGGGAGAGGGATCACAGTAAACTGAGTGAACTCAAAGCTCAGTCAGGAAGGAAACCAAGACTGAAGAGAGTGTGCTCCTTATAGAAAAGGGATCATATTTTTTTCTTCAAAATTTCAATTACAGATTTTCTGCAGACACAACTGAAATTGTGACACAGGAAACAGGACACAAAAAGCAAAGATCTGAAATGTGGTAACTAACAGATTTAGAATAAAATTTCTTTGTTTTTATAGCGAAATTCTCCACATTCAAACCCACTGGATAAAAAAGAGAGAACAAAATACCTGAGAAATTAACCTTAGATAAAAAAGCAAAAACTACCAGAGAACAAGTCAAATAGGACTAAACACACTAGAGGCAAGTTACATCTAATGGAAATAAGTCAGTGAGTTGCAGGTCCTCTGACCATTACGACAATCCTGATGACTTGTCCATAACCATAGTGAAAGGAATGGGTAGGAATTGTTTGGATCCAAACATCAGATCTGAAATAGCCTCACCAATGTTGGGATAGCACTAATAGTAGGAAAAGCTATAATATTTTCTATAACTGTATGATTACAAATGAAATGTTAGAATTAGGAGAGAGAAATTTGCAAGTGATTCCCAAGCAAGAAAAAAAAAAATCTTTGCATTCATAATACTGTCTTAGAGAAAAAGGTAGTAGGTGTTTTTTATATTACTAAATTAGGCAACATTATTCTTAGAAATTACATCTTTTGGGTGGTTTCTCAACTCACAGTGAACTCTCTTAATGACCCATTTACCTTCTGAAAAAAAGCTCTTGATTATTTATATCTGTCCCCAAGTTAGAGCAATCGTATTTTCCATAGAAGTTATGCAGAATGAATTCTAGCTCAGTCTGGGCCTGTGTTTTGAATAGGGTGATATAATCTCAGGCATCTGCAATGTGGTCTGAAAAGCAGAAGAAAAGCCTGCAGTGGAAGAAGTCTGCAATGGAAATGCAAAGAGGCAAATATGAGGTGCACACAATCCTTTCTAGTTTATGGTTCCAATTTTGCTTCATAGTTCCAAATTTCTTCAGGACTGAGGGATAACATACACCTTCCAGTAGTTTTCATGAGGTACCTCTATATACATCTCTCTTTTGCTTTAACTAATTTAGTTACTTTTATTTGTTTGTTGTTGTTGATAACCAGAGTCCCACATACTACAGGACAGAACAGTGTTCCTGTTTTGAGCAAGATTTTCCACATACTTAAGTTCAGACATAAAATCATGTTTTTCACCGATGCTTCCTGCAGTCAATCTGAACAGCCTAGCACAGGCCCAGGTAGGGCAAGCCCCTCAGAGAAGGCTTCTGGCAGAACTGAACATATTGATTCAATTCACTTTAGTAAACATATCCATACATGAGGCACCTGCCATGTGTTTGAACACTGATCTGGGTGCTGGGGTTTCACTGGGGGACAAGATTCAGTCCTAACTCACAAGGAAAGTGTAAAGTCTATGGAGAAGGCTAAAGAGGAAATTTCAGTGCAATGTTGTAAGTCCTAAAATAGGAGTAAACCTGGATGATATGAGAGCAGAGAGAAGGGACATCTGTGCCAGTCTTTATGGACCCAGAAAGGGTTTCCAAGTGGCATGAGGCATAAGGCAATATCCAAAAGATAAGACAGAGTAAAAAGTTAGGGTAAGGGGAGCAGATTCCTTGGTCAAAAGTCAAGCATGTTACAAGACTTATAGGCAAGAGTTAGCATGAGAACTCCCCTTCGCTATGGCTGGCACCTAAAATTCAGAGTAGGAACTGGTGAGAAATAAAGTGAAAAAAGAGCAAGGTCCAGATCCAAAGTGAGGACCTTGGATTTGGTGCTAAAGGAAACGGAAAATATTTGATGGATTCTATGCAGGGGAGTTACATGATCAAAAGTGTTTTAGGAAGATCATACTCTCCTAAACAGTTTGGAGGATGACAAGCCTGGCTTCAAAGAGACCTGGAGAAGGAAATTATTTCAGTAATCCATGCCAAACATAACACCCAAGATTAACAGAGTAAGTGTAACTATTGAGAAAATGAAAAAAATATAGTGAGCTAATGACCAAAGCGTTCAACTGGGAGAGAGTATCCCAAAAATCTGAGCTAAAAAGGTTCAGGTCACTTCTTACCACCATCCTAAAACAAAATGCATTGATGGCAAATATAACCACATCGGAATATTTCAAGAATTGCTTTTTGTTCCAGAAGAAAACTTGAAGTCTTGGTAATTTTTATAGTTATCCTAGCCTCAAAGGGCTCCAAGACTGGTTTGAAAACTTTACTTAACCATTTTACTGCCACATAAGCTACAAAGCCTGGGGCCGGCCATAAAGATGTTAATTTAATGAATATTCATAATCAATAAATATTCATTAAACAACATTTCCGTTCCAGGCATGCTGTTGCTCCTGGCAGGTCCCGCCTGCATGGCAGAGTGCACTTGTTAAATGAGTGTTGCTCATTGCAGAAACACGTTATGGGATTTCATGAAAGAAGCTGAATTCGTCTACAATACATACGGATGTGTAGAGACAAGTTTGAACAATTTCTGTACAAAAGAAAAAAAAAAAACTTTTCCTCTTTTGTACAATGCTTGTGTTTCACACGTCAAACGTGTGGTCAAATATGGGAAATTCTATGGGGAAAACCAGGTAGACTACAAAAGGTTTTATTTCTATCTCTATATGCTAGGTAAGTGCAAAGGCAGTGGTCCCTAACCAGCTCGATGGCTGCCTGATAGGTGATAGTTTTTAAATGCAAATGGAGAGTTATGAGCATAAACACTCAAAAAAATTTTTTTCATTGGATGATGGCTTCTGAGAAAATAATCCATTCAATGTTAAATGAAGTTGCTATGATGCTGTATACATTTCAATTGGAGGATGTGTGTTCTGTTAAGATAAATTATTTTTCTGAAAAATGGAAACCGCTACTCACAAGTGTTTCTTATTAAGAAACCAGAAGAATTCTGCATGACCACCACCCAAAGAATCTTCACATGTTCTTACACACTGATAATAATTTACAAAACCTACTGGATATTGACAATAAACAGATAAATACTACTACACAGTGTTAACTGGTTCAGAATCTGTGGAAAGAATCAAATATTCAACACTTTTCTACCTATTTAAGATGCTTCAAGACCCTTGTTTTCTGTTGCTTCCATAGATTGCCTCAGGGAAGCAATTCTGCTCTGTTGTGTTCCAAAGTATGATAAGCTTCTAATTAGTATATAGTAAAATTATTCTTCTTTCAGATACCTCACATTTTTCCAAGCCTGGATAACCACAAGTATTACCCTAATTGGTGGGCAGTTAAGCAAATAGGAAAACTCCAGTTGTTCTGCCACCATGCAACTAATTCAGTGAAGAAGAAAGTGCACCTGGCAAAGAGCATCTTAAGTATAGAGCTTCAGTCTCTTTGAAAGAGTAAGACAAGCTAAGAAGCTATGGAAGACTCAGAGCTTTATGGGAAATTCAATGAGTTTTGTTTGTTGTTGTTCTCGCCTTTCTTGTTCATGTTGACTTTCATCATTGTGTAGTTTCTCTCATTAAAATCCCCTTCACATATTCTCAGCAACCTTCATTCCAAGAAAAATGTTTGCCTGTAGAGGTAGGTTTGTCCAGTTCTCACAATTTGATCTTTCTTTTTTTTTTTTCATCATATCATGGAACTTTGACTAATACTCGCACATTTTGGATAAAGTACTAAGGTTCATGATTCTATAAAGATGGCATATACTGCCATCTGCCTTGACAGTCTTTGAATAGAATATGTGAGAGGTGAAAGGTTGGTGGGAAGGGCTTATTGCCTCAAGCACACAGATGGAATAAGATGCCTCAGCAAGAGCACATTCTCAAAGGAAAAATGATATCATTGTTATTTTTCAATCTTTGCTTTCTGAGAGAAACTTCTCTTAAGAACCCTTATATCACATGATTTTCCTTATAAAAAGGATGATATAGAAACCAAAGGACTCTCATAACCAAAGTAACTGCCTGTCAAAACCAGGTCACTAATCAGCCAAATTTAATTTTTCATATAATCAACAACCACTCTCACTATTGGGCACTTGCTATTTCTCCAAAGGAGGCTCTAATGGTCATCCTATCACCTAAGCAATTTTAATTGCATCTTGTGGCATGCCATTAGTTTTATCAGTGAGTTGCTTAAGCTTGCTTATGAATAATAATTGTAAAATACAATAAATTTTTAAATACAAATTATAAGAAAAGTGAAATCAAATACTTTTCTAGGAGACCAATTTTAACTCAAGTTGAGCTTTGTCTATAAATTTAATTTTCTTTAGTCTGAGAATGAAATGCTACAATGGAAAATTTTCATCTAAACTGGCTCTTTGTGACACCATGACTTACAAAATTGTATTTTAGGGAAGTGTAATGAATTATCTGAAAACTATATATTACTACTAATGTCTTTGTTACTATGATGGCTTTGTCTAATAACAAAGGTCCTTTTTATCCTAGATCTTGATAATTTAGCAAAATACAGAGAATTTCTCCTCATTTGAAGAAAGATAACATTTCCAAGGGCATTTCAAGAAAAAAGTAAGTTCAAAAATAAAGATGAGGGCTTCCCTGGTGGCGCAGTGGTTGAGAGTCCGCCTGCAGATGCAGGGGACAAGGGTTCGTGTCCCGATTCGGGAAGATCCCACATGCCGCGGAGCGGCTGCGCCCGTGAGCCATGGCCGCTGAGCCTGCTGCTCCGCAACGGGAGAGGCCACAACAGCGGGAGGCCCGCGTACCGCAAAAAAAAAAAAAAAAAAAAAAAAGATGTGACTATCAGTCCTGTCTTGTAGTAGAACTTGCTAGTCACCATAAGTACTGCATTCCATGTAACAAGGCCATTTCTTTGAAACACTGCATGAATATTGTCTTCTGGAGCAATGCAACAGGGTGGAAAGGATGAAGGTATTGTGTTTTCATATTCAAATCCTGTGCAGCTTACCTCAAACTTTACCCAATTTGAAATGGTAGTGGAGAATTAAATATGATAATATTTTCATTAATGTAGATATTCTTTCAGTTGATTAAACATCTTAAGAAACTCTTTTGCAAACATGCTTCCTAAACTCATCTAAAGAAAAACTCCTCTCCACCATGACTGCTCTTCCCCAGTCTTTCT
The DNA here is from genome assembly GCF_963924675.1 of Phocoena phocoena. Classification (NCBI taxonomy): domain Eukaryota; kingdom Metazoa; phylum Chordata; class Mammalia; order Artiodactyla; family Phocoenidae; genus Phocoena; species Phocoena phocoena. The sequence goes on along the minus strand of NC_089219.1, from coordinate 72,886,667 downwards.
TCTCAAATAGAACAGACATTCTTGCCACCTTGACTTTATTCTAGATGTGTCTCTTCCCACGGTTTGCTCTCCATTTATCTAAGTGAGAAGTTACAAACTCAAAAGTGTGAAATGGCAGCTTGTAAAACTCTAAGGTGTCAATAAGGCTGGGGAAAGGGCGTCAGATTTTTTGAGCATTTGGGCTCACAACTGAGAACAAAACCAAGCAAAATAACAACAACAACAAACCTTACCAACACCATGTGTCCTTTAGCTTATTTTATCCCATGAGGAGCCAGACAGTTACCCCTGTTCTAAATCCTACTGTTCAAAGCATGTTAACCCTTGAGGTGCTGCAGTAGATGAAGCCAAAGAGCTGAAGCAAGACTCAAAAATAAAAAGATATGTTCAGCTCTCCTGATTCTGATATATGTGGCTTGGAGAACCAAGGACATGGAATAGAATGATGTCCGAGTTTGTACCCTGAGGGACACTGTCTCTTATTAATATCTTTCAACAGATCATATCTCCTAGCTGGGGTTGTTTAGAAACATCACCTTCAAAGCCAAATAACTTTTAATTGCTATTGCTATCAGGTTACTGATAAAACATATGACAGCTATCAGCCAATCATGTTTATCATATATTTAATGGGAAGGTTTATCAGCCACAGAGGAAATTTAATTAGGTATTCTCTATTGTAAAATAATACACAAACATTCAGATCACATTTATATGAAATAAGCAGCATGAGTCATAGTACAGTAATATACTGGTTATGTGACTGGAGAAACTGAGACTAAGCAATTAAAAATGACTCATTCCAGGGCTTCCCTCGTGGCACAGTGGTTGAGAGTCCGCCTGCCGATGCAGGGGACACGGGTTCGTGACCCGGTCCGGGAAGATCCCACATGCCGCGAAGCGGCTGAGCCCGTGAGCCATGGCTTCTGAGTCTGCGCATCCGGAGCCTGTGCTCCGCCACGGGAGAGGCCACAACAGTGAGAGGCCTGCGTATCGCCAAAAATAAATAAATAAATAAATAAAAATATGACTCATTCGATGACACAGAAACAATCCAGGACAGAACTCGAAGAGAATTTAGATTTTCCTGCCCCTTGTGCTGGTTTTCAGAAAACTCTTCCATTATCACTGAGGGGCAACAATAGTAACTAAAGGCCCTTTCGAAATGTAAGTGCTTTGCATACAGATTTAAATTCACAGAAATGGAATTTAAAAGCAGCTGTTAGTCAAGTAGAAATAGCGGACTGCTAACTGTAAACCAATAATCTAGTTCGTTTTCTAATCACCAGTCTCTATGTTCCTCTAACTAAAAGAATAGTGGCATCCATAAGCACCATCAAGCCTGGCAATTTGCTTTTTTAGCCAGATATAGTTTGGAAAAATGAAGTGTGTATGTCACTTTGCAAAACAGCATGACTCTGTTAGCCTTTGCTCGCTTTATCCTGAGCCAAAAAAAATGCAGATCTGATAGCATCTGTTTCCACTACCCATGCTATCTCAATCATCAAAAAGGCATAAGGGTTGGGAAGGAAGTTCTGAAAGCTTTCACATGCCTGTTTCTTACCAAGAAAACCACTTCTTCCATGCATTCATTCTGCTTCCCTTCCTTGTGTCTGACTCACTTGTTCAACTGGGAGATAACTTAGGAGGAAGTCAAGGGGAAAAGATCAAGGGTTAAGAGTTCTATTAAGTTCCATGATTACAAAAAAAAAAAAAAAAATGTCAAGCGTTTTCAAATGGAAGCTAAACAGAATGATCTTTAAAAATAGAGAGGGTGTTCCCTGGTGTCCTAGTGGTTAGGACTCCGTGCTTTCACTGCCATGGCCAGGATTCAATCCCTGGTCAGGAACTGAGATCCCACAACCTGCGCAGCGGGACCAAAAATAATATGTTTTTAAATAAAAGTACCTGAAAAAAAGAGAGAGAGAGAGAGAAAGAAAAAGAAACAATCATCCTCAGATCCTGTGAAAATTGTATTAGCACATATTAGACTAGGCAAAAGAAGTTTAACTTTACTGGAATGTTCAGGAGGCAGATCAAACTGTCTTAAAATACAGAATAATGGGGAAAAAGGGGAAAATAAAACATTTACTACCTCAGTTTCCTTTCGGAGAAAGGAAATGGAAAACAGGATTTCTAAAAGCAAATGCATACAGTGGCATTCTCTTCCTTGCTGTTACTTTTTATTTTATTTTTCTTTAACTAAGTGCAAGAATAACTCACCAATAAAGACTGGGAAAATGTGAATTAATTTAGAGAAAAGAAAACATTTGTGTAACATTGTTAAACCAATGTGTTCAGCCTTATACCATAAATAACTCAATATATGTGGCAAGAAGATGGACAGAAGATCAATCTTCTTGTTGTGTGTGACCCTGAAGGATCTCGACATTCTTAACCCATTAGCAACATTAAAGGATACAAAGAAATATTTTGAACGTTGGATTATCATAGACAGTGCTTTGCAAAGCTTGTTAATAGGAAAGAAATCACAGTGATATGAAGATGTTTTCTGACATATTTTATTTACATTTCAGAAAGAAATATACAGAAATGAATATGCATTGATATAATTTCAACTGTTTATTATTCTATTTATAAATATCAATAAATTCATATAAAGACCACATTAAACCTAAAAATGTATTTATATCACTATGATTTTTTCCTATTAATAAGCTTGGAAAACACTTTCCATGATAATTCAATGTTCAAAACTTTCCTCTATACCACTTAACATGGCCAGCGGGTTAAGGTCGGTGGATTTCTCAAGGTTATGCACACTGAGTACTTGTGTCTCACTCTCTTTATAAACTAGGATTAGAGTTATTCATACATATTCAGATCTGATTCCCCAACTCTTACACATCTTTCACTTAAAACGTTCAGTGCCACATTTTTAATATTGGAGAATAGTCTGATCTAATATACATGATTCTGCTTCATATTTATTATTCACAGCTCTTTCTCTTTTCATCTGAAATTTAGTAATAAAAATCTAGTTATATGAGCCAATAACTATGTGGCATTAAGCCATCTGTCTAGCCTTATATGTTTTGACTCAATAACAGGCAATCAATGACTTCCCAGAACAATTAACAGAGGCTTTCACAAGGGATCAAAGGAAACTGTGCTCTTATAGTCTTTGGAGAAGTTAACACACATTAACCTCCCAAATAATACACATTCCTATTACTAAGCTCTCACAAACTGTACATACATCTATCACTATCTTCTGTTTACATGGTCATAAATCCTAAGTATTTACCCACAGATTTTAAGTGCATTCATTATCAAACTAAAGAGTAACGTAGAAAGTTTTGGGGGACAACCTATCTAAAGTATATATTCATGCATGGCATTGAGCACACTGTGTTGTGGTTTTTAGAATATTTGATAAAATTTAATAAAATAAATATGTTTCATAAATGTGACAGTTTACCAAGTCACTGTTTACTTAATTGCTTACTGAGATAAAAGTAAGTTTAATCATAGAGTGGCCTACACATAAATGGAACACTGAGTTTGGATATATGTATCCCTATGTGCCAGCCCATAAGAACACATTCCAAAGATAGACTAATGCAACTGGGAAAAAGAGAGTCTTATTACACTATCTTGCCCAGGTGCTCAAAGAAACCAGACTGGTTCTGACTATTCATTTGCACTTATGCATTGGGAACACAGATCACTTAAATGCATCGTAGTATAAATATGCAAACTCTTCATTAAGAAGTTTCAAAGCTATTTTTTTTAAGTGGAATTTTTGTTGTCTATGTTAGCAAAGTAACGTAGAGGCAATCATTTAAACAATTCATGCCAAAAGAACATATTATTTTGTAAAAGATGTCTGCTTAAAAGGAAATTTATTTTATTTTTTACCTAACTTATTAGAATAATTATTTCAGTTCATTCCATAAGTATAAAAGAGATGGAAAAGTTGCTTCAGGATGTGACCAAAGCAAAATTTCTGTATATCTGTGAGTCACTTAATGTTTCCTGAAAGATTAACATTTTGGAAATAAATAGATTTAGTTATAATTATTTAATTGATTTTTTAAAGTATTTGTTAGTTGCTTAGACAGATATTTATACAGTAAAATTTTATTGTTTTTTCAAAGCATGAACTTTTAAAAAGAGAACAAAGAAACAGAGAAACAAACTTTGGGCAGAATTGTATTCTTTTTAAAAATGGCTCAAAAGAGAAAAGACATTGGGATTTCTTGTACTTGATTCTGATTCCAGCTAGGTATCTTACTTGGCTGTATGATGTTAGCAAATCTTTTAACCTCTCTGGGTCTGTTTTAATAAGCAAGATTATTATGAAAAATTGGAATAATATTTGTGACCGGCCTACTACAATATCTCTCATCAAATAGAAACCCAAAAAGAAGTAATTATCTTTTTAATATTTTATTATTATTTATTTAATTTACATAAGTTTTAACTTAAGTTGAACTACCACTTGAGTTGTAGACTAAGGTTTTGAATATAAAATCGAAATAATTAGTGGTTTGTTAGGGTCACACGTGGACATGAACAAAAAACAAATGTAAATACATGGAGTGCTATTTTTGTGCTTCACATCATTTTCAGATCCAGAGTTTTAATTGTCTACTTGTAGTCGCAGGGTGCTTATATCCTGCGGGTACGACCTAGAGAATCTCAACTTTCTCATTTCCTGACTTCCCTATATCTGCATCTGTAATCAAGTGACATAAAAAGTTTACAATTCCAATTTAAAGAAGATAATTTATGCAAGCCAATGTTCCACTGTTAGAGATTATGTGTTCCAGTTTTACTGTGTCCCACCAAAATGTCATCTCAAACTTGGTGTCCCTTAAGCCCTGGTGAAGTAATTAAAGGGGTCCTTGGGTCCTATTATGTTGATTTGGTTTACCTCACTTCTACTTCATGTCAGAAATTTTACTGTTTGAGTGGTGGCAGCAAAATTTTTGAACAAATACAAGACCACCCAGAAATTATACTAAGATTTAACATGAGACATTATCATGATCACTACAGCTTTTAAGTTAATGATGTAGAGAATTAAAGAAAACACTATTAGAATGAAAAGTGTGTAGGTGGAATAGAATCAGGGATGTTTTAGCTGATTGGAGTACAATTTATAAGTACTTAATTTTACCATTTCATTGTTGTGATTTTATAAGATTTTTCTCCTAAAACTATCAGAACTTTTAAAACAAATTAAGAAATTATTATTAAAATGTTAGACAAATAAAAAGTTCCTTTATTGTTTTCAAAGAATTTTACCAGCCTTTCTAACGAAGAATTCCATATAGTACAGAAGTAAAGAGCTTGTGCTTTGGGGTCAGAGTAACGAGTAGAAGACCCAGGTCTGCCACTTGCTAGGTATCAAATCTTAGGGAAACCATTTAACCTTGGGAATTGCAGTTTCATCACCCAGAATATAACATAACAATATTATCAGCTTCATTAAATCAGTTGAAGATTAAATTAGATAATGAATAAAGTACTCGCACAGTGTTGGCATATAGAAAACACTCTATAAATATTAATTATCATTATTAATAGAATTTTCCACTACTAGCTATAAATATGTTTCATTTGACCAAGATAAATTTTATAGACAACACATTTTACTATACTTTTTTTTAGGTAAAGATATATCTTATCAGTGGGACTTGGAGACAATTGTTGCAAAATGAGGATTAAACAGAAGATATGATGTGTGTGTCTAAATTCTCTATTGAAGAATGAAAACACATATGTTCAACAGCACATTATTGCTCAGTGAGTTGTCCGTGCCATGACAGGAAATGAACTTCTCAATGTAAAAACAAATAGATGTGATACAGCCATAACTGCCAGATCATAATTCTTTCTCTCTTAAATTGCTTAGTTATCTGCTTCTCCCTCTAACACACAGTGAAATATACATTGCCAACATTCCCTTTATCACTTGAAAATTAACGAAAAAAATAAGGTCCATGCAAAATCAAGTAGTTCTAAAGCAAAACAATAAAGGGGGGGGCCTAACTAACACATACTCATTATTTTTCTTTAAACTTTACTAAAATGACAGACTTTGAAATTACTTAAGGATGTGAGTGTCTTTCTGTGTGTCTAGTACAATGATGTAGTAGTCTCAAAGACAGCATGCAATGTGGCAGTTGCTATGGTAACAAGATGTTTTTCATTGAAGAGCAGTAAAAAATTTGTGGCATATAAATAACATATGTACAGTATATTGTCTTTGAGTGAATGACCTTTGCTCACGGACCTTAAGAACATGTTTTCTTCTTTTCTGAAATTCTTGTCTATTTTTGATGTGCATATGTATCCAATAGACTGGTGATCAAACTGCCCTCTTTGAAGCTACACAGGATACAGATCTGTGGTGAGGAAAGAAGAGGTGGCTCAATATTGTATATGTGGTTAAAAGAAGTTGATGGGTTGGAAATTAAAGCACTTGAATTAGGTGCTGTGCTGAAAATATTTCATACTTTCCAAACCCACTTTGCAATGAAAACTTGTAGTAGACTTATATTTTCTTATAATTTGATAGGAGAACTACTATATATAGCAATTAATTATTTATACCCCCAAAAATAGTATAGCTGTAGGCAGAGTTAGAAATCTCTATGTTCAGAGAGTAAGTACTGTTGAAGAGAGAAGGATGCTGCATTTTAAAGCACCAAGATGGGTGGCCTAGATTTATCCCTGTCCTGCTCCTTGGGCAAGTCATTTGACTGTCTTATCCGCAAATTGGAGATAGGGTCGCAAAGAATAGGCAAGGGATCAAAGTAACAAGAGCAGATGAGACTGCTATGCAAATGTAAAGAATTGTTCTTATAAAGGATTATGAAAAGAAATACTTGGTAATTCAAATTTTGGAAATAGTTTGTCTCACTTGGCTTTAAAATGACAGACAAGAGCTAAAGGCAATTCAATTATCTTTTTTTAAATTTTATGGTCAACTAGTCAATGTTACTCAGCTCATAACTACTGACCTTTCAGATTATAATATATGAATGTGCTAGTTTTATAAATGGGTTGACTTATGTATTCAATAGTATGGCAGATATTCTGAATGCTTCTAAGATAATCATAATTGGAGATTAAAATTATATGTGTTTATGTATATATATGTATATATGTGTGTGTATAATCTATTCAGTTGTATGTATAATAGATAATATATATGAATTGCATACAATGCATATGTGTAAATATGATGTATTCAAATGCATATATACATATATATAAAGAGTGAGAGATGGTACATATATTAGACGTCTAGATATTTCACATGTAGGATACAGAGATATAATGGGTATCTTTATATAGATACTATATATGTGTATACACACACATGCATACATACATGCATATATATATTTAATTACTGATTGGACACACGAAGAAAGATTTAAAGAAACCAAGAACAGTGTAAGAGCAGAACATTTAGAAGGGCACTTGTTTGGCCCTTGAGTTTCTGCCAAATTCTAGAAAACTTGCGATTCTGTATCAACACTTGCATGGAGAACAGGGAAGAAGAGGAAATAAACCTTAGAGTGAAAAGTCTAGTAGGAAATCCACTATTAGATGCATCCATGAAACATTACAGACTTAGTGTATAAGTGAACAAGAAATAAAGTTAAACTTGAATGTATGAGTACACAATAAGAGACTATAAAGGATGACACAGTAGATTTGAAAATGAGCCAAGGACATTCTAAAATTAAAAGAAAATCAATAAGAATGCTATGACTTTTATTCATCCCTTAATTGGAAGTCTTAGAAAGCACAGTAAGATATTAAGAAAGAGATAAAATATAAATAATATAAGGGAAAAACAAAACATTCACAGTTAATATGATAGTCAACATAGAAATTCCAGAAGAATCTACATATCAATTATTAAAATTAATGAGTGTTTAGCAAGGCTGCTTAATACAAAATCAATGTATAAATATTGATATAGTAAATTGTAGTCAACAGCAGAGGCAATATGTTTCAAATATAGAATATTCCATTTAAATAACATAAAACAGTTCAATTGCCTAGAAATACATTCAACAAAAAAATGCAAGGTTTTGATGTAAATAAGTATATATCGCACTGAAATACATGTTTTAAATTTAATTCAATTAAATTATATCCAACGTTTATGATTGGAAGACCCAATACCATAAAAAATATAAACTTTCCCTAAGTTCAAAGCAATTTCAGCCAAAATACTAAAACAAATATTTTTATGGAATTTAATGAGGTGAATTTAAATTTTACATAGAAGACTAAATGACCAAGATTAGTTTAGATAATTCCAAGAAAGAAGAGCAAGGTAGATAGAATGAAGGTAGAAGAAACTAGATATTAAGATTTATTGTAAAGCTAAGATATTAAGATGGCATAGTGACAAACTGCTAAACAAATACTCAATGGAACAGACTAGAGAACTCAGAACAGACCTGTGCATATATGGAAACTTGATCTATAACCATGCAGACATTATAGATCACAGTGGAAAGAATATGTTTTTTTAATTTATTTTTTAATGAATTATCCTGAGATAATTGGTTACCCATAAAAAAAGAAACTGGACCCATAACTCATATATGCACAAAAATTAGTACTAGGTAGATTAGAGATTTAAATGTGAATAGCAAACTATAAAAATGTTAAAAGACAAGCTGAGGAATTTATTATACATATAGTGTACAAAGAATTAATATCTACATGTCATTAAGAAAAACAACGCAGTAGAAAATTGGTCAAAAGAATGAACAGGCATTTCACAGAAGGAAAACACAACAGATTCTCAATCATATGAAAATATGTTCCACCTGGTTAGTAATCAGCGAAATTGAAATGAAAATCATCCTGATATCTTTTCATAGGTATGATACTGGGAAAAAATGGAAATTTAGACAATGTTGATATTGGCTAGAGTGTGGGTTAACAGAAATCTATCTGTGGTATGTGTGTAATTGTACAACAATGTGGCATCACCTACTCAAGCTGGACATTTGCATATTCTCTTCATCAGCATATTTTCTGTTATGTACCCTAGAGAAACATTTATTTCTCAAAATTCATAGGGATATTTTTCTATGTTTATAGTGGCATTGCTTAACATAACAAAAATCTTAGAATTAGTCAAAATGTCCTGCAAGAATAAAATAGATATATACATTTAGAATAGTCATAAAATGGAATATTGTATACCAGTAAAAAATTAGATTTCAGCTACATACATCAACATAGATTAAAGAAAAAAATGAGCCAAACAAGTTGCAGAAAAATATACACAATATGCTTCCATTTATATACATTTCAACCCAAACAAAACTAAATCCTATATTATCTAGTGTTCAATACATCTGTAATAAAAAAAAAAAAAGAGGATGATTAAGATCATATTCAGAATATAGAATAAATTTATAGGACAAAGAGGAATTATACTGAGGGATTCTAAATGGCTACTTACATTCCATTTCTTTTACTATAAAGTGGCTAAATGAACATTCATCTTATTATTCTCTTAACTGTAAAACACACGTTTTACGTGCTTTCATATATATATATATATATATATATATATATATATATATTTCATAATAAAGAATAACAAGATGTTATTCATTAATTAGTTTACTCCTACATAGTCAGTGAATACCTGTAATCTGCCATTGTACAGATGTTAAATTGAATAGATAAGTTCTGTCTCTTCAAAGAGCTAAATACTTAGTATGGGTTATAGATAAGCACACTAGAAATAACAATACAGTATTATCACATTGTTCCATGCTAGATTTGTGCACAGAGAAAAGAAAGGTAAATTGGTCTGGGGTTTGGGGCTTGGTGGGTTCAGAGAAGACATCTTACAGATGTGACAGCTCAGTTGAGAGTTGAAGCATTCATGAGAAGGTGTTAGCCAAGAGAACAGTCCCAAAAGTGCATTCCAGGAAAAGCCAAAAGTATGTGAGGAGGCAGACATTCTAAAGAGAGCAGGCTTTTTAAAGAACTAAATGAAGCTGATAATTTGATGGCAATTACTATCTGATTGCCTTAGCCCTTTGGAAGGAAAAAAATATTAGATTCTCAGGGGGGTTGGGGTGTGAAAAATAGAGACTTAGAAAACTTTCAGAATCTAGCCCTCCTCAGGAGTGGTATACTCCTGTTGATCTAACACAACAGAAGGCTTGAACAGAAGGCTACCTTAGGGAATTAGAAATTATATACCCGGGCTTCCCGGGTGGTGCAGTTGTTGAGAATCTGTCTGCTGACGTAAGGGACCCTGGTTCGTGCCCCGGTCTGGGAGGATCCCACGTGCCGCGGAGTGGCTGGGCCCGTGAGCCATGGCCGCTGAGCCTGCGCGTCCGAAGCTTGTTCTCTGCAATGGGAGAGGCCACAACAGTGAGAGGCCCGCGTAATGAAAAAAGAAAAGAAAAAAAAAAGTTCTATACATTTTTTTACCTTGATGTCATACCAAGGGAGTGTTTCTGGCCACTGGAAAGTTGATTAGGTAGGAAACATTTTTTTAAATTAAAACTGGTTAAACTCCTTGAAGAGATGAAAGGACATACAAAATTCTCTTCTACTTCTATCTTTTCGGAGAAGAAGAAGAATTACCCAATAAAAGAGGAAGTTATATGAAAGAAAAACAGCCGTTTGCAGGTTCAGAGAAGGCCAATACGAATAGAAGTAAGTTGGTGAGGAAGGCAAAATAAAGATACTAGTCTTTTAGGCATCACATTTTAAGAAAGACCAACAAACCCTAAAACATCCAATTCAAAGGGTAGTGATTAGAATATTGAACATTCTAAAATGAGAGGGGGAAGCTTACAAAAACTGAAGTGGTAAGGTCTCTATTACTTAGTAGGAACTAGACAGCTAATAGGCAGAAGTGATAGAGTGGTGATGTCAGACCCCGTAAATATTACAATCTCTTTCAAACCAGAGATATTTTTGAGCATTGTTTTTCATGTTTCTTTCCATAGTTTCATAGTATCCATTCATAACAGAGTATATGCATAATAAAGAATTTTATATAATTTAATTATAGAAATAAATTGTTATTTATAGAATTTTGTAGAAATAGGTAGAAATCAAGCAAGTGAACACAGGTTATCTCTTATCTCACATGACGTTTACAACTTGAATAATAAAATATAATGAGACATAAAAAACCTTTTGAGAAATTCTAATAACAATTTGTTTCAAAATTAAATTGCTATAAAGGCCATAGAGTAATTTGAGTCCTTACTACTGGAACTAGAAAGATAGTCCAGATCATTGCTGCCCTTCTTCCTTAGACCTAGCAGTAACTTTTCCAAACTGTAAAAATGTTGTATGAGGACATGCAAAGCCTGTTGCTCAGGATTCCAGGAAATTACAGAAAAAAAAAAGTAAAAATATAAAGTCTCCATGCAATTTATTTGTGATTATTACTGGAAACACCATGTTCACATGCATCAGCTGACAAGACCCTACAAATGATACTTGTGATATAAAGGCCTTAACAACAGCAAATTGCATTAAAAAACCTCAATTCCTCTGAGTCTCTAGAAGACTTCAGATAGTTCAAAAATCAGTTTCTGAAAGAGTGTGCAAATTAGCACATCACAGTACAAAGATCATGACCTACAAACCCAGCTGCCCTGAAGCCAAATATGTTTTTGCTTTCCTCTACAGGAACCAAGAATCATTCAACTCATTCATGTCCTGAATGAATTCAAGCTATGAAATGAAAATTTATTAGTGATTTCCAAGCCCAGATGGTGTATTTCCTACTTTCTTCTCTGTCTTCAGATTAAGCTGTGTTGATTTATGTTTTCTCTAAATTTTTATGTAAATTTGTTTTATTAAAGGGTCTTCTTCTAAAGTTTGTTTTGAAAACCATTGGACAAGATGATCTTTATGATCCTATACAGCTCTAAATTCAGTGAGAGCATATACTATGCCTGTCTTTCTCATCTCCTATTCCCAAGTCTCAACAGTGTCTAGCAGTGCTTAAGAAATATTGCTGTATAGATGAATGAATAAATAAAATGTAGATGAATATAATTCATAGTGTGATGGTTAAATCCAGCAAAAGATATAAGGAGCATTACCAAGAAGTATCTTTTAAATTTGTTCATTCATTTACCAAATGAGTATTCAGCAACAATTGTTTTCAGGTATCATTTTACACAGTTGGAATTCATCAGTGAACAAAAAAGAAAAGAACAGATGATAAAGAACAGACATAAATAAATACATAGCTTGATAGAAGGTGATGACTGCTCTAGAAATAAAAGGGTAAAGTGTGGGACTGGGTAAAAGGGTTCAGGAGGACCCAGGTCGTGGAGGTGGCAAGCTGTAATGATAGGTAGGGTGGTCTTGGATGACCTCATGGAGAAAGTAACTTATGACCAAAGAATAGAAGATGGTGATCAAATTAACGATGCAGAACATCTAGTGGAAATAAATTCTAGGAAGAAGAAATAACTAGTTTAAAGTCTCTAAGACAGAAAAGCACACATTATGCTCAAAGAACAGGAGAGAGACCCATGTTTCTAGATGGAAGTGAGGAAGTAGGGGATAGTGGAAGATGAGATTGTCCTAGTTGGCTCAGGCTGACATAACAAAATAACATAGATTGAGTTGCTTATGTGTATTTTCTCACAGTCTGGAGGCTGGAAGTCCAAGATCACCGTCCAGGAGAGGTGGTTACTGATGAGAGTTCTCTTCCCGGCTTATAGATGGTTGCGTTCTCACATGGTCTTTCCTCAGTGTGTGCATACATAGTCAAAGAAAGAGAGATCTCTCTTCCTCTTCTTCTAAGGCCACCAGTCCTAAGACTTCACCCTTATAAACTCATTTTGCCTGACATATCTCCTAAAGCCATATCTCTATCTTCAAATACAGTCACATTGAGGATTAGTGTTTCAATATATGAATTTGGAGGGAATGTAATTCAGTCCATAGTAGAGATAAACAAGGTAAAATTGGGAGCAGATCACATGGGGTCTGGTGGACCATTGTAAAGACTTGGACTGGTAATCTCTGAAATTGTCCACACAAGGGAGTTTTATGATTCTATGTCCTATCAGCCAATAGGATTGTTTTCTTCCCATTATTTTTGGCTTTTTATTCAGAGCTGAAGTGGCAAGAGACAAAAGCTAAGAAGATACTCAACTTGAGTCTCGAATGTCTGCTCTGAATACTGGTTTTGAATATAATTGGAATACTTTGCTTGAGCTTATTAATTGAATTCTATATCACAAATCTTGGAATTAAAGTCCCTTTAATTTAACATGCAAATCTATGCAGAAACATGCAAAATAGGATTCACAAAGCAGCTGAAACATTTCTTCAGCCTTTACTATAGGGGTCAAAGAATGGAGATGGAAGGCAGGGAACATGAATTGTTTAAGAAGAATTTTGGTATGACCTAGTATGCCAAATTCTATTTTGGATGTATACTGGTAAACTAACTACTTAAGCCAAAAGTGGGGTGAGACACTATTTAATGTAATTATAAAAATTCCTAGTGCATGCTTATAAAGTATACTAGTGGTCTAATAGATAATGCATAAAGATGTCTAATCGATACTAAGGATTGACTATTCAGCACATATGTGCCAGCACTTTTTGGCAGAGTATCCTTCCATTTAACCAGAAAGTAGCCTATCCAGTAAAATAATATAATTTGATCTTTGTTCAATGTCACTAAAAATGCAGTTATGGGAAGTAAAGTTATGCATTAGAATTATCATCAAAGCTGAGCTAATTTTAAAAATTTTATAAGCTTGTATTATTTTCAATCTTAATAATAATTATTATTGTTATTATTACCATCATTACCACTATTAACAATGACTCACATTGTTTTATTCCAAAACCAAGTTTCTTTATGTGACAGAGTATAGAACATGCTACCCAAGGCAAACCTATGAGAAGGAGAAAAGGAAAAAATGGCATTTATTTGGATATTAGTTCAAGCAGGACCTAAAACATCAGTTGTCTAAATCTTCTCATTTTACAAATGAGGAAGGGGACTCAGAGAGGTTAAATAGTGAAATGTGAAATTAAGATGGTTTGCTTTCACACAGATTTAATGGCTTTATCCCTAGCTACCCATTCAGCTTCAAATCTAGTCAAACAAATAAATGAATAATATTTTTTGTTAAATGATTTCTGAATCATAGGACTGACTGAAATGTATTCTCTGATGTAAGCTCTACCAATCAAGTGGAGATTTCAACCCTAGATAAGAGAACTAACATTTTCTCAAGATGGTGAGACTACAAAATTTCTATCGTTTTTTGTGTTAGGACTGCCAACTATTTTATTGGTGTGTGTTTTTTATTTAACTCATCCAGGAAAAGCCGAACATCTTTCCGTCCTGTTTCAGACACATCCCCCAAATCAGTTTTTAAACCCTAAAGGGAGAAAGACATCCAAATAAAAAATTAGTATCTATGCATAGATTTCTCTACATGAAGAATTTCACACAAGGTAGATCTGTGTTCTTTATCTACATCAAGCCATATTACCAAAAGAATACCTCAAGAACAAAAAAAGAAGGGCATAAAAGACCTTTGTTATGACCCCATGTACCCAAGAATCATTGCTCTATTGCAATCCGTCTTGTGGTTATACTCATAAGATGATGACTTCTATAACACTGTCATGAATTATAACCCTGAAAGTAATATGAATCAGAGAAACCAGCAAAGCTGACCCAACCAAGATAGATATAAAATTAGCAGCGGACTAGAGATAACTTTATGCCAGTTGCTAAGGGCAATGTACAACTGATGGATAATGTAATAACACACATTAAGCCACAGTTATACAAAATAAGTTCACAACATCATTAATATTCATAGCAGCAGGAGCACCAAGATGACTGAGGTAAGCAAAGGTGTTGATGATGACTATACCTTAGGGAAAGGCCTAACCACTTAATGGTTAGGATTCTTAACAGGAATGGGGGAAAAAGACACTGCAGTTTCTGTTTCATTTGTCCTTGCTTTTAACTTAAATCACCTCTGGAACTCTGTTTCTTTCCACTGCTGCCACATTTTGCATGTCCCTCTTATTGAAGGTAAGGGATGTATATCTATTTTTATAATCTTATGGACATAGCTTCTCATGTCAGCAAGTCTCCTAATTTCAACTGTGTCCCAAATGCTCTTCCCCACGTATGGACTGCTCCTTTGGCTTAGCTATGCTTTTCATTTTTATTTCTTTTTCATTTCATTTCCTTCTCAGAAATGTTAACAACTAACTTCTATTAACCAACTCCTGCCTGCCATTCCAAGATAGAATGGTGGGGAAGAGGAGAAGAAAAGAAAAGAGAGGTTTGAGGAGATGGTGCATATACGAAGGCTATCTCTAGACAAAATCATGAAGGCAAAAATAGTCTGGCGGGCTTCCCTGGTGGAGCAGTTGTTGAGAATCTGCCTGCTAACGCAGGGGACACGGGTTCGAGCCCTGGTCTGGAAGGATCCCACATGCCGTGGAGCAACTAGGCCCGTGAGCCACAACTACTGAGCCTGCGTGTCTGGAGCCTGTGCTCTGCAACAAGAAAGGCCGCGATAGTGAGAGGCCCGTGCACCACGATGAAGAGTGGCCCCCGCTTGCCATAACTAGAGAAAGCCCTCGCACAGAAACGATGACCCAACACAGCAAAAATAAATTAATTAATTAATAAAAACTCCTACCCCCAACATCTTCTTTAAAAAAAAAAAAAAAAAAAAAAGTCTGGCAACTGCCATTCCTTTAAAGTCTTTGTTCCCAGGTTACCAGCGATGTATTTACCACAGCATGCTAAATCTGGACCTTTCCTTGTCCCTCTTCCTCATGAATACCCTCACCATCATCCTTTTAGGAGCCAGTTGTCTTAATAATTTTATAACTGCTGCTAATCAACTTATATCCTTCTGATAGAAAACACCTTGACAGAAGTGAAGGAACCAGAGCAAATGTAGACCTCATGTCAGATCCTGGAATATGGAGCAGAGAAAGTTTGAACACAGGATATCATAGTTTCCTTAAATAATACTCTCTAGCAGTCAGCAGCTCTGTGTCCTGCAGAGCGGACTCGACCTATATGAAATCACAGGTCCGAAGAATGTTAGAATTCTCAAGAACCTTAGTTAGAGATTATCTAGTAAACCACTCTTGCTTTGCATTTGAGAATTTAGTTAGCTTGTCTAATTTAGTTAGCAAGCTAATTTAGTTAGCTTGTTCAAAGTCAGACCATAGCTATTATAACTACAGTGATCCTGGAGTGTTCTCAATGAGTAATAACCTTTGAGACCTGTCCATGAAAAACATGGACTCTGGACTCAGGTTGTCTGGTTTTAAGTCCTGGTTCCAGCACTTACTAAGGCTCCCTGACTTTGGGCAAGTTATTAACCTCCCCATACCTCTTTCCTCATCGGCAAAATTGTATTAATAAAATTATCTACTTCATTGGGCCAATAAGATGACTATAAGGATTTAATAAAGTAATAAATGTAAAGCACTTATAACAGCCTGGAACATCATAAGGCCTCAATTAATTATATCATTATTAAATGAGTGGCAGAAAATCAACAGGGATGGTCAATACTTCCAAAGTGCTCTCTTCGTATCTCTCTTTATCTTTCCCCTAAAATTTCTCCACTCCCTCTTTCTCTCCAAATTCATTACTCCCTTCCAAGAACACTTCATCAAGGCCAAGATATAATTTTGTTCACTGTAGCAAATCCAATTCCTAAAACAATGCCAGACACATAGTAGGTACTATAAATACTTACAGAATAAACATATACTAGATATGAAACCTGCACTATCTCCAATAAGAGAGTTTTCTGTGGTTTTGAAATTTTTCAGAAAGGGCAATGTGTGTATCTTTTTTAAAACTGTGTTTTAACTATATATTCCTAAGATATATTTGGAATTCGGCCTTTCCTTCTATCATCCCCAATGGCTGTGGCTAAGTCAGCTTTACACTTCCCAAGAAACTGGGACCTAAACTTCTCTGTGGCTATGGTATACTGGAAGGCATGGTGATGCTCCTTGATCACAGCACAAAGCACTGTGCTTTGTCATCTGCAGAAACTAATATTTTTGATGAATTGAGTTAAAAATCATTGAAAGTTTAAAGATTAGGATTGGAATCTCAAGTTTACTATTAATCACCTGTGTGACCTTGGACAACTCATAGACCCTCTGGGGCTCAATTTAAATCTCTGTAAAATTGAAAAGATAGATTTAGGTGATTTATTTCTAAGGTCTCTTTCAGTTCTAAAGACCCTAGGCTCTATAAGTAGGAAATACTACTGCTTTGTAGCTAACAAACTTAACACACTTGAATCCCACTTTAACAGTATTTACTCTGAAATCTACAGAACTTCATGCTTTTTCCATAATAATTTTGGAGGGACCACATTGCTGTATCCTAAGAGACCATGGCTTCCAATTCATTTTCACCTTAGTCTTCCATTTAAACTAATTGGAAGTCCTAAAAATGCACCCCACATTAACAAGGCTTGAGAAGTGAGGAGAAAAGTTGCAAAGAAGGTATTTCTGACATGATTTCATACTCAGGTACACTGTGGTTTTGTTGTTTATATCCATTTAACACATCTTATTGAATATTAAGGACATGAGTTTGTTTATTGGGAATGCTATGCATGAGGTAAGGGCCTACCTAACCAACTCCTTCATTCTTCTTTATTACTTCCCTGTTTCACTCTGTTCCAGTTAAATGCTTAGTGTGATTTAGAGGAAACTCACTGCATAGTCTCTCTAAATCTCAGTTTCTTTATCTATAAATGATTAAACAATAATGACGTCTTTTTTATCGATTTGTGGTCGAGAGAAAACATAACTGCAAATTTACTGTGTAAAAGCTATTCTATAACATTGTAAGTATATTATGAATTTGAGTACTTCATTATTCTCTCAATTTTTCTTTTGTGTTAATCAATGTTCCTCCAACCAAAATCCAGGATTTTTTAAAAAAGGATCATGTTATTTAATGTAGCAAACCAAGCATTCAAAGAAGTGACAGAAAACCTAGTATCAATCTGAATTGACCAGTAGTCACCCTAATGTGTAGCCCATAACCTTAAATTAGTCATTAGTTTTCTGAGACTTGTTTTGTTTTTTTTTTCTTTTTCAACCTGTAAATCAGAGTATAGTGCTGTCTGGTATGACGGTCACAGTGATGACACAGGGAAAATATTTTTAGTTGTGAATTTATTTTCTAATAAAGTACTTCTTATACTGTAGACCTCATTGCTTAGTTCAAGGTACATGTTAAGCACTAAATAAGAACTTGGAAATGTAGACTATTAGAAGGGGAAAGGACCTTGGGAATTGACTATTCTCATTTCCACAATCTTTCAGGTAAAAATACCTCTTGATAGATCAATTTAAAGTTTCCAGAATCAAACTGAAACATAGATGTTCATATATTGACTAACAGTGTACTTTGTTCTCCCAGGGATGTCCAGGATTCTGGATTCATTCGTGTTGATACAGGAGTGGATGGAGTGATTCACTTGTGTTCCCTAAGCCACAACAAAAATAAAATAATACTGCATTGACCTGCAACAATTTCTGTATATAAAATAAGAAATCTCTATTTAAAAAATGATGAAAGACATAATGGCACTAATACAACTCATGGGAGGAAAATAAATGAGCAACACAAAAATTTTGTCACATAATAGAAATCTCTATGATCTACAGTAGATCATAATGAAACAATCTATCAAATCAGTTTGGCCACTGATTCTCTGATCGCTAATATGAGCTCCACTGTAAATTAATTTCATTCATACTTTATAAATTTCAGTCTTAGTACTGTTCAAACCACTGAACTTGACTTTGCCTAAAATAACTGCCCCTCCAGTACGAATAATGTCCCTAATCAGTCTGTTAATGGAGACTCCTCAGACTTTCAGTTTCAGCCAATTACTTATAGGGAAGTTGGTGCACTGCCTTGCCTAAGACAGCATAACAGGGCTGGGGCAGATAATTTAAATCTATATTTTTTTAAACCAGTTGCTTCATTAAGAGGTAACCCAGTAACTGATATTTTTAATTTAACATTCTTCTCTGGAGATCTCCTATCAACTACAATGTGTGCCAGAGTAATACTCTCACAAGGAAGAAGTAAAACAAGCTTGAAACAGTTTAGTGGGGAAATAAAATAAATTGATCTAAGGTTATTTTTCACAATCTAAATGATTCACTTGGTAGTCACCTAATACTAAATCTAAATTCACAGGCTTTGAAAGAGGAGTGATTAAAAGATTGTAAAAGGAGATGTGAGGGCTATAGAAATTCAAGTCAGAAGCAAAAAGGAGTGGGGAATGGCCAAAAACAGGACACTTTCTGAAAGTTAGAAAGATAATGAGAAATCAGAAAATATTTCTGTATATGAGTTTATCATCTGTCTTTTAGATGACTCATATATTAAAAGTACTTTGGGACCACATTATGCTATGAGTCCAGCATAGTGCTAGACTCCACAACTGATCCAGGTGGAGATAAAACTGAGGAAGAAGAAACAGTTAATACAAAATGTGATGCATTAATGTGCTCAGATACACATAAGCAGAATAAGTACAATCATAGTTCAGAGAGAAAAAATAAAGCACAGTGTGGGTAAGACTTCAAAATGTTTCTGCTTGCGTGTTGGCTAAATTATTTTTCATCAAGTTTAATGGGTTGCATAGGATACAATTTTTGGTATACTGTAAGAATTAATATTTATTAAATAAAACAACAGTATCATTTTGTAAAAAGTATCTAAAATCCTAAGCATCATAGCAATCTGATACCAAACAAATCCATCTTAAAATTTATGTAAGCAATGTTTCCTATAAATCAGAAATATTATATTATTTTTTGACCTCTTGGATTCATATTTCTATTTCAATTACATACAAAATCATACCTTAATGTAACATATTTTATGCTTGTCTTTTCTGTCACAGAAATATAAATTGAATTTGAAATTTTAATTTTTATGAAATTTCCTCTGACTCTAACTTTGACTTAATATTACACAATCTCTTTGACTTAATATTATACATTGATAAAAACAATATTTTGATAGCTATTTATTTAGTATAAAAAGCAAACTTTATTACAAATAATTTCTTAATAGAGTGATAGTCATTTTTAATTAGTTCATGTGCTATAAAAGAATACAACTTTTGGGCTTCCCTGGTGACGCAGTGGTTGGGAGTTTGCCTGCCGATGCAGGGGACACAGGTTCGTGTCCCGGTCCACGAGGATCCCTCATGCTCTAGAGCGGCTGAGCCCGTAAGCCATGGCTGCTGGGCCTGTGCGTCCGGAACCTGTGCTCCACAACGGGAGAGGCCACAACAGTGAGAGGCCCACATACCGAAAAAAAAAAAAAAATAGAATACAAATTTTTAGTAAAATGTTAATGGAATCATTAATAATTCTATTCCTATTTTTTATTTGCTTTAAAAATGTATTTGTTGAGAATTTATTTTTCTATATATAAGGAAATATGAATAGAAGTCTAGTAGTAGAAACACTATACAATTCTTTGAACATTTTCTAAAGTACATATCAAAAATGACATTGTCGTCTATCATAATTTTTAATGATCTATCAACTGACAACTCAATTAGGTCTTTCTTCCCTTTTGTTGAATGCCACAAATGATTCAATAAATGCATGTTATCTAGTCATTAGAATCTTTTACATTCTCTGTTTCAGGAAAGGGTTTATTATTCATATTCCTAGAATTGTCTTTATTTGATGAAAAAAGCAACTTGGAAAGACCGTTTTTCAACCTTTAGTTCCTATCTAAGTCAGCTGATTGTAGAACAATCTGTTTTTCACTAGAAACAGAGGACAGGTGGGTTTTTCAATTTCAGTGAAATATTGAAGAGTTTACATTTTCACTATTCCACATTAAAATAAATTTGAATTAAGGCATCTAAACACATTCCAAAATATTCCAATTCTAATTCTACATTTTTTTCATTCATAGAAATATATATATGACAGAAACAAGACATAATGTTCCAATTCTCTACATATAATTTCACAAATATTTTCATAGCATAGATCATTGATATTCATGTTCACGAAGGGCAATAATAATAGGAGAGCGCCAAAATGGCAGATTAACTAAATATATCCAACTTTGGAATATACGACTTAATCATTAAAATGTCTACACTACTAATATTCTACATTTACAGAATGCTCACAACCTTCAAAGCATTTTTCCATCAGTATTAGTCCAGATCCAGTCAGGAAACAGAAACTACTCTTAATCTTTCCAGTAAGGGAATTCAGTACAGTGAATTGGGTATATAGCTAACAGGAGAACTGAGAAGTTATATAAGCGATGGTAAGGCAACTAAGATGTGCAAAAGCTGGAAGTTGCTACCCCTAGGTCTAGAAGGACAACAGGAGGAGGTGGTAATATGAGAGCTCAGAAGAAAGACCATATGGCAAGAATGCAAACCCAGTTGGAACTGTCCTGTCAGTGTTTGTACCATGGAGCAAATGGCTGGCTTGTGCAGGTTGGAACTAAGAAGGAGCCCCAGCTAGACAGGCTACCTAAAGAAGAGGGAATGGAGGAGCAATTCCCAGGAAAGCCTGGGTAGCTCACACCATTGAATTTTCTAAAACTGCTTTCCGTTGGCTGAAACTATGCAAATGTCAGAAAGCAAGAGAGCATGGAATTGGCCATTTCCTGCAATACAGAACAGCAAGTAAAGAGCAGAGAGTGGACAGAAAACAAACAGGTAATTGGCGAGCACAGTATCCATCATTTGATTCTCACAACCATTTTAAGAGATAGACAAAACATAGTGCAAGCGTTCTTTTGTTTTTCTTTCTTTCTTTCTTTCTTTCTTTCTTTCTTTCTTTCTTTCTTTCTTTCTTTCTTTTTCTTTCTTTCTTTTAAAGATAAGGCCACTGGCTTTTTGAAAGTTCAAGCTGCCAAGAAGAGTCAAATCTGATCCATAAACCCAGGCCTTTTATTCTAGGAATCTTTCAGAATTTGATGCACCATTTTAATCTTTCTGATCTAGCTTATGGGGGGAAATAAGCCTTGTGAATATTTGGGCTTGAAATAAGGAAAGGTGACTGCTTGAATGAGATTAGTAGTTGTCGGTTTACCATAATGAGATTATTTGTGTTGCTTACAAACCAATAACCTAACTATAAAATTAGTAATTAAGTGTTAAAGAACCTCTTGCCAGACTATTGTTTGTCTTATGTAAAAAAAATAAAATAAATTTAAAAAAAAATAGAAACCTTTTAAGTAGAGTCAGGAGACCAGAAGGAGGAGCTCTCATGAGAAAATAGCAGAGCCCAAGAGGAAGAAGAAAGACTCCTCTTTTTTCATGGCATGAACTGAGCCAATGAAAAGATATGAATTTTTTGCTTACCATAGCCTGCTCAACTTCCTTTTCCCTTCTATAAAACAGTTCTCCTTCCCTTGCCATGCAAAACTTTCATGTGGTTTGCCATGGTTGTAGACCTTGAATTGCAATTGTCTGCTATATGAATAAACCCATCTTTTCTGAAGAAATATCTGGCAGTCTATTTGTTTTAGGTCAATATTTTGGTGACCCATACAGGAACCAGAGAAGATCCTGGAAGGCTATAGGGCTGGTGAGCAAACAGGTGCAGTACCCATTGTCACTCACTGCTGCTCTTGCCAATCCTGGAGTTAGAAGGTATGTCTTTCTCCTGGATCCAAGCCCTTGTGGCCTTTGAAACTCTCCGGGACTTATTTAAAGGTTTTGTCTTCCTGGTTAAGGCCTTATTTTGTATGCAAGTACACATGTGGCACTTTGGTGTGATTTTGAAATCAGACTATCTCAATTGAAGCTGACCAGTCTTCTGCCAATTTCTTCAAGAGCAAAGGCTCCTTCACTAAAACTGTGCCAGTTCAGGTGATGACCCATTCCTTTGTATTAGGGACTATCCTCTTAAACTGGTGAAAAAGCCTTTAGTCTGGCTCCTCTGGGATGAAGCTGTTTCCTTAGAATTGGCTGGTATTTGCTTGCAGGCTATTTGAGTTGAGCTGTTTGAACTGTATAAGTTGTTTGAGCTCTTTGAAAATCGTTCTTTTACTCTGGAGAAAAACCTCTGAGAAATGGGATTCCAGGTATCTAAATATTTGGAGGACTCCTCTCCCACAGAGACTCCAGCCAATTTTATGTTTAAAAAACAGCGTCTCTCCTTATGCACATTTCTAACTAAATGAATCAACCTGACCAAAGGCAATTTAGAATAGTAATGGTCATTATGAGAAAATTTTGAAATCCCCAAACTTAATTTTCTTAAAACCAAATTGTATTACAATAGCTCAAAAATGTCCAGAACTGAGTGATATACCTATTTTTATTGGTATTTTGAGGCTTTTAAAAATTATCAGTTGCCTAAAATTGTGTCTTTGCAAATAAGACTTAAAGATTAACTGAAGTAAACAAGCAATTAAAGAAAGATAAGATAGCTTCCAAAGCCTCAGGGTCTTCTTCCTTGGCTTTTTTGTTTCAGGCTCTCCCTCTAGTATCATTTTGGCTCTTTGTGGTCAAATTTTACCTTTTTTTTTTTTTTTTTTTGACACCATCTTTCTTCTTCCCTTCTATGCTGCTTATGTCTCCTCTATACCTTCAATTCCCCCATACTAATTTTCTCTTGCCTAACTTCCCCTTTTCTCTGAAATTCCACACACTCCATTTCTCTGAACTTGTCAGAACCTGTCCCTTTAAAATTAAGCCTTCTTATTGGATCCAGAGACTAAATCCTTAATTTCTAATATTCCCTAGACTAAACCTGAACTGCATGTTATAGTCAAAGATTTTCCCAAAGTAAGTAAAGATTCTCAAAGATTTCCTGAGGAGTTTAATATAGTCATTCAAACTTATCAACCTAGTTTTTCTGAATTATATCAGCTAGTTCACTTGCTAGTCAGTGAAGGCCAGGCCCAGCATTAGATGAAAACCACTAATTGGAAAAGTCCTGAAATGTTTCTAGAGTTATAATCAGGAGACCAGCCCACTAGCTTATATGAAAAAGCTTGAACAATTGCTAAGCAACTTCACTGAGCAAACTTTAGGGCTTTTCCAAAGTCTATTAATTGAAGCAAAATTCAGGCTTGCCCAAAAATTTCTGATGAACCTTGCTCATGCCTATCACAATTGACCTTAGATTATTTCTTCTAATTCTGGTCTTCCTTCAAATATTGATTCACCCATTTAACCACCAGGTAGCTTTTAAATCTATGTTTATTAATGAGCTAAACAGGAACATTTTCCCTCTATAAAAAAGGACCAGGATGGAATGGGAAATTATGTCCACTCCAGATTCAATTAATCTGGCAAACCAGCTCTCTCACCCCTAGATGAGTCTCCTCAAAGGAAGACCACCAAAATTCTAAATTTTCAACTGCAGCAAATGAAGCCTCCTAAACAAAAGTCAAACCTCCTAGTTTCTGCTACTTTTGCAAAGAGCTAGGACATTGGAAAAGAGATTATTACAAATTGAAGTGTTTTCGGTACCTTTAGCTCTCTAGCCAGCCTTTCCAACATCCTGCCAATTCTCAGTGATTGAGCTGAGGAGCTACAGGGCTCTTCCCAATCCATTCTCTTATTTGGCTTGGAGAAACATTTTTCCAAATTGGGAATGAATCTCTTCCAATCCTAACTGACACCAGAGACACACTCTGAGTGCTCAACCTCGCTACTATAAAACTGCCTTGGAGTAGTAAAACAGCTCAAATAATGGGGATCTCTAATGGACCTCAAGAAGTTCCTGTCTCTGAACCCATTCCATTTTGTTTAGACACTTTGAGAGATACATACCCTTTTCTCTTTAATTTCTTTGCTCCTTACCTGTTTATTAGACCAAGAGTTCTTAGAGAAGTATCATGCCAGAATTTCTTTCTCTCAAAAGGGGGAAGTCATTCTAGAATTTGACAGTAGTCATCAAAGTAAGCAACCAGGTGAATTAAATGACCCTTTGACATCTCTTATTTGTTCTGTCTCTGACAGTACTAGAGCTGATTCTGGAAATACTAATCACTTGTCCCTGTTGAATCAGCTACCATATTTCTTGTGAGCAAAATTTCCAATTGATATTGTTAAATTTCACAGTGTACCTCCTATGAAGATTCAAATAGATCCTTCAAAACATCTTCCCAGAATTAAACAATACCCTATAAGTAAAGACGCACTTCAAGGAGTGTAAAGCTCATAATAGAAGACTGCAAAGCTCAAGGCCTCATTATCCCTTGTATTAGTCCATCTAACCCTCCAAATTTACCAATGAGAAAACCTAACAGCCAAGGGTGGAGGCTTGTCCAGAACCGCAGAGCAATAAACAACATTGTTATTCCTCAACACCCTGTTGTTCCGAACGCTAACACATTATTAACATCCATCCTCACTAGAAGCAAATTTTTCATTCTAATTTATTTATGTAGTGCATTTTTTAGTATTGCAGTTGATGACAGTAGCCAGTGTCTTTAGCTTCACATGGGAACAAAAACAATTCACCTGGACAGTAATACCGTAGGGTTTTACTAAGAGTCTTTCTTATTTCTTACAAATCCTGGAGGTAGATCTGGATAATATACATTTACTAAAGGTTCTACTTTGTTGCAATATATGAATGATATGCTTCTTTGCTTCCTTTCTCATGCCTACCATAGGAAGATGGCTTTCACTTGCTGAACGTTTTAGTCTTAGAAGGATATAAGGTCACCAAAGAAAAATTGCAGTTTGCCTAAATCCAGCTTTGATATTTATGGCATCTGATATCAGAACAATGACTATACCTGGATCCAGATAGACTTCATGGTGTCCTCAGTTTCCCCAAATCCAAAACTAAACAC
This sequence comes from Phocoena phocoena, assembly GCF_963924675.1. Taxonomy (NCBI): domain Eukaryota; kingdom Metazoa; phylum Chordata; class Mammalia; order Artiodactyla; family Phocoenidae; genus Phocoena; species Phocoena phocoena. Next base: position 72,860,788 of record NC_089219.1, on the reverse strand, counting down.
CAACAGTGAGGTTTTCTCAGGCTAGTTTGTTGCCAAAATTGGATCCAAATTCCTCTCTTATGTCCAAAAGCTCCAACCCAGTTTTATGGTAAGAACTGGACAACATAACTTTGAAGTCTTTTTGTTAAATGTTCCTCACATAACTCTTTTATGTTGTAATAATCTTAACCTTGCTACTCTTCTCTCCTTGATCACTGACATAGTCCCTCACAACTGCTTAATGCTTATGGACCACCTCCTGACCCCTCTTGACAATCTGCAGGAAATTCCTCTGAATAATGCTGACTGCTGACTTCTCATGTTTCAGTAAAAGTTCTTATTTAAAAGGTAAAGATGTCAAATATTGTGCTGGGCACTCTTTTGCAATTCCTTTTGATATTGTTGGGCAGCATCTTAGTTTATGGCTGCTTGAGCCCAACAGGCTGAATTATACACTCTTACTTGGGCTTGTACTTTAGCCAAGGAAAAACTGTCAATATTTTCACTGATAGTAGACGTGCTTTGGGGGTAGTTCATGATTTATTGAGCAATTATTAAGATTCTGGGGCATTCTAAACTTGACTTGAAGATAAGGGAAATCACTATGCTGATATTTCCACAAGGAATTCTACCTTTAAAGGGACCAACAGCAGCCAAGCCTCTGTCATGTTCCAAAGGAATATTTCCCCAAATGATAACTTAGAAAAACTGGATCGAGAATCCCAACAGTTGGGCTCAGAAAAGGAAAAACAAGATTGGAAATTAAAGAATTGTTCATTTGATAAGAAGAGAAAGCTTTGGTTTGGACCAAATAACAACCCAGTTCTAACAGAGACTCCAAAATTCCCACTCCTCACCACTGTGCATGCATTAAATCATTGGTGTACTGACAAAACAATAGCATTCATGAATCAACATTGGTGGGGAAACATTAACAAGACCACAAAAAGTGCCTCCTTCACTTGTCCCACATGTCCAATGTACAATCCAGGGAAGCCTGTTCGTACTGCTCCCAGACCTTTTAAACTGCCTAAAGGGCTATTCCAGGTTTGACAAATGGATTTCATACAACTTCCTCTATTTCATGGATATAAATATGTTTTAGTCATGGTCTGGAAGTTTTCACACTGGACTGAAGCCTTCTCTTCTGGACAGGCTATTGTCTCTTCTGTGCCTAAGTCCTTTTGGAAATGATTATCTCTATTCAGGGGAACTCATCTCAAACTTCATACTGATCAAAGGACACATTTTACTAACCAGGTATTTCAAGAAGTCTGTGCTGTTTGGTCAGCTTTACAACACTTCCACTGCATTACCATTCTCAATCTTCTGGTTTAAAAGAATGCACCGAAGACATTATTAAGACTCAGTCGACAAAATTTGTAGAGACTTTCCAAATAGCTTGGCCAAAAGCATTGCTGTTTATCAAAAACTCAGAACCACCCCTTTTGGAATTCATAAACTTTTACTTTTTCAGATAGTCACAAGATGCCCAATACACTTGACTCCTGCTTCTTTTGACCCACAACAGAGAAAAGGAGAGATACTCCAGTATTATAAAGACTTAATTGTTTCTATTAAAGGTAACCATTTTTTGCTAGAGCAATCTTTTCACAGGGCACTCTCAGAGATGATGACTTTAAGCATCATACCTTGCAATGTGGAGATATTGTCTATTGGAAAAGACACCTCCAGAAGAATTCTCTTCAACCTTTCTGGAGAATCCACTATTAGGTACCACTAATCAACCTCTGTGCTGCAAAACTCCAAGAAATAGACTCTTGGATAAATGTGACACACCTAAAATGAGCACTGAACCCTGAATAGACCTGCACACCTTCTGGTGACCTGAAAGTAAAGCTTTCCCAAAACTGAAGCAGATGACATCTGATGAGATAGCTTTCCCAAGATATTCAGACCAGGCCTATTGAAAATTTATCACCAAACCTTTGATGATGACATAATGCTTCAGATGATCTCCATTGTCTATGATATTGAGAACATATGGACTTTAGATTAAAAAATGCCTGAGAATTTTCCTTTTTACCCCTTCTTGTTACTTGAATGTGACCTCAGTAGGTTTCCAATCTGTGCACACTTTCTCTGACATGAGACACTACACTCAGGAAAGATCCTTCCTTACTCTGAGGAACAAAAAGCCACTGAATCTAGAAAATCTACTTTTGATCAGTGATGCTTTTAGAGAAAATCTTGATCAAAAAGGGGAAATGTAAAAGACTTAATGAACAAAAGGCTCAATTAAATAGTTAGGAGACCAAAATGGGGAGCTCTCATGCCCTCTGAAAGTAGCAGATCCCCCAAAGAAGAAAGACTTCTCTTCTTTCCTGACAAGGACTCAACCAATGAAAAGCCTTGGACCCTCTTAACCACAGTCCTCTCAACTTCCTTTTCCCCTCTATAAAATTATTTTCCTTCCCTTGCCCTGCAGGGACTTTCATGTGACTCACCCTGAATTGCAATTCTCTGCTTTTCCCAAATAAACCCATTTTTCCTGGAGAAATACCTGGAAGTTTGTCTTAGGTCAAGACGTCTCAGCAGAGAAAGAAAAGGCCAGATTCACTAATGACAATACTTAATACTTATACACTTGTAACTAAGCTATAGCCACAAAACAATATTCTCATGGGTATTCTCTGAAATAATACAAAGATGGTTTACCATGGAGATAGATTAGGAATTGTTTCTTTTATAGCCTCTGCTGTAACTCTTCTCTCTGCAGGATAATATGGCAGTCTAGAAAAGAAAAAATAATAGCAACTGTAAGAATTCTTAAACGGAACTTACGTGTCCCTGAAATTGAGTGAATGTGTGTATTATGGTCGTGTTTTAATTGTTGATCTGCAATAACTATTGCATTATTAGGAGGCACAGCAAAGATTCTACATTGGATGACTCTTTTGTCTTTATCAAACATTTTTTTCTGACCTGAACTTAGAAATTATAAATTCTCCTCCAGAGAAGAAAAAGAAAGAAAGAAAGAAAGAAAGAAAGAAAGAAAGAAAGAAAGAAAGAAAGAAAGAAAGAAAGGAAGGAAGGAAGGAAGGAAGGAAGGAAGGAAGGAAGGAAGGAAGGAAAGAAGGAAGGAAGGAAGGAAGGAAGGAAGGAAGAAAGAAAGAAAGAAAGAAAGAAAGAAAGAAAGAAAGAAAGAAAAAGAAAGAAAGAAAAAGAAAAATGACACACACTTGTTAGCCATTCCCTCCAAAACTGGCTCCCCATGCTACAGATCCCTGTGAATTTTACACTACAAAAAACGATTCTCAGCTCTGGACTCCCAAGAGTTGTTTAAAGCAGATATCCATATGATTTAACATCTTGCCAAGCAGAACCCTCTCAACCAGGGGAAGCAGGAAGAAATATCTCAGATATTCAGAATATTTGTCTGAAACACATTCAATGCTATCTACTGTCAACACGCAGGAGGTGACACTCAGAGAATGGTGAGGTTGTCTAGAGGGTAACACAAACATTGCCATAATTAATTATAATTCCTTGCCCAAGGCTTTGAGAATAGAATCTATTGTTGGGAGAGTCTGACTCCCAGAGAAGGCAATTAATACGTTTTTTCCTATGGTATATTGGACAATGCAGTTTTTGCAGTCTAGGGAAAGTTTATGAGACTGAAACCTCTTATGAGCCTAAAGCCTGTGAACAGAGAAGAGAATTCTGAGATATGCCTAGCCAATTTCTTGCAAAGTCATCCAAGAATGATTGGTAATATCATCGTCAAGGATAACAGTGTCTACCCGAAGAACAGAAGGGCGCAAAATAATGAAAGTTTTGTTTTCCTTTTTAATTAGCAGTGCTACTCGGGGCTCCATATTTTTATTCATTTGCCATGAATGATGCTATGTTTTCTGGCTATTATAATTCTGCAGCCAGATATCATTAAATGAGAAGAGTGACTATTCTCAGTTAAATTTATTTTGCATAGATCAAGCCAAATTTCTTTTGGTATTAGTTTTCTTGCTGCTAACAAATTACTATAAACTTTAATGGCGCAAAACAACATGAATTTATTGTTTCATAGTTTCTGTGGGTCAGGAGTCCAGGCATGGGTTAGCTGGGTCCTATGCTAAGGGTTCCCCAGTTTGAATTCAAGTTATCAATCAGGCTGTGATCTCATCTGAGAATTGGGGTCCTCTTCGAAACTCTCAGGTTTTTGATGGAATTCATTTTCCTGTGATTTTGTGGCTGAGGCCCTGCCTGCTTTCCCTGTTAGTTGTCTGTTGAGGACCACTCTCAGTTCCTAGAGGCTGCCCTTGGGTTCTTGCATCCTGACTCCCTCCTTCACAACATGGCTGTTTGTTTTCTTTTGGGTCAGCAGGAGAGACTCTCTCTGACACTTCACTTTTTGTTAAAGAGCTCATCTGATTTGGTCAGGCCCACCCAAGATAATATGCTTAATTAACTCCAAATCAACTGATAAATAGCCTAATATTGTGAGTGGTATCTCATCATATTCACTGAGAGGGGTCCTGCTCGCCTTCAAAGGGAGAAAATTATAGGAGGTGTTACATCAGGGAACATCTATCTTAGAGTTTATCTGAGAATTCTACCTAACACAATTTTCATGAATTCATTTTGCAAATTATATACCTCAGTATTGGTAAGAATAATTGTAAACAACTCAGAAGAACAGATATTCTAAGCAAATTTTTTTGCCAGATAATGTATCATAGTTACCATAAATTATGAATTTACCTAGATAAAGCTTGAGATTATTAAAAACAATCATAACAACATCTGAATATATTGATGCAGAAATATAATTGACAAATATGTAATGCATATTCTGGATTAAACCAAACTTATGCAAGGTTGAATGCAAGATATTAGCCACATATTTCCATTTTTTCTATGATTTGAGAGATCCTGTATTACTCATGATCACTTTTAAATATAAAATCTTAAACATAAGTATCAGCTGTATCACTATGAATATATAAGCAGTCGCTACATAGTATTATTTAGTTTTAAGTATGCTTATCTAGGACAAATGGTAAATGTGTACATAGTTTTAAGTTCAAAGAGTAAGGACAAAATAAGAAGTTTGACTCAGAGGAGCAAGTCCTTAGTCAAAGTGTGGTGCATACTGCCTTAACACAGGCTCTGATTTGATTTGAATGCATAAGCCTTTGTTCTCTTATTTGCAAATGCTTGCAACTGACAAAAAGAGCTAAAATGATAATTTTTAGATCATACAAGGATCTAAAAGGAATGTTTTGCATTTCTGTGTCTTTTATGTTACTATTCAAATTGCACTTATCAAAATGAGCAATATTTTAAACTAATAAGCCTTATGGAATAAAATGGAATAATGCCCTTCCTACAACTTGGAGATGTTGTCAGTCTAACTCATTGTGGTAGAGCAATGTATGAAATATAGGCTTTACTATTTCATAGGCATCTTCTTAGGAAAAGCAAGAAGGAAGAAGTGATTATTAACTAAGTCTGTTCTCCAAACAAAGAAAATGTAGCCAGTTTGCTGTTTTCAAGCAAGCAAGGGCAATCAATTAGCATTTTTTCAATAGGCTAGTAGTGGATTTGGGAATTCAGGTATGTGAAAATTGTCCTGAACTGCCATGTAATTTCTTTCAGTAGTGTGGAATGGTGGGTGTTTCTGTGTGTATCTATACTTTATGGAATAATTAAAAAACTCTACTCTGGTTTAATGTGCTATGCCTACTCATGGAGACTGATGAAAGAAGTTTTATGTAAAAGTTTGTTACTGTGGCTGTCGCCAAAATGCTACATGGTTGCTCTAAATTAATGATATTTAAACATTTCCCTCAGTAATTTGACTTCAAAATTGGAAAGAAGATACATTTCTGGAGTGTACTTTTTTATTCCTTTAAACTAAATGCTCCTTATAATACAAAACAGCACTCAGTGATCCATGCAGGCTTCCATTTATAATATTAATAGAAGACATGTTCCATGCTAATCCATCTCATTAATATTAAAGAAAGGACTCCAAGACTGGTGAGCACTTAATCATTTGCAATTAGCACCTAACTGTTAATTCTATAGAGGGTTCTTAGGGAGAGAAGCAGAAGAAGTAGCTCCATTTTGCTACATGTTAGCTGATTTAACTTAGAGTATTTAATTCTGGGAAAACTCAGTAATTAGAACAATTCATGTAGCTAGACAAGTCTAATTGATCAGTTAAAAATAAAAGAGTCCCCAATTGAGAACAACCACAAGATATACATTTTGGAAATATCCATGAAAAAGCCATTTTACTAATTTATTTTATTAGGTTCTATGTACTTCTAGGCCAATGGATTTGGCATCTGAGCAGAGGTGAATAAACTTCCAGCTCAGGCTACCTCAACACAGATCCCCAGATCCAATTAGCAAAATGGACAGGTTGTCTGGTTTGGCTCCAACTAGAGCAGCTTGCTTCCTCAATGTCAACTCAACCTGAAAAAAAGAATGCCTGTGAGGTTCCTACTTTAAGAATAAAAAGAGTGTCAAGACACAGAATAAGAGCTCCATGCCAATGACTCAGAGCAAAACCAAGCTTCCCACTGTGGTGTGGCCTCTCTGCTTTCCTTCTACATTTATCCTGCCATTTAATGGGCTCTCTCTCCTAGCTCTGAAATCTGCCTCTTTTATAGGGACAGATCCTATTATCAATCATTTGTTGAAAACTTCTTGGAAGAATCAAAGGCTTTGGGAGAACCTATTACAGAGCACCGAAGGGGACTTGACCACAGGGTAGCCATGCTTTAAGAAAAAGAATCTGTTTGCATCATCTTATTGACCCAATTCTTCTTAAAGCTACTTCCAGCATCTTTTTTTTTTTTTTTTAATCAAAGAAAAGCTGAAGTTGACAGGATCCTTTAAAAGGCAATGGGATTCTATGAAATGAGCAGAGACTGGCTTGTCCATCTCTTCTGTTAGTGGCATTTACTCTATTAGTAATGATGGAGCGCCCCCAGGACATACCACACCAAATGTTATCTGTGGCAACCTTTAGCACTAGTTCCACTGCCAAGTCTAGCAAATTAACCAGATTTAACTAAGCACAATTCCAACAGTTTCTAATTACTGTGACAATCAAGGCATTTTTAATCTATCTCTTTGTGTAATTTTTTCCAAAATTTTCATCCTGCTTTCTCACATCTTCCCTATACAGTTTTCTTATTTTGCAATGTGCTATGTCAGTTGCTCTTCTTCCTTTCTATGTATTTTGTTGTCATTATGGCTGTCCTCTTCCTAGTCTTAAACTTGACTCTGCCTCTATTCAGTTTGATAACAAGACCATCTGCTACCTTTGCCAAATGTTAGGCTCTTATTTTACAGCATCTTTCCAGATGTGTGTGGGCACTACAGCTGCATAACCATTACAGATGGCATGGAGAAATCTGTTTTCAGCCTTCTGCCTTACAATATACCCTAATCTTCACCAGCTGTATTGAAGTGCCTTAGCCTTTAAGGATTTGGATGAAAGAACATGGGTAAAGCAACAAAAGTTATCACCATCAGATGCATACCTGACACAAGGCTCCCTCATGGCACAGGATAAACTAGAATCAGCACTCCAGATGAATCCTGTTGAGAATTAAGTGCAGACACAGAAGAGCAGTGTGTAGATGGTATATAAAAACAGACTCCATATACAGTAAAAAGCAGGAACCAGTTTTTGAGGCTCCAGGCTTACCTGGAGACACCCTGAGAAAGCTCACTCATTCCAAGGGTGGATTTGGAGAGTCCTTGTAAGATTTCATGATTGAAAACAATTTATACTGGGGGGTAAGAAGCACAGTCTAACAGATCATGACTTTGATTTTGTCTCTGCTACCCACTTGCCAGTTTGCTTGTGCAAGATGCTAAATTTATCTGAGGGTATGTCCTCATATATAAGATTAGGAAAATAATAATGTTTACATCACAGGGTTCTATGAGGATTATCTAACACCCTGCACTTAGCACTGTGCCTGGAACAAGTGTTCATAAGTGACAAATATCAAAATTACTATTATTTTGGGTAAACATTTAGATAGGTGGCTTCTGGCATTTCTTTCCTTGACATAGAGCAAGTCCAGAAATCTTCCCTCAAATATCCTTTGAAAAATAAAGACAGGGAACAGTTGTGTTTCAAAAGATCTTACTGTTGGCTGCATGCAAAACAAAAAGGAAAAGGGATGTCAACTAAATAAATAAGGAAGGAAAGATGCCATTAAGCTGGAAAGTACGACTTGTCTTGGATTGGCCAGTATTGTGAACTCTAGGACGAAACCTTGGCATGTGAATAATTGCCTTGGTTTTGATGTTTGTGCGCTTACTGTCCCTCAAAAATTTCACTAGTCCATGATTAAGGTGTGTAGGTAGCAAAATGAATAAAATTAGGATGCCGTTTTTCTGTCTAATGCTTTATACTTAACAAAGTTAGTCAATGAGAAAAGGCCATAGAAGCTGGGGTTTAATTCCAGTTTAACTGTTATTTGCTGTGGGATATGAAGCAAATTATGAAACTTCTCTAGACCTTAGTTTCTGCATCTTCAAAATGGGGGAAATAATGCTTATTTTGCAATAGTTATTGAAAAGATAAATAATTCTTTTAAAATGCCTAGCTAGTTTTCTGGCACACAATAGCACTTACTAAAGGATAACTATCATTACCACAAATGATCTTTGTAGTAACTCTATTAGATTTCTATTGCTGTGTAACAAATTACCACAAACTTAGCAGCTTAAAAGAACGCCCATTTATTAGCTCACAATTCTGTAGTTCAGAAGTCGAGGCATGGAGTAGCTGGGTTTTCTGATCAGAGTCTTACAAAACTAAAATAAAAGTGTCAGATGGGCTGTATTCTCATCTGGAGTGAAAGTTCTCTTCCCAGCTCATGTGACTGAAGCAGAATTCATTGCTACAGGACTAAGGTCTCTATTTTCTTGCTGGCCATCAGCCTGGAGCCACTTCTCATTCCTAATTTTCCTTGATACCTGCTCCCCTTCATCTTCAAAGCCAGAAATGGAAAGTCTCTAGTGCATCGAATCCCACTCACACTTGAAATGAATCTCTTTTGCCAAGAAGAACCCCAACCCATTTAAATGCTCACCTGATTAGATCAGGCCCAGGGAGCACAATTTCTTTCTTGGTCAACTGATCTGGACTTTAATTACATCTGAAAAGTCCTTTAACATCAGCACATAGATTAACTTTTGACTGACTATCTAGAAGAAGGTGTGTGTATAGTAGGGGGCAAGAATCCTGAAGGATATCTTAAAATTTTACCTACCACAGTAATTTAGAGAGTAAAATATTATCCATGTTATTACTTTTGAGGAAACTAAGATTCTAAAGGTTTAGTCGACTTGCCCAAGGACATCCAGCTGAGAAATAGTTCTTAGTAGAATGTCTCTAGGGGATATTTGGCAATGTTTGGAGACATTTTTGATAGTCACAATTGGGGAGAAGATGAAAAACTTTTAGCTGGCCCAAGTTAAAATTCTATTAATATACAAGAAAAAGAACAGACACTGAGGACCTGTGGCAGTCTCTGCCAAAATTATGATCATTTATGCCAGGCAATTCACTGAGAATGCAGCTGGAATGGATTGGAAACAGTCCTCAGCCAGCATCTACATTTTACAAATATATGTCAATAAGAAGCTTTCAGTTTGACGCTGGATTTCTCAAAGTCAGCAATACTGACATGTTAGGCCAGATAATTTATCATTATGGTGCTTTCCTCTTCATGGTAGGATGTTTAGCATCATCCCTGGCATCTATCCACTAGATGTCAATACTGCCTCCACACCCTCCCCCTGTCCACTGACAAATCATGACAAACAAACCCTCAGTTGAGAACCACTGCTCTAATGAGAAGAAGCAATTCTTCCGTCAACTCCTCTCCCTTTTCTTTTGGCTTGAAAGCAGACATGAATTCTGTAGCCAGAGTAGCCATCATGGACCACACTTTGGAAGCCAAACACTATGAATGCTGGAGCCAAGGCTGAGGGAACCTGGTCCCTGACAATAACCTGGACTGCCTACATCTAAATTCTTGAAAATTATGGAAATAAATTTCTATTCTGTTTAAGCCACCATATTCCAAGTTTCTTTGTTACTATAGCTGTTTTTTTTTTCCTAACTCATACACACTTCCTGGGAAAGTCACTTTTGCAGAGCCAGTAAGTGTTTCACATATTGCTTTTACCTTAAAATCTTGTAGTTCTGTTTCCTTTTTGTTATCCAGCACATTATCCTTATGATATAGTCTGTCCCTAAAGAGGCAACTTACAATGAGAAGCTGTACTTGATTCTTCGGTAAACACATACGTTGTTTGACAGTGTTCTAACAACCCAAATGGAGTTTTCCGTTGTAAACATTTGTTTCACAAGCAAACACATCCAAATTGAAATGTTTCTTTTCATTGTTGCAGTGGAATATCCATTTGCTTTCAGGCCATTAGGGACTGCTGAGTGCTTTTGTAAATGTTTCCACACGCTGCTGGCCACTCCAGGCCCATCTCTCTCCTACTGCTCAAGAATTTCCTAATGGTCAGGAACTCCTGAGATACACAGGATTTCAGTCATTGTCTGATGGAAATAATGACCTTGCATTTGAGAAAGTGAAGACTGGATTTTTTTTTTTTTTTTATCAGAACAACTTGTTGTCTCAGTGAATACATTATTCTCTTTGGGTATATTAAGCATATATATAAGAAGCTGTATTAATGCCTTCAAACCATTCATCAATAGTTTACTGAATGTTTTTTTGTGATCTTAAGAAATTACCTCTATATCACATGTTGGGGATATTTTTTCTGCTAAAACAATCAAATGCTTTTAAATAGTTTTTAAAGTAAAGATAAAATGTAAGAGATAAAATGAATTTGGATATATTTATATCTATCCATACTACATGTTGCCTGGGAACAAGCTCCCAGAACCTACCTGAATGCCTTCCCCTCCCATAACCATCTATTGAAATTCTACCTGTACTTCAAGACTTGATCTCACTTCCTTCTCAAATAACTACAAACCTCCAAGCTCCTGCCAGTTGAACAGCTCCCTAATGAAGAAAATGGCCTCTGCGTGTGTGTGCACGTGCGTATCCGTGCTTGCATTTCTTTAAAAATGTATATATGTTGTGCTTTTCCCTATAATGGGTTAAACCTGTTCTACTGTCCTGGGAATATTTGATTGGACAAAAGATTGTCGCAGTAGTCAGAAGCAGACCATCTATATGGTGAACAACAATCACTGAAGGATCTTAGCTGAATCCTCTGCTCACTAGTGGATGGTGGCAAACTAGCCAAAAAGAGACTCTTTTTGCAAAGAATAAGTGCAATAAGGCAAAACCTTTCAAGCTTAGGTTGTTATACTCTGTTAAGCTGGTGAGCAGCCCCTTCTTGATGGCATTGGGACCCCTCCAAGTGAACACATACATCACTGAGGGAATCCATCCCCGTCATATAGTTATCAAGGGAACATTCTTTTCTTTTTTGAAACTGTATACAGATTAATATGTGGATATGCATTATAGCATTTATCTTAATCTGCCTTCCATCAAATTTAGATAAAACTTAAAAATTAAGGAAATTCAGAAATAATAGCTAGCATTTGTCTAGGATTTACTATATACCAGGTCTTACCTTCATTTTATCATTTAATCCTCACAGCTCAATGAAAAAAAGAATTATTATACTAATTTAGTTGCTAAAGAAACTTAGAAGTACAAAGGGTACTTGTGTGTCCCTGCATGTGACATGTGTGATTTTCCCAATATCAATGGCTAGTAAATGGCAGAGTGGAGTTTCAAACCCAGGTTGTCTTAGAAAAATAAACACCAACACAAATTTTAGTATATGCTATGTAATAAAATAATGCTAAAAAAGAATAAGAGATTTATGAAATCCAGTGGATATAAAAGGGAGACAATAAAAGTAAGTAAACAAGTGAGCTGTAAACATAATCTTCCTGGTGCAATGGCTCTATAGCTTCTGGGACCTTGGCCTTGAGTTGTCTACTGGAGAACCTCGAAGGTCGAGCATGAAGGGCAAAGAACATGACCACATTTTTTGGCAAGTTCAGCACCCTCAGGAGTGGGGCTCTGCAATTTACAAAGATAGAGTGACCAGCCTTGGATTGGCCCAGGTATCGTGAACCTCTGTTTTTCCCTGGCTCACACGGTCAGAGTGGAGCTAACTTACTCAGATAACTTACTCCCTTCTCAGTGAGCTCCATGGGCCTGCATGGCATTTCTCAACAGGCATGCTTATGTCTGGACTTGGATCTTGGTTCTGCAACTTCCTAGCTGTAGAGATGAGGTCAAGGTTTTTAAAATTCACGCACCGCAGGTTAGGCACAGTGCTATTGTTTAATTAAATAAGATAAGATTTAAGGCACTGGTCACATGCTGGAGCCCATAATGATGAGGTTTGTGTCATCAGTGCTCAAGGTATCAGTCAAGTCATATTTGAATTTGTACCACCATGGTCAACTCCTATAGCCAACTAAGCACGTGGCTAATGTTTAATTAAAATCAATTTACCACAGACTTTAAGAAATTCTCCATACTCCTTATTTACTGTCATTGAATCTGAAGTTAAGAAATGCCACCCCTATTTATGATTTTTTTTTTTTCTATCTTCAGGTTAGATAGAAGTTTTGTGGTAATGACACCCATTGTAGTAAGGTGTGACCTGTGTGTTTCTTCCTTTATATTAATACAATGCAGGGAGAAAAAAAAATAGAAAAATGATGACTGATAAACAATGTGATTTGAATTTCTTGGTTGCTCTCATGCTATGATTTCCCAACTTTAAATTTCTGAAATGATTATTTTGTGGTAGGTTTGAACTGGTTTCTTCTTATTCTTTGGAAGAATGGGTGTGATTTCCAGCCACATTTCTGTAAAGAAGAAAATATTAATACACTCATACCTAGAGAAGATGTTCAGTTATTTTGATTGTGTTTCCCGAATGAACACATTATTTCTTAATGGGTCTGACATTCTAAACAGTTCAAAGAAGAAATATAAATTCAGACAGCCAACACGCAAGTGATTCTTCTACTGTGGCAGCACTAACGGAAAGCTGATACAGTTTCAAATATTGTTATTGTTTAGCTCAGCTTTGAAAATCTGAAAATAAGGAATCTTTCTGTTCTGACAGTCACTCAGGCAATCACTCCAGGTGTCTTTCGTACAAGAAGGGGAGTTGTGGCAGGACAAGACAAAGACCTATGATATAAACCTAATATCTTGAAAAGAAAGGCAAAGTGGAAGTAGTGGAACACAGGCTGGGACAGTTTAAAGCTATTTCCTTTCCAAGCACCCCTTCTCACCTTCAGATAGGCACCATATCACTCTTATACTGATTAAATGTAAGCACCTACATTAACACAGTGATTAAAAATAGATGCTTTGGGACAGAAATCTGTGGATTTGGATCCCAGACTGTCATTTAATAGTTATTTGGCCTTTGGAGAGTCACTTGTATTCTTTATGCCTAATTTTTCTCACTTGTGAAGTAGTGATACTAGTGTGATCCACTTACAGAGTTGGTAGGAGGATGGAATAAGTTGTTAGAACAGTACCTGGTATGACATAAGCATATTAACACACATACCTAAGCTAAAAAATATTAGCTATGCCTTTCTGAATTTGATGACATTGTACATATATTTAACATTATTTGCCAGCTTGGAATGCCCACTACTTTTAGAATCCAGCCTATTGTTTTTCTGAGGCATCAAAAGGAACACATGTAACTGCCAGTTTTGAGACTGAAAGGACACAGGAGTAGAAGGGGGGTATAAATAGACCTACAGACAAATACATAAATGAGGCAGCTAAGTACTCTGTTTATATACAGGTATCATCATGGATGATGGGCCACTTTCTTTTTCCAAAAATAAAATAATTAGGAATATATTTCTGCCTCTTTTATATCAGCTCTAACAGTCTCATAATTGGCAAAAAAATCTAGTGACTCATTCATGCCTATCAACAAACTTTGCATTTGATGGCTGTATTCTGTGTCTTCTAAAACCACTGGGCTTTGCTTAAACTGTTGTTTTCTAGAAATGATATTAGGATGAACAAATGAAATACAAGAGTGGAAGAAGCAGAAAGTAATTCACATACAAATACTGAAATAACACAAAATTAAAGCAAACTGCTGCTTCTTTGAACTAGAGCTTGCCACTGGATCACTGTGAGTTTTCATTCATAATGCAAACTTTTTATTTTTTACTTCTATTACATTTTTATTAAGTGCTTTATGGAAGAACTTAAGTAAGGTAGAAATTCCTTACAGAAAACAAATGTAACCTGAGAGCATAGAAATACATACATGTTTATTCATACACACACATACACACACATCCTAAAATAATACAGTAGCAAGTGTTCCTATATTCACTGTGCTATCAACATGTCTGACTGATGAATCAGTCATAGAATTTTTCTCACTAAAAACAGATCAAGCTTTCTTACTTTGAGAAGGACCTATAACCAAGCTTAAAGGATCTGCCTTTTCTTCACCTACTTTATTTCATAGGTTGCATGAACTTACTTTCCCCTTGAAATGATCCATCACTTAGTTCCTGGTCACTCCATGTTAACCAGTGTGTCTTCTGGTCTTATTTTCCAGTACTTGATAATGGAACAGATTGTCTCATGATATTTTGAACATTTCCTTCTGTTTTTCCTGTATTCGGTAACATCTAAAATGGTGATAAAGTTTAACCAGAATGACTTGGTCAATATCCTTGTAAAACTCCTCATTCTCCTGATTTATGTCTTCCCTTTGTACTCCGCCAGGTACATCCTAAGAGCAGGGCTGGAGTCTTATTCATATTTGTATGTTCAGTGCCAAGAGGCCTTGTATAAGTTAGATCCTCAAGATATTTTTCCTAGGTTATTGAATTGAAATGACCAGTTTCCTTAGTTTTTACACATGCATTTATTCTACCTCAGATATATTTGTGCTCTGAGCTAGTGGCCAGTTAAGTAGTTTTTATCTACTTTTAGCTTGCATGAAGTGTGTTAGGGATAAGCAGTGAATCATTGCAAACTGTCATGGAAATGTATAGAAAGAAAGCAGTTCCCTCTAAAGCTTTTGAAAATCAGATTTCTTCCTGAAAGTAAGAAGATTTTTTGGTTCAATAGTTCTCTTGATCACGCTCATAACCAAAATCAAATTTCACAAGACTATTTAGTGATGTAGGACAAGTTCATGCTATATGAGCAAGAAGAGTAAAACTAGCCTGGCGTCCTGCCTTCTCCCGAGACAGATGCAACCAGCACATTTCCTAAGTTATCTCTGTAAGTCCAAATCTAAACGCTTTAGCTGAGTCTTCTGTAGTTTAAGTATTCTCAACAGGTACATGACTTAACAGTGTCATGTTTCTTATCCCCAGAAGGCTGCCTGGTCACACTTTGAAAGGTGAAGTATATATAAACAAAAGTATCTAATACTGCTCTAAGAATGTGAAGTAGTATCTCCAGTGTTAGAGAGGTGACTTTGCACAATATAGGAAACTGACATTATTATCCTCATGCCTTAACAGCTACAATACTAATAACATTTATATGGCACCCACTGTATGTGAGGCACTGAGTGTATTACACAGATTTATTCATTTAGTACTCATACAATCCTGTGAGGAAAGTACTGACATTATCCCATTTTGCTTTTTGTATTTTCACAGAAAAACACAGTCTGCAGTTGAGGAAAACAAAATCAGAAACTGGAAAATGTCCCGGAATCCAAGAATGGGATCAACTTCTTGAGGGCTTTCTCCTTAAACTATGAGAAAGTAAAATTGAGTAAACACTCTTTACAATTTTCTTCCTTTCATTTTAATTACCTTTTAGTTACCCTAAGACATTAGTAAGTCAAATATACAGGCACAGACTTGAGTTGAGATACTGCAAAAAGTAAATGGATGGAAAATAAAGGAAGATGTACCCTGCTTTACATACCTCTAGCCCCTACATTTTCAGGGAGGAAGCAACATTCACAGGGAGACTGTGTTCTGAATCTCCAACGGAGACCAGCAGAAAAGTTAGAGGAAAATCTATTCCTAAATTGAAAGTAGCAGAGGGCAGAATATAGCTCTAAAGAACTAGTTGAACTAACTCAGCAAAAATAAATATCCTTCCTCATGCTACATATTATAAATTTGAGGTGGTGACTTTTGTCAGAGAGTGGGTATAAATGCTGGCACTAGGGTTACATGTTGTCAAGTGATAAAAGCAATTAAGAGAACAGTTTGATACTAAAAGGTAAGTCTATGTGCATATGTTAGCAATGATGGCTGAAGAAAGTATGAGTGACTTTTAATTGCTTTTTATAGTATTGCATATTTTCTGATATCATTATGGTTCATAAAGACTACATTTTTATATCAGAAAACTTATTAAAAAGGAATTATAGATATATAATCACGGATGGTCAAGCATGACACTTAGAAAGGCATATGCCATCTCTTTGAGACCAAGGACATTGATGCCAAAAAGCTGCTCCATGGCTTACCAGCTTTTGACTGTGGGCAAAAGCTCTTCTTGCTTCCTTTTCTTTAGCTATAAGATGGGAACAATATTAGTTTCTCATATACAGATTGCAAAATGGATAAAATGGAATAACATATATAAAGCACTTAGACCAGGACACAGCATACAATAAAGATTAGCTAGTATTTTTTTTTTTTTTTCAAATTCTCACAATCACACTAAGGAGGATAACAAGGCAGAGAAGTTTCAATCACTTGTCTAAAGTCAAAAACGCAAGAAAATGTTGGAAACAAGATTTGAATACAGATATGACTGGCACCAAATTCAGTGTTCTGTCTAATATTTCTATTACTATTATTGGTGAAATACTCAAAGACTCATGGCATGATTGAATGAGTGATTCTTTGGCCATCTGATTAATCTGTTGAAATAGAGCCCAAATCCTTTTCCCCTTCCTTCCTTTCTTTGCAGTGTTTTGTTCTTTCCGACTCTCTAATCCAGGGTGATGGGAATATAAACACAGAAGATAATAACATTCATGTTGTAACAGATTAAGCTGTTTAATTTTTTTTAAATCCCCCAAAGACAGTGCTAAACAAGACAATTTTATTTCTTTTTCACATAAAAGTTGTAACATTCCAGAGGTAAGCCATACAGAGTTGGTGGGACAATGCTACCATCTTTGACAGGTGGCTTCCAAAGTTGATCCTGGCATCATCATTTCCCAGCCAGCAGGAGGAAGGGGAAAAAAGAAGTCACATGCAAAGTATATTTAAAAAGAGAATGAAGAAATTGCACATATTACTTCTGCACCCAGAAAGCCAGAACATTGATCAGCAAGGCCAAACCTAGGTGAAAGAAAGAATGGGAAATATAGTCTGCAGGTTCTATTGGTAGATAATGAAGGGGAGAACAGATGTAGAGGGGACAGGTTCAGGCTCACCCATAGGAGTATAGTGAGCACAGGTACATGATTACTGATGTCTCAGAGTTTCTTTTATAAAGTATATTTGAATCTAATGACTGATAGTAGAAAGTTTGAGAGCCATTGTGCAAAGAACCCATCACAGATTTTGTTATTGATCAGCGCCATATTGATGAAACCAGAACCTTCCTTCTGTTATAGTAATTGGTGCTTTTACTTCCTACTTCAGTACTAGCTATGTGAACAGTGCCCCCAGAACTGGGCAATGCAGTGAAACTGGTAGAATTGTTTGGATTAAATTGCTCTTTAATGCTCACAAGTCACACTGAGTGATGTTACAGGAAATAGTCTTATGAAATATGCCAATGCCTTTATGTTTTGGGTAGGGGGAGGTTATTGAGATGTAAATAATTCAATCATTCAGCTTTTTATGAAGATCCTCAGGAGAAATTTCTCCTAGGCCTCATTGGTGTTACCTTTTTGATAATTTTTTTCTCCTATAGAAAAAATGTGAGTCATTTAACTATTTTGTTTTGGTTCCTAGGACACTCAGTGTAATCCACAGTCAACTTTCATAAATTTATAGGACTGGTATGTAAATTTTTAATTTTTTATACATTTTTATAATTCACCTGTAGGAATGATGTGTGTATACAAACAAAAAATGCAAAGGCTGGAAATGTCATCATTGAATGACACTCTGAAATTCTATTACATTTACTATATGATTTTTTATATAATTAGACATATCTGAAGATCGCAATTTTTACTTTAACTTAAAGCATCTTCAACTTTTAAAATGATGGGAAATTCATTAATAAGTTTGATCATTCCTTATAAGAAAACATGAATGTAAAACTGTGATTTGGTAAACTGAGAATTTATTTTTAGTTTGGAGCAAGTGCTATCAATTTAATTTATGATTAATTAGAAAAAGGTAATGCTTACATATGGTGCTGTATCTTCAGTAGATTTGCAAACGAAAAAGGATTTTTGCTTATGATAGAAAACTAAAATGCCCATAGTGACCCTAACTTTTTTTTTCATCTTGAGGGTGAAAAGATGGATCACTTTGGGAGGAAAAATTGTGGCTAACAATACAAGTTTTAACACCTTTCCTGTGATTACCTATACCTCTGGCACAAAAATGATTTCTGACCCCATGGGTCTTTGCCATGGTTTAAGCCAGTTGGGACTTCTCAGAATGGTGGAAAATCAATTTATCCTGATTAAGTGTAGTTCCCATCTTAAATTATGCAAAATGTAAGAACCCATGGGTTAAAACTGAGGTAGAACTGAGACTCTTAGGCATTCTAGCAGTAAAGCCATGGAGGGTTGTGGAGATTGTGCTATGGGAATGTGATTCTTAGTTGAATTGCCTTGAATAATTCCCCTTGCTTAGAAGCTAATGATGATGCATGCTGCTCAATTCCAAAGAAGAAAAATAGTTTAATGATTTAGATTATGAACATCAATATGAGAAAACCTGAAATGTAAAGCCCCTTCAGTCGATAACAGGACAGTTTTGTAAACCACTTAAGGCTGTGATAAAATCCTACTTGACTGGTCCACGAACAGATGTGACAAGTTGAATTTATTTCCTCTCTTACCAGGAAGCTTTGCAGGAAACTCTTAACATATGGTGCTTTTCGCTTCCATCTAGAGCTATAAATGTTATTGGAAAAGGATGTTCCCAAGAGCAGTGAGTTTCTGACGTCTGCCAAATGGAGTCCAAATGATCCTTCTGTGGTTCTGAATTCCGAGTTCTTAGGAATTGGCAACCAAGGGTCTCTGATCTAAACACAGCTCAGTAATTTAATTATTTTATTATAGATTTGTGGAAGCTCTTTCAGACCAGTGACTTAGCATCTGTATTGTATCTAGCTATACAGGAAGCACAAGTTAGAAGGGTGTAAATATTTTGTTTCTTAACTGCTTTCGTTTGAAAACTTGGAAATCATTTCACACAGAAACCAGGCACCACAAACTGAATACAAAAGAAAGTGAAATTGAGATAAGTCAAATTTGCAGAAACTTTTCCCATGTTTAGAGCTTTTCATATTATATGTAGATGCACAGTCTACCGCTACATAGTGATGCAGTAGTAAATGCTCACAGTGATTAGCAATCATACGAAAATGAAAGATTGCCAAGTAAAAATCATTGACTGTCTTATATATCATCTTATGTAAGACTCCACAAAGTGCTGAACACGCACCAGAGGGCACATCCTTATTTAATGCCTTTTTGGAGCATTTAATTTGAATAAAGTAGAAGGAGAATATTTAAAAACAAAATTAAATAAGTTAATAACTAAACTACTAAGCAATACAAAACCTGCTAAAATTTCATTTTAAAGTTCTTATTTTTGCTAACTTCTTAATATTTAAGAATCAATAAACATCCTAAAAGTATTACTAATGTTCACTTAGAATACCCTTATTGAAATAATGATTTTAATTCATCTTTTCTTCAATGTAATATAATCATCAAGCTCATTTTATCACTATGTTGTTAAATAAATTTCTAAGTTAACACAACATTTCCCCAAAGTTCTGAGAAAATATTATTCTTTTCTATTGACATTCACCCTTTTCAGGAGACTAAATTTAATTATTGTGAGCATTCAAGTTATTTTGGAAAAACAGGTCCCCTATAGCAATGCCAAAGAAAGAGAACACAATTCTAGATGTCATTTAAATTTCATCTTATATATGCCATTAAGCAGATAGTTACTTAAATTAATACTGAGACTTTTTGTATATGCAATATGATTTATTATTAATATAAACACACAACCATACCATAATTTACTTACTTTCTCAAATGTTTATTTTTCAAAATTGTTTTGTTTTGTTTTAAATGAAAAAGAACATTTATAGGACACCTACCATAGTAGATATCATGACTTCACTAATTTAACTTTTTTTCTTCCAGTTTTAGGTATTTTAATTGGTCCTAAAACTAATTATAGGTTTTCAAAATATCCAGGAGAAAAATCACATTAAAAAAGATTCAGTTGGGCTTCCCTGGTGGCGCAGTGGTTGAGAGTCCGCCTGCCGATGCAGGGGACACGGGTTCGTGTCCCGGTCCGGGAAGATCCCACATGCCGCAGAGCGGCTGGACGCATGAGCCATGGCTGCTGAGCCTGCGCGTCCGCAACGGGACAGGCTACAACAGTGAGAGGCCTGCGTACCATTAAAAAAAAAAAAAAAAAAAAGATTCAGTTGTTTGGTATCCATCATGCCATGATTAAATAATCAAAAACAATTTGATGGTTGACTGAAATTATGATGTTGCAAAAACCTAAATCTTAACTCATAAAATTCTCTCGTTTAAAGGAAAAAATAATCTACAAAACTGAGTGTGGTTGAAACCAGCTTTAAAAAAACAAAGAGCTGTTTTCTAGACTCATCAACATTTTAGAACTAGAAGGAGGTTTAGATGTCATTTAACACAAATCCCCAATTTTTTATATAATGCAAACTAACCCAGAAATTATAAAACAACATAGATTTTTGATAGCTGCAAGGACCATTAAGAAATTATGGAATAAATTTAAGTCATGGCGCATCTGGTTGTTTCATCCAGACAAGTGTCCTGAATGGACCAAATTGCTACTGTCCAGAGCCCCTTACATCTTGACTCCTAAGAAGTTGTTTCATTCACATTTTCACATATGTTGAGTAAGGGCAATTGGAATAAAAAGGAATTGAGCTTTTATGTTGGAAGGGCAAGATTAACAAGTCCAATGCTCTCTATCAGTAAGTGAAGCCTAGAGAAGTAACACCAATTCCCAATTAGTTTTGATGTACTTTTTAATTGTGTGTTCCAATTCAATGGGTTAATTTGCCCACTCCAGATTTTGTCACCCAGGCAAACACAGAGAGTTCAATGGAATATAAAAGTCAATTCGAGGAGGAAATTGGAACTTCACTGAAAAAAAACTTACCACTCATTATTTCCATGAGTGTGAATAAATAATAATGACATTTCTTTAAACATATGAGGTTTCCAAGACTGCTGATGAATAAAGGATATTTTATTTTCCGTAAAACAGATCATAAAATAGTATCTGACTAATTAGTACTTTGGCTTGCTAGGTTACGTACCAGTCACTTTTCACATATTATTTGCCTCTTCCCACTCTTATGCTTCACATTACTATTTTTCTTTCTTTCAGGTTTCCTCTGGTTTTCCATTACATTTCATTTTTGCTAAACTCTCTATGACATTTCCTCTTATAATAAATGTTCTAGATACTAAAAGGGGTCAACAGTGAGAGTACAATGCTAAGAACTTGAAGATGTACCTCTGAGAGTTTAACAGTGATCTGATTTGTTCTTGATCTGCAATATTGACATATACACAAACTAAAAAGCAGATGACATTAAAAAATGAGGTTCAGTGAAGAAATTTTTTTCACTATCCAGCAGAGAGAAAGAAATATTAAT
This sequence comes from Phocoena phocoena, assembly GCF_963924675.1. NCBI lineage: Eukaryota > Metazoa > Chordata > Mammalia > Artiodactyla > Phocoenidae > Phocoena > Phocoena phocoena. The sequence goes on along the minus strand of NC_089219.1, from coordinate 72,838,931 downwards.
TAGGTAGGAGAATGTTTAAGAGAAGGTAAAGGAAAGAGCTAACATGAATACTCTGGTTACTAAGGATAATTTATCAGATCTCACAATGACCCTGAAAAGTCAACTCATTCACCACCATTTTCTACTTCTTACTCTCTGAATTGTTCTGTTTACCCAGATTATGATGACATTTGGAAAGTTGTCTGCCTTAAGTTACTTTATTTTGAAATTGTAACCCTTTCGTGACACATATCATAGCTCTGACATCTGGCAATCGCTACCCAAGCTAAGACAGCAACCTTCTCCAGCTTTATAGTGCTGACATATAAACCCAATTTAGTATAGCTCAAATGCAGTAACCTTTTAAAGCAGTCTTAAAACCCTCAAGATTTGAACCTCAGAATACAAGGAAAATATGTTTCTTACCATTAGCTTATGGAGTCCATGACTATTTCTGAATCTACTCTTCATTTTGTAGACAGGCAGCCCCACTAGATTGGTCAGAAGAAACCTTCTATCCCAGTATAAGAGATATGGGAATTTGCACCCTCCTCTACAATCTGCCACCGCCTTGACAGGTGGAGATACACAGACCTACTTCACTGTTGCCATTCACTGTTCCCCTGCCCTAAAATGAGAAAAAAATTTAAAAAAAGAAAAATCTAAGAGTGGTGTCTATACTGTGTCTGTTATTTTAACACGAGGCAACGTGTTATACATAACGTTATATATAAATACCTTCTCTTTTTTGGGGGGGAGGTAGGAGTTTATTAATTTATTTTTGCTGTGTTGGGTCTTCGTTTCTGTGCGAGGGCTTTCTTCAGTTGTGGCAAGCGGGGACCACTCTTCATCGCGGTGCGCGGGCCTCTCACTGTCGTGGCCTCTCTTGTTGCGGAGCACAGGCTCCAGATGCGCAGGCTCAGTAGTTGTGGCTCACGGGCCTAGTTGCTCCACGGCATGTGGGATCTTCCCAGACCAGGGCTCGAGCCCGTGTCCCCTGCATTAGCAGGCAGATTCTCAACCACTGCGCCACCAGGGAAACCCTAAATACCTTCTTTTAACTTTTATTTTCTCTGTTTTCAAGTAATTAAGATAAAGTTTATGCACTCAAATAATCATGCCTGAAAATTGATACTGCTTCTTCTTATCAAATACAGATTGACAATTATATTTATAAAATGTGAGAATATAATTAAACATATATTCATTTTTGAACTAGGAATAAGTCAGCTATATCAATTAACACATGCCCACAGGTTCTAAGCATCCAAGAAATACTGAAGCTTTGTAAACCAAAGGCAGTGACAAAACTCTAACTCTGACTCAGGGCACCAAACTTGAAGGAACCCTGGCCTTGGAATCAGATAGTTCTCTCTTCTGCCATTTACTCTCTTTGTGACCTCAGGTAAAGTACTAAACCGCTCTGGTCTAGTTTCATTATCTTTAACAGGAAAATAACTCTGGTTTTCTGTGAGGATTAAAGAAATTCTTCTTTATAAAAGTGGCCTTGTTTATGAAAGTATAAACTCATCTACAAATCTGAAAGATTGTTGCAGACAATAACTGTAAATGTATCGGGCCTATCAGATACATAGTCCTTGTGATGGAATTTGCAAAGGCACTTAGAAAGTTAGCTTTACTTTTTTTTTTTTATTGAAATATCGTTGATTTACAATATTGTGTTAATTTCAGGTGTACAGAAAAGTTATTCAGTTATACACATATATATATGCATAAATCTATACTCTTTTTTTCCTTCTTTTCCATTATAGGTTATTACAAGCTATTGAATATAGTTGCTTGTGCTATACAGTAAATCCTTGTTGTTTACAAAGTTGCCTTTAAAACAAACAAGCAAACAAACAAAAAAAAAACAACTACAACAATAACAAACTTTGGTTAAGATCAATCCCACCCCAAATCTTCAGAGTATTATCATATGCCTTTTGTTCCTCTTCTAATACGATCTGAACTGAAGCTAAAATAAACTCTGACCGCAAACTCCTATTATTAGAAGTCTCTTATCCCCTCACTTCTAATGAAGTCTATTCCTCAGTCTCATTATTAGCCCTCCCCTCCCCATCTCTTGATAGCTCACTATTGTCTCAGTTCATCAGTCCCTTTCCTGGCCTCATTTGCTTGCTTAACCAGCCTTGATACTAGGGTCAGACACTTTATTAGATTTTCACACTCTCTTGCCCCAGAGCTGCCATTCCAATCCCCAGGAATGGGTAAATACCATAATTCGCCTTCTCAGCTCCCAGCCCAGGCTGTGAAACGTTGTCTAAGAAAGTCACAAAGCCAGGTTGACTTGTTCCACTACAGTCCCAAGCTATCCAAAGTGAGTTGGGCCCTCACTGCTGCTTGACAGTACTTGTTTTCATCAATGATTTACAGTCCTCTGTATTCCCAATAGTGTCAATTCCAAGATTTCTTATGTGATTTCTCCTAGTTCTCCTGGTTTCTAGAGAAAGTCAAGGTCAAAGCTTGATTCCTCCTCTTTCCTTCTCTCCAAGAAAAAGCTCAACTTTTCATTCTGATCTCATAGGCAACTGTTCTCCTCTCCCATGTTAACTCTTTCCCTAAGTCTTTATCACATCATTTTGTCTACATATCCCCATAACAAGTTTTTTTCTTGTCTAGGAACTCTCTGGATTTGCTATTTTGTTTCTTTTCTTGAAATATTTTCTTGAATGGAGAGGGTAGTTTACACTTTATTGTTTCCTCTTTTTTGCCACCTACTCACCCCGTGTGATCTGCCTTCTGTTCCAGTGATGACTTTTCCACCCTCTCTCTTTTCTCTGTAAAGCAATTTACATTACTGGCACTGCACTGTCTTGAAATTCTCCACTGTGTTCCCTCCAAAACCATCCCCTTCCTGGTCACATTTCATTTCAGTGCTTCCCTGATACCTTCGCAGATGCCCAGGATTCAGACATCAGTGCCAGGCTTGCCTCTCCACGCTTCTCTGCACATTATGGCCAATAGATGACATGTTCTACTGCTACCACGTCTGTGATATTTCTGACATTTATACTCTATCCAAAATTACTTTTTCCAGAACTACTGAAACGGATTAATACAACTTTCTCTTAACCCCTTTTCTTTCAAGTCTTTTCCCTGACAACATATTTGCATCCTGAGATTTTCAAGTTCTTCTTCAATTTGTGTCAAAATTTAGTCTTAGCTCTTCCTACCTTTACCCTATTAAAAGGAATTCCTTGCTCTTCTCCTTATAAAACCTGAGATGCCCAGCAGTTACCTCTACCCAGGGGTGGGAAGTAGGGGAGTGGGGGAGGGGACCAGGATAAATTACATTATGTGGCTTTTGCCCCTCCAAAACAAATAATGCTGATACATAGGACATCTAGCTAAAAAGAATACAAAGTGCTTGGGTACATGGATGTTTTCAGGTTCCCAAAATTCATCATCCGTATAGATATGGTCTAGGCATTTTTGTTTGTTTGTTTGTTTATATACTGCATTACCTGTATGTATAATTTACTTTGATTTTTTAAAGTATGTATAATATACTTTTATGCATTTAGAATATACTTCAATAGAAATTTCTAAAAAAACAGCAACAAGGACAGACTTAACTGAGAAAGAAAGAGGAAAAGATGGAAACATATAGTCTGAGTAACAGGTTTCATAGGGTTAAAAAAAAAACTAAGCAAAACTTGTTATTGGGATTCACTAATTTATTATTTTAAGGCTCTGTCTCCCTGAGTCCTTTCAAACATCTTGTGCACAAAGCAATAGAATCTCCACAATATCGAGATTACCCATATTCTAGGAGAAACTTTGTTTCTGGCCATTACTTTTTTTTGCGTTACGCAGGGCCTGTCACTGTTGTGGCCTCTCCCGCTGTGGAGCACAGGCTCCGGACGCGCAGGCTCAGCGGCCACGGCTCACGGGCCCAGCCGCTCAGCGGCATGTGGGATCCTCCCGGACCGGGGCACGAACCCATGTCCCCTGCATCGGCAGGCAGACTCCCAATCACTGCGCCACCAGGGAAGCCCTGGCCATTACTTTTGACTGCACTTTAGACAGGACAGTTAGTAGAGACGTTTGCGGCAAAAAGCATATCTGAATTTATAACATCATATTTTTCCAAAAATCTAGAAATGACCTTAGCCATTGGATGGCAAGACTCATGTTGCTGGTGCATTCATTTTCTTCACTTAGGAATGGGATATTAGTACTATTCCTGAATTTTAAAAAAGTCTCAGGGTTATCTAAGTAGCATACTTCAGTACTTAAGTGCAGGTTTGAAAGTCAAATCAAATAGACCTGAGTATTGATTCCAGCTTAGCTACTTACTCGATATGTGACCTGGGAATATAGCCTGGACTCCATGAGTTTCAGTTTCTTCATTTGTAAAACAAACACAGCAACTACCTTGCAGAAATGTACTGAGGATAAGAAAGGACATTTGTAATTGGAAAAACACGACACTGGAAACAATGCACACATTTAATGAATAGCTGTTTTCATCTCTTATGTAGAGTAAGGAGGACAAACTAGAAAAACTTTACAGTTTCCTCCAGTTCTTTCTAAACTTTCCGTGTTGCCATTACAGAGTTCCCTTTTGCATAACAGCAGGCCTTCCTTACAGGTCCTGAGGAAATAGTAAAATGTGAGACAGTCAATCTGATTGATGGAATCCTAATGATGTCATAGTATCAGTCGACATTTGGGGAGCTAAAGTTTGGGCATTAGCTTATCTCGAAGAATAAACTACTCCCCAGTTTAGCATCCTCAAATCAGCATGTGAAATTGGTTTGTGCTTCGATTTCAGAGTTGTTTTCCAGAGGACTTTTTTCCTAATTTCTCCTTTGTTTTCACTACATTTTATGATATCTATTCTACTCCTTATTGATAGATTAGATAATAGGTATTATACACATTAGAATGAAAACAATCTTGGGAAACTGAAGTTTAGGTTTTCCGCTACCACTTAATTTACAAGGAAATGTAAATGCAAGAGAATACAGAATGTCGATTGTAATGGATGCTGTGATGTGTTACCCAAATGCTTCAGGAATGAGGCACTCATTAACCCGAATATCAGGAATGTCAGCTGCTGACCTGTCATGGCTGAGTCCTTTGCTGGTCTCACAAAAGTTTACAGTTCCCTCCCCAGAGGCAGCCTGATAATAGATTCAAGGTTCCTCGGTCTGGCCGCCTCTCCTAAATTTAAGGCAAGTTTAAAGGGCCATCCCAGCCTCAGAGAGTCCCATGGAATTGCCTAAGCCTCTCTTGTAATATTTCCCTCTGTCCAATCTTGCCTTCTTTGTCTTAATAGGTATTGCTCCCTATAAATGAAGCATCTACATGCAACTCCCTATTTCAGAGTCTGTTTCCTGGGAAACCTGTTCTAGCACATCCATTATTATCAAATATTGAAAATAATTGGGAAGACATTTTCAACAAATAGGTTTAAAATCAAATACTCTGCCCAAGCTTGCAGTCCAAAGTCACTCTCCCAGATGTTTTGAAGTCACTCTCATCCATATGACCAGACTTAAATTACCTCAGTCAACTGCTGCAGATACAGGAAGAGAAGGAATGCAGAATCCAGGGCATCTGTGAAACAAGGATCCTATCTGGGTTTTATACAGCACCTAATAAAACCTGGAAGACCTGTGAATAATTGGGGAATGTGACCCTCTCCATTTGTAAAATGGTTGACTGTTCAATTTGCCTGTGGATGAAGTGTGGATCATACTGAGAATGCTATATAACCTCACAAACTCCATGATGAGATGTGATCACAGGAAAGTGACATGTTCCTGGGAATCCCATAGAGGCCAAAGGAAAGTGGCTGCAGCCAATTAAGTATCATGAGTAACTGGAATATTTGATAAATGAGTTAGTGTTTATTCTCCCTTCTAGCCATTCTGAACCTAAACACACCTGGTGAGGTGACTACCTCTCTATTGTCAGATACCTACTCAGCCAGGGCCCAGGGTGCAAACAGTTGGTGCTGATACCAGCAAGAGAAAAGCGTCAGCTAAAGAATGATCCAACCAGTTAACATAACTCCTCTTACCTATACATAAATACACAGGTGAGAACTTGGCTCAACAAGAGCTACTTGAGAGTAATAGTCTAATAATACAATGTAGAGAAGCATGAGACATAAAGTAAATGTCTAGCTGTTATCAAAAAATTTGGACTGAGGTACCCTTTATATTAACACAACATTGAGAAATCTAAAGAGCTTTTGTTATGTGAGTTATACATGTTAATATTTACCATATGAGGGATTAAAACTGAGAAACTTTAAAAAAGTATTTACTTATTTTAAATTACAATAATAAACCCAGCACATAATATACATAATACTTTTATTTGAAAAATTTTTGCAAAACAAAAAAATTGGTGAGAAGAGTGGCATATCTAGTTTTGTATTTAATCTTTTGCAATATGTTGTTTAGAAGCATGTGAAGGCAATCTGGCCTCATGTAGATACGTAGATGGAAAAATAGGAAGGGCTATTTTAATAGATAACTGTGGATATTCTTTGATATTATACCATAACTTGATATGATAGTTTCTTAAGGCTACTTGCAATGTGGAATCTGAAAACATATCATAAACCCTTCATACTTGACTATATTAAAACTGTTTGACTAACTTGCATTTTGGATGGATCTTTTACCCAGGCATGATTTTATAATATCATACATTGGAAGTTTGTAAAATATTGACATATAGAGTAACACAAATATTCCAAATGTTGACACACTTATGTGTCAATAAGTGTGTCAACACAATAAAAAAATTCACACTTATGAATACTCCCACCCATCTCATGAGAAAAATATTTAAGTATTGGGAAGCTACCCAAATTAAACATTTTCCCAAATTCTAATTCTTAAAATTAGAATTTTAAATTTCTTTTTGACTTGAAAGCTCAGATCTTATCATTGACAACAAATGTCGCATTTTTTTCCTTGAAGTGACAAGTTTAGTTGGTTCATTTTCAATGAAATATCTGCCAAATACTTGAGCGTGAATAACCAAGCTTGTCTGCCAATCGTTCTTTTAAGTAAAAATGATGTTCCATGGAAAATGCAGCTAGTTCAGCTCACAATTCAAACAATCATGCAAGTGCTTTTCTCTGAGACAAGAATCATGCTTCAGTGTGTAGCAGAATTTCCTTTTACACCCTTCCCATTTTTTTACACTAAATATTAAAATGAGACAGAATAAAGGGCAAGGTTTCATGAAATTAATAATTCTTACTGCTACATCAACAACGTTTTTGAGGGAAATTGACATTGCTTTTTTATTGAGTACCTGTCAGTGAAGAAGGTGATGATTCGTTATAGTTCCATGTTACTGCCTTAATTCCTGGTAGGGCACCAGCAGTTTTATCCACCATTGCTTTTACATCATCAGTACAAAAGTTATTGCAGTGGAAATAACAAATAACATCTTAGTATTTATATAAAAATAGTTTTGAAAAAAAAATAGTTTTAACCTTGCAGAGTCCTGAAATTGTCTCAGCTACACCCAGGGGATCCTTGGATCACATTTTGAGAACTACTGCTTTAGATCCGACTTAGTCCAAGGGCAAAAACCCCCAGCATTTTGGGTGAACATTTGACATTTGTTAGTGTTTCATATCCTACCAGGGCAAAAAGGAGAGTAGAAATTCAAATCCCAAATGTCCTACTCTGTTTTCTTTCCATCCAATCACAAATACAAATATAAGGTTGAAAGTGGAAATGAGTTTAATGGATGTAAACATTTTTTTTTTCCCTTGTGGTAGCAGCCTTATAAAATATACCCATTCAGCCCTTTTCATTTATCCCTGCTGAAGATGAAAGTGACCTACCTACACGGCTGGCTCAGTCTTGTCAGCACTAATGCCAAGTAAATGCCCACTGCCTTGCAGTCTTAGATATCTTGAAGAAAAACTATTGCAACAAATCCTTTCACAGAGTGCTTCTGTGTAAAATATATTTTTTTCTCCTCCCAAAAATGTTTCTTTCTATCTAAGGCAAATCTAAGGTTGCAGTGTAAATGTCCCCCTTTTACCTTCTTGTTAGGTCCACGTAAAGCAGCTAAGTCAGTATGCTCATTATAATGGCCAGACGTATATTTAAACTGATATTGTCACCCTTCAGCTTTCCTGCTCCTGCAGCCTAAACAATCCTAGTTATAAACTTTTCTTCTCAGGTTTTATTTTTCTACCTTTTATCATTTTTGTACTCTTTGCTGGACTCTCTCCAGTTTTGCTGCATTCTTCTTGAAAGTATTGAGAACAAACCTGGACAAGATCCTTTAATCAGGTCTCCACCAGCGCCAACACAGAGGAAATATCACTTCCCATACCTGGCTTGTCATACTCCTGCTAATATATCACCGAGTTAGCCTTTTAAATAACAGCACTGTTTTTCAGACTTGTATTAACTCTTAGGTTTGCAATCACTCCAGACTTCTGTTGTAGCTGTGCTTAGGCAGACAGCCCCTATCTTTAATCTCTGCATTTTGTTTCTGGCTTCTGATTTTCACATCTTGCCCTTGCCCTATTTTACTTCCCTGAGTTTTTCCTGCCAATTTCTCTAATTTATCAAGCTCACACTGAACTATTTCGGGCTTCCAAGATGTAAGCAGTACCAACCACTTAATGTCATTCACACATGCTCTCGATTCCATCATTCTAGACATTCATTTAAAAACTTCGGCTTGATTTTGGGCACATTAGTTTCAGTTATACAGAGAGAAGTGCAGTAGCTAAAATGGGCTTTCCAAAGTCACCTCCTTCCTACTTTTTCACTACTCGGAAAGTACAGAGATGCCCATACCACCAAAAATAGAAATAAGCAAATCTCAGTCTTGTTATACATTAGAAATCCTACCACTGGAAGGAATATCAAGGTAAGGCTAAGCTGCTGTATAAAAGAGACCAAAAAATACAATTGCTTATAGAAATTAATCTTCTCTCTCAACATACACTTTGGGTAACAGGAAGGTTAGAAGTAAGAGTCTAGACCCTTTTTCATTCAGAGATGCAGGTTTCTTCCATGCTGTTGCTCTATTAATCCCTAGAATATTGTCCTCATCTGCATGGTTCCAGCGAAGTCATGCTCAGCTTGTCAGAAGAGGAAAATAGCATGAATGTGAACACACCCATGTCCCAAGGCCCAGATCTAGAAATGGTGTGTAGCACTTCGACCCAGCTGCAGGTAGAACCCTTCTACCCAGAGTTCCATCTGCAGGGACCTCGTGACCTGCAGGGGAAGCTGGAAAGCATATTAGCATTATTAGAAAAAGATGAAAGAATGGATTTTGCTGGACAATTGTAGCCTCTGCCCCCAACCGTCTGGATTAATTTAAATGGTATTGTCTATTACGCCCAGCATGGATCCTATCGGCAGTCATGAAAAATAACCCTTCTCTCCAGAAGTGATCACCAGCCTTGCTCATGAAGCTGATCATAGCATTCATTTAAAACCACTCTCCTCTAAAGGCTAAATCTCTACACATACTCTTTCCATGGCATCTTAACCAACCCTTCCTTCTCTTAGCCAGCTGAGTGTACCATAGCTTGTGTTTGCTTGAAAGTCCCTAGAGGTGAGTTAGGGCTCAGATTAGGACTCAGTGTGGTGCGTCTGCCACTGAAGAGAAAGCCTCAAGAATTTGGGCTGTATTTATGCTCCATTGTTCTGGGCCTGAAGGGTGCAATTTAATTTTTGCTCTTTCAGTTTCATCACCTATAAGAACCACTTCACTTTTTTCTAATGACTTTGAGATGACTAAATGTAAATGAAGGGTTAAAAGTCATGGCAATGTGTTTGTATTACTTAAAAATTCCAATCAGGTAAAGATATAAGGACAGTTTAGACCAGTTATTCCAACCCCATTCTGTTTGCAATGCCCAGAGCCCTGCCTGGAATTGACAAGAGGAATGATGAGGTTTTGGATAGGATGCCAATAAAATGATGGCTGGTTTTGATTACAAAAATGAGTACATTATTAATAGTCACCAGAAACAGAGGACCACATATTCACATGAGAAACATCAGCCCTACAAGGGACAGGCTGCTGACCACCTGGAGGAGCACTGTGGACCACACTCTGAACAACTGCTCTAGAATTACTACAAATGGATTTTTAAAAATCTCTTAGAAATGCATCTGGCCTATTGTTTGAGCCCTTCCCCAGCTCCCCCCAAAAAAGACTGTGCATGATTACTTTTTGCATGCTAATTCAGCTGTTTTATTTTTTCCCCTCTGCTTTGCCCTTACTTCTTAAAAGTGTTACTCACAATGCCCTAGGTTATAGCAACCCAGTTACATTGGAAAATGGCAGTTTGGGCATACTCTGTTTCTTTCTATTTTCTTCCCCTCTGACTAGCTCACCTAATTACACAGTAAGTCAGTGATTCTATGACACAGGGAGAAAAGTCTTCCTGAGCTAGTCAATTGATGCTTTTATTTCACTCAGGGAAAACTTATCAAAGGAGACAAGGAGCCCTAAATGCAGCAGATATTTGATGCTAGTGGTAAGCTTATATTGTTGCCATAGCAACCTTGTCATTAAGGATGTTTCAGCATTTCCTATTAACCTCTATTTTCAGAGGTTTATAACTTCTTGGTAAAAATTCCCTCCAGGCTAAAATTTGGTATACATGATCTCAGACGTGCCAGGTGTCAGTGAATATATACATATATAGTATCCATTTTCCCAAAGAAAGCTTGGTGAATTTCCAAATGAATTATCTCATTTTTCATAGGCTACAAATTCATTAAATTTAGTGTTAACTTGATTATTTTTAAAAGATTCTTATGACAGCACAACTAAGCACTTCTAAGATTTAATGTTTGCCATTGCTTTCTTTCCTTTTACATCACTGGTTGGCATGGTCACAATGATTTGTCTCAAATGCCACTAAGAGAGACTCACTGGCTCAAGATCAGTTCTAAATTTGCCTAAATAGAGGCAATTAGAAGTGGACACTACAGGAATCTGGAGTTCATATTTTACATTTATCAGAATATAGGGAATAAAAAAGAAATCTAGTTGGTTGTGCAGTGTAGGAGTTGGGGTGATAGAAAAGGCAGGGACTAAAATCTAAACCCACCATTTCCTGCATGACGGGGCTACATTTTCTTGTGATCCCAAGGAAGAATCCGGCTGATTCCTAAGAATTAGAAACAATTCCTCCTACCCCAGTTTTAGAATTGGGTAACACACCTTAGTCCAGGATTTGTTTTGTTTTGTTCATCAGACTTCGTTTTGTTTTGTTTGGTAATTTATTAATAAATTTTCCAATTTTTAAATTTTGTCTTAACTTTTTGTGTTGAAGAATTTTAAACCCTAGAAAAATTGTAAGAATAGTAGAAAGAACATTCACCTACCTCTTACATTAACAAACTGTTAACATTTAAATAAACCATTTGAGTATTGTTAACATAATTATACTTTAGGCCAAAATATTTCAGCATGCATCTCATAAGAATAAAGACAGACTTCTATGTAACCACAAAACAGTGATCAAACTCAGGATATTTAGCATTAATACAATTATCTAAAATCATTCTTATTCCATGTCCTCAATAGTCCCACTTACATTCTTTTTAGCTTTGTTTTCCGCCTAGGATCCAATCAAGGATCATGCATTGTGCTGAATTGTTATATCTCTGTATTTTCCTTGAATATTGAATATTTCTCTGATCAATTTTGTCTTTCGTGATGCTGGCATTTTTTAAGAGTTCAGGTCTATTGTATTAGAATGCAGAATGTTCCTCAATTGTTTCCTCATGGTTACATTTGGGCTAATCATTTTTGTCTGGAATACTAGATGGGTGATATTTGTTTCTTTTCAGTATCAAATCAAAAGGAACATGATGCCAATGTGTCCCATTATTCATGACCAATTCACTTCTTAGATTAAGTTTTATAATTATTTAGTCCATTTTGTGTTTTTAATATAAGGTATTAAACCTTCCCTTAGTAATGGTCATTTATTCACTATGTTTACAGCTGTATTTGTGTATTTTTCCCTATGCCATACAATATTCTTGACATCCAGGTACATCAATCATTACACGATTTTTATTTTATGTCAATGGGACAGATTCCCAGGAGTGAAATTACTGTGTCAAAGGGTTTTTGCACTTTAATTTTAATAGAGTTTGCTTGATTGTTTTAAGGCTATGTGTCAAAATGTCCACTACTAGTATATGAGAGACTTATTTTACATACCCACCAGTAATAATATTGATATTCTCAGTTATTTTAATATTTTCTTCTCTGGTAGGTGTAAAATGATGATACCTCATTACTACTTTATTGTTTTTTTGAACTAATGTGTTTGGGCAGCTTTGTATGCTTATTGGCCATTTTGATTTGCTCACCTATGACTTACCTCTTTACATCATGGCCTTATTTTTCTAAAACAATTTTTATTGCTATGCAGTGAATTTGTAAGAGATCTTTGCATATTAGAGATACTTTCTTCTTTTTTCTGTCATAAACTTTTTTTAATTTCAGTTTTGCCAACTGAGTTTATGTATGGTATCACTTGTCATTCAAAGATTTTAGGAATATTTTTATATAGTCAAATATGTCTTTTTTTCTTTTGTTTTATAGCTTCTATATTTCCAGTTTTAGAAAGCAGATCATGCCCATCCCTGGATATTATATGTAACCTACTAGATTATTTTGTAGAAAAGTTTTTGTTTTATATTTTTAGGACTTCAATGTAGCTATAATTTAATTTTATGAGGTACAACACAGGGTTTAATTTTATTATCTTCCAGATGAGTGGCCATTTAACAAATATTTTAATAGCACAATTTACTAAATAATCTTTTTTTTCTCCCATCTGAATAGAAATGCCATGCTAATCATGTTAAATTTCCATATGTACTGAAATCTATTTCTCCATTTTCTTTTTCTTTCCACTGACTCTTCATATGCCTATATCATGTGGATTTGAATACACCTTCTCCCACTTTAAGGTATCTATTCTGATTCATTGGTGTTTAGCTGGCACTTGTTCTCAATTATTTCCTTAGCTTGGGGTACAAGGGTAATATTTTTTAAATTATTGAATATACACAAAAAATATTTTTTACCCTAACAGGTGAATAGTAACGTGTCTGTTCATAGGACTATTGGATTGGATTTCTGGCCTTAGAAATCTGTAAAAAGCTGTAGATAATGTTCTTCCTTATAACCTGCAATATTGCAGATAAGAAGTCTGAGGACAATCTGATTCTTTTTCCTTTATCAGAAACTTATCCTTTCTCTCCAGAAATATGTAACCTGTTCTCATTATTTTTAGAATTAAAAAAAAAAAAATTAGCTGTCCATGTCTATCCATGTGTCTTTTCTAATCATTCCTTCCTGAAGCACAGTGAACCCCTTCAATCTAGAAATTCAGTTCTTTTTCCATCTTAAGGAATATCTTTAATGACTTTTAAATTATTGCCCATCACCCATTTGTTCCTTTTTAACTTATCTTTTTTGGAATTTGGATTAATCTTATGCTAAGTTTCCTGGATCTATCCTCCAAGTCTCATATCCCACCTACCTCATTGCCTTTATTTTTCTTTTTTATAATTTGCCTTCTTTTTGTTCAGACTTTTAAAATTAAAATTTATTCTATTTGTTTTTCCAAGTCACCAATTCACATCTCAGCCATGGCCATACTCTTCTTGAATAAATCATTCAGATTGGAAATTATGATTTTATGTCCAGCAACCTCATCCATGTGTGCGTGTGTGTGTGCATATGTACACTTTCATGTTACATTTGCATCTTCTAAGGTGTTCTTACTGTTCTTCTTTGTCAGTTCACGCCTATGTCCCTGACAACAGTTCTGAACCAATGGGCTTAACTGAATCAATGTGGCTTAACGGTTCTGACTGATATTATCTCAGATTGCTGAGCACAACAGTTCTGAACCAATGGGTTTAACTGAATCAATGTGGCTTAACGGCTCTGACTGATATTATCTCAGATTGCTGAGCACCAAGACGAAGTATGATTGATTTTCTTTCTAGACTGATTGGTAATTGGTCTGATTTTTATAGGATCCTAATTAGCAGCACACCCAAAAGTGAGAGAAAAGAAGTAGTCTTTATATAGACCAGCCATATAGCACCAGACAGGCCTCAGGTGCAAGAACATACGATCCACCCGTTCATCTGCTTCTTGGCTTCTTGAAAGTAGGTACCGTGTACATTAAAGTGAGACCAAACTTGAACTTCTCCTGAGAGAGCTACACTCCTCTGTGAGCCAAATCATTCTAACTATGCAGTGCTATATAACTTTTTCGTTGGGTTCTCTGATTTGGATCTTCAGGTTCTTACCAACCCCGAATGAATAAAACCCCATATAAATCCTCTCTATTGGAATTACAGTGGATTCTAAGAAAAACAAATAGATTAAAATTAATAGAGGGGGTGAAGCAAGGTAGCCTTATATAGGCTGCAAAGTGCTGAATCCCTCCTCGCTGATTTTTTTACAACTGTTTGTTTTAATTCTACTAATGTTTACCTTAAATTTTACAAGGACATGCTTAAGTTTATATTTAATTTATCACTGCAGTCACTTTTAAAAATTTTCACTTTCTTTGGCAAATGTGAAGTTATTGAGATGTTTCTAACTCTCCAACACACCTTCTCAACAACACACTTGTTTCTCATTTGAAATCATAAACTCTATGACTTTAAGGTTTGTTTCAAACTTCAAAGAAAAACCATTACCAATTTTTAATCAGATTCAAAATACTATTAAATTTTATCTCAATATAGTTAACATATTTTATTGCTCAACCTGTCAGTTATTTTCAGCCACAATGTTTTCATTATAATTGGATTCATATTTTCTCAGTTTGGAATAGATATTCTGGCAGTTTAATAGTTTACCCTGAAAAGAACACAAACTGGATGGCATAGGATTAAAACCTTGCACATCAAGAAATTGCTTTTTCCTGTCTACATAAATGAATGACAAATTGACTGGATATATAATTCTTGGATCAAAACATTTTTCTTCAGAACACTAGAGTCATTGATCCATTTTCTTCTATCCTGTAGGGTTGCAGAAATGTGGAGGCATGTCTGATTTTTCTTTTCTTACACAGAAAAAAAGGGCTTTTTTGCCCCCTTCATGCTTGCAGAATTCTCCTAAATCTTTGAAGTTTTCAATTTCACTAGGCCATTTCTAAGTGCGATTTTATTTTTAAATTTGGCTGGAATATGGCATGTACTCTTGTTTTTTAGAGCAAACAATCTCTTTAGAATTGAGAATAATGTCTTCCCTTTTATTTGCATATGTTGCTTCTATCTATTCTGTTCCTTCTTTCTAAAATGTTTTATTATGTACAACTTGGACTTTCTGAGTCTGCCCTTTATGCACTTACACATTTCCTTCTGTTTTGTTCCTATCCATTCATTTCCAGTGTGTCCTGTAAATGTTTCTTAAATTCTTCTCACAGCTTTTATTTTCTAGGATGTACAATCTGCTGGAAAACAGTCTTGTCTATCCTCACAATATAGCTGTTTCTGATGGCTTTTCTTGCCCTCTGGTTTTGAATTTTTTTGTTGCAAAATTTCCAGATTAATAAAAAAAATTGGCATTCAGATGTATCTAAGAGTATATGATGAAGCATTGCAGTCTGAAGCCTGAAAACATCTATGTTTCCACTGTGTTGCTTAAAATTTTGAACTGATGAACGAAGCGCCTTGTTGGTCCATGAAGAAATTTGGGGGTTGGGGGTTAGGCAAGGAACCTAAGGGTCTGAAGATTTGGTAGAAAGGAGTCAGCCTGCTAGCAGAGAACTGCTTATTTCTGAATGTTACGTAACTTAGAAAACATTTCTTTTTTTGTTTAGACCACTGCTCTTTTCGACTCCCTTTAAAGATCTCTATATGGATTATAGAGCCAACCTGCTCTAGTTTAAATGGCAACCTTGTTTCTTAACTCATTTTGTGGACCTTAGGCAAATTACTCAGTGTCTATGTGTCTCAGTTTACTCATCCATAAAATGGGGATACTAATAGTACCTATTTCACGATTTGTTAGGATTAAATAAATTACTAAGTCAAGGTCCTAGCAGGCAATGATCACTGTATAAGTATGTCTATCATTATCTTTAGCTTTAGCATAGAACTTATCTCTGTCTCACACATTGTGGATTACTACAGAAAAGCTGCCAGGATGGCTGTTTCTTTGTTGTGCATGTTTGCAAAAGACTCTTCTTATCATTGTGCCCACTGACTTTTTGGAGTAGACTACACTGACCAAAAGTCTGGGTCATGTCCCTATTAAGGTCTAAAAGCTTCAAAAGACAGTTTAGCTGGTGTGCTTCTGGACAGGCCCTTACCTGATATTATCTCCAGTTCACCTCCATTTTTGATGGCAATATCACAAAGGATCTCTAGGGTCTTCTACTTATTATCCAGACTGTACAGTTTTCCTATAGAGTGGGATCTATGTGTTAATATCTCCCTTTGAAATGAAAGGAAAACTCTTTTTCTACTTATATCACATCTGACACCAAATATGTGGATTTTTCCATAGCAAGCGATTCTCAGCTGGGTGTTCTACAATTTCATTCAATTCTGATCCTAACTACCCCAAATTAGTACAGACTCCAGAGGTAAGGGTTCAGTTCCACAGGACTTTTCCCACACTTCAGATGCCAATTACAAGTTATGGGTTCCCTGGTTACCTACACTTCAGTCCAACTTGGCTACAAATCAGGAGTTCTCACGATCCCCTCACTAAGCTATTATTTTATTATAAGTGCTTTTTATTTATCTTGCATTTTTGTGTCATACTGAGGTATCCTAATCATGACTCAAACTTACTATCTCTGATTACTAACACATCACTTCCTTTAGGTTTTTCCCCAAATTCCTGGTAAAAATTTGACTGTACCTAAGATCAACATTAATTAATCCTTAGTCTTATAACCTTAACCATGTATCTATGGAAACTGGCAATAGCTTTTCACTATTAAACTAGATTAACTACCAAGTAGCATTGTTATTTAATACCTATAGGCTTTCTAAAAATAAGTCTTAAGAAACTGGATGTCAAGGGAAATTGGGATGAAAGGTAATTCAGTTTGCAACTCAAGAGTGAGGTAAGAGATTGAAAGTTTTTCTTAAGTTAATCAAATCATCTATCACTGGATAAATTTAATTCTCTGGCTAATATATCTATCCTAGAAAAACTTTCTTTCCTAATTGTACAACTCTGACTTCAGGCTTTTGGGGATCAATGCCTTTCCATTTTCTGGCCTTATTCTAATAATCATTGTGTTCTGAGCTGGCCCGTCTCTGTTTATTTGCACCTTTGATCTAATAGTTGGACAGCGATGGTAAAAATAATTCTTGTCTCAGACATGGAGTAATAAGTTTAATCTGGGAGGCAACTGAATGCTGAACTATAAGTCAAAACCTCAGACTACAACACCCACAAATCTATTAAAGGATTGAACTACATGTGTTAGTCTTAGAGTGATGTCACATTTAAAGACTCATTATCAAACTGGCAAATATGGGTTTGACTCTTTTTTTTTTTTGGAGTTAAGGTTTGTTTATTATTTATTTATTTTTTAAATTGGGGTATAGTTGCTTTACAATGTTGTGTTAGTTTCTGTTGTACAATGAAGTTAATCAGCTATATGTATACCTATATTCCCTCCCTCTTGGACCTCCCTCCCACACACCCTATCCCATCCGTCTAGGTCACCACAGAGCACTGAGCTGAGCTCCCTGTGCTCTACAGCAGGTTCCCACTAGCTATCTGTTTTACACATGGCAGTGCACATACGTCAAACCCAATCTTGCAATTTAATCCACCCCCCACCATGTCCATATGTCCATTCCCTGTGTCTGCATCTCTATTCCTGCCCTGTATATAGGTTCAATTGTACCATTTTTCTAGATTCCACATATAGGCATTAATATACGATATTTGTTTTTCTCTTTCTGGCTTAATTCGCTCTGAATGACAGACTCTAGGTCCAACTATGTCTCTACAAATGACCTAGTTTCATTCCTTTTTATGGCTGAGTAATATTCCATTATATATATGTACCACATCTTCTTTATCCATTCATCTGTCGATGGACATTTAGGTTGTTTCCATGTCCTGGCTACTGTAAATAGTGTTGCAGTGAACACTGGGGTGCATGTGTCTTTTCAAATTATGGTTTTCTCAGGGCACAAGCCCAGTAGTGGGATTGCTGGGTCATATGATAATTCTATTTTTTGTTTTTGTTTTTGTTTTTTTCATTACGCAGGCCTCTCACTGTTGTGGCCTCTCCCGTTGCGGAGCACAGGCACTGGATGCGCAGGCTCAGCAGCCATGGCTCATGGGTCCAGCCGCTCCACAGCATGTGGGATCTTCCTGGACTGGGGCACGAACCCATGTCCCCTGCCTCGGCAGGCAGACTCTCAACCACTACGCCACCAGGGAAGCCCTATTTTTAGTTTTTTAAGGAATCTCCATACTGTTCTCCATAGTGACTGTATCAATTTATATTCCCACCAACAGCGTAAGAGGGTTCCCTTTTCTCCACATCCTCTTTAGCATTTATCGTTTGTAGATATTTTGATGATGGCCATTCTGACCAGTGTGAGGTGATATCTTGTTGTAGTTTTGATCTGCATTTCTGTAATAATTAGTGATGTTGAGTATCTTTTGTTGTGTGTGTGTGGTATGCAGGCCTCTCACCATTGTGGCCTCTCCCATTACGGAGCACAGGCTCTGGACGCGCAAGCTCAGCGGCCATGGCTCACGGGCCCAGCCGCTCCGCGGCATGTGGGATCCTCCCGGACCAGGGCACAAACCCGTGCCCCCTGCATCGGCAGGCGGACTCCCAACCACTTGCGCCACCAGGGAAGCCCTGTTGAGCATCTTTTCATGGAGAGATGTCTATTTAGGTCTCTGCTTATTTTTTGACTGGGTTGTTTGTTTTTGTGATATTGAGCTTCATGAGCTGTTTGTATATTTTGGAGATTAATCCCTTGTCAGTTGCTTCATTTGAAAATATTATAATATATATAATATAATATTTAATATAATAATATATAATATATTAATATATAATATATATAATATAATAAATATTATAATATAATAATATAATATATATAATAATATATATATAATTATTTATTATGCTGAGGTAGGTTCCCTCTATGCCCACTTTCTGGAGAGTTTTTATCATAAATGGGTGTTGAATTTTGTCAAAAGCTTTTCCTGAATGAGATGGTCATATGGTTTTTATTCTTTAATTTGCTAATATGATGTATCACATTGATAGATTTGCATATACTGAAGAATCCTTGCATCCCTTGGATAAATCCCACTTGATTATGGTTGTATGATCCTTTTAATGCATTGTTGGACTATGTTTGCTAGTGTTTTGTTGAGGGCTTTTATGTCTTTGTTCATCAGTGATATTGGTCTATAATTTTCTTTTTTTGTGTGATTTGATATCTTTGTCCGGTTTTGATATCAGGGTGATGGTGACCTCATAGAATGAGTTTGGGAATGTTCCTTCCTCTGCAATTTTTTGGAAGAATTTGAAAAGGCTATGTCTCAGCTCCTCTCTAAATGTTTGATAGAATTCACCTGTGAATCCATCAGGTCCTGGACTTTTGTTTGTTAGAAGATATTTATTGCAGTTTCAATTTCATTACTTGTGATTGGTTTGTTTGTATTTTTTATTTCTTTCTGGTTCAGTCTTGGAAGGTTGTACCTTTCTAAATATTTGTCCATTTCTTCCAGGTTGTCCATTTTATTGGCTTATAGTTGCTTGTAGCAGTCTCTATGATCCTTTGTATTTCTGCAGTGTCAGTTGTAATTTCTCCTTTTTCATTTCTAATTTTGTTGATTTGAATTCTCTCCCTTTTTTTCTTGATGAGTCTGGCTAAAGGTTTATCAATTTAGTTTATCTTCTCAAAGAACCACCTTTTAGTTTCATTGATTTTTCCTATTGTTTTCTTCATTTCTATTTCATTTATTTCTGCTCTGATTTTTATGATTTCCTTCCTTCTACTAACTTTGGGTTTTGTTTGTTCTTCTTTCTCTAGTTGCTTTAGGTGTAAGGTTAGGTTTTTTATTTGAGATTTTTCTTGTTTCTTGAGGTAGGATAGAATTGCTATAAACTTCCCTCTTAGAACTGCTTTTGCTGCATCCCGTAGGTTTTGGGTCATCATGTTTTTGTTGTCATTTTTTTCTATACATTTTTTGATTTCCTCTTTGATTTCTTCAGTGATCTCCTGGTTATCTAGTAAAGTATTGTTTAGCCTCCATGTGTTTGTGCTTTTTACACATTTTTTTCCTGTAACTGATTTCTAACCTCATAGCATTGTGGCCAGAAAAGATCCTTGATATGATTTCAGTTTTCTTAACTTTACTGAGGTTTGATTTGTGGGCCAAAATGTGATCTTTCCTGGAGAATGTTCCATGTGCACTTGAGAAGAAAGTGTAATCTTCTGGTTTTGGATGGAATGTCCTACAAATACCTATTAAATCTATTTGGTCTGTTGTGTCATTTAGAGCTTGAGTTTCCTTATTTATTTTCTGTCTGGGTGATCTGTCCATTGGTGAAAGTTGGGTGTTAATGTCCTCCACTTTTATTGTGTCACTGTGAATTCTACTTTTATGGCTGTTAACATTTGCCTTATGTATTGAGGTACTCCTATGTTGGGTGCAGAAATACTTTTAATTGTTTTGTCTTCTTGGATTGATACCTTGATCATTATATAGTATCCTTCCTTGTCTCATGTAACAGTCTTTATTTTAAAGTCTATCTTGTCTTGTGTTGCTACTTCAGATATCTTTTGATTTCCATTTGCATGGAATATGTTTTTCTATCCCCTTACTTTCAGTCTTTATATTTCTCTGGGTCTGAAGTGGGTGTCTTATAAACAGCATATATATGGGTCTTGTTTTTGTATCCATTCAGCCAGTCTGTGTCTTTTGGTTGGAGCATTTAATCTATTTATATTTAAGATAATTATCAATATGTATGTTCCTATTACCATTCTGCATAAGATGAGAGAAGTATAGAAATTGGACTAATGAATATGAGGATTCTATTTTTAGGCAACATATCACAAAATCACTCTGTTAGAGCTGTGCATGTTTTCCACTGCCTAACTCATCTGTGAGCTTTGTTTACAGGCTACAGTCTGAACTAAACAAAGTTTATTCTTAATCAAAAAAAAAATTATGATGTTAGAAATGTGTCATTTATTGAGTTCTACTCTGTCTATGAAATATTTGTTTTTTATATCATGTTATGGTACCTAGATCTTAATTTCCTCCTTTGGGTATAAGTATGCACTATCTAATACTTAATAGGTATTCAAAAAAAAAAGAGTTTTTTGTTATATGGCTAGATTAAATACTAGGTGCGTTCTATAGTAAGACATTAAAATTCAGGAGAAAGAGAATTGATATTTGTCTAATAATAATATTTTCCAAGAACTATATTGGATGCATTAAGTAGTGTTTTATTTAATTCTTACAACTAGACTAAAGAGAAAAGCCATTCTGCAAATTTAACAGATGAGATGAAGAATCAGGGACTTCCCTGGTGGTCCAGTAGGTAAGACTCCACACTCCCAATGCAGGGGGCCTGGGTTCAATCCATGGCTGGGGGACTAGATCCTGCATGCATGCCACCACTGAGAGTCCACATGGCACAACTAAGAAGCCTGCATGCTGCAGTTGAAAATCCCGCATGCTACAGCTAAGACTTGGTGCAGACAAAATTAAAAAATAAATATTAAAAAAAAAAAAAAAGGTGGTCAGCAAGTAAATGGTTGTGTCAGGATTGAACTCTAGGCCAGAAGCCAAAGTTCGGGTAATTTTCCAATGAATTGAAAGGAAATATAACCACGCTTACCAGTTATGATGGTTAATTTTATATACCACCTTGACTGGACATAGAGTGTCCAGATTAAAAATTATTTCTGGATGTGTCTATGAGGGTGTCTCTGGATTAAATTAGTATCTTAACCAGTGAACCCAGTAAAGCAGTCTGCTCAGTATGGGAGAGTATCATGCAACCCACTGAGGTCCTAAAAAGAAATTAAACGATGGAAGAAGAAAAAATTCACCCCTTCCTGCATGATTGCTTGATTTGGAACATTGATCTTCTGTCCTTTATGCTTTTGGTTCTCAGGTCTTTGCACTTGGACTGATTTATGCCACCAGCCTTCTTGGGTCTCCAGATTGTAGATGGCAGATCATGGGATTTCTCAGCCTCCATAATTGCATGAGCCAATTCCTGATAATAAATCTATCTATCTATCTATCCTATTGATTTTGTTTCTGCAGGGAACCCTGACTAATAACCACCCTTAAAAATTTTACTAACAAAGAAATATTTTTTTTTAATAGTGAAAGTGATTTCTGCACATGGACATGTGTTGGTTTCCAAAATATTCTAGCTGCACTTGCTGGTTTTATGCTTTGGCATATAAGGCAGTAGCTATGAAATTCCTGGGCCCTAAGTGCCACTTCAAAATTTTCCATCCACCACATCATTAGCCCTCATTAAGAACAACATATAGATCATAGCTGGAAACCATACAGGGATACTAGGGATCTTGAAGTTTAGAAATTCTAAAGAAGAATTTTAAAACTTGACCTGAGTTAATAACCATTATCTACTGATTAATAGATAATTAAGTTAATAATTTAGTAATAATGTTTTTAGCTTCTCTTGACTGTGGAAGGCAATGTGATATTCCTAAATGAGCTCTACAAAGTTCTGATTTTCTGGATTCAAGTCTCAGTTCTACCTAATTTAATTGCCAACTAATCTCAAGTAAGTTGTTTAATCTCTCTGAGTCTCAACTTCCTCATTGGTAAAATGAGGAAAACATTTGCCTGAATGAGTTATACTTATATACAACATTACTGTGGATGGAATCTTAATTTCTTTACTCCTTGCTACATTTGAATCTATTCCTGTGTTGTTTCTATGTCTTGTCCTCCCTTCTACAAAGAGTAATTTGTTTACTTCTAGAAGATAGCACCTGAGTCTTCTCTGGTGGCACAGTGGTTAAGAATCCACCTGCCAATGCAGGGGAAATAGGTTTGAGCCCTGGTCCAGGAAGATCCCACATGATGCGGAGCAATTAAGCCTATGTGCCACAACTACTGAGCTTGTGCACCACAACTACTGAGCCCACACACTGCAACTACTGAAGCCCACGTGCCTAGAGCCCGTGTTCTGCAACAAGAGAAGCCACCACAGTGAGAAGCCTGTGCACTACAACAAAGAGTAGCCCCTGATCACTGCAACTAGAGAAAATCTGCACACAGCAATGAAGACCCAACACATCCAAAAATAAATAAACAAATAAATAAATTTATTTTAAAAATTAAAAAAAAAAAAAAAGATAGGAGCTTCCTCCCTGGAAGTTGTAGAATCAACACACTTAAGGTTTTCTTATTTAGCAGAAGAGAATGGGGAAGAGTTTTTTTTAATGGTATAGCTTATGTTTTTCTTCATTTTTAAACTACCAAATATGAAAATAATCCTTTAATTTGCTTTATTATTTAGTGATTTATTTTAACTATCATTATGTTGTGAACTTGGTGTCTCTATATTCAGCCCCATGGTAAGAATGTATTATTCGAACTATGAGAAAGAACTCATTGTGATTGTGTCCCTTGTATAACCCAAACAATTGATATATACCTGCAGTATTTTTTCAGAATATTTTAATATTTTCCAGGTACTCTTTTTCCCATCTAAATTATTTTAAATATTTTAAAATAAAATTCCAACACTGATTTTTTATTATGTTTTCCAATCAGTTCTTCCTACCACCCACCTCAGACTGCATCCCCAAATTTCCCATGAAAGGTAAATTGGAAAAAGGATTCCATATGTAGAAACCTTAAGTACTTAACTTTCTTTAAGGAGTATTTTTTATCTGTCCCAAACATATGTAAGCCTAATTGATTTGGTAAGGTTTGGGCTAACAGAATGAGGAGTCCTTCTTGCTCTCTTTCTCCACAAATCATGTAAACCTATTGATAGTACTTCTTAAATATGAATGTAAACCCACTCCACTGGAACAATTTAAATTCTGCACACTATTGCCACTTATTTTATTAAAACAGTAGACTCTTAATTGGTCTTGACTTCAGTCATGTCTCTCTTCAATCAGTGTAATCTTTTTTAAAACACAAATATGATGATTTTACTACCCTTTTTCAGTGGCTCCCCTATAAACTCAGGATTAAATATACCTTAGCATGAGGTCTAAACCTCTCTATAGACCTTGAATTTCTTTCCATTTCCTTTATAACCTCTTCCTCTTTTCTTCCTTTCAAAACTAATGCCCTGACCAGAAATACTAAATACTGTCAGTTCTTATACCATAATGTGATCTTCATTCTTCTGGAAAATATCTCATGTCTATCTCTCCCCTTGCGCTGTGTTATGCCTACTTCTTGAGGATGATTTTATTTAGATTTTACCTCCTCTGTGTAAATTTCTTGAGTGGCCTAGGCTGATTGGTTTCCCATTCTTGTGTACCATGTGCATACCCACTCAGTAGTGTTTGTTTATCCTTCTGTCTACCCACAGAACTATAAGCTCTCTGTCACACTCTTTATTGTATCTCCAGTCCTGAGAATGATGCTCAGTAGATATCCACCATTTGCCCTCTCAAACCTCTTAAAACCTTGCCATATATTCTGGATATTGATCCATATGGACTGTATCAATTGGCTTTCTTACCTTGGGTTTCAGTTGGCTTCTGCTAGAGATACTGTGGCATGAGATCAGAAAAGAGTAAAGATGAGGTTTGGAGGTTCTTCCTACCTAGTCACCTTGGCTCCATTGCATCCCTCCACTAAAGGCCATAGCTCATCTCAGCTCTCTTTCCAGGATCTGACAACCATTCCTTCCCATTTCTCCTTCAGATCTAGAGATGGTAAAGAATAAGTATTTATTTAATGAATTGAAATAAAACCACTTCATTTAAAATTTTTTCCCCTCTGGTGGATATGTTTCCTAGAGTAAAGAAAGAAAATGAGTTTTCTCAGGTCTGACTGCCCATTAATTGGCCACTGTATAGAGCAATATTGTATACTTAGATGGTATACAAATGAACATTTCATATTTTAATAATCAATTATTTCAATATATAGTAGAAAAACTTAACTAGCATATCAAACCCATGGTTTGTAGATATTATAGAATGATATACATTTTTCTTATATAATACAATTGAGTGAAAACTTTATAAATTAAAAAGAATTCCTAATTAAATAACATTTACTTTGCTCCCAAAATTAATTCTTGGAGCAATGATAGCAACAACCAAGTTTTGTTACTCTCTGGAATTTGGAAAATACTGGCATAAAGAATTTTGAGGCTGCTTCTTACTCATGCAGAAAAGGGTGTGATTGATAATGTCTGCCACAAACACTGGAAGGAGAAAACAGTTGAATGTCATGTCTAGAGTCTCACCCTTCTTTTACCTTGGTCATCTGGGAAGAGAATTTCTAGTTTTAATAGCTTGCTTCAGCTGTTCTACTGGATCTGGATATCCTAAAATAACGTTGCCAGGTACAAGGGTGGAAGAAGGTACATTTTTACTTTTGACAGAAATTCATCTGTTCCTATTCCTCCAGAAGTTGAGCTGAAACTCATTCAACTGCCCCAAAAGGAACAAGTACTCTCCTGAATTATTAGACCCCAGCAGAATAACAAAGATCTTGAAAGAATCATCAATGGTATTATAGTGATTGTGTGAGCAAAAAAGTGATGCTTCCATCTTTGGAGTCAATGACAATTGAAGATATTGTATGTTCATAATTTTGACTCTGGTTAAAAATCTATAGATTGTTAGAATAAATATTACAGGATTATGGAATGGGAGAAACTTATGGGCAACTAAATTTTAAAACTGAATAATTAAAAGCTAGTTCTATGGCTATTCTCCTGAGTGGTGACTAGGTTTATAACTACAGGCACACCATACTAGGAGTGAAACATTCAGTAGGTCCAGTTCCACAGAGATAAGTATTTTATTTACTTGTTTATGTATAATTTATACACCACCTGCCTCCAAAACATATGTTACAACAACAACAACAAAAGTAACAATAATGTACTCTTGATTGTTTTTGTAAGCACAGTTAAAAGTTCTATTAATTAATTATACTTAGTATTTCCATCCCATTTAGTTTAGCTATGATCACCCAAAGACTACCACAGCATAATGGATCCTAGAATACTTCCAGACACATAAAATGATAGAATAAATAAAATGCTTAAAGTTAAAAAGCAATAACAAAACGACTTTGGGAACTGATGGGTCCAATTAGCATAGCTACATTGATTCAATTCACTCAGTAATTCCAAATAACCTGTTTGTACATAGTAACAAGCATTCGCAGACAAATACCTTAAGAACTCAAAGGGTTAAAATAGAGTTGTAGGTGGGAGAGGAAGGATGAATATGGATCCAAAATATCAGAAGTATCCCCCATTAAGTGACTGTCTGGTTTCTTACTGTGGTCTAACCTGTTTAAGAGAATAGAATCAGCCGCAGCTATTCCCATTTTAAAAGACAGGAGCTTAGTTGCTTAATGCTCATTACTCTATATAGAAATCCATTTCTCTCTTTGCTGTCTCTTTAGGAAATCTTTGTTTAATAATGCTCAGTAAATTAGGCCTCCATAGGCTTGGCTTTATCCCACCCTGCCAGTTTCTTTTCCTTTTCGTACCTCTGTAAAATATCTGCTTAGAGTCTCTGATTTGAAATGTTAATTAAGGTGGGCCTGGCCTCAGGTTACAGTGTATCCCCTTTTACATGCAAAGGAGATATGCTAACTAGGTTACTAAGAATCTGGGGGCCAAGAGGGAGGCTTCCAGAAGACAACAAAAGTCTATGAAGAATGGGGCACTTCCTAGCAACTCTCAGGAGGCAATCGGTAAGACAGTGTTGGCTGAAATGAGTTATCTAGCACACAGAAGGGTCTGCTGTTGGTTTGGCCTTTTTCTTTTTTCCTTTCGTAATCTCTTAATGTTGGGTTTATATCCAGTTATTATAGATATAATATGATTTAATTCATGTTCAAAAAAGCCAGATATGTGAGTAATCTTATCTACTGATTTTTAAGCAGATAAATAACATTGAATCTACTTGAATTCAAGACAATGATCTCAAGATTTTAAGGTTTCTGAGTGGGATATTCGTTTCAAATCTTCTGGGCCACCCTGAAAACCTAAACATGATGCCTATGTTGATCTGAAAAGAGAACATCTGTATGTCTGTGTGTGCTGTGAGAGTGAGTGTGTGGGCATGAATGAGTATGTGAGAAAATAGTGTGTATGGAAGTGTGAATGCATTTCGTATACAGTTCTTCTAGCAAGTAAGAGTTAGAAAGGCAGAATCTACATTTAAAAGCAAGGATACTGTAGATGTTAGCTTTAAATCATCTAAGATGTAGCACAAAGAAATAAATTAATATTGTTGTGTAAAAAGTACCCTAAATTAGTCTCCAGAGACATGAATTACAAAACACATGCAAAAGTTGCACCTTTAATTACTGTGGTGGAACCTTTGAGATTTTGAAACATTTATTCGTATAAATCACTTTCATAGTTATTACGGAAAGTTTTTTCAAACTCTTTTGATTATAATGTTGCAGATGAGAAATGTTAGTTTCATTATTCTCATACTTGAGATATTTAAAGTTCTCCTGTCTATTAGCGTGGGCACATTTCATCTGCTGAGCTGTAGCGGACAGTCATTCCAGCACATACAAAAAAAGGGAGTATTTAGCAAGAAACATTTCCTTGTGGAGGTCAATCTTAACTCTCTTTTTCTTTTCTTCCTGAAACAACAGTCTCTCTTCTTTGCTTTATAGCAGGAGTTCATTGTGTGTGAACTATACACACCCTTCAATAACCACAGATGCCCTGCAATCGTTCAGTTTTTGAATATAGTGGTCAATCATGTATTTTAGGCTCTCTCCTTAATTCTTGAAGGTTGACTAGCTCTCCCCTTCATGTTAAAGTCATTAAGAGTAAAACACTTGAGTGAGTTGAACAATTGGTATTTTAGGGCATATGTTTGAACAAAAAGACAATGTAAAACACCCAGTGACAGAGGAGAGCTTGTGTTTTTCACTCCTCTTCCCACCCGTTAAGAATAACCTGGTCTAGATAAATAAGTAAATAAGGTATGTGGTGGGAGTGGGGGGAGGGTTTTTCTAAAAGAAGGTGAAGGAGAGCTAGGATGCTTATGACATTGGCAGCTGACACATTATACTGATACCCTCAAAATGCTGTTTTAAAAAATCCATTTAGTTTAAATATGAAGTTTCAGCCCGCAAGCAAGAAAAATAGCCCCTTTTTGGAATTTATCAAATGTGTCTTTTTAAAAAAAGACAAATTAGTGCAATTTGGAGAAGGGTAAGTGATAGTTTTTGACACCCAATGAAAACTAGTTTCTGATTGAGATTTAGAATTATTTTCTTTGAAAGTCTATAAAAAAATTCCCTTCTTACTGCATTATTTAATTAATATAATGTTTTATGCAGCTAGCATGATTCTTTGCTTTATTTCCTGGCTACTGCTGATGATGCCATGTAATACTTTCAACCAAGTTAGGGGAAATGAAATTCAGCTCAGCCTAATTAGCTTGTGACTGTTGGAGCTTTCTTTTACTATTCTCCAAAACCAAAGTATAGTAAATTTAAACAAATACGTAAAAAATTCAGAAATTGCCCTCCATTTCTTTCACTTAAAAATATTATATCAATGTTACTTTGTAAAATACCTTTAGCCAAATTCAATCATTCTTTTTTATTTATTTATTGAAGTATAGATGATTTACAATGTTGTTTTAGTTTCTTGTGTATAGCAAAGTGATTCAGTTATACACACATATATATATTCTTTTTCATATCCTTTTTCATTAGAGGTTGTTACAAAATATTAAATATAGCTCCTTGTGCTATACAAGTAGGACCTTATTGTTATCTATTTTATATATAGTAGTTTGTACCTGCTAATTTCAAACTCCTAATTTATTCCTCCTCCCGCTTCCCCTTTGGTGACCATAAGTCTGATTTCTATTTCTGTGAGTCTGTTTCTGCTTGGTAAATAAGTCCATTTGAATCATATTTTAGATTCCACTTATAAGTGACACAATAATTCTTTATTTGATACATCATAAAATAAAGTCAGTCATGACAATTGTCACTTTCTTTTTGGAAGTTATAGAAAAATCTCATTCCAAAGTAGACCACACTTCCAGAATGTATAAGCTTACTTTCCCCTCCATGGCTGACTCGTTAGGCTATTACTTTCCCAGTCGCTGATAATAATGATCCTGTCAGACTATTCCACTTCACAAAAAATATTTAAATAAAATTCCTTCAAGCACAAATGAAATGCAGCATATTTACATTTTTATTTGATGAAGCCTACTCCTGTTATCTTTGTTCTTAATTTGGTCTCAAAAGAATTACCAGTAAGAGGAAAAATAGTCTGTAAATATGTATGAAATCAAATACAGAGGGTAAGCTAAAAGGTATTGACTGCCAACAGAGCTTAGCTGCAGGAGGCAAAATTTTCTCCATAGTTTTCTTCTTGGCTGGAAACACATTGCCTTCTATCTAGATTATTTAATCCTCAAAATGCACATCAAAGCTTCTCATCGGGTGGTGCATGTCTTTATAGGCAGTTGAATGTCAAAGACCTAGCTTAAAGATTTTTGAAAAATGTAAAAACATAATGGATCCCAGATAATAACACAGCAGTGGAGCTTCTGTCCTATTCCTTCCAGCAAAGTACCAGCATCACAGGCTGTGGCTAATCTCTGTGGCAAGGGGAAGAGCACATTCTGCTGCCCGAGAATGTGTGTCATCTCTCCAACCACTAGAAACGAAACGCTTAAACTGGGTTCCAGACCAAAATTAGCTTGTTAACAATCCCAATCTCACTCTAAACCTGTGGCTGAGGAGAACTCTGAGCCGTAAATTCTGTCCTGTTTTCCCAATTAGGCAATGGAAAAACTTATGCAAACATATGTGAGGCATTTTCTGTCCTTCTATGCGAAGCTAGATGCAGGCTTCAGCACTAGCTCTCCCCTTATAGGTCTCATTTTTCAATCTTTGGCAAGGACAAATTGCTTGTAATGATTACATCAACTTCTTTAAATGATTATATCATTGTGAATTTAGTTTAAAAGCCCTTTAACACATTTATTTTGCACTTCAAAAGTTAGCTTTTGTCTTAGAGAGACAGTGAAGCATATGGAAAGAGAAAAAAGCCCCTGTATTAGATGGAATATGCCATACACAAGGGACTGGGGGAGGGAGGTTTAGAAGGTCACATGCTAGGTGTAATAGAAACTACCTGAAATAGTTCCATATTGGTCTCAGAGTTGTATTCTTTTATACTTAAGATGTTTAGGTGAATAAGAGCTAAGTCCTTGTCCTTTTATTGAACGATATTACAAGAGGCTAACTCACAGTCAACATTTTCACCCATATTATCAACATCATCCAATATCTCTCCACCTCTTAAAGGAAAATGTCTGGATGTTTGCTCACATTTCAGGATTTTCTCCGGTTTGTAGTTTGCCCACAGAACAATTTCTTACAGATTTTTAAAATAGAGAAAAGAAAATTAGAATCTCTGAGGAACACCAGCTATCAAGCACCTCCCTTTAATTATGCTACCCCAAACCCCTTATAATCTGCCGGCAACTAGACATTCCCACCTACCTCTGGGGAGAGATCATGATAGAGCATTAATTCAAGACTCCTAGTGATCTGGGACACCATACCACCACACGGCAGTTGTATTAAGTGTATTATTTTAGTCTGTAAAGTATTTGGGGATGCATTTTGGCATAAAGACACTACATAAACAGAATCATGTGACAGAAATAGGCCATGAGGTTTCAGGTGCAATTTTAAGCAATGACTGCATTTTGGCCAACCACCACCTTTTTTCTCCCCCATTTTCCTCACTTGGCTGCCTAATTTCATTCTAACCCTTACCAGGAAAGGGAAACAGGTCCATTTTGAGGGCCCTTGATGTTTTGGATGCTGTGATGATTTACAGCAAAAAAAAAGTGTTTCCACAATGCTATGGTCTTTCTCCCTCCAGACATTATTATACAAAAGACAGAAAGAAGAATGCTTAGGA
Source organism: Phocoena phocoena (assembly GCF_963924675.1). Taxonomy (NCBI): domain Eukaryota; kingdom Metazoa; phylum Chordata; class Mammalia; order Artiodactyla; family Phocoenidae; genus Phocoena; species Phocoena phocoena. The sequence goes on along the minus strand of NC_089219.1, from coordinate 72,807,751 downwards.
AGTCCTGTGTATGACAGACACCAACATTCTCACACTGGTGGCTATTTGCATCTCCACCCAGCTTGAAAATGTTGTCTGTTGTGTCAACACAGCTTCCTTACTTGTAAAAAATGCTTCTCTCTGTTGGAGGGCTCAGAAAGATATTCTTCACACAAAATCCCCTTACAGAACCTCCAGTCCCCTTGGGGCATATTCTGCTGGTTTATGGTAGTGATGAACTGTCATCGGTTCCTCCTTGGTCTGTGAGATTGGGACCCATAGAAATGGTTGTGACCGCTACTTTTCTCTTTGGGGATTTGCCCTTTTTTCATTTGGTTGGAGATTGAGACTGAGCTTTGTTACAGAGAATTATCCTGTGGCAGTGGGTTGGGGAGATAAGTCTTTGTTGAGACATAAAACACATACAGGCAAAAGTGTGAAAAATTGAAATGACAAGGTTGCAGGGGTGTTGTTTCTGAAGTTCGGTCAAATGTTCAGACACAGGAAGTAAGTTTCTCTAGCTTGTTGCTGTATACTCGAGTGAATCTCTATTCCATGTTCCCAGAATGGAGGTACTATGACTGTATCATCGGTCCATATCCACACATTCACACCGTGTCCATTCCTTACGTTATCTTAATGTCTACAAATAACCACTGTCTGCTTTGATTTTGGTTCGATAGAGAAATAAGATGGATGCCATCTTATAAGAAGCTGGGAACAGGAATCAAGTGAAAGCCAAGCTTCTTGTTATCTATTGTTGTAATAGTTACATGATTGTATTTTATATGGTTAACATACATCGGTTCTCTATAGAAGAACAGAGATAATATTTGTATCTGACTTTTTGTTTAGTTTCATTTAATTCAAATAATACATCTACATTTTTAAGTCTCAGGTTTAAGATTTCTGAAGTCCACATGAAATGAATTTATTTGCTATGCAGAATGTGTTAAATACTAAAATATGACAACAACAAAAAAAACAACCTATGAAAAAGGTACTCAACATCTCCATCTTCGAGAGCAGTATTTAGTATCTGCTTTACCTACTGATGTATCTTAGAGGTTTTTAGAAAAGAACCTGTTAAGTAATATAATTGACCTTTTAGAAATCTTTTAGAAAGTTGTGGTTTTATTATTCCTTCCCTACCTGTGAATAATTTTGTTTTTCTTTGTAAACATCTTTTGAATCCTGTTTATTGTGATTTCAAGATTCTGGTAATTCTAAGAGTCAATAATAATAAGTGCTATGGATGTAACATTTTTTATTTGGTATATTTTATGAAAGCAGAGTTTTTAAAAAACAAGGTTAACATATAGCAGCTCTTCTCCTGGAAATTTGGAATTTTATTTTAACACAAACATTCAAATGAAAAAGTGATGAGTGTTAAATGAAAAATTAAATAGGAAACCATAAACTGACACAGCACACTGGAACTCTTTTGTTTTGTTTTGTTTTTTGCAACAAGGCAAATAATCAAATTACATCAAAATTGTAATAAACACATGAAATTTCTAGTAGAAATGTAAAACTAGCAAATAAAAATAACTATTAGGATAAAGGCTATTGTAAGGCATTTTGTTACACTAACATTTTCCAATAAATTTTAGTATTTTCTATAACCTTTCTATTCTTATATTTGTTCAAATTTCAATATTTTTTAGTTGATAGAAATTATATTTAAAACATTTTTTCCCCCTGAAACTGATGGTCTGAAATCTGAGATCTAGCTTCTTATCCTAGCTTTGTTTTTAAGGCTAACTATTAACCTCTCCAGACTTAGTTTTTCTCTTCTTCAACCTTAGAAGTTTAAAATTAGATTTTCTAAGCTCCTTTTCATTCCCGTAGTCTATGACTATTCTCTAACGTTTTTTGTTAGCTTCAATCTTTTTTTGTAAGGGTGTTGTCACCTTAAATCCTGGTGTAAGAGATTCTGCAATCTATTAGCAACACTTTGTCTCTTATTTACTCTCATAATAAAATGGCATTACAGTGTTACCAAATCATCTCAAATTGGTGTAAAGAGGAAAAACTCTATACTGATTACAATCAGAGTCTGAAAAAAATGAGACGTTTATTTCTTTTGTGTGTTTTAAGGATTGCCATTAATGTTATATCATGATATCTACTTCAAAATATGCTAAATAATCGACAAAGTAACTTGTGACATTTAAGTCTAATATTTTAATTAAAAGTTATGGTAAATCCTCATTCACAACTCAAATTTTTCTAGTAAGACTTTTTTGTTGTATGCTTAAAATCATTTTTTTATTATCTAGTTATATATTACACATTTTACTTTGTAGTTACATATTGCTGGTTGAACATGAAAATAAGTGAAATAACTAAGTCAGTACAAACTGGAGAAATGAAAACTATTCACTCTTGATTGAACAATATTTATTATTGAAGAACTACTAATAGGGTTCCTGCTAGAAACTAGTAATAAAAACAGTTCACAATAAATCAAACGTTTTACAGGCACTATTTTATTTAATTCACAAAGCTACCTCATGAGGTATTACTAAAATTCCATTATGCAGATAAGTTAGCTAAAACACCAAGAGGTTAAATTACCTAACCAGGGTCACGCAGCTAAGGGCGGTGCCCAGAATACATTTGTGGCCAGTGCTCTGAATCACATTCCTCTGTTACAACCTCATATAGTTTTAAAGGGTCTGCATTTACTAAAGTAGATAGGACATTCCCAACTATCTAAAAAAAAAAAATGTTTCAAGTTCTCTAATAGAGGTGTGGATACATTTAGGGAAGTTTAAGGAAGGAGACATCTTTGTGGATTTCAGTTTGGTTTTTCTTTTGTTTGTTTGTTTGTTTGTTTGTTTTTAGCATAGGAGTCGGAGGCATTTTTAAGGCAAAATAAATACTCACTTCCTTGAGAAAATCCCACTGTGGGTTGACAGATATCTCCACAACATAACTTGCTCTATTTCCATGTGTGCTGACAGAACCAGGCAATGTGGATAATTGCAGACTAGAGTAGACTCCAGTGAACTTTCCTGCCGTCTGATTATGCCAGCAACAGGAATTCTAGCTGCTTCTGTCTTACTACCCTGCAGCATTTACTAGTTCCTGGCTAAGATGGTAAACTCAAGTTTTGCCCAGAATTTGTGTCATGAGGGATAATCCGGGGATGTCCCACAGCGGGGTTAGCTGATAAGATTAAAATGTTCCTCCTTTCTCCATTTCCCTCAGTTGCTTTTTCATGAATCTGTTGAAAGACCACACAGTTTTGTTTCATAAGCCAAAATGTCTTTTAAACTGTGTTTTTCCTTTATGTTTCTGGTTGGCACAATTCCTGCGGAACTTCCTTGTTCTTTTTGGACAATTACTCAAAATTAAATTTGAAACCATAATTGCTTATGGGAACCTTCTTTTCTGTTATTTTGAGGCATCACATGATTCTTCTGTTTTGTTGTTTTATGATATTCAAATTGAGTAAAGGAAATAAACCTCAAATTGGACATATTTTCATTTGGTTATATTCTACTTTTAGTACTATATATAAATGGATTTTTAGACTATTAATGTTTCCTTTTCTTAGCCATGGAAAGTAAATTTTCTATTTTTCTTTCATTCAGTTATTTTGTAAAACCATATAGAAGCTTAGCTCCTGGTCATAGTTTCTGCAGAGGGCAAGTTCTAGTCTTGTATTGTGTCAGAATAAAGTTGGTGGGATTGTGAGAACAGACAGACTGCACACAGAGACAATACCCTAACTTCAGGCTTTTCACTGGAGACTTACATTGAGCTGTAGCTGAGAAACCTAATTTGCCCTGAACACGGGGCAGTGGAGTACAATCCTACAGTGTTCAGATTTAATTACTAGGAGGACAATATCACTTCCTTTTTTCTCACACTTCAAGCATGATGAAACAAAACATGTTCAAATAAAAATGTGTGATATAAATATTAGGTCTCATGCAAAATAGTCACATTTGAAATACGGTCAAATCTCTTTTATAGTAGTATATGTTTCTTGCCTCAAATAATATCTTGCTTCAAACACAGAATTAAATGGATATAACCCCTTTACATTTAAAAATGAAAATGCCTTGTCTCCTCTCTGACACATTTATTTTAAATTAGAATAAATTGACCTACTTATGCAAATTCATTCTGACTCTCTACTACAATATTCGAGTTTACCAAAATATACAAATAAACCAATATTGAGGATAGCATAGGTGAATTTGTAGGAAAGATGATCTTATTATTGTGAAGAGAAAATCTGGTAAGAAACAATATAGCTTAAGTCTCTTGGACCAGATGAAATAGTTAAAAAAAAAAAAAGAAAGAAAAAGAAGTTGCTAACTAATCAGCTTGGATTCTTAAAAACAAAACAAAACAACAACAACAAAAAAAAAAGAAATTGTAACTGGAAAGCATATAGAACCTCTGTGAAACTTCAAAAGGTACAGCTCGCTGGAGAATGTGCAGTCCCCTGAGACTGAGGATAAAAACCTATACCTATAAATGCACCTCTAAAGTCTTTTCTCCTGACCTCATGCCATGGTTAAGATAGAAGATTTTTTTATGACTTTGAAACAGAGTTAAGGTGAAAGAATCTGATGAAAACAGATGAGAAGTGGGGACTCTTTCCAGTACTCAAGGGAAGAATCCAAGAAGCCAACTGCTGCCACCCCAGTGTTCTCCTTTCTGCATCTCGAGTTTGTTTCGTGATTATTGTACTTGCACCTTTAATTCCTGCAATTATGCATGCAAATCGGCGAATTCTCACCGCGGAGGTAAAGGGTAAAATGCTAGAGCAGGCACTCCGTGGAGCTTCTCATGTTTAGTTTACAGAGGTTTCTCCTTCAAAGAGACCCTCTCCTCTGCCCTTGTCCAAAATAAGTGCCAGAAAAAAAGTAGCGGAGATTTGTGGGGGGTAAAAAAAAAAAAAAAAAAAAAAATACTGCGGATTTCCAATAGAGGTTACAGACTATTTGGTAACGTTTGCTGTGAGGCTGTCTGTGCGCTCCGTGCCACATGCACGGACACCCTTCACTTCATTCAGAATGCTGTGTTCAATAATGAAGTGCTAGCGAAAGAAAAAAACTGTTTTTAATCACCTTCTGAACTGTATCTGTCGCCTTTATTTTTCCTTCTTAGCTGTTTTCATTCCGTTCTTCTGACATAGTGCAAACATAACAGTAATCATTTTTTTTTAGGTTCACTAAAAGGACACTTTTCTGATCTAAATGATTGAGAGAATGAATAAATTCTTTCAGATCCTAAACGTCTCCCTTAAAAAAAGCAAACCAATTGTCCCAAACTTCAGCTTCTAAAAATTTGCCTCTATTAATAATGTGATGTTCTTAAGCCCCTTTTCTGACTTGCTAAGGTCACTGGTGTGTGTTCCTACAGGAGTTCTGCCTGCCTGCATTCACTTGTTTTCCTCCCACATCTCTTGACTAAGTCAATTTTTATGTTGGCAACATGTTATTAGCCCCCAAACAAATGTTATGCTTTTTAAAATCTAATTTTGAAACTATACACTGAACTGTCATGACACGGGTTCGTCATAGAAAGCAAGCAGATGTCTAACGTGGAGATGAAGAAATAGGCAATCCTTATCGGAAGTGAGAAAGTAAGGCTGCGTTTAACAAGGAGGATGCCTCTTCCACATGCAGACAAGCCAGTGAGAAAATGCAGGGAAGAGTCCAGGGCATTTGCGCATAGGTACGTGTTGTTACCCACTCTGGCTGGAACTCAGCTGAACTGATACCCTACTACTGCAGCAGATCGTTATACCTGCCAAGGATACATTTTGTTTTCAAGATTTTGAAGCTTAATCAGTAAATAACCTACATGTTGTCTGAGGATTTGATTTTTATTATGTGACTCATGCCAAGGAAACTTCTCTAAAATTTCCATTTAGACCAAGTGTAACAAGAAGAAAAAGGGGCACAAGGAAAGCAAGATGACTAAAGAGGTGAAGCAAAGAAAGACTGACCTTAAAAAAAACACAAAAGAGAAAAGAAAGGAAAGGAAAGGAAAAGAAAAGAATGGAAAAAAAAAGGAGAAGAAAAGAAAAATCTGGATTTAAACCAGTCTCCTTTCAAATGAGATTGGTGATCGTAGCACTTGAGTGAGCATCAAGCCCCATGAGAGAAACAGACTGCCTGCCTTTAATTGTTAACCCTACATTACAGGAGTCTTTGTCATAAAATTAAAAGCTGTTTAACTCAAAGTGCAATCTTTGCACTTGAGATTGCACAGGTTGTGATGAGCCTGAAGACTTAATTACTTTCTTGTATCAATTGAAGGAGATCCTCCAGGTCAGGCTTATGGCATATTGGTAGGAAGTAAAAGAAACCTTACACAAAATTAGCCTCCAGTGTGCTGATTTCCCAGACACCCAGGAAAGCTTGATCTCTGTTCCTGCCTTTCATAATTTCTCACAGTTCAGGAGCAATATCTTTACCATGTATGCCAATGCCGAGTTAAGTGGGAGGGAAGGAAAAAAATCAGTAATGACAAAGACAGTCTTACAATTACTGTGTTAGGACAGTTTTCTGCCATCTCCCCAAAACAACAATTAACAGCAACAACAACAAAAACCTTGATCTAAATCGGTGGCCATACTTTCTGAAGTTAAAATGTTGCTTAATTAAATTTGTTTTACATTGTGAAGGGCTGAATTTGCAGTTGGTGGTCTTCAGTTTCAAATAGAAATCTTGGCTCTTCTATTTAGTTTTTGTGTTCCTTGGGGTGGGTGCGAGCTATGGCTTAGTTATAAGAATGATTTGTTTAGCTAAGGCTCATTTTATACTGTTTGTGGGGTTTTATTTCACTAAATATAGAATAAATTTGCAGCCTAAGAAATGCTTTCTGTATAAGAATAATTACAAAGTACTAAGTGCAAAATCTTAAGACAAAAGGATACTGCTGGAAAAGAATTCTGGAGAGACAACGAATGGATGTTGATTTCACTAAGGGAAAACAGCCCAGAGTCAGTGTTCCTCACACTGTTCTGTCTCCCATCACTCTCCCTTTCTCTTTGGCCGCATGCAGTCTGATCAGCTTTTGTAGCAGTTCTATATGTTCTGAAGGCAGAGGCGGCATGTCAAGGTCTTGTCATCTCTGGTCAGTAAAGTAGTTTGTCAGGAGATTTTTCAACTATAAAAGCATCAGTAACTCATCAGAATATTTGTTGTTTCTTTTTGACAAAAGAGGCAAGTGTCTGTCAAGAAAAATCTGGGGTTTTCCTTGCCTTCCCTAAAGAACTTGGAGCCCGCTTTGAATAGCGGTAGACTCCAGAAACCTTGTGTGCAAAATAGATGTATTGATTCCTGGAGAATCTTGTTATTTGTGACATGCAACAGTGTAAGTCAACATGACTTTGCCTATTTGTTGCCATGTGTGAAACAGAATGTGCAGCTTTCATTAGTAAGGAGCATATTATGTGCTAAGGCTTAACAGGTCTCATTGGAAACCCATGGAAGCACAATCCACACATAATAATTCAGCAAGAGACATAGTATGCTTAACGGGTAGCTCTCTAAATGGTTAAATATTGATGTATTGGTTGGATGTTTAAAATTTTTTTCCAGAGCTGAAAATGCATACTCAAGCTTATAAACAAACAAATCAGTTGCTTAAGGGTTTTAAGAAATTTAAATGCAAATAGCACTTTGTAATGATGCCCCAGAGACTGACATTATAGTCAATTTCTTGAAAATGCATCATTGTAAAGTTAGTTTTTGCTACTGGTTTCCTTAGTAACTGGGACAACATATTGTTCAGGACATAAAATAATATCCTGTTTCAGCCACCGAGAATCTTGAACTAAAATGTAATTGATTTTGCATGAGGTACAGGATTATCATGTCCACCCCATTTGGGTGAGGTATTACAGCACAAAATGAACGGACTCGGAGCTTTTTTCAAACCAGCCATTTTGTTTCTAATCATCTCATTCTGAGAATGCTAAAATTGCTAACAGTGTGGAATGTTATCTATACCTTTAAGAGGAACAGATTATTAAATAGAAGTCTATAGTTGATATATATTTTCCAAGCATACTGGGATAATGTTTATTTCTCTTATCTCGTATGCAAAAAGCAGCCTAAGATGGAAGTATCTACATTACTGTTAAATAATAGTGATGCTTGTTTTGTAGGACACATATATAACTCAATACATACCCATGTAGATATTATAAAGTATGCATATAGAGGAAACCCTGGGATCCAGTACAGTTTTACAGTCTGAAATCAGGACAAAGAGTCAGAAAATTTATTTTAATTTCATTTCTGCAGCTGGTCTACTATACTGCCTTAGGCACATTATTAGATCTCTAGTCTCTCAATATCCCTATCTATAAAATGGGAATAATAACACCTGCATCACAGGGGTGTTATGTGAATAATTACTTGATATGTGCAAAGAGCTTTGAAGATATAATATGCTAAATCTTATGATTGTTTTAAACCACATATATAGCAGTGTGTTATAGGCATGAAGTTAAAGAGTAGTTTAATGAGCTTAGAAAACTGGAGGCCCCTGATTTAGGAAAGAAGTATCTGGAGATTTAGCAAAGCTCTTGTCTATTTTACTGTTTCTGCGAATAACATTTCCTAGAATGATATGGCAATAGCAGAACTGTTGAGTGATTGATTTTTCATGATATCCGTATTAGAAATACTGAATTCCTGAGGAAGTGATATTATGCTCTGGGCACATCTGCTCTAGTGAAATTTGTTTGTAGATTATTTTCCCCAATCCACCAGGAAATTGACCTCTTTCCTAGTTGTTCTGTAGGAGATATGGGGTCCTGATGAAGATTTTCCAGATAGAATTCATGTCTATCATAATACCTTGTTAACTTCTTTGCCAGCAAGGGGTGTCTCCCATCACATCAGCCATTGACTGCTTTCCTATAAATTAGCAGCTTGTGCTAGGTTTCTAGACTATGCCAAAGGAAACACACTGGATATGAGTGTTGTTTTATTAACTCATTAACTCATTCAACAAATACTGAAAGTCTACTATGGACTAGCTAAGATTTTAGGCATGTAGGGATTACAAAGAAGTATTAAATCATGATACCCTCCTCTCAGTTCTTTCACAATATAGCAGAGGCAGTTACCATGTGTACATACAACTTTGGTATGATGTGGTAAGAGTAACTATCGTAAACATTGTACAAACATTGTTCTGAGAGTGGCTAAGATGATCAAAGATGGATTCTAGGAGCAATGGCATTTAAGCTGGACCTCATGGAATGGGAAGGATTTCAAAAGATAATGAGAAGAAAGAGGAAAAAGAAAGGTTGTATAAGATACAACTTATTACTATATTTCGAGAGGGAAAAGGAACAAAATTCTGATAGATCTCTAGCAATCTAGCTTGGTGATAATATCAGGTATATGTCATCACAGTAGCCACAGATAAGGGTAGAAACATAACTTTCTGTAATATCCTTTCTCATGAATACTAAAAGTGTTTAGTATTCCATGGTTTGTAATAATACATCAATTTATTGATTGATTTTACTCCATGCCCCCCCTTTTCCGTGCATGTCCACTCCAAAAAGGCACCCTTTACTATATACTGCATTATTCCTAGTTCATTAAATATTTGAATGAAAGGAGGCAAAGACCAGGTTGTGAAGGGTCTTGATGCCAGAGTAAGGGGCTTGGATTGGTTCAGGGAGAAGCACTTTGTTCCTGACCGTTGCTCCTTCTGAAAGGTAAAAACAGAAACAGGGTGCAGGGAGAAGTACAGCTTAAAAGCAGGAAAACCTGTCAGGAAGTTTTTATATTTGTCAAAAGGTGAGCAACAAACTATAATGGAAAAGAGTTATTATAACTCAGACATGATGTAGAGGGAGAAGCAATGGCAGTGTACTTCATAACAGCAGTGCCCTTAGAAGAAATTGGGTATTCATGGGCAGGAACTGATTTGGTCACATATGTGGAGAAGTTAAGTTATGAATATATTGAGTATGAGATATTATTAGGGCCCTCAAATAGAGGTGTCTGGCAGATGTCTGAAAACCGAAGACTAAGTTAAGAGAAAATTTAAAAATGGAGATATACGTTTTGATGCCATTTGTATAGCGCTAAGACTCAAAAACCATGGGTTCATTAAGAGAGAGAACATGGAGAGAGAAAAGGTCAAAAGACCCAAAATAAAGCTGACATTTAAGAGATAAGGTAGGAAACAGAACCAAGTAAGAGAAAAATTGAAGTGCTCTCTATCAGAGAGATTCCAGAACAAAACTAGTCATAGAATTAGGAAGGCATAGACTTGCAAAATGGACAAGTTGATACCCAAAGCACAGGTAGGAAGAGACTTAGGAAAAGTCATTGAATTTGATGAAGGTTCATTGTTGATATTTAAGGATTTCTTTTGAGCCATTGGTACTGATGCCTGACATTTAAGTGATCAAGGAATAAAAGAATGAGTATTGAAGTGAATGCAATAATTGTAAACCACTCCTTTCAAGGGTTAGCAGTGACATGTGTAGAAAAATAGGAAAACCATCTGAGAGAGCTGTTTGTTGGCAGAGACTAGTGCAAGTATATCTTTGTTAGAATTGCTGCCTGAGATGTTCCACAACTGAATCTATTTCCAGTACAGAAATATATGGCTGCTCTGTCTGGATGCATAGAATCCTGTAATAATAACCTCAAGTTCATGATTTCTATGTTTTTGATAGATAAAACCTCTTTCATAAACTTTCTAATGTCTTTGTTCGGGATAAAATAATGTTCAAAAGGAACTACCGTTCTGATTCTATAGTCAGTGTTCATGTTCTCACAAAATGGTAAAATTTAACAAAATAGATTAATTAATATAGATACCAAGACATCTGACAAATTAAATCTACCATTAAACTCTCTGAAAAAAATAAGGTATATAATTTTCTAACCTCTTTTTTTATAATCAAAAATCACATTCCAATCACAATATAATTCAGTATATTTCAATATACTGTGTTTTTATACTATTGGGTGGCAATTCTCCATGGGTCTTCCATGTGTCTATACATCTTGCAAGTGAGGCACTGGATGCTTGCATACCACCCTTAGAAAACATACTGTCTCTCTTCAAAGCAAAGGACAGGTTTGCTTTCAGCCTTGGAAGATACAGTGTCTCCCATTGGAGTAAATGGCAATCATGTTTCTTGATTGATCTATAATATTGGCTCTCCTTCATGTTGCCCTGGGGGGAATGGGGCTTAAGGCAACCAGTGCAAAAATAGTGTTACTCTGACTATGGTTATTGCTATAATTAAGAAACTGCACTTTGTCTCTGTTCCAGGAGTCTCATATCTTCTACTCAAGCCCATGAAACAGGCCAGACTAATTAGCTTCCGAGTAGGGTAAATCTCAGACCCTTCCCGGTTTTTGCATATACATTATCGATGCTAATAACATTAACATGAAGTTTAAAAAATTAATAGCATGTATTGTGTACCTAACATGCCAGCTACTATGTTGGAACTCTACATATTATCATTCATTCAATAAACATTTATTTAGTGTCTTATAATAAGCCAAGAATTATGCTAGGCTGGATGTTAGGAAGTAGTGAACAAAACAAATACCAGTCTTTCCCTCACAAAGTCCATGGTCCATTTAATCCTCACAACAGCCCCACAAGGTAGGAATATTACTCTGAGAAAATTGGAGGTTAGCAAAATTTAATGACTTACCCAAGTCCATGGCAGTCTTTGGTTGAAACTATGTCCAGACTGACTAGGTCAGTATTTTTTTTACCTTACCACGTAATACATTATTAAAAGTTTTATTTTCTTATGTATATTTTTTAAATGTATATTATTTTAAACTTACATTTTGTAGAACCTACTTACATATATCTGGCACTTGGCTAATATCTAATAAAACTTTTTAAATTGAATCTTCAGCAGAGAAGTAAACTTTTTTAGTCAAAATATACACTTGTTTGACATAGGCTTGTCAGTATATTCTCCTATACCACCCTTTCCCAAAGCAGAAAGGATTTGGTCATTTATAATAAATTAGAAGTTAAAACTAGACTTTTTAAAAAAGCCCTTTTCTCTTTCTTTCCTCCAATCAGCATTGGAAACTCTGGACTTTGTTTGTTAATTGGTGTTGTTATGAAGTTATAGTCACACTTAAAAATAAAGAATGTTTTTAAGCAGCTTAATGGACAGACCCACATTAAGGTTAACAGTTCACTTATACGATACATGTTTTCTGCTGTTAATTTTTTGACACAGGGATGCAAAAAGAGAGGCAGTATTGCTTAGTAGTAAAGATCACAGGCTCTGAGGTCATCAGCTAGGCAACATATACCCCTTCCCCCTTCACTTACTCAACCTGTGGTCTGGGCAAATTACTTTTCTATTCCTCAGTTTTCTTTTCCAGAAATTTGAATAATAGCAGCACTCGTGGATAAGGCTGTTATGTGGCTTAACTGATTTAATGAACTCAATGCAGTTAGCACAGTGCCTGTCATATAAGGCACAGTAAATGTTAGCAAGATCTGTGACATCATACTGAGGACTCACTGAATAAATGTCTCCGTTAACTCTGTAATTTTTAAAGTTATAATTGTTCAAAGTAACTTGGCTCTGAACTCTGAGCTCCAGAGCAATGGACGTTGACTTTTCTGACTATTTTTAAGCATAAGGTAGGCATGTCAATTCAATAATGATGATGCCTGACTTATAAAAGTAAATGTCACCAGCCTCCATTGTGAGCATTTAAGCAAGGTGAGTGGTCTGAAAGAGAATAAGGCATCAGAAATTTCATCTCCTATTCCCAGCTCCATTACTGACTTGCTAGGACAGAGTAAATAAATCACAAATAAATAAATAAACAAATCACTTAACCTTTCTGTATTCCAGTTTCAACAAAATGAGAGTGATAAGCTTGTGCTTTTTAAAGGCACTGAAATCTTTGGCTGAAAGATGCTACAAGAGTGACAAGTGTTATTAACTTTCCAGTATTTCAGTCTCACTTATGCATACTCTGAATGTTTGCTTTTCATCTTGGGAATTAAATACTTCTTTAACACTGATATGTGGTAACTGCAGGAATTAGTGAAATCTGCCAGCTCCTCAGATAAAATCAGAGGACAAATAAGTCAGGCTGTTAATTATGTGAAAGAATAGATTAGGGGAAGGAAGAACAGCTTCAACAGAAATCTCCTGATTATTGTCCCAAGTTCAGGGTTACAACTTTGGAAGGTGAAAGAGGGAGGATGGAGGTTATAGAGATAAAAAGGAGAACCATTCCTGTGTGTTTCTCAGTCATGCTTTCCTTGTTCTCTGCCTAGACGTCTTCGAGACTTTGCATCCTTTGCCCGCACAGTATGTAACCACTTCAATCAGATTCAAGCTGCTGTGTTTTGTATTTTTTAAGTAATTGCTGTTGCTTGATATGTCTCAAAAACCTATTTTATTTCAAAAGCCATATTCTTTGCCTATTAATTTCCTTCTTTATTTATTATTTGTAAACTCATTTTTGAAAGGACATTCATCCTTTTATATATGTACATACGTATACATTTATATATATTTTTGTTGGTTGTAAGGGTGTTAGAGTTAAATAAATCCTTATTATTTTGTTATTAATCACCCATTATTATTCTTATATTCTTAATTATTTTTAAATGACGAACATTTGTAAATTTTTGATAAATTATTGAACTACGTGAAGCATTACCATTTTTGCTCCTGCTCATAAAGCAGGCACAAAAGAGTTATGGTTTCTTGGCCAAATGAGATTTGCTACACTCCTCATAAATCTTTTATTTAATGTGTTTTTGTAGGAAATCAATATTACATTGGTGTAAAATACATATAAAATATAGTTCACAATGCATTTTATAAAATAGGCATTACTAGAAGTACTTTTAGTGTACATTTTAATGTGACATTTTTATTTGAATGTAGGGTTATATTTTCAACTATATTCGAATGTGACTTTTCCTTGGGATGTGCAAACTCCAACAAATTTGTTTGTTTTATATGCATATATATATATGTGTATATATGGATATAAACAAAAATATATACCCTTTTTTTCAACATTTGCTGCACCTGAATTTTTGTTACATAGTAATTCCCTAAGGAAACACTATAGACACATCAATAGGCCACAGCATGACAATATATATTCAGGTGTTGTGCATGTATTAATATTCTTTGAAAGAAATCTTATAGTACTCATGAATTTAATTTTTTTTTTACATAAACCATATAAATATAATGATTAACAATCTGCTGTATTCACTATTCAGGAGATGAGATATAGTATTTTCCTAATTACATAGACCAGTGTGGGAGGATATGACTGCAAAAAGGATTAAGCCATTTGTATCTATTCAATGCTGCTTTATAACAGTAACTAGAAAACTCAGGCCTGCTATACTGAATGCTGAGGAATTTGATTATGAGAGTAGTAGACTCTGCCAATCTTGGCTTGAGACAGCAGACTCAACTAATTGTCTATCAGCAGAGATTTAGCTGTATCATCTGTCTACAATCTTGCTATTGATGGGAGCATTTAAAATCTGATGAAAATTACAGTTTAATAATCAGGACTTGGAATACCCGCCTGGCAGATACTTACATTCTATTTTTTTTCCCCCACTCATTTTTAGGGAAAAGGAAAAGAAGTCAAGTTTCCCAAACTTAAAATATAGACTTTCCTTAAAAAGAATATTTTAAAATCAGATTTTATAAGTATTTTATCAAAGACAGGCTTAAATTTTGTTTCTATTGTTGCTCTTTTGCTTTGTTTTGTCTTACAATTTCCATGAACACCACTGATCCTACATTTTGTATCCTACTGTTAGTGTTCAAGACAGTGGTTCAGTGGTTAGGGTTGTGTTTCTGAAGCTTTTTTTTTTTTAATTAAAGGATAGTTGATTTACAATGTTGTGTTCATTTCAAGTGTACAGCAAAGTGATTCAGTTATATAGGCATATATTTTATTTCAGATTCTTTCTCCTTGTAGGTTATTACAAAATATTGAATATAGTTCCTTGTGCTATACAGTAGGTCCTTGTTTGCTATCTATTTTATATACAGTAGTGTGGATATGTTAATCCCAAACAAATCCCAAAAGCTATCTTTTGATTGCTGCTCCACTTCCCTCTCTGTCTAGATTCTGCTGCATCATGCTTACTGGATACAGTGTTTTAAAATATTAGCTAAATGTAAACATGTCTAATATAGTACATAAATTTAAGTATGATCATTCAGATGTATTTTAAAAGGATGATTTGTGCAGCAGAAACTCTACTAAAGACAAATCTGTGTCCAAAAATAGTATATTTCATTATCTGTTCAGGAAGAAAATAAATATTTCATATTTGAAGGAAAGGATTAAGACCTTCCAAAATAGTATATAATAAATAAGGGTCTGTGGATGAGCTGAGTGCAAAATCAATCACTTCCTGGTTGCCAGGTTTGATGAAGTAGATATTTAATAATTTGGGACATTTACATTCACTCACCACTCAAATGACTTTGCAGAGAGTTTCTTAAGATTAGTATGGCACTTCTGTAAGTTGACAGTTCAATGCACAGAAGGAATCACTTAAATGGTCCTCCATTTTTCCCTGAAGCGAAATTTGCTGTGAGCATATGTAACAGTCTGTACTCCTACGTGAATACCAATTGGTGTCGTTAGGTGCCTGGAGTCTTGAGTTGCATTTTCGAGGCATGATTTTCAACTGGAACAGACTCGTATGTACCATTGTCAGATCTTCACTGTGGGTTTCATAGTTTGATATTGACTAAGTGATTGGTTTCGTTCTGGGAGCTTCCCTGGTATTCTTATCTACTCAGAGAAAGACTAAAGCTTTTCTTTTCTTTGTTTGTTTTGTCTGGGACTGAACTTCTGAGAATCTCTTAGAGTTGGAAATGAAGAATCAGAAGAAACAGCAATACAAAAAGAAGGGTGGAACAAAAAAGCATAAAGTAGATTCTAAGACTTCATTCAGATGTTCAAAGTACTAATCAGAATGAATTATTCCCAGTAACTGAGAACCATAAAATGTACTCCTGAGAATACCAAGGTTTCTGTTTCCATACCATTTGTCTTTGGGCAATATGTTTGTATATTCTATACCCTTTAAATAACAATGATGACATAGGTTTAGAATGAGGTCTGTATTTGAGTTCCTGAGTTAATATTTGTAACTATGAAACCTTAGATAATCACTTTCCTTATTTTTACCCTATTTTTCTTATTTCTCTGTGCTAATATATCCACAAATGATATCTAAATGGTAAAATGTCCCATAAATATAAATTGTCAGAATTAGTATGTTATTGCCTGGTTCCTAGGAAGCCCCAGTAGAGTTTTATTTTTTACTTTCTAATACATTTTAATTGTTTCTATAATTTCCTACATTTATTTATAGGAAATACCAACCATAAAAAGTACAAAAAGTTAATCTTTGATTAGACAACTTTTTGGTAATGTAAGAAATATAATTGAGAGATTTTAGAATTTGTGAAATTAAGTAAATTCTTTGGCTAATGAAAATATATTAGCCTAATTATATCTTAAAACAGATAAGAGAAGAAACCATCCTGAGTCTTTTATAGAGAATAGCCACTTTAGCTTGTCTGTACCTTCAATGGATATTTTAAAAAATATGTTTAAGATCTAGAAGACACTGTTCCCTCAAATTACAACTTTTTTTTTTAAAGGTGAAATTTCAGTTTTCAGTTATCCGTAGAGTTATCAGTATATAATGGAAAACTCAAGTTGTCAGCTCATAGGCAATTGTTAAATTTACTGCTAATCATCCACCTGATTCAGATAAGAAGGATGCTATGCTTGTTAATATCTTGTTTTAAGATTTTATTGTGTAACTCAGGAGATTGATGAGAGAAAATGATGTGACTGATATTAGCCTTGTTGTAACATATATATGTTATATATTTAATATATATAACATGTATAACATATAACAAGATATATAACATGTGTGTGTTTGTATATATACACGTGTGTGTATATATATATATATATTTTTTTTCCTCTTCCAAACATGATAGGGTCTGAAATGAATTCTGAATTCTTCAAATTTTATGTCCAATCATTTCTTTCTATACTATCATTGTACTAAGTATGTATTTTTAAAATGCTATCAAGTCCTGTTTCTATTTGGTTTGCATGCTCTTGTTATAAATTGTATATTGATCAGACATCTGAAATTCTTCAGAGTTGAAGGTGATAATTAAGAGGTCATGATGCTGGATTTATAATTTTCCATTAGAAAATATGGCCTAGTAATGGGATTCTTCAAGAATTATTTGACTTTTTAAGTATAAGGTAACTTAGGCTATTTTGAGGAAATCTACTATTCACTATTATTTCCTTCATCAAGAAAAGTGTATAATCTTGACAAAGAGTTAAAGCACACGGCCATTGAATTTTAAACTGGATTAAATCTTACTATTGGTTATAAAAGAGAAAAGCTTTTGAAAGGTAGTAAGCTTGCTATATCTTAAAACATTTCCATGAGAAAATTTTAGTTGACAAATAAAATGTTCATTGTGAAACTTGTTTGTAATAGATACAAGTTAATTATTATGACATGAGTTGGAGATCAGCAGGAGCTGGGATAATTGATGTCAGATGAGTGTGGAAACTCCCTAGAATGAGCTCAGTCTCAGATGAAGTGACAATTGGAGAAATAGAAAAGCTGTTGTGATGCATGTACTTGTCCCCTGATGAAAGCCGATTGATTCCAAAAGTTGACATTAAGTAAGTGGAGGAAAAAAATCTATAAAGATCCTTTTACAACACTTTGAATGGAAGCAGGCTATTTTCTATCCTTAAGGTATGAAGGATGCCATTTGTTTGGGTGGATATTTTGCTACTATTCATTAAAGGGTCCATTGAGCCTTACATTCTCCACCTCCCAACTCTTGTAATTGTTTCATATCCCATGATACAAAGTGCAATTTGTTCTTTTATTTTTTTTATTGTCTTCTCTTCATAGGAAAGTAGAAGCATATGCATTTTAGATTCTTTTGTTTCATTACACACCAAATTAAGATTTCTTCCACTAGCCTGGTTTTGATATTTCATTAATTCTAGGAATAGCAATGGGGCGCCAAAGAATGGGGCGCCAAAATGAAGAAGGCAATGCCAAATCTGTCTCCTGCTTTTGTTCTCAACATTGGATCCATTAACTGTGAAAGGAAACATCTCCATTGAATTGAAACAGGAGATTTTTAGCTCTTTATTTATCCAGTCCCATTTACAAAGTCTTTACTGATTCACTGTCACAGATTCATTCCTATGCTTATAGTTCCAATGGACAAATGGGCAGAGGTTATATATATCACAAACTCTCCAACAATTATTTTTATACTTGGAATTAAGGGATCTGAGTGGATCGAAGAATTGATGCTCTGCCTTTCTGATCTTTTGATTTAAAATGTATACCACACTAACTTTTGTGTTATTTCATGTAAGCATGTTAGCTTCTTCAACCTGACTAGTTTGACAATGCTTCATGAAGAATGTCAAAGGCAGTGATGAGAACTGAAGAAAATTTATATCCATTAGACCATCTTTCTCACAAAAAAGGAAAATCAACAACCAAAAAGACATTCATCATGATCTCAGTTCATTCAAAATCTCTCCAGTGTTTATTCTCAATGCCTTTTTGTCTCTCAGTTTTTAATACTCAAATAACTTCTGAGCTTGTCTTTTATTTACACACTATTCCACCTTTTAAGAGAATTTAGTGTCACTCTCAGAACACTAGAGAGTCTGCTATTGAGTCTGGAAACTCAGCTTACTAAATCTTGTTGACTCTTCACTCTTTTTCATGATTCTCTTTTTGGCTCAGGTCTCAAACCCTATTACAACTTCCAGAGATGGTCCAGTATTATTTTGGGTTACTTTTGTCTTAATAGTACTTTGTTTTAATAGATAATAATAGCAGCATTTCATTGCTAGCACCTGGCAAAATTTTGTTAAATATATATATTACTGCAGTGGTTTGTTATAAAAGGAATTAGTCTTGAGTTTCTGCAAATTATTTCATCATGACCCAAGTCTTTTCTAAACAATAAAACATATATATTTACTCACATGTCTATACATAATTGAATCATCTCATAGTCTTGCTCAAGTCCCTGCACTGCTAGAAACATTCCATGATATTCTTTTATCTTTAACTCATGACCATGTACTTTATGACCTTCCTTGCTTCACATCTTCACCTCCTTCTTAGGAAAAAAAAGAAACCCTTTGTTGAAAGCTGCTGCTGTTCTAAGAGTCAGCTCCCTCCACCTGGGACCTCCCCATTAAAAAAGGCTTTACATTGCCTACAGGCTGCCAATTAGTCGTCTGCCATAACTGTGGCTGCTTTTTTAGAGAAACTTTTTTTGTGTTATCTATTGTGTTAACTTACATGTTAAAGCTATAGGGTTTTGACCCACAAATTTCTAAAACTTTGCTACAGAAAAAGAAATATATCATAATATTATGAAATAAATATACTTAAAAGGAATATGATATATTTCAACGTATAGTAACATCTCATTTATCCAATTTATTTGGTAAAATAAAGTGTCTTCTATAAATAAATTTTCCAGATAACAAAGGCACTCACTATTTATATACCCATTTTTAGTACATAAATTTGATTAAAATGCTATTAAATAAATGACATGTTTTCTTATACTAGCAAAGTATGGCCAACATGATTTAACATTTCTGTAATGACTTGAAAGTATTTATAAAAATCAATTGTTCTGTTCTGTATTATCCTTGAAACTTCTGCCTTGTGTGTCCTTATATTAAATGCCTGCAGACTGTTGAGGTTTTACTGTTTACTGTTTGTTTTGGTTTTGTGTGGTTCTTCTTTGTTAGCTATCTGTTCTCCTTTGCTAACGTTATGCCAATTCACAAAAGGCCAGAAATGTCTGTACAAATTAGCACCAAAGATCCATGATGGGAATTACAATTTGAGAAAACTTTGAGAACACGATTGTCTTTATTTCATCACCTTTTTCTATTTATTTTATTCAGATTCTTCTGTCTTTGTTCCATTCAGAGGGATTAAAATAAGGGGGAAGGAACAGAGAAACTTGTGATTGTACATGAACCATGCTAAAGAAGGCAGAAAAACAGCTTCTCTGTCTGGGGGCAAAGAATGGATAGCTAAAGATGTGGTTCCTTACTTGTTTGGCACCACTAGAGAGTACAAATGTATTTTCTTAGAAACTTAGAAAACTACCCCTATTGCAAGGTATCTCCCCATAGAATATAAAGCACTCAAGGACAGAAGCTCTGTCTTTTCACCAACTATTAGATATTTGTGGGCTGATTTACTGACTGGCTGACTGACTGACAAGATGGCAGGAGCATAGGAGTAAAGTATTAATAAGGAGAAAGGCAGATTGGCAAACATCCCTTTGGCAAAAATGAGACCTTAGCTCCTCATTTTCTACATAAGCTACTAAAAGAGTCCTGAAAATGGTTGACAACAAACATGCTCTCTATTTCAGTTAAGAAGTAAGAATATCAAGGCCACTTCCTCCATTTGAGGGGGGGAAAAATCCCTAAAATATGGATAAAATGTCAATCAAAACTTTTTCTGTGTATGCTATGGTAACATGAACAATATTGCTCTATTGCTTTTTTTATTTTTAAACACAACTAGATTTGGTAGTTTGGCAGTATTTCTTTTTTCCCTTCTTTTCTTTACTTTCTTTTTTTTTTTCCTTTAACAAAGACAGCACCTTCAAACTCTTTCCATAGAAGGCCGGAAATCCTGCCAGGTTAAAAAAAAAAAAAAAGTTATTGAAAACCTTTCTCCCCTTATAGGCCCATTTTGACAGGAAATCTTTGAGAGGCAACAGCAATGAAGTACCCAGAGATTTCATCTGTCTTCTTTTGCTTCAGGAAATGCTGAGCACAAGGCTCTCTATTAGGCAAATAGAAGGAGTACCAAATCCCCTTAACAATCATCTTCAGCCTGCTCCTGGGTTGACAGCTCTCTGTGTCCTAGACTGTCAGACAGGCCCAGGATCATATTACTGGGACCACTGTAAAAGTTTCTGACAGCATCACAAAAAACATTATATTGTCTCTGTTGGTTATCTGGTACCATAAATCTTGCTAATCAGAATTAAATTTACTATACCAGGAAGGCATTAATTTGCAATAGTTTTGCTTTTTTTTTTCTCAATGGTTTTGACATAAAGTTTCTGTCTGTGTGTTTACCTCTGTCATCTTGTGTGGTTGGTTAAATTTCAGCAGTCATTAGCTGTTATATTATAATATACAATAGGATGACAGTGTTTTGTTTTGACAGACATCAAATCTAAATTTTAAATAATACTTTCAGAAATCAAAATGCAAGCTTGTAGCAATACTACAGAAGTCTAAGCAGATGTCCTTTAAAAAATAATTAAGATTAGGTAAAATGGGTAAAGTTCATACTGGAAGTTTAAAAAAATCTTTTATTTCATAGTTGTAGTCAGATATATTTCTTTTAGTCTACATTTGTTTATCAATTTTCTGTTAGTTCATAACTATATTTAATTAACACATTGCCTAGAAACTTTGCACGAATAACAAAAATAAGCTTGAATTTAGAAGTGTAAATCAACTTGTGAATAATTTTAACAAAAAATTTTTATAAAGTTCTATGTATGTTTATCATATACTGTGTGTGAATTAACCATATTGTAGATCTACACATCAATTAAATAATAGCCTATCTCCAAGAAAATAGAGGCAAGGGAAAGGAGATATAATTTCTAAAGTATTCCCTAGAGTAAATTAGATGGCAATTCTGTGATTTTCAGTACATTTGTGATGAGAAAACAAGTTGTAAAAAGGATGATTGCTGTTGTTTAACAGTAGGCTTCATGTAATTCACATCATCTAGGCTTATATTTTGGCAATTAACATTCAAAAACAATAATCAGAACAATAGATGCAAACGGATTAATAAGAATAGTACTCTGAGGTCAAGCAATGAAAAGTGTTTCCTAATCGGCCCCTCAGCCCCTAGTCCTATGCTCCACAAGCCCAGCCATCAAACAGCTGTCCCTGCATGATATTCTTAAAAGGCAAGATGTATTAAGTCATTCCTTTATCTAAAACACTACAAAAATTTCTGATCCATAAAATGAACACACACACTCCTCACAATGGCTTATAAGACTCTCCTTTATCTGGCTCGTGCCTTTCTCTCTGTGCTCATCGTCTCAACATAATTATCGCATTATCGTGGTTTATTCACTAAAGTTTACCAAATCCCTCCTGAGTACAGTGACTCGAATATATTGTTATTAACTAAATGGTTAATATAAGTAGATTGCAGTTATAATGAATATTTCGGTTGCCCTTTTAGTATTCATGCTTCCATTTCTCCTTCCTCAAAGACTTTTTTTTTTTTTTTTTTTAATTTATTTTTGGCTGCATTGGGTCTTCGTTGCTGTACGCGTCTTTCTCTAGTTGCAGCGAGCGGAGGATGCGGTGCATGGGCTTCTCATTACAGTGGCTTCTCTTGTTGCGGAGCTCAAACTCTAGCCTCGTGAGCTTCAGTAGCCGTGGCACGTGGGCTCAGTAGTTGTGGTGCAAGGGCTTAGTTGCTACACAGCATGTGTGATCTTCGTGGACCAGGGCTGGAACCCAGGTCGCCTGCATTGGCGGGCAGATTCTTAACCACTGCACCACCAGGGAAGCCCTCAAAGACTTTCAAATTTGTTCAGATATCCTCTCGTCCCCCACACAGCCTTTGGGATGCACTGGAAGTTTTTCCCTGGTTACAGAGGCAGGTTTCTCTCATCTATGCAAATTAGAGCACCCCTCTCAGATTAGGAGTGGGCCTGTGATGTGACAAGAGATTTTTTGGGCCAATGAAATACGAGGAGAGGTTTGTTGGGGGAAATTTTTTTTTTGGACCACTTAAAGTGCTCCCAAGAGTGACTAACTTTCTGCTCTTCCTAGTGCTTCTGACTCTGATTACTATCTTTATTTGCAAAATGGTTCAAGAGTCAGATAGAGTGGAACATTCTACAATGCAGAATGATGAACATTAGATGTTGCTTTTAGAGTTAAACCCGTGCTTAAAAATCATGAATTTTTATATGACTTCTGAATATTTGAAAATAACTAAAGAATTTTCAGAATCATATATTAGAAAATCTGAAATATAAACTATAATTAATATTAATAAATGCCCTTTCACCTACAAAACTGAATAAAATTATACTTCTTCAGCATAATTAAAAAGTGCCAGCAGTTAACTTCCAGTTCAGGAAGGTGAATGTGGCATGAGTATCGTTTCTTTTCATTCACCCATGTCTCTGCTGTAATGCTAGTGGAGGAATGATAAAAGACACCATCCAGCTACAACAAAAAGAATGCAAAGGCTGACAGCCCCGAGATGAATTTTCCATATATTTCAGGAAGGTGGGAGGCTAATGAAAGCTATGACTGATAAAGCAGAGAGGGGATGCTGAAGCCTGAAGTACACTCAGAGAAACGGTGCTGGGATACAGACCTGGTACCCCCAGAACCCAGAACCCCAGCCAGGCTTCAGGCACAAGAGGGTTACTGTGAAAGAGAGAATGTAATAGCCGGAGTTGGGGCTGAGATGGGGTTTAATTAAAGATCTGTTTATAGAACAAATGAATCCTTTACTTCTTTCCCCCCAGGTCTGTCTGTCTCTCTTTCTCTCACACACAGAGAGACACATAATTTGTTTGGAGAAAATGAATCACTGATGATAACTGATCAGCCTGAGAGTCAAACACTCCAAGTACCACAGTGTCATGGTCACTGTCCACCCACAGCCCTGGTAGTGCAACATGCCAGTGGACAAGCTGCCCACTGTGCACAGTATTTCCAAACACGCTTACAGTTGCTTCTTTCTTAAGTATGCATTTATTTTACCAGAACTACCAGTCATTTGAAGAAAACCTGTAGTGTAAAGAGAGAGACCAAAATAAAAATGGGAAAATGTACCCCAAAGGAAAAAGAATTTTCTTCTGTTAAAATTCTCTCTCAGATAGGAAATGTAAAAAAAATAATGTCTCACATACTTTGAGAAAATTAAGGTACTACATCCATAAAAGAAAAATAAATTACTATGAAAAAAGATACACAAGACAAAAAGAACCCTTCAAAACTAAAACTGTGACTAACTCCCAAAAGAAATCCACAAAATTGCAAAAATACAAAGCAAGAAAGTCAATTAAAATTTAAAATGAAAAGACAAGACAATGGGAAATACTGAGATATGAATGTTCTATCCAATACTAGGCTTAGTATCCAAGTATTAGGAGATCTAGAATTTGAAAAAGAAATAAATAAATAGAAGGAAATCAATTATCATACAAACAGTAAATGAAACTATATAAAAACAGAAGAAATGCAAGGCCCAGAGAATGTTGATCATGGGGAAAATTATAAATATAAACAAATAATAACTTTAAACAAATTAAAAATAAACTAAATATATCATCGTAAAAATTCAGGATACCAAAAATAAAGAGAAACCTCTGAAAATTTCCAGAAAGAAAAGAAGGAAAGAAGAAAGAAAAAGGAAGGAAATAACATATTTGTTTAATTTAAAAAAGAACAAAAATCAGACTGGGGCTTCCCTGGTGGCGCAGTGGTTAAGAATCTGCCTGCCAATGCAGGGGACACGAGTTCGAGCCCTGGTCTGGGAAGATCCCACATGCCGCGGAGCAACTGAGCCCGTGCGCCACAACTACTGAGCCTGCGCTCTAGAGCCCGTGAGCCACAACTACTGAGCCCACGTGCAGCAATGACGACGCAATACAACCAAAAATAAAAGAAAAACCAACCAAACAAAAAAAAAAAAAAAAAAAATCAGACTGGTATCAGACATTATCAAGTAATATCTGATGCTAAAATATAATGGAAAAGTGCCTTTAAAATTATGAGGAAAATTAATTTAAACCTAGAAATTCAATATTGAATAAAATTATCAAATCACATATAAGGACAAAAGAAAGACTGTTAGGCACCTTTGTGTCCCATGAATAATTTCTTAGAAAGTTAATGCTAGATGTTCTACAGCATAGTAAGGAATTAAGTGAAGAATGAAGTCATGAGTCCAATAAGAGGCAGATCTAAATCAACAGCTTTTATGAGGGGATATCTCAGGGTGGTGGATAGCTAATAGTCCTAGATTAATTAGTACAAGGAGGGCTTCAAGGGAAAAATCGCCATGGAGAAACAAATTAGCAGGGAGGAGAGGAGGGATTAGTAAACTTATAGTGTGCACACATAAGGACATAATGAACAGAGGAAAAAAAAAAGAAAGAAAAAGTAAAATATATTTGTTCGTAGGGGTGGGTAAAAGGATCAGAAAATTCATAAATATCAAAATATTAAACAAGAAAAACAATGGACATCACCTATCAATGCAAAGAACAATATTGACCACTATGCCCCAACACCTAGAGCAGTGTTTAGCACAAAGGAAACATGCTGTTTAAGAACATGGGGAAGGAAGAAAGAGAGGGAGAGAGGGAGGGGGGAAGGAGAGAGGAATGGAGGAAGGGAAGGGTCATGATAATGAAAACACTGTACATTGATTTTCAACTCAAATTCAATTTATGGCAAAATACAATAACCATAAAGTTACTAAGTTAAACGTAAAATTTACCAACCTAAACAATGTAAAAGTACATAAACAGGTAGATAGATACTAAGAGTTTAAGGGACATTTAAGAACAGTGAGATCCTTATATTGTCAGACATCAAGATATTCTCCCTTTAGTTGACAAAATGAGTAAAGATGATATAAGTAATAACTTTAAAATATAGTGAAAACTCAAAATACTGATCTGAATACTCTAAATTTTTATGTGTCATAGTAGGAATGTGATAGATAATGTTTACATTTTAAAGATCTGGAACAGTGCAATTAGCAAATTATATAAAAGTAAGAAAACAACCAGAAGTCTAAAATACAAAAATGATTAAAAGAGGTTACCTAGGGAGTAGACCTGGGGGTGAAGAGAGGTGGGGCAAAGAACTGTTGCTTCTCATTAAATCTTCTCAATTATTATATGTTTTACCTATATGCAGATAAGTTTGTTTTTTTAAGTTAGGTGAAAGCTTTATTTTAGTTTTCTACACAGATTTCAGTAATGAGAAATTCTAGCTAAATACCTCTTTTTCTATTTTGCCTTTTTAAATTAACAATTGCTATGCTACACTTCAAATTAAAAGTAGCTAAGCATTAGGAAATTACTATATGGATTAGGACTTTTGGTTGTAAGCAAAAGAGATTGAGGTTGGATGAATAAACATAGAAGGAATTTATTGGAAGAACACCGGACTAATAAACTAATGTATTCAAAGAAAAATGTGATATACCTGGCCTAAGAAATGTCAGAAGTTACAATATCTCAGAGGGTGTGAGGAGCTCACTGAGTCTGTTTGAACACTTCTATTAGAAAAACTTAGCTCCACCCCGCCTGCCATCCCTGTATCATTTTACTCTTGATTCACAGTCTTGGGAGATGAAAGTGTAAATGGACTACATTGAATCATATGTGTATCCAGTGGGGAGGGTGAGATGGAGTGAGGGAGATAAAATAATGGTTGCACCAGGACTGTGTGTTACAGGGAAGTAAAAGTAAAGTAACATAACAAAAGTAAAGTAAAATTGGTTTTATTACCAAAAGATGGTGACAAGATTTTGCATAGGCAAAAACAATTGTTCATCACGTTAACCTTAAATTTTAATTGTCCTACTTCAAGGGCTTTGTCCATGGTGAAACATACAGAATGTTTTCTGAGCTAAGAAACCAACTGACCAACCAAAAACTACTGTGTACATAATACAAAAATAGAAAAGCATCCTGCCAGTTCTACCTCCAAAACATCTCCCATCTCTTCATTTCCCTGTATCTCTGGAGTCCACCATCATTTTTCATCTCATCTTATAAAACAACCCACTAATTTTTCCTCCCTGCTTATACTCTTGACCTAACCCCTTCATGCTACATTGTCTACAAAGTTACTAGAATTATAATTTTGAAACAAAGATCACATCTCTCGCCTCAATTACCTTATCTTTTCCCTTAGAGAAATAGCCAGACTCTTCAGCCCCACACTGTTCTTCCCTCCCACCTCTGCACCTTTCTCACTTCTGGGCTCTTGTATTTGCAGCTACATCTGCCCAGAATGCAGTTCTTCCAAGGCTTCCTGTGAGTGGCTCATTCTCACCCTTCTGCATAAAGTATTCCCCATTTTCAGGTACTCTCTGCTACATGACCCCATGTATTTCATTCATAGTACCTGTCTGGACTTGATGTTTTCTTTCTTACTAACTTGCATCTTGTCTCCCTAGGCCCCATAAGAGCTACAAACTGGAAGAGGTCCCAAGCCTTTTCATGCA
This sequence comes from Phocoena phocoena, assembly GCF_963924675.1. Lineage (NCBI taxonomy): Eukaryota > Metazoa > Chordata > Mammalia > Artiodactyla > Phocoenidae > Phocoena > Phocoena phocoena. The sequence goes on along the minus strand of NC_089219.1, from coordinate 72,780,367 downwards.
TGTTGACCACTGAATCTCCAGTGCTTATAATTGAGCCTGCCATTTACTAGGTACACAAAAAACAAAACAACACAAAACAAAAGAAACTTATTGAACAACAAATGAATGTGCAAACTCAGTCAAAAAGTGAAGGAGTTTATCTTCAAACTGCAAACCTGTGCTTATTAATAAATAAGAAAAAGCAGTTAACCGTGTGTTAATGAATTGACCTGTAATGCTTTGGATGCCACACTGTTGATATTATCCACTTTCTATACATACCAAGTCTTGAATTTGGGGAACTACGTTTCCCAAAAGCCCTTGCCAGCAGTATTCCAGGTTAGTTTCTCTAAAGAGGACCACTCACAAGAGATCTGGAAGTAAGAACACAGTCAGAAGCCATACTATTGCTTCTCTGGCTGTGGTTGACAGATGTATGAATTTTCACATATGTAATTTTGCAAAAGCTTCTGTGTGTTTGGATTTGAATCTGCCTCATTTCAGGAAGCAACTGTGCTCATCACTGGCAATTTCATGAAGCTCCTGCAGTTTTCCAACTCTCTGAATGAATGCTTAGTTGCAAATTGAGAATTATTGGCATCTTCAACTGACTCATACTCTTCAGTCATTCTAGTACTTTTTGTTTTTAATTTCTATTTTAAAACAGTTTTGAACTTCCAGAAAGTTGTAAAAATAGTATAGCAAATGCCTATACACTCTTTACCTAGAGTTCTCTTTCAAGCTTCACCAATATCCCCAGTAATGCCTTTTTTAGGCAAAAAAAAAAAAAAAAAAAAAATATATATATATATATATATATATATATATATATATATATGCTTTGCATCTGGTTATCTTTCCAGTCTCTTTCAATCTGGAGCAGGACCTCAGTCTTTCATTTCAATACCTTGATGTTTTTGAAGATTATTGGTCAACAATTGTGTATAGAATGTTCCTCAATTAGATTTGTCTGATGTTTCTTCATGATTAGACCCGGGTTTTGCAATTTTGGCAGGAATAGTACAGAAGTGATGCAGTGTTCTTCTCATTACATTCTATCTGGTAGCATTCACTGTTGATTTGTCCCATTACTGGTGGTTTAAATTTTGATCACTAGACTAAGATTGTGAATACCACGATTCTCCACTGTATTTTTTTTTACCTTATTAAATAAATGTTTTCTGTAGAAATATTTGACAGTAGATTACTACCCCTTTTCCCATTGCACTTTCACCCAATAATTTTAGAATTCATTGATATTCCTTGTCTAAATAAATACTATGATGATTGCAAAATGGTGATTTTTCTAATTCAATCATTCCTTCTACATTTATTAGTGGGCATTACTATAAGGAACAGATTTTTATTCTCCTCATTTATTTAGCCATATGGATTCAAGGATTTCTATTTTTTTCAGTGGATTAAAATCCATTACAGTCGTCCCTTGGTATCCAAGGTAGGTTGGTTTCAGGACCCTCTGCAGAAACCAGAATCCACGGATGCTCAAGTCCCTTATATAAAATGGCATAGTATTTTCATATAACCTAGGTATATCCTCTGTACACTTTTAATCATCTCTAGATTACTTATACTACCTAATATGTAATGCTATGTAAATCGTTTTTTTGGTTTTTTGGCCATACTGAGCAGCTTGTAGGATCTCAGTTCCCCAACCAGGGATTGAACCTGGGCCCTTGGCAGTGAAAGCTTGGAGTCTTAAACACTGGACTGCCAGGGAATTCCCATAAATAGTTTTATATACAATGTAAATGTTTTGTAGATAGTTGACAGTGCATGGCAAATTCACGTTTTCATTTTTGGAATTTTTTTTCAAATATTTTCAATCCACAGCTGGTTGAATCCATGGATTCAGAACCTGTGGACATGGAGGGCTAACTGTACTATTATTATTTTCTTTTGTGCTTATACTTCTTAGATTTTGCCAGTGGGAGGCCCTTCAATTTAGATTTTTGTCCATTTGACTTGCCTTCAAAACTCGTTCATTCTTTGATTATTTCATTACTTTTTATATACTTCATTATTTCCAGGGACATATTGTAGTTTTCCAAATCCAGCCCTAGAATCTGCCATTTCTCCAGGAGCCCAAGTTTATTTTAGTGAAGAGTTGTAATTAGGAACCAAGATCTGAGTGCCGGAAGTACTCATTGCTTCTGGGGTGTTCCTGCATCCAGAACCATGAATTGAACTGAGCTTTGAAGTCTATATATGTGTATGTATATACACATCATGCCACACCCACACTCACACACCCACACGTACTTTATATTTTTACATATCTGTCAATCATCTATCCATTATTTTTTTTTAATATCCATTATTTATTTACCTCTCATCTATCTACCATCTATTTATATATCTATCTCTCCCTCTGTATTAAAAACCATGAGTTTACCTCAATATCTCCAATTTCAATGTAACACCACAGGTTTTACTTCAGCTTTCTTCATTTCAATATTTGTACCTTCCTCACCCTTCAGCGAGAAACCTGCTCCCATTATTCTCAATACATTTACTTAGTTGCTCAGTTCCCACACTTAGTTGCTCAGTTCCCACACTGTAGCTAATTACTGGGACTGCCAGACTATATTTACTGCCTTGCTGCAAAACATCAACTTTGTGTAGGCTGCCATTACTGACTGCTCCTTGGACATTCCTGCCATCCTGCTCCAACATGCTGTCTTCATGTGAACCTTGTGCAAACTGTCCTCACTGGCAGCCATCAGACTACTCTAACTTCCTGTAACATGATACCATCCTCCAACATGTAAACATCACTGCCCTTGCCTAATACCTTTTAGAGGAAGAAGCAAAGAGGCAGACAGTCTCTAGTGCATGTTTATAACTCTAATATTCTGCGGAATATTAGATTCTGCGGAACACATCAAGAGTGGGTTTTGGTTCCTTAACCAAAAGCTAACCATTTATACTTTGCTATATAAATGTCTGTGCAAAAACTTTCTAGTGCATTATGATTTTATTTACAAAATAAGTAAAACTGTTCATGAACATCAAAATTAGAAAAAAATATGTACCTCAATAAAAGGAAAAGATCTTGACTAAAATTATAATCTGAAAATGGAAAATTTATGAAATTTTAAATTTATATTTGAATAATTCTCATTATAAGTATTGCTATTACTAACCTAGCAGATATTCAAAACATTTTGGTATGCATTTTTCACTTAAAGTACTTAGTTAAAGCTTAGGATTTTTTTTTTTTTTTTTTTTTTTTTTTAGCAGTACATGGACCTCTCACTGTTGTGGCCTCTCTCGTTGCGGAGCACAGACTCCGGACGCGCAGGCTCATCGGCCATGGCTCACGGGCCCAGCTGCTCCGTGGCACATGGGATTTTCCCGGACCGGGGCACGAACTTGTGTCCTCTGCATTGGCAAACGGACTCTCAACTACTGCGCCACCAGGGAAGCCCCTAAAGCTTAGGGTTTTATCCTGCTAAGCTGATTCAAGGTCATTTGCTATATAAGAAAATGTCAGACTGTTTTAACTGTTAAAGATAAATCAAAAATATCAAGTGCTAGCAAATATCAGATGGCAAATTTTTGATTATTATTTTACTGAATAACTTTTTTTTTAATCATTGAATGAATGCTGAATTTTATTTTTGTTTCCAGGGAATGGTGTCAAAGAATAAAAGTTTCTGCAAAAAGCAGAATGTGACTACATTAAAGAACACGTTCATTATCTGCATGTCAGAACAGAATTTAACTAGCTTGAGGCACAAGCTATACTATGTGTGAAAGAAAGCCTTTTCCCAATCCTGCACTTATAACCTCCTATCTGTTCATCTTGTGCCACATGGCAGGTGAAAAATGAAACCTGAGAAAAAACAAACTTATGCTTTGAAATATTTCTGCTAAGTGAAGTTTTTTTCATCTGAAATATTTGCTTTCAAGGAAAATGGCCCCCAGCAATGCCTCCATATCTCTCTCCCATGGTTTTAAAATCCTTGGGATTTTAAAGTGATAAAATTAGAAAAAAGTCTAGGCACCCCATTGACACAGTGATTTGAAAAATACATGTCTTGTTCTTTATAAAATAAAATACAGAAATGAATAAAAGCTTCAGAAAAAGTACTTTTAGCTTTCTCAGTCCTACTATGTATAAGACAAATTAAGAACTACAAAAATGCTTGACTTAACGTGTACTGCCTATCTTATTTTTATACTTGAATTTGTTAGTTTACCTGTTGCTAAATACCATCATGAATATCAAGTCAAAAAAAAAAAAATCTCAGTGCCAAATTTCAGTTAGTATAATTCCAAGTCTTTAGGAGCTACAGAATGAAAATAAATAATGAAAATAAATAAGCTGAGGAAGTCTGAGTTCTTCAATTCAATAAATATCAATACTTATGTACCTTGATAGGTATTAAAATAACTATGAAATGAATCTGGAAACAGTATAATCTGGAGCCTCAAATGTTTTCAGTCAATAATTGGAGATTATTGGAAGTCAGTGTAACACAAACTAGCAACTTTTATAAGTGTCACAAAATTTCCTCTCAGTGGCAGGAGAAGTTGTATTTCCTCTCATTGCATCTCTATCTTTGAACTTGGATTGGCACCTTAATATAGAATATATATGGCCACTGGGAAATTTCAGGGCACAAAAAGCACTTAAAAACATTTGAGATATAGGGATGATATTCTAAAATACTGTGGAAAAGTCGTAGAGCAACTCTTCCCAAACCATGCTCAAAGGGGAATGCAGCTGATGCTGGGAGGGTGAAAAAAAGAAAAGTATTTCATGGTCAGTGAATTTGGGAAATGCTGGGTTTATTCATTTTTTTTTAATGAGTTTTTTTTTGTTTGTTTTCTTCTGTAGAACTTCTCTCTATATCAGACATTTCCAAGAGAGGACTGTAACATGCTGGGTCAGATTTTGGGGAATTCTATGCAAATGAAAATAGGCAGAAATAGCAAGCAAAACAACCTAAAATAAAAATTCATTTAACTGCTTTGATTTCCTGTGTTCTTTTTAAACATCTAACTCAAATGTTGCTTGTAGCTGAGCCAGTATCAATCCATGTTTTCTGTTGCCACATTTAAACACTGGAAACAAATGCATCAAAATGCTTTGTATCTTTTTATCCCTTACAGATGTCCTTGCTCCCTGGTAAAGAAACCATTGGAATGTTGCCATTTTAATTAGGCTTAGCTACCAAAAAGCCTTAATCTGTCATTGAGATGTATATTTGCCTGTTTTATTAGAGCTTGGGGGAGCTGGAAAGGAGGTTTTAAGTTTATAGAAATTATGTAATCATACAAACTTATTCCAAGATAAGTTTTATAACTTAGAGTGAATTTGAAGTATAATTGATGACTTTGAGGCTGTTGCCAAAATAAAGAACAGTTGTTTATGCTATTTTTAATAAGCAGAATTTTATCTATCATTATTAAAGTGATTATTTCTTGGAACAGTGTCAGGTCGTATAATTTTTCATGTTAAAAAGAATCTCCCAGTCATATACCAGATACTTTTATTAGCATAAATATCACCAGCCATTAATTAAAGAGAAATCAGATTGAGAAAACAGCTTTTATAAGAGTGCTATTAGCTTGCTATAAGATAATGTATCTCTGATGTTTAAGTAAATGATGGTAAGAACATTTGATATTATTTAAATATACCTTTTTCTTGCATGATTTCTTAAGAATAAATTTTGAATATATTGTCAGAATTATCCTGTGTTTACATTTTTTTTTTTTTTTTGGTGCTGCATTTTGTTTAATATAATAAATATTTATTCAAAAGTAAAAGAACATGGAAAGGGAAATATGTCATATGGACACATTAAACATAAGAAACAGGGCTTCCCTGGTGGCGCAGTGGTTGAGAGGCCGCCTGCCGATACAGGGGACGCGAGTTCGTGCCCCAGTCTGGGAGGATCCCACATGCCGCGGAGCGGCTGGGCCCATTGAGCCATGGCTGCTGAGACTGCGCGTCCGGAGCCTGTGCTCCGCAACGAAAGAGGCCACAACAGTGAGAGGACACCGTACCGCAAAAATTAAAAAAAATATGAAACAAATAAGCCTAATGCCTATTTTGAAGGATGAACATCTATATCAATGCTTTTTAAAAAGATATTGTGCTTATGATTTAATCAATGTGCTAATGCCTTGATTAAGTGAGAGCATGCAGTGGTATAAAGAGCAAGTACCACAGAGCTAGACTGCCTGGAGTGAAACCCCGGCTCCACCACCTACAGGATGTGTGTCCTTGGAGAACCTCCTATCTTCTCTGCGCCTCAGATTCCTCATCTGAAAGATTAGAATAATAGCATCTTCCTCACAGCATTGTTTTGAGGTTTAAATGAGTTAATACCTAAGGTAATATTTAAGTGTGCCAGGCATGAAGGGCCTAGAACAGTGCCTCGTACATGGTTATCATTAACTACAGTTAGTTTGCCTCCACAGACCTAAAATATATTTCAACAGTAGTTAGTCTCACCTTAAAAATTTAATTCAGTCTCTTTCCTTTAACTGCTATAGCTGCCTTTGGCTATTATTAATGAAAGCTCCTATAAGAATTAGCAAGATATTGCAGACAGCAGTCTCTTTAAGATTTTAAATTGTAACTTCACTTGAGTGCTGGATCTAAAAGTACCAAAAATATTACCAAAGTTTAATGAAATAAAAATGCTATGTCTTATTTCTAAACAAGCTAATAAGGTAATAGCTAGTTTTTCTTCTAAAAATATTAAAGGAAACTGTTATTAGGTCATTGTTTTATATATATATATATATATATATATATATATATATATATATATATATATATTTAATGTCATAACACAAATACCAAGACACCTTATAATTTTTTTTGAAGTTTTGAATTTTATTTTATTTATTATTTTATACAGCAGGTTCTTATTAGTCATCCATTTTATACACATCAGTGTATACATGTTAATCCCAATCTCCCAATTCATCACACCACCACCACCCCCATTGCCACTTTCCCCCTTGGTCTCCATATGTTTGTTCTCTACATCTGTGTCTCAATTTCTGCTCTACAAACTGGTTCATCTGTACCATTTTTCTATATTCCACATATATGTGTTAATATACGATATTTGTTTTTCTCTTTCTGACTTACTTCACTCTGTATGACAGTCTCTAGATCCATCCATGTCTCTACAAATGACCCAATTTTTTTCCTTTTCATGACTGAGTAATATTCCAGCGTATATATGTACCACATCTTCTTTATCCATTCGTCTGTCAGTGGGCATTTAGGTTACTTCCATTGTAAATAGTGCTGCAATGAACACTGGGGTGCATGTGTCTTTTTGAATTATGGTTTTCTCTGGGTATATGCCCAGTAGTGGGATTGCTGGGTCATATGGTAATTCTATATTTAGTTTTTTAAGGAACCTCCATACCGTTCTCCATAGTGGTTGTATCAATTTACATTCCCACCAACAGTGCAAGACAGTTCCCTTTTCTCCACACCCTCTCCAGCATTTGATGTTTGTAGATTTTCTGATGATGCCCATTCTAACTGGTATGAGGTGATAGATACCTCATTGCAGTTTTGATTTGCATTTCTCTAATAATTAGTGATGTTGAGCAGCTTTTCATGTGCTTCTTGGCCATCTGTATGTCTTCTTTGGAGAAATATCTATTTAGGTCTTCTGCCCATTTTTGGATTGTGTTGTTTGTTTTTTTAATATTCAGCTGCATGAGCTGTTTACATATTTTGGAGATTAATCCTTTGTCCTTTGATTCGTTTGCAAATATTTTCTCGCATTCTGAGGGTGGTCATTTCGTCTTGTTTGTAGTTTCTTTTGCTGTGCAAAAGCTTTTAAGTTTCATTAGGTCCCATTTGTTTATTTTTGTTTTTATTTCCATTACTCTAGGAGGTGGTTCAAAAAAGGTCTTGCTGTGATTTATGTCAAAGAGTGTTATTCCTATGTTTTCCTCTAAGAGTTTTATAGTGTCTAGACTTACATTTAGGTCATTAGTCCATTTTGAGTTTTTGTGTATGGTGTTAGGGGGTGTTCTGATTTCATTCTTTTACATGTAGCTGTCCAGTTTTCCCAGCACCACTTATTGAAGAGACTGTCTTTTCTCCATTGTATATCCTTGCATCCTTTGTCATAGATTAGTTGACCATAGGTGCGTGGGTTTATCTCTGGGCTTTCTATCCTGTTCCACTGATCTATATTTCTGTTTTTGTGCCAGTACCATGTTGTCTTGATTACTTTGTATTGTAGTATGAAGTCAGGGAGTCTGATTCCTCCAGCTCCATTTATTTCCCTCAAGACTGTTTTGGGTATTAGGGGTCTTTCATGTCTCCACACAAATTTTAAGATTTTTTTGTTCTAGTTCTGTAAAAAATGCCATTGGTAATTTGATGGGGATTGCACTGAATCTGTAGATTGCTTTGGGTAGTATAGTCATATTCACAGTATTGATTCTACCAATCCAAGAACATGGTATATCTCTCCATCTGTTGGTATCATCTTTAATTTATTTCATCAGTTTCTTATAGTTTTCTGCATACAGGTCTTTTGTCTCCCTGGGTAGGTTTAGTCCTAGGTATTTTATTCTTTTTTATTGCAGTGATAAATGGTAGTGTTTCCTTAATTTCTCTTTCAGATTTCTCATCATTAGAGTATAGGAATTCCATAGATTTCTGTGAATTAACTTTTTATCCTGCAACTTTACCAAATTCATTGATTAGCTCTAGTAGCTTTCTGGTGGCATCTTTAGGATTCTCTATGTATAGTATCATGTCATCTGCAAACAGTGACAGATTTACTTCTTCTTTTCCAATTTAGATTCCTTTTACTTATTTTTCTTCTCTGATTGCTGTGGCTAGGACTTCCAAAACTATGTTCAATAATAGTGATGAGCGTGAACATCCTTATCTTGTTCCTGATCTTAGAGGAAATGCTTTCAGTTTTTCACCATTGAGAATGATGTTTGCTGGGGGTTTGTCATATATGGCCTTCATTATGTTGAGGTAGGCTCCCCTATGCCCACTTTCTGTAGAGTTTTTATCATAAATAGGTTTTGAATTTTGTCAAACTCTTTTTCTGCATCTATTGAGATAATCATATGGTTTTTCTTCTTCAATTTGTTAATATGGTCTATCATCACATTGATTGATTTGCCTATATTGAAGAATCCTTGCATCCCTGGGATAAATCCCACTTGATCATGGTGTATGATCCGTTTAATGTGTTGTTAGATTCTGTTTGCTAGTATTTTGTTGAGTTTTTTTGCATCTATATTCATGAGTGATATTGGTCTGTTATTTTCTTTTTTTGCAGTATCTTTGTCTGGTTTTGGTATCAGGGTGATAGTGGTCTCATAGAATGAGTCTGGGAGTGTTCCTTCCTCTGCAATTTTTTGGAAGAGTTTGAGAAGGATGGGTCTCAGCTCTTCTCTAAATGTTTGATAGAATTCACCTGTGAAGCCATCTGGTCCTACACTTTTGTTTGTTGGAAGACTTTTGTTTTGTTTGTTTTGTTTTGTTTTGTTTTGTGGTACGCGGGCCTCTCACTGCCGTGGCCTCACCCGCCATGGAGCACAGGCTCCGGACGTGCAGGCCCAGCAGCCAGGGCCCATGGGGCCAGCTGCTCCATGGCACGTGGGATCCTCCCAGACCAGTGCACGAACCCACGCCCCCCGCATCGGCAGGCGGACTCCCAACCACTGCACCACCAGGGAAGCCCTGTTGGAAGAATTTTAATCACAGTTTCAATGTCATTACTTGTGATTGGTCGCTTCATATTCTCTATTTCTTCTTGGTTCAGTCTTGGAAGTTTATACCTTTCTAAGAATTTGTCCATTTCTTCCAGGTTGTCCATTTTATTGGCATAGAGTTGCTTGTAGTAGTCTCTTAGGATGCTTTGTATTTCTGCACTGTCTGTTGTAACTTCTCCTTTTTCATTTCTAATTTTATTGATTTGAGTCCTCGGCCTCTTTTTCTTGATGAGTCTGGCTAATGGTTTATCAATTTTGTTTATCTTCTCAAAGAACCAGTTTTTAGTTTTATTGATCTTTGCTATTGTTTCTTTTTTTCTATTTCATTTATTTCTGCTCTGATCTTTATGATTTGTTTCCTTCTACTAACTCTGGGTTTTGTTTGTTCTTCTTTCTCTAGTTCCATTAGGAGTAAGGTGAGATTGTTTATTTGAGATGTTTGCTGTTTCTTGAGGTAGGATTGTATTGTTATAAACTTCCCTCTTAGAACTGCTTTTCCTGCATCTCATAGGTTTTGAATGTCGTGTTGTCATTGCCATTTTTTTCTATGTATTTTTTTATTTCCTTTTTGATTTCTTCAGTGATCTCCTGGTTATTTAGTAACATATATTTTAGCCTCCATGTGTTTGTGTTTTTTTACGTTTTCCTTCCCTGTAATTGATTTCTAATCTCATAGCATTGTGGTCAGAAAAGATGCTTGATGTGATTTCAATTTTCTTAAATTTACTGAGGCTTGATTTATGACTCAAGATGTGACCTATCCTGGAGAATGTTCCATGTGCACTTGAGAAGAGTAATCTGCTGTTTTTGGATGGAATGGTCTATAAATATCAATTAAATCTAACTGGTCTATTGTGTCATTTAAAGCTTGTGTTTCCTTTTTAATTTTCTGTTTGAATGATCTGTCCATTGGTGTAAGTGAGGTGTTAAGGTCCTACACTATTATTGTGTTAATGTTGATTCCTCTTTTATAGTTGTTAGCAGTTGCCTTATGTATTGAGGTGCTCCTATGTTGGGTGCATATATATTTATAATTGTTATATCTTCTTCTTGGATTGATCCATTGATCATTATGTAGTGTCCTTCCTTGTCTCTTGTAACATTCTTTATTTTAAAGTCTATTTTATCTGATATGCATATTGCTACTCCAGCTTTCTTTTGATTTCCATTTGCATGGAATATCTTTTTCCATCCCCTCACTTTCCATCTCTATGTGTCCCTAGGTCTGAAGTGGGTCTCCTGTAGACAGCATATATATGGGTCTTGTATTTGTATCCATTCAGTGAGCTTGTGTCTTTTGGTTGGAGCATTTAATCCATTCACGTTTAAGGTAATTATCAATATGTATGGTCCTATTACCATTTTCTCAATTGTAATGGGTTTGTTTTCGTAGGTCCTTTTCTTGTGTTTCCCACTTAGAGGAGCTCCTTTAGCATTTGTTGTTGGTTTGGTGGTGCTGTATTCTCTTAGCTTTTGCTTGTCTGTAAAGCTTTTGATTTCTCCATCGAATCTGACTGTGATCCTTGCCAGGTAGAGTAATCTTGGTTGTAGGTACTTCCCTTTCATCACTTTAAATATGTCATGCCACTCCCTTCTGGCTTGTAGAGTTTCTGCTGTTAACATTATGGGAATTCTCTTGTATGTTATTTGTCATTTTTCCCTTGCTGCTTTCAATAATTTTTATTTGTCTTTAATTTTTGCCAATTTGATTACTATGTGTCTCAGTGTGTTTCTCCTTGGGTTTATTCTGTATGGGACTCTCTGCACTTCCTGGACTTGGGTGGCTCTTTCCTTTCCTATGTTATGGAAGTTTTCTACTATAATCTCTTCAAATATTTTCTCAGGTCCTTTCTCTCTCTCTTACCCTTTTGGGACCCCTATAATGTGAATGTTGTTGCATTTAATGTTGTCCCAGAAGTCTCTTAGGCTGTCTTCATTTCTTTTCATTCTTTTTTCTTTATTCTGCTCTGCAGCAGTGAATTCCACCATCTGTCTTCCAGGTCACTTATCCGTTCTTCTGCCTCAATTATTCTGCTATTTGCTCCTTATAGTGTATTTTTCATTTCAGTTATTGTATTGTTCATCTCTGTTTGTTTGTTCTTTAATTCTTCTAGGTCTTTGTTAAACATTTCTTGGATCTTCTCGATCTTTGCCTCCATTCTTTTTCCGAGGTCCTGGATCATCTTCACTATCATTATTCTGAATTCTTTTTCTGGAAGGTTGCCTATCTCCACTTCATTTAGTTGTTTCTCTGGGGTTTTATCTTGTTACTTCATCTGGTACATAGACCTCTCCCTTTTCATCTTGTCTATGTTTCTGTGAATATGTTTTTTGTTCCACAGGCTGCAGGATTGTAGTTCTTCTTGCTTCTGCTGTCTACCCTCTGGTGGATGAGGCTATCTAAGAGGCTTGTCAGTCACTGTTGTATTGAGCAAACAAAACCGTTCTAACTTATACAGTCATGAACAAATACCTAAATCTAAAAACACAAGATCTATATATTACCCCCTTGCCCCTTTCTAAAACAGCTTCAGAACACTTAGCATACTGTCTTTCCCATATTAATTATGTTTGGGGATATGTATGTGTATGTCTACTCAAAATTGTAAAACAAATCATTTTAAATTGAAATTTCAGGTTGACATTAAAGTAAAACACTGGAAGAAGAAGTATTTAAAACATCACCTTTGCCTATCATTGAAATATGCAGTATTGAGGCAGGAGATAGACTGAGCCCCAGGATGAACAGCTGGAATTCATCTCCTGTGGACAGATACTCCAAGATGAAGAGGAAAAGAAGCTAAGCCTTGCCCAGATAAGAGATCACATGTTTCTCATTCTTGAGGTCAAGGAGACCTTCCTGACTACACATGTGCAGAAAGGTTCCTTGAAGTTCAACAAGGGAGTGAACATCACCCTCTAGTAGGTGATATCAACCTACCCATAAGCTTCTTCACTAGAATCCATCTTGGCTAAGAGATGCATGTGCACACCAGGGAGGACCCTGAGATAAACCAAATACCCACTCAGAGATAAGCAAAGAAAGATGATTGGCCAAAGAAAACCCAGAAGAAATGTCCCATATAAGTGATTCAAATTAACTGGAGGGCGCAACTCTCTCTGAGTCCACCCATGTGCCTAGTCACATGTAATATTTTCTCCTAATAAATGCTTTAATTGTTTTCACTTTACTTGTTTCACTATTTTCCATCTTTGTGGGAACTCATTTCCACAAGCCAAAGGGCCAGGGCCTTGTCACTGGCCACTGGTCTAGTGACTAGGATTCAGAGCTCTCACTGCTGCAGACTGACTTCAATCTCTGGCTGGGAACTGACATCCTGCTTCAAACTGCTTCAGGCTGAAGCCACCCTGAGATCAGTACCTCTATGAGTTCTGTTATAAGGCCAAGTTTTCATGGTGCTTTCCTTATTCCCAGAGGCTCCCTAAGTTCCATCAACCTACCCAAGCCTGGCCTCATTCTATGCCACAGCACTTATCTTGAATTTCAGTTTACTTGTAAACTTCTCTTCCATAGTACTTGGAATGGGTACCTACTGGGGTATCTTCCCAGCCTGCATGCTCATGGCTTGTCTTTTCTACAAGTGCTGCTCTCCATCAGGGGTGAGTCACCATCAGTTAGGCACTTACTTGATGACATCACCCCTGACCATAGCTTATTAACACAGAGATGTTCATCTGTTCCTTGTTGGAACAGTGATAGTTTTTATTCCTAAGGAGTTGGAACTGAAATGGAGGCTTTGACAATGGATGCACCCATACACATAAAGTCAGAATTTTGGGGTGTCACAGTTTCATCATGTGGTATGAAGAGCTGAGAGGAGTCTGTAAGGAAAAGATGGAAGCCAACACTGGGAAGAGTAAAGATAAAAAACACAGAGTGCAGGAATAGGCTTCTAATTCCCAGTTTCAGCCAGTTTCTGAGGTTTGTCTACTCATGATTTAGGGATCTGAGATACATCCTTTTCTTGCCAACAATATTCCCATTTTGTTAGTGTTGGAAGAGCCAAGGAGGAATTTTGAGAAAACCACACTCTTTGTAGTCCTAAAACATTTTCTGTGACTATAACCACGTCTGGCCTGGCACTACCCAAATAAAATCTGAGTTTTACCATAATGGCCAACAGACATGGATACAGGATCAAAATAACAATCCTTAATACCAAAGTATTTAAGATTTGCAAAAGGAACATCCATACGTGGGTAATCATCAAGATAAGTATCAATAGTTAAAAAACAATTTGTTTAATCAAAGTCTTGAGCAGCAGTTTATTAAAATTATAGATAAAAACTCTGCAAAATCCTTGCACTATCAAAAATACTGCTCACTTTTCAGGTCATTCAAACCCTTTAATTTCATCTTTGAGCACAGTGAGGATTGCCAGATTTAGGAAATAAATATACAAGACTCAAAGTTTAATTACAAATACTAATTTTTAGTGTAAATATGTCCCATACAATATTGGAGATATATATATATATATATATATATATATATATATATATATATATATACTAAAAAGTTCTTTATCTAAAATTCAAATTTAACTAGGTATCCTGTATTTAATCTGGCAACCCTAAGTACAGTAAGTAATGTGCAATCATAGGCATAGGAGGAAGAATTTTATTCTTTCGATATACATTTTAAGTGGGTAGACTAGTCACTAGGCAGTTAAATCAGCCAAGATGCAAAATGGCAACTTCTAACAAAATCTTCTTTCAGTGAATTGCACTGATGTGCAATATGTAGATGTGTTACTGTTCTCTTTTGAGGTGCAATCCTTTTTTGTAGGGAGAGTAGGGGAAATGGGAAGACATTATACATGTTAAATGTAGTAAAATTTACTTTTTTATTTCTGGTATTAATAGCAATACAAAAACCATTATTTTAAAAGTAGACTCATTATTTTGAGAAGCGCAGTAGCATGGTAAAAAGAGAAGAGCAGAGATAAAAAGAAAAAAGAAAAAAAAATACAAGATAGGGTGATTTTTTTTTTTCCTAGCTGTCTGTTTGCTTGATAAATCCACATTGGATTAACTCCAAAGCAAATTTAATCATTTGGGCAGAAATTGGTAATAGTGGCTGAAAAAAATAGAATTTAACCAGTAAGTAGTCACAACAATTAATACTGTTTCCGATTAGAAAAAAAAAAAACCTTGGTTATACTGAGATTTATACCATACTCCAAAAGACTTGGTCTTGTTTTTTACCCTCTAAAAATTCCTCTCTTCCCCTGCTCCTCCCCACCTTCCACAAAAGAAAATAGCTTACAAGCATAAAATGTGAAAAATAATGTATTCAGGAGGCTTGGCTCAAAAACAGCAGCCAGGAAAGGAAGAAAGTCTATACTACTGGCTGGGATTTTGGTCTCTTGTTGAAACAGGTAGTGTGGAATAGTGATGGGTGTAAATGTCATTTATAAAACTCCTCTTAATAAGAACCACTGCTATAGCAGTTCATCGAGTGTCATTTAGTATGCTAAGTTGTGTTTCAGAGAATACCATTTATCTATCTGAATCCATGTAATAACAAACTATGATACTGAGGAATATTAATTAATTCAAGATAAATAGGATCACCACACTTTGAACTCAAAAATGATGTATATACAACAATAACATCATTCAAATTTGAACATAACATACATCATCACAAACATTCTGCTAATAAGGCATTACATTCTCAGAAATAAGTAAGGATTTTTTTTCTAAATTGAGCCTGAAGCTCCATAAAGGAAAATTCCAACATCATGATTTGCTCTCACTCAGTATGTATGGAAATTCTCCTTGTGGTAGCTCTTGGAAAGATCATCTTTTTTTTATGATTAGAACAGGGAATACAGGTATCTTGCTGACTAAATTGCTCTTTCTGATGTCTGATGTACCCACCCATTATGTCAGACTCTCCAGTACTAATATGTAGGTCCCTTTAAACCAGTAGGTTACACATCAAACTTCAGGTTTGAAGCTCTGGAAGATTCTCTAGGATCACAGGTTAAAATCTCACCAGGTCCAACGCAACCTTTCATTCTTCCAGAAGGGATAAATCAACCAGCACGTACTTCACTGTGTTAGGGTGTTTCAGATGAGAACTTATAAACTTAGACTCCTTTGCTTTGTAATGACATTAAAGATCTCATGGGGTGTTTGTTCTAAGGTTTGGAGACCGTCCTAAAACCTTGAGTAATTTTTGCTCATACTTGAAGTCTGCACTATGAGAGGCTTGAACATTCTTACATGTTATTAAGGTTTTGTGTACCCTATTAAGTCATAAAAATTAAATTCACTTTTAGCAAGCACTTGCAAAATTAACATTATCTGGAACTAGGGATCATCATGTACCTGGTGTGATTTGAATATCACTATAGTCCTGTTCTCATCTATTGTGTGTCGCATGAGTTTTATACATCCTTCAGCAAAATAGCATGACAATTTGGCCAATGTCTGTGTTTTTAATAAGCCACAGTCTGTTGGTGTGAAACGCAGTTGTAGTCACTGCATATAACACATTTAAAGCCTCTGGTGACTTCTTTTTGTCCAAGTCCCCAAAGACTTTTTGAAGACTTTAATAAAGTCACTATCATGGCCCTGTGTCTGATCGAGTCTGCCTGGATTACCCCCTGCACTGCACTATATTATAAACATTTATCTTTTGATTTCAATTCTTTTCATGACTTTTTTTTTACTTTATTGCTTTTAAACTGCCATTTCCCCCATTGTTTATGATTAGTTGATCTGTCTTTCTGGCAAACAGATAAACAGGGAGGAAAGTGAAGGAGCAGTCAGTGAATGTGTGAATATGGAAAAAAGAAACAAATTCCCATAATCAGCATTCAGATGTTGCCTTTGATGATTTGAGTTTAGAGTTCTTTTTAGAAATCTCTGAGTTCTATCTGTAATACTTTGTGTCACACGTTTTTCACTTCATTTTTTTTTTTTCCTGTTTGATTGAAAGCCACTTAGAGGGTTCATTTTCATCCCATTGTGAAGCCTGATCCTCTGAGATCATTCCATCAGAAAAAAGTCCACACACCCGCTCACAAATCTCTGTAGGGTGTCGTGGTAAAAACACACAAAGAATTGTGGGAAGGTATAGAAAAGAAACTCATATTTACAACCTACATGAAATTACCTGACAAAATTTATTTTATAGGTAAAAAAACAAACATCCCATCTCTAAACTATCTGAATAATTCCTCCTGGAAAGTCTTTGACAAATCCCAAATGGAGAAGCTTCTTCCATTCTATTCATTTCCTCTCATACATTTGCAGCCCCATGGAAACACCTCCTCTTTCCCTTCACATATCATCATAATTAATTCCATAAGCTTCTTCCAGCTTGAGAATTTAATTTTTATTTTAATAGAAGTTAATAGCTTTGTAATAGAGCAAATGCAGGGTGTAGTTCCTATGAATGGAGATGCCACATTTTTATGTACCAAAATGAATCTCCCGTTTCTGTGTTTAGTATGACCTATGTTCTCTCTCAGAAATTTTAATGTCATCTCATTCATCACTCAGCTTGCTTAGTCTCCTTTGTCTATCTTGTTCATTTTTTCCCCAAATCACTTACTGATAGAGCTTAATTATTACTATAGTGTTAGCCCTGCTTTAGGTTTATATTTTCTTTGAAAAATAGTCTGATTGAGATGGTTAAATAATATATTGTTGTGATTTCATTTAAATGTTGGGTTCTAAGTAAATACAGTGCATTGTAGCATTTTAGAGCTCTATCATATGAATAAACATCAAACACACACACACACACACACACACACACACACACTTCATCCTAAATCAATGTCAAGCATACAGCCAACAAATATTTGTTGAATAAATGAAATTACATATTAACCAATTCAGAGGCATTTCTACATATGTATTAACATATTTGAAATTTTTACAATCAAAAAAATGTTTGTCATCAGTTTGGTGAGTTAAAACAATACATGGTAAAACTCCAGTTACCTAATTCTCAATGACTAGAGCATTTTGTGCCTTTCAACTCAGTCTCTTGAAGTTCACAGTAGCTTCAAGATGAACTCTCTCTCCAATTAAAAAATACCATTCATATGTTCATTTAACAAATAGATGTTAAGAGCTGCGTGATATAAAACCTTGCAATGCACAAAAAAAAAGTACATTTTTTTAAATTAATAATTCTATAATAATTGAGTAGTGGAGAGATCAGATTTGAAGGACTCTAAATGAATATAAAGCCTTAAGGCTTTGTTTAAAAGAAAACTAAAGCAGATAATTTCAGTGTCCTGTCCATAAACTCCTGGAATCTACTGTTTCTGTGTCTCTGGGATTCATTTCCAACTGTGAGAACATGCTATTCTTTGCCTGACGGTTTTCTTGGGCCATTGGTGCCTCCTGTGTGTGTGTGTGTGTGTGTGTGTGTGTGTGTGTGTGTGCATGTGTGTGCATGTATGGTGTAGGAAAGGTGCAGGACAGAAGTGCCAGGGGATTAATGAGCCATGAACAATTCTGGAATCCTAAGCCATACTCACTAATGACTGAAGGGCATTGGAGGAAAATTGAGCCGGTAGATGACTATCCGTGCTGGCTCAAACTTTATGTGGGATAAGTCTGAGACACATACCCCACACTGCACCATAGTTGCCCAGTGGGATTAAGCTTTCCAGGGATAACACCTTTGATTGGCTTCTCTCCCACCTCTGTATTACGTTTTCACTCCTCTCTAGTGTTTCCTGGTATTGTTCAAACAAATAAACTACTTGAACTTGAATCCTAGTCTCAGGATCTGCTTCTGAAGGATAAATGAAGACAGCTGATACCTGAAAGTAGTCAGCTGATACCTGAAAGTAGTCCTAGGAAGCCAGTTCTTTTTTCTTTTTTTTTTCTTTTTTTTTTTTTATAGGAAGGCAGTTCTTAGAATGTGATTCTGGAATTGGATCCTTCACTGGCTGTGTGAGACAAGGACATCATTGCCATTAATGAGTGGAGTGATGTTTATGCCTGGCACGTTATAGCACAGAAATATTAGACTCCCACCTGTGGTGGGATGAGACTTAGATAGAAGGGAATGCTCTGATTTACCATTGCAACAAAAAGAATAAAATATCTAGGAATAAACCTACCTAAGGATACGAAAGACCTGTATGCAGAAAATTATAAGACACTGATGAAAGAAATTAAAGATGATACAAATAGATGGAGAGATATACCATGTTCTTGGATGGGAAGAATCAACATTGTGAAAATGACTCTACTACCCAAAGCAATCTACAGATTCAATGCAATCCCTATCAAACTACCACTGGCATTTTTCACAGAACTAGAACAAAAAATTTCGCAATTTGTATGGAAACACAAAAGACCCCGAATAGCCAAAGCAATCTTGAGAACGAAAAAAGGAGCTGGAGGAATAAGGCTCCCTGACTTTAGACTATATTACAAAGCAACAGTAATCAAGACAGTATGGTACTGGCACAAAAACAGAAAGATAGATCAGTGGAACAGGATAGAAAGCCCAGAGATAAACCCATGCACATATGGACACCTTATCTTTGATAAAGGAGGCAGGAATGTACAGTGGAGAAAGGACAGCCTCTTCAATAAATGGTGCTGGGAAAACTGGACAGGTACATGTAAAAGTATGAGATTAGATCACTCCCTAACACCATACACAAAAATAAGCTCAAAATGGATTAAAGACCTAAATGTAAGGCCAGAAACTATCAAACTCTTAGAAGAAAACATAGGAAGAACACTCTATGACATAAATCACAGCAAGATCCTTTCTGACCCACCTCCTAGAGTAATGGAAATAAAAACAAAAATAAACAAATGGGACCTAATGAAACTTCAAAGCTTTTGCACAGCAAAGGAAACCATAACCAAGACCAAAAGACAACCCTCAGAATGGGAGAAAACATTTGCAAATGAAGCAACTGACAAAGGATTAATCTCCAAAATTTACAAGCAGCTCATGCAGCTCAATAACAAAAAAACAAACAACCCCATCCAAAAATGGGCAGAAGACCTAAATAGACATTTCTCCAAAGAAGATATACAGAATGCCAACAAACACATGAAAGAATGCTCAACATCATTAATCATTAGAGAAATGCAAATCAAAACTACAATGAGATATCATCTCACACCAGTCAGAATGGCCATCATCAAAAAATCTAGAAACAATAAATGCTGGAGAGGGTGTGGAGAAAAGGGGACACTCTTGCACTGCTGGTGGGAATGTGAATTGGTTCAGCCACTGTGGAGAACAGTATGGAGGTTCCTTAAAAAACTACAAATAGAATTACCATATGACCCAGCAATCCCACTACTTGGCATATACCCTGAGAAAACCAAAATTCAAAAAGAGTCATGTACCAAAATGTTCATTGCAGCTCTATTTACAATAGCCAGGACATGGAAACAACCTAAGCGCCCATCATCGGATGAATGGATAAAGAAGATGTGGCACATATACACAATGGAATATTACTCAGCCTTAAAAAGAAATGAAATTGAGCTATTTGTAATGAGATGGATAGACCTAGAGTCTGTCATACAGAGTGAAGTAAGTCAGAAAGAAAAAGACAAATACCGTATGCTAACACATATATATGGAATTTAAGGGGAAAAAATGTCATGAAGAACCTAGGGGTAAGATAGGAATAAAGACGCAGACCTACTGGAGAACGGACTTGAGGATATGGGGAGGGGGAAGGGTGAGTTTTGACAGGGCGAGAGAGAGTCATGGACATATACACACTAACAAACGTAGTAAGGTAGATAGCTGGGGGGAAGCAGCCGCAAGGCACAGGGATATTAGCTCGGTGCTTTGTGACAGCCTGGAAGTGTGGGATGGGGAGAGTGGGAGGGAGGGAGACGCAAGAGGGAAGACATATGGGAACATATGTATATGTATAGCTGATTCACTTTGTTATAAAGCAGAAACTAACACACCATTGTAAAGCAATTATACCCCAATAAAGATGTTTAAAAAAATAAATAAATAAATAAATAAATAAATTTACAGTATTACTACCTCTCTTTCAAAAAAAAAAAGAAGGGAATGCTCTGTTTAGTGCATTTTAGAGACATGGTGAAAATGACAATTATAAAAACTCTGGAGGAGTTGGTTTTTGCTACCTGCCATAAGAGCTTGGAAGGAAGTAAATGATAAGCTCAGATAAACCAGTTATCAGCCTAAAGCATGGTATGAAATCCAAAAATGTATGGCTGCATTTAAAGACACCCAAATTCTTGTTGCAGGAGAGACTCTTCTGAAAATCATGACCGTGATTTGATTAGCAGAGTAGTAGAATTAAAAAAAAAAAAAAGAAAAAAGAAAACCCAACCAAGCAACCAACCAGACAAAAAAACAAAGCCCCAGCAAGCTTCCTGTGCTTGGCTAGGGTGCTGGAAAGGACCCTAAAGCCTCAATGGAGACATCTGGGTCAACACAGATGAAAATGTGTTGACACGCATGCCTTACTTGCTAACAGAGAGCAGCTTCCCCTGACTTGGAGGCCACATAGAGGTTGCATTTGAGACTATTGCCTCATAGGATCATGCTTGACTTCCTCAAGATCTGTGCCCTGCTGCCTTCACTGCATTTAGACCAGTAACTAAAGACAAGTTTCAGCATAGCCCCATTGGGAAATACTATCTGTATTATGGGAAGAAGTGTGTTATTCAATAAAAGAGCTAAAGGATCTGGCCAATATGTTGCAAATGTCACTGTAATATGCTTGAAAATGGACCCTGAGGTTCTGGACTAGGAATGGGGAGTGAAGTATAAGTCTGGATGAGAGATATTTATTGATATAAGGACACTGTCCTGTGACACAGGATTTAATGTCTTGGCCAGGACACCTGGGATTGGGGGGTGGGGTTGGTGCTAACATGAAGCTTAGATAAAAATGATGACCTACAGTAACAGAGGTGAATATACCTGGCTGCCTTGACCAGTATCAAGGAAGGATTTAAAAGGCTCTGAGAGATGCAGTGTGAAATAATGGATTTATTGTATTAGACCTGAGAACACACCTGCTACGTATATTCCCTGGAAAGTCCCAGACTACACTCCCTTCACTAAGGCAATAAGAAATATGCAAGTGAGGGGGCATCCACTTGGCTGAGAATCTCAGTAGTGGCGGTCTTATAAAGGCAAGAGTGGACTATAAGAGGTGCTGCTATGGGTTCTCTAAAGTCAGTGGGGATAGTGGGATTCCGGAACAGCAGAAACCAGGTAAATCATTTAGCCATCAGAGGCATGGGAGGTGTAAGTTAAAGGAAAAAATGGCTGCAAAAGCATCCTGCTGGCTTTTAAACATAGAACAGGGTCCACTGCATAATTTGTAGGGCCCAGTGTAATGTGAAAATTCTGGCTCCCTGTTCAAAATTATTAAAGTTTTTAAGTGGCAACAGGAGAGTATTTAAACCAATATGGAACCCTTCTAAGCATGGGTCCCTCTTCCATTGCACATCCACGAAGCCAGCCCTGATACAGGGATCTATGGTAATGATAATAGGCCACAGTGTTCCTAGGGCTAACACAGATGGGAAGTCAACAAAGATACTGTTTGACTTATGTAAACAAAAATATACCAAGAATAGGTAAGATAAGGCTGGTATTAACTGCCACAATGAAAAAATCATAATCCCTCACTAAACAGACTTGAGTCAATTCTCAGACCAAGAACACTCAGCTCCAGGTCCTGTAGAGCCAAGACTCTGCAAAGCCACAGGCTAAGTGGAGACTGACTGATAACTCAGGTTGGAGTCCTGACACTTTGAATTTGGAGCCTTGGAAGTGGGTGAGGGTGATTAAAATACCAGGACAAATTGTGTGGAAGGAGAAGAGACTATAATTAGTGACGGTGCAAGGAGTCTGCTGTCTGTGGATGGTGGTTTCTGACGCATCTCAAGATTAATTTATGTCCCATTATGAATCGACTTGGAAAGCCACTTTTGAATCATCACCATTTTGTAAACTCTGCAACTGAGGCCTCATATTGCTTAAATAATAAGTGAAGAATGGATGGCACATCCTTCTGATTTCTTGTATAGTTTTACAAGTTAATGGAGGGAAATGAGGTCCACCCTCTCTCTCCCCATCTAAATGAGCCCCAGGACAAATGACTGAGAGTCCCTTCTTGGTCTGTCCTGCCTCCCTTTCCAGTCTTTCTTTGTATGTACGCTTTACCTACCATTCATACACAGTACAGCAGCAATACTGAATGTCTTCCATCCTTGTGTTACTCCTTCTCTCTTCTCCTGATCTTCCAGACATGCCATTCCTTCCTTTTGGAATACTCCTCTGTCCACTCCACTTCCCGTTTCCACCTACTGCTTAGCCAATACTCACTGCTTAGTTCTCAAATTGAAAGCTTATATCCACAGGCTAGCTTAGATTAATTTAGGCCTTATCCACCACTTTATCCCAGGCTCACGTACTTGACTCGTACTTATTTTCGATAAAAGATAATAAATGTTTTATATTTTGATTTTTTCTTCCATTTGAATAGATTTAATTCCAAATTTCATTTTAAACACCTTTTATTTCATCCTTTATAGAAGCTATTTTGAGAAATTATTTGGGGAAATAAAAGGAATCTTAGTACCACCTTTAGTTTACTAAAGATCTTTATCTTCCAACTATTATAATTCTTTGTTCATTCTTTCTGCCTAAATTAAAAATAGGCCTTAAATGCAGAAAAGGCAAAGCATCATAGGAAAGCTTAACTTCTTATTTCTTTACAAGATTTTATTGACTAGTAATATTTATAATTCTTATGGAACTGTTACTTATTAACCACTTGTAACTCCATAAGCCCATCTCGTTTGTTCCAAAGGAAGAAAAAGGGGCTGAGGAAAAATCTGGAAGATGAATTTTCTTTCCAGTATATTTCTTGAAAATATTACAAACCACTGCGGTTGGGAACTAAAATCTCTAGCTCTGTGTTTCGACTTAATATCAGAATCTTCCCTTTAGCCTATTAACACAGTGTAATTAGTCAAGACAGCAGGAGTTTAGGATGAAGAAAGTTTGTGTGTATGTGTTCGTGTGTGTGTGTGTGTGTGATTTTCAAATGTGTGTGCACAAGTGTTTTCTATGTGCACTTTTCTTGTGATAGTGGATTTGGGACATACATGCATTTTTGGTAATACAGAGAGGTATAAAAGATTTCTACTGAGGGGATGTCTTTGCATTTCTTTCTGCATTACTAGTACCCTCCAGCAGTAATTTCTAAATTGTGCCACCTTCTGAACGTGATGGCTAGGAATGCCCCTGTTTGGAGATCATTATACAAGCCTCTGTATGATGCTTACTCATCTGGAAAATGGAGAAAAACTGGATAACAAATGTGACCAAAAAAAAAAAAAATCACTCAAAGTAAAAATTTAAATTAAAGTGGCCAGCCATTCCCAGGGTTCACCACAGACAAGGAATCATATGCGAAGGATGTTCACCCTTATGCTCTGGTTACTGGCTTAAGTGAATTTGGGCAATTCACTTAACCTCTCCATGCCCCCATTTCCTTCTTCTGGCATCCTATGACACTGGTAGTGAATTTCCTTGCAGTAATGTGACAATTACCCGATTAGTGACTATTAAAACCCTGTGAAGATAGAATGCCAGGAAATGCTTAATAAAATGATAAATAAGGAAAAAATGGACAGTAAAGGGCCTGTAGCCACAGCTGGAAAAATTATTAAAGGTTACTTTGAGAGGAACAATGAGAGATGTCTCCTAACACTGTCTAATTGCTGACTGCCTGATCTTGTAACTCAGAGCTTGGCCTAAGCTTTTATGGTGCGTGACAACTGGGTCTTCCACACCTGCTTCATGGAGAGGCTGCCACCCTAGCCAAGTTCCTAATCACAGCAGCATCTGAACTTTCCCCCTGAGACTCACTTTCATTTCATAGACACCTCTTGTTTAAAAACTAGACTTTTTCTTTTTTTTGGCAAAGACAGAACACTAAGTCATTTCTTTCCCCTCCAGAGCAAACTTCCCCTCTTTTCTCTCTAGAATGGTTTTACTTCTGTCATTCCCTGTAGTTCAAAGGCAGAAATAGAAAATAATGGGATTTGGTTGAAGGGTTATAATCCTAAGAATTCCAAAACTTTTCATCCAAGGGCCATTTCTAAAGAGAGTTTTTATCCATTTGTAATTTCAGCTGAGAGCTATTCAGCCTGACTCAGGAGGCACCACATAAAGGCTTTAATATTCACTGGTCTGCCACTGTCCCTTTGCAAGGGCAGAGACAGAGCCTCTGTGCGGTGCTTCTCAGCCTATTTGTGAGAGCATTCATTTGAGAGAGGAAGAGCCTGGAGCTAAACTGGGAGGAATTGAAGGCTGTTTCCTTGACCGAATCTACTGTCAGAGTAGGGACTTCCCCATCTCTACCCACTGAAGGAGGCCTTAACATTTATTACTAGTCAGGCTCAGCTAGGAAGGTATATTATTGAAGTAGGCTTATTTTCATTTAGGAAGGCAGCATGACAATAAGGAAGAGGAGATGGTGCTTTGTGACCCAAATGTCAGAAGGGATGTGAGCACACAATACATACACACATATGCACACACACATATACATACACACACACACACACACACGCTCATGCTTCACCACCTCATCTTTCTGGTTTCAAGGAAACAATGAGATGAATCTCTTTTCTACGGAAGAACCTGAATGTGTCTACAGAGGTTGGACATGTGCTCTTGTCTATAGTCCATACCTCTGCCTTCCTGGCTATAACCTGGAGTCTGCCAGCCATTATTCAGAATGAATAGGGAAGCTCCGAGCATTTTTTCCCATTAGAGTAGGAAAATAATATAGAACAGTAACTTTTAGAAATACCCCTGTAGTATCTAATGATTGCCTTAGGAGGGGATAAGAATAATTTATTTCCGTGCAGTCCCAAGCCTTTAGGATTGAGCAATAAGGCCTCCCCAAGTACTTAGAGAACAGGGAAATAAGGTTGTCCTGTGAGAATTAAATGACTTGAAAACAACGCTTAGCAAAATGTTTTCTAGTTCCATGGGAACATACTAGAATATCACTTCATTAGTGAAATGGTCACATCTGCAGTCAGCATACATCATGTGAAAGGAGCAGCCACATAGCAAGTTGTCTTCAGAGGATCCAGCTGCCTGCAAAATCCAGGGGACAGAAAGAGAGACCAGGAGGTTGTGAGTTCCTGATCACCAAGCCTCATAAGGTCTGGATGAACCATCCTCAAGACCTTTGGCCACATTCTGTTCTAATTATGCAGTTACTAAGCAGCCCATTGATTTAATACTTCATCTTACCCGATACTTACATATGGAAAAAAACTCCTGAGTAGGAGATATAAGCACCTTATTCACCAGAGAGAAATATTCCCTATTTACAAATTAATTACTTGGCTATCTAGTTCACCTATTAGTTTCAAATTAGTTCTGATAAGTTTGTCTCTAAGAGTCTAATTATTTATGTGTTTACTTTTAAAATTTGGTTTTCATACCTGTAAGACCAAGAATCATGGTGAATTCACTAAGGCAATGCCACCCAGGGAGGAATCTTGGAGGTCAGCCACTGCATCCTGGTGATTGTTCCTACATGAATGTTTTCTCCCATTTAAATTTCAATAATTCCTCGTTTATACAGGTATGGTAAAGAATCTCTAGAAATTGAAATAATTATCATGTTTCCCTAACGTATGAAGCTGATATTGTTTTTTATAAAATTGAGTCTTTTCCTCTGGAATGCACATTTTTTTCATTTAGGAATCTGGTTCCTAGCAATGTGCAGACTGATAACACCTGGTAATTCCCATAGCTAAAGGGCATGAGGAAAAACCAACTCCATTTTAACCAAGTTTGAGTGATTAGGACATAAAGCAGGAATTGATTTGTTCTAAATTCTTTTCTATCAAAACACACTCCCTTCAAGTTCAATATTATTTTCCAAATTCCCACTATGTGCCGGCCATTTGCTGGTCTTTGAAGATACACTGGTGAACAAGGCAAACCCTCACAGAATTTGTGGTTCAGTACAAGAGGTAAACATTAGGACAAACATTCCCAAGACAATCCATTGATAGGGACTGCAAGGGTGTTAAGTTCCAGGAAGAACACAAACAACATATAGCATTGAATGTAGTGGGGCTTATCAAGAATAGGTTCTCTGACAAAGTAGCATTTAAGCTTGGCCTTAAAGGGTAAGTAGGAACCCATCAGGGGATGACATTGAGGAAGAGCAACCAAACATAGAAAAAAAGAATGAACAGAAATCTTGACATCAAAAGGAAATTAGTATGTTTCACGAACTTGAAGGAGGCCAGAGTAGCTGAAAATGAGAACTGTGAGGTGAGAATGAAAGTTTAATGCAATCTGCCTGCATAGCATCTCAGTTTCCATTGTGGATTTTATTTATTCTTTTAGCAACTACCCATTGAGGGCCTACTTTGAACCAAGAACTAACTGTTCCAGGTATTCGCCATATATCAGGGTACAATCTCCTTGGGAGGGAGGCAAACAATAAACACATTTCTAGTATGTCAAAGGTGGTTAATATTGTGAAGAATAATAAAACAGACAAGGGAAACGGAAGCATGAGGGTTGAAGTTTGGGGACTATTTACATAGGGTTTTGAGGGTTGGCCTAACTGATAAGTTGGTGTTTGAGCAGGCGAGTGCCATGATTTAATTCCCATTTAAACAGCTCACTCTGGTTTTTGTGTTGAGCAAGATGATGAGGTGTGGAGTGGGGGAGGGAAGGGACACGGCAAGAAAACCACTTAGGAAGCTATTATCTTCAACTTGAAAGTAATGGGGAATAATTAAAGAGTTTTAAGTCAGGGAGTTATACTTCGTTAAAATATCATGATACATATTCTAATTATAAACCTCAGTTTAACAATTAATTAAAAATACAAATACCTTAGTAAATTTAAGTACTGTCCTATCTTAAATTAATATATTAATTAATTACTGCTAAATTTCACTTTGATTTTTCTATTTACCTTTTTTCTTTTTTTTTTTTTTAGTTTCCTCTAACTTGCTATCATTTGTCCTGGATGCATTTTCCAACTCTTTTCTGGTGTTGGCATAAACTGGACTAATTCTAGCTCTAATAGCCCTACTAAGAAAACATTTGGTCTGTGTTTTTCCAGTCTCAATAAATCCCTTGGATTCCTAAGGCTTCCTTGTGTAACAGATAAAGGCTGCACTGGAGTACAAGAAAAATTCGACTCATCAATACTGTCAAGAATTCTAATATCACTCATTCTGGGATTTCTTGCTCCCTCTGCTGGATTGTACAAAATTCCCAGAGTCATGGTGCTGCCAGAGAATGGAGAAATTTCCCTTCCATTCTGTCCGCAAGTTGTGTGGCTCCTTCCTGAGCTCCCATGGGCAGTTTGAATGGAGATGACACCATTGATGGCATTTAGTTGCTCAACGGTAAACTCACTCATGAGAACACAGCTCAGCAACCAAAGCTTTGGCCCTTTAGTGTTGGTTGCTGCTGCCCTCGCATCTGATATCCTGCTAATTCACTGCTGCTGTGTGCAAGAGAATTTTTAGCCATGGACTCTCTCAGAAACTGGCAAATTGTAGTCTTCATTTCCAGAGAACCCACAGTCCAGTCTTCCAGGTGTCGGATTCAGATTCTCAGAAACTAAACTTCTGGAAAGTCATGTGAGTACCTCTGGAATTAGATACCCCTTGACTAACCAGACCACAGCATCTGGCCTGTTCTCAAAGACAAGTATAATAATGACTCTGTATATGTGTAGAACTCCTTTCGTTTCAGTTTTCTACTAAACTAGCTAATAAGCTTTGCAAAGGATATGGACAGCATATACATGGACACTCCCCATACCCTCCAGTGACATCTAAACTGCTCACAGTGGTTTGCCTGAAATCTGGTGGTCAGCACAGCCCACACTAAGTGAAGATTCAGCTAGGTTCAAGGATTCAGGACTTGAGCTAACTGCCTCTCTTACCACAAGGCAGGCAAAGAAAACATGTCAAGACCTAAATATCTCTTTAGTACCATAATAAGGAAATTCTTGTCCTGTATTTACTTCTGTGTTCTCTTTCTTAAAGAGTAGTCAAATTTACAAAATAGTCCTGGCCCCATCTCCCAACCTGAGACAGCATCACCCCTTCCTTCTCCAACTGCTAACAAAGAAGGAAGAGCATTCTAAAACAGAAGGGAAAATAAACCCCACACACAAATTAATATCTCCATAATTTACCATGTATCATTAGTATAAGTGTAAAATGATTTCTGGTTCATAACATCTCTTTCCTTCCTTCTTCCCTTCCAACTAATATGAAAGAACAGAGGCTATTTTACCCACCATACATTCCTGAAGATTTTAAGTTGCCTGGCGTACTAGGTCTCAATTCTCATTTCCAGTTGAGACAAAACTTTTCTTGGCAACTCTTTATATTCTTTCCACCACCAACTCTTCTGATTAACATCTAATCTCATAAATTTATTTTTATACATAATTTTGTTGATTGCCAACCATTTTAGATCTGGGTCACCATAAAATATTGATGAAAGTTTATGCCTTTTAATTTTCAGGACGTAAATTCTTAAACATTTAAGCTGATATATTTTTAGAAAAGAATGTGCAAAGACCTTTTCTCAGAAACCAACAAAGTCCCTTCAGTCCACTCAGGAAAAGGAACTATAGGCTACACTAAGTGGAGGATGATAAAGAAAATATCATTTGAGAGGGAGTGGGGAGGGCTTCATTCATGAGATGATAACATTTCAAATATCTACCACTAATACTAGTTATAACTGTAGCTTCAACTTCTAGTCAGCCTCTGTCTTGGTGGGGCTTCTTAGTTTTCATAAGCAAACATCAAGGTTACCTCAGTTTGACTGACTCTTATAGGTATGGCTCTGCTGTCCATTAGTTTAAAAATATCTACACTCCAAGTATTGGTTCTATTTGATGCTCTATATTTATACTTGATTGTAAAAACTATTTGTGATGGATTAGCTGAACAATATGAAATCTTTCTTTACTCTGTTCTAATTTTATCCTTGGATCATTTGGGACTGCTGTTGAACTGCTACTATGAAACTGTGCCTTAGTATCATGGCAGTTTGAAGAACTGTCATTGAAGGATGTTTATGAGTAAATATCTTCACCCTACATTAATTGTAAGGAGATCGTTGAGGGCAGCTTTTCCCTTATCACACACTCTCCTTTTATGAGGCTCTATCAGGGACATTTTTATTGTCAGGTTTCAATAAGAAAAAAGATTGCCTCTCCGTTGTTCTTTTTTTTTTTTTTTTAACAAACTAAGTGAAATTTTATGACATGCTGAACACTGACAGGTATAAGTATACACCGATGAACACAAAGAGATGTGGTCCCTATACTCAAGGAACTTAGAGTTTAATAAATGAGACAGGTGTGAAATATACTAACCTATAAAAAATGTTGAAATGAAGCTGTAATGTGTTCTGTGAAGAACACAATTGTGCCATTTTCAGGGCACAGAATAAGGACTTGACCTATTTGTGAGGTCAGAGAAGAAATGAAAGGGGAGATGGGAAGTCATTGAAGATTTTCAGCATGTTGGGAAAGCTTGATATGACTAAATTTATGTTCTGAAAAGAACACGCAGATGCAGTGTGTTTCCCTTTTGGAACAGGCTCCTAGGAAGCACAGACCAAATTTCCAGCCCATTTTTCCCCAAGTCTGTAACACATGATGACATTGGTTTCAGTCACTAACTTTATCCCTGACTCAATATTACTCTTCCTTCTCTTGATTTCCCTTTATCTTATTTTTCTTTTTTAGCAAATTTTATTTTATTTTTCTGTACATATTTATAATTCATATAATTTTGGGGGGGATATAGAGGTAAGATACTAATAATAAACAAATGAAAGAGAATATGTTCTAGTTCTGAAAACGTTGACAATCGATTTGAAGAATTAGTGAAAGAGTATGGAAGAAATGGCTCTGAAAAATACAAAAGACAGATAAGAGAATAGGACTTGATAGATCATTTCACAGATAAGAGAATATAATTTTTAAGCAAAGTTGATTTGAACCAGTCAGCAGCCTTGGGATCTCAAGCAAACCCTGTGTCTTTTTCAATATAGATACACTTTTATCTCTTTCTCTTTTGTTTCTGTTAATCTTGGGTCTCTTGTTCTTTTGCTTTCTAAATTGCTTGCTGTTAGGCAATAAACTCAGCAAAGAAAGAGAACTTGCTTTTATTTATTTATTTTTCTTTAACCCTTCCCCCTACCCACACCCCTCTTAGCATTCAAAAGCGTTCATTCTTTCTCATAGTTTACATTTGTTATTGGTAGGGTTGGTCTCTGGGTTTCCAAGCATTGGCATGTAAAATTGACAATTGCAATTAGTATTTCTTCTCTGTTTTCCCTCTACTCCCCTCCCTTTCAACAGTTAAGAGAGAAAAGAGTATCTTTTGGCTGTGAAAGAGCCAATGTTCCTATATAAAATGCTGATGAACCCTGCCACCAGCTTACACAAAAAATGAGTAGAGGGGCTTTCCTGGTGGTGCAGTGGTTGAGAGGCCGCCTGCCGATGCAGGGGACGCGGGTTCGTGCCCCGGTCCAGGAATATCCCACATTCCGCGGAGCGGCTGGGCCCGTGGGCCATGGTCGCTGAGCCTGCGTGTCCAGAGCCTGTGATCCACAACGGGAGAGGCCACAACAGGGAGAGGCCCGCGTACCGCAAAAAAAAAAAAAAGAGTAGAAAGATATTACATGGTTTTTAAAAAATTTTCTGATCATATTTTTATTTCATCCCAATGTTTTGGGGCTAAAACAGTAACATATAAACATATAGGCAAATTTTCCTTTCATTAGTTAACCTGTTATAGCTATCAGGTCTAATGAGGTCATCTTCGAAAAAACAAATGAAAGGATCACCGCAGAGGCTGCGGGTGAGGTAAAACGATGCTGGGTGTCAGGAGCTGGAGGTTAACCTGCAGGCCAGTGAGAAACACTGAGCACCAGGGGAAAGTGGATGGAGAGAATTTAGGGTTTTTATGGAAGGTTTTCTTTTTTCCCCTGTGAAAGCAACTTTAACCTTGTAAAAGATCTACTTTTGTCTCTTAACCTGGCTTTGAAGTAGAATGACCCTGAGAGGGAAACAATAGCAGCAGCGAAGCATAAAGGGTAAAAATTCTAGGAGGCTTTTCACCATCTTCAGGGTCTTGTTTGGGGCAATAGCAAAGTATATCCACTAAGAAAAAGGCATCAAGATCAGTAAAACATGTTCCTGCTCTCTCCTCTTTTCAAGATTGAGCTCTGTGTTCACTTACTCTTTATGAGGGAACTTTCTGTCGCCCTGCTTCAGCTGGAAGGCATTTTTCTTTTTCTTCACTCTTGGAGTATTTCCTTCTTTTTCCTTCCTTTTCTTGCTTCCTTTCCCTCATTTTCTCTCTTTATTTTAAAGCTGCTTTAAGAGCCTACCACCTGGCAGCAGCATGGAAAGCCGGCAGGTGAGCTACTTGAGGGCCACAGGGTGGAGACTGCACCTAGTCTGCAGGGCTCTGAAGGGACACTTTGGAAAAGCTTTCGCCTGCAGACCTGGAGCAGAAGCAGGCAGGTGTTCCTGCTGCACTTGATACAGCCTCATTAATAGTTAGAAATCCTCGGTTGAGGTTCAAAAATCTGATATTTAGTTACATGAACACATACTCTGGACTAGAATTTATCATGATTATTGGATTTAATTTGGGAGATAGATGTATAATATTTGGACTTTTTATATTACAGTTATAATTTTTATTGACCTATAGACATATACGTGGATTGTGTGTGTAGAGATCTATTGTCTATCTATCTATTTATCTATTTATATCAGGCAACTAGAGCAAGAAGAATATCAGAGCCAATGCCCCTGAAGGACTCACCTGGCCTCCTTTCTAACACTCCTCCTCCTCCAGGTGTAGCCACTGTCCCAACTCAGAACACTAGGAATTTGTTTGCCTGTTGTTTTTTTTGTTTTGTTTTTTGCGATATGCAGGCCTCTCACTGCTGTGGCCTCTCCCGCTGCGGAGCACAGGCTCCGGACGCGCAGGCTCAGCGGCCATGGCTCACGCGCCCAGCCGCTCCGTGGCATGTGGGATTCTCCCGGACCGGGGCACGAACCCGTGTCCCCTGCATCGGCAGGCGGACTCCCAACCACTGCGCCACCAGGGAAGCCCTGTTTGCCTGTTTTATGTTCTTATATCAATGCCTGGCTCCTGGTGCTCAGCAACAGGTTTGTGAGATTCGTACATACTGTTGTGGCAGCTGTAGATTGTCCATTCTCATAGTGTGTCACGGTGACTCTCAAAACGTGTCCCCAGAGCATCAGTGTCAGCATCATAGAAACTAATTAGAAATGCAAATTTCTGAGCAAATTCTTGAACGCCCACTTTGCCCTGCTGAATGATAAATTTTGGGGGTGGGGCACTGCCTTCTGTGATTTAACAAACCCTCCAGATGATTCTGACGCCCACTAATTTTCAGAAACACTGCTATATAGTATGCTCTGAATATATTGTGATATATTTATCATTCTACTGCTGATGGACATTTGGGCTGTTTCCGGTGTAAAGTTATTATGAAGATGTATGAATTTTCCAGTACATGCCTTTTGGTGATCATGAAAATGCACTTATTGTATGTGTATACCTAGGAGTATAATTTCTGGGTTATAGGATATGCCTTTGTTCAGTTTTAGTACATATTATCATACAGTTAATCTCAATGGTTACACTAATTTACATTCCCCAGCTGTATACAAAAGTTGCAGTTTTTTAATATAGTCACCAAAACCATATTTGGTATTCATTTTATTTTTATCCACCATTCTGATGGCGGATAGGGTATCTCATTGATGTTTTTGTTTGTTTGTTTGTTTGTTTGTTTTGTGGTGCGCTGGCCTCTCGCTGTCGTGGCCTCTCCCATTGTGGAGCACAGGCTCTGGATGTGCAGGCTCAGCGGCCATGGCCCACGGGCCCAGCCGCTCCGTGGCATGTGGGATCTTCCCGGACCGGGGCGCGAACCCGTGTCCCTTGCATTGGCAGGCAGACTCTCAACCACTGTGCCACCAGGGAAGCCCCTCATTGATGTTTTAATATGCATTTCTCTAATGACTAGTGATACTGAGCACTTTGTCATATATTCATTAGCCATTTGTACATCTTCCTTATTGAAGTATACACTCAAATATTTTCCCATTTTCCTATTAAGCTGTCTATTTTTATCTCATTTTTAGATACAAGTCTTTGTCAGATAGATGCACTGCAAATATCTTTTTCTACTTTGTAGGATGCAAGGCAAATATGGTTTTGATAACAAATATTCCCAAAGTATAAGTATAGACGAAAAGGCTACCTTATAACTTAAATAGTTTTTCAACATAAGTTCTATTTCCTGATTATCCACTAACTTTCTCTTCTAAGGAAACATTATTGCATGGAGTAGCAGAGCTTTGTTGCATTATGGACACAGCCAACGAGATGCTGATAAAACCAGACAAAAGTTTATAAGGAATATTTGGGGCAGGTCAGTCTCTCCCAGAAAACTCTAAATACTCTAAGGCTTAGGCATGTGCATCCACATTTTTTCTGTATCTTATAATCACTGTCCCATTTTCTTTTAAATATGGTTCCTAGGTGACTGGCAAGTAGCCCAGTCATAGACCATGGATGATAAAGGAGGCATAACAAATCTGTGGGGAGAGGAAAAGGTTATTCAATAAACAGAGCTGGGGCAACTGGTTGGTTATTTGGATAAAAATCCATTCAGATTTTGGTCTCAAGCCATTTATGAAAATATGTTCCAAGTGGAACAAAAAAAAAATGTAAAAATTCCAACCATGAAGAACTAGAAGATAATATTTGTGAATTTTTTTATTATTTCTTAATGTGAAAGGGAAAGATACATAGAGATAACTATATGACAATTTGAAACTTTTGAACTTCTAAATCCAAACTGAATTAACAGGAAAAGCAAACTGAACAAATTATTTTCAAGAACTATGACACAGAGTTCATACTCTTAATCTTAAATTCTTAATATATAAGGATCCTGAACAGTTAGGAAAAACGTTATGGACCCAGTAGAAAATGTACAAAAAATAAGAAAAGTTTATTTAAAAGACATGAAATTCAACTAGCTTTTAAGTTAACAGTTGTTTAAAAAATAAACATTTTTTTAAAAGGAAGGGAAGAAAAAGTCCAAACACACATAGTCAAAGAAATAAAAATTAACCTTTTTAAAAATCGCATTTCCCGTATTGCAGAGAGTTTATGCTCAAGTGTAGTTTGAATTAAGAAAGAAAGAAAGAAAAACTCTCATGGAGAAGCAAAAATAATTTCTGTTGTAACAAGGAGAGGAGAGAAAAGAGAAGAGAGAAAAGAGAGCTGATTCTGCAATTGCTAGGGCATAGTGAAGAAAGAAAGGAATCTTTAGACAGGTTGCTGGCAGCCCTGAGAGGGTGGCCGTTTAGGCTATCAAAATAAAACAACAATAATTTTTAAAAAAATAAGAGGAAATAAAATAGCAAATAATTTGAAGAGGATCAGAGATGATGATGTCATTAATTAGAATTGAAGAATATAGAGCAGTTCGCATTTTTACAGGGAGGAAAAAATTTATTTGTTGTGTTCAAAATGATCCAGGCACTGTGGTTAGTGCTAGATCGACAAAGATGAATGCAGCTCACCCCTGCCTTCAAGGAGCTTAGACAGGTTACATGATAATTTGAATAAAATATTGTTGAAGCTGTTACAGTGTTGGCAACTTGAATAGGATTTTATTAAATCTGCCTGGGGAGGGTTTCTCTGGTGGCACAGTGGTTAAGAATCCGCCTGCCAATGCAGGGGACACGGGTTCGAGCCCCGGGCCGGGAATATCCTACATGTCGCGGAGCAACTAAGCCCATGTGCCACAACTACTGAGCCTGTGCTCTAGAGCCCGCGAGACACAACTACTGAAGCCCGCATGCCTAGAGCCCGGGCTCCACAACAGCAGAAGCCACTGCAGTGAGAATCCTGCACACCACAATGAAGAGTAGCCCCGCTCACCGCAACTAGAGAAAGCCCATGTGCAGCAGCAAAGACCCAGTGCAACCAAAAATAAATAAATAAATAAATTTATTTAAAAAAAAAATTTGCCTGGGGCACTTCAACCCAGCACGCTTGAAAACACAAGCTGCTTCTGCTGCGTGTGTGTGTGTGTGTGTGTGTCTGTGTGTTTTAGTTCAACCTAAAAACTGATGTTTATGATGCTGACCCTGATTCATAATAAGTGGCAAAACTCAGTTAGTATATTCTGTTAAAGATGATGGGGAAGTACAGGGAATATTTTTTAGAATGATTTGCAGCACAACTAATTTTAAAAACAATTCTGGCTCTTACAGAGTTAATCTCCAACTATCTCTGAGTCAATGGAGAGCTCTGCAGAGCTGATCGCTGCATATGCTACTTCAACACATAGGATTGATTGAAGCATTAACGTGAGCTGCTATTCCACTTCCTTTGGGAGTACAGACCAAAATACTGGAAAGATGGGTGGCTGAGAGGATAGACACCCGTTTAATTTTTACAACACACAAATATCCCACATGCCAATCACTTTACAGAAAGTCATACAGGAGGGAGATTCTAATACCTGATATTAAAGATACCACAAAAATCTGTTGTTTCAGTGAATTATTATGATTTAGATTGTTTTTTGCTTGATTCATCTAAGTAATTACCTCAAACCTCTGCTGTATTTTTTAATATCATGCTTTGGTTTACTATTGTTACTACCTGGAGAAATAAGTAAAACATTGTAAAGTACCTTTGCTTTTTGCAAACTAAAATCTTTGTTTTTGGAAAACACTGTATTTGGTAATATTATCAAAAACATTACTTTTTTCTAGAATTAGAAACAGCATGAACAGAAGAAATCTGAAAGTGTACTGGTTCAAAAAAAAGTTTTCTGCTTCATGTAATTGATTTTCTGGGAAATTTTATGACAAATATTCATCCATTGTTTTTGTAGTAATCATTGCATCGTGAAATTAAAACAGACTCAATACCGAGCATTTTTAAAACAATTATCCAGCAGTGAAATTACTATATATTTCCTTCTAAAAATAAATTGTATCATATGTACATTGATGTGAAAAATGGCTGACCTTTTTTATTCAGTTCAGCAGCAACATTCATTAGACTCGCTTTTTAATTTCTTCAACTGGAGCACGTAAAATGCAAGGCAGGGCTGGGGGTTTAGGATGTGAACACGTGTACGTGATTCCTTTTGATCAAGAGCAGAGCTGACCCTTCTACCCACCCAGCTTTCCCTTTGTGCTTGTGTGTTCTGAACAGCCTTTCGGAACAGAGTCCCAAATTTCAATGATGTCCCAAATCACAGGATTAATGTGTCTACAAACAGACCTCTTATGCCTCCAAAATGAAGTACTCCTTGCTAATTTCTCTTCAAGACACCAGCTTAATTGCATTTTAAACAAATGGGCTGCTTTGCTGGCCAACTTTTAAATGAGATAACAGCAATGTTCACTCTCCAGCAGTGATGAGTGCCTTGCAGTAGATTCAAAACTCTGTTCAATAACAGGTTTAATCTCACACAAGCAGATTTACTGCAGAATAAACTGCCACTGGGTTCATAATTAGTAAAACAACAACAAAAAAATCCAACCTACTAAATATTATTTTCCAAAGCAGCAGGCAATGTTTTAGTGGAACACTTCAGTCCTGTTCTTTGTGAGTTTTATTGATTTTATATATGATATTGGGAATTCATGTTATGATTTAAGATAATGTTCTTTATCGATCACGTAAGCAGTTGTTTAGCTAACCAGTAACAAAATGATACCCCCATTCACAGGATATGTGACATACACAGCTGGGGAGACTACAGTGCTTCTCTCTTTAATGTTTGTCTCTTCTTTAATTTTTTTTTTTTTTTCCTAAAAGCATATTCACTGCTGGAAAACAACAGCCAAAAAGCATTTGTGCTTCAGAAACAATCTTCTCATAATTTTCTTTGTTGCAGCTCTTAGTGGGCAATTGTGATTCAGTGAAAACCCCGTTCAACAAACAGATGTTACAAAGTATATTCTCTGCTTGCTGCATCTAAACAAATATTAATGAGGTAATTGGAACTATTAAGAAAAAAAGATAGTGCTAAGTATGTGTTTATAGTCTTATGTATGAGGCTATACCCTTCTAAAATTTCTCATTTATATTGAACAATAGTAAGATATCGTTATAGTGATACGCCAAGGGACACATTTTTCATAATTGTCTTAAATATCTGTGTGAAAACCTGTATTACACAATTCTAAAACGCTCATCTGCCATAAGAATGAACAAAAGCTTTTGTGTAAAAGTAGAGGGAAGCAACTACATGTATTTTAAAAAATCTATTTCCTTACATACACCATACACATATTTTTAAAAATCTTACTGTTTTATTTGTGTGTGTAAATATAAACTATATGTGTGATAGTCAAAAAAAAATCATATATCTTCAAAATATTTGATCAGTGTGTTTTCCTGACATTTTTCAGACAGAAATAAGTTGTCTTCAGTACAAGCACTCGCTCACCTCCCATCACTCAAACACGTAGTAATGGCATGTGAGGCTAGCTTTATTTCTGGCATTAACCTTTTGATAATGAGTGTTACATCAATTGGAATTTGAGGAATCTAAGTGTACCGCTGTGCAGTTTATATTTTTAAGACCCCCAAAGCAAATTAAACCTCAGTGAGTCAGACATCATATTCACAGACAATAGCAGTTTTAAGAAATAACTAAAAAATACCAATTTACAAATAAAGCTTTAAACTCTATAGACTTACCAAGTGGTGATTTAAAGAAGAATTACTCATTCTTGTCTTCATTTAAATTGCCCCTAATTTGTACTGATCCTGAAGATTAAAAGTTAAGAAAAAGAAAGGAAAGAAAATAAAGTATTTCCAGTTCTATCTCTGACTAATTAAGCGTGGTATTTCTAAGCCATAAACCCAAAGAATTTTAGTAGTGAAAGGCCTCAGGAATGACCCAATTCCCATAACTCACAAAGGAGGAAACTAATGTTCAGAAGAGTGATGTGATAAGCCCAAGGGCACATTTTTCATTCGTCTCATCTATTATATAGGAGCAATGTTTATTCTTTTATCACATACCTAATAAATATCGTAGTCTACACTCCGATGCATCAGATTCCAAAGTCGTTGCTCCTAACCACACACAGTGGATGACCTCACCAAAATATGTCCGCCTCACAGATCTTATACAACATCGCATTCTTCTTGTTCTGATCATTTCAATTTTGGCCTGTGGGCGATGGAACGAGAATTTTTTATTAATGTGCTTCTTCAATTTTATTGAGGTATAATATACATGTAATAAAATGCACCCATTTCTAAGTATACAGTTTGATGAATTTTGACAACCACCATCTCCACCAAGATACAGAACATTGCTTTCATTTCAGAAATTTCCTTCTGGTCCTTTTGCAATAAATCCACTCCCATCACCCACCATAGGAAATCACTAATCTAATTTCTATCGTTATAGAGAGAACTGTTCTAGAACTTTATATAAATCAAAGCAGAATTTTATTTATTAATCTGATTTGGCAAGTACTTATATAGAGCTTTTATGTACCAGACACTAAGTGCTATACAAATATTGTAATATTTAATTCTCATAACCATCATAATGTAGATATTGTTATCTCCATTTTCTAGATACTAAAACAGAAGAGCCCAGAGAAGTTAAGTAATAGTCCAAGGTCACACAACTAGTAGATGGTGGACCTGTAATTTTAGCCCCACCAGTCTGGTTCTAGAGCATGTGCCTTAACCACTACATAATGCAGCATGAGAAAGATGATAATAATAGATAATAGCTAAATGCTTTTCTCTGCTAGCCACTCTTCCAAGCACTTACAGATATCAGCTCATTAGAATAATCCTTTTGTGTAGGTAATACTGTTCTCTTCATAGATGAGGAAGTGGAGGCAGAGGGAGGCACAGGAAGGTTATAAACCAAGAACTTGACATATATTATGTCTGACTCTCCAAAGCCTAGAAGAGTAGTCTGATGTATGATAGGTGCTCAATTACACACATACACACACACACATATTATACATATTATATATCATATGTAATATATGACATTAACTATGTAATATATACCATACATAGTATATATTTTACATACATAATCACATATACAATTTTTGAATCTGTAATATATATCATTATTATATTAATGAATTCACTTGATAAATGAATCTTTTTTGTGTTGATTTTATTAGTATCCCCATTCTATAAATGAGAAAATAAAATAAGCATTCAGAAAGAGAAAGTTAATAACATTCCAAATTTATAAACCTAGTGAATGGATTGTTTGGTTTTGAAGGCAAGTGTATTGTTTTCCAAATAGCACACATTTTTCACTCTATTTTCCCACCATTTTTCAGCTACTCTGGTAGGTACATTTACGGCATAACTCGTCATATATACTCATCACAAAGACCCTATGGAGAAGGTTTCTCACCAGCTGGCATGTTAGATAACTCGTGTGCAGGGGTTATGAGCACATTCCCCCAGTCACCTAGCTGGAAAGCTTATACTCTATGCTCAAATTCAGGTTAGGAGTTGAGTCTGATGTTGACAAATTTGAAAATCTTCATTGTGTAGGGGACACAATGAAAGTGCTTGAGTTGCTTAAATAGAGGCTGAAAAGGGCTAACACAAAGCTAGTCAAAGTAATTTATAACTAAGTGAGTATTTCCAAGTGCCAGAAATTTTATATACTGCATTTACTGAATCTTAGTCACCATCAATTGTAAGACACATTCTGATTTCTGATTTGTTGAAATATGAAAGCAATCATGATTTGGAATCGATGATATATACAGTGTTAACTCTAACTCTTAAAATGACCCCATATGATTATTATCTCTTTTTCAGAGGAGGAAAACAAGGCTCAAAGAGAAAAAGTGACACGTCTATGGGCTCAGATTTGGATTTGGGTGGCTCTGAAGCCTATCATTTCATGAGGCCTGTCTCATCTATCATAGTTTTCTGCACTGCCAGATTATTTTGCATATTTGGGCACCACTCCTGTAAATTGGGGAGATTCAAGGTTTTTAGAGAGCATTCACTCTATGGGAAGTTTACCACTTTGCTAATCCAAATTATTGTCTGTTCGAACTTCTGAACTGCCTTTAAATTAGTATTGCGCCACACAATCTGCAATTAATTTGTTTTCAAAAGATCTCACGTTTTTTGCTCCTGTAGTTTGCTCAGACATGCACTTCCTTTAGTTACAAATGGCTAAATCTACTTCTTTCCAGAAGATCACCCTGTTTTTCATGATCAGCTAACTGCTAATGCACTATGCCAGTAAGGGAAGTATTGTATTTTGGCAACATGTTCCCTTCAATGTATCTTATTTTTACAGTGAACTCTTATAAGATTTTAGTAAAAAAATTTAGTCAAATAATTTTAGAAAATAAGTATGTTCACATGTTCTGATGCCTTTTTGTAATTTCAATTTTAAAGTAGTGTGAATTTATAGCTTCCCAAATATAACGCATCAGAAGAAAGACTGCTACACCCCTTGCAATTCCCATTTTGATCTTTCATCTCTGAATTCATGTCTCCTTGTTACTTTTACATATAGCAGGAAATGTTCATCTGATTCTTCCTCAGCTGGACAGGACTTTTATCTGAAGTCACAGCAAGGACTTTTTCTGAAGTCACAGCCATGACTTTACATCTATAATGTAGAAGACTAGATCTTCTAATGACAACTTTTTTCATATCAAATTAAAAGTTTCTTGTGAAGAGACCTATGTGATTTTGTGGAAATAAACTGACAAATAACTGACCATCTATCAAGGAGATATGATTTAGTTAACAACCACAGAAAAAACGCTTCCTAGACTTGTAATCTATGCAAATAATGAAATCTTTATTTTTCTTCTCAGAAAACTTTCAGTTATTCATAAACTTTGAAACGTATGGTGATACCACCTTCTATGTTTAATTTTTTTCCCCATTTTATTTCCACTCTCTCTCCATTGCTCTCTCTCTCCCTTTCCCCAGCTGCAGTTTATGAACCCAAATGAAAGAAGAAATATTCTAGAAATACAGCAAACTTAGACTGGACATTTCAGGTAGGTTTTCTTAATTCTTTAGGAATGTAAAACTCCCTTACGCATAAGCAACCCTTAAAAGTTGTCGGTGCACTTGAATCTTCCTTGTTTTCATTCAGTCTCCATAATTACCTCAAGACACAGTCAGGACAAGCAGCACTAGATGTCAGGGCTGGCTTCGTGGGTGTGGACTTGTGCAATCGAACAGGGCCTTGTGCTGGGAAAGGCCCAGCACTCTGTTTAAAGTTCTACTTAATAGTATTTTATCAGAGCCCTGCATTTTCATTTTGCACGAAACCCCCAAAATTTATGTAGCTGGTACTGTGAGTTATCCCCATATAATAGATAGGATGATTTCTTTCTCTGTTTTACATGAGAGGAATAGCTACCAAAGAGGAACCAAGAAAAGGGCAGTTGTTATGTTTTGGTTTCATTCTTTAGCTTAAAATGTAAATTGGCAAAACATGAGACACATTCATATTCAATTACTATCTACCACTAAATATAAGCCATTATTTTTCCTCACTGAAAAATCTAGACCCTAAAAAGGATGAATTGTCATATATTTGAATTCTCACAGTCTGTAATGTTATGGAATGATCTTTCAATTATTTTATTTTGAACATTA
This sequence comes from Phocoena phocoena, assembly GCF_963924675.1. Lineage (NCBI taxonomy): Eukaryota > Metazoa > Chordata > Mammalia > Artiodactyla > Phocoenidae > Phocoena > Phocoena phocoena. The sequence goes on along the minus strand of NC_089219.1, from coordinate 72,737,821 downwards.
GCTTGAGATAACTTCTAATTGCTAGTTTGTGATATTTATATATATATCACATGATAGATTCCATTAAAAAAAAGGCAAATAAATACATTTAGTCATTTTTGGACAAATTATCTCACAACTGTAAGTGTTGTATCTCACTGTAAAAAAAGCCTTCTTAAAACCATTTTTAAAAGATAAATGGTAAAATTTTACCTCATAGAGATAATAAAAATATGCCTTCAGGATAATTTAAAAAAAAAAAAAGGTAGAATGGTATGGGAATGGACGCTTGTAACTGCAAATAAAATTTCTAGTGACAGGATCATATATGAATTCAAAATGAATTCAAACAAATTTGACAGAAGCTGTGCTCTGGAAGATTGAGGAAGATGGCTCAAAGGGCAACTCTGGTATGGAGGAGTCACCGATGTTAGAGATCATGAGAAAGGTTTGATAAAATTATTCCGTAAAATTCAAGTGTGGACATAATTTATAAATTTACATTTTATTGTAAAATATTTAAATTTAAACATGTATAATTAAATTAATAAATATTGTAAGTACTGTTGTCATCTATTTAATCTACCTGCCTCAAGGTTTATATATTCAAATTGTTCCCTTCAGCCCCCCAAAATCTTTCAGTTGGGAGAATGAGGCATTGCTATGTATTCAGGTTTACCTTATCTTTAAATATTTGCGGTAATCATAAACATTTCAAAATCACATATTAAAGTAAGACAATTTTCCTGCTATTTTATGTTATTTGCTCTTTATACAATGTGGATGGTTGATTAGTACATTTAACTGAAAGTTGAATATATTCAGGCATTCTCAGTTGAAAGGTTCTTTATAGCTACAGAGTGCCAAATTGAATTATTTTCATCTCTCTAGTCCAGTCCTGGGCTGTGAAGCTCTCCGGGACAGCTCTGCTGAGATTGATTACATGCACACATCTGTATTCCCCCCAAAGTCCTTCATTCCTGCCTAAATGAAAAGGAAGTTTGATCACCTGCCCGCCTCCCTCTCACCCGCTAGACCCAGGAGACAGGTGACAGGTGATCTGGAGAGGATGAGGTTACAACCAGAAGCAAAAACCCTGAGAATTTAAATCAATCTTAAATGAAAACAAACAAGCAAACAAGACCGAAATAAACCCTACTTACTCTGCATAGATATTTCCTTTCTGCTCCTGTTTTAATTAAAACCCTTTTTTTTTTTTTCCCTGAATGCTTCTATTCTTTTCTCTCCCATCTTTCTCTTCTTTTCCATTCCTACTGCCACAGTCTTATCACAAAATGTTTTTACTCCCTGTCTACATTTTCTTCCTGAGGTTCGTTTTTACTTTCATATGTTTTACCCCTCATTTCAACCCATCTTCAAGCCTGCTGCCCAAGTGCTCTTTCAAGTGCCCAATTAATATCCTCTCAGCTCTTGCTCACACATTTTTCTATGGCTCCTGACTGCTATGAATAAAATAAAATTTTCTTATTCATGAAACTGTGATCCCAATTCACTTTTCCAAATTTGCTTCTTACTATATTAGCAACCTAAACTCAACCAAGAGATACCTGAAGTGGTTCTTTAATATAATCGTTAATCACATTACCTTGTTGCAATTTATGTATCCTAGTGGGATACTTTAAGTCTTGTCTAGAACAAGGTAGAATAAAAAGGTAAAATACCTCAACTTTGAAATAACATATTTTCAGCTCTCTGGTTTTGTTCATGCTATTTTCTCTGGAATACTCTCTCATCCTGGTATTTGCTATTGAAATCCATCCACATTTAATGGAGGCTCAGCCTATATGTCATTTCTTGTGGGATGAATTTCTTAATCAGTGAAGTCAGACTCTTTTCCTCCCTCCTACCCTTGAACACTGTAGACCCCTCATACGATGGCTCACATAGCCTGGTATTACAGATAACCTTGAATTTTACCTACTGAATTATATGCTGAGTACACATAAGATTTATAGCCTTTAGTCTTAAAGTCTAGCACAGTAGCTTGCACAAAGGAAATGCTCAATAAACACACATTGACAGAATGAATGAAGAAATTAATAAAGTTGAATTTTATTCCTCTAAGTTTCCATTTAAATTATGGACTTATATTGAGGGCTTTTTTTTTTTTTTTCTTTTAAGTCTCCTGTTTAAAAAAAAAAAAGTAATTTCATGAAGTAGACCACTTTATGATATTTGTGTCATGGAAAGAGTTCTATTTAGCAAGACATTCATTCTCTCGATACATCCTAGTTGCAGATGGTGGGCAAGTCACTTAAAGCTTGGGAACTTCCTTTCATAATTAGGCACAATAATAATACCTAACATTTAAATAGTCTTTACTGTGTGCCAGGAACTGTTCTAATACTTAATGTATATTACTTCATTTAACCTTCATCAACACTAAAGAGGCAAATACTATTATTATTACACTGTTATGAAACAAGGAAGAGGTAAGTTTTCAAGTTCACATAGCTGTTAGGTGGTGAGAAATGGGATTTGAACCTATTCTTTTTGGCTCCAAAGTCTGTGTGCATTCTATATTATCTGGTGGTACTGGATGAAATAAACATTGTTTGTTTCAATCAAAAAACCTCTGAATATTTGATAAGTGTGTTGCTCTATTTCAGTCCTTAAGTATGATGGAACAGGTAAGGCAATATTCCTAAACTTTAGTAAAATCTTTTGTTATTCTGAATAGCTATGGTTAAAAATCAGATATGGATTCAAGGTCATCTTCCCAACCATATAATCTGTGCAGTTGCACAGGCCCTGAACTTAGATGGGCCCCATGCTTGGTTTAATAAGTTTTGAAATCCTTAATAATTTTTGAACAAGTGCTCCAGACTTTCATTTTTTACTGGGACCCATAAATTATGTAGCTGGTTCTGATTTAATGTTTTGGGGACAAATATAAATATTTTCTCAGTACATTAAACTAAACATTAAAGTCTTATCCCTCCACTCTCACTTCCCTTTCCTTCAAACACGCCTCGAAAGATATGGAATCAAGATCTTAAAACAGCTAAAAATCTCTTTTATAAGAAAGCAATAGAATTTCCTGAATAAGAGGTTAATATTAATATGCCCATCTGGTAGGCAGATGAAATTTTTATCTCACTTTCCTCACCCTGGTTTAGTTAAGAATTGCCCCTTGTTCCCCGTGAATCAAGGTATATGAATAAGTATTCTTCCTTCTTCTAACCCTGTATAATTTTTGGAGCTGCTTTTGACTCTTTTTTTTTTTTTTTTTTTGAATTCTTCTGTACCCTCTCCTGGCTAGCCTTGGTTACCCTAGCCCTCTGCAATCTCTGGGCTATCTTTGGGACTCACGTCCATTCTTTCATTTGGCAATGAACTCTGTTGAGTCTCTACTATAGTAGAGAAAGAGAAACACTGAGATGATGTGACCCTGACTGTGTATTTTGTCTCCCCATGATGATAAAATGTATAAAATGCATTTGAAAGACGGCCCAAGAATGAATACTATTCTGTAATATGAGCATGGTCTAAACACAAGAAACACAGATTAGGTCACTTTTTATAAAACACATCTTTCTACTAAGAACATCATTTAAGTTAAGATCCCTGCTATGTGCTGGAGAGGTGAAGATGAGCCTAGACAGTTTCTGTCCTCCTGCATCTCCCCATATAAGGGAGGAGCTAGTCATACACTTAGTGATCACATACTCACATGCACTTGACAATATCAATGTAAGTAAACTACATTATGGATCCACTGGGAAATAAAATAGGACACAGATACATGTGAGAAGAGATAATACTTGGGCTTCCCCTGAGGGTGGAGAAGGGCAGTCTTTGCAACAAATTCAAAAGACTAAGCCATGAAATTGCAGCATCTGTTTGTAAAAGTGAGTGATTTGCTGTAATTGGACCTGGGGTTCATGGGACTGAGAGTGTAGGTAAGGACAGGTGCACCATGCAAGACGTGGTTGATATTCTGTTAAAAGGGATGAATGAATAAAAGGTTTTAAGGGATAAAGAGACTTAAAAGGAATATGTGTTTAACATAGATAATACCTGTGGTAGACAGAATAATGACTCCCTCTCTCCCCTAAAAAGATATCCACATCTTAATACATGGAATCCGTGTATGTATTAAGTTAGGCAAAGGGGAATTAAGTTTGCAGTTGGAATTACAGTCACTAATCATCTGACCTTGGATTATCCAGGTGGACCAAATAAAATGACAAGTGTCCTTGTAAGTAGGAGAGGAAGGCAGAAGAGAAAGAGGCAGAGAAATTGAACCATGAAAAGGATTCCACCAGATGTTTCTGGCTTTGAAGATGGAAGAATCTAGCCATGAAACAAAGAATGTAGGCAGCCTCCAGAAACTGGAAAAAAACAAGGAAATGGGTTCTCCCCTAGAGCCTCCAGAAAGAATGTAGCCCTGCTGATACTTTGATTTTCTTTAGCCCAGTGAGAACAGTGTCAGACTTCTGACCCTCCCAAATTGTAAGATAATAAATTTGTGTTGTTTTAAGATAAAGAATTACTTAAGTTGTATAAGATAGTACATTTGTGCTATGCTGTTGCAGCAGCAATAGGAAACTAGTACAATATGTTAAATTCATAATAATATAATGAAATCCTGAAAAGTCAATTTAAAAATATGATTTAATAATCAGTAAATATATTCTACTATCTACCCTCTCCTAGTTTTCATAAGTCTTGGTACACATTTCTCCGTGCTCCCTGCTTGTGCCTGCTGCCTCCTACAGATTCCAGATTACTTAGATTTGTAATCACAGTCTTCTGCTTCCAGCTATGCTCAGGACAGACGCATAAATACCAATGCGCATTATAGTCTAGCTATAAGCTAATAAAAAAAGAGGCAGTTACTGAGTTTTTTTGGCATATCACCATCTTTCTCTTGGGCAGAAGACATTACCTTTGCTTACATTTTTCTGTGCCTAGATTAGTATTTTTACTTGTATCAAATGCAAAATAATTTGGATATGGCAAAAAAAAATATTTAAAAGTTCAAAAAGGCATTTGAGATACTTGACACATTGCCAAATCCATAATTTCAGATTTTGTTTATGCCATTCCTTTTGACATAGGGTAAGGCAGCTGTATAAAAACTCATTTACTTTAAGGTGACAATTCTGTTTAGAATAATTGACTAGGGAGATTAATATTTACTTCTCTATCACTGTTGATGTGTTAACTATATTGTATAAAATCCATTAAGTACTAAAGATTACTTCACAAACTGCAATATGTTGATTTACTTCTAAAACGCAGCTCATATGGTCACAAAGTGGCAGAAAATCTTTGTGTGTTTTAAAGGGCAAATGATTTTATTTGAGCATCAGGAACATGATTAGTGGCATTCCAGTTTGGAGTCATTTATCCTTGTAGTGGAATGACCCCAACTCTTCCACTCAAGAAAGCAGACTATCTACAAGGAAGTTGATGGTACTGTCCTCTAAGGGTGCTTCAGCCTGAAAAGTTAGTAACTGTTTACCCAAGAGAGTGAATAAGAAGATAAATGTGTTCCTAGGCGCTGACAACACTAATTCCTTTTTGTGAACCAGGTGGGTGTAGTCTTAAGAACTATGTGGTCTAGGAGCTGCCTGCTGGCTAGGAAAAAGCATCATGGCAAAACAGAGGTTATTGTTTCTGCCAGACATTCTCCAATAGTTATGCGGTCAGCATCAAATAAGCCAGAGAGTTGCATAATGCATCAATTTAATTAAAGCTGAATTTTGTCACTAATTTCTTCTGACTGTTGTGAGACCACTTCCTTGCACACGTCCTTTAGGATTATGAGTGGATCTTTCTCTAGCCATCATGGAAGTTTGGCATCAATTTGAAGGAATGCTTTCACAGACCATATCCCTCTCTGAGTTGCGATGTTGTGAAAATTTGAAGCCTTTATATAGGATTTAATCAAAAGTTTTGTTCCAAGGGTTTTCCGATGTGAAACAAAACAAAAGTAGTTTTTTTGTTTGTCTTTCCTGTAGGTACATCTTTGAAGCGGTGACAATTTCTCCATTCTGCTGAGAATAGTATGGAGAATCCTTAATTCTCTTAATAAAAGTCATAACACTCACCTGGCTTTTCAAAGCTTAAGAATGTATCCTTAAAACTCTGTTAAGTACAAAAAGACTTTAGTCCTTTTGTCCTACAGGAAAACCTTGAACTAATTGTTATTTGGCTCTTAGCAACAGTCCCTTAACGGCAAGCTCAAGGGAGATCTCTGAGGTGCCTGCCACCGGTCCTCTTTGTAAGGTCGGATCTTAACAAACGGCACTGCGAAACAGAGGAACGCTTCAAGTGAGCTTTATTAGGGAGCGCTCCCGGGCGAGGTTCACTGGTCCGAGAGAAAGGGGCCAGAGAAGTCGCACCTGGGCGAGGGTTGGGCAAGATTTTATAGGGGAAGAAGGGAAAGGGGTGTGGTGAATCTGGGAGGGCGCAGGGTATTCCTTATTTGGTGGTCTCTTCGGTATCGTGGCAATATCCGGTACCGGTTGCATCAATCTTGGGACCGTTAGTCCCGCCCCTCGAAAGGCGGGAAGGCTGGGCCGGGTGGAAAGTCCCCAGGTCAGTTCCTGGAACTGGGTGGTCCGGAAAGTTTCGGTCTGACGCAACCTGTGAATCTGATTGCGTTCCCCTGCCTCGGGCCAGTTGGCCTTACACTCTTCTATGGAAAATCAAATGTTCTCCTTTGATCAAATTAGGCACCCCTACCCAGTCACCTTCCCTGAATTTCACTTCATTGTTACACCTTTCACTTTTATCAAATACAGCTACAAGTATTGGCTCTATACATTTAATTTCTGCTCTTTCTCCATAACAATGTGGGTGATACTGCTCACCACAGTGCCCTCTATAAATTGTTCTGTGCAAGAAATCTCTCGTAGGATTAAATACCAAGGAATTTTCTTGAGAAACTTACTTCCTTCTTTACAATAAAGAGGGTGACGTCTTTTCTATATTTCCTTCTGCTTCATTTCCTTCTGCATGTCTTGTCCTACTGCTATCACTCATCACTTGAGCTTCCAGGATGCTGAGAATCAGGAAAGACGCTTATTCACAAAATTCAACATATTGGGCTCAGGTTGGAGATTTGGATTTATCATTTAATTTTTTGTCTTTGTCTCTATGTTTAGCAAAAGTAAAAGAGTACATACCTTAGTACAATCAACTATTGTTTTTTTTATTCTGGAAGTTGAGGAAGGAGATGCACTTAAGGCTAAACAAGAAGGAGAAGTTAAACATCTTTGGAATTGATATGTTAAGAGATAGATAAAGAAGGCTATAAAAGCAACATCAGAGCACTCTGTTAAAACAAATCCTGCTATTTTCTGATATGGTGGCAGGAGTGAAAATAATAAAACTTAGGTAAATGCAATCATTAATTTATCCAACAATATTAACAAGACTGCACTATGTGTATGACAGAGTTCCTGCCCTTAGGGAGTTTTCATGAATATGAGTAGTCAGTTTAACTACATTATAGCATTTTAGAGGAAATACAGCTTGCCATAGGACCAAATGAGCAAGCACTTTGGATTTGAATTTAGGGTAGACTTGAAGAGGGAGCACTTTCAAAAAAGACCAAAAGGAAGACAACAAAAAGCAGGTATCCAGAGGAAAAGGGGAGGGAAGAGGTCTCCAGGGTAAAGAAAATTTGGCAAAAACTCTGAATTATGAGCAGACACAGAGACTCCAGGGAACTAAAACCTGTTAACCAATGTGGTAGCCAGTACCTCTCTCTCAGAGGCATTGAGGTGAATCTAATCTTCAGGAGCCATGACTACACCTCTACTGTTGACATTGCATTATTCAGGGAGTAAAAATGTACTCATATTTAATCTATAGTGATTATAAGACATTGTTTAGACTATGTTCCCAATTATGTCTGTTTGCATGTATGTATATAAGTATAACCTGAAAACAGTGACTTTTGCCAGTGTACACTTTACTTCATATCCTTTATATGATATTATGTGGATATCTACAGAAATGAATAGCTCGTGTTCTTATGAGATGATGGCATCTCTTAAAGGTATTGTGGCAATCATCTAGGGAACTCAGGAACTCAGGTAATTTTTAAATGGTTTTGTTTGTGCAACTTTAATAAAAATATGTTTTGGACTTAAATTATCTGGATACTAGCATATATATATATGTGTGTGTGTGTGTGTGTGTGTGTGTGTGTGTATGTGTGTATATATATATATTTATAGTGGGATTATCATAACAGGACAAAATCTGTGAAGATTTAGTGAGGTAGAAACCCAATGATTATACTGGGTGGAATTTTCAGTTACCAAGTCAAATTTAAAAAGGAGCCATTTTTACATTTTCTAAATACATTTTATTAAAGGCAAATTTTTACTGTTGCTTCTGTCAAAACAAAGTTTCTGATTTTTTTTGCCCAAATTTTTACCATTCTTGGTCATTTCAGTTTTTCTTAAAAGAGGACAGTCCCGGGCTTCCCTGGTGGCGCAGTGGTTGAGAGTCCGCCTGCCGATGCAGGGGACATGGGTTTGCGTCCCGGTCCGGGGTAGGATCCCACATGCCGCGGAGCGGCTGGGCCCGTGAGCCATGGCCACTGAGCCTGCGTGTCCGCAACCTGTGCTCCGCAACGGGAGACGCCACAACAGTGACGGTCTGCGTACCGGAAAAAAAAAAAAAAAAAAAAAAGAGGCCAGTCCCCTTTGTATAGCAGAACCCATTTGTGAGGAGTGTTGGTGGTATATTAAGAGGACCTTTCACTTCCTATGCCCTGCTTTTTCCAACTCCCACAAGTGGGAGCATGTTGATTGGGTTAGCTTAAGGAGAAATCAATGTCAGACCATAGATCTTTCATCTTTTCAAAAATTGCATAATAGCAAATATCACGGAAAAATATTTTGCAACTTAATATATATAATTTATAATCACATTTTATATATTCTATCATATTTCAGACTCTTAAAAGTATATTATTTCTTTGGAGTTTGGGACTTAGGGGAGAATTATAGAAGAGTGTGAGCATTATGGGATGTATCACCTGGTAATAAGATGCTGTTTTTTTTGCTGCATATATTCAACTTTCCCGGGACTTTGATGCCATATAGTGAAGCTAGCATTTTTAATATTTTCTTATGCACTCGGGTCAAACATTTGCACAAAACAATTTGTAGTGATGTCTTTATTGTTGAGAGATGAATCTGTGTAATTCTTTAATCTAACACTATACTGTCGTTTGGTAGACTTAATTTTTTTTAATAACTGTAAAGTCTCTACCTTGCTTTGAAACGTATAAAATACTTGATGTAGTAAGCACAAAATAAAGTTGGCAATTATTCTGTGCATTTGGGGTATGTAGATAGGCAAACTATGAAATTTAAGGACAATTTTAGTCACTTATGGACCTAAATTATCTGTATTGGTTTCCCCCATCAGTAAAATGTACCATAATATTGCCAGTTTTCCACATTATTTCAGGCTTTATAAATCTGGATAAAGGGGAAATTTTAAATAGAAAGTGGTGAAGATAATATTTTAAAGGGCACAGGGGACATAGTATGAATGGTTTAAAAATTATTACCTTCTGGATATTTCTTAAATTGGTAGCAATTGGATATCGTGACTTGGTAATGTCCTAGTATTTGTATTAGAAGGCAGGATAACTGGGTTCTCATATCTGTATTTTACCAGTCGCATAGCAAGTGGAATAGTGTAATGATAAACTTATCTGCCTGAAGACACATAATGCCTTATTTTGTGGTCCATCGGAGCTATAACACAAGGGTCAGCAAAGTATGCCCTTTGCTACAAATCCAGCCTGCCATCTGATTTTGTAAATAAAGTTTTGTCAGAACACAGCCCTGCCTATTTATTTATGTTTATCATCTCTGGCTGCTTTCATGTTACAATGGCAGAGTTGAGTAGATGCAACAGAGACCGTGTGGCCCACAAAACAAAAATTATTTGCTATCTGGCCCTTTGCAAAAAAAAGTCACTGACCCCTGCTATACCAGCTGTACCATTATAATGTTGAACACATCCTCCCATGAATGGGTAGCAGTCTCTGATAATTAATCATATGTTTTGTTTAACCTCACCCTCTGAATTTGCTCGAATCTAACACAGGAAGATGTTTCTGTGTAAGGAAGCAGAGATATAGCTGGTTATATTAGACCGTTAAACAAATAGAAAGCAGATTTCTCATGGGTAATCAGTTTGCCATTTTTGTGAGCATGAAATTCATTTTATAATTTTAGGGAGGAAAATGTGGTATTAAGCATGGGAAAATATTTTAAAATATCTTATATTCTGTAATGTGATCTAACTTCTCACTGTTTGTTTCAACTCAATAATAAAGTATAACTCCCAAATGTGAGGAACTTTCCTGGGCTGTGAAATTGATAAGATCCAGACTCTTCACACAGAAAATGTTCTCACGACTTCTCCCTCCTAATTCTCACCTCACTTTCTTTCTGAACATTTGAAAGAAAAGACTATCCCCTTAAATAAGGGGCCTCATATTTACATGTTTCATTATAAACCCAATGCAGTTCATATGTTTATTTTACAAAGAGTTACATAAATTGAACCGTCACATATAACAAATAAAATGGAACATATCAAAATGTTCTGGTTCAAAAACAAAGCTACTTTCTCAAAGTGGGAATACTATAGTAATAATTTGACATGTAAAATTACTTTAAAAGGAAAGAAAAGTATTTGTTGCTGTCCACTGCTACATTCTCTCCTTGGTTCCAAATAGTCTATTGATTTATTTCTTCATTCAGTAGAAGGTGACTGCATGCCACATTATTTCTTCTTCTTCTTTCCCATTCCCAGGGATAATTGCTTATCACTCTACAACTGTGTAGTAGCTCCTTGAGCATCCCTATCCTTTCCTTGGCTACTATTAAGAATCCAAGTGATTCATGAACAATTGTTATGTGCCTCAACCTCAGCCTTGGCCTCTCGTCATTCTTTACATTAAACTATATGTAAATTAGTTTTGCTAAAAGATCAACATCAACCTTATTTACCTAAGTCAAATTGAAAAAAAAAAAAAAAGTTGGGAACGTTAGGGAAGATGGCACAAGGAATTCATCCTATAATGCATCCTCCTCGATCCTGACTAGAAATGAAACAGAAAACAAGGCTAAAGCCACATATCTCCTTAGTTTTAAGCCTAGAATAATACGATGGTACTGGGAATTCAGCATGTGTTGACTACTGAGAACCAATGGAGCACCATTTCGACTGGGACCAGAACTTGAGGCTTGGAGCTATGAAGTAGAATGTGGCCCAGCACTACAGCTGTATGGACTCTAGGGGACTTAGGAAGCTTGAGGACAAGCAGGAAGCCACCTGCTGGCCCAGTGACTGCATGTGTGGTATTTTCAATTTTAGATGCTGTTAAGAAGTGTTTAGTATTTCAAAAATGTAAGTTATTCAATAAAACACCAGAAATACAATGTTCCAAACAGTTGAAGGAAACAAAGGGGGAGTATTAAAGATAACCTTATCAACTCCACGAGAAGACAGGAAAGAATAAGAGGAGGAAAGAGAAGAGGAGAGTGAGGAGGAAATCAAAAGGATATAGACTGAAAGCACAAAATAGTAATTACAGAAAATCCCTGTGTTCAACTAAAAATAAGGTAAACTATTAAACTTATTTATTAAAAGACCAAAATTATCTGATTGGTTAAAAAAAAAAAACAGGATCAAGCTCTATGCTATGTACTTGATTTCCACTAAAAGAACCCTCTTCCAGGCTTCCCTGGTGGCACAGTGGTTGAGAGTCCACCTGCCGTTGCAGGGTACGCGGGTTTGTGCCCCCGTCCGGGAAGATCCCACATTAAAAAAAAAAAAAAAAAAGAACCCTCTTCTCCTGAAAGAGTGAAAATTAAGAAATGAAAATACAAATACCTGGTAAACACTGAGAAAAAGAAAGCTGCCCTAATAATGTTACTCACAGGTAAAATATTATTTAAAGCAATAAAATGAAAAAGCAAAAATAATAAAAGGAATGGAATACCAGAAATATACAAAAGTTATAGTATATTCTAATTATATTTTCTGATTTCTACTAAGAAAAAAAGAAAAAATATAAAAAGAATAGCAAATTCACAATCTTGTTTGTGATTTTAACATACAATATTAGAAACAGTAGCTCAAGTAAATATGAGAAATTAAAAAAAAACAAATTAGGAACCTTGACCTAATACACACACACACATACACACAGACACACACACACATATACATAACATATACACATATATAATGGAATCTTATTCACCTATGAAGAAAGGAAATCCTGCAATTTGTGACAATATGAATGAACCTAGAGAGCATTAGGCTAAGTGAAATAAGTCAGACAGAGTAAGACAAATAGTGTATGATCTCATTTATATTTGGAATCTAAAAAATCCAAAATCATAGAAATAGAGAGTAAATTGGTGGTTGCCAGGGGTAAGAGTATGGGGGAAATGGGTGAAGGTGGTCAAAAGGTACAAACTTCTAGTTAAAAGATGAGTAAATTCTGGGAATCTAATGTACAGCATGATGACTGTAGTTAATATTGTACACTTGAAAGTTGCTAAAAGACCAGAACTTTCTCACCACAAAAAAAAAAAAAAATGTTAAAGGAGGAAATGGAAGTGTTAACTAACCTTATTGTAGTAATCATTTTGAGATATATATATATATATATATATATATATATAAAATCATCACATTGCACACCTTAAACCCACACAATGTTATACATCAATCATATCACAATAAAGCTGCAGAAAAAAGGAGAAAGAAAGAATAAGGAGAAATGTTAGTTCTAGTAAAATATATAAACCAGTAAAGTATATAAATTTATAGTAAGGTTGATTACATCTTTCGGAGGAACCAGAACAAATACCTAAGATGTAGTTCTATATATCATCTATGTCTAAGTCCATGTCTGTCTACAACTATATCTACATCTAGAGCAATATTAGCTGTATACATAGCTGTTATACCTTTTAAGAGTTTTTGTTTGTTTGTTTTTGTTTTGTTGTTTTTGCCACACCACGCGGTTTGTGGGATCTTAGTTCCCCGACCAGGGATCAAACCCGTGCCCCCTGTGGTGGAAGTGCAGAGTCCTAACCATTGGACCACCAGGGAATTCCCTTTTATACCTTTTATAGCAAGATTTCTCAACCTTGACACAATTGAGATTTGGAGCCATAGAGTTGTTAATAAAGGGCTGTACTGTACTATGCATTGTAGGAGGTTTAGTGTCATCCATAGTCTTTACCTTCTAGATATCACTGGCATCCTCTTTACTCCAAGAGGAGACAACAATTTCTCTAGACATTACCAAGTATCCCCTGGGAGGAAAACTAACTCCCAATGAGAACCACTATATCATCTCTGTTATCTATAGCTATGGATGTGTAATCTATATTCTTGTCTTTTACTATCCCAATGAAAAGAGCTCAGAGCTAGGAAACCAAAATCTATATACAGTACTTGATGAATGACTTATCCCACCTGTCACTAGGATTGCTCTATAAATGGAGACAGAAATTTCTAACTTGCTCTATAAATGGAGACAGAAATTTCTAACATCTTCTGTGTGGTCTGTTTAGGTGCTAAAAGGAGATAGGAGGTATGAAAATCTTTAAACAATCCATACGTGCTAACAAGACAAAAATAAAACAACAGCAGAAATAATAATAAAATAATAATTTAATACTGTAATTATTGTACTAACACAGGAATTAATGTTTTATATACATATAATACATATGTATATGTATTATATACATATATACATATATACATATATATACATGTATTATATACACCAGGCTTCCCTGGTGGTGCAGTGGTTGAGAGTCCGCCTGCTGATGCAGGGGACACGGGTTCGTGCCCTGGTCCGGGAAGGTCCCACATGCCGTGGAGCGGCTGGGCCCACAAGCCATGGCCACTGAGCCTGCGCGTCCGGAGCCTGTGCTCCTCAATGGGAGAGGCCACAACAGTCAGGCCCGTGTACCACAAAAAAAAAAAAAAAAAAAGGACTAAAGCCAAGAGGCTTGATATGAAATCAAAACTTGGCCACTTGGTGATAGATATAACTGTGAGCAAATCATTTATTTCAGAGTTTCAGAGTTTCAGTTCTTAATTGTTAACACTGAGATAATAACTCAAACCTAGCAGAAATTTTGGGAGAGAAAAATCCATTACTATTTGTGGATAAGAATATGGGCCCATTGTTGGTACAAGAAGAGATATTTTTGGAATTCAAGTCAACACGTCTTTCTTGTAATATCCCATGGCATTTCCTTTTGAAACCTGACTTTTTCTTCAGTCATTTTGGTTACATTTCTTGGGGTTTCTCTATTTCATTTACCCCAGTCCCTGGCAATCTAACAGACTACTTATTTTCCCCTATGTGGCCCTAAGTTTCTATTTTCTGGTGATACCTTCAACAGTCCTGTCATCCAAAAGGATATATATCTCCTATTTGCAAATTTCAGAGAGGACTCCCAATGACACCACACATAGAAGTAACATCAGCTCTAGTAATAAAATAATATTCAACCAAATTACCTTTCTGTAGATAGCTAGCCAGTACCATGTATTAAAATATTAAGGGCTCAAACCCATATGTATCCTTCTTTGAAGAATAATATTCCTGCCGTGCCTAGTAACAGTTCAACCTATTACTATGTTTATACTATAAATCTTTTATTTTAAAAGTCAGCGCCTAGGCTGTGAAAATTCTCTTTGTGGTTAAACTTGGCAGAAAGGTTGACACTCTAGAGTGATATTTTCCTCTCCTCAAGTTTAGATGGAAAGCCATTAGTTTATTTTTAAGATCTTAGCAGGAAGACAAGGGGAGGGAGTGTCAACAGAGATGTTTCAGATGCTTTTTATTGCTAGAAAATTGAATAACCAGTTGGCTTTATTTTATGCAATATGGTAACATGAAAACTAACTTTTGACTTATGTGTATTCCCTGCCATATATGATACCACTGACCAGAGCAGTCGATTGTAATTTTCTCTTTTAACATTTAAAGGGGATTCTGGCTCATGCACAGTTACTCATTTTCTTCAGAAATTTCATAAGGATTTTTAGTATGGAAAGTTATTGAGCATACAAGGTTCTGTGGATTGAAAAGCTCCCTAAGCATTCATTGACATGGAGGACCAGGGTTGTTCCAGTTTGTTATATCAATGATTTGCAAATAATGGGTCTCTGGGAGATTTTTAAATTGCAGCTTTCACTCCAGGCCACAGTGCTTTTTAGGATGAGCTGAGTTGCTATGAGGCTTGGCATTCTTCAGTGCACCTTAAGCAAGGACTCTAATACTTCCATTGAGATCATAACAGCTGGCCGTTACAATCAGTCTCAATGACATATTTTTCTTTCACTTTTTTCTTTTAATAAAAAACAACAAAAAAATATACTCAAAAGACAATATTAAACTTGTAACTGAAGCCAGCTACTGTGAAGAGCTTTCACTGAATGCCTTGAACACCATGAATCAAGTCTTTACAGAACGATGTTTAAGCCGTATGTTGATTACAGTATGGACACTACCGTGCCTCATTCTAAAGGGGGGGAAATTGAAGCAGTTAAAATGGCAGCAAAAAGGCATGACTTGTACATGGAATCAAGAAATGTGGGACAATCAAAGTATGCACTATGGATCAAAGTACATGAAGATTTTATATTAATATTAATGTTTCCCCAAACTATAAAACATTTGGTACATTCTAAGTTCTCAAAACCATACTTGTGTTTTTTACATAAACTGAGTTTTAACTGGTCAAACTGTCTAACTCAAGATACCTGAGATTATCTAGTTTTCTGGAGTTGAGGGAATCAAGAGAATTTTTCAGATTGCTTGCTTACTTATGACATCCTGAAGGAGATTCTGGTGGGAGGGTGATATGCAGGAACACCCCATGGATGTAACACTGACTCATCCATGTAAAATAAGACTGTAGAAAATACATTTTTTTCCAAAGAGAGTCTTCAACTAGGTGTAATTTCACTTTATGGACTATTAAATAACTGATGGGTATCTATAAATATTATTTTGAACATGAATATCTGTATAATACACTTATGATTTTCAAGGGTTCCTACTGGGTTGTCTTGTTTTTACTTGAAAATTATGAGGTGCTTTGCTGCAAAGATACCATCTTCTATGTTATTTAGCATTCACTCAGCAACGATCATAAAGCCTGGCACAGTGGATAACAAATATTTGCTGAATTTCGGTCTGTTATTGAATGACTATTGTGCTTATACCAAAACATCTGTCAACATTTCCAAACAGCTCTGGTCAAAATTGAAAAGGGAATCTGAGAATTATTTAGAAAGTTAGAAAGAGTCAGTGTGGATCAGACACTGGCCACTATTCACAAACTGATGTAAAATCACAAATAATATACTCTTGAGAAACTATAAGCAATGGAGGTTGAGAAGAGAAAACAGATACTCATGAGAGCATGAGCTGTTAAAAAGGGATTTTTAACTTACTATCTGGTTAAACCAAGAAAGAGCTTCCTCTTCCAGAAGATAGCAAGAAATGTTACAAAATGGAAAAGAAATATTCATGGAAGGAATAAAGATTTTCAGTAACTGGAATATATTGGTGGTAAGCTTATTTAAATCTTAGAGGAGAAAAAAAGATTGCATAAAATAACTAACAAGAAAGACGAGTTGTGATTTTATTTGCCTTCGTTTTTTTTTGTTGTTGTTGTTGTTTGTTTTGTGGTACGCGGGCCTCTCACTGTTGGGGCCTCTCCCGTTGCGGAGCACAGGCTCCGGACGCGCAGGCTCAGCGGCCATGGCTCACGGGCCCAGCCGCTCCGCGGCATATGGGATCCTCGCAGACCGGGGCACGAACCCGTGTCCCCTACATCGGCAGGAGTACTCTCAACCACTGCGCCACCAAGGAAGCCCTATTTGCCTTCTTTTTTTTTTGCCAGAACATTTCTTTGGCTTTTTGAAGCCTCTGACAGAAAGGGTTTGCATATATTTTCCATTACAAACTGGCAGTGGACAGAGATGTCAGTAATGTGGTGAAGGATACAAGTCAAGATGAACAATGTAAATAGGAAATGCTGGCTGGGGCAAAGTTTGAGGTAACAGTGACCAAGACACAGAAGGAAGAAAGACTCCATACATGATTTGATGAGAGGTGGAGTCACCAATACATAGTAGGAAGGGGCAGACAGGCAGACTTGGAAATGTGAAAAAAAAGAGAAGAAAAAAAGACAACCTGGGATATGTTCTATGGAAATTCAGACTTTGGAAAAGGAGGTGAGGAGATGGAGTAATTTATTCCATGCATTTTATTCAATACACTTGACACATAAACAATCATAATAGAATTACTTTCTTCAATCAATGCTTCAAAATATCCCAGCAGCAAAAAATATGTAACAACCCGATTCTTCAATGCCATCTGGCCATGAGCTTAGTTTGAGGTTGAAGTTCCACTTCCATGTGTTGAGCAGAGTGAAAGAGGAATGCTTTTGTTGAAACTGCAGTCTATCTCCCACTTCTGGAAGTCTAAGCAGATATATCAGTCTTGAATTTTCTTTTCTTTTTCTCCCCTTGTTATTTTTTTAAAAGTTGTATATCTTTATGTCTACATCCTGAAATAATTCCCTAAGAGTTAGAAACAGGTGAAAAGCCTTTGTAGGATGATCCCTGCTCTCAGCTGCTTTAGATTAACCATGAATAACATGCCTTTCAATGGAATTAGACCTAACAAGGTGCACGTGGAGATGATGGGGCCACCTTGTAACCACATTGTCTAATCTCTGCTAGTTGGCATTTCAAACAATTGATTTGACCTTTGATTTTGATGGCTGACTGACACAAAGGATTTCCTGGCCCAGCCGCCAACTTTCCTGAACATGGTGCTGTGACCAATATTTTAAAACTAATGAATAAATTAAATAAAAGGGAAGTCTCCCTAAGAAATGATGGGTGGGGGGCTTGATGTTAACAAGCACTTTACTATTAGAATTAAACTGTAGAGTGAGAAACAATTTTCCTCTTACTATTGATTTTCAGAATTATTTTCGTATCTCAATTATTTTGGAGTTAAGGGCTAAATTTCACAAAAATGAAATTTGATCTGCTGCAGTAGTATAGACATAGAAAAAATGAAACAGGAACACCAACACGTTCTTGAGGAGACATATTTTCCAAAAACAAATAAAACTAATTGCACTTGTCTGTCTAGGGTGAAGGCGTTTTTAAGGAATGCGGTTTGGTCTCTTTAAGCTCTTTATAAATAAATAAAGGGGTCTAATTATTCCAGATTGTCCTCTTTAAATCAACAAGACCATGAAGTGTACAATATGTAGTTCAATGTGGGTGTCAAAGTTAACATCGGTAGATGATTACCCCATTTTTAGCATTTCCTTCCCAGAAGAATTTTAAGGAGAGTGCTTATTTTTCAAGAGTACTTAAATACGACTTAATCCAGAGAAGCCTGTGACTATATGTTGGCAAGCTAATGTTTTGACAAGAAATAAATCAATGCATGTGGACATGGGTGATGCATGAATCTCCCCAATAAAGCATTTTGTCAAAATATGTCTTTCAAACCTATATGTCTGTCATAATTCCTAGGCCAAATGTTTAATGAACGGTTTATCTAAACACTACTGTCAAGAGAGACTGTTTTTGGCTGTCAGCTTCCCACACGTAAGTGATTAATAAAGTGACAAACTCAAGATCAAAGCTCTCACGGTCTAGGACAGATTTAGTAGTGAGTGTGTAAGACATGGGTTTTTGAACATAGATTGTGCCCCCAGATCTGATCAGGCGAACATCCACTATTTAATATACAATATTTAATACACCCCCTCTGTTCTGTCAGCACACTGCCTAAAATATTTGAGAATAACATTTGGAAATTAGAAGATGGTATCTCACCATGTTGCCTGGACTAAAATAGAAGATAATTCACATGTACATTAAAAAGGAATTCAGAGCTAGTTGTTGATCCTGAATCAGAATTCATGGTAATGTATTATTTTTAACTTACGAACACAAAATACGTATAATTTATTATATTTATTGCATCCAATACATTTTAAGTAAATAAAAACATTGTATTCATTGAAATTTCATGAAAAGTAGAATCTCAGAAATTGTCAAGGAAATGTTAATGTTCCCTTAAGAATAAATGGCAATAATTTTTCCAGTGGACAGCTTTCAAATTTTGAATATTATTATTTAACTTTATTCAGTAGTCAATAACTTTAAACAATTTGAAAATGTGACTGAATTCAAAGCCTTTTTTAAGTGTGTCAGTACTGCTTGTTATGACATTAGTAAACAGAAGTTAACAGCCTAAATTCATTTATTTATGAAAGATATGTATACTACTATGATAAAAATTATATCAACTTTATTGGTTAATATATGGAGCATACCAATTGCACAAAATATATGTTTTCCTTCATATTTCAAAGAGATAGAGTTTTTTTAATGTTTAAATCTACAAAATTGTACTTAAAACATTAAGAGTGTTAAAAAGTTGTCTTGTGAATTGAAAAACTATTTTGTTTCTGGCTGCATATATGTAAATTACATAGAATGACGTCTCAAGAAAAGCATAGGTGTTTATCTGTTTAATATACTATATTCTATTTATAGATACGAGTTTGGACTGAAATGGCTTAACTGTATCAGTCCAGTTTGCATGTAAATAAATTAATGACACTAAACTATATTATCTTTTGTAATTACAAGAGACATTGTGACAAAGCTCACTGATTTCACAATGCATAATAAATAAATGTAATAGAAAATAAAATATTTAATTAACCTAATAACATCATTTAAATTATTTTTGTTCCAATTCAAATGAATTCAAATTAATGGCATCCTTTTTTTAATTTATTCATTCTGCAGCAAGTTTGTTTTATGTGGCATGTACTGATTTGAAAAAGGTAATGTTACATCAACTTCAAACCAAAAGAGCTAATGAATTCTAATGGATGAGGAAGCAAAAAAGCCTAGGTTTCAAAATGCTTTTGTCGTGAAAATCTCTCTTGTGCCTCTCATCAGGCATCAGGAACTTGTGAGTTCTGGTTATCACTAATTTGGGGAAAGACAGTCCAGCCAATGGACCAGCCATGACAATGAGCGCTGGCCCCATGTGCCAAAGGTCCAAAATAAATCCGGCATTAGGCCTAATAAGAATCAGGTAATGTACCTAATAAAAGTCAGGCAACAGGCCTAATGAATCTTAGGCAGTGCAACTCATGAAAACCAGGCAGTGGGCCTAATGGGAGAGAGGCAACAGGCCTAATGGAAATCAGGCAACAGGAGTAATGAGAAATGCCATAGACTTCATTTTGGCTTGTCTCTCCATGGAAGTTTGTACTCTGGTCTCTTAAGCAGATCCACTCAGAAACATACTTGAGGAATATTCATCTAAGTGCAAAGCCATAGGAAAAGGAAGTACAATAGTATATAGGGTAGAGCCAATGCACAATATACCTGCCTTACTGAATTGTTTAAGCACTATGAATTTGAAAACCATCAAGGCTAGCATACACGATCACAGTGGTAGTTTTTAATTAATATGTCACAACTCTAATTTGAGATTTATCCTGAGTTCCTGTCTTGTTACCATGCCCTAGTCAGCCTTTTTACAGCTGTTTATTTATTTATAAAAATTTATTCAATCATTCAATAAGCATTTTCGAGAATCTACATGGCATGTATAGACCTGGGCCTAAAAAAACCCGACAGGTTCCAAGCTTCCTAATATTTGCTATTTAGATGGAAATGGAATTGTTTACATAATTTCTATGGTTCCTTAAATTTAAACGAATATGCAAAATATCAGGAGAGATTTCAGCCTTTCATTAATTCTTTCAGAAACTCTTCAGATGCTTCTGTGTAAGGTACTGAGTGACAATGGTGAAGAAATCTATATGAGCCTTTCTCTGCTCAGATTTTTAGTTCAGTGGGGGTGGAGGACAATAAATAAGGAGTTATAAACTACAAATTGTGGGAAGTGCTATAAATGAAATAAACAGAGTATTATGATAGGTTGTAATGGCGCAGGAAGACCAAGGTTTAGTTGTGTGGAGGAAGGCCTCTCTAGGATGAGATGTGCTACAGACTGTGAAGGCAGGGACGAACATTCCTGACCCAGACACGCTGAAATCAGGACAGTGGCTGGCAAGATTGAGGGACTAAAATATCAGTTTGGGTCAACAATTGTCAATGAAATGGGCAATGTGAGACATAGTTTAGGGAATCCAACTTTTTCATAAGCAGTTGAAATGTCGATTTTAATCTTTTCCAATGTAAACATATCATAAGCAAGACAATATTATAGTAAATATGAATCATGAAAATTAAGTATAGGTCTGCAATGTGGTATGATGAAACAATCACTTTAATTCTAAAATTATTTCTAAATTCTAAAATTATTTCTAAATTCTAAATTCTAAAATTATGTCAGTGTTCCAGCAACAGAATCATCAAAGATTATGGCTGTATGCAAATGTGACCTAGAACCATATAATAATGCAATATGTATTGCACATAAAATATGTCAAATTTTATGTTATTTCAATCATATTAATAATCTAATTTTGCTTACATTGGGTCTAGAATTAATATTAGAGAAAAATAACAGCAAGTGTTTGGGACATGATACATACTTTTTGACCTCAAGTTGAATTAGAACAAACCCCACAATAACACAGAATAATATGTCTGATGTGGTTTTCCTTCAGGAGATGTGGAGTTTTTAGATTTTACCAAGTCGCTTGGAAGGTGTAGGCTTCTTACAATGCCTGGAGTCAACTTTGAGCAATTTTGCAATTTACTGTAGGGGATCTTCAACAAAATACTGAAAATGGGAATGCTTTGGGGACAAGTAGGTTTCTCTAAGCTGTCAATACGAGATCCCCGATGGGGAGAAGGAAAATGTGCATAATATATATCTGTAATACTTCAATATGTTAAAAGGTATTAATAATAAAAAATTTTAAGTAAAAAATATGAATCCTTTATCAATTTCATTGAGAGAATTAGGACTACGTCTAAAGAACAAACAAAAGAAGTACATGAGAGATTAACAAACTCTCTATTTAGCCCTTTTATTTACACATTTATTCTGAAATATTTTTTTTTATTTGCTTGATGTAAGATGTTGTGACTTGCGTATAGTCATCCATGACAAAAAGTAAATGACTTTGTGTTTATAGTTCTAACATTGCCCTCTGTCTACATTCAGTTAATCAATAATTTACCATCCATCCTTCCATTTATTCAATAAATACTTATTCAGTGTCTGTTATGTGTCAGGTATAATTATATGTGTGGGGATACGGTCATGAACAAAAGAATCGAAAGTGCCTGTTCCCCTTCCTCCTTTTTTTCCATATCTAATTTATAATTGATACTGTATACTTCTTGTTGCATTATGCTGGGAGACATATTGTCTTTCAACAGTGTTCATACTGATCAGTGATTCAAATATTTTCAGCTTAATCCATTCATTATAAAATTCCCCACTGGACTTTCTTCATGGTTTTAGCAGTCATTGATGATTGTTGCCTAGAATCCATTAATTTATTTGTTGTTATAAAATGGTAATGTTTTGATTATTTCATTACATCTGCATTTTATAGAATTCTTTTGTAAAGAACAACTTTTCCTATCAATTAGTCTGTTTTCATGAAAAGAAGTTTGTTTAGGAAAGATAGGTGAGATGCTTGGTTCATACCCTATATTTGTGTTTGCAGAATAATGAGTTGACTTCCTGAGACAGGGAACCCAAGGTAAAGTATTTTTTTTTCCTTTCAGTATCATTTTAAACTTAGGAGTTTAAATATATTTGATATGTTTAAATACATTACAGTCTTTGCTCTTTTTGATGGTTAAATTGTTCTGTTTTTAAAGTTGACTTCTAGGACTCTTTAAAAAGACCCTAGAGCTCCCTTTCATTTTTGGTAAAATAGGAGTTTTCAGACTCATGGAATTCTCCCAAGTCTGGGGTGACCTGTTTCTCCAGGAACCCCTGGTTCCTTTGTTGAAAGTGGTATTAAGAGACCACATTACAGGTGCTGGGAGTACTCATTGTTACATGACTAGCCTTTCAGTGGACAAAACTAGAATCAATTTTGCTGGTTATTTTTTCTAAGAAACCAACCATAAATTCATACCGTTATTTCTGATTCAGATTTAAGATTAAATGGTTTTAAAATTTTTAAAAATGTTGATCTTTATTCCTATTGATTTTTTATTTTCACTGGTGGAGACAGACAATTCAGAAGCCTCTAACGAGTGTTACATTTTATTTAAGCAATGGTTACCCTTCATATTAGAGGTGTAAATAGAATATAATTCTTGAAGGTGCTTATGTTTTTTTCCTGGAGACACATTGGTCTTCTCAACTCTTCTTATATAAAATACTATTTCAGAAATAACATCTTCCTTTACTTAATATTTCATGGCAAGAGACAGTCAATTAAACATGATTATACCACCTTTAATCTTTTAAATCCTACAAAAATAAGTATTTCATTTGGATGTCATTATCATCTTGAATTCATAATGGCCACGCAAACCTCTCATAAAGATGACAGAATTTCTGCTAATTATCTAAAAAGAAATTAATGAATAGTCCTATAACAATTTATCTTAAATTCCCTTCTGAATAATTACCATTATGATTCACTAAGAGAAAGAGGCAAAAGAGAAGACATACTTTATCATATCTCATTGTCCTTTTCTTCTTGAGATATTTAGTCATAATATAAATTATTTTAATGTGGATATATAATTTAATGAAAGGAAAATTGCAATGATGACAAATGCATAAGATTTTAACTGCAAGTAATAATACTCAAAAAAATCTTTCATTAAAGCATGTAAAAAGCCATCTTAAATAATAATGGGAGCTATGGAAAATTGTGGCATTACTTCACTATTAGGAAAGCTCAATCTCTAAACCATCTATAATTTGAGTGAGGGTGCTATCAAGCAAGGTGGTGTTGCTTATTGTGGACATTACAAAAAATAAATTCCAAAGGCATTCTTTCTTTTAAAAACCTGAATATGTTGCTATATATTAGCTGTCCATAGTCAAAACCATAGATAAATATTTTCAGTTGTAAAATGTGTCAAATGTTGTACCTGAATGAGTATTCTATATTAAATAAATGTATTTGTAGGAGTTAAGCAGCCGATATATTGGTGTAATATTGACCGATTAGATGAAAATCATAGTTTTTCACACACCTAAATTTTGCCTATGTTGCAGAGACAATTATATTTCCCTGAAGGAGGAAAACATAATTAAAATTCAGAATGGTACTTTTTTGTTAATGTGACAGGAGATTGGTAATACCTAAAAGGTTGCACAGTAAAAACCCATGGAATCAAATATAAGAACAAAAATATGCTGGAAAATAGTGAAAAGAGAACCAATTATCAACGTGTGGTGCAAATATTCACTAGTTCCAACATTGATGTGGATGGAGCAATAACTAATATTCTGGATTATGTAGAGCAATAAGGTCTACCACTTAAATAAGATTTGCTTTAATCTTATTCACTGAGACATAAGTGTCACTGATCAGAGATACTGACTCTCCACTCCAAATTCCCACTGATGAAAACCTCTGACCCAAACAAGGTTAACTATCTTTACCCTTTATCCATTAATCATTTTCTTTATTCATCTGTTTGAAGATTAACAAGCATAGTATAGTGCAAATATATTTTAGTAATAATAACCTTATTAATAGTGTTATGTATTTTAATCATAATAATAATTGTTAATATTATTAATTACGATTCCTGTGTGGTTTAATTTTTTTTTTTTTAACTCTTGAGGGTACACTATCTCAGGCAATGTTCTAGCCACTTTCATTCTATTGTCATTATCACAGTTACACTAAAGATAGGAAGAATAGTATCTTCATTGTACAGGTTAGGGGACTGAAGAAACTAAAACTAATGAGTGATTAAGTTGGAATTTGACTTTAGGTCTAACTGAACCACTCTTGGAGGAAAGAGACAAAGAGAGCCAGAGGAAAGTGCAAACATGAGAGAGGAGGAAGGGCAAAAGGGTGGTAATGCAAGCATAATATATTCTATAGAAACATGCTGAATTTAGATAGATCTCATTTTCTTCATATACAAATAAAAAAAAGTCTTCTATAAATATTTCTGTTGGACACAGTAATCAAATGTTATCCAGAATATGTAAATAAATTTTCATGTTTCTATGTGTTTTAAATAACAATTTTTAGAAAATATCTTTTGTATTCTGCACTTTTCAAATTCAATGAAAGAAATGTCTTAAATGGCTTAAAGAAAGAAAAAAAAACTATTTAAAATTATACTGAATTAGGCTGACAACAGCAACAATAAAAAAAATCCAGTGAAAGGATCCAGAAATCCAATAAAAATTCAACTGCATATTTGAGGTGTGTGGAAATGATCTTACCAAATTGTGATTTCACACCTCCCAATATATAGGAAGGAGAAGAAAAATATGAAAATAATAGAAAAAAGGTAATAGATAAGAAAAGGAAGAATTGACTAAATAACTCCAGTCTGTGAAAACTAATGTTCCTGAAGAAGAAATCAGAATAAAACTAAAGGAAGCAATACTGAAAGAATTAAATTATTAGAGAAAACTTTCATGAGATAAAACTTTTCTTAACGCAGACGTACTAGAGAATGGACTTGAGGACATGGGGAGGGAGAAGGGTAACTTGAGACAAAGTGAGAGGGTGGCATGGACATATATACACTACCAAATGTAAAACCAGTATCTAGTGGGAAGTAGCCACATAGCACAGGGAGATCAGCTCGGTGCTTTGTGACCACCTAGAGGGGTGGGATAGGGAGAGTGGGAGGGAGGGAGACGCAAGAGGGAAGAGATATGGGGATATATGTATATGTATAGCTGATTCACTTTGTTATGTAGCAGAAACTAACACACCATTGTAAAGCAATTATAATCCAATAAGGTGCTAAAAAAAAAAAACTTTTCTGAAATTTCAAATTAATTAGTGTCAATTGTCAAAATAAGTAAATCAAATTCTTATTTAGATATTATCAAATAACTATTTAGACTTTAAAGTACAAAGAAAAGTATTCTAAATATATCCAAGCAAAAGGAAAAGACAAATGTTGTATATACAGAAGCAAAAATCTTAATTTTAGAGTTCTCTTGGGAGATTAAGAATATTTAAAGTAAATCAATTATTTTCTACAGAAAATAAAGGGATAAACTCAAATATACAATCATGATGTTGTTCCTAGAGTAATGAAACAGGAAGATAATCTCAAATAACTGCGAATCCATAAAACACATTGCTTCTATCCCCTTACTGAAAAAAAAGTTTTTTGAAGATATATTTCAGCTAATGGGAAGAAGAATAAAAATAAAAACTCAAGATCAGGTAATTTTTTTCTATAAAAGTAAAGGAAAGTGTGGCAGCATTGCTTTCAGCTAAAGAAATAGAGTTAAGTATAAAATATTGTTGTTAATATGGTAACAAAATGTAAGCCAATAAAAATTCTTGTGATTATTTTTTATGAATAAAAATCTTACTCTATAACCCCAGATTACATTTACAAAGTATGAAAAGTTGACATGAAAGGAAAAAGAGAAATTAAAAGTATAAAAAAATATTTTTAGTTCTTACTTTTGGTTATCTGCTACCAAATAACTATAAAATATCAAAACGAAACCTGTAGGGCTTCCCTGGTGGCACAGTGGTTGAGAGTCCACCTGCCGATGCAGGGGACACAGGTTCATGCCCTGGTCCGGAAAGATCCCACCTGCCGCACAGCGGCTAGGCCCATGAGCCATGGCCGCTGAGCCTGTGCGTCTGGAGCCTGTGCTCTGCAATGGGAGAGGCCACAACAGTAAGAGGCCCACGTACCGCAAAAACAAAAACAAAAAAGAAACCTGTAATCTATATAAAAACAAAGTATAGAAAGTGATAATAAAGTATGGGGAAAACAAATAAATAATACTAGAGAATATTATGACAATAGGTATGACATCTTAAAATGCCTGTATCAATTGAAATACTTATACAATGCATATTACCGTACAAAATAGACAAAACTAGAAGATATGAAGACCCTAAATCATTAAAAATGATTAGATAAGGCATATTATAGAAGACATTAATTTTTCATATATTTTCTTAAAAGATTTTTTTAATGCTACAATATGAGACCTACTCCCAAAACTCAGTTACAATATTTAACAAAAGGGTAGTGGACATGGGTGAAGATATTTCAGACATAAAACATAAAACAGTAAATCAGCAGTACTAATTTTAATATAAAATTGAATAGGGAATGGTTTAAAATTGAAGAATAAAGATAGTTCTGTTGATGAAAAATAAATAATAATAAAATAAAAATATATCAGCAGAATTAGTTTCATCCTTCAATTTTAAACCATTCTACTTTATTCAAAATAAACAGTCCTTTGACAGAAGAAGCTGACTCAAAAAGCATACACATTTTTCTTTATTAAACACATTCTTTAAAATTTATGAAATCAATTATATAATGCTCTCTAACTTTAAAATTTTGAATTATATTATTTACATTTCTAATAATTTTGAGGTCATGATATTCAGTGCAAGATAGTAAAACACACGATTATACTAAATTTTACTTCCTATAAAGTAGCATATGTGACGACCCCTCTACTCACAACACATATAACTTGAAGGCAAAAATTTAATCAAAGAAGAAGGAGGAGGAAGAGGAGAGGGAGGTGAAGAAGGGAAAGGAAAGGGGAAGAAAAATACTATCCAGATAACTGGAAATGTAGCAAAATGGGGGATTACAGTTGTAAAGAGTTTTACCATTAAAAAAAGAAAAAAGAATAAATTTAGCATGAGAACAGTCCTTAGAACATTTAGTTCTATAAGTGTGAACTATTCTTATTATAATTATTAATGTTAATGAAATGAAAGATGCAATTTTTAACATTATGTTAGTAAATAGCTCTTAAAAGTATAGAAACATTTGATATGTTAATGAAGAAGCAATACACAATATTGACAATTTAAAAGTTGCACAGAGGGACTTCCCTGGTGGCCCAGCGGTTAAGAACCTGTGCTTCCACTGCAGGGGGCATGGGTTCGATCCCTGGTCAGGGAACTAAGATCCCGCATGCCATGTGGTACAGCCCAAAAAAAAAAAAAAAAAAAAAAAAGTTGCACAGAAAAAAATGAATTATATGTTCAAATGATATTTGTAATTCCTCTATAATTGTTTTCAAATTGAAACCTACGTAACCTTGGGGTACATTAAGATTTTCTGTGGTATATAAAGTGTGGAGAATTTTAAGGAAATTAACTGACAATGTTCTTTCCATTTTTGAAAACCAAGAAGCTTGGAGCTGGCTTTTGCGATATTTTATTTCATCCCTGGCTGAGCAAAAGCAGTAAAGGAAGGGATTTTTATTTCTGTAAAACAAAAGATCGTCATTTTAAATGTCTGCTTTAATTTTAGTGGGCTACTCCAGATCTCTAGCGTTAAAACATATGGAGCAATGGAGGAAAATTAGTAAATATAAGTTGTTAGATATAAACCTGGCCAGAGTCAGGTCAAGAAAGGGGAAGAAAAGAAATGTTATTCTTAGTAAAGCAATTTGTTCTTGGTACTCTTTCTAGGTTGAAATCATAAGGGTTAAGTAGAGTACAGGAGTGATACTTGCACAACATATTAGAAAAATATTACTGTGTTTCCTTCTATCTCTTCTTCTGTACTCACATGTCATCACTAATTGTCTTCCATCATTTGACTTGTTCCCTTTGTCTATTAAAAGTGATGTGGGGATACTTTTTAGACCCTGCTGATGATTGTGTATGTTGGACATAGTGTTTAGGGTTCTGGGATAATATAAATTATGAAAAAAAAAATGTTTGGGAGGTAGAATTTTGGTAAATTTTTATGGGTACACAGCATTCAAAATGCCAAGGAAGTATTTTATATTAAGTGTTAAACCTGACTTGGAAGAGGCTTTTGTAACTATATCATTAGCGGAATTTGCAAAGTCCCTAACTCTTATTCCAATTCACAAGGGCTACAAGGAAGAGAAGGGAGAAAGAAAAAAGAATAAAACTAGTATAAGCCCTTTGCCTTAAGAGTTTTCTCATTCTGTTATATCAGTGAAACACTTCAAATATGCTATGACCAGAAACCTAAGCTACCTAGACGTTATATACTTGACAGTCTTAAACTTTGAGTTTCTTTCTAACTATTTGGAGGCTAAAATTGACCTCCAAATTGCCAAAGATATTATGATGCAATTAGCATAAGAGAAAAAGAAAAAGGCAAGCTATTATTCAAACATTTACCTATACAATAAACTATCCTGATATAAATGAGAGCTAATGGGATTTTTTTTTTTTTTTTTTTTTTTTTTTTTTTTGCGGTATGCGGGCCTCTCATTGTTGTGGCCTCTCCCACTGCGGAGCACAGGCTCCGGACGCGCAGGCTCAGCGGCCATGGCTCACAGGCCCAGCCGCTCCGCGGCACGTGGGATCTTCCCGGATCGGGGCACGAATCCGTGTCCCCTGCATCGGCAGGTGGACTCTCAACCACTGCGCCACCAGGGAAGCCCTAACGGGATTTTTTAAATGCAATATTGTATGAGTTTTTATTTATGAATATCAGGTACCTACGTGATTATAATAGTGTACCTTAACATTGTTTTCTTCTTTATTTTACAACCATACTCTTCCAGAACTAGAGAAAGCAAGAAGAGATGGAATCAGACAAGCCAGAGCTGTGGCTTTTGCTGTCAGTGAAATGAGGAGCTATTTGGGGGTCCTGAGAAGTGACAGAACTGACTCATGTTTTAAAAGCATTAGTGTGGCTTCTGAGTTGAGATTAGATTGTAGGTAGAAAAGGTAAAGACAGGAAAACCACCCAGGGGGCTCTTACAATATTCCAGGCTGGAGACACTGGTGGCTCAGTTGGGATGATAGGAGTGTATGTAGTGAGACCTAGTCATGTGCTAGATTTATTTTGAAGGTAGAGCCATTAGCCTTCTCAGCAAATTGGTTGTAAGATGTAAGTAAAAATAGAAATAAAGGAAGACAAGATTTTTTTTTTTTTTTTCCTGAACAAGTGAAAGAGTTTCCAGTAATTAAGATGGGGAAAACTGTAGGTAAAGCTGGTGTCAATAGAGCAGATATTCAGTTTTGGATGTGATGGATTTGGAATGTCTGTTGGCTATCCAGGTAAAGTTGTAAGTAGGCAGTTGGATATATGAGTCTGTAGTTTGGAGGACAGTTCTGAAGATATTAACGGTAGATATACATCTGGGAGTCACTGGCAAACTGATGGTATCTCAAGTCATGAAACTATGAGATTTACAAGGGAAAGTGTATAGGCAGAGGATAGAAAGAACAAAACTTGATCCTGAGGTGTTCCAATATTAAGAGAATGGGGAGAAGAGGAGGGATCAAAAAAAAAAGAAATTGAAGAGTGATAGTGATACAGGAAAGAATTCAGGTGAGTGTGATGTCCTGAAGTAAAAAATAGGGGAACAAGTATCAACTTTGTCAAATGCTGTAATAGATCAAGATAAAGTCTGAGAATTGTTCACGGTATCAGCAGTGTGGATTCTATTTGTGACTTTGATAAGCACATCTTTGACAGAGTACTGAAATTTGAAGCCTAATTGATGTAAGTTTAAGATAGGAGGAAAGGAACTGGAGACTAACCTGGGAGTTTTGCAACTAAGGAAATGGAGACTTAGCTGGTCAGAAAATGGAGTAAGTTTTTGTTTTTGTTTTGTTTTTTTGAGAGGAGAAATTACGGCATGTTTATATGGTAATGGGAATGGTCCACTTAAGAGAAAAACAGGATAAATTGATGATGTATTATCTTATCATCTATTTTCACAATAATCCCATAATATAGTTCTAATTGTTATTTTCATTATTTAGATGAAGAAGCTTAGAACAGAAAGTTTAAGTGACATGCTCACTTTTCTATTTCTCATTTATGTTGTTCTTTCAAACCTTAAATTATATTTCCTTTTTTAAAGCTTATTTTGAAATATTTGGTTTATTTCCATTTGTTGCCTTTTATGTTATCAGTAACTGAAAGACTGGTATTCAGTCCATTTTAAAATTTATTCTAATATTTTTGAGCCTTATTATAAACATTTTTGTTGTTGCTGTCATCATCTATGTTTAAATAAGAAGGGTTTTCCTGGACTAATAAGAATAAATTTCTGGGTAGTTGGAGGGCATCGGCCAGGGAATAGGCCAAGAAAACTTTTCAACCTTTATGGCACCCTCTTTTCTTACTATGAAGGTTTCAAAAAATAACCTCGAATAGCTAAAATAGTCATACTCATAGAAACAGAGTAGAATGGTGGTTGCCGGGTCTGGGGGAAAGGGGGAACGGGGAGTTGCTATTCAACAGGTATGAAATTTCAGTTACACAAGATGAATAAGTCTTAGAGATCTGCTGTACAACATCATGTTTATAGTTAACAGTACCATATTGTACACCTAAAAGTTTAAGAGGGTAAACTCATGTTAGATGGTCTTAGAGCAATAAAAATAAATATATAACCACTGTGTAATCTCATTTGTGAGACTTGCGTCAAGAAGAATCTCTGGTTCCAATGCTGTGGTTCATAGATCTATAGGTCTTGCACTATAAAACAGTGCTTTCCCCCTTGTACCTTGCATTTTTCTCTTAAGATACTTTCTGAGATAATTCTTCTCAGGACCACTAACTGTTCCCCTTCCCTCAGTTATCTAAAACTTCTTTCTCCCTTATCCCCAAGTCTACTTTCCTAGTTTATTTGGATTCTACTCTTAGTAGTATTCCCTAAAGGGTGTGGCTCTGTCTTTTAGAATCAGAGAATTTACTAGAATTTTCTGAGATTACCATGGACTTTCCATAGGGAAAAAGAAGAGTAATGTTTACCTACTTTCTGTCACATTATGTACAAAAATCAATTTCACGTATATAGATCCCAATATAAAAAGTCAAATGATAAAGATGTCAGGAAGAAACAAAGGAGAACATCTTTCTGACCTTGGGTATACAAAGATTTTGTTTTTTTAAGAGTACATATAATTATTTACTCTAGAATGAAGAACTTCTGCAAATCAATAAAAAAGTGGAAGATAACCTCATAAAAAACAGTTAAGAGACTTAAAACAGAAATTTTTCAAAAAAGAATATCCATACGGCCAGTAAACATGAAAATCTGCTCACCTTTATTAGTCATCAGAAAAATATAAATTAAAACCATAATTTATACACCTAATAGAATGGCTAAAATGAAAGACACCCATTCTAAGTGTTGACTAGACTGTCAAACAACTGAACTCACGTACACTGCTAGTAGAAGTGTAAGTTATTATAACTACATTGGAAAACTCTCCAGAAGTATCAAAGAAAGCTGCATATATGCATAACTAGTGATTCTACTCCTAAGTATATATCCAACAGAAATCCATTAGTTTACAAAAGAGTTTTGCACAAGAATTTTCATAGCCACACTATTCCTAACAGTATACAAAACTGGAAATCATCAAAATGTCCATCAATATTTAAATTAATAAATATATTATGGGTACATAAATACAATAGAATATGGCAATGCATCATTTTGAATTCATGCAATAATGTGGAGGAATCTCCTAAATAAAATCTTGAGCAAAGTATATAGACCCAAAAGAATACATGCTGTATGATCTAATTTACATAAATTAAAAACAATAGAAGCAATTTATGGCGTAAGAAGTCAGAATAGCAGATGCACTTGTGAAGGGAGCAATATTGACTGGGCAGGGCAACTTTGTTCTATTTCTTGAATTT
Organism: Phocoena phocoena; assembly: GCF_963924675.1. Taxonomy (NCBI): domain Eukaryota; kingdom Metazoa; phylum Chordata; class Mammalia; order Artiodactyla; family Phocoenidae; genus Phocoena; species Phocoena phocoena. Next base: position 72,704,962 of record NC_089219.1, on the reverse strand, counting down.
GGCATTCCTTACTATGTGTGTTAACTTTGTAAAAATCCAGTGATTTGTACACTGCTAATCTGTAAGTTATATTTCAACAAAAACCTTACTTACAAATACAAATAATAAATAGGCAGCTGGTTATGGCCATAGTATGGCTAAATGTTAAAATCTGTTTAATCTTGTTAAAGAATTTATTATTTTATCTGTGGTGGGGGACTCTGTGTTGCTGCTTTTGTCCTGGAGTAACTGGAAGTGATGTAATTACTTTTTTTATTTTGAACATACCCTTTTGGATGCATGCAGCATCCACTCTTGGGAAATGTTTATTTGTAGAGGTCACATCTGCATTACTCTGGGCCAAAATCCATTGCACTTTTGGTATTATTTAATAAGAATATTGCTTTTCTGTTGAGAAAGTTTGGACATTGCTAATTAAATGGAATTAGACTCAGTGTTACCCCTATCTCTGCTGTCAAAATCCATTTTCTGCCTTATGAAAAGACTCATGAAACAACAGCTAATCTTCACTAACTTATTTCATTCAGTTAAAATTAAATTACACAATTGAACTTTTTTTCTTGTCTTTTCTATATTACATTTTGTTAATTGCTTAATTAAAACTGAAGCCTGACATTTATTTCTTTCTCTTTAGGAAAAAAAAAGAAAGAAAGGAAAGAAATATAAGACACACTCACTGTTACTTACTTAGTTATTCAACAGGAAGCTCTAGAAAAAAACTCCTGTTAGCAAAGAATAAAATAAACCACAACTTTCCCATGAAAATATTTATAAAAAAAGGTACAAGCATGATAGTTTTTAAGTTCATTGCCATTCCAGTTTCTAGGAAGGCATTTAAAATGTACCATATTCTACAAATACATCTAGTTATTTTTGCATATATATATATATATATATATATATATATATATATATCCCAACTTGAGTTTTCTTAATATCTTCATCATTTTCCAGTAGCCATTTTACACATGGAAATAGATAATGACTCTATCTATTGGTATTTGTATATAGTACTGTGGCTTCAAAAACCTAGTCTCCTCAAATATGATAGCTACCATTTGTACAGTGATTATTATTTGTAATTGTCAAATTGTTTTGTGTACATTAACTTGTTTAACATTCATATTTATAGATGAGGAAACTGAGGCACAGTGTATTTAAAAGATTTACCAGAGACTATATGGCTAGTAAATGGCAGAGCTGGGATTTTCATACAGAATTTTATTTTAATTCTATTAATTTGTCTGTAAGAGCCACACTCTTAACCAATGTATTACAATGACTCCAAATGGATTCACACAAGCCAAGCGGTAACTCTCCTCTTGAAAACACAGAATTTATTTATTTTTTTAATTAATTCACAGCTATTTACTGAGATTCTATATGTTTCTGATGTTCTAGGTAAACATTGGTAAAACAGGGAAAGTCTTTCCCTCATAGAAATTAAAGAAAATAATCATGATAGATGTTAGCTAAAATTATTGTGGTAATAATTTCACAATATATGTAAGTCAAGTTGTTATGCTCTACCCTTTAAACTTATATAATGCTGAATGTCAATTATATTGCAATAAAACAGATAATAAACAGGTGAAAATAAATGAATAAATATACAACTAAAGAAAAAGACAATTAATACACATGTAATCAAAGGCAACCTTATGTATCCTAATTAGAAAAAAGAAGTAAAAAAAAAAAAGTCACTATTTGCAAATGACATACTATATATAGAAAACCTAAAGACTCCACCAAAAAAACTATTAGAACTAATAAATGAATTCAGTAAAGATGCAGGACACAAAATTAACATACAAAATGTTGTATAACTATATACCAATAACACACTATAAGAAAGAAAACAATTAAGAAAAGTTAAATTAAGAAAACAACCCCATGGGCTTCCCTGGTGGCGCAGTGGTTGAGAGTCCGCCTGCCGATGCAGAGGACGCGGGTTCGTGCCCCAGTCCAGGAAGATCCCACATGCCACGGAGCGGCTGGGACCGTGAGCCATGGCCGCTGAGCCTGCGTGTCCGGAGCCTGTGCTCCTCAACGGGAGAGGCCACAACAGTGAGAGGCCCGCATACCACAAAAACAAAAAACAAAACACAAAAAAAAAAAAAAAAAAAAAGAAAACAACCCCATTTACAATTGCGTCAAAAAGAACACCGAGGAATAAATTTAACCAAAGAGGTGAAAGGCCTGTACTCTGAAAACTATAAAACATTGATGAAAGAAATTGAAGATGACAGAAATAATTGTAAAGATACACCATGTTCCTGGATTGGAATTATTAATATTGTTAAAGTGTTTACACTACCCAAAGCAATCTACAGATTCAATGCAATCCTTATCAAAATACCCATGGCATTTTTCACAGAGCAGGAACAAATAATCTTAAAATTTGTACTGAACCAAAAAAGACCCTGGATAGCCAAAGCAATCTTGAAAAGGAAGAACAAAGCTGGAAGTATCACACTTCCTGATTTCAAGCTATACTACAAGCTATAATAATTAATGTACTGGCACAAAACCAGATCCATAGGTCAATGGAACAGAATAGGGAGCCCAGAAATAAATGCATGCTTGTATGGTCAATCTATGACAAAGCAGGCAAGAATTTGTAATGGAGAAAGACAGTCTCTTCAATAAATGGTGTTGGGAAAACTGGGCACGCAAAAGAAACTAGACCACCTTTTTTTTTTTTTTGCAGTTAGCTGGCCTCTCACTGTTGTGGCCTCCCCCATTGTGGAGCACAGGCTCCGGATGTGCAGGCTCAGTGGCCATGGCTCACGGGCCTAGCCACTCCGCAGCATGTGGGATCTTCCCGGACCCGGGTACGAACCTATGTCCCCTGCATTGGCAGGCGGACTCTCAACCACTGCGCCACCAGGGTAGCCCCCTAGACCACCTTTTTACACCATATACAAAAATAAAATCAAGATGGATTAAAGACTTAAATTTAAAACCTGAAACCATAAAACTCCTACATGGCCAGTACACATTTTGACATAAATTATAGCAATATTTTTTTGTTTCTGTCTCTTCAGGTAAGGAAAACAAAAGCAAAAATAAACAAATGGGACTACATCAAACTAAAAAGATTTTACACAGTAAAGAAAACCATCAGCAAAACAAAAAGGCAACCTACTGAATGGGAGAAGATACTTGCAAATGATACGTCCTGTAAGAGGTTAATATCCAAAATATATAAAGAACTCATACAACTCAAATCTCCAAAAATAAACAATCTGATCAAAAAAGGGTAGAAGACCAGAATAGACAGTTTTCCAAAGAAGACATGCAGATGGCCAACAGGTACATGAAAATAAACTCAACATCACTAATCATCAAGGTAATGCAAATCAAAATCACAATTAGATATTACCTCACACCCGTTAGAAGGGCTACTACCAAAAAGACAAGAAATAACAAGTGTTGGTGAGATTGTGGAGAAAAGGGAACCCTACTACACTGTTTATAAATTGGTGCAGGCACTATGGCAAACAGTATGGAAGTTTCTCAAAAATTAAAAATAGAACTACCATATGATCCAGAAATTTCACTTCTGGGTATTTACCTGAAGAAAACACTAATTTGAAAAAAATATATGCACCTCAATATTCATTGCAGCATTATTTACAATAGATATGATATAGATACAACCCAAGAGTCTAACAACAGATGAATGATAAAGAACATGTGGTATACATATACAATGCAATATTACTCAGGCTTAAAAAAGAATAAAATATTACCATTTATAACAACATGAATGGACATAGAGGGTATTATGCTAAATGAAATAAGTCAGACAGAGAAAGACAAATACTGTATGATTTCACTTATATGTGGAATATATATATATTCTCTTCCATTGACGTATATATACAAGCAAACAAACATAAAACAGAAAGAGACACAAAGGTACAGAGAACAGACTGATGCCAGAGGGCAGGGGCTGGGAGAATGGGCAAAATAGGGGGAGGGGAATAAGAGGTACAAACTACCAGTTATAAAATAAATAAGTCATGGGAATGTAATGTGCAGCATAGGAAACATAGTCAATAATATTTTGATAACCTTGTATGGGAACAGAAAAAAAAAGGCAGCTCTCACTTTGCTCAGTTCCAGAATACACAAATTTCAGTAACTGTATTTATGTAAATAAAACCAGCCCCTCAACACCATGATTCAAATTTCAGGTACCATAATATATCAACTAAGGCTAATTCCATAAAATACAAAGTGGGCTGCTGGCTCTTTATTTATTTTATTTTTTATTTATTTATTTTTTTTGCGGTACGCGGGCCTCTCACTGTTGTGGCCTCTCCCGTTGCGGAGCACAGGCTCTGGACCCGCAGACTCAGCAGCCATGGCTCACGGGCCTAGCCGCTCCGCGGCATGTGGGATCTTCCCGGACCAGGGCATGAACATGTGTCCCCTGCATTGGCAGGTAGACTCTCAACCACTGCGCCACCAGGGAAGCCCACTGCTGGCTCTTTAGTCCACAAATTGCTACACAAGTAAAAGATGCACATTATGATCAGTGACAATTCATGTCACTTCTTTCAAAGTCAGTGATTCATCACTGCTTATCTGTTTATTCAGTTCACGTATATACAGTAAAGCCTTTAGATGTGTTGTTTCTTGTCTCCCTGTGATAAACCCACATGACATAATACAAACAAGTATGGTAGTTTGAAAGAAGGAATTGGGCAAAAAGATGAACATGCAGTGAAGGACCAAAAAGTGATAATGCCCACAGTAAAATTAAAATTGAATGTAAACCAGGTTATAGAAGATATAACTGATCATGTTGACAGCACTGCCATTTCACAAACTCAAGATACGTAGCCAGGGGAACTTAGAGTAGGTGAATTTATTGACATAAATGAGAAAAAGGATTTTGATATAAAGGAAGAAGATGTTCCAGAGTAAGTGACTTGAGCAAAAACTTCATGTTAAAGAATTCTTAAAGATGTTTCATGACATTGAAAGCACATAGGGGGACTTCCCTGGAGGTCCAGTGATTAAGACTTCTTGGTGGGGGGTGTGAGTTCAAGGAGCAGGGAGTTTGAAAGCTAAGATCCCACATGCCTCACAGCCAAAAAACAAAACATAAAACAGAAACAATATTGTAACAAATTCAATAAAGACATTTAAAATGATCCTCATCAAAAAAATGTTGAAAAAAAAACAAAAAGGAAGCACATACGATAAAATGTTGGGACAGAATCCAAACTTAGAAAAGAACATGACAGTTGGTCAAGACATTAAAAAGTTCCTTGCTTTACAAATTACACGAAGGCAAGCACTGTGCAACAACTTTTAATAACACTTTTACAAAGAAGTAAAACATTTTAATTGTCAACCTTTATCAATAATTAAATTACAGCATACTAAGTAAATATTAGTTTTACTATATTTTCACTTCCCAATCCACTGATAAAGGACAGTATAAGAGTTTCTAATGTTTGATAAAATTTTTAAAGGTCATGGAATATTGTAATTTTCCCCATTATTAAAATAGCTTTGTGTGATTTCAGCTTGCATGCTCATTTTTAGAATACCACACTATTGTGCAAAGCAAAAATTACCTGTACAAATGAAAGAGCTTACAATCCCTAATTCTCAACCAATATCTTTTTCCGTACTATTACTCTACTGGGGAAACAACAGTGAAAATATAGGGTTGGCCAAAAAGTTTGTTTGGGTTTTCCCTAACATCTTAGGAAGAACTCAAAAGAACTTTTTGGCCAGCCCAATAATACTTCCATAGATCTTTTCTTAGACTATCAATTTCAGATCTTTTAATTTCCTTCTATAATAGATGAAAATTTTGCTTCTGTTCACTCTTCCCCTCCTTCCTTGTCCCAATATAGTTACACAACCATTTTTAGTACAGCTAAAATTAATTTTCTTTGCATCTATAAATAATATAGCCCCATGTTTATTTCTTTTTTCTAAGTTATACATAATATTTTTTTTCTTTGTACATTGACAAATACAGTATTAAGGTCTTATCCATTCTTTGGTCACCTCTTAACTGCCAACGCTGAAATTCTGACACTTGTATTTTTCCTGTTACATCACCAAAATTAATTAAATTTATTCAGTTACATATTCATACATATAGTATTATAGCATAGATCTGCTGGTGATGAAAATTTTCAGCTTTTATATGTCTAAAAATGCCTTTATCTTCATTTTTTGAAAAATACTTTTGCTAAATAAAGAATTCTAAGTTGACATTTAACAAAAAAAAAATTTAATACTTTAAAGTTGTTGCTCCATTGGCATTTAGCTTGCATTGTTTCTGACAAGAAATCTGCTGTTATCCTTACCTTTAAATCTCTGTAACTTTTTTTTCTACCTTCTTTTAAGATTTTCTTTTTATCACAGATTTTAAGCAATTTGTTTATGATGTGTCTTAATGTGGGTTTTTTTTTTCCCTACATATTTTTGTGCTTGAACTTTGTTGAGCTTCTCAGATCTGTGAGTTTATAATTTTCCTCCAATTTGGAAATATTTAGCCATTAATTCTTCAAATATGTTTTGCCTCCACTCCCTCTGGGGACTCTAATATATATAGTTGACCACTTGTAGTTATCCCATGTTTCACTGATGCTCTATTATTTTTTTTTAATTCTTTCTCTGTGTTTCATTTTGGATCATTTCTTTTACTATGTCTTCAAGTCACATCTTTTCTCAGCAATCTGCCTTTAATCCCATACAGTGTATTTTTCATCTCAGACATTAGAGTTTTTACCTCTAGAAGTTTGATTTGTTTGTTGTTGTTGTTAATATTTTTATATCTTTATTTAACTTCTTGAACTTATAGAATACAGTTATAATATCTGTTTAGTATTTTCTGCTAATTCTCACATCAGTGTCTCCTTTGGTTGGTTTTATTTGATTATTCTTTTTATTATGAATAATGCTTTTCTGCTTCTCTGCATTTCCTATAATCTTTGATTGGTTACCAGCCATTGTGAATTTTACCTTGTTTCTATTCCTATAAATATTCTTGAACTTTGTTTAGAATATAGTTGATTTACCTGGAATCAGTGTGATCCTTTCAGGTCTTGTTTTCAGGTGGGACAAGACCTGGGTTTAATCTAGGGTTAACACCTAGCTTCCATACTAAGAAGACAAGACCTTTCTTAGTATTCTTATCAATACCCCCTGAATTATGAGGTTTTCCACACTGATTGTTGGAAACAGACACTATTCTTGGTCCTGTGTGAACTCTGGGCACAGAGTTCTCTTAAGCCTTTTGAGTGGTTCTTTTCTGTCCTAGAGTAGTATTCTCACACGAGTGCGCTAATCAGTTCTCAACTGACTCCTCCAGAAGAACTCTCTGCAGGTCAGCAGAGTTCTCTCTCCATGTATCTCTCTTGTGTCTGGCACCCTGTCCTGTGACTTCACTGCTTTGTCTTTTCTTGACTCCCAGCTCTATCTCCTTAATTCAGGAAGACTGCAGGACTTCCCCCTCCTGGCACCACAGTCTGAAAATATTCTCCAGGCAGCAAGTTGGAGCAATCATAGGTCTCACCTTGTTTGTTTCAAAATTTCTCAGGAATCATTTTCCCTTATTCATGACACTGATGACTTGAGTCCTGTTGTTTCATATATTATGGGTTTTTTTCAGTTTTTTTAGACATGGAGATAAATTTCATTTTGTTACTCCTGGTTATTACTTAAATTAGTATTTGCATAATATAAGCAGTGAAATGCAATGGAAAATTAATTAATAAAGCGAGAACAACAAAAACCCTTGGTACTGAAACTTTTAAATGCCCAGAAACATAAACGTGTTTCAAGGCATAATTATGCAAATAGATGGCAAAGTTTAAGATAAAGGTGTCAACTCTTCAACTTTGTTTAGTATGAAGGAACATAGTTTGAACAAAAAACATTTTAATTCATAAGGACATCCCAGAAACCCTTATCAAGAGTACAGTGTAAATTTTAGTAGTTTGGCTCATTAAATTGAAAATGGACTTGGAAAAGGTCATGGAGAATTAGAGCTTAGATAATTTATAATCAAAGCAATTAGCAATGGATTATGTCTTGTGAGCTCCCTAGAAAAAGAAATCTTAGTTGAAATTGCTGAACCCAACATGGTATTCATTTGCCTAGCTGGATCATAATCTAGTAACCAACTACCTTGTTTAGTACATAAATACAAATGGTATTCAAACTCTTCTTTATCTAAACATATAGATTACAAAGTGTATAAATTGATTTTCAAGAACATACATGTTATACAAGTCACACCTTTGGACAAGGATATGTAGATACCTGAAGTTTCATTTTACAAAAGCTAACTAGAGAGGGCACTCTAAATAAAACTCATTGGTTGACTTTAGTAGAACTTGGATATTAATATTATTGGACTCTAGGATGTATTCTGGACAACTCAGTTAAATCACATGTAAATCTTAGCTACCAATTTCTCTTTTTTTTGAATTGTATTTTAATGTTTTCTTTCATTGTCATCTTTAAAAATTTGATTTTTTTAAAGAACACCCTTTAAAATAGTTCACTTAGTCTCAAAACACTTGGACTCTATTTCCTAGAAAGTTAGTCAGTTTTTCTGACAATCTTAGACATAGTTTCCGTGGCTGCTGTGAAATGTGGCTAAAAACCCTTGTCTTTGTCTTTTTTTACTTTTCTAATACTATATCATCTTAAAACATTATGTAGGTATAAGGGTTTCCTATTTTTCATGTTGATCTTTTAGAATAAAATACTATTTCTAAATGTGTAAATTTGAATATAAATCAAAGTTTGAGGACATGAATTTTCAAAATGCCAGTCTGTTGTATCATACACAACTACACCAGACACTTACCTATTTTAATAAGCATGTAAAGGTTAGGAGGCCTAGCAGTGGTCTAACTCTGAAAGGAAAGCAAGATACTGGTGTGACACGCTTCAAGATCAATAACTAGGGAGCATCATGGAAGTCCAAAAGATAGATAAAAAACAGACCTGAAAGAGAACATTTAGAAAGAGAAATAATTATTGAATGAATCTATCTGAATCTAAATAGGAAAAAATAATTGTAGATGGGGCAACATGGGAATCAAAAATCAGAGTAGAATTAGATTTTAACTCATCACTATACCCTAGCTTATCAACAAAGTGGCATAACCTTGTTTTTGTGTAAGTCAATGCTTTAAGTGTGGTAAAGGTATTGGGGTTATGCATTTTCTTTTTTTTTTGCGGGATGCGGGCCTCTCACTGCTATGGCCTCTCCCGTTGCAGAGCACAGGCTCCGGACGCGCAGGCTCAGTGGCCATGGCTCACGGGCCCAGCGCTCTGTGGCATGTGGGATCTTCCCGGACCGGGACACAAATCCATGTCCCCTGCATCGGCAGGCGGACTCTCAAACACTGCGCCACCAGGGAAGCCTGGGGTTATGCATTTTTAAAGGGTCCTTATCTCTTAGAGCAATATTCTAAAATATTTATAGTTAAAATATATGATATGAGAATTTGCTTCAAAATAAACCAGAGGATGGTGAGAAGGTAGGAATTTGTATAAAACAAGACTGTTTATGAATTGATAATTATGAAAACTAGATGATAAGTTCATATCATTATTCTATTTTTTTAACTTCTTTGAAATTAAAGAGAAACAAAACAAAATGAAACTTGTTTCATCATATAAGCACTTTGGTTACGTAATACTTAGTTCATCATTTATATAAGAAAGAGAATGAGATACCTTCCTCATAGCATTGTTTGGAGGATGAATTGAGTTAATTGATGTAATGTGCTTAAAATATTGCCTATTGCATTGAAGGTGCTGTGTAAATACTACCTTTAAAGAAAATATTCTCCATTCTATGTCCAAATTTTTTATTTTGATTTATATTAATTTTTATTTTTAATTTTACATTATATTTTATACAGCAGATTCTTATTAGTTATCCATTTTATACGTACTAGTGTATCTATATCAATCCAAATCTCCCAATTCATCACACCAACACCCCTGCCACCTTCCCCCCTTGCTGTCCGTACGTTTGTTCTCTACATCTGTGTCTCAATTTCTGCCATGCAAACTGGTTCATCTGTACCATTTTTCTAGGTTCCACATATACACGTTAATATATGATATTTGTTTTTCTCTTTCTGACTTACTTCACTCTGTATGACAGTCGCTAGATCCATCTACGTCTCTACAAATGACCCAAATGCGTTCCTTTTCATGGCTGAGTAATACTCCATTGTATATATGTACCACATCTCCTTTATCCATTAATCTGTCGATAGGCATTTAGGTTGCTTCCATGATGTGGCTATTGTAGATAGTGCTGCAATGAACATTGTGGTGCGTGTGTCTTTTTGAATTATGGTTTTCTCTGGGTATATGCCAGTAGTGGGATTACTGGGTCATATGGTGATTCTATTTTTAGTTTTTTAAGGAACCTCCATAGTGTTCTCCATAGTGGCTGTATCAATTTACATTCTCACCAACAGTGCAAGACAATTCCCTTTTCTACACATCCTTTCCAGCATTTGTTGTTTGTAGATTTTCTGATGATGCCCATTCTAACTGGTGTAAGGCAATACCTCATTGTAGTTCTGATTTGCATTACTCTAATAATTAGTGATATTGAGAAGATTTTCATGTGCTTCTTGACCATCTGTATGTCTTCTTTGGAGAAATGACTATTTAGGATTTCTGCCCATGTTTTGATTGGGTTTTTTTTTTTTTTTTTAATATTGAGCTGCATAAGCTGTTTATATATATTTGGAGGTTAATCCTTTGTCCATTGAATGACTTTGCAAATATTTTCTCCCATTCTGAGGTTGTCTTTTTGTCTTGTTTGTAGTTTCCTTTGTTTTGAAAAACCTTTTAAGTTTCATTAGGTCCCATTTGTTTATTTTTATTTCCATTACTCTAGGAGGTGAATCAAAATAGATCTTGCTGTGATTTATGTCAAAGGGTGTTCTTCCTATGTTTTCCTCTAAGAGTTTTATAGTGTCCATTCTTACATTTAGGTCTCTAATCCATTTTGAGTTTATTGTTGTGTATGGTATTAGGGAGTGTACTAATTTCATTCTTTTACATGTAGCTGTCCAGTTTTCCTAGCACCACTTATGGAAGAGACTCTTGTTTCTCCATTGTATATACTTGCCTCCTTTGTCATAGATTAGTTGACCATAGGTGCATGGGTTTATCTCTGGGCTTTCTATCTTGTCTCATTCATCTATACTTCTGGTTTTGTGCCAGTACTATATAGTCTTGATTAATGGAGCTTTGTAGTGTAGTCTGAAGTCAGGGAGTCTGATTCCTACAGCTCCATTTTTTTTCCCTCAAGTCTGCTTTGGCTCTTTTCTGTCTCCATACAAATTTTAAGATTTTTGTTCTAGTTCTGTGAAAAATGCCATTGGTAATTTGATGGGGATTGCACTGAATCTGTAGATTGCTTTGGGTAGTATAGTCATATTCACAGTATTGATTCTACCAATCCAAGAACATGGTATATCTCTCCATCTGTTGGTATCATCTTTAATTTATTTCATCAGTTTCTTATAGTTTTCTGCATACAGGTCTTTTGTCTCCCTGGGTAGGTTTAGTCCTAGGTATTTTATTCTTTTTTATTGCAGTGATAAATGGTAGTGTTTCCTTAATTTCTCTTTCAGATTTTTCATCATTAGTGTATAGGAATGCAAGGGATTTCTGTGCATTAATTTTGTATATTGCAACTTTACCAAATTTATTGATTAGCTCTAGTAGTTTTCTGGTAGCATATTTAGGATTCTCTATGTATAGTATTATGTCATATGCAAGCAGTGACAGTTTTACTTCCTTTCCAATCTGATTCCTTTTATTTCTTCTTCTCTGATTGCCATGGCTAGGACTTCCAAATCTATGTTGAGCACTAGTGGCGAGAGTGGACATCCTTGTCTTGTTCCTGATCTTAGAGGAAATGTTTTCCCTTTTTCACCATTGAAAATGATGTTTGCTCTTTGTTTGTCGTATATGGCCTTTATTATGTTGAGGTAGTTCCCTCTGTGCCCACTTTCTGGAGGGTTTTTATCATAAATGGGTGCTGAATTTTGTCAAAAGTTTTTTCTGCATCTATTGAGATGATCATATACTTTTTAGTCTTCAATTTGTTAATAAGTTGTATCACATTGAGTGATTTGCATATATTGAAGAATCCTTGCATCTCTGGGATAAATCCCACTTGTTCATGGTGTATGATCCTTTTAATGTGTTGCTGGATTCTGTTTGGTAGTACTTTGTTGAGAGTTTTTGCATCTATATTCATCAGTGATATTGGTCTGTAATTTTCTTTTCTTGAGGCATCATTGTCATTTGTCTCCAGGTATTTTTTTTTTTATTTCTTCAATGATCTCTTGGTTATTTAGTAATGTATTGTTTAGCCTCCTTATGTTTGTGTTTTTTACATTTTTTCCCTGTAATTGATTTCTAATCTCACAGTATTTTGGTCAGAAAAGATGCTTGATATAATTTCAATTTTCTTAAACATACTGAGGCTTGATTTGTGACCCAAGATGCAATCTATCCTGGAGAATGTTCCATGTGCATTTGAGAAGAAGGTGTAATCTGCTGCTTTTGGATGGAATGTCCTATAAATATCAATTAAATCTAGCTGGTCTATTGTGTCATTTAAAGCTTGTGTTTCCTTTTTAATTTTCTGTTTGGATGATCTGTTCACTGGTGTAAGTGAGGTGTTAAATTCCCCCACCGTTTTTGTGTTACTGTCAATTTCCTTTTTTATAGCTGTTAGCAGTTGCCTTATGTATTGAGGTGCTCCTATGTTGGGTGAATATATAATTGTTACATCTCCTTGTTGGATTAATCTCTTGATCGTTATGTAGTGTCCTTCCTTGTCTCTTGTAATATTTTTTATTTTAAAGTCCATTTTATTTGATATGTGTATTGCTACTCCAGCTTTCTTTTGATTTCCATTTGCATGGAATATATTTTTCCATCCCCTCACTTTCAGTCTATATGTGTGCCTAGGTCTGAAGTGGGTCTCTTGTATATAGCATATATATGGGTCTTGTTTTTGTATCCTTTCAGTGAGCCTGTGTCTTTTGGTTGGATCATTAATCCATTCAGGTTTAAGGTAATTATCAATATGTATGTTCCTATTACCATTTTCTTAATTGTAATGGGTTTGTTTTTGTAGGTCCTTTTCTTCTCTTGTGTTTGCCACTTAGAGAAGTTCCTTTAGCATTTGTTGTAGAGCTGGTTTGGTGGTACTGAATTCTCTTAGCTTTTGCTTGTCTGTAAAGCTTTTGATTTCTCCATTGAATTTGAATGAGATCCTTGCCAGGTAGAGTAATCTTGGTTGTAGGTTATTCCCTTTCATCACTTAAATATGTCATGCCACTCCCTTGTGGCTTGTAGAGTTTCTGCTGAGAAACCAGCTGTTAACCTTATGGGAATTCCCTTGTATGTTATTTGTCATTTTCCCCTTGTTGTTTTCAATAATTTTTCTTTTTCTTTAATTTTTGCCAATTTGATTACTATGTGTCTTGATGTGTTTCTCCTTGGGTTTATCCTGCCTAGGACTCTCTGTGCTTCCTGGACTTGGGTGGCTATTTCCTTTCCCATGTTAGGGAAGTTTTCAACTATAATCTCTTCAAAAATTTTCTCAGGTCCTTTCTCTCTCTTCTCCTTTGGTGACCCCTATAATGTGAATGTTGTTGTGTTTAATGTTGTCTCAGAGGTCTCTTAAGCTGTCTTCATTTCTTTTATTATTATTTTTTTCTTTATTCTGTTCCACAGCAGTGAATTCCACCATTCTGTCTTCCAGGTCACTTATCCGTTCTCCTGCCTCAGTTATTCTGCTATTGATTCTTCTAGTGTATTGTATTGTTCATCTCTGTTTGTTTGTCCTTTAATTATTCCAGGTGTTTGTTCTTTAATTCTTCTAGGTCTTTGTTAAACATTTCTTGCATCTTCTCAATCTTTGCCTCCATTCTTTTTCTGAGGTACTGGATCATCTTCACTATCATTATTCTGAATTCTTTTTCTGGAAGGTTTCCTATCTCCACTTCATTTAGTTGTTTTTCTGGGGTTTTATCTTGTTCCTTCATCTGGTACATAGCTATCTGCCTTTTCATCCTGTCTATCTTTCTGTAGATGTGGTTTTTGTTCCACAGGCTGCAGGATTGTAGTTCTTCTCGCTTCTGCTGTCTGCTCTCTGTTGGATGAGGCTATCTAAGTGGCTGTGGAAGTTTCATGACAGGATGAACTGGTGGTGGATAGAGTTGGCTGTTGCTCTGGTGGGCAGAACTCAGTAAAACTTTAATCTGCTTGTCTGCTCATGGGTGGGGCTGGGTCCCTTCCCTGTTGGTTGTTTGGCCTGAGGTGACCCAAAACTGGAGCCTACCTGGGCTCTTTGGTTGTGCTAACAGTGGACTCTTGGAGCGCTCACGCCAAGGTTACTTCCCAGAACTGCTGCCAGTGTCTTTATCCTCACGGTCAGCCACAGCCACTCTCCACCTCTGCAGGAGACCCTCCAACACCAACCGGTAGGTCTGGTTCAGTCTCCTATGGAGACACTGCTCCTTCCTCTGGGTCCTGACACACACACTACTTTGTGTGTGCCCTCCAAGGGTTGAGTGTCCATTTCCCTCAGTCCTGTTGAAGTCTTGCAATCAAATCCTGCTAGCCTTCAAAATCTGATTCTCTAGGAATTCTTCCTCCCATTGCCATACCCCCAGGTTGGGAAGACTGACATGGGGCACAGAACCTTCACTCCAGTGGGTAGACTTCTATGGTATAAATGTTTACCAGTTTGTGAGTCACCCACCCAGCAGTTACGTGATTTGATTTTATTGTAATTGTGCCCCTCCTACCATCTCATTGTGGCTTCTCCTTTGTCTTTGGATGTGGAGTATCTTTTTTGGTGAGTTCCAGTGTCTGCCTGTCAATGATTGTTCAGCAGTTAGTTGTGACTGTAGTGCTCTCACAAGAGGGAGTGAGAGCACGTCGTTCTATTCTGCCATCTTGAAGCAATCTCTCCATGTCCAATCTTTTAATTTTGAGATAATTGTAGATGCATATGTAGTTTTAAGAGATAAACAGAGAAATCTCCTGTAATATTTACCCAATTTCTTGCAATGGCAACATCTTGCACAACTATAGTACAATATCACAACCAGGATATTAATGTTGATATTATCAAGATACAGAATATTTTCATCATTGCAAGGATCTTTCCTGTTGCCCTTTTCAAACTATACCACTTTTATGACCCTCCTTAAACACTGACTACCACCAATCTGTTCTCCATTATTTTAGGCAGTCTTTTTAAGAAGGTTTATTAATGAAATCATACTGTATGTAACATTTTGAGATTGACTTTTTTTTTTTTTTTTTTACTCAGCATAATTCTCTGGAGATACATACAGATTGTTGTTAGTATTAATAGTTCATTAATCCTTATTGCTGAGTAGGATTCCATGGTATGGATATTCTACAGCTTATTTAACAATTCACTGTTCCCTAAAGAATATCTGGGTTATTTCCAGTATTTGGCGATTATGAATTAAGCGTCCTTAAACTTTTTTTTTTTTTTTTTTTTTTTTTACGGTACGCGGGCCTCTCACTCTTGTGGCCTCTCCCGTTGTGGAACACAGGCTCCGGACGCACAGGCTCAGTGGCCATGGCTCAGGGGCCCAGCCGCTCTGTGGCATGTGGGATCTTCCCAGACCGGGACACAAACCCACGTCCCCTGCATTGGCAGGCAGACTCTCAACCACTGCGCCACCAGGAAAGCCCTCCTTAAACATTTTTGTACAGATTTTTGTGTGAACACAAGTTTTCATTTCTTTGGGGTAAATGCCCAAAAGTACAACTGTTCTGTCATATTGTAGTTTCATATTTAATTTTCTTATATGCTGCCAAAATGGTTTCCAGAGTGGCTTTAATGTTTGAAATTCCCTTCGGCAATGAATGAGTGATCCAGTTTTTCCATATTCTTTCCAGCAAGAATTGAATATTATTCTGACTTTTTATTGTTTTAAATTTAGCCATTGTGATGTGTGTAGTGATTTCTCATTGTGGCTTTAATTTTGTAGGAGATCTTTTCATATGCTTATATCCATCTGTATATTCTCTGCAGTGGAATGTCTCTACATGTCTTTTGCCCATTTTATAATTGGTTTGTTTTTTAATGTGAGTTTAAAAAAATATTTTATCATCATTGTTCATTTGACATTAAACAAATATGTACAGTAAAATAGTAAGTGCCAGACCCTGTTCTAAGGTACATTTGTGAATAAAGCATTGATCTCAGTACTTATGAAATGTACGTTCTAGCAGGGGGAGAATGACATATATTGAACATGTTCAACAGTTGCAAGTACTACAGAAAAAAATTAGAACAGGGAAAGGGGGATAGGGGAACATGGGTGCAGGTTGAAATTTCAAACCTTTATCCATGCCTAAACACATATGGATATGCAGGCACATTTGTCTTTTGAACAATAGTTAGGAAATGTAAACATTAAAAACAAAGTTACTAACGTACTGCAATGCTATCCCAACTTGAAAATTGCGTTGCTGGATTTGTAGCATGTTGGAGAATTATGCGGGTTGTAATAACTAAGGTTTATTGAATGTTAAGCACTAATGACTTCATGTTACATACACCCCCTCATTGAATCTCCACATGAAGGTGCAATTTTATATCTCTAAATGTGTTTTTAAGTTAATTTACCCATGACCCTACAGTAATTGATGACATCAATTGTCATCAGTTGAATGAAAAAGATATGGATACCCAAAATTTTAATAGTGGCTTAAATCTAAGTGGTAGTATTAAGAATATTTCATTTTTCAATGTTTAAAACTTTTAAATATTACTTGTTTTATCATGTTTCATGTTATTTATAGAGTTAAATGTTTTCCTAAAATACTGAAGTATCTCTCTACAACTTCTCCTTCCATTTCATTTATGACCTCTTCCTCAGTCCATTCTCTAAAAAATATTGACCTTTGATAATCCTTTCCCAACCTTCCTCTTTACTAGATGATCTATGACTTCATTTACCATCAGTCAAAAACTGGTTGTAAGAAGAAACATTTCCAGAGACTCAGCATTTGTACATTGTCTTATAAACTTGGTCAATTCTCTACATGCCTGACCACAAAAATACAAGCTCATGAGTCCCAGGAGCTTGTCTTGAACTCCAGGCGCATATTCAACTGCCTCATGGGTTCTGTGGGTTCAAAAGCAAATTCTTTTCCCTAAGGTATGGACATTAAAACATTTTGGGATTTGGGGAAAAATATAACAGGATTCATTTTAACCAACTTGATAAAAATATTTATTTTCTTGACTGTGACTCATTTAAATCTGATTTTGAGAATCATTTGTTTAGCTATTTGGGGAAAATAATCATATATGAGGCCTAACTATTTAGGTTAGATCAAAAGCTATTGTATTTTACGTTAAATCTGTTTGCACAGTGTTTGACCAATTTTAATACAGATTTTGTTTCACCAGCAACCTTCTTTTTTCATAACTTTGGTTAATCAAAAATTCCTTTTACTTATTCTATTATGCTGTGTTCTCTTCCTTTCTACATTGTTTAAGATATCATTACCCATTTCCCAGCTTGAGAAAGTAGGACATCACAAATTACATTTATACCAAGACTAAATATTCCATGATTTGGTTTGTAATCGGACCATTATTTTAATGCCTGGATTTTTTTATTTTAGTGGCTCGTGTTTCTACATCTTGCTTTTATCTCCCTTAATCTAGAAATACTTAGTTTCCTATACAAAGACAAGGTGTTCCATACCTCTTCTTATCCTTGTCATCAATTGTCAAATTGAGTCATCTCTCCATAAAAGCCTTACTATGAATTTCCCTGCAAAGGTCAATATTAGGCTATGAAAGTTTGGAAATTTTCTAAGATTAGTCATCTGTTACATGGCAGAACATGTTTTTCAACCAAAGAGTCTGATTTCCAGCCACAGGCTCTCTCTACTTTGTTATACTACCACAGGATAATTAAGAGATGAGATTTGTCCACCTGCCTCTATGGGCCAATACATATGGGTTTCAAATATTAATTTGGTGCTAAGATAACAGTGGGAACATAGTAAGATGGATAAAACTCTATTTCACAGAGCTCATGTCAAGGATAGCACTGTATGTTTTGGAAGAAATATGATAAGCCATTTGCAGTGCTTTCAAAAATGGGTGAGCAAATGTGGGACTATGGTTAAATTATGCAGTACAAGGTAAAAGATTCCACCGTTAGTCCTCCTACATCACTTATCCCACACACAGAATTCAGCCGCTTTTGTAAATTAGTAGTGAGCAAATATTATGAAGTATCAGTTTGGAAGGGTAAAGGGTGATTTGCTTACTGGGACTGACATCTGTCTGAGTGTGCCTTGTACTCAGCTCTGCACTTTGTAGATTATGAGAAATTCCCATCTGAAGAAAGGAATCCACATCTACACCTCTGCTAAAGCATTTTCCCCCACAAGGTATAAATCTATCTTAAATAGCTAAAGTTTCAGAGAAATGGAAATCATGATATAAGCCTACAGTTAATATTTTAGCAAATACAGAAGGAAAGTTAGACAGTTTCTTGATCACAAGAGGAAAAGTCAAGCAAACCAAAAGTTGAAATTTTTGGCCAAATTGAAATTTTAAAATAAAATTGAAAACAAACAGATTACCAGTAATATGGTATATGGTGTATGTTTAATGTTCTGCAAAACATGGTTCTTGTAAGCTTGATTAAGAGTGCTACAGCCTTAAAGATTGCACTTATGAGTTGGATGGTGGCATTAAGAATGTGTTGACTTCTTCCAGGATGCTAAGAACATAAATATTGGAGTGTAATCCACTTTCAAAGATTTATGAAAATAGTAAAGCCATGATCAGACATTGGGGAAAATCTTCCAGACTAGACTTTCTTCTCTATCACAAGTTTCCACAGCAAATCAGGAAAATGTAGGAAATTTGGCAGTATTCCTACCTCAGAAGACTAGCCTGAGGAGTAATAAAAACAAAAATATTGCAATGTTAATTGTGGACAAAGCCAAGATTTATTTTTGGTATTAGGGATAGGACACCCTAAACATACAAGGACACATTTAAATTCACTGACAGATAGTCAAATGTAGAAATATTACAGAAATCTCATTAACACATTTGTAAGATTAAGAGGAAATTCTGAGCATATGTATAAATATATATAATATCATTGGAGCAGGCTTGAATATTCAGTCAAAAAGTAAAAGACCATTTTTGAAATTTTAGCCCAAAGTCTTTTATAAGTAAAATATTGAACTTAGTAATCCACTCCTAGAAACCTGCAATGAAAACTACCACAGCAATCATAACACTGTCCTATGTTCTCATTTTCTATTTTAATAATAATATTTTCAGTCACAAGAGTCAGGTTGATGCCCTCAAGTGAAACGGAGAATTGAAATAATTACATAGATAATTTAGACTAAACATATTTTCCTTTACCTGAGACTTCCATATCATTGAGATTTCTTTTGATTGGAATCATGTGAATGCTATCCATCTTCTCAAAACATAAGCATTATTTGCACATTTAATGGCTAACAACAGCATCTGGAAAAGCCTCCTCTGTGGAGTTATTTATTCACTTCCATATTTTAAAAGGGATTTGAGGAAGAAAAAAATCTGGATTTCATGCTACATTTCCAACGTATATTGTGACATAAAACTAGAAGCTAACAGTTTTGCTACAGACATTTGCCCAGTGACATTTAACCAGGTGTAAGTGAAAACATACTTATGGTGAAATCATCATAATGAATGATGATAGAAATTCTGGTAAATATGGTCATTCTATTTCCTGGGGTGTGGTTTCAAAATTTAACACAAGATAGTAAGCATAAGCACAATAACTTGATTACTCATTTTACTAGTTGGAATTCTCCTTAGATCAATTTCTAACAGGATTTGGATTACTTTGACTCCATTGCTCTATAAGTCTTCACTCTCAATAACTATTCCAGTGTTGGTAATGAAAGTACTTATGTAGTTACACTTGCACCATTCCTTGAAATCTTGCTTAGTTTGCTTGAACCTCATAAAATATTAACTTGTGTTGTGTGCAGTAAGGAGACCAATAAAACACCAATGTGTGGTGACTAAACCATTAAAAAATGTCCTAGCACCCTTTCTATAATATTCTGTGACTTATAGGAATTTCAGATTTGTCTGCTTTTAACAAGTATGAAATATTCTTTGTTCTTAATATACCTTCTTCACACTCTTTGAGAGAGAAATTGCCCATACATGCAAGAAAAAAAAAAAAAAAACAACAAAAACACTGGATTCTGGTTTACTAATTTATTTTAAGAAGTAAATTTGGAGAAAATTCTGATTATTTCACTTCCTTACTTTATCTTTTAGTAATCAACAGATGATTGCCATTAGCAGCCAAAGAACGAAAACAGTGCTCCATTAATCTTCAATGCCTAAGAAATAAAAGGCTCTCCATTAGAGTGTATAAACAGAAAATCGATGTATGTTAAACCAACTTTCTCAGGTACAGCTTCTCTTAGATACCAAATTTGGATAAGGAAAAACAGAATTATCCTTGAACAAGATGAAAAACTACAAAATATAGAATTGAAGGATTTCTATTTAAAACTCAAATTAGTCTGCTAATTATGGCCACATTACCAAACTAAACTGAAACCAGTGAAGTAAAGGGAGGAATCTATTTATAACCAAACCAAACCCAACCAAAACAAAACAAAACAAAAATAACTAGAATTAGCAAGCAAAAATTAGCAGGTTTTCTACTTCTACCACATCTTTTGCTCCAGAGATTGATGGGTCTCCTCTTCTGAGTGAGCCAAAACAAAAAACAAAAAATAAGAAAGAATACACCCAAATATATGAATCTGAAGTTGAGTGGTAAGCACGTTTCCAGGAAAACCTAATCAATACCTCATGGTCATTTCAAACTTTCTATGAAAGTGTTCAAATGCAGATTCCACTTGATGAATAGAATTCAATAGCGGTTTGAAAACAGGTATATATCTAATCGGGCACTTTGTGGTGATTGAATGGACCCAAACTGCCAATGTCTCTGAAAGGAGAAAGGTAAATAAAGAGAACATAACCATTGTCATTGACTATACATGCTGTGATTGGATTATCTTGTATCCAGTTTCAGACTTTGAAGCATTGAAGGTATGAGGAATCCTTGAGATAGAGAGGAAAGAAAGTGATAGCTTTAACTTTTAAAATGCAAAGCACGACTTTTTCAAATTGCTTACCAGCTCCCAGTCCTCATTACTGCCCACCTCCCTCCCCCTTATTCTATTTAGAATGTCAGCCATGCTCCTCTTACCCAGCTGTTTTAGGTAGGTAAATGTTTTAGTGCCCGTTGGATCTCTCTAATCTGCAGAAGAATAAAACAGAAAAACAACTTAAAAATAAGCAACCACACCTTTAAAAATCTTTGTTTTGTGACAAAGTATCTTTATAACTTTGTATTCAATATATGAATTGATTTAGATTTAAGCATTGAATCATTTCATATTTTAACCCAGTCACCAACTCACTATTAAATCTTAATATTAAAGGAGAACCTCAATTTCACCACCTGTTTACCTACGTTGACACTGGACAGGGAGTGAGTTATGGGAGTAAATGTATATAAAGAGCTCTGAGATGCTTTAGTAAAAAAACAATATAGATACATGAAGTATATTGTATATATTGGAAAAAAACAATACAAATGTCCCATTTCTGTAATAATTGACAGGTTGATAGGCTAAACCATAATTTTAGCTTCATTCAAATTTGCAATAAAAATGAGATCCAATCTAAACACTCTTAAATAGAATATGTAGAGCTTCAGTGGTAATGATGTTCTTAGATTTCCCATTTTTATATGATATTTGAGAGATCACATAGCATACTCAGTGGCATTGATTCTGGGAGAACTCAATTTCTACACATCATTCAACTCTTCATCAAGGTTACAAGAAAGGTGGAAAAATAGATCAAAAGAGACTAAAGGAAGTCGATAGCTTGGCATAAAATGCCACCCAGCTATCCACTTAGGGCATAAGTCAATATAGTTGTGCATTGTTCATTCCCCTTGTTAAACAAGAAAGGAGAGAGAAACTTCAAGTTAGGAGATTTCAGAACATTCATATCTTTTATAACTTCTCTTTGCAAACCTTTATGGACAAATGTGTTTTTTATTAAAATATGAACATTCGAATTTCAAATGCACAAATTATTCTTTTAAACAAAATGATCCTTATACCCAAACATTTGTAAATGTTACCTCTTAAAGGCTAAGAATGTTGTTATGATCTTGCTCACCTATAGAATATTCTCTGAGTCAAGAGTTCAGAGTAAGACGTGCATACCTGTCTTGACTTAAGTGGTCTATAGAGAATTGGATCAACGGTATGCCAAGGTCTCTACTGCAGGTATTGTTTTGGCAAACTTTCACAGCTTTGGGTCCTAGCTTATAGCTTTCTGTAAAAACCTGGAGTAGAATAGGAATGTAAATACTCATATTCTTTTATCTGAGTCTTTTTTATTATATTATTAATTCTATTCTGATATCAAACTGTATGAAAGCTTTTACTTTTTTTTTTTTTTTTGGTCCTATTTAAATTAACAGATTGGTTAATTACTACTGTAGCAATAATAATCACACTATTTTTTCATTTCTGCATTTTTTTGAAATTAGGTTTCAAATGAATGTTCCTCATTTGATAAAGATAATTAAATCTGGAATAAGTGTAATGAATCAGTGTGCCTGTCATGTTGATTAAGTAGGGATTTTTGGTATGTACTCGCTTTCTATTGCTGCTGTGACAAATCACCATGAACATATGGCTTGACACAACACAAATGCATTCTCTTATAGTGCTTTAGGTCAGACTTCTGATGTAGTTCTTACTGACCTAAGATACAGGTATCAGCAGAGCTGTATTCCTTTCTGGAGACTCTAGGACAAAATCTCTTTCCTTGCTTTTGCCAGCTTCTAGAGGTCTGCATTACTTGGTTTGTGGCCCCCTTTTAGATATTCAAAGCTAGCAACATAAGGTCAAGTTCTTCTCATGCTGCTATATTTCTGTTTCTCTGAAGTCAAGAAAGGTTCTTGCTTTTAAGAATTTGTGTGATTAGATTGGGCCCACTTGGATAATCCAGGATAATCTCCCCATCTCAAACTTCTTAACTTTAGTCATATATGCAAGTCCCTTTTGCCATGTAAAGTAACATATTCACAGGTTCTGGAAACTAATTCATGAATCATTATTCTTTCTACTATATAATAATGGTCAAATTTTGTCTGGACATTAATTATATTGATCTTTTAAATAATCAGCAGTGTCATGATCATGTATCCTACCTTTGTTCCTAACCATGTATTTGAAAACAAGAACTTCCCAACATTTCCAAAGTAATTCCAGACCTCTTAAAGTAAAAAAAGAACCTCTATTATTTAAATATTTCAGCTTTGAGCTTTTTAAATTTCAATAAGAATAAACAAATGGATAAATACTATTATTTTGGAAAACAAGCATATTATCAGGATGTATTTAAGCATTACAAGAAAAGAATGACTGGGTTTTAGCCTGCAAATGTAATGCATTGTGTCTTCTTCAGCATGTCTCTTCAGGCAGTAGTTCCTCACACACGAAGCGAGTAAATTGGATTATGTGATCTCTTAAAAACTCTTGAATTACAAAATTCTATAATTTCATCACTTCATGAATACTATTAAAACACTAGAGTTGGATGGAGATAACACTTCATATGGAATGGTGGAGTGAGGCCTCCATAAATCTACTTCTTACTAAAAGCAATAGAAAATTAGTAAAAACTGGCAAAATCAACTTTTTCAAACTCTGGAAGTTAGCCAAAGACTTGTAAAAACATGAGGAGTGTTTATTCAAGAAAAATTGCTGACTTTTGGTAAGAGCAACAGGGTTTGTGGCATTATAACTTTACCTTTTCCCATCACACTCTCCTCAGCTTTGTAAAACTTGAAAATCAGCAGCTTTGCAACTATAGTAACTGTGAAAACCAGAAGCTATGTAAGTATTGGAAGGGGAAATCCAGGTTTGGACCTCAAAAGGTCTATCCTTAGAGCATTGTCACTATTTGATCTATTTGACAGCTCCCTGGAAAAAAACATTTATATCATATTGTCCTTATTTTACCTGATTAGGAATTTCCCTAGATAAAGAAAATACCTATCCCCAAAGTGTTTGTGGAAAATTTTCAGCAAAAATTGTTTAACATGGGAGCTGCCTAAGGCTGCATTATCAGTTTAGGTTAAATAAGAACTTGGCTAAAAATTTCAAAGGAAGATCTGGTGAACAAGATGTCCATAGGGGTTTTGAAAAGCTCTGACATATTTATGGAGTTCTAAAAGTTCATACACATATGCAGGGCTGGGTGCATGTCCAGGAGAAGACTGAGAAGGTCTCAATCTCTCACCACTAACAGATTTTGAGGTCTTGCCCAAGTAAGAAGTAAAGAATATATAAGGTTGTAAAATTCCTGAGTGTTGATCATAGGTCCCAACAAATAGAGCTTCTCAATAAAGAGTGAAAGACTTATTGGTTCAAGGAAATTAAGGAAATATCTGACTGATCATTAATTGATCACTAAGTTAACTAAGGAGAAATTTCAGTGACTACATGCTACAGGAAATGCAAACTTTACAGAATTAGCTCAAGAAAATCATTAACTAACTAAACATGAGCTGCAGTATTAGCAACAAAAACAACAACAAAATAGCCACAGCATCAATCAAACCCTGGGAGCAGGGTTTGATTTCCAGTGTTGCCACATTACAATATCTCAAAGGTCTAAAATGTCCAGCTTTTGGCTAAAAAAAATATGAAATTTATAAATAGGAAAGTATGGCCCATACATTGGGAAAAAAGCAGTATACAGAAACTGTCCTATCTAGATGTTGAACTTCATTAACAAAGACTTTAAATCAGTCATTATAAATATGAAGAAATAACTAAAATAAGCTATGTCTAAAGAATTAAAATGAATTATAACCACAATGTCTCACTAATGTTATATATTAATAGATAAAAATTATAAAAGAAGAAGCAAATAGAAATCCTAGAGTTGAAAAGTACAATAAATAAAATGAAAAAGTCATTAGAGGAATTCAACAGAAGATTTGGGCTGGCAGATGAAAGAATCAATGAACTTGAAGTCAGGTCAATTGAAATTATCTAGTTTGAGGAACAGCAAGAAAAAAGAAGGATAAAAATTAGAGTCGCAAATCTTTTTGGCATACCATCAATTGTACTAACCTATGCATAACAGGAGTACGAGAAGAAAAGGGTTAAAAAAAAAGGAGAAGAAAAAAAATTAAGGAAATACTGACTGAAAATTTCCCAAATTTGATCATAAAAAGAAAAATAATTATTCTACATATCCAAGAAGCTCAACAAACCACAAATACATTAAACACTAGGACAACAACAGCATGGCACATTATAGTCAAGCTGTCAGTAACCAAAGATGGAGCATCTTGAAAATAGCAAGAAAAATTAACACACCAGGTACAGAAGATCTTTAATAAGATCGTTCATTGACTTTTCATCAGAAAACATGGAGACTAGAGGCAGTAGGGCGGTATTCAAAATGTTGAAATAAAAAGACTGTCAACCACGAATTCTGTATCCAGAAAAGCTATACGTCACAATGATAGACATAAACAGAGACTGTGTCACTAGCAAACCTGTCTTATGGGAAACACTAAGGGGAGGCCTTTAGGATATTTTGTAAGGGCACTAGATGGTAATTCAAATCTGCACAAAGCAAAAAAGAACCCAGTAGGATTAACCATATTGGTAAATATGAATTACAGTATAAATGTATTTTTTGTTTATAACCCTTTTCTTCTCTTATTTAAAACTCAAGAGGAGCAAAGCAATATTTATAAAATTTTGTTGATGGGCTTAAAATGTTTTATACAGTTTAAGGGGATGAGGAAAGAGGTGAGAGATGTGAGGAATGGGGTGAGATCAGAGCTTTATTGGAGTAGAGTTTCTGTATACTGTTGAAATTTTCAGTATTAATTTAATGTAGTTTGTTTTAAATTAGGTTGCTAACTTAATATTCAGGCAACTACTAAGAAGACAACTAAAAATATTGTAAATGTAACAACAAGGAGATTACATGGTACATTAGAAAATATCTATTGAACAAAACCTAAGGCTGTGATGAGGGATAGATAGAGAAAGTAAACTGTGGAAAACAATTAGCAAAATGACAGATGTGAAGCCTTATTTATCAGTAATTGTATTAAATGTAAAGTCATTAGACATTCCAATTAAAACACAGAGATTGGCAGAAAGGACAAGAATTCATGATCCAACTTGTACACATATAACAACCATACTTTAGATACAAATAAAAATAGTAAAATGATTGCAAATTAAAATAGATTCAAAGACACAGAAAACAAACTTATGGTTACCAAAGAGGAGAAGGAGAGATAAAGGGGCAAATTAAGAGTATGGGATTAACAGATAGAGACTACCATACATAAAATAGATAAACAACAAGGATTTACTGTATAACATAAGGAATTATATTCAATATCTTGTAATAACCTATGATGGAATATAATCTGAAAAAAAAATAACTGAATCATTTTGCTGTACATCTGAAAATAACACAATATTGTAAATTAACTTTACTTCAAAAAAAAAAAATCACCAAAAAAAAAAGAAGAAGAAAAGATTGGAAAAACATATAGTCAAAGTAAAAATTGACAGAATTGAATAGAAATAGAAAATTCAACAATAACAGTTAAAGACTCAATTAATCCACTTTTAATAATGGATAGTACAACAAGGCTTAAAATCAGTAAGAATATTATAAAATATCTAGACCAACAGAGAGCTATAGAAGACTCCACCCAACAAAAACAGAACATGCATTCTTCTTAAATGCACATAGAACGTTCTCTAGGACTGATTATATGCTAGGCCATAAAACAAGCCTCAATCACTTTAAAAGTATTGGAAACATACAAAGCATATTCTCTGAACACATGGAATTTAACTAAAAATCGATAATAGAAGAAAATTTTGGAAGTTCACATGTATATGGAAATTAAACAATATGCTCTAAAATAACCAATCAAAGAAGAAATCACAAGAGAAATTTGAAAATACTTTGAAATGAACAAAAACAAAAATACAACATATCAAAACATATAAGGTGCTACAAAACCAGTACTTAAAAGGAAAAGTAGAACAGTAAATGCCTATAATTAAAAAGAAAAAAAGAAATTAATCAACAAACTAAAAAACAATCTTAAAAATTGGGGTGTGGGGGAAGCAAACTAAATATAAAGAAATCAGAATAAAGGAGATATTGGAGCAAGAATGTACAACATAGAGAATAGAAAAACAACAGATAAAATCAATAAGTCCAAAAAGTTGTTCTTTGTAGCATCAATAAGTTGATCAACTTTTAACTAGACTAAGAAAAATTAAAATTAATAAAATTAATATTATAAGAGGGGACCTCACTGCTTTTCTTAAAAATTTTTTTTGAAAGAAATATTTTGAATAGCCATATGCCAACAAATAAAATAACTTAGATGAAATGGAAAAATTCCCAAAAAACATACAAAAAAACAAAATTGACTCAAGAAGAAAGCAAAAATCTGAATAGACTTAAACCAAGTAAGGAGATTGAACAAGAAATTTGAACATTTCCCACAGGAAGAGCCAAGGCCCAGAGCACATCACTGATGAGTTCTATCAAACATATAAAGAATAATGAATACCATACTTTCCAATACACTTCCAAAGAAAAAGAAGAGGAGGAGAAGATGGGGAGAGGAGGACTGAGTACTTCTCAACTCATTATTAGTTTGATACCAAAATCAGGCAAATACATCACAAGAAATGAACACTAGACAGCTAAAATATTTCTTATGAATAGCAACAAAATTCTTCACAGAATACTAGCAAACAAAATCTAGCAACATATAAAAAACATTATCCACCAAGACCAAAAGGGAATTATCCCAGGAATGCAATAATTCAAGGTTGTTTCAACTTCCAAAAAAAAATCAATCAATACATTGAACCATATGTGGTGGGTGCAATGGTGGCCCCTCCAAAAAATATGTCCATATCTCAGAACATGTGAATGTAATATTATTTGGCAAAAAGGATCTCTATATCAAGCCAAAAAGTTTATGGTATGTTGTTATAGCAATCTTAGGAAAATAATACACCATATTAATATAATAAAAAATAAATCCCATATGATGGTTTCAATAGATACAGAAAAAGTGTTTGAGAGTATGCCACATCCTTTTATAGAAAAAACACTCCGCAATCAAGGAAGAGAAGGGAACTCCTTCAACCTGATAAAAAGCATCATAAAAAACATCGACATACACACACTACCAAATGTACAATAGTTAGCTAGTGGGAAGCAGCTGCATAGCACAGGGAGTTCAGCTTGGTGCTTTGCAATGACCTAGAGGGGTGGGATATGGAGGGTGAGAGAGAGGCTCGAGAGGAAGGGGACATGGGAATATATGTATGCCTATGACTGATTCACTTTGTTGTACAACAGACACTAACACAGTATTGTGAAGCAATTATAGTCCAATAAAGATCTATTAAAAAAAAAGAAAAAAAAAACATATAGCTAACATCGTACCTAATAGTGAAAGACTGAATGCTTTCTTCCTAAGTTCATGAACAAGATAAAGACATCTGCTCTCATCACTTCTATTTAACATATACTGCAGGTTTTAGTCATAGGAATTAGACAAGAAAAATAAAGAGGTAAAGCCATCTTTATTTTCAGGTGACAAAATTTGTATATAGAAAATCCTAAAAAAATTGCTAAAAAAGCTATTAGAACTAATAAACAGGCTCAGCAAAATTGCAAGGTACAAGATCATTGTACAAAACTCAATTTTATATCTACACACTAACAATGAACAATTCAAAAATAAAACTAAGTCAATTCTATTTATAATAGTATCAAAAATAAAATATTTATCAATCCGTTCAATAAAATAAGTTTAAGACTTGTACACTAAAAACTACAAAAAAGTTTAAAAAATTAAAGATCTAAATAAATGAAAGATCATACCACATTTATGGATCAAAGATTTAATATCATTAAGATGAAATTATTTCCCAAATCAATCTACAGATTTAACATAATTCCTATCAAAATTCCAGCTGCCTTTTTAAAAAAAGAAATTGACAAGCTGATCTTAAAATTCGCATGGAAATTGAAAGAACCCAGCCAAATATTCTTGAAAAAAAACCAAGTTCCTGGACTCACACTTTCTAATTTCAAAACTTACTACAAAGCTGCAGTAATTACAACAGTGTGGTACTGATCTAAAGATAAATAGATCAATGGAATAGAATTTAGAGTCCAGAAATAAACTCTTCCATTTATGATGAATTGTGTTTTAACAATTACTGAAAGACATTTCAATGTAAAAAGAATAGTCTTTTCAACAAATGATGTTGAAGCTATTGAATATCCACATGCAAAAAAAGAAATTGGACTCCCACCTTACATCATATATAACAATGAACTAAAAATGGATCATAGACATATATGTAAGGGGTAAAAATATTTTAGAAAGCCTTAGAGAAAAACGTAGAAGTAAATATTTATGACCTTGGGTTAACTAATGGTTTCTTAGATATGACCCTAAAAGCCCAAGTGAGAAAACAAGAACAGAATAATTGGACTTCGGAAGAATTAAATAATTCTGTGTTTTAAAGGTCACAAAAAAAAGTTTAAAAATAACCCACAGAATGAGAGAAATATTTGCAAAACAATGACATACCATTTCACACCCACTAGGAAGACTACATAAAACAAAAAATCCCCAAAAAACAGACAATAACAAATGTTGGCAAGGATATGAAGAAATTGGAACTCTAATACATTGCTTGTGGGGTTGTAAAGTTGTGCAGTCACTTTGGAAAGTAATCTAACAATTCCTCAAACTGTTAAAGATAGAGTTACCATGTGACCTGACAATTCCACTTCTAAGTATATATTCAAATGAAATGAAAGCATGTATCTATCCAAAAGCTAGTACATAAATGTTCATAGTGACAATTCACAATAGCAAAAGGTAGAAACAAATTTTCACCAACAGTGAATGGATAAACAAATTGTGGAATATCCATACAATGGACTATTCATTGGCAATAAAATGGAATGAAAGACTGAATGACATGGATGAACCTTGAAGATATTACACAAAGTGTAAGTGAAAGAAGACAGTCACATATTATATGATTCTATTTATATAAAATGTCTAGAATGAACAAATTCATAGGGACAGAAATTAGGTTAATAGTTGCCTGGAGCTGGGCAATTGGGGAGATGGGGAATGACTGCTAATAAGTATGAAGTTTCTTTTGTAGGTGATAACATGTTCTAAAATTACATTGTCATAATGATTGCACAACTCTAAAAATATGTTTTTAAAAAGCCATTGAATTGTACACTTTAAATGGGTAAATTTAATATTATGGTATTTTTTTTTAAGATTTATTGTTTAATTTATTTTTGGCAGCATTGGGTCTTAGTTGTGGCATGCTGGGTCTTTCTTGAGGCATGCAGGATCTTTCATTGCAGTGCAGGGGCTTCTCTCCAGTTGTGGTGTGAGGGTTTTCTCTCTCTAGTTGTGGTGTGCAGGCTCCAGGGCACGTGGGCTCTGTAGTTTGTGGCATGCAGTCCCTCTAGTCGAAGCGCACAAGCTCAGTAGTTGTGGTGCAGCGGCTTAGTTGTCCCGCAGCATGTGGGATCTTATTTCCCTGACCAAGGATCGAACCTGCGTCCCCTGCCTTGTAAGCCTGAATCTCTACCACTGGACCACCAGGGGCAAACATTGGATAAATTGAATAGGATCCTTAAAGGGAAATATAAGTAAAATTTTAATGGGGAAAAGGTGCAACCAGATATTTTTATTGAGGGAATCATTCTTCCTTTGATCTTGTAATATTCTTGTAAGACTGATAAATATTAATATTCAAAGAAGGAAAGTAAAAATATTTCATAAGGGTGAGGAGAGTAGAATGGCAAGGTTTTGGATTGCTTATAGAAGGTGAGTAGTCTGATTTGGCAGATATGTTGAATATGAGGAAGTTATTCATTACAGAATGAAGTATGGAAAAATGGTTTAAAAACCACAGGGTGGAAAGACTAGACTCCTAGAGAAAGGAATATATTCCTTAGTTCAGGAAGTTATAAGAATAACCTAGATGCAAAGCAAAAGCTGCAGGCATCCATTTTCTTTTAATCTCTAAATCCCTTAGATTAAGAAGACAGGAAAAGGCAAGAGTACCAAGGAATTGTGGGTCTTTAATATCATAAATCACTGTCATCAGTTGATCTTCTGAGAGAGTAGGACTTATCCACTAGTGATCTGAAGAAAAGACTGGAGGAAAGAACATGAAAGAAAAGTAATTGCTCAGTTTTGGGAGACAAGGATCACCCTTCCTACAGCAAAACAAAAGTCATTTATGTAGCAGACACATTTGTGATGCAAAAGATGGTTGTCCTATGTTGTAAACAGAATCTGAGGTCCAAGTTCATTACATAGCACTTATGTGTCCACAGCCAAATCATTTAACCTTGTAAGCAACCATTATTAGACATGCAAAATTTTATATCAACTACTCTATGTTTTTCAGAGGCTTAACAGCTTAACACAATGCCACGCTCCTACAATAATTAATAAGAATCACACATATTTCCAACTGCCCTTGGCAAGATCATCATGTCCAGTCACCCTACACAAAAGATGTCACAATACAGGCTGCAGGAGAACAACCATGAGAAGGCTATTATCAGAAATGATTATCCAGCTTCTTCTAATGGCCAGTATCTCCAAAAGTCTCCTTTAAGTAGGAAATGTAAATGTAACCCTATTAAAATTCTGAGTGAGATATGTAACTTCATTTTCACCACTTTTGGTAAAATGGTACTGAGGTCCTAGTTTATGCAATAATAAATGAGAAAAAAAGAAAGAGTGTGATAATTGGATAAAAAGAATTATCCACCCTTTTTTAGTTGCTATGATTTTTTTTACCAAGAAAATCTAAGAGAATCAATAGATAAATAAGTAAATCTAGCAAATAAATTTGGCATAAATAGGAAACACAAATCAATATCTTCCATATACTGTCAATAAATATATATGAACTATAAGAGAAAAAAATAACATTCACAACACCAATGAAATATATCTAGGAATAATTCTAAAAATATATTTTTCTAAAAATATATTTTCCTTGATAAAATAAAAGATTATAAAGAGAAATTAAAGAACATCTAAATATATGAAGAGATATGTCAAGTCTATGGATGGAAAGGTAAAATTTTCTAGAAATATCAATTTTTTTCAAGTTAGTCCATAAGTGTAATGCAACACCAATCAAAATCTCTATAGCAGTTTCATGAAATTTTATAAGCCAATCCTGAAATTCATGTACCAAAGAGCAAAAATAAAGAATAACAAGGAAGAGTTTCAATAATAATAGGGTGAAGGGACTTCTTCACTAGTAGCTAAAACATTTTAAGGCCTTAAATCCCAAGACATTATGCTATTTAACCTGGGATAGATGAACAGACCAGTAGAACTTTAAAAAGAGCCTAGATTTTTCACTTATATAATCTAGATATATGATGGAGATGGCAGAGGAGAAAACACCAGTTATTCAATAAATAGTTCTGTATCAATGATTATCTGCACCACATACTATACGGGAAAAATGGATTTTATTTGTAAAAGTGAATAGCAAAATTTTAAATTTCTAGAATAACCTAGAAGAATATCTTTTTCAACTGATAATATACACGGATTTTGAAACAAGACTCAGAAACCACAGTCGTGAAGGGAAATATTGATATATATGGCTATATTTAAAAAAAAACAATAGTAACAATAAGAAAAGTGATGTTAATGCACCATGAACATACATATAGCCCAGAAGAAGATATTTGCACACGATATGATCAACAAAGGAATAATATTCAGAATATATAAAGCATTTCTGTAAGTCAAAAGCAAAAGACAATACAATCAAAAAAGAGGCAAAGGATTTAAAGAACATATTACAGATAAGGTTGTCTTCCCTTGAAATTAGAGAAATGTGAATTTAAAAGTACAATGTTATACTCAACAGCTTGGAAAAAAACAAAGATCATATGGGGAGAATGTGGAAAAACATAGATTTATATCCCAGAAAATAGGTAAATAGTCATATTAGTAAGAAATTTGACAATATGCAGGAAAACCAGAGTATACCTAACTTTCAGTCTAGTAACTCCACTCCTAAAAACATTCAGTGCAACATTTCTACAAGGAAATACAAACAAGACAATTCATTGAAATATTGTATACAAAGGTCAAAACTGGGAACAACTACCCTTCAGTAGGAAAATGAATAGGTAAACTGTGGTAAGTGCTTGTGATTGAATATCACAAAGCCATTAAACTGAAAAAATTAGAACTGTGCATATCCACGTGGATAAATTTCACAAATAACAAAATTGAATGAAAACTCAAATTAATCTATAAAATAATGTATTTAGTATGATTCACTTCATCTAAATTTGAGAGCCTATAAATCGATAATATACATTATAGCCATACAAATACACAGTAAAAGTAGCAACACACATGGGGATGGTATATACAAAACTTAAGATGATGGGTGTATCAAAGTAAGGAAGAAGGGCAAAATGGGATTGCAAAGAGATACATATACCAATAGAATTTCCAAATACATCTGTAATGTTTTATCTCTTAAAAAGAAGTTCTGGAGAAAATATGACAAATATTAAAATTTTACAAAGCTTAGTATTGGGATACCAGCATTTATTAAAATATTCTTTAAACTTTTTGGTGTTTTGAAGTTTTCTATAATAAAAATAAAAAAGAACTCAGGTGAACTTTGAGCCTTTGAGGTGAGGAGAAAAGCAGTATTAAGGATATACAAGGAATTTCAAAATACCAAGAAAGGAGGTTGTAATTTTTAAGACCAAATACTGCTCCCTTCCAAAAAATAAAGATTAAAATAATAAATTTAGGAATCTTTATACTTTATTGCTTTGATCTCTAGTTCTAATCCAAATTTCTCAGTTTTATTATATTCTTCTTTCAGAATGTGATCCAAACTCTAGCATCTTTACTGAATTCTAGATGTCCGTACATTTGTTTTTAAATGAACAGAATCTGGTTTTATAAATATCAAATGTACCAGGCCTCCAACAACTGGAATGTGGTAATAACAAGCCCTTTTACAGCTTATAGGGATTAATGTGTTGTTTTAAAGAGTTCAAATGTAGATTAAAAATATATAATATATTTGAGGTGGATAAGAAAGGATTCACCTTTGAAATATGTTAGCCCAGACAATTGGGAAGATATTTCAGCCTCTGACTAAATGAAGATATACTGAACAAATTGGCTCAGTAGAAAAGCATCACTGTAAGGGATAAGAAAAATGGTCTCTGGCACATGGAACTGGTTGAAGAGAATGTATATTTGTGCACTTGCCATGAGTCATTTGTGTGAGACAGCTCTATGAATGCCATTTGAGATCAGCTTTAACTCTGAAGTTTTTAAATTATATATATATATATATATATATATATATATATATATATATACCATCTATGAATTAGAAAGGGAAACTATTAATTTTCATTATCTAAGCATAGTGCATACTATGTTGCTTAAAGTGTCTTAACACTTGGAGAGTCAATGAGTGGAGTGAATGAAAAACAGAATCCAAATTTAATAAGTAAATTGAGTTCAAAGAATACAATGAGTTGTAGGAAATAGTTGTGCTGTGTTGTCTCTAAAGATGGATTAAATTCAACAGAAAAAGGACAGGCAATACCAACGATGCCAAACCAGAAAGCTAACAAGACAAGAGGCATGTGCCAGGTACAATTAGCTCCCTGTCAGAGTTCGTAGAATACACAGTGTTTTAATCCCAAAGTCTTTCTGAGCTCTGCTCTCAAAAAGGACATTGGGGCAATTGAGATTCATAGGCAACAGACACCCTCAAGTATAGAAACACAGGCATATTGACCTTAACTGCTTGTTTTGATGTAAGAGACTGGATAAAACTATCAATGAAAGATGATTTGCCCTATATCTCCAGAAAACAACTCTTTAATTGTGCAGTAAAAGTGCTGGAGTGCGAGAATGACAGTGAGAAAATCAGAAATCTTTTCTACGTCTCTTCTTAGATTTATGCTTTTTCAATCACTCTGAGTGGCATTATGGAGCTTAGTTTATAAGTGCATAGAAGGCTTTGAATAAATTCTCAATGCAAAGGTAACATTACTTATTCATTTAGTGAATACTTTTACAGCCTTTACAATGTGCCAGGTTCTGGTGTAAAAGTTCTAGAAAAGTGGCTTGCCTAATTCTTATTACAACCCTATTAGGTGGATATTATAATCTTCACCTTAAAGAGGGGAAACTGAGGTGAAATATGTAACTTGCTCAAAGTCACACAGCTGAACAGGTAGTTTATCCAAATCCATGATCTTAACCACTACTATATATCTTCTAAATAAGAAACCTGATGCTTACAGTTGAACTCTAAGAGGAAGTGCTATAAGGAAGGGTTTTGGCAATAAATGAAATGGGAAATGGGTAGAGATGTACTGGAGAAAAGAAAAACAAAAGATGGATATCATGGGGAAAAATGAAATGATTCTCCCTACTTTCTGGAATTTTGCAAGAGTTTTATTTGTAGTCCAGAATAATAAGTCTTGGAAGCAAGATACCAAACTATCATCCCTAAAATGTTTGAACATAAGATTGAAAAATGAATGCAAGGACTTCATAGAAGGAGAAAAAGAGGCAAAACTTATTTACCATCTTCTGTCATGGTAATAATATCAAAGAGTCATAATAATGGAAATTTAGCAATGTGGGTAGAGGGCTTTATTAGACTCCATTCTTAACCACTGAATTAATGTTGTTAAAACATTCTATTTAATAACTCATTAAATAATAGTTCTGATTTAAAATGCTAGAAAGGCTGGTATTTGGAGTAAAAAACACTATTTCAGAAATCACATGCTCTAAATAAACCAAACTATTCATAATATTCAGGTTCTTTCAGAGCAGTTATAGGAAATACTAACTTCACGTAAACCCGTATTAATCACACTCGCAATGAATTACTCTCTACTAGATGCTTCAAGGTTACTGAAGGAGTTAATAAATGTAGTTTTTGTTCAAAAAAAATCTTACAGCATAGTATGTCAGAATTTTTACATGAATAAAGTAGGGAACAATTCAAGAGTGAGTACAATGTAATTTGTTATATATGGTACCCATAAAGCCTGCAGGTATTGGACACAACTAGAATGAATGAAACTGTTTCTTAAAGGAAATAACATGGTCATTGGAGGAAATACTGAATTTAAGTTAAAAAGGATGAGAAACAAGATAGAAAGAGTAAATTTGAGCGATGATGATATAGAGTGTGGGCTCTAGAAGTTGACTTATTTGGTTCTAACACTATATACATGAACTTGAGCAAGTAATTTAACTTGTTTCTTGTCTTTCAAATAGAGATAATAATAGCAACTCTTTCAAAAGATTTACATAAGATTTAAAAGAGGCCAATTTAATATTGAGAATCAAGAACAGTGATAGCAAGAAGGGTATTAATAAATGTTAGCTGTTAATATTACTATTAAAACTTACAGAAGAATAAATATGAAAGAAAATTACAAGATGGGTTTATAAGTTATTACCATTTTGATTCATGATCATTAATTTCACAAACTTCAGTAAATTCATGATCATACAATGGAAACTGCATGTAGCTAGAAGAAATACAGTGAGTTTAGCAAAGATTAATCTAAAAAAAAAAAAATCAAATGAGCAATCCAAGGCCCATTCATGCACTTTCCTTCCTCTCCACTCCAGTTCTTTCTATGCACATGAGCTGAGAATCTCAGTACAGGGGAAGGAAGAAAGGGGGAAGAGAAATAGTAAGTCTAAAGAGATAGTAAACTTGAACAGTGCTGAAACAGAATACCCAAACAACTGTCAAATGTATAAGAAGGCCGTTTTATTAACCAGATGCTACCAGGCCCAAGAAAACACAGAAGAGCGTCCCCATCACGACGCGTTGCTTTGCTTTGACAGGTCTGATTTATGAAGCAGATGATTTGTTATTTATTGATCAGAGACTGATTCTACTCACAGAGTTAAGAAGAAGCTTGATAAAAGGCAAGCATGCATCTCATTTGGTTACAAGCAAAAATACTGTCTATTGGCTTGCTGTGTCAACTGACTTTGATGCTACAACATCCAGATGTTCAACATGTGCAAACTTCAGAAACAAAACAAAACAAAACAAAACAAAATGGGCCTCTCCTGCCACAAAAGAGAGAAAAACATTCAAAACATGTCCCATAGAAAAAAGAATTCATCAGGACCAAAGAATATAGACTGAAATGCTTTTTTAATAGAAAATAAGAAAGATTCACTGTATTGTTTTTCATTATTTCATTTATTTAATGATTATTTATTGAGGGGTCTCTATGTTTAAGGCATGTGGGAAGCACTGTATTGACACTTAAAATGTCCTATATACAAATTCAGAGTTCCAGGAAATTACTAGCTCACATATATTTTTACCAAAATGCTCAAAGCAAGCCTGATACCTTTTCATCTTCTACAATATCAAAGCTTCTATTAAGTTAATTATTTTTCACTCTTGGTATCATAACACAGTTGCCATTTGTTCTTTCTTATTCAGGAAATTCCTTCAGTTTTGTTTTTCTCTCCAATCAGTCCAGCGGAAAGCTACGTATAACTGGGTTTTGAGATAAGACACATGATTACTTAGTCTGGAAACATGGAACATTTTATATTCTAGTTTAGTGTATTTTAATTACAATGCTAAGTTTGCACAACATGAGTTGTGCCACATGGTGATTTTGTAATTTTCCAAAAGCTATTAATGATCAAAAACACTAACCTCTACTTTGTCACTTGAGGGTTTATGGATTCCCCC
Organism: Phocoena phocoena; assembly: GCF_963924675.1. NCBI lineage: Eukaryota > Metazoa > Chordata > Mammalia > Artiodactyla > Phocoenidae > Phocoena > Phocoena phocoena. The sequence goes on along the minus strand of NC_089219.1, from coordinate 72,666,850 downwards.
CCCCCTTTCCTAAGCATGCTCTAAAAACAGGAAAGAGAAATATCTTATCATCTGAAGTTAGGTGTTAAATCTTTTTCATTTTTTGTTTCCAAAAATTTTTCTGGAAATGACCTCATCCAAGATGGAGTGGTAAATATGTCTGAGGGTAATTTAGTCTTTCAATTTATTTCGGTTAGTATTAGAAAAACAGATTTTCTCTTCTGTCTCACAGTTGTCTCAGCAATAGATGGCATGAAGTTATTGCCCAGGTCTTTCAGTTTAACAAAACTAGTTAAACAAGCACCACATCATGGATAATACAGTCATTATCGTTATAAGAGCACTAAATTGTAAAGTTGATAGCAAGAATCTTAGGCAATTATAATGAGCTGCCACATTTGCAGTACTGTCACGCAGAGACTTGCCTTCAAAAACAAAATTTCTCAGAAACCAGAAATTCACCAGTTTGTTTGTCTTGCTCATAAACTACAGCAGAATATGGTGCAAAGTACATGGGCTATGGAATTAGACAAACTTGGATTTCATTCTCAGTTCTGCCTCTTAAAGTAGCATCCATTAACCTCTCTGAATCTTTTCTTTCTATTGGTCAATTTGTGATTGTGGTTCCTATACCTAAGGTTTGTTGGATTGATGTTGGGTTTAGACGATGTGTTTTAACAGATAATCTTACAACATGGTTAGAAGCATGCTGGCCTCTGGTAAATATTTAAAAGGAAAAATCTTAATTTATTTTTCATTACTGGCCTTATAAGTCTAAGAAGATTAAGTGGATAATTGAGAGTGTCAAAGAAAAGTCAAAACAATCAGAATTTTTTTTGTTGCCATATTAAACAGCATTTGTTTTTCTGAAGAAGAATATTGCCCTTCATTAGTCCACAATTTGATTGGATATAAAATCACCCAAAATTCAGAATTTGGTTATTGTGTCTCTGGAGGGTAAGCTAACTTACATCTAATTTATTTGAAAGTTAAATGAATGCCAAAAAAAGCTCTATACAATATTATTTGTTATTTTTTTACTTTGAAGTTAATTTGCTAGTAAATATAGAACACAAAAGATCACTTTATTAAAGATTTTTCTTTAGTTGTCCATACCCATTTATTCATTCAAAGCATTTATTGAGTACCTATTTTGTGTCAGACAAAACAAAACAGCAACACTATCTTTTGAACATTGTGAAATATTGCTTAAGTTGGATGGCCTACCTGACCTCTTAAGTTGAGTACATTCATTTAATATTGTAACTTGAGCATCAGGAGGGAATTACTACCCACTGTGGGCAGGCACTCTGCTGTTTGTTTTTCCTGTGGTATCTCATCTAATCTTTAAAATAACCTCATAAGGTCAGTGTTACTTTCCACATTTTACAGATGAGGAGTTGAAGTTAACGAAGTTAAGTTTTACAAGTTTAAGATGATACAATTAGTGGCAAAGCTGAGTTTGAGCTCAGGTTAAGGCACTAAAGCCATATCTTTTTTCACCAGGCCTAGGAACAGCAGGGTTTCTACTATTGCGAGAGAGAAGGCAGAAAGTGTTTGTAATACTTTTAGACAATAAGTGTCTAGAGTTTCAGAAAAGTTAAATGTGAAATAAATTGGAGAAGGATACAAATGTCTTTATTCAGAAATTCTAATTCAGTAAAATATATTATCCTGTGCTTCATACTTTCAATTATACTTTTCTTATAATTTATTATAGAAATAACCCCTGAACATATGGAGTTTAGTAGAGTACAACAGTTTAATTATCAAATGTTCACTGACTACTATCTGGACATTCAATACTACAACATTCAAATTTTGGTTATGTAAAAATGAGCAAAAAGATCTTTAATGTATAGTATCTGAAATTTTTCTGATATGTGGATTATTTGATCTGGGTGATCAACACATGGGAGTGAGTCACTGGCTAGAAAATTTGTGGCATTGTTTTCACTTGCTTCTAGTGGCAAACATATTTTCAGGAGAATATTTTCAAATTTGGAGTTGTTGAAGTTATTTGGAGTCATTCATTGCAAATATCAAGGGTGGCTGTATGTAGCATAGCATAGCACTAATATAGGTCCTATGGAGGACGCAAAAATAGTGTGAGGTGTAGGCCCCACCTTCAATAAATTTACCATCCAGATAAAATATAATTTTGAGGAAATACAGAAAAATATTTATTTACACAGATAGATCTTTCACTTTTCAACCTACTTTTCACTTACCTTCTCATGTCACTTATCTTGTTCCTTTAATGTAATCATGTTACATGGCTATGTCTTTGACTACACTTTTCTCTCTTTGAAGGTAAAAGTCATAGAAGAATAAAAGATACAAAGTCACCCATCTTTGCATCCCCAATCTTCAACACGGTGTCTAGAATCTTATGAATTAATGAAGAACTTAATGGTTCTTAAATGGAATAACATCTGTGTGCATCTTCCTCTACCCATCAACTTATAATTTTATTAAAATAGACGCCATGCTTACAGTTCATTGTATTTCATTCTAAATTCCAAGTTCTGAAATAATTTACTATAGATATTAAGTGTTTAATAAGTATAATCTATCAATCATAGATATCGAGAAGTCTCATTAAGATTAGTAGACTATGAAGAACACACAATTCCCATTTTTGCTTCCCTGTGTGACCTTGAATTAATCATCTGATATTAGTCTTTACATTCTAGTTTACTTTCCCCTGAGGAGTTAAGAAGTTCAAAGCTGAGAATTATCTAAGTTATTATTAATTTTTAAACGTTTTATAATTAAATAATGTCTTTAACCACAACCTGGGCATTACTCATCTGATCCTAGCATCTGATAGACCCAGAATTCATGCCTAGGGAGAAAAAAATCCAAAAAGACAACTTACTTTTAACTCAAATCTTGAACAATAGAAAACAGATGAGTATAAAAAGTCAAAAAGCCCAGAAAGTTCCATTTGCCATGCCATAGTATTCTACTCCCAAAGAAAATGTCATGAAGTGAAGCATCACATTTATATTCCTGAGAATAATATTATCGTACAAAAACTGATCCATTTTATAAAGTATTTTTGAATTTGATCAAAGATAAAATTTGAAAATAGCTTTTTACTAAGGAAAAGGACAGATTCTGCCTCCAGACTAAATATTCATTTTTTTAAAGAAAAAGTTAGCAAATACTGAAGGACTAAATAACATTTTTTAATGGCATAAATTAGCAACACTAGTAACTATTCTATAGAAGACTGGTGGAAAATCTTTCAAATTCTCAGGCTATTATTAAATATTACATTAAGTGAGAATCAAACTAATCTAAAACATGCATTACATGTCAAATTAAACCAAAACAATGTCATTGCAAATTCAAAACATGGCCAGAAACGCTATGGCTTAGAAAGTGCAATAAACCGTCACAGGGGGAATTCTATACATAAAGCAGATCACCAAATCTAAAGAAGTAATACAAACTACAGAGGCAGCTCTCTGACAGGTTTCTCCCGTTTAAATGAAACAAGTTTCAGTGGAAAACTTAAAAGATTAAAAACTCACAACAAAATAACTCCCATACATTTTTTTAGGGCTGTCTCTACAGCCCCAGATGAAGTAGAGATTTGGCAGTTTTCCCATAATGGGATCAGTGGAGACAGTCAACCTAAATGGAACACAAAAGAACCTACATTTTCTATATTAGTTGCCTAGCTCAAACCATATATTGGCTAAATGTTCAGTTCATGTTGTAATAGGTAGACATATACAAATCCAACTATATTTGGCTCCAGAGTAATAATTTCCAGAAACAATACATCCAGCTTTAGCAACTCTCTGGCAATAAATTCCACCTCATTGTATTGGAATTATGTTATTTTTCATGGTTTAAGAAAATCTATGGAATAGTTTCAGAAGGATAGGTGTTAACTCTTTTTTAAATGTTTGGTATAATTCACATCCGGTCCTGGACTTTTGTTTGTTGGGAGTTTTTAAATTATTGATTCAATTTCAGTACTGGGAATTGGTCTGTTCATATTTTCCATTTCTTCTTGGTTCTGTCTTGGGAGATTTCTAAAAATTTGTCCATTTCTTCCAGGTTGTCCATTTTGTTGGTGTATAGCTAGCTGCTCATAGTAGCCTCTCATGACCTTTGTATTGCTGTGGTGTCAGTTGTAACTTCTTTTCCATTTCTGATTTTATTGATTTGGACCTTCTCCTTTTTTTTCTTGATGAGTCTGGTTAAAGGTTTATCAATTTTGTTTACCTTTTCAAAGAATCAGCTTTTAGTTTCATTGATCTTTTCTAATTCTTTTTAGTCTCCATTTCATTTATTTCTGCTCTGATCTTTATGATTTATTTTATTCTACTAACTTTGGGTTTTGTTTGTTCTTCTTTCTCTAGTTGCTTTAGGCATAAGGTTAGGTTGTTTACTTGAGATTTTTCTTGTTTCCTGAGGTAAGCTTGTAGCGCTATAAAATTCCTTCTTAGAACTGCTTTTGCTGTGTCCCATAGGTTTTGCATTATTGTGTTTTCATTTTCATTTGTCTCTAGGTAATTTTTGATTTCCTCTTTGATTTCTTCAGTAATCCATTGGTTGTTTAGTAGCATGCTTTTTAGTCGCCACGTGTTTGTGTTTTTGCAGTTTTGTTTTCTTGTATTTGATTTTTTTAATACATTTATTTATTTATTTTTATTTTTGGCTGCATTGGGTCTTCGTTGCTGTGTGCGGGCTTTCTCTAGTTGTGGCAAGTGGGGGCTATTCTTCATTGCAGTATGCGGGCTTCTCATTGCAGTGGCTTCTGTTGCAGAGCACAGGTTCTAGGCATGTGGGTTTCAGTAGTTGTGGCATGCAGGCTCAGTAGTTGTGGCACATGGGCTTAGTTGCTCCATGGCATGTGGGATCTTTCTGGACCAGGGATCGAACCTGTGTCCCCTGCATTGGCAGACGGATTCTTAACCACTGTGTCACCATGGAAGTCCCTCTTGTAGTTGATTTCTAACTTCATAGTGTTATGGTCAGAAATATGCTTGATATGATTTCAGTTTTCTTAAATTTACTGAGGCTTGTTTTGTAGCCTAGCATGTGATCTATCCTGGAGAATGTTCCATGTACATTTGAAAAGAATGTGTATTCTACTGCTTTCAGATGGAATGCTCTATAGATATCAAGTAAGGCCATCTGATCTAATCTTTAAAGCCTTTGTTTAAAAGTCATCTGACCTAATCTTTAAAGCCTTTTTTTTAAAAGCCTATGTTTCCTTATTTATTTTCTGTTTGGATGATCCATCCATTGATGTAAGTGGAGTGTTAAAACTCCCCTTATCGGGCTTCCCTGGTGGCACAGTGGTTAAGAGTCCACCTGCCGATGCAGGGGACGCGGGTTTGTGCCCCAGGCCGGGAAGATACCACGTGCCACAGAGTGGCTGGGTCCATGAGCCACGGCCGCTGAGCCTGCATGTCCGGAGCCTGTGCTCCGCAACGGGAGAGGCCACAGCGGTGAGAGGCCTGTGTACCACAAAAAAAAAACAAAAAAAACCCTCCCCTTATTATTGTGTTACTGTTGATTTCTCCTTTTATGTCTGTTAACATTTGCCTTATACATTGAGGTGCTCCTATGTTGGGTGCATATACATTTACAATTGTTATATCTTCTTCTTGGATTGACCCTTTGATCATTATGTAGTGTCTTTCCTTGTCTCTTGTAACAGTCTTTATTTTAAAGTGTATTTTGTCTGATATAAGTATTGTTACTCTGGCTTTCTTTTGATTTGCATGGAATAACTTTTTCCATCTCCTCACTTTCAGTCTGCATGTGTCTCTAGATCTGAAATGACTCTCTTGTAGGCTGCAAATATATGGGTCCTGTTTTTTCTATGTATTCAGTCTATGTATTTTGGTCAGAGCATTTAGTCTATTTACAGTTAAGGTAATTATTGATATGTATGTTCCTATTGCCATTTTGTTAATCATTTTGGATTTATTTTTGTAGGTCTTTTTTCCCCTTCATTTTTGCTCTCTTCTCTTGTGATTTGCTGACTACCTTTAGTGCTACGGTTGGATTCCTTTTTCTTTTTTGTGTATATAGATTTTTTGTTTGTGCTTATCATGAGGTTTTATACAGCAGTCTCTCTCTCTCTCTCTCTCTCTCTCTCTCTCTATATATATATATATATATATATATGCTTGTTTTAAATTGCTGATCTTTATTTCAAATGTATTTTATATACCTTGTATTTGTACTCTTAGCCCCTCATGATTACTGTTTTTAATATATTTTACATCTAATTGTTTTGTGTATCTCTTAACTGCTCATTGTGGATGCAGGTGATTTTATTACTTTTGTCTTTAATCTCCCTACTAGTTGTGACCCTTTGTTTTTTACCTAGAAAAGTTCCTTTAGCATTTGCTGTAAAGCTGGTTTGGTGGTGCTGAATTCTCTTAGATTTTACTTGTCTGTAAAGCTTTTGATTTCTCCATCAAATCTGAATGAGAGCCTTGCTGGGTAGAGTATTCTTGGCTGTAGGTTTTTCTCTTTCATCACTTTAAGTGCATCACACCACTCCCTTCTGGCCTGCAGAGCTTCTTCTCAAAAATCAACTGATAGCCTAATGGGAGTTCCCTTGAATGTTATTTGTAGCTTCTCCCTTGTTGCTTTTTTTTTTTTTTTTTTTTTTTTTTGCGGTACGCGGGCCTCTCACTGTCGTGGCCTCTACCGTTGCAGAGCACAGGCTCTGGATGCGAAGGCTCAGCGGCCACGGCTCACGGCCCCAGCCGCTCCGCGGCACGTGGGATCTTCCCGGACTGGGGCACGAACCCGTGTCCCCTGCATCGGCAGGCAGACTCTCAACCACTGCACCACCAGGGAAGCCCTCCCTTGTTGCTTTTAATATTCTCTCTCTATCTTTAGTTTTTGTCATTCTGATTACAATGTGCTGTGTTGCATTCCTCTGTGGGTTAACCGTGTATGGGTCTTTCTGCACGTCCCAGACTTGAGTGACTGTTTCCTTCCCCAGGTTAGGGAATTTTTCAGCTATTATCACTTCAAATATTTTTCAGGCCCTTTCTCTCTCTTCTTCTTCTTCTGTGATGCTTATAATGTAAATATTAGGACTCTTGATGTCCCATAGGTCTCTTAAACAGTCCTCATTTATCTTCATTCTTTTTTTCTTTTTTCTGTTTAGTGGCAGTGATTTCCACTACTCTGTCTTCCAGCTCATTGATCCATTCTTCTGCTTCATTTATTCTACTATTGATTACTTCTAGTGTATTTTTAGTTATTGTAATTTTTAAATTCTGTTTGGCTGTTCTTTATATTTTCTAATTCTTTGTTAGAAATTTCTAATTTCTCACTCCATGCATCCATTATTTTCCTGAGTTTTTTGATCATTTCTACGATCATTACTCTGATGTCTTTCTTGGGTAGATTGCCCATCTCCACATCACTTAGTTCTTTTCCTGGGGTTTTATCTTGTTTCCTCATCTGAAACATATTCCTCTGTCACCTCATTTTGTCTAAATTGCTATTTTTATTTTTATGTATGTGGTAGGTTAGTTATGTTTCTTGAACTTGGAGAAATAGTCCTCTTTAGGAGATATCCTATACATCCCAGCAGTGTATTCCACTCTTGTCACCCAAGGACCAGGAGCCAGCTTTTCCCAGGTATACCCATTGATGGGTGGAGCTGGGTCTTGGCCCTCTTGTGAGCAGGGCTGTGTCTAAGGGCATGTCTAGAAGTGACAATGGGCTCAGGAAGTCTTTAGGGAACCTGTCTGCTCATGGATGGGGCTGTGTCCCCATCCAGTTTGTAGTTTTGCCTGAGGCATCCCAGCCCTGGAGTCTACAAGCTTTTGGGTAGGGCTAAGTGTTGGTGCCAAGATGTCAGCCTCCAGGAGAGATCACACAGAAGAATACTACCCAGTATGTCTATCACCAGAGTCTATGTCTCCAGGGTGAGCCACAGCCACTTCCTCCTCCACAGGAGACTCTCCAAGACCAACAGGTAGGTCTGCCTCAAGCTCCTATCAAACTATGCTTTTGTCCTTGGTGCACGTGAGATTTTGTGTGCAACCCCTAAGGGTATAGTCTCTATTTCCCCCAATCCTGTGGGGCGTCTGCAATCAAACCCCACTGACCTTCAAATCCAAATGCTATAAGGGCCCCTCTTCCCACTGATGGACACCCAGGCTGGGTGCCATGACATAAGGCTCGGAACTCTCACTTCTTTAGGAGAACCTCTGTAATACAATTATTTTCCAGTTCGTGGGTTGCCCGTCTAGGGTGTTCTGGGATTTGATTATATCGCAAGTCCATCTCTTCTACCCACCTCTTTGTGTTTCTTTCTTTATATCTTTAGTCGTAGAAGATTATTTCTGTAGGTTCCAATCTTTTTTCATAAACAGTTGTTCTTCAGTTAGTTGTGATTTTGGTGTGCTCCTGAGAGGCCGTGAGCTTAGGGTCCTTATGCTCTGCCATCTTGGCTGCTATCCCAATTATGAATGTTCTTGATGAAGTTTTGTTTGCAGCTCTGTTTTTTTGTTTGTTTGTTTGTTTGTTTTGCGGTATGCGGGCCTCTCACTGCTGTGGCCCCTCCCGTTGTGGAGCACAGGCTTCGGACACGCAGGCTCAGCAGCCATGGCTCATGGGACCAGCCACTCCACGGCATGTGGGATCTTCCCGGACCAGGACACGAACACACGTCCCCTGCATTGGCAGGTGGACCCTCAACCACCAGGGAAACCCTGCAGCTCTGTTTTTTTAAACTGGAATATCATTGTTCAACATGCTCCTTGCTCTGTGCAATCGTGAGCACTTGAGCCCGCTGCCAAAAAATGTAGCTGATCAACAAAGAAACTGCCGAATGCCACTACTTAAAATATTTAGAGCCTGAGAACAGCAATAAATAGCTTCTCGTGTCACTGAAAAACATTCATCCCCATCATCATCCAGGCTGATATCCCAGAACAAACATCCTCTTAATATGTTTCAGTCACATTAGCCATTTAAAGGATATTTTGTACAGATTCCTCTGACTTCATTGCTTCCACCATATTCTTTTCCTGGCTGAAGTCTATTCTTACACTTTAAAAATAAATAAAAACATCACTTCTATTGACAAGATAAGGTCACAATGGGCAGCTCCACAGAACACAAATAAATTGCAGAGAAAAGAGCATTTCTGAATTCATTCTATGAGGCCACCATCACCCTGATACCAAAAGCAGACAAAAATATCACAAGAAAAGAAAATTACAGGCCAATATCACTGATGAACATTGATGCAAAAATCCTCAACAAAATGCTAGTAAACCAATTCCAACAATACATTAAAAGGATCATTCACTATGATCATGTGGGATTCATTCCAGGGATGAAAGGATTTTTCAATATCTGCTAATCAATCGATGTGATACACCACATTAACAAGTTGAAGAATAAAAAACATATGGTCAACTCAATAGATATACAAAGAGCTTTTGATAAAATTCAACACTCATTTATGATAAAAACTCTCCAGAATGTGGGCATAGAAGGAACATACCTCAACATAATAAAGGCCATATATGACAAACACACAGCTAACATCATACTCAACAGTGAAAAGCTGAAAGCATTTCCGCTAAGATCAGGAACATGACAAGGAGTCCCACTCTTGCCACTTTTATTCAACATAGTTTTGGAAGTCCTAGCCAAAGCAATCTGAGAACAAAAAGAAATTAAAGGAATCCAAATTGGAAAGAAGTAAAACCGTCACCGTTTGCATATGACGTGATATTATACATAGAAAATCTTAAGGACACACACCAGAAAACTACTATAGCTCATCAATGAATTTGGTAATGTTGCTGGATAAAAAATTAATATACAGAAATTTGTTACATTTGTACACACTAACAACAAAATATCAGAAAGAGAAATTAAGAAAACAATACCATTTACCATCACATCAAAAAGAATAAAATACCTAGGAATAAACTTACCTAAGGAGGCAAAATACCTGTACTCCGAAAACTATAAGACACTGATGAAAGAAATTGAAGATGACACAAACAGATGGAAAGGTATACTTTGTTCTTGGATTAGAAGAATCAGTATTGTTAAAATAAGCATACTACCCAAAGCAATGTACAGATTCAATGCAATCCCAATTAAATTACCAATGGCATTTTTCAGAGAACTAGAACAATTTTTTTTTTAATTTGTATGGAAATACAAAAAAAACCAGAATAGCCAAAGCTATCTCGAGAAAGAAGAAAGGAGCTGGAGGAATTAGGCTCCCTGACTTCAGACTATACTACAAAGCTAGAATAATCAAAATAGTGTGGTGCTGGTGCAAAAACAGAAATATAGATCAATGGAACAGGATAGAAAGCCCAGAAATAAACCCACCCACTTATGGTCAACCAATCCACAACAAAGGAGGCAAGAATATAAAATGGAGAAAAGACAGTCTCTTCAGTAACTGTGCTAGGAAAACTGGACAGCTACATGTAAAACAATGAGATTAGAACATTCTCTAACACCATATACAAAAATAAAGTCAAAATGGATTAAAGACCTAAATGTAAGAGCAGATATTATAAAACTCCTAGAGGAAAACATAGTTATAACATTCTTTGACATAAATTGCAGCAATATATGTTTGGATCCATCTCCTAGAGTAGTGGAAATAAAAACAAAAATAAACAAATGGGACTTAATTAAACTTAAGAGACTTGTACAGCAAAGGAAACCATAAACAAAACAAAAAGACAACCATTGAATGGGAGAAAATATTTGTAAATGATGCAACTGTCAAGGGATTAATTTCTAAAATATACAAACAGTTCATATGGCTTAATATCAAAAAAACAAGCAACCCAATTAAAAAGTGGGCAGAAGACTTAAGTAGACATTTCTCCAAAGAAGACATACACATGGCTAATAGGTACATGAAAAGGTGCTTAATATTGTTAATGCAATTGAAAAATGTAAATCAAAACTATAGTAAGGTATCACATCATACCAGTCAGAATGGCCATCATTAACAAGTCTACAAATAATAAATGCTGGAGAGGGTGTGGAGAAAAGGGAATCCTCCTACACTGTTGGTGGAAATATAAATTGGTGCAGCCACTATAGAGAACAGTATGGATGTTCCTTAAAAAACTAATAGAGTTAACAAATGATCCTGCAATCCCACTCCTGAGATATATCTAGAGAAAACTCCAGCTCGAAAAGAAACGTGCACCCCAATGTTTATAACAGCACTATTTACAATAACCAAGACATGGAAGCAGCCTAAATATCCATTGACAGATGAATGGATAAAGAAGACGTAGTGTATACATATAGGGGAATATTCTCAGCTATAAAAAAGAATGAAATATGCCATTTGTAGCAACATGGTTGGGCTTGAGATTATCATACTAAATAAAGTCAGACAGAGAAAGACAAATATCGTATCACTTATATGTGGAATCTAAAAAAAATGATACAAATGAACTAATTTACAAAAAAGAAATAGACTCACAGACATAGAAAACAAATTTATGGTTACCAAAGGGGATAGCAGGGGGTGGGAGACATAAATTAGGAGTTTGGGATTAACATATACACATTACTACATATAAAATCAACAATAAGGACCTACTGTATAGCACAGGGAACTATATTCAATGTCATGCAATAATGTGCAATGGAAAAGAATCTTAAAAAAAAAATATATATATATATATATATATATATATAAAAACTGAATCACTTTGCTGTACACCTGAAACTAACATAACTGTAAATTAACTACATTTCAATTAAAAATGGTTAAAAATAAATAAATAAAATGTACAAAAAAATTATGAAAGATATTAAAACAGTTTTGTTATGCTGAAAATTATACTCTATTATACCTAATTCATTGATTAGTTCATTATAAAACAGTTATAATAAAACAGCTCTAGGGTATCTAGAGAGAGAGAGATTTTGCTATGTGAAATTATCAATAGTAAAATAAAAATTACTGTTTTCTCTATCACCTGTTTGATCATAAGAGAAAAAGTATTTCAAATCTAAAAACATTATACATAATTTCAATCTTTTTATTTAAAATAAGTTAATTTTTTGTTTAAAAGGCAAATTAGTTTTGCTGCTAAACTAATGATTTAAATATTTCAGGAACTTGACTTTTAAAAACATAACTTACACTAAATTATTACTGTTTTTAAAACTTTCCAAGGATCGCGTAATTTTATATTTTTATTAAGAAATATTAAATTTCACAATGTCTAAGAAAGTCAGTTATTTTGCCTATAAGGCAAGAGAGGGATGCAGAAAAATATATAAAGGTCATTTTCCTGAATTTATATTACCAGTTCATCAATCTGGTATTGCTAGGTAGAATCACATGTATACAACTGATCATGGACAGTGCTGAGTGACTTAATGTCTTGCTAGCAATGAACTGAACCCCAATTTGTTAATTCTACAAACAAATATATTTTTTTCCAGAATTTTTTTTTCATTTCTTGTATGATTTTTAATCTCGAAGTGTCCATTTTAGACATAGATTTGTTAGTCAGTTGGGTAGATGTGAGCCCTATTAAGGAGCAAAAGACCCCAAACAGACTGTTTTCCTCTGACTGACTAATTGGGTGTCAGGTAACTAATTTAATTGAATTAGGAAGGATTAGGGAATATATTTAGTAAAATGGAATGCCCAAAAGAAGAGATGGCTAAATATATAAATGATAGGTTTAGGCTATGTCTTAGGCTCATCTGCTCCCTAAAATGAAATTAACTTCATCTTAAATCATTTATATCATCCTCATCATGTATGATTGACTAAGACTGTTTTGAGCAAGCCATGGAAAATATTAGAGGCTCTAACTTATACTCATTTTGAGAGGATAGCAAATATTGATGCCACCATGCTGTGTTCCCATGAAAAATGCCAAACACATGTGTACAGCATCCCAAAGGATGTTGCTGAATATTCTCCCTCAAATATTCAGGAAAATAAAGCAAATTGTACAATACAAGATGAGGCAGGCTGAAGTGTTCTATGTTATCTGCAGCATGCCAATTGTGTCCCATACATTAAAGCATATTAGAGTATGAGTGAGTGAGAGTATTGCAAGGATAAACATGTGTTTGTCACACTTTGTTAAATTATTTAAAAAATTATTTTGAAACAATGGTATTTGAGCTCATTAGTAACTATTTGTTGCTTATGTTGTAACGGATGTCATTTAATTTGTATGTAGCAACTCCTTGTCTGAAAACTCAGGAAAAGAAAGATACTGTAGAGCGATAGTACTGATATTACTAAAATACAGTAGAGTTTGAAGGAGTTGTGATCTGGTTATTGAGGCCACTTAGGGAAGACAATTCCTTTGCTGAAAGGATTGAGGGAGTTGGAGATTGGTGCTATTATGAAAGAGAGGAAGAGGGTTTTAAGAATGAAGTGATGAAGGGTCAAAATAGAAGAAGTATTTCAAGCTATAGAAAGGAAGGAAAAGCCAACATGTCAAATCATGCAAGAAGTTTCAGTGGAATGCAAATCGATAGAAATTTACTGACTTTATTAACTAGATAGTCTGAAAAAAAAATACCTATTTTAATCAATGTTACTATTCCCTTGACATTCATCTTTAATTTCAACAGTTCCTACAACCCATAAACTTTTTTCTTCTCCATGCTTCCATTCAAAATTAAGCTCTTGTCTTTGGCACTCATTTTGTTTTTATCTTGCAATATTTCTCAAAGTCTGCCTTGACTGATACAACGGTATATTTTGTTCATGACCGTCTCCTCCACTAAATAGAAACTCATAGCAAAAAACATGACTTTGCCTATCTCAGCCATAGGTAGAACTAAAAAAAGTTGCCTAGTTTGACTTCAGTTTCTTTACATTCTTCTCCAAATTTATGTGCATCCAGTATATCCAACTGAATGATAGTTGCAATGAATGGAAAAATAGAGGAAATTATGTCAGGTGTGTGATGGTGCAGGAAGCTTTCTCAGCTCAATTACATAAATAGCTTACTATGCCTCTGTTGTGGTTGCTGAAAGGCAATATAGACAGACCAGAAATAACAAGGCAGAAATGATTTTCATGGATTCAGGATACTCAGTTTTTGCTTGGAAGTTATGTTTGTAGTGGTTTATCTGCTCAGAAATTGCAGAGAGCTGAAAATACAGGGACTTAAAATGTAGGCATAAGAAAACAGAAGAGAACATGTTTTCAGTTTAAGAGAGACCATTTTATCAAGTGGCATGAGCTGCTTTATGAGGAGTGAGTTCCCCATTATTTAGTTTTCAACAGGAAAATGGATGAATATTTGTCAGGATTATAGAGAGAATTTTTGAACTGAGAAAAATGGATATCCTTTAAAGTGCTTTATTATACTAATATACTATTAGGATGTACTATTTTGAAATTGACCATAGCATTTGCATTTAGAAAATTCCATGGCAAATTTTGAGAAGTAACTAGGTATAAAGATTTGAGAAATTATTTTTTAAACTAATTTGCCATTTATTTACTTATTTTGTGCCAGACATTATTTTACTCCTGGGACAACCATAGTATACAAAATAGACAAAGTCCCTGTCTTCAAGGACCTCACAGCTGATACAAAAAATATATTTTTGCACTTTATTTACAGTTCTTATAAGAAGTAAAGTTTTGAAAAAATGTATGTAATATATGTAATAAAAAATATATATATCTATATATATATCTATATATATATATAGATATAGGCCCTGTGCCAGACACATTGTCTGCCTAAATATTCACTGGTCAGTTGGAAAACACCACAAAATTAGTAAGACACAAAAATGCAAAGAAAAAACCTAGCTAAAGAAATTACAAAATGATTGTTGTATTTTAGAAGAGACACAGCAACAGCATGAATCAATAAAATTATCCATCATCATTACTATATTTTTTATTCTCTCAACAACTATGTGAGCTGTGTAGTCATTGTGATTAACTGACTTTTCTAAGGTCATATCCCTAACCAATTGTGAAGACAGAAATGTAACTCATTTTTTTTCTTTGAGACATAATCAACTCCACTGACTTTGAATGATTATATGCATGCCTATGTCTATATACATTTTTATCTACAGATTATAAAAACAGAGAGGGTAAAAAAAATCCAAAGTTACCCATCCTTATATTTACTTCTCCTTTTTAAAAAAATAATAATATAATCATATATGATTTTGGTTCAGGAACTCATAGTAGGAGGATAACTTTCTAGTAATAAAATCAGATGCCTGGAAAGAACTTTGAGATCTTCAAGTGCAGTGCTTCTCAGAACACTTAGGGTTGCATTCATAATCTCAGGGACTCTATAAAGTCAAAACTATTTTAATAATAATACCAGGACCTTATTTGTTTTTCTCACTCTCATTCCCTTACAAGTGTGCAGTGGAGTTTTCCAGATATTATGTACATGTGATAGTGCAATAGATTGAATACAGAAACAGTTATGAGAATCCAACTGTCTTCTATTAAGTAAGATATTAAAGAGAGTACCAAAACTGTAAAGCAATGTCATTCTCACTAATTTTTCAAACTATAGATATTATTTCAAAATTACTATTTATATTTATAATTGTTATGTTCAAATAAGTGAATAAATAATTTAGTTTAAATAGTCCATTTTATTTTGTAATGTAGTAAGTATCCATTGCTATAACCCACATACACAAAAATTCTTTGGGTCTTTAGTAATATTTAAGACTTATTCATGGTCCATATTTATGAAGTATGGTCCTAAGATGAAAATATTTGAGAGCTGTTATTCTAGTAAAATTCCTTGCCTATCTGGTAGATTCTGAGTATCATACATACACCAAGCTGTGTTTTTCTTCTAATGAATGGACCTCATCTTTTCTCAAAGCAAACCTATCCTTTTCTAGGCATAGTGATCAGTATTTTCATACACTGGGTCAAAATCTCTTTCCTATAGTTTTCAACCACTGATCCAGGCATTATCATTTGGGGAAGGGAGAGTTTACTGAATAAATTAATTCATAACAATGAGATAAAACTTTTTTTGGATGACTGTATTACGTTGTTGGCTACTGTTAACTGCTGGGCCACTTTCCTTCATTCCATTCATTTATGAAATTCGAGTTTTGATATCATGTAGATTTCTGCATTTTATTGTCTAAAATTACTTCATTGAAGAGACTTATTTTAGCATGAAGCTACTATATCTAAATTTACAGTAGATATGATTGCAATACTTTTTAAATTTTATTTCAATATCACAAAAAAATCCAAACAAAAATTTTATCTAGAAATAATTTGAAAGTAATTTGATATTCTTGATGAAGGGATTCAACTGTTACTGGCCAAAAGCCAAGTAGTTGTCAAATGGATATTGGCAGTACATAAAAAATGAAATCTCTTGCTATTTCTGTTCTTGTCTCTGAACATAAATATTATACATTTTTTTAGCGAAATGCATAGATTATAAGAACAAAACAGTATTTTGCAGGGAGGAAATGATGTGTCATTCAACCATTAAAACAATTCTTTATTAACATATATAAACATTTTCCAATTTAAATTTCATCATTAATTATTCATGGATTAATTAGCTAACTAATTAATCTTCTGTGTCAACTTTAAAACAACTGTTTTCAAAAAAGGCAAGAGTTTTCTTAAACTATACTCTTTCCTTTTATTTTTCTGACATTAGATGTCAGCAGATGTTATTGTTAGCTTAAAAATATATGACTTTCAGGGTTAAGGATTAAAAAAAAGACTTATGACATTACTTTCCTATTTTAGTGTGAGTTCCTTGGCAATTCAAAGTGGAAACCCACAGGGTAACCACAGGAGGTAACACCTTCCTGGATCAATATTTGTGCATCAGATGTTATAAGAATGTTTTGTAAAGTTCATAAATAAGGAGCTTTTTTTTTTCCCCCCCAGACTCAGAAAATGAAATTAAAAGGAATTTGGCTGTCAAGGGACTTGTCTTTTCTGGAGCAAATAACTAACCAAAGGAAGACTTTGAATTCATCAATTAAAGACAAATGTTAGTAAAAAAAGAATGCCAGAAATATTCCTTATTTGAGGTGCATTTTCTTCCCAGTCAATTGGGGGTTTCATAAAACTGTCATATCTAACAAAATCAAATCCACAGACTTTTACTAAGTGTCATGTTTGATTTAATTCTATTCAACAAAAATTTACTAAATACCTACTATTTGTGCACTAGGATTATGCTACAATCTGGATTTGAAACCATGAATAAAACAAAAGCCTGGCCCTCTAAGATCTTATGGTCTGGTGCAGGAGCAAGACAACAACAAAAATGTCTTTGTAATTTAATAATCTGTGAATTTACCAGAGGCAATGATGGTTGGACTGAGTGTTGTAGTATGAGAAAGTGTCCTTGAGGTGAAGCAACAATGGAATGTTATTCTAGAGAGAAGAAATAACCTAAGAAAAATAATTTTTTGTTGACTGGCATGATGCTTTCAGAGAACTAGGAGATGCTAAGCCTGGAAACGGTGGAAGATGAGACTTAGAAGGGAGTAAAAGGCCAATTTTAGATAGCCTCATATGGCATGCTGAGCAGCCAAGTTCAATAAGAGTTGTGAGCCACAGAAGAGTTCTGAGCAGAAAGTGGTATGATTAGGTTAAGCCTCACTAATATATAAGAAGATTGCTCCTCCCACCCTCACCCAGTCCCTAGATCAGGTATCAGGTATGCCATACGAAATACTTGAGGGAAGGATGAGAGTGCTGCCATGAGAAAGGGTTGACAGTGGAACTGGGCCTTTTTCCTTGGCTTACTACATACTCTAAAGTAATTCTTTGTTAAGTGGATTCCCAAATTTTACTATGTTAAATAGCAGAATTATAATGCCTTCTACTGAGATGGAAACTTGAAACTCTGCTGTACTAAAAAAAAGATTTCCTGGTTACCTCATGGCATATTACTTAAAAAAAGCTATAGACTCATGACCCAGTCAAGTTTATTCCAAGGTACAAAGATGATTCAATATTAGGAAATTCATTATTATAATTCATCATTTAATAGAGCAAAGAAAATAAATCATCTTCAAAGATGCCAATGGTACAATTTGACAAAATTCATCATAATTACTTTACAGTGGAAAAACCTAGTGGAAACCGCCTTAAACAAGTGATCAAGATTAATATCATCAGTAATAAGATGTATCAACATCACGTACCCTCTAATACAATGCACTAAGAATGGCATAGCGCCTCTGTGGTATTCCTCACCCAAACCTGAAACCTCTATCTAATCATGAGAAAACATCAGAAAAATCCAGATTGAGAGACAGTTTACAAAATAATTCTTTTCAAAAGTGTCAAGGTCATGAAAGACAAAGAAAGACTGAGCAAATGTCATAGAGTAGAGGAGACAAAAGAGACATAGCCACTGAATGTAATGTGGGATCTTGGACTAAATCCTGGAACAGAATAAGGACATTAGTGGAAGAACTAGTAAGATCCAAATAAAGAATATAGCTTAGCTAATAACATAATACCAGTGTTAAACTCTTAGTTTTGAGAAATGCACCATGGTTATGAGATGTTAACATTAGAGCAAACTGAATGAAGACTATAAGAGAAATTTCTGTATGATCTTGAAATTCTTTTGTAAGTCTAAAATTAATTCAAAATAACCTTTTTAAAAAAATCTTGTCAAACTGCATATTTAAAATTGGTGATTTTAATTATATGTGTTATACCTAATAAGGCTAATTTTTAAAAAAGAAATTGTTAATTTTGTTAGGTATGATGAATATTGTAGTGATCTTAAAAACTACATACCTATTAGACATACATCCTTAAGTATTTATAGATAAATGACATGATATGTGGGGTCTACTTTAAAATACTTGAATCCAAATAAGAGCAGTTATAGACAAAACAAAAATTGTTGGAGTTAGGTGGTTGACACTCAAGTGTTTTTAATACTATTTCTTCTTTTCTGAAAGTTTATTTTCTACAATATAAAAATTTTAAATAGAGTTGTTGAATGTTTTTATTTTTCAAAAAGGCAAGTGCTCCAAATTAATTATTTTTATTCTAATGATAAGTGGTTATCAAGAACATTTATCCTAGCAAATATTAAAAAAAAAAAATACACCTCATCCCTTCAAGATAAAGATGATATTTTGGGGGGGACCTTGAAGATGGCGGAAGAGTAAGACGCGGAGATCGCCTTCCTGCCCACGGATACACCAGAAATACATCCACACGTGGAACAACTCCTACAGAACTCCTACTGAAGGCTGGCAGAAGACCTCAGACCTCCCAAAAGGCAAGAAACTCCCCACGTAACTGGGTAGGGCAAAAGAAAAAACAGAGACAAAAGAATAAGGACGGCACCTGCACCAGTGGGAGGGAGCTGTGAAGGAGGAAAAGTTTCCACACACTAGGAAGCCCCTCCGCGGGCGGAGACTGCGGGAGGCAGAGGGGGAAGTTTCGGGACTGCGGAGTAGTGCACAGCGACGGGTGCGGAGGGCAAAGCGGGGAGATTCCTGCACAGACGATCGGTGCCGACCGGCACTCACCAACCCGAGAGGCTTGTCTGCTCACCCGCCGGGGCGGGCGGGGCTGCGAGCTGAGGCTCGGGTTTCGGACAGAGCTCAGGGAGAGGACTGGGGTTGGCGGCTTGAACATAGCCTGAAGGGGTTAGTGCACCACGACTAGCCGGGAGGGAGTTCGGGGAAAAGCCTGCACTGGCCGAAGAGGCAAGAGACTTTTTCTTCCCTCTTTGTTTCCTGGTGCGCGAGGAGAGGGGTTTAAGAGCGCTGCTTAAAGGAACTCCAGAGACGGGCGCGAGCCGCGGCTAAAAGTGCGAACCCCAGAGACGGGCGCGAGTCGCGGCTAAAAGCGCGAACCCCCGAGACGGGCGCGAGCCGCGGCTGAAAGCGCGAACCCCAGAGACGGGCGCGAGCCGCGGCTAAAACCGCGGAGCCCAGAGACGGGCGGGAGACGCTAAGGCTGCTGCTGCCGCCACCAAGGGGCCTGTGTGCGAGCACAGGTCACTCTCCACACCCCTCTTCCGCGGAGCCTGTGCAGCCCGCCACTGCCAGGTTCCCGGGATCCAGGGACAACTTCCCCGGGACAGCGCACGGCGGGCCTCAGGCTGGTGCAACGTCACGCCGGCCTCTGCCGCAACGTCACGCTGCCTCTGCCGCCGCAGGCCGGCCCCGCACGCAGTGCCCCTCCCTCCCCCATCCCCCAACCCCTGGCCTGAGTGAGCCGGAGGCCCCGAATCAGCGGCTCCTTTAACCCCGTCCTGTCTGAGCGAAAAAACAGACGCCCTCCAGCGACCTACACGCAGAGGCAGGGCCAAATCCAAAGCTGAGCTCCTGTGAGCTGTGAGAACAAAGAAGAGAAAGGGAAATCTCTCCCAGCAGCCACAGAAGCAGCGGATTAAAGCTCCACAATCAACTTGATATACCCTGCATCTGTGGAATACCTGAATAGACAAGGAATGATCCCAAATTGAAGAGGTGGAATTTAGGAGCGAGATCTATGATTTTTTTCCCTTTTCCTCTTTTGGTGAATGTGTACGTGTATGCTTCTGTGTGACATCTAGTCTGTATACTCTAGCTTCCACCATTTGTCCTAGGGCTCTATCCGTCCATGACTTTTTTTTAAAAATTCCTTTTCTTAATAATTAAGTTTAATTGTAATAACTTTATTATACTTTACCTTCGTTCTTTCTTTCTTTCCTTCCTTCCCTCCCTCCTTTAGACAACGAATCACCCCAAACTGAGGAGGTGGTCTCAGGGAGCAGGATTTATGATTTTTCCCCCTTTACCTCTTTTTGTGAAGGTGTATGTGTATGCTTCTGTGTAAGATTTTCTCTGTATAGCTTTGCTTCCAACATTTGTCCTAAGGTTCTATCCATCCCTTTTTTTTTTTCTAAATATTTTTTAATTCAATAACTATATTATACTTTATTTTATTTTTACTGTATCATCTTTCTTTCTGTCTTTTTTTTCCTTCTTTCCCTCCTTCCTTCCTTCCTCCCTCCCTCCCTCCCTCCTTTCTTTCCTTCTTTGCTTCTTTCTTCCTTCCTTCCTTTCCTCCTTTCCCTCTTTCTTTACTCATACTTCTACTAATTCTCCCTACTTTTTCTCCCTTTTATTCTGAGCTGTGTGGATGAAAGGCTCTTGGTGCTCCAGCCAGGAGTCAGGGCTCTGCCTCTGAGGTAGGAGAGCCAACTTCAGGACACTGGTCAACAAGAGACCTCCCAGCTCCACATAATATTAAACGGTGGAAATATCCCAGAGACCTCCATCTTAACACCAGCACCCAGCTTCACTCAACGACCAGCAAGCCACAGTGCTGGACAACCTATGCCAAACAACTAGCAAAACAGGAACACAACCCCACCCATTAGCAGAGAGGCTGCCTAAAATCATAATAAGGCCACAGACACCCCAAAACACACCACCAGACGTGAACCTGCCCACTAGAGAGACAAGATCCAGCCTCATCCACCAGAACACAGGCACTAGTCCCCTCCACCAGGAAGCCTACACAACCCACTGAAACAACCTTAGCCACTGGAGACAGACATCAAAAACAACAGGAACTACGAACCTGCAGCCTGCAAAAAGGAGACCCCAAACACAGTAAGATAAGCAAAATGAGAAGACAAAAAAACACACAGCAGATGAAGGAGCAAGATAAAAACCCACCAGACCTAACAAATGAAGAGGAAATAGGCAATCTACCTGAAAAAGAATTCAGAATAATGATAGTAAGGATGATCCAAAATCTTGGAAGTAGAATGGACAAAATGCAAGAAACAGTTAACAAGGACCTACAAGAACTAAAGATGAAACAAGCAACGATGAACAATGCAATAAATGAAATTAAAATCACTCTAGATAGGATCAATAGCAGAATAACTGAGGCAGAAGAACGGATAAGTGACCTGGAAGATAAAGTAGTGGAAATAACTACTGCAGAGCAGAATAAAGAAAAAAGAATGAAAAGAACTGAGGACAGTCTCAGAGACCTCTGGGACAACATGAAACGCACCAACATTCGAATTATAGGGGTTCCAGAAGAAGAAGAAAGAAAGAAAGGGACTGAGAAAATATTTGAAGAGATTATAGTTGAAAACTTCCCTAATATGGGAAAGGAAATAGTTAATCAAGTCCAGGAAGCACAGAGGGTCCCATACAGGATAAATACAAGGAGAAACACGCCAAGACACATATTAATCAAACTGTCAAAAATTAAATACAAAGAAAGCATATTAAAAGCAGCAAGGGAAAAACAACAAATAACACACAAGGGAATCCCCATAAGGTTAACAGCTGATCTCTCAGCAGAAACCCTACAAGCCAGAAGGGAGTGGCAGGACATACTGAAAGTGATGAAGGAGAATAGCCTGAAACCAAGACTACTCTACCCAGCAAGGATCTCATTCACATTTGATGGAGAAAATAAAACCTTTACAGACAAGCAAAAGCTGAGAGAGTTCAGCACCACCAAACCAGCTTTACAACAAATGCTAAAGGAACTTCTCTAGACACGAAACACAAGAGAAGGAAATGACCTATAGTAGCGAACCCAAAACAATATATAAAATGGAAATAGGAACATACATATCGATAATTACCTTAAATGTAAATGGACTAAATGCTCCCACCAAAAGACACAGATTGGCTGAATGGATACAAAAACAAGACCCTTATATATGCTGTCTACAAGAGACCCACTTCAGAACTAGAGACACATACAGACTGAAAGTAAGGGGATGGAAAAAGATATTCCATGCAAATGGAAACCAAAAGAAAGCTGGAGTAGCAATTCTCATATCAGACAAAATAGACTTTAAAATAAGGACTATTAAAAGGGACAAAGAAGGACACTACATAATGATCAAGGGATCGATCCAAGAAGAAGATATAACAATTGTAAATATTTATGCACCCAACATAGGAGCACCTCAATACATAAGGCAAATACTAACAACCATAAAAGGGGAGATCAACAGTAACACATTCATAGTAGGGGACTTTAACACCCCACTTTCACCCATGGACAGATCATCCAAAATGAAAATAAATAAGGAAACACAAGCTTTAAATGATACATTAAACAAGATGGACTTAATTGATATTTATAGGACACTCCATCCAAAAACAACAGAATACACATTTTTCTCAAGTGCTCATGGAACATTCTCCAGGATAGATCATATCTTGGGTCACAAATCAAGCCTTGGTAAATTTAAGAAAACTGAAATTGTATCAAGTATCTTTTCCGACCACAACGCCATGAGACTAGATATCAATTACAGGAAAAGATCTGTAAAAAATACAAACACATGGAGGCTAAACAATACACTACTTAATAATGAAGTGATCACTGAAGAAATCAAAGAGGAAATAAAAAAATACCTAGAAACAAATGACAATGGAGACACAACGACCCAAAACCTATGGGATGCAGCAAAAGCAGTCCTAAGGGGGAAGTTTATAGCAATACAAGCCCACCTTAAGAAGCAGGAAACATCTCGAATAAACAACCTAACCTTGCACCTCAAGCAATTAGAGAAAGAAGAACAAAAAAACCCCAAAGCTAGCAGAAGGAAAGAAATCATAAAAATCAGATCAGAAATAAATGAAAAAGAAATGAAGGAAACAATAGCAAAGATCAATAAAACTAAAAGCTGGTTCTTTGAGAAGATAAACAAAATAGATAAACCACTAGCCAGACTCATCAAGAAAAAAAGGGAGAAGACTCAAATCAATAGAATTAGAAATGAAAAAGGAGAAGTAACAACTGACACTGCAGAAATAAAAAAAATCATGAGAGATTACTACAAGCAACTCTATGCCAATAAAATGGACAATCTGGAAGAAATGGACAAATTCTTAGAAATGCACAACCTGCCAAGACTGAATCAGGAAGAAATAGAAAATATGAACAGACCAATCACAAGCACTGAAATTGAAACTGTGATTAAAAACCTTCCAACAAACAAAAGCCCAGGACCAGATGGCTTCACAGGTGAATTCTATCAAACGTTTAGAGAAGAGCTAACACCTATCCTTCTCAAACTCTTCCAAAATATAGCAGAGGGAGGAACACTCCCAAATTCCTTCTACGAAGCCACCATCACCTTGATACCAAAACCAGACAAGGATGTCACAAAGAAAGAAAACTACAGGCCAATATCACTGATGAACATAGATGCAAAAATCCTCAACAAAATACTAGCAAACAGAATCCAACAGCACATTAAAAGGATCATACACCATGATCAAGTGGGGTTTATTCCAGGAATGCAAGGATTCTTCAATATACGCAAATCTATCAATGTGATAAACCATATTAACAAATTGAAGGAGAAAAACCATATGATCATCTCAATAGATGCAGAGAAAGCTTTCGACAAAATTCAACACCCATTTATGATAAAAACCCTCCAGAAAGTAGGCATAGAGGGAACTTTCCTAAACATAATAAAAGCCATATATGACAAGCCCACAGCAAACATCATCCTCAATGGTGAAAAACTGAAAGCATTTCCACTAAGATCAGGAACAAGACAAGGTTGCCCACTCTCACCACTCTTATTCAACATAGTTTTGGAAGTTTTAGCCACAGCAATCAGAGAAGAAAAGGAAATAAAAGGAATCCAAATCGGAAAAGAAGAAGTAAAGCTGTCACTGTTTGCAGATGACATGATACTATACATAGAGAATCCTAAAGATGCTACCAGAAAACTACTAGAGCTAATCAATGAATTTGGTAAAGTAGCAGGATACAAAATTAATGCTCAGAAATCTCTGGCATTCCTATATACTAATGATGAAAAATCTGAAAGTGAAATCAAGAAAACACTCCCATTTACCATTGCAACAAAAAGAATAAAATATCTAGGAATAAACCTACCTAAGGATACGAAAGACCTGTATGCAGAAAATTATAAGACACTGATGAAAGAAATTAAAGATGATACAAATAGATGGAGAGATATACCATGTTCTTGGATGGGAAGAATCAACATTGTGAAAATGACTCTACTACCCAAAGCAATCTACAGATTCAATGCAATCCCTATCAAACTACCACTGGCATTTTTCACAGAACTAGAACAAAAAATTTCGCAATTTGTATGGAAACACAAAAGACCCCGAATAGCCAAAGCAATCTTTAGAACGAAAAAAGGAGCTGGAGGAATAAGGCTCCCTGACTTCAGACTATATTACAAAGCAACAGTAATCAAGACAGTATGGTACTGGCACAAAAACAGAAAGATAGATCAGTGGAACAGGATAGAAAGCCCAGAGATAAACCCACGCACATATGGACACCTCATCTTTGATAAAGGAGGCAGGAATGTACAGTGGAGAAAGGACAGCCTCTTCAATAAATGGTGCTGGGAAAACTGGACAGGTACATGTAAAAGTATGAGATTAGATCACTCCCTAACACCATACACAAAAATAAGCTCAAAATGGATTAAAGACCTAAATGTAAGGCCAGAAACTATCAAACTCTTAGAAGAAAACATAGGAAGAACACTCTATGACATAAATCACAGCAAGATCCTTTCTGACCCACCTCCTAGAGTAATGGAAATAAAAACAAAA
This sequence comes from Phocoena phocoena, assembly GCF_963924675.1. NCBI lineage: Eukaryota > Metazoa > Chordata > Mammalia > Artiodactyla > Phocoenidae > Phocoena > Phocoena phocoena. Next base: position 72,641,269 of record NC_089219.1, on the reverse strand, counting down.
ATAAACAAATGGGACCTAATGAAACTTCAAAGCTTTTGCACAGCAAAGGAAACGATAACCAAGACCAAAAGACAACCCTCAGAATGGGAGAAAACATTTGCAAATGAAGCAACTGACAAAGGATTAATCTCCAAAATTTACAAGCAGCTCATGCAGCTCAATAACAAAAAAACAAACAACCCCATCCAAAAATGGGCAGAAGACCTAAATAGACATTTCTCCAAAGAAGATATACAGAATGCCAACAAACACATGAAAGAATGCTCAACATCATTAATCATTAGAGAAATGCAAATCAAAACTACAATGAGATATCATCTCACACCAGTCAGAATGGCCATCATCAAAAAATCTAGAAACAATAAATGCTGGAGAGGGTGTGGAGAAAAGGGGACACTCTTGCACTGCTGGTGGGAATGTGAATTGGTTCAGCCACTGTGGAGAACAGTATGGAGGTTCCTTAAAAAACTACAAATAGAATTACCATATGACCCAGCAATCCCACTACTTGGCATATACCCTGAGAAAACCAAAATTCAAAGAGAGTCATGTACCCAAATGTTCATTGCAGCTCTATTTACAATAGCCAGGACATGGAAACAACCTAAGCGCCCATCATCGGATGAATGGATAAAGAAGATGTGGCACATATACACAATGGAATATTACTCAGCCTTAAAAAGAAATGAAATTGAGCTATTTGTAATGAGATGGATAGACCTAGAATCTGTCATACAGAGTGAAGTAAGTCAGAAAGAAAAAGACAAATACCGTATGCTAACACATATATATGGAATTTAAGGGAAAAAAATGTCATGAAGAACCTAGGGGTAAGATAGGAATAAAGACGCAGACCTACTGGAGAACGGACTTAAGGATATGGGGAGGGGGAAGGGTGAGTTTTGACAGGGCGAGAGAGAGTCATGGACATATACACACTAACAAACGTAGTAAGGTAGATAGCTGGGGGGAAGCAGCCGCAGGGCACAGGGATATTAGCTCGGGGCTTTGTGACGGCCTGGAGGGGTGGGATGGGGAGGGTGGGAGGGAGGGAGACGCAGGAGGGAGGACATATGGGAACGTGTGTGTATGTGTGGCTGATTCACTTTGTTGTAGGGCAGAAACTAACACACGATTGTAAAGCAATTATACCCCAATAAAGATGTTTAAAAAAAAAAAAAAAAAAAAAAAAAAAAGATGATATTTTAATGAGTCAGAACCTGTTTTTTCAAAAGAAACTTGTGTTATAGAAAGAGTATTGAGAAAGTTTGGAAGTGTTTTCATCATTATATGATTTTGTAAATGAAAATAGTGTTTGTCTTTCATTAAAATTCTCATGTCTTAATGCTATAAAAAGTTGGAAACAGAATTTTTAAACAGTTTTTAGAAAACCTTCCAAACGTAAGATGTTACTGGGTATTATTTAATCCTTTAAAAGAAAAAAGAAAACAAACCAAAATTAAATGCTGGTTACCATCAGAGAGGATAGACATTAACAATAAAATTTTTAAAATAAATTTTAGAATAATTTTTTCAGAGGAAATGAAAATGTTTTAATAAAGGTTTTTTTCCCATCAATCTATAGATCTTTAGAAGTATTTTTTTCAGCTGTGACAGTTATTTAAAGGAAGTATTAAAACAAATTGGATTTCTAAGTAGACCTTTAAATAATTTTTTCAGAAGATTTAAACTAAGATTTTAAAAATAATTATATCAACTACTTTGCTAAAAACTAAAAAAAATATTTTAGAGAGATTAAAAATATTTTTGACATCAATAATAAACAAAACAATTATTGAATTATTTTCTAAATTCTCATTTGGTGTTTGGTTTTTAAGATATGTGATATATTAGACCAGTACTATTTTCAAGTACATTTTAAATGTAGATTTCTGTTTCTGCAAATGTGGTGGACTAAACAAACTGAAAATACTTTTTCTACAGAATGCCTAGAAGAGGTAAATGTCATATAATAAACATCCTTTTAAATATATAACTATATTCCTCAGAAAATAAGGAAAATACTTGAAGTGAAAAAAGAGAAGAGCATGGTGGAGAACAAGTAAGGAGTTGTTGTGCTAGCTCTTTGTAAGCTCAGAGCTTGTGATCTGACACCTGAGTAGGAACAGAAACTGAGGCCACCATCTATAAAAGTCAGACTCTTTGAAAAGTAAGCTAGGACAAAGACTTCCAAAGAAGACAATAAGGAACCTTGTGTGTTTTAGCATAGAAATCGTGTAGAGGAAGAAGAAAAAAAAAATGTTATCCTTGAGAATTTCTAACCACAGGCCTACTAATACAGAGGTCTGTTATCTGACTTTGTACTGATTTTTTCCCACGTGATAATCCTGGAATGCCCCAAGACAAGAAATAAAAACTTGTCTCAGTATAAATTTTTGCCCCAAGCATAAAATGTTGTCTCAGGACATTTATATGCTTGGAACTTTGGCAGAAGCAAAAGCCATGCTTTGGAGAGACATGCCCTCCACATAAGTTTTACAGAATTCTGCAGAAAATGTTTCACTGGAGATGTGCCCCAAAATGAAAATCATACAACACATGAAAAATATTCAGTCATGACAGAAAGTCAGCAGACAAGATAAGCAGAAGGTTTAGACCACCCAAGAACTTCAGATAGTGCAACAATCCATAAGAAATCATAAAAAAGCAAAATTATACAGTCATAAAATTCATTAAAAAAGAAATAGAAACAAATGAAATATATGACACAGTGAAAAAAATAAAGATGTATTAAAGAATAACAGAGAACTTCTAGAAACTGAAAATTAGTATTAGAATATAATTTGAATGTAAAAATGTATCATATGAGGGGAATGTTGAAACATTTTTAGTGTAGTGTTGCATAAATGAAATGTTTACAGTTACCTGGCTTACAGGATTAAGGCAATAACATAAATGTGTGAAGTAGGCTGGTGGCAAGTCAAAATGAATAAGCGGGTATGCATAACTTGTGTGAAAAGGCAGTGTTTACGCAGTTCTGCCAATTTTTGGCTTGGGGGTATGTGGACACAGTGCTAATACCATATAGTGTCATTTCTCAAGAGAAATTATAAATTCCAAAATTTAATGTGGAATCTAACAATTTTTAAATATTGGTAATGATTTCAAATTTTTAAAAACATTTATGTAGGCCTAAAGAAACGTAACAGTGACTACTATGTAGCACTTCTTGTTTGAAGCGTTGGTCAAAGAGAAGGGACTTATTAACAGATTGAGAAACAATGGTCAGAAGTCCAAGAATAATAGAAGCTAAGAGAGTAGAGTTTTTCAGGTAGGGTTGAGTGGTAAACAGTCTTCAGCATGATAGGAAAAGAAAGAATAAGGACTGGATTTATTCCAATCAATTTTGAAATGTGTGCTTTAGTAATTTTTAGAGAAAAGTTTCAGTGGAGTACTGATAACTAAAATCATATGTCAGTAAACTGATAAATCATTATTAATCAGGACAATGGAGTTGGTATGTATCATCTACTTTTGGCTCAGTAAAGAGGTACTGACTCAAGATCAGAAGACATTATTTGTTAATCTTGTATATATGTTTTTTTTAAGAAGGAAGACACTGGAACATGCTTATTGTATGAGGGTAAAGATCTAGTGGGGAGAGAGAGAAAGGAAGTGATTTAAGAGGTAGATCAGATCCAAAGCATTGGCTATGAGCAGGGGGAGGGTCCTTTGTCTTTTAAGACTAGAGAAAAAGATGGGTGCTTTTCTAGTAGGAGGTGGGAGTAAAATTTGAGGTAAACCCATTTGGACACTGATTTTCTCTGTGTTCTTGATGAACTAGGAGACAAAATCAACAGTTGATGAGGAGGTTAGAGCTTGGCCTTAAAGAGTGATGAAATAGAAATATTTGCTGCAAATATTTGATTGAGAGCTCTAAAAGCCAAAGAAGAATTGAAGAAAATGAGTACGGATGTAGATAAATCTGTTGTGAAATCTGAGGTAATTAAAGTGAACAAAGTATTGCAAGGTTTAAAAGAATCAAACAGTAAAGAGTAGTATAAAGTAAAAAAATGATAAAATTACTCATGGCACAACTCACCAATCATTTATATATATATATATATATATATATATATATATATATATATATATATATAATGTCTCCTTACACAGCTTTAATCTCTTACCTCAAAAGGTAACAAGTAAATAATTTCCTGAGTCTCATTTCATTAAAATATATTTTGCCTGCATAATTAATACACATATACTATTGAAAATGACATAGAACAGGATCATAATATACACACTTTCAACACCTCCAAGATTTTCCATAGAAATATACCAATATCTCCTACATTCTATTTAATGTTTACATGGAAAACCATTAGACAAATACATCATAATCATATGCTCAGTTATTTGCCAATGGTCATTTAAATCATTCCCATTGTTTTTGATATCCAAAAATGATTGAAAAGTCCTTTATATCAATCCCAATTTACTTATGTAAATATGTGTGAAGGATACATTTTTTTCCAGTGGAATTTATAGTTAAACAATATTTCTTTTTTAAATTTTGATTGATAATCCCAATTTATCCTCCACAGGTATTACACAAATTTACCCTCACATCTACAGTGTTTGAGAATTAATTTCTATGCTTCCTCATCAAGACTGGGCAATATAAAAGCTAAGTTTGTTTTGCCACTAGGAGAGAAGAAAATGGTAACTTCTTTTAATTTTTTTCATTTATAGTGAGTGAAGAAAGTGATGATGAATAAGACATGGTCCTTAATCTACCTGGGATTTCAGTCTATTGAAAGAGGCAGATAATTAAATAAGAAATTGCATTAAAGCAAATCCAAGAATAGAGGAAGTCCAGAATGCTATGAAAATACAAATACATCAGACTAAAACATGGTGGAACAGGAAAGACCCACTGTAAGAACTGATGACTAAGCTGAGACCCAAATGATTAATATAATCTAGGAAGATGAGATTTGAACAGATTTTTTTCCAATCAGAAGATGAAGGTTTGCAAGGTCCAATTGGCAAAAGAAAGTGTTTTTATATGTCAGACCTAGATATTGCTAAAATAGAGGATATTAGGTGCCTTCAATGCCTGTGTTAAAAAACATTTATTTATTATGCTTCCAACAAATTTTTATTGTCAACCATGCATCAAGCATTGTGCTGGGAATTAGGAATATTCTGCAAGACTGGCATGATACCTCTCTTCACAGAAGTTAGATCTTAATAAGAAGAAAATTAAGTGGCAATAATAACCATACATATTAATTTAATACTTTCTTTTTCTCCTCAAGCCACAATGACTATGTCCCATACCCTTATATCCTGAAATTGTTCTTGTCAGATCTTTTGACCACCATTTTCTAAATCTTTGATATTCATTCACCTTTCTCATTCTGTCATGCCCACTAACATATTTTTAGATGCATGGAAACAGTCAGTCTATTGATTGCCTCATTCACTGCCAGTTGCTCTGTTTGGTCTTGGCCTCTGCTACTTCTCTATTCATCTTGGACTGCATGGATTATCATCTAAATTACTCTCTCACTCACAGTACTTATCTTTAGGCCTAATTACCTAGAAAAAACTGAATCCCAATTAATCCTGAACTCTGCTGTCTCATGTTGGAGGTAGAATTCTGCAAGAAGAGTTCCCACAACCATGAAGATTTTTGTTAGAACAACTTCATGTTCTTCAGCCTTAGCTGGACTCATGGCACAGCTCACCAAGCATAAAGTGGTGACAGTGTATTTCAAAATGTATAATGTGCTTTCTCTCTTAGAGTTCCTTTGCCATAAATTTCTCCCTAAGGAGCCAAAGCCATCCATGAGTGCTGTGATACATGTTTTGCAAAGAGGAAAAAAAAATAGAATCAATATTTAGCTTTTTACCTTAAAATTAGGATTTTGAAGCTCATTTCATAAAAAAAATTACAGTTGTGGAAGTGAAGACATGATTTGTAAAAGGCAGGATTTCTAGTAAGGAGACAACCACTAAAACCATTCTGTAAGTGAAAAAGCATAATTCAGTAAGAGCTTGGCATATTATTAAAGATGATTAGCAGATTAGGAAGAAAGCAGATGAAGATATGGGCTACACAATCACAAGAGAGCACAGTGTGAGAATAGCTCTGCCTAGTGCTGAGGAGATAGGGTAGGATCCCGTGGCTCTCTGGTGAAGGCACTCATCAACAGCTAACTGCATATCATCTTTCTAGGATTTCACAGGCATCTGTGTTTCAAGACTTTCTCAGCTCATCCAAATACTTCCATTTCGCCTCATTCACTTCAAAAGCTCCTGCAAACTGTAAGCTTCAAGAATCACTAAGAGGGACTTCGGGTGGCCAGATAGGGTGGTGGGTATAGAAGGGAAAGCTCCCAGCACATGTCCTTGCTTGTATTAAAAGGAAACAGCTTAAGATTTCCTCCCAGATCTTGGAGAATAGGGAAATCCAGACCCTCATTACTCAGTCACAGGATCAGACACATCATAAGGACTCAACAAATATCTATTGAATCTATGCATGTGTAAATGAACATATGGAAATATGATGAGGGTCTAGGCCTGGAAAATGATATTGCAGGAACAGACATATTATCAGGAGATGAATAGGATGAGGAGAGATAGAGGACTTACAGCTGAGGAGCATGACGTCAAAGGAAGTAGGTTTTATATGAGGGTAGAGGAGAAGCTGCTCTGGAAAGCAATAGGTTCCAGGTGCTATACTTAATGTGGGCAATTACTGGTAGAGAAGGAGCATACATATACACATCTCTATGAGCATTAAGGGATGCATTTACTGGACCAAATGTAATGGGTGGAGAAAGGGTAATGAAGAAAGGAGAGGGTATGAAATAGGTATTCATTCGTTTAATAAACATATACTGGACACCTAATATACTCCAGGCATCAAATTAGGTTCTGAGAAATGGCAACAAACAAAACAGATGTGGTTTCTCTGCTTTTGTGACTTAAGCATCTATTGACGAAAACTGACATTAAACAAATTCAATTTATATTAAAGCATGAAATAAGTAGTGAAAACTTCTATGAAATAGGAGAACACAGTGTCATTTGAAAAACCAAAATTGTAAAGTGGTTGAGAAAGGCTTCTCTAGGAAAAGGAACAACGAGCTCAGGCAGAAAGAAGGGAAAGGAGTTATCCAGGCAAGGAGAGTTCGGTAAGTTTTTATTTAAAAGATTGTATGTTGGCAAGTAGAAAACAAGCTGAAGGAACTTGTACCAAAGTAAATATATATTTACATAGACATATATGCACATACCTACTTACAAATATACATACACGTGTATATACATGTGTGTATATACATATATATACACACATAAACCTATATTATGTGTGCCTACATATCCTTAAATATACACATGGATATGGATTTATTAAAAAGATTTATCCTTCTGCAATTGTGGTAGCTCACTGAACAGTCTACAAGAAGCTGTTGTTTTTGCATCTGGTGCAAAGCAGGTAGATATATGTGAAGTAAGTGGCAGCCAGGACAAACTGCAACCCACAAAAATGAGCCAGAACCTATGCCTTTAGACTGAAATTCCTGTTCTTCTCACTTCATCCAGGCCCCACCTATGATGATTTTGCAGTCCTGCAGAAGAGCTTGGCCTACTTTCTCACAGAGCAAAGCAAACACCTGGCCCAGGATCCAGAGAAACTGAAGGATGATCAGGAGACACCTGGAGGATCCAAGACACAGCTGCTACCTCACTTCAACAAGGTAAGTCAGGAAACCTGTAAGAATGTGTTTTGAGTTGTAACACAGTTTCTTACCCTGCAACCAGTCTTCCAAATGTAAAATGAATATAGATGCTGCTTCCCATTCTGCTTTCCAAATCTCATGCATACCCACAAGTACCCAGGGAAGGGAATTCTGAGAAGTGTAGTTCCAGCTTAGTTAAATTGACACAGTACAAATCCACTAGAGTACTGATCCTTATTATTTAAAATAAACCCTTTCTGTAGGTCTCTAAGTGTAGAAGAGACAATTGCCTGACTTTTATTGCTAAGAGTTGAAGCTAGAAAGTTGAGAGACTTGACCACATGCCTTGGTATTGTGATGAGAGCAGGCTCAAGCGTAAGACATACAGAGAGAGAATATTAAAGTTTTAGGAATTCTAGTCTTAGAATAGAGGATATCTCTCTCATCTAGTTCTCTTATTGATATGGGGTAGTCAGTCCATATAGTCTTGAGCAGGCTGTTCTCTAAAGGAAATGGAGGAAGAAGGGAAATAAAGACAATCATAATCATACCAATTTAATAGAGAGTTCATCTGGAGAGTACCGCAAAGAAATAAAAGAGTTTTATACAGCCAGATAATGTTTTCCATAGCACAACCAAAAAATCCATCCCTTCATGAAGCTTCTCCAAACTAACCCCACTTGGTTTCTTTTAGTTTCAGTCACCCTAAACTTCTTCCTTTCCATTTCACTGAATACTGAACACTTACTAAATGTCTCTTGACAGCTGTGGGCTTCCATCTGGCAGATGTTTCTGTCACTCAGGTTTATAATTTTATAGGTCTACCTTGTGTCTTCATGGGGCCATAAAGCTCCTCAAAAGAAGCACTGGGCTTCTTGATCCTTTTACAATATTCTTTTGGATCTTGCTATCCACATGTGGGTCACTTAGGAAATGCTGTCGACTGACTTAGTAATGGATTAAAGGATTGACCTGCATGAAGATACTGTTGACTCAATCTGAGCAATCTGAAAAGTTCTTGCTTAAATGAAACAATGCAATAAAAGATAGGCCATTTAAATAAAAGTTATTTAAGGAGTTGTTATACTGGAGTATTTTATAATTTCAATGTGAGAAATCCTTTAGGTTCCAACAGGTTTTTTTTAATTGTTTTGGTTTATTACATCAACACATCCTTACTATCATAGTCTATTCTTAAAAGTTTGTTTCCCTTCCTCAAAAAAAGTGTCTGTGAACTTTTCAAGGAAGAAATTCTGCCCCATTCACTCTGCCTGCAGTACTACTGGTAAATGTTAGTTCTGGATTATCACTAGGTTTTTAAACCTGCTACCACTTTCTCTGTAAATTCATCCCTGCTTCTTCCCCATCAGAAGTCACTTTCCCTTTCTGATCTCATAGGAATATATATATATACTGAACTTATTGTCCTATATTCTGCATGTGTGCTGGTATCTTTCTCACGTGGTAAAGAGGCCACCATGGCTGGGCACTTGTGTCTTGAATTAAGTGATATTATAAAGCATCCACAATCTTAAGCTATGTATGCTTTATCTCCGTATACAGAGCCATGAACTTTTTTTTTTTCTTTAAGGAATGAAAAGAATGAGGATAATAAAGGAAACTGGATCCTGGGAAAACAAATGTTCTCCACCAGACCAAACTAGTAATAAATTATATAGCCCTAAATACCTGAGAATGCTTGGAGTAGATGAGAGACATATGTGCTGTTACTGGCCTCAGTCACATCTCGTTCCATTGTTTAATACTTATATTATTTTGAATATGCTAATTCATCTCTCTGAGCTTCATTCTCTTTCTCTTTAGACTAGATATATTGCTACCAAACTCATAATGATGTTATAATGAATATATAACTTATCATATAAAATACCTAGAATATCACAAAGCACTTACAGACTCAAAATGTATAAATGTTACTTTTGTCTATGACGCTCCTTTATCTTTTCTGTTTCTAGACAAAACGTAGTCATTTCTAAAGGCCCAACTCAAATCCCTTTTTCTCCTGGAAGTCATCCTGTTATACACATGATTTCTCATTTCTTTATATTTCTAATGTACTCATAGTATTTCCCAATGTGTTTCAACTTTTTGAAGAGAATCTCTTTTTAATGTCAAAAGGGTTATTTTTCCCATATAATAATACTTGATTTAAGAATCTATTAATTTAGGCAATGCATATTGACAAAAACCCCTACTATTAATTAAGATCACCATCAATTATAACATCATTATACACAGAGGAAGAGCTCTTTGAGACATATACAATTGTGTATTTAGTCTATGGGCATGCCTAGGGCACATGAAGATTTATTGACTGCGTGGAAAACTATGAACAATCACCACCTTGCTCTATCTCCCCGCCACTACACTCCTTGCTATCTGCATCTCGCTCTTCTCCCACCTAAAACCATTCATGATTATATTACTGACCCCATAGTTTTTTAGTAACTGGACTATATTTTTCCACCAGTATGTACCTGCATGTTGTATTTACATATATACTCCATTTGTTCTAACAATGGTTAATGAACATTAAATATGGATTTTATGATCACAGTGGATTTATAGTTTATTTTTTCATCTATTCACTATTAGCCACATACTACAGTGGTATTCAATAAATGTTGAAGGAATGAATGAATGCAGGGGTCTCCAATATACTTCATCCTATACAGGAAATACAAAAATTAATTAGTTATGATTGTTGGCGTTGAGAAAGTTATATTTCAGTTTGGTTGAGGTGAGGTGGGAGTTTGGGGAGATATATTAATTTGGATCTTTCAAGAGGCAAGTTCCAAGAATGGATTAATTATTCAAGGATTTTATTAGGGGAAATGTCCATGGAAGAAAATGAGGAAGAGCCACAAAGGAGCTGGGATTACTGTCAGACTGGGATGTAGGTTGAACTCCAAATGAAAGAACAAGAGAAGGAAGGTTGAGAAGAAGCATCCCAGATTGCCTTACAGTATAAGGAAGGTTCAGCAAGGCTAGTAAAAGGCTCTTTAAGCCAAAGTCAGAGGACAAAGGTGCCCCATTTCTCCCAGGAGTGGGCCTGCTTTAGCATCCCTGTTGATGCGTTGTCACTGACCGTGAGCACCCTGAAAGAAGCATGGCCTTAGAGCAAATGTGACAGTAGATTTCTAAGTGCAGCCTCTGGGGCTTGTCTGCAAGGTGTATTCTCATGTATGTCACAGGTGGTTCACAGAGGTACACACACTTAGTAAACTAAATATAATTCAAGTTACCGTACATGTAATTTACAAACATTCTTTGTACCTGCGACTGACTAGCGTATGTGCACAATACCTGCCACTGTGTGTAGTCCTATAAACATAATACATATTTTGTGCAGGGCCCTTCTTCCAAACACACATTTTTACTTTATTTTTACTCAACATAATTTAACTCAACCAGAATGCTACATTATTCTGCTGATGCCTTCAGAAACCAATTTTTCTCTTGAGCCTTAGTTCCTCCATGTATAAAACTAAAGATAGGTCTGGATGATCTTTAAATTTCCCTCTCAATTGAAGTTTGTTGAGTGCCCATTATATATCAGGTTTTGTACCACAAAATTTCAAATACATTATCGTCGATTCTTTAAAAAAATCACTCAAGTATATATTGCCCATATTAACATTTTTGTTTGGACACATGAGAATTCAGACGAGCTTGCCAGAGATCACATAGCTAGTGGTGGATCTGAGATTCAAAGTAAATCTAAATGAGTTATTTCATGTTTTCTGAGTCAAATGAGAAAAAAAAAAAAAAGACTCAAGCTCCAGATTCCTCCCGTTAATTAAGAATAGTCATAACTACATCAACAGCGGTTCTCAAATTTTAAATCATATAAGAACATCCAGGAGCTTGTTAAAAATGCATATTAATAGACCTATTCCATACTCATAGTGAATGTTTGATGGACCTTCAAATCTGCATATGAAGAAGTATTCTGAGAGATTCTGATGCAAGTGGTCAGATGAACCATGCCCTAGAGAATATGAGTATGGTATACATTGCTGCTAATTAAAGAAAAAACAAGACATGGTCATTGCTTCAGGATGGCAAAGAGTATAGTTGATAAGGACTGTGACGATATCAGAAGGCTATGCTACCCACTTATACCCTGCTCACCATACATGTACTTTCAACCTGTATCCCCTGAAATTGCTTCCAAATAGCTACCCTAGGGAAATAAAAACAGATTCATGGAAAAAAATGTTTACATAAAAATTGTATTGTGATTGTAATGTGATATATTACACTTTTTTATATCATAACAGTCTTACATAGTATTCTAATACAATTTGACACTATACTTCATATGCAGTAAAAATACAGGAAGAAAATACATCAACTTATTAAGGATGGTTACTCATGAGTGATGGCATTATGGTTTTTTTTTATTTCCTTCTTTGTAACTTTCTATGATTTCCAGATTCTCAGTAATACACACATATTCCCTTTGATTTAAAATATTTTTTTCATTGTTAAACTTAAATTTGACAATTTCTCTGAGTATTTGAAATGTACAATCCTAAAACATCAGAGCAGCATACTTGATGGAAAGTTTCACTGTCACACATATATTCAGACAGAGAAATTATTCCAATATATGGAGATAAACAGTGACATTGATTTCTACAATGTTTTTTAAAATAAATTCATTTTTCTTCTGCAATATGCTCTGGTCTAATGAATATTTAACTATGTGTAATGAATACAACTAATTACAGTAGTTTTCCTATAAGGTTATTAAAATACTAACTAGAGTGTCTTGGGAGAATTCTCAATACCCATTTCTACATCAAATATCTTTTTCTATCATTGTTTTCCAAAGAGCCCGGCCTGTTTCTGAGATCTGGTAAAGAATTTTCTCAGTGGCGAAAAAGTGGCAGATTTCATTATTTTGATGTTTCCTTTTTAATTTGCATCTTTAAAGAAGTGTTACTTCATTCCAATTCATGAGTTTATTCATTTGCATTAAGTTCAATGTGTCTAGAATTTCATGACAGTGCATTTAAACTATTCAGTCACATCTACCTCTTTTGGGGAATTTTGACATCTTCTGTAGTGTGCTTGTAAATTTTTTGTGGTATTCCCTTTCACTTTCAGTAGTAGAACATCAAGCCTTTGAATGTGGTAGCTTTGGCAGTTGTCAAAGTAAAAAGCCATATATATTTCCAAATGTAACTGATGTTCTTCCAGTGAAATGAAAGCTTCTACTTAATGAAGAGTAAATTAATCACATTATTTTTCTGTATTTCAGAGAAGTAAATTACTACAATTAAATTACTTATGGAGATTAGGTTTAAACAGCAACAGGTATACTATTCAGAAGTACATTAAGAAAACTATTTGAAAACTTAAATGCTAGAAATATAATTGAGAAGCATATTCCCAGGAAAAAATACATGAGCATTAAACGAAATTAGCATACTTCTAAATAATGGAATTTCTGGTAATTATTTCTCCAACCTGAATATTTCTAATATGAATAGTATTGTCCTGAAAAGCAAGAGTTATTTTTTTCTTATTTCTAATCTTATATATTCCCCAATATCTTCCTTCATTATCTAGTATTTATTAAGTGCTCACAATGTTAGGTCTCTATCAGTCATACATATAGTGCAAACATGTTAGAGTACACGAGTGTTAGTCAAACAATCCAGATATTGTAAAAATATAAACTGGTAATATTGTATAGCATTTTAGTAGCTGTATAACCTTTATCTTCCCCTCTGTTTTTGTTTTGTTTTGTTTTGAGGTAAGAAAAAGACAGCTTTCCCTTTTTGAATAAGATAGTCTTGAGCTCATGTACTATATTTCTTTTATATATACTTACATATGGAAAAGATACTTGAGTTGCCAATTTCCTTATATAGAGAGGAAGACAATAATATATACCTATTTACTGACTGTTGAGAGGATTAAATAAAAAGGAATGTAAGGTACTCATGCAAGATGCATATGCACAAGGATATTTAGTGTATCATTTATTTTTTGTATCAGCAAAGGTTATACACATCCCAAATATCTATCAGTAGTAAATTAAAAAAAACAATACAATCAAGTATTATGCAGCCATGAAAATATAAATTCTTTACGTATTAATATGAAGTGTTCTCCAATGTGAAATATATATGAAAATAATGTGTTAGAAGAGTGTGTATAATATGCTAAAGGAACTAATTTATGCAAGAATTTTGCCTAGTCTATTTCTCCCATGTAATATTTACATTTTATTAAAATTGATTCATGTCTCTGATGTTTTTATAAAGATTTTTTAAAAAATTGGAAATGATTATCACAAGCCCACACCAGATTAGAATATTAATTTATCTCAAATACTGTTTATGCTCTTTCATAATCATTTCCATTTAATATCTGTAAATATTTGTCTGGTGGCTTATAAAATTAGCATTATCATATAATTGTAAATTTGAGAATATATAAAATATAATTCTATATAAATACTTATTTAGGGACTTCTACAAATTGTTTACTTGACATAGTGGAGCCATTCGTATTTACCATGTAAACTCAAGCTTAAGAACCTTTGAAAGCATATGTAAAGAAGAATGGCTATATCAGCGGGACTAAGGAAAATTCCACTGATTAATTCACACTAGGTAAGAATGTACCCTTAAGCTATTTAATTGATTATTAGAGAATTAAACTAACCTAGATAAATTTCTAATTTTCCATATCTAACCTATGCTCTATACAGAGTCAATTACAGGAGATTATTTTATGACAAGAAAAGTATGTAAACAGGGTAAGGGAGACTGTGGAGTTTAGGAATTGCTCCTATTTTGGGGAGTTTCTCAAAAGTAGATTAATATTTAACATAAAATTTTTAACTACAACTTGCAAACTTTCAGACATATATTCACTTCCTCATTCTTTAAAAATATAAACATTTCATATTTTAAACAATACTAAAACTTCCTTGTCACATTAAAGACAAAAGGAAAATATGTTTTCTAAAGTTTTACTTTATCTCTTTTTTTCCCCACATGTCAGCCTTTCAGGAAGATCAGTAAATTAAATTTCCTTTGGAAAAATTCTTAGAATAAATCTGAATATTTTAAAAATCAAGTAGCACTTTTACTAAATTAAATTATTTTTACCATATTTTCCCCACACATACGTTTCACTTTAAGAATGTCCTAGACATAAAATGCCAACAGTATAAAAGAGATCATTCAGAGTATGACTTATTCAAGACACAAGAGGATTTAGTATCATACAAGTATGCTCGTCATAAGATGACTTTAAATTTTGAATTGCCACAGTATATTTAAAATAAAATTTATTTTACAAAGTCTTGGTTTACATACTTGGCTGTATTAAATGCATGTCTAGAACATTTATTTTAAAGGAGGGAAATTTGTTACCCACAAATTAGTCAATTCTATAGTAATTTAATATATAAGTATATACACTATCATTTTAAACACATATGGAAATTTGTGGTAAACTGTGTTTTAAGTAGTTATAAAGATAATTACTGTCCAATATGCAACCTAAAAGATCATGCAAATCAAATGAAATCATTTAATGGCTTAAAGAGCAATTTAATACAGTTTGTCTTACCTTTTTGTTTAATATGTGTATGTGCATGTGTGTGTATTTCCTAAAATGTGTATGTGCATGTGTGTGTATTTCCTAAAATGTATGACTAGAGAAAGTCTAAGGAGAATTCAATTTCATACACACATTGAATAGGAACTAGAGAAACTTTTAGATAATTTATTTGGAAAGTTTCTTACTTTTACAAACAAAAATAGTTTTATTATAATATCTCTGTAGCATTCTCAATTGGTTCATTCACTTGGTAGGGAAAGAACTTTGGAGAAAGACATTTTCTTTTAAGGAAAGCTAATTCTACCACAGTGTACAACTGTGTTCACTGAGCTTACAAATAAAGCTAAGACAGAAATAAAACAGTGATTTGAGAAATGGGTATTGGTAATTGGGGAATAAGATCATATGAGTAGTGAGGAAAAAGTAAAACATTTTGAGGCCAAATGATATTTTAAGAGATTCTTTAAAAAATTAAATACTTCTTTCACATATTTTAAATATATATTTACATAGAGATATGCACTGTCACTTAACTCACTCCGGATGCCTCTCCTTAAAACTACAGGCTGCTCGATTAGGAATGCAAGTTCAATTTAATACTAGTGTAAGCAAAGCATAATGGAAATAATACACTAGATCTTGAATTATCTGCAACTCCACAGCAGAACACTGAAAATTTATGCTACAAAGTATAGCACTGGGCTTCCCTGGTGGTGCAGTGGTTGAGAGTCCGCCTGCCAATGCAGGGGACACGGGTTCGTGCCCCGGTCTGGGAAGATCCCACATGCCGCGGAGAGGCTTGGCCAGTGAGCCATGCCGCTGGGGCTGCGCGTCCAGAGCCTGTGCTCCGCAACGGGAGAGGCCACAACAGTGAGAGGCCCGCGTACCAAAATATATATATATATAGCACTGCATTTAGTTGTCTCCAAGTTACAGAACCATCACTAGCTCTCTTAATTGAGGTAACCAGGTGATTCCCTGGAGGAATTGTTAATTGTGGAGGATCTATAGACAGAAGGGTGTATTTTATAAACTCATCCTTAGAGACCATCTTCCATGTCTTGCAATATAATTGATTGTAATAAACTATATTTCAAATATGTTGCAAAATCCAAGGGAATTCTTAGTAGTCATAACAGAAACATTACTCCAAGAAAAACGAATCCTCAAACATGTTTCATATGAAGGCTCTGCAAAATACATCCTTCTAATTTCTCAAATCTCTAGAAATTCAAAATCCCATCAGGTTTCTTCAAGTTGCAAAGAAAAGCTATTAACTTTCATTTCTTTTCAAGACTGCATATTTGTGTAGGTCACTATTTAATTTAAATTGCTTACCTAACCTATAAAATGCAGTTAAACTGAGCAATTGTTATCAATCATGACTCTAGAAATGTAACCTTTTATTTTTATTACTTGTTAAAAATGTAAAACTTTATTCAAATGTCACATCTTCCCTACCCTCCTTTTCATAAAAAGAAAAGCTGTTTTACTAAATAGTATGAATACCATTTATTAATGCTTATTATTGCTGAAGTTGTGGGAAGTTTCACCATAAATTTCAAAATGCAGAGTAGGCTCTATCTATAACATGTGGTCTGTGTATGCTACTTTGCTCTGCTGGAAACCATTGTCATCATAACTTATAACTGAATTCTAAAATAGTAATTAATAAAATATTTGCAGAGAAGATTTTTAGCACTTTAATACTTCAGAGTTTTACTGAGGCAGATACATAAATTAAAGTAGAGATGTTTTTGCCTTCTAAGGACATTTTCAAGTTTCATGATTTTAAAATGCCTATTTTAAAAATAGTATTTTGTTATAGGGAAAGCACAATTTTATATCTAACTCCAGAATCATTCACGTTCTTATTGTAATAAAATGGCTCAGAATTTGAAAGAAACATTCAAATAGTATGAATATTAATTTCAAGATGGATAGGGACAAAAGCAGAACCTTTTAGTTTTTTTAAAAAACTAGCAAAATTATGTTTTGTGCTCCAGAACCAGAAAGAGGTAAAGTAAAATTTTCAGAAAAGATGCAGCTTGGAGCTAAGAGAGTCTAAGAACCATTTACTCTGTTGAAGATACCTAAAAATAGCAAGATATGTGGTCTCCTTAGAATATAGAATTTAAAACTTTCTTGTCAAGACTGAAAACTTCACTGCAATGCACATTGTATAGTCTAGTTAAAGAGTCATTGTTGGCCATCTCTCTTTACCTTTGATAAAAATATATTTGTGAAGCAAAGGACTCCATCTCATAGTTCCACCAAGGAGCTCTGCCCACACTGCAGAAAAAGAATATTCATTTAAAAAAAAAAAAAAAAGTACAAGGAGATCAGTCAGTTATTAGCTTATTTGAGAGAATTCTTTATTGTCCAGTTTGGAGAGCAGTCAGTAAGCTTCCCTTTCTTAGTAAATCTCTTTTCATTTCACACATTTGTATTTAATGTCTACTATGTTCCAGGCACTTGGAAGACCACAATGAGTGAAATAGACTAAAGTTCCTACTTCAAGGAGCTTACATTTTGGTGAGTAAAACGGCATAGAAAATGTTGAGGATGAGGTCGTTGAAACTTTAAATGGGGACTCTAGAGCTGATGTCACTGAGAAAGTCATCTTTGTGTAAATATCTGAAGGAAGTAGGGAGACAACCATCTGGATTGGAGGATATCTGGTCAGAGGGAACAGCAAGGGTAAAGGTTCTGAGTCAGAGGCCTGATTGTATTGTTGGAGGAAGAACAAAGAGGCCAGCGTGGCCGAAGGTGAATGAGGTAGAGGGAGAATACTAGCAGACAAAGCCAAGAGTGCCAGATGGCACAGTGCTTTGCAGGCTCTTGTATGGTTTGTGCTTTCATTTTGAGGCCAAAAAAAAAAAAAAACTATTGAAGAGTATTAGGAGAGGCTGCTGAGATGACAGCAGTCTGCAAGGGACCAAGTATAGAAGCAGAAAGATAACTTAGGAGACAAGTGAACCAACCAACATAAGAACAACAAAAACTTGAACCAGGATAATATTAATGAAATATTGTGAAGCAGTTGAATTTTTAAATATATTTTGAAGACGGAACCAATAAGATTTCGTGATGGTCCAGATGTGGCACGTGAGACAAAGAGAGAAGTCAAGGAGACTTCAAACTAGGTTTTGGAATTGAGCAACTGGAATAATGATGTCATGGGAAAGGCTGCAGGACAAGCTGTTTTAGGGGAAATATCATTTGATAAATTTGTGATGTGTAGAGATTAAAATGCCTATAACACACCCAAGTAGAATGTCAATTAGGTAATACAGTACATGGATCCGGATTATTAGTATACAGATTATATTTAAAGTTATGGGAATTGATCAAATCACTGAATGAGGCAGTGTGACAGAAAAGAGAAGCTGTCTAAGAACTGAAAGTTGCTTATTTCTTGCAGGTTGAAAGAAGGTAAGGAGAAAAGAGAGGGTATAAAAATGTTTAATTAGTTCAGCTTTTAATAGTGTAGTTCAGAATTTACTTTAGGAAATAATCAATTGATTACTTTTTGGTTCAGTTGATTAATTTTTCAGATAAGTTGACCAAGTGGAAAAATCTGTATTTTAAAATGAAAAGTAATGTCAGTCTATTGGGGAGATAGATAAAAAAATTACTGATAATATGATTATAGTATGGTGCAGAAAGAGCTATGCTAGAACTTTGAACAATGTATGATATATAGAGAGTGATTTACCATAACCCTCATCAGACTGGGGGTTTTGAGTAAACCATATTTTATGAAGTTGATTTGGACTATTTTAAAAGAGTTATCAGGTGTTTAATGGGCATATGACATTTTAGGTCACAGTAACACCCATGTGTGAAAATTCAAAAACTTGGAATAGTTGATTTATATGTTTGAAGTAACATATATACATGAATGAAAATGGAGGAAATGAGACCGAAATGGAGGTAGAGCTTACATCTACTGAACGAGTTTACCCTTAAAATTATAGTAACTGTGGAACTTCAGATTTAAAATATCATAGTCTGCAGGATGGCTGTATTAGTCAGGGTTTTCCAGAGAAAAGGAACCAATAGGATACATATGCATAAGAGGAGATTTCTTTGAGGAAATGGCTCATGTGTTTATGGGGGTTGAGAAGTCCCACAGTCTGCCATCTGCAAGCTGGAGACCCAGGAAGCCTGGTAGTATGATTCAGTCCAAGTCTGAAGGCCTGAGAATCAAAGCGGGGAGGCTGCTGGTGTACGTCCTGGAGGCCAGAGAACCAGGAGCGAGGGCAGAAAAAGACAGACATCCTAGCTCAAGAAAGAATTTCCCCTTCCTCTGTGTTTTTGTTCTATTCGGGCCCTTAAAGGACTAGGCAATGTCTACGCTCATTGGTGAGGGTGAATTTTCTTTACTCAGTCTACTAATTCAAACACTTGTCTCTTCCAGAAACATCATCACAGACACACCCAGAAATAATAGTTTACCAGTTATCTGGGCATTCCTTAGCCCAGTCAAGTTGACACATAAAATTAATCATCACAATGACAGAATAGATATCAGAAATTAGGCTTTCTGTAGGATGAACAAGTAGAAAGTTCTATAGCATTTTGGGCAAGAAATGAAGAGTGTCTGAACTAAGGAAATAGAAACTGGGTTGGAGAAAAGTTTATACATTTAAGAAATATTTACAAGGTAGAATGTGTACACTTGAGAAATAATATGGTGTGGAAGAAAAAGAATATAAGGGAGCTCAGGAATCCAGGTTTCTGATCGGATGAATAAAATACAGAATAGGGAAGATGTTTGAGGGAAGAAGGATGAATTTAGTTTTAAACATACTGAGCTGTAGGTTTCTTTGTGACTTCTAATTAAAGTTGTATGGTAAGCAGTGTATATTAAGTCTGGAGTTCAGCAGAGAGTCCAAGACTAGAGATATATATTTTGGATATGTTTTGGGTGTTTTCCAATAACTGGAGTTAAAACAACGGATTTAGATGAGATTGTCTAAGATGAGGAGAAGCTAAAGATAGAACAAAGGATCGAAGCCTAAGAATTCACCAATATGAAAGGGGCTTCTCAACAAGTAATATTTCTATTCTCAGTGATCAAAGAAGTAGAAAATCCTTCCCAAAAGGAAATGAAAGTTGTTTCCATTTCTCCATTCATTCTCATGCCCTTCCTAACTTTCCCATAATTCCTAAAACTGTCCTTTTTTTTTTTTTTTTTTTGTGCAGTACGTGGTCCTCTCACTGTTGTGGCCTCTCCCATTGAGGAGCACAGGCTCCGGATGCACAAGCTCAGCGGCCATGGCTCACGGGCCTAGCCGCTCCGCAGCATGTGGGATCTTCCTGGACCGGGGCACGAACCCGCGTCCCCTGCATCGGCAGGCAGACTCTTAACCACTGTGCCACCAGGGAAGCCCCATATTCTTTTTTTTATGTCAAATTTCTTTTTTTGCCTATATGGCAACAATTTCCAAACTTTTACTTTTCCACATTTCCATTCCCTTTTTGTTGTAGAGACACAAACATTGCCTAGATGTCAGCAAAACCTAGACCCATTCATGCATGAGAATCTTAAGGAAAGTATAGCTTGGAGCATAGCTACATAGAAAAGGCCCCTATGATGCTTCCTTCACCAAAATACATACACTTGAAAGGAAACCTTAAACGATATCAATTATGTCTTAGGTTATTCTTTCAGCTATGGAACATAAGTTACAACTTTCATTAAATCTACATATAACCTATATAGAGATTTTATATTTCTTCTATGTGTTATTTTTTTGCAAAATTCAGTAAAGCAAATAAGCCTAATGTGTGTGTGTGTGTATATATATATATATATATATATATATATATATATATGAATCAAATAAAACAAATAGGACACTATTGCCATGGTAAACCAATCATGAGCAATTTAACTTTGCATCTTCAGTATTTTATAGATAGACTCTGCTGGCCAATGGTTAATTGATTATAAATGGCTTACTTCATACTTTCCCAGTCTTTCTATAGTCTCTTCAGCAATTAGGTTTGGCTATCCCAGGCAATTCCCTGTGACAGTTTTTATCTGAAAGCTCAGACTGACAGAACACCTCATCTCTGCTCCCACATTTACTTTGGGGTTTAGGTTACAGTGTATCCATTCACACTAAATATTCAGACTTTTCACTTTAAAACATTCTTGTGGTGCTCTGCTTCTTTCTTGCTCTGGACCAGATGTCTTTCAAAGACACATTAGAGTAGAAGGAGTCAAGCAAGCATATTTTAAAGTGACAGGTCTATATCCAAACTCTATGGTCTTAATGAAATCTTTATTCTAAGAACTGAAGTTTTTAACTCCACTAGAGCCACTGTGGTCACCAGCCTCTCTGTTAATCATTTCCAAATCAAGTTCATGGATAAGAGAAACATCTCTAGGGTACTCACGAGATGAGGCTGAACTCAGCAGTCAGTGGAAGCAGGTACATCTGAGCACACTAAAGCACTTTTTCAAATATGCCTGCAATTTTGAAGAGCCTCTTCGGGTTTCAGTTATGAGGAAGAAAGAGAGAAAGCTGGTTTGCCAATAGAAGTTTTCAAAGGCCCTTGCATTACTAAACCATAAATAAAGTTCAATGTGGAGCCTGTGGGCATTTATGCAATTCATACATTTTGGTATGGTGCAATTAGCTTGGCAACATTTGCTTGTGAAAGACATGGCTGCTAACAGCAAAGGATTGCAGGTCAGCATCATGATTCACTGCCAGAATTTCCTGGACACTGCTTGCATGATGCTTGGAGGCAGTCCAGGCAGTTAGTCCCTGAAGAAGTTTATATGAATCATGCTCATCAAATTAACCTCAACATTTTAAAACTGTGGCAATGAAAATGGTCAGTTTCAAACTTTCCCTGTTGTATGAACTTTTGCCATTTGCTTACTGCTGTGCTTTCTCTTTGCTTGCTTAGAATTGATCACATACGGGAACTTAGCAGTGCAAAAATGGTCAGGTACCACTTGGAGTGGCAACCTAATATTTCTGTAGAATCTATAAACCTAACTCAAGTGCAGAGACAGTTGGAATCACCAGAGTCAGGCATTATAAAACAGTCAACTCAGTCTCACAGTACAATCTTCTGAGTTCACTATCCAATACTCAGTCTGGAGGACAGATGCTAGGCTGTTATTGATGCTCATTAGTTAGAAGAGGGAGATATAAGTTAAATTACTAACATATTGAGAGTCTCTAGACACTTTGACCCATCTATGTTGCTTGGTATATTATTACTGAAATAAAATTTGTAGGAAGACTTCTCTTGGTTATAGAAGTTGTGTAGAGTGGAGGGTAAGCATGTGAACAGTAGAGCCGGACGTCCATGAGCTGAATTTTAGTTCTTCCACTTTTTAACTGTATGATCATAGTCAAGTTACTCTCTGTGTCTTCATTTCTTTATCCATGAAATGAAGCTGTTGTGTAGCGCTAGGTGTAAAGCATTTAGAAAAGCATCTAACACACACTGTAAGTACGAAGTGAGTGTTAGCTATTATTGATCTTGCTTAAGGGTCGTTTTTCATTTGTTTGATTCCACAAATCCATGAAAAGAAAAACAAACCTACATGGCTTGGGGGTAAAGCCATTGGTTACATAGTAAGGGCTAGATCTGGGGGTCTCATCTGGCTTATTTCATAAGGTTGCTGTGAGACTTAACCAATGTAAATAAAGTACAGGCTGTGGAGACTAGTAATGATAAATAGTCTTATCAATAGTGCTATTATTAATGTTAATATTTTCTGCATAACCTAAAAATATTCCCCAATTATCTGTAAGAAATGGATTTCATTATAAAACGGCAGCAACAAAATCATGAAACATCAGCATCAGAAGGAACCCTAGAGAAAATCCCTCCCAAACTCCGAACACAAGAAATGTTTTCCTTTTTCACTTCTCTGCTTTGGCTAAAAACAACAACAACCAAAAAAAAACCCACAAAAAAAAACTATTTGGATCTCCTATGAAGATATAATCACTCCTTTATAAAGTAGCCCATTAAAGTAGAAATATTTTCACATATTTTCAAGTTACTTCTTTTACTTATCTGAAATTACTCTTATTTTTTACCCCGTTGTTTCAGCTTCTGCTTTAACGATCCTCTCAAAATCCTCTAATTCCTCCTCTGTATGGTGTCTGATGGTCTACCTTACACCCATAAGGGATTTTATTTTTCCTCCAGGCTAAACATTTCTAGCTCCTTTTACTAATTCTCAGATAACCTTGTTTCGACTTTCTCCTTCATTCTAACTGCCCTCCTTTGAGTGTGTTCCACTTTGACTATGTTTCTCCTAAAATGTAATGCCTAATAGAACTTAATACTCCAAATGTAGTCCCTTTCAGCACATGGTAAAAGGGAAATGTTACTTATTTTCTTGGACAGTTATATTTCCATTATGTAGCCTAGGATGAAATTTGCATTCCTGGCAGCTGAATCACTATCTTGACTACTTGACAAGCTTATAATAAAGATGATCCTAAATATCTTTCATACATTTTGCTCTTATTTTTTTTTCCCATCTTGCACTTTTGCAGCCGGGTTTTAGAACCTAAAAAATAGGGTGCATTTATCCTGAATAACTTCCAACCCATTAAATTCAGCCCTTTGTTCCATCCTGACTATATTTTGTTTCATATTCTTATTAGTTAACCCTCCCAACTTTTTACCGTCTACATATTGTGAGAAGTTTGTTATCACTGATGTCTTTGAAATACCTAGAGTGTTGAAGATTATAGACTTAGTGGTTGATATTAATCCTTTAAATAATATTTTTGAGTATGATCATTCACCAATTATAAATTCTCTGAGTATTTTAACACCTAACTCAGTTATACTCAGAGATGCCATGGGAACACTAGTTAAATGCTTATGGCTGTAGTATTCCTCTAATTTACGAAGAGTAACCTATTATTAAAACAAACAAATCACAAAAACAAAAATAATCATATGCTGACAGTACCTGTACCATAAATCCTCCATCTAGAAACCTGGAGAAATGCTTTATGAGAAGGTTCAGTGCATGCTACTCACCATCCCACTCATCTCCCTTGTCTGGGCTCAGTAGAGGAAAAATGAAGACATTCTCTTTATTCTATAGAAACAAAGATGAGCTCAAACAGAGCCTCCCTGTGAGTTTTCACAAAATGACACATCCCTTACCTTCAGAATTATATTTTTATTGTGACCCATGAAGAGGGACACTGGAACATAGTCTATATTCTGGTCAAGTGACAGATACCTCATTCTGGCTTTGGTGTATTCTTATAAATTTCTGAGAATGAAGTTAGATATCCCTTGCCTAAAAGGCTGTGATTTTTGTTTATGGATTAGAAATTTATTTCAAATATTTTCTACTTTACACTTGGAGGTAGTTACTCATTTTACACATATGGAGTACTCAATGTATATCTATATTTTGTGCTAGTTATAAAGGATTTAAATTTCTTTAAAAACACAATGATTTTTGGAGCTGACAATCTAACTAGGAAGACGAACACTTTAGCAAATAAGTTATAAGGCAATGTTGTAAATACTGTACAACAGAGCACACATAAAGTACTAAGTAAGGGAGGGTAGCAGGATTTGTAACACCAAGCTAGAATGTCAGGGGTAACCACATGAAGGATGAATGTACTTTTGTCAAGGTTTAGGGGAAGGAGATATCCATTGCTTAAATACAGCATTTCAGGCCAAAGATGCAAAAAAAATACCTAGTCTTCTACCAACCTAAGGTATTGGTCCACTAGCACTATCCCCCAGATCCTTGCAATATATTAATTATTTTCCCAGTTTTTGTCCTTGCCTCCAAAAGTCTGTTCTGAACGTGGTAGACAAAGAGATCCTTGAAAAATCTAAATCGGATCATGTCACTAAAGTGCTCATACTCTTCCATGACTCATATAATACAATTAAAGAATAAGTATGTTAGAATAATATTCCAGAACAAAACCAAATAATAATAATCAAATAAAAAAGTAATATCCCAGAATAAAATCAATGCTGAAAATGTCCTCCCCTCATCCCCACCCCCATCCTGGCCTTACAAATCTGCAATCCCTAACTTTACTGATGTTCTGACCACATATCTTTGAACCACTCTGCTTTAGACCACTCTACTGGTTGCCTTGCTCTTTTTCAAACATTCCAAGCAGGCTTTCTCCTCAGGACCTATGCATTTGCAGCTTCCTCTGCCTGGAACACTCTTCTTACAGATAGCCATATTTCTCCTTTTCATCCTGCTCTAGTTTTCTCCACAACACTTATTATCAACATGGGTCATTCTATACACTTACTTATCGTGTATTATCCATTTCCCATCACAAAAATATAAGCTCCACGAAGACATGGATTTTCATGTTTCATTCTATACTGTATTCCCAAGTATTTTCACAGGACTGATGTATCAAAGACAGAATCAGAGGAAGAAAAGTTGCTCTGGTGCCATTTTATGAAAAATCTAGTATTATGTGTTAGGAAGAATTGACTTTATCTTTTAGGCAAAGAGAAACTGTTTAATGACATGGAATCCTTTGGAAAACAGAAGTGAAATCTTTGGACTTTGTGCCCTCAGGGTCAACTACCTTTCTTTTCAGGTGAAGCTGCACCCTAATATTATTCCTTTTCAAGGTATGCAAGCCCTGAAGAGAAAACTCTGCTGTAACATGAAGACTTTAATATTCTATGCTGATATCCAAAGTAGCTGATTAAACCTACCAGCTCCTTTGAATGGCTACTAAGAAACCACTGAAACATATGAAATTGGAATTATTGCTATTTACATATTTGAATCAAGGTAAGAAATTAAAAGAGTCGTAAGTTAGCATAATTTTAAAATGAAATAAGCCTGTTTTTGTGAGTGTGGAACAACATGAAAAAGGAATTTACATATTACAAGGATAACAAACCAGCTATATATTAAACTTCTGATGTCAACACAAAGATTTTCAAGTAAACCATAATAAACACGTAATTTTAGTTACGATGCTGACCTTGTTGTGCATGTTACTAAAATATGTGAAACCAAAGTCTGCCAACAAGGGCTGTGTGTGTGTTTCTTGCAGCAACAAAAGGGTATGTCAAGTAGACTGTGAGAAAATAGCAGTTGTAACCCAGTAGGAAATCAAAATTCAAGGTGAGATTCTAGGGAAGATGAGACATGTGTCTTCTCTATGAGCTGAGAGCTATGAGTTACAAGAATTATGAAAGTGTTTTGTTGGTTTCAGAAACTACCAAAATTACAAGAAATACTCCTAATAAATTTCCTCAGTTATTTGGCTCATTATTTTCAAGGTCAATATTGAGTGGCCATTTGACCTCGTCTCATTCATTGCTTAGTCATTTAGTAGATGTTCAGTCAGAAGATGCATTTCTTAGATTCTAAAGGAAAAGGTAAATGAGAGCTGTATTCATGAAGAGCTACATTCTAATTTGCATAACCAATTATTTCCATACTTTTAGCTAACCACAAGCTGCAATATATACAGCCCTCACATTTTTCTTCCACTCCCATCAAAATAGCAATACAATTGTATTATTTCCTATTTAGAGATATAAATTATATAATAGGAAAAAAATATATATAAAGGAAAGAAATTTCAAAGGAATTTCATGTAAAAATGTATATTAAGGAAAAGCATTACAAATTTTTCTTTAGACAAATATAAATAAGTTAGTGGATTTTTTTTAATACAGATATTTCATCATTTATATGTGAGAGTTTGGACATGGTAAGGAAGTTAGGAACTACCTCGTGTTATCTTCTGAACAACTTTAAATGTTAGGAAATAATATCTTTTTTTACAGTTGAGGAAACAGTAATTGAGAGAGCATAGTGACTTACTCAAGGCTGCAAAGCTAAGAAAGAAGTAACATTGAGTTATGAACCCAGGGCTTTCTGAGTCTAGCATTTTTGAAATCTCTAATAGTGTAGATAACATTATGCGGTGTGCACCTTTCTGAAGAACAGGTTAATAACCGTCATTAGATTCTTAATGGCAAAAATCATGTGAAAGATACTATAGTCCTGTTTTTTTCTCGGATTACAGGGTAAATGCAGTGCAGGTGAAAGATGAGCCAGGCTGGCTTAATCTGACTGGTCTCAGGATGCCTCCAGCATCATGGAGTAGATTAAATGAATTTGAAAGCTTTCTTCCTTGGTGCAGGGTTGGTATCTGCCCAATAGGACCGGGTGTGGCCAGCATCTGTTCTGATTGGTTGAGTGTCCGACCTAATGGTTTAGGTTTCTGTCCTGACTGGTTAGTGCCTTCTCCATGTTCATTGAGACATATTTTGAAAATCGAATACGTTTTCTCAAATTTTAAACAATACAAACACCATTCCATATTATAAACATTATTTCCAGTCAATCCCACACTGCAGCTTCCTATCACCATCCAGATATATATATTTTTTCTTCGTGGTATCTCATCCAAAGGTCTCAGTTCTCAGTGGGGACACTTGTGTCGACATTCATTCGAAAGTCCTCAGGTAAAATCAATTCCTATATCTGCCCCTAGTGATACTTCTCATAAGAATGTGTGTATTCCCCAGTACTCAGCATCATTTCTTTGAACACTAAGATTACGTATTAAATGAAAAAATAAAAGTAAACATCCCAACAAAAACATACCCTAATCCTTAAAGAAGACTGTAAAATTGTGTGAGATAAGAGGGAATAAATAATGTCACACAGTGAGATAATTTTGAGATATTTATACACTGTAGACCTCAGCTTGCTGAGAATGGTGTTCCAACAGTATCTCTCACTCCATTCCACTTGGAACCATCACCTTTAAAAGCCTCCTCGCTGCATAGGGGGAATTTTCTTCATTTTCTCTCCTGTATCTTCCATTGTTGTAGAAATCAATTAAAGTCACCTTAGCTAAGCAGTAGGCAGAGGAAGGGGGAAAAATAGCAATATAAAGATAGAGCCCATCTTACATATAACTAGAATATGCAACAAGGCATTCTGTACTCTTAGCTTCTTGGTAAAGCCTGAAAATTTAAAATTGTCTTTATTCTTTTTTGTTGAGAATTGTCTTTTCAGCTAGTTTCTTCTTCTCTTCTTCTTTCTTTTCTTCCTTCCTACCTTCTTTCCTTCCTTCTCCCCTTCCTTTTCTCCCTGTCTTTGTCTCTCTTCCCTTCCCTTTCCTCTCCCCCCCATATAATGGTCATTTAATTCTCAAGACACCTCACAAGTTAAGAATGGTCCTCAATTTTTAGATGAAAAAAAAGGAAGCCAACAGGTTAAGTAACTTGGACAAAACCAAATATTTAGTAAGTAGCAGAATAGAATTGAAACAGGTGATCTTCTTTTAAAATAAAATTATTTCATGACTATCTTTATGAAGGAATAAAAAATACTTTTTTTTGTATTATCTCCTTAACATGAATTGACTTTATTTTTTTTAAGATGATAGCCTTGAAAAACCTAAGGGCAGATACTGAAAAAGAGTGAGGTCTGAGATTTCACAAAACAAAATCTCACCAATTTCCCAGCTTCAAACCACTAAATGCCAGCATGTGCAGAGTTATCTGATAAAAGATCATTATCAGGTAGTTTCCATCTCAGTTAAACAAGGTAGTACCATAATAGAAGTTTCCTTACTTAGAAAGTACAATCGGATTTTACCACTGGGAAAAAAATATTGAGAGACACTTTAGAATCTTTTTCCCTGAAAATTCTTGAAGTATTTATCCCCCTGAGACTGTGTATATATTTATACACAAACAGGAATTTCAATATAACTATATTTCAAAGATGCTTATTAACTTTCTGAATTCCTTTTGTAAACAGTTACATAATCTTAGAGATAAACAATATCTCATGTGTATTAAGTACCTCGTATGTGAAATGCTTTCCATTTAACCTTCAAAGTAATCCTTTGATGTAGATACAATAACTCGATTATTTCAATTTTACAGATAAGTTAATGAGGTAACTTCTCTGGTATCAGTAAGCTGAAGAATCAAGGGCTAGAGAGCTGATCCAGTTAACCTGACTCCCCAAACCCACTTTGTTTACCACTGCATTGTAACACCAAAGAGTCTATTTAAATTTTAAAAATAATTCTTTAAGATTAATAAGTGTATTTGTTTAAAATATTTATTCACTTAATATGATTATTTTAGTAAATATCTTCTTTATACTTGGACTAAAAAAATTTTGTTTTACATTTCAGCATAACTTACCCCTTGAATGTGATAATTTTTCAAAGTGTTAACTACATCATTGATAAAAAAACAACAGTTTTATAAGTTATTCCAAAGTCTGTTCCAAAATTCAAAGGAGCACTTTAGTATGTTTTTATCTTAATTGATAGCAATCAAAATAGATATATATTTCTTTGGTGTTTTGTTTTCATGTAGGAATTGTTGAAGTACAGAAAAAAGAGGAAAGGAACTGCTAAAACCTCAGAAAAAAGCAAAAATAGAAAAGATGGAATTACTGAAGAAATATTTCACTTAATTCACAAAGGGAAAAACCCCTTGTTCTGGTGTATGGGAATTTGCATGATGGAACTCCATATTTTAAGTTTCAATAGTCATTAATATAAAAATGTTACAAATTACTAAAAAGTACTTCTTCATTTAGCATCAGAAAAGTTTACATTGGCATAAATTTTTTAATATAAAACTGTGTTTTTTTGGAAATAATTTAAAGGTGGAGTACCTTTCCCTTCCTATCTACTTACTCCCAAAATAAAACCCCACAATCACAATCAATGAAAATATTTCTCATCTCTCTTATATTTAGAATATGTTTTTTGAGAGGGTTTATCATGGTCTTATTTTCTCATTTTTGTGTGCTACAAACCAGGATTTTTAAAAATACCTTTCACTTAATGTGATTTAAAAAATCAAACATTCAGAATAGAGTGAGTTGAGTGGTAACAGTCTCTGTTACTTCTCACTTTCCAAATATTCACTTCCATATCTGTATTAACTCACTCTGTCAAAGAAGCCATCACAGCCAGTCAAAGGGGCTAATTCAGAACAGTATATTATGTGAATGAGATGGGTCTGACTGAATGACGGAAATTAAAAGAATATATATTTGGGGCTGGGGAGATAACGTGCTGCTCAAATGCACTGAGAAGATTCATAAGGGGGAAATATTCAAGGTGATGTGAGCAAGTTTGTTCCTATTAGAGTTAGGTTTTTTGTTTTGTTTTGTTTTTTTGGTTCTTTTTGCGGTATGCGGGCCTCTCACTGCTGTGGCCTCTCCCGTTGCGGAGCACAGGCTCCGGATGCGCAGGCTCAGCCGCCATGGCTCACGGGTCCAGCCACTCTGCGGCATGTGGGATCTTCCCGAACCAGGGCACGAACACGTGCCCCTGCATCGGCAGGCGGACTCTCAACCACTGCACCACCAGGGAAGCCCTAGAGTTAGGTTTTAAATGGTGTTATAAATTTCATGTGGCCTTTTATCCCAAGAACTAGAATCACATCCTTTACCAGAACTTCTCTTCACTGTCTACTCTTCTTTGTGACACTTTGAGCATTTTCAAACATGTAGGCAGGGCCACTTTTTTTCTAATTAATCAAATAATAATAAAGCATAAGTAATGTCTATAATCTAACAGTATGATAGCCTCATGAAGAATAAAAATATGCAAACTACATTTACTAATGAAAAAGCTTATGCTTGCTTCCTTGGACTTTCTTGGAGTCTCTGGTGAGTAAATGTTCCAAAGTTCACTCTCAATCTCCTAGCCACTTGCATAAAGTGTTCCCTTGGTCATGAGTATCCTGGCCCTAATTTGGCTTCTCTAAGCTGGGTTGCCTGTGCCTTTGGCCCTGTGCAGAAACTGGGTTACTTTCTGCTTGTTTTGCTTTTGTTTTCTCTTATTTTTTTCCAGCTTTATTGTCATATAATTGACACATAACATTGTGTAAGTTTAAAGTGTACAAAGTGTTGATTTGATACACTGATACATTGCAAAATGATTACCACTCTAGGAGTAGCTAATACCTAGATCACATCATATAATTTCAATTTTTTTCAGTGGTAAGAATATTTAAGATTACTCTCTTAGCAACTTTCAAGTATATAATACAGTAATATTAACTAAAATCATTATGCTGTACATTATATCCCTAGGACTTATTCATCTTATAACTAGAAGTTTGTGCTTTTTGACCAATATCTCCCCCTTTCTCCCACCCCGCAGTCCCTGTTAATAGTTATTTTAGTCTCTGTTCCTATGAGTTCAGCTTTTTTTTCCACACATAAATGAGTTAATACAGTATTTGTCTTTCTCAGTCTCACTTATTTCACTTATCATAATGGCCTCAAGTTCCATCCATGTTTTTGCAAACGGCAGGATATCCTCCTTTCTCATGTCTGAAAAATATTTTTTTATTGTCCATTCATCTGTTGATGGACACTTACGTTGTTTTCATATTTGGCTATAGTGGCTAACGCTGCAATGAACATGGGAATGCAGATGTATCTTTGAGATCCTGCTATTATTTTGTTGGATATATATCCAGAAGTGAGATTACTGGATCATATGATTGTTTTATTTTTACTTTTTTGAGGAATTCTTACATTGTTTTCCATAGTGGTTGTACTAATTTACAGTCCCATGAACAGGGTTCAAGTGTTTTTTTTTTCTCCACATCCTTACCAGAACTTTTACAGAAGGTGTGTAGCATGTTACTTTGATACATTTATATATTATAATCAATGTAACATTTATCACATAACATCATTATGGTACAACATTATTATCTATATTCATTATACTGTGCCTCTACCCATTCCTTAATCAGATTCATTTTCTTATTGAGCTGTATGTGTTTTTAAATGTATTTTGGATATTAACCCCTTATCAGGTATATGATTTGCCAATATTTTCTTCCATTCAGCAGCTTGCCTTTTCATTTTGTTGATGGTTTCCTGTGCAGAAGCTTTTTGGTTTGATTTAATCCCACTTGTTTACTTTTGCTTTCGTTGCTGGTGCTTTTGGTGTCAAATTCAAAAAATCTTTGCCAAGACCAATGTCAAGGAGCTTACTCATTATCTTTTCTTCTAGGAGTTTTATGGTTTCAGGTCTCATATTCAGATCTTTAGTCCTTTTTGTGGGGGGGGGGGGGCAGGGGGCCTGCACCATGCAGCTTTCAGGATCTTAGTTCCCCGATCAGGAATGGAACTGAGGCCCTCAACAGTGAAAGTGTGGCATCCTAACCACTGGACGACCAGGGAATTCCCCTTTAGTCCATTTTTAATTTTTCTTTTTTTTTTTGTATGATGTAAGATAGATGTCTAGTTTTACTCTTTTGAAGGTGGCTACTCAGTTATCCCAGCACCATTTATTGAAGACACTACCTTTTCTCCATTGATATTCTTATGGGTTTATTTCTGGGCTCTTATTCTGTTCCATTGATCTATGTATCTCTTTTTATGCCATTTTATCATACTGTTTTGGTTACTATAGCTTTGTAATATAGCTTGAAACTGGGACGTGTGATGCCTCCAGCTAAGTTCTTCTTTCTCAAGATCATGTTGGCTATTTAGGGTCTTTGTAGTTCCATACAAATTTTTAAGATTATTTGTTCTATTTCTGTGAAAAATGCCATTGGAATTTTGACAGAGATTGCATTGAGTCTGTAGATCTCTTTTTATAGAATGGACATTTTAACAATATAAATTCTTCCAATCCATGAGCATGGAGTATCTTCCCATTTATTTTTGTCTTCTTCAGTATTTTTTCATCAATGTCTTATAGTTTTCATTGTATAGATCTTTCACCTCCTTGGTTAAAGTTATTATTAAATATCTTATTTTATTGATGCTATAGTAAATGGAACTGTTTTCTTATTTTTTCTTTCTGATAGTTCATTAGTGTATAGAAATACACCTGATTCTGTACATTGATTTTGAATCCTACCATTTTACTGAATTTGTTTCTTAGTTTTAACATTTTTTTGGTGGAGTCTTTAGGTTTTTCCACATATAATATTATGTCATCTGCAAACAGAGGTAATTTTCCTTCTTCCTTTCCAATGTGGATGCATTTTATTTATTTTTATTTCATAATTGCTCTGGCTAGGAATTTGTACCATGTTGAATAAAAGTGGTAAAAGTGGCATCCTTGTCTTGTTCTTGATCTTAGCAGAAATGTTTTCAGCTTTACCATTGAGTGTGATGTTAGCAGTGGGCTTGTCATATATGGCTTTTATTATATTTAGGTACATTCCTTCTATACCCAATTTACTGAAAGTTTTTATCACAGAAGTATGTTGAATCTTGTTAAATGTTTTCCTGCATCTATTGAGATGATCATATGATTTTTATCTTTCATTCTATGAATGTGGCCTGTCACATTTATTGATTTGCATATGTTGAACCATTCTTGTATCCCAGGGGTAAATCATACTTGATCATGGTATATGATCCTTTAAATGTATTTCTGAAAATCCAGTTTGCTAATATTTTGTTGAGGAATTTTGTATTTCTATTTATCAGGGATATTGGCCCATTTCTTTTCTTGTAATGCTCTTATCTGACTTTGGTTTAGAATAATACTGGCCTCATAACATGTGTTTGGGAGTGTTCCCCTTCTTTGATTTTTTGGAAGAGATTGAGAAGGATTGGTATTCTTTAAATGTTGGATAGAATTCATCATTGAAGCCATCTGTTCCTGGACTTTTCTTTGTTGAGAAGTTTTTGATTACACATTCAATCTCCTTACTAGGATTGCTCTGTTCAAATTTTCTATTTCTTGTGATTCAGTCTTGGTAGGTTGACTATTTCTAGGAATTTATCCATTTCTTCTAAGTGATCCAACCTGTTGTTTCCTTATCATTGTTCATAGTAGTCTTTTAGAATCCTTTGTATTTTTGTGTTATCAGTTGTAATGTCTCCTCTTTCATTTCTAATTTTATTTATTTGTGTCCTTTTTTTTTTTTCTTGGTAAGTCTAGGTAAAGTTTTGTCTATTTTGAATCTTTTCAAAAAACAAGATCTTAGTTTTACAGATGTTTTCTATGTCTTTTTAGTCTCTGTTTCATTTATTTCTCACTCTGATCTTTGTCATGTCCTTCCTTCTACTAACTTTGGGCTTAGTTTGTTCTTTTTAAAGTTCCTTGAGGTATAAAATCAGGTTGTTTATTTGGAATTTTTTTAAATGTAATATTTATTGTTATAAACTTCTCTTTTAGAACTGCTTTCCTGTATCCCTTAAATTTTAGTGTGTTGTGTTTCCATTTTAGATTACCTCAACATATATATTGATTTCTGTTTTGATTTCTTCTTTGATCCTTTGGTTGTTCAGGAATATGTTTTTTAATCTCCACATATTTGTAAATTTTTCAGTTTTCTTCTTGTAATTTATTTCTAGTTTACTACTATTGTGGTCAGAAAACATGCTTGATAGGAATCTATTTTTCTTATATTTATTGATTTGTTTTGTGACCTAACATATGATCTTTTCTTGGAGAATGTTTCATACATGTTTGAGAAGAATGTACTCTGCAGCTGTTGAATGGAATGTTCTATAAATGCTTATTAGGTTCATTTGACCTAAGATATAATTTAATCCAATGTGTCCTTACAGATTTTCTGTCTGGATAATCTATCCATTGTTGAAAGTGGGGTATTGAAGTCTCCTACTATTATTGTGTTGTTATTTCTCCCTTCAGAGCTGTAATAGTTTCTTTACATATTTATTTGCTCTATGTTAGTACATAAATATTAACTAATGTTATATCTTCTTGATATAACAGTATATTTGGGGAAGATTTTTTTAAAAATAATGTATGCATGT
This sequence comes from Phocoena phocoena, assembly GCF_963924675.1. Taxonomy (NCBI): domain Eukaryota; kingdom Metazoa; phylum Chordata; class Mammalia; order Artiodactyla; family Phocoenidae; genus Phocoena; species Phocoena phocoena. Next base: position 72,606,151 of record NC_089219.1, on the reverse strand, counting down.
AACTATGACCTACTGCTTCTCTGAAGGCATTAAATGACTACCATATAAGATCAAATAATAATGTAGATACCATTCATTGATCACCCTTTGTATGCCAGGCACCATCTTTGTCAGTTACATGTTATCCTTATAATAATCTTAAATAGTAAGTATTATTATCCTTATATTTCAGAGGAGGTAAAACAAATTGCCTGATGTCACCCATCTAGTAAATAGTAGAAACAAGGTTTGTACCTAGACTTAGTTGATCCAATAATAATTTGCTTTCTAGCATAAATACATGTCTACAATCTTTGATAAAACATTACCACCACATTTGAAAATTCTCTGATTTTAGAACTACCACTGAGTGATGAATTTCCTCATCTGGTGAAGTGCTTATTAGTGGACTTAGGAAAGATAGAAGGCCTAGAAGGCCTAGAGGGAACAATATACCTGACCTTCTTTTTCTTGTCTAAAGAGTGGGCCAAAATCTCCAGCCCTGCATTTAGATACATTCTATTGATAGTTTCATTTGGCTTCAAATCTAATTGAAAAATGTCCTACAGCCTTGAAAGAAATTAGACCCACTGGTGTATCTCACTAAGAAAAATCCTTCAGTATGTAACAGAAAGTATGTAACAGGAAGAATATTCCAGAATTTCTTTGTTGGCATAGTTAGTATGGTAAACACACACTAGTCAAATAATATTAAAGGCAAAAATATCATTATGCATTATACAATAGGTTAATTTAATCTATTGTTTGACATAAATTTCAACTTGAACGTATCATTACACAAATATCTTTGTATTTGCTTGTCTTTTGATATATTGTTCCAATAACAAGACAAGGTGTTATTATTTCAGTTCCAAAAACTAATAGAGAAAGCACATAGAGAAAATTAATTCTACTTTCAGAAGGAGGGAAACATACTACAAAGATAAGATTTCTTCTTAGTATATAGAGTTATGTAATGCCTCCGGTTTTCTAATAATGTGTTTGATTGTTCTTTGTTTACTCTTTCTTTACTTTTTTTTGGTCTCATTATCTAAAATTTAAGCTCCTTGAGATTAGACAGGTTAATCTGTATCTTCAAGTTCCATTCAAAATAATGAATATTTGCTGAGAACATACAATATTACTAGCTAGTAGTATTATTTGGATGCGTATGTTTAAAACATTATGATTTAGGAGTCAAATTTTTAATGTAAGGAAATGTGGAAGCAACTCAAGTAATTAAATAAAACAAAACACTCTAACATGATTGACACCAACAACTAAGTATGGTCATAGTTTTGGTTAGAAGTCATAAAGCATTTAAGAGTTTGTCTCCTAAATATGTGGACTGGCAACCTAAGCTTCTCAAATTCATTTGATGTTTTAATCAACCATATGCACAGTGGAAGGAATACATTGTAGTTAAAGTCAGAGCACAATAATTGTAACTGTAATTTTCCACTTTTCTGAAGAATGACAAATAAATTATAACACTATTCAGGCTTAGCTAATGATTAATTATTAATCATAATATTTCAAAAATATTTTTCAAAAGCACTCATTTTCAAGATGAATCCTACTATTTTTTTTTCCTTTTCATGGAATTTAGCATCACATATTTATTAAATCAACATAGGAATTTTATTTTTAATACCTATAGACACTTAGATATGTTCAAACCAAATTGAATGGGAAAGGGAAGTATGAGCATATTTTGTACTATACATTTGCAAACTGTGAAATATGCTTGGATGACTTTTCTGGAAAAAGATCCACAGTTGAAATTATACTCCAGGATTTTTCTGGGTGAACCAAACAACTTGTTGTGAATGATAATCTAGAGTCATTTTGTTGATAAAACAAATCTTTGTTTTGAGGGAATAAATAGTTATGTTGCAGCATATTTCACACCATCCAAGAATATGGTCAGCAAACCTAGTTATAATGGTTCTTTGAAAAACCTAAAGCTGGAAATTAAGAGAAGCCATGCACCTGGGCATTGACAATACTTTAATCTAATAATGCCAATTGAGTTCTGTTGAGAAGTTCATAATGGTCTTTACATTTAATTAGCACTTCTCTGGATTAATTCCTCATTTTATAAACCTAATATAACCTCAATTTTGGAAGATGTGAATCGAATATGATAACAACATGTACCTGATTGTTTTAATTAATGTGTCTAAACTGAACATGCCCCCTCAAATTCATAAAGATCACACTTTATGCTACCCTTAGACTTCTCATCATGTTAATTGGCTGCTCTGCTAGAAAATTAACTTTAGATTATTCTGACTCTGTGGCAAGTAGTACAATTCCAGTTGGTTATGATAAGCATGGAGAGTAAACATATAAACTTTATTTCAGATATTTATTTATTTAGGCTAGAGGAAAACAAAAGTATTAACATTGGTTAATTCTAAGTGATAAAAGTATAGATAATTAAAAATAATATTCTATATTTTCCAGAATTTTCTATAATGAATATTTATAACTTTTCTGAAAAATATTATATTACATATATAAATAAGATATATACTATATGTTTGTGTGTGTGTGTATGTGTATATATATATATATATATATATATATATAAGATTTTTTTTAAATCTGTCTTGGATGTCCAAGGAAAACATTCATCATTCATGTCTTCTGCTCATATTCTACTTGATTTCAACATTAATGTAGGTGAACGTGAGAAACAGGTCAAGAGACATGAGACCATGTGAACCTTAATGGTTTGGATAAAGGACAGTAACAATGATGAATGTGTGAATGAATGAATGATGTTTTATGATTCTTCCTTTTGGGCAAGGAACTGGGAATCTCAAATACAGAATGGTAATATCTTGTCAAAATGTTCTTTTTATACTGAAGTTTTTTTCTTTATTTATTTATTGGATTGGACTTAAGACAACATAGTTGCCATCAGATTCTAAGATTAGAATCTGTTGCCACTAATATAAGTAAGTGTCTATCAGTTATATCAGAGACATATTTAGGGAGACAAAGCATTCAAAATCAAAACAGTATATCAACAAATAAAAAGTAGCAACCAAAAGAATGTTATAAAGTTTAAAAATTCTGGAAAATAGTTTTTGATGTCATATCCTAGTTGATTCTATAAACCAGGACTCATGCCAAAGCCAACTAGAATTAGTGCCAAAAAAGCCTAACATGTAACATAAATAGGTTCTTGTGATAATATTCTCTCTGTTTCAAAAACTTAGAGTAATGTTGTCAGATTACAGGAGAAATTGTTTCCCTGTCAAATTTAATGATGGGATTTTTAAAATTTCAGTATTATTCCTGGAAAATGCAGTGAGCTGTTTAAATTTCCAAGTTTATTCTTAAGTGAAGCTTTTACTCTATACATGCAAGAATATTATTTTTTAAGGTTTTATCATCTTATTTGCTTGATTGCCCCAGTGATCTCTTAAAGTATCATTTCCCCTAATCTTTAACTGTCGTCTTTAATTACATACTATCGTTAAAGTAAAATTCTATGCTTTGGGGCTACAGATAGGGAGCCAGGGACAGATTGTTCTCTAGAGAAAATAAGGAGGAAGCAATGATTAAACAACTATAAGAACAAGTGGGGCAAAATTAATAAAGCTTCATAAAATGTTGAGTAACCAACATTCCTTTTACTCCACATTTGATAATGATGTTTTTTCTACATTGTCAAGTATAAATAATGACTGTGTACCCACATTAAATGAGTCTTCTGAGTCCATTGGGATTAAGTGGGAGACAGCAACCTTGTAACCAGGATGGAAACCTGGAGACTTGGATTCTAGTTCGAGTTCTATCTCTGCTTAGTTCTGTGACTTTGGATAAAGCATAACTTTTGAACCATCACATTTTTTTTTTTAATCTGTCAAGACTTAATTGATCTGGGTAATATTTGGGTATCCCTTTGAATCCCTATATATAAAACTCTGGGTGGATATGAATGAGTAATCCCACATAAAGGTAAACTTAAACCCAATTGGTTACCAACTTGCAAGAGTGTATAATGTGATCTGTCGATTCACTTTTCATCAGTCCTTGTCTTGTTGATTGTCATTAGCTGGTATTGCTACAGTCCTTTTTCACTTGAGTTCAATACTATGATCTGTATGTTTATAACCTATACCATGCACACATTGCACAAGTAACAAAGGAGAATCCATAAAGACATTTTAGAAAGGAGTACCATTTGATGAGTTGTCATATTGAAAAAAGAGATAGAACACAGAGCACTGTGAATTATCCTAACTATATGTGACAATTATTACACCTTCCTTCATGCCCCAAAGTTAGAGCTAATAAGCAATCTGTGAGTGGTTTAATATTGCAAAATTACTATTTTCCAGCAAAAATCCCCTTTGTGGTACTCTTGATACTATATAGCCTGGAATTTTGAAATTTCCCCAAGGAGGATAGAAATTGTGTATAATACCAAATGGTGTTGGCCCTTTATTGTCAGAAGTATTTAGACGCCCTACTTGAGAGGGTGGACAGTAGTACAGCATTACAGGTAAGAACAGGAATTTGACAGTGAGACCATGATATGAATTTGACAAGTGACTAACTTTTCTCAGTTTTAGTTATATTATCTACAAAGCAGGGATAATAATATATTAACTTTATAGAGTTGCTGTAGTTATTAAATGAAATTAAGTGAAAAAAATATATAAAGTGCTTATCATCCTGACAGCTCTTAAAGGCTTTTATGTAAATGAGCAAAGCAAAGAAAAACATTGCAATATTTGAGAACCAAATGGAGTTTTTCTAGGTGTTTATTGTTTTTTTGCTTTTTGCTATTAAAGCTTTACTGAGATATAATTAAAATACCTTAAAATTCAATAAAGTGTACAAGTCAATAGTTTTTAACGTATTCATAGGCTTTTGCAACTGTTAACCACTATATTATTGTAGAAATTTTTCATCACTCCCCAAAACTCTCCATCCCCTAATATATTTTCTATCTCTATGCATGTATCTATGGTGGACATTTCAAATGAAGATAAGAGTATAATATGTCTTTTGTGACTGGTTTCTTTCTCAACATAATGTTATCAAGTTTCATTCATGCTGTAGCATGTATCAGTACTTCTTTCATATTACTGAATAATATTCCATTATATGGATATATCACAATCTGTTTATCCATTCATCAGTTAATGAACATTTGGGATATTTCTACTTTTTAGCAGTTATAAATAATGCTTTTAAGAATATTCATGTACAAGATTTTGTGTGGATATATGCTTTCATTTTTCTTGTGAATATACATAAAAGTGGAATTGCTGAGGATCACATGGCAAATTTACGTTTAATATTCTGAGGAACTGCTTATCAATTTCTGAAAAATGTACCTGAGATTTTGATAGAGGATTCATTGACTCAATAGAACAATTTGGGGACTCTTGCCATTTTAACAATTTTAGTTTTTTGATTCATGAATATATATCTTCTGTTTATTTAGAACTTCAATTTCTCTCAACAAAGCTTAGTCGTTTTCAGAGTACAAGTTCTGCACTTCCTTTGTTAATTACTAAATTTTAAAATGATTTCTGATACTATTGTAAATTGAATTGTTTCTTTAATTTCATTTTCAAATTGTTTATTGCTAGTGTATAGCAGGTAATTGATTTTGTGTATTGATCTTATATTATCCTGCTGAACTTGGTTATTGGTTCTAATAGTTTTTTAGTGATTTCTTTAGAATTTACTGTATAAAAGATTATGTCATTTATGAACAGAAATAGTTTTACTTTTTTCTTTCCAATTGGATGTAGTTATTTCTTTCTTCTTTTCTAGTTGGTCTGGCTAGTATTTTCGGTACAATGAAGAATAGAAGTGACAAGAACATCCATTCTTATCTTATTCCTGATCTTAGAGTGAAAACGGTGATCTCTCATCATTAAGTATGATGTTATCTATGGGTTTTTTTGTAGATATCCTTCATGAAGTTGAGGAATTTCCCTTTTATTCCTAGTTTTTGGAACGTTTTACCATGAAAAGGTGCTGGACTTTTGACAAATACTTATTCTGCATATACTGGGATTATCATGTGGTTTTTATTCTTTATTCTATTAACATGGCATAACACAATAATAGATTTTAGTTGTTAAAACAACCTTACATTCTTCTGATAAATCACACTTGTTTATTATGTACAGTCTTTTACATCCTACTGGATCAAGTTTGGTAGTATTTTGTTGAAGATTTTAAAATTTATATTTACTTGTAATATTGGCCTCTAGTTTTCTTTCCTGTAATTTTGTTGTCTGTTTTTTATACTAGAGTAATATTGGCTTCATAGGATGAATTGGAAGTGGATCTCTTAGCCAAGTTTTTGGAAGTGTTTGTGAAGAATTAATAATAATTTTTTAAATATTCATTAGGATTCACCAGTGAAGTATCTAGGCATGGACTTTTTAAAAAATGGGATGTTTTAAATGTATCTATTCAACCTCTTTTTTATATCATAGGTTTATTCAAATTTTCTATTTCTTTTTCAGTCAGTTTTGATTTTATATATCTCTCTAGGAATTTATCTGTGTCATCTAAGTCAGGGGTCCCCAGCAACCAGACCACACAGCAGGAGGTGAGTGGCAGTGAGAGAGCAAAGCTTCATCTGCTGCTCCCCATTGCTCCCCATCACTCACATCACCACGTGAACCATCCCCCGCTCCACCCTTCTGTGGAAAAATTTTCTTTCACGAAATTGGTCCCTGGTGCCAAAAAGGTTGGGGAGCACTGATCTAAGGTATCTATTTTTGGCATATAGTTTTTGATTTTATTTCTTTGTAATCCTTACTGTCTAAAATGCTGATAATGAGGTCCCATATGTCATTCTTTTTTTTTTTTTTTAACATCTTTATTGGAGTATAATTGCTTTCCAATGGTGTGTTAGTTTCTGCTGTATAGCAAAGTGAATCAGCTAAACATATACATGTATCCCCATATCTTCTCCCTCTTGTGACTCCATCTACCCTCCCTATCCTACCATTCTAGGTGGACACAAAACAGAGCTGGTCTCCCTGTGCTATGTGGCTGCTTCCCACTAGCTACCTATTTTTCATTTGGTAGTGTATATATGTCCATGCCACTCTCTCACTTCATCCCAGCTTACCCTTCCTGCTCCCTGTGTACTCAAGTCCATTCTCTATGTCTGTTTCTTTATTCCTGTCTTGCCACTAGGTATTTTACAAACTTTTTTTTTTTTTTAAGATTCCATATATATGTGTTACCATACAGTATTTGTTTTTCTCTTTCTGACTTACTTCACTCTGTATGACAGTCTCTAGGTCCACCCACCTCACTACAAATAACTCAATTTCATTTCTTTTTATGGCTGAGTAATATTCCATTATCTATATGTGCCACATCTATATCCATTCATCTGTTGATGGACACTTAGGCTGCTTCCATGTCCTGGCTATTGTAAATAGAACTGCAATGAACATTCTGGTATATGACTATTTTTGAATTATAATTTTCTCAGGGTAAATGCCCAATAATGGGATTGCTGTGTCATATGGTAGTTCTATTTTTAATTTTTTAAGGAACCTCATACTATTCTCCATAGTGGCTGTATCAATTTACATTCCCACTAAGAGTGGAAAGGGGTTCCCTTTTCTCCACACCCTCTCCAGTATTTATTGTTGGTAGATTTTTGATGATGGCCATTCTGACCAGTGTGAGGTGATACCTCATTGTAGTTTTGATTTGCATTTCTCTAATGGTTAGTGATGTTGAGCATTCTTTCATGTGTTTGTTGGCAATCTGTCTGTCTTCTTTGGAGAAATGTCTATTTAGGTCTTCTGCCCATTTTTGGACTGGGTTTTTTGTTTTTTGATATTGAGCTGCATGAGCTGCTTGTATATTTTGGAGATTAGTCCTTTGTCAGCTGCTTCACTGGCAAATATTTTCTCACATCTAAGGGTTGCCTTTTCATCTTGTTTATGGTTTCCTTTGCTATGCAAAAGCTTCTAAGTTTCATTAGGTCCCATTTGCTTATTTTTGTTTTAATTTCCATTTCTCTAGGAGGTGGGTGAAAAGGGATCATGCTGTGATTTATGTCATAGAGTGTTCTGCCTATGTTTTCCTCCAAGAATTTTATAGTGTTTGGCCTTACATTTAGGTCTTTAATCCATTTTGAGTTTATTTTTGTGTATGGTGTTAGGGAGTGTTCTAATTTCATTATTTACATGTAGCTGTCGAGTGTTCCCAGCACCACTTATTTAAGAGGCTGTCTTTTCTCCATTGTATATTCTTGAATCCTTTGACAAACATAAGGTGACCATATGTGCGTGGGTTTATCTCTGGGCTTTCTATCCTTTCCACTGATCTATCTTTCTGTTTGTGTGCCAGTACCATACTGTCTTGATTACTGTAGCTTTGTAGTATAGTCTGAAGTCAGGAAGCCTGATTCCTGCAGCTCCATTTTATTCTCTCAAGATTGCTTTGACTATTCGGAGTCTTTTTTGTTTCCATACAAATTGTGAAATTTTTTCTTCTAGTTTTGTATAAAGTGCCATTGGTAGTTTGATAGGGATTGCATTGAATCTGTAGATTGCTTTGGGTAGTATGGTCATTTTCACAACACTGATTCTTCCAAGTTCCCTCTTTGCCTACTTTCTGGAGGTTTTTTTTTTTTTTTTAAATCATAAATGGGTGTTGAATTCTGGCAAAAGCTTTTTCTGCCACTATTGAGATGATCATATGGTTTTTCTCCTTCAATTTATTAATATGGTTTATCACATTGATTGATTTGTGTATACTGAAGAATCCTTGCATTTCTGGGATAAACCCCACTTAATCATGGTGTATGATCCTTTTAAGGTACTATTGAATTCTGTTTACTAGTATTCTGTCGAGGATTTTTACATCTATGTTCAACAGTGATATTAACTTGTAGTTTTCTATCTTTGCGACGTCTTTGTCTGGTTTTGGTATCAGGGTGATGGTGGCCGTGTAGTATGAGTTTGGGAGTGTTCCTCCCTCTGCTATATTTTGGAAGAGTTTGAGAAGGATAGGTGTTAGCTCTTCTCTAAATGTTTTACAGAATTTACCTGTGAAACTATCTTGTTCTGGGCTTTTGTTTGTTGGAATATTTTTAATTGCAGTTTCAATTTCAGTTCCTGTGATTGGTCTGTTTATATTTTCTATTTCTTCCTGATTCAGTCTTGGCAGGTTGTGCATTTCTAAGAATTTGTCCATTTCTTCCAGGTTCTCCATTTTATTGGCATACAGTTGCTTGTAGTAATCTCTCATGATCCTTTGTATTTATGCAGTGTCATTTGTTACTTTTCCTTTTTCATTTCTAATTTTATTGATTTGAGTCTTCTCCCTTTTTTTTCTTGATGAGTCTGGCTAATGGTTTACTAATTTTATTTATCTTCTCAGAGAACTGTATTTTAGTTTTATTGATCTTTGGTATGTTTCCTGCATTTCTTTTTCATTTATTTCTGATCTGATCTTTATGATTTCTTTCCTTCTGCTAACTTTGGGGGTTTTTTGTTCTTCTTTCTTTGATTGCTTTAGGTGTAATGTTAGGTTGTTTATTTGAGATGTTTCTGTTACTTGAGTAGGACTATATTGCTATAAGATTCCCTCTTGGAACTTTTGCTTTTGATGTATCCCATAGGTTTGGGGTCATCGTATTTTCATTGTCATTTGTTTCTAGGTATTTTTTGAGTTCCTCTTTTATTTCTTCAGTGATCTCTTGGTTATTTAGTAGTGTGTTGTTCAGCCTCCATGTGTTTGTATTTTTTACAGTTTTTTTTTCCCTGTAATTGATATCTAGTCTCACAGTGTTGTGGTTAGAAATGATAGTTGATACAATTTCAGTTTTCTTAAATATACCAAGGCTTGATTTGTGACCCAAGATATGATCTATCCTGGAGAATGTTCCATGAGCACTTGAGCAGAAAGTGTAATCTGCTGTTTTTGGATGGAATGTCCTATAAATATCAATTAAGTCCATCTTGTTTAATATATCAATTAAAGCTTGTGTTTCTTATTTATTTTCATTTAGATGATCTGTCCATTGGTGAAAGTGGGGTGTCAGAGTCCCCTACTATTATTGTGTTACTGTTAATTTCCCCTTTATGTTTGTTAGTATTTCCCTTATGTATTGAGGAGCTCCTATGTTTGGTGCATAAATATTTACATTTGTTATATCCTCTCCTCGGATTGATCCCTTGATCATTATGTAGTATCCTTCTTTGTCTCTTCTAATAGTCTTTATTTTAAAGTCTATTTTGTCAGATATGAGAATTGCTATGCCAGCTTTCTTTTGATTTCCATTGGCATGGAATATCTATTTCTATCCCCTCACTTTCAGTCTGTATGTGTCCCTAGGTCTAAAGTGCACCTCTTGTAGACAGCATATATATGGGCATTGTTTTGTATCCATTCAGCCAGTCTGTGTCTTTTGGTTGGAGTATTTAATCCATTTATATTTAATGTAGCTATTGATATGTATTTTCCTATTATGATTTTCTTAAATTTTTGCATTTGTTATTGTAAATCTTTTCCTCCTCTTGTGTTTCCTGCTTAGAGAAGTTCCTTTAGCATTTGTTGTAGAGCTGGTTTGGTTGTGCTGAATTCTCTTAGCTTTTACTTATCTGTAAACTTTTTAATTTCTCCATTGAATCTGAATGAGATCCTTGCTGGGTAGAGTAATATTGGTTGTAGGTTTTTTCCCTTTCGTCACTTTAAATATGTCCTGCCTCTCCCTTCTGGCTTGCAGAGTTTCTGCTGAAAGATCAGCTGTTAGCCTCATGGGGATTCCCTTGTATGTTAATTTTTGCTCTTCCCTTGCTGCTTTTAATATTTTTTCTTTGTATTTAATTTTTGGTAGTTTGATTTATGTTTCTTGGTCTGTTTCTCCTTGGATTTTTCCTGTATGGGACTCTCTTCACTTCCTGGACTCGATTGACTATTTTCTTACCCATATTAGGGAAGTTTTCAACTATAATCCTTTAAATATCTTCTCAGTCTCTTTTTTTTTTCTCTTCTTCTTCTGAGACCCCTATAATTCGAATGTTGGTGTGTTTAATGTTGTCCCAGAGGTCTCTGAGACTGTCCTGTATTCTTTTCTTTCTTTCTTTTTTTTTTTTTGTTTAATTCTGCTCTGTGGTAGTTTTTTCCACCATTTTATCTTCCAGGTCAATTATCCATTCTTCTGCCTCAGTTTGCTCCTATTGCTTCCTTCTAGAGAATTTTTAATTTCATTTATTGTGTTGTTCATCATTGTTTTTTTGCTCTTTAGTTTTTCTAGGTCCTTCTTAAACATTTCTTGTATATTCTCCATTCTATTTCCAAGATTTTGGACCATCTCTACTATCATTACTCTGAATTCTTTTTCAGGTAGACTGCCTATTTCCTCTTCATTTGTTTGATGGTTTTTTTTTTACCTTGCTCCTTCATCTGCTGTGTATTTCTCTGTCTTCTCATTTTGCTTAATTTACTGTATTTGAGGTCTCCTTTTTGCAGGCTGCAGGTTGTAGTTCCCATTGTCTTTGGTGTCTGCTCCCAGTGGGTAAGGTTGGTTCATTTGGTTGTGTAGGATTCCTGGTGGAAGGGACTGGTGCCTGCTTCTGGTGGTTGGGCATGGATGTTGTCTTTCTGGTGTGCAGGACCTCATCCATTGGTGTGTTTTGCAGTGTCTGTGAACTTATTATGATTTTAGATAGCCCCTCTGCTAATGGGTGGGTTGTGTTCCTATCTTGTTAATTGTTTGGCATAGGGTGTCCAGCACTGTAGCTTGCTGGTCGTTGAGTAGAGCTAAGTTTAGCATTGAGATGGAGATCTCTGGAACAGCTGTCACTGTTTGATGTTACGTGTAGCCGGGAGGTCTCTGGTGGACTAATATCCTGAACTCGTGTCTCCCACCTTAGAGGCACAGGTCTAACACCTGTCCGGATCTCTAAGACCCTGTCAGCCACACAACTCAGAAGAAAAGGGAGAAAAAGGAAAGAAAGATAGAAAGAAAGAAAGAAAAGAAAACACAGTTATTAAAATAAAAAATAATTATTAAAAATTTAAGAAGTAATTTAAAAGAAAAAAAGAAAGAAAGAAGAGAGAAATCAAACCAAAAAACAAATCCACCAATGATAACAAGCACTAAAATCTATACTAAATGAAAAAATTAAAAATTGGACAGACAGAACCCTAGGACAAATGGTAAAAGTAAAGCTATACAGACAAAATCACACAAAGCATACACATACACACTCACAAAAAAGAGAAAAAGAAAATTATATATATATATATATATATATATATATATATATATATATATAGTTGCTACCAAAGTCCACTGCCTCAATTTTGATATGATTTGTTTTCTATTCAGGTATACCAGAGATGCAGGGTACATGCAGTTGATTGTGGAGATTTAATGTGCTGCTCCTGAGGCTGCTGGGAAAAATTTCCCTTTCTCTTCTTTGTTCACACAGTTCCTGGGGTTCAGCTTTGTATTTGGTCTCGTCTTTGTGTGCACCTAGCCTGAGGGCATCTGTTCTTCGCTCAGACAGGACGGGGTTATAGGAGCAGCTGATTCGGGGGCTCTGGCTCACTCAGGCCAGGGGGGAGGGAGGGGCACGGAATTCGGGGCGAGCCTGTGGTTGCAGAGGTCAGCCTGATGTTGCACCAGCCTGAGGCATGCCATGTGTTCTCCTGGGGAAATTGTCCCTGGATCACAGGACCCTGGCAGTGGCAGGCTGCACAGGCTACCGGGAGGGGATGTGTGTATAGTGACCTGTGCTTGTACACAGGCTTCTTGGTGGTTTTAACAGCAGCCTTAGCATTTCATGTCTATCTCTAGGGTACAGCGCTGCTGGTCATGGCTCTCTCCCATCTCTGGAGCTCGTTTACATGGTGTTCTGTATCCCCTCTCCTCACACACCCTGAAACAATGGTCTCTTGCCTCTTAGGCAGGTCTAGACTTTTTCCTGGACTTCCTCCCTGCTAGCTGTGGTGCACTAGCCCCTTTCAGGCTGTGTTCACACAGCCAACCCCAGTCCTCTTCCTGAGATCTGACCTCCGAAGCTGGAACCTCAGTCCCCAGCCTCCACCCACCCCAGCGGGTGAACAGACAAGCCTCTCAGGCTGGTGAGTACTGGTTGGTACAGATCCTCTGTGCAGGAATATCTCAGCTTTGCCCTCTGCTCCACTGTTGCTGCGCTCTCCTCCATGGCTCCACAGCTTACCCCCCACCCACCCCCTGTCTCCACCAGTGAAGGGACTTCCTAGTGTGTGGAAACTTTTCCTCCTTCACAGTTCCCTCCCAGAGGTGAAAATACCATCCCTATTTTTTTGTCTCTGTTTTTCCTTTTTTCTTTTGCCCTACCCAGGTACGTGGGGAGTTTCTTGCCTTTCTGGAAGTCTGAGGTCTTCTGCCAGCATTCACTAGGTGTTCTGTAGGAGTTGTTCCACATGTACATGTAGTTTTGATGTATTTGTGGTGAGATAGGTTATCTCCACATCTTATTCCTCCACCATCTTGAAGGTGTCTCCCATATTTCATTCTTGATTACAGTTTTTCAAGATTTCTCTCTTTTTTCTTGGCCATTATTCCTAAAGTTTTGTCAATTTTGTTGGTTTTTCAACAGAAAAAAAGTCATTAAGTTTTTTTCTTTTGTATTCTGTATTCTAAATATTTCATTTATTCCTGATATGACATTTATTAGTTCCTTTACAGTGCTTACTTCACGTTTACTTTGTTCTTTTTATAATTTCTTAAGGTGGAAGATTAGATTATTGATTTGAGATCTTTTCTAATTTTTATTAAAGGCTTCTATAGTTATAAATTGTAACTTTAATGACTGTTTTAGTAGTTTCTTCATTTTCATCTCAAAATATTTTCTAATATCTCTTGTAATTTATTCTTTGACCCTTTGGTTATTTATAAGTTGTATTGTTTAACTTCACATGTTTGTAAATTTCCTCCTGTTATTTTTTCCTAATTTAATTTTTAGAGAACATATGATTTCAATATTTTTAAATTTTCTGAAGCTTGTTTTATGGCCTAGTATATGGTTGATCCTAGAGAATGTTCCATATGTGCTTGAGACAAATGTATTTTCTGCTGTTATTGGTTATAATGTTCTAGACGTGTCTATTAAGTCTACTTGTTCTGTTCATTATTGAAAGAGAGGTATTAAAGACTTCTAGTATTGTATTTGAATTGTCTGTTTCTCCCTTCAATTCTGTCAGTTATTTCTTCTTGTATTTTAGGGCTCTTTTGATTGAAATCTATTTCTCCTGTGGTGTATAGCCTGTAATGTTACTCCTCAGGGAGTGCATACTTGGGCATGCACAGTCACTTTAACTCCCTCCGTCCACCCCAAGAAGAACAATGGTTTTACCTGAGCCCTCTGACTAAGTCTTTTCCTGATCTCCCTTACCTCTTTGTAAGTTTCTGGCTGGTCTCTCTTTATTGGTATCACACCCCAATGTTAGTCATCACTAACTGCTAGCTGATTGTTCTCTTATCATCTACAACAATGCCCTAGAGCATAAGTCATTCCACAGTCTGATCAAATTAATGTCTGACTTCTTTGAAGGAGTAGTATTTAACACCAATTTTTGAGGCTTGCTTAGATCTCAGGAGGGTTCCTCTTAACTAAAATCATCATTGTTTGGACAGTGTCTTTAGGCTGAACTTCCCACACTTTGTTCCAAATAAGTCAGACCTCTTACAGTACCCTATTCTCTGGTCTGTACCTGCCCTGAGTAAGACTTCCATCACACTGAGCTGGATGAAAGAAGGAAGCTGGCCATGGCTTGACTTCCATAGACTCACTATTCCTACCAAGGTTTAGTAGATTTTTTGTAGTAAATAAATCTCCATTTGCATAAGACAATTTCCAGAGACTCCATTTTGTGTGTTTGTTTTTAATTTTTTTATGTTATAGTTGTTTTTCTGGGGAATGAATTTGTAGAGCTCCTCATGCCACCATTTTTGGAATGCTTCCCCTCCCCAGGATGTTTTTAATAGGTTCACTCTTGTTGTTCATCTTATATAGTGCAATTATATGGAAAGGACTTTTTATCATATAATTTTTGTCTTCCACAAACGTTCTGACCACATCAGGCTTTGAGACTGCTCCCGTCAGCAACCCAATGACCTCAAACCCCAGAGAAGCTCTGGAGCTGTGAATATAGATGAGGGTGGGCCTTGGGAACCTGCTTGCTCAGGACTTCCTCAGCAGATGGCTCTCACTTTATGTCCTGATTTATATTTTGTTGGAGGAATAAGGGTAAAAATAGTATTTTACTGAGGTTTTAGTTTTGTTCATGACCTAAACAAATTGCATGGAATCTTAGGAGGGTCATGGGAAAGCCTCAAACAAATATATACTGTCCTTCGGTCATTGGCATCAATGTGTTGACTATGGACCTAAAGTCCTGCAAACCAAAAAGCTATTTAATGAGATAGGACTTGATGCCTTATATCCAGGTCAAATTTTTTCTGTGCTTTTAGCTAAAATTCTGTCTTTATGTGCTCTGTTCTGTATTTTCATATTTGGAAATCCACAGATAATATGTCCCAGACACCCTTAACCCTAGTTTTTGTTTAGGTGCTGCCAGTGAGAGGCTCTGATGGAATATCGGAAGAAAGGAGGAAGGAGGGTTGACATCCTTCATCTTTTTTCTGTTTTCAGTGGCATCAGCAGCAGCAGTAGATCAGGAACAAGAGGAATGACTGCAGATGAGTAACAGAGACCTTGAAAGGTGTTCCTAGTTCTTTGGTTCTAAGGGTAAGAGTTCCACAGACATCTCAGGTGCTGAGAAATTTCTGCTTCCCTTTTGAATCTCCAACTCCCATTTCCACATCACTAATCTTCAGGTAAACTTTTGTTCCTCCAGCCCTTCCAACATCCTCATAACCAATTCTGAATTAAACTCTCTCGATCTGAAATACTAAAGGTGATTTCTCCTCTCTGACTAGATTCTAACTCTTGCACAGTATTTATCTAAGTTTTTTCCTCTAGAGTAAGGAGATGGGAGAAAAAAAAATGGAATCAAATACTTGCAAAAAATTTAGGGTTACTGTGGTTCATTGATAATAATTGACATGAAAACAGTATCCATTGGATATCCATAGAACTCACTGCATTTTATTTAGGAAAAAAGTAGGAAAAGATAAAACTATAAAGCTTTGAGAATAAAGCTTATGGGAAGTATCTTTACAGTCTTGGAGTAGGCAAACATTTCATAGACACTATACAGAAAGCAATAATCATAAAAAATGGGCTTTGTTAAAATTAAAAATTTCTCCTCATCAAAATGTACTAAGACAATGAATAAGTAAGTGACAGGCTGGGAGAAAATATTTTCAAAAAACACGTATCTGACAAAGGACAAAGGACTTGTATCTAGGATATATAAAGAACTCCTTCCATAATAAAAAGACAACACAATTAGAGGAAAAAAAAAAAGAAAAGGACAGAGGACAAAAATAGACACTTTGATAGGAAGATATGCAGCTGGCTAATAAGCACACAAAAAGGCCTCAGCAACATCTGTCACCAGGGAAATGCAAATTAAAACTACATTGAAATACCACTGAATACTCACTAGAATAACTAAAATTAAAAGAGTAACCACACAAAGTGCTATCAAGGATGTGTAACAACCAAAACACTTATGCATACACTGCTACTAGGAATCTAAAACACTTAGTAGTTTCTTATAAAGGTGTATGGAAACTTACCCTGTGACCCAACATTTCCATGCCTAAGCACCTACCCAAGATACATGAAAAAGGTATCTTTTGTAAAATTGTTAAATGTTCATATAAGGTTTGTCTTAATCGCCCCAAATTGGAAACCCAAATTCCAACACCAGGAGGATGGAAAACAAAGTGTGATAGCATGTAATAGAATGTTGTTCAGCAATAAAATGTAATGAACTATTGCCATAAGCAACAACATGAATGCATTTTACCGATATGCTGGATGAAGCAAGCTAGACCCAGAAAAGCACTAACTGTGGGATTGTATCTATTTAATTTCTAGAAAGAGAAAACTATAGTGAAAAAAATCAGCAAAGTTTCTGCCTTTGAGGTTTGGGGAAGATTGATGGAGAAGGAGCATGGAGGAACTTTCTGAGGGTGATGGATATATCTCAGTAGGAGTGTGGGTTACTTGGGTATATACATTTGTCAAGACTCTTCTTAAAGTTTGCTTATAAAAGGAATTTTTAAATTGATGGGTACAAAAGAGTTAAATATTCCAGAAATCTACTCATTCGACTTTTGTCTAACTCTTTACTGCAGTATTAAGTGTTCTATTTATTTGATAGTTAATCATGAGCAAGAAATAAATGCAGTCTCCTTGAAAGTTATGTAATTTTGAGCAAGAATTATTATTAGCATAATCTAGATTCAGTATTTGGCAGGAAGAGGCAGACTATGTAAATTTATAGCAATGTATAGACAGGGCCTTGGAGAGAGGCCAGGTCTCTAAACATGGAAACTTGACCTGGAAAACCATTATTCTAGAAGTAGACACAGGAAGATATCAATTTGAAAATGATTTGCATTAAATTAAAAAGAATAGAAGCAGATAAAATATAATTAACTTGAAAAACAAACAGATTATTCAGACAAACAAGAAGACAGAAAAAAGAAATAAATTGAAATATAACTAACATGTTATAGATTTGCCTTAGATTTCTCTGTTTTTGTTTTGGTTTTTTTCATAGATTTGCTCTCTGGTGTATCAAGCTTTAGTGTAATCTCTTAACATCTTTTGATATTCTTCAGTTTGGTTCCAAATCTACTGATACAGTCTATTTTCTTTCAGGTTCTTTTGGCTAGTTCAAACTTTTGGTATACTTTCTCACATTTTATTTACTTAAAAAAAGAAAATAAAAGAAAGGAAAGTGGCATAGATAAAATCTTGACCTGTTGAATAAATTCTTGAAGTGAATACGTAAAATTCTGGCTTTCTGACACATCAAAAAAATTCCCATTATGGTACCATTTTATAAGATCTTGACTAAACTGATAAAGCAACAAGTGCAGTCCCACACTGGTTATACTATGTCTAGTATAGCATGAGGTTAAAAACATGAGCTTTGCAGAAACCTACAGCTGGGTTCAAATTTCAGCTCTGCTCCTTCACATCTGTATAACTTCAGACAAATTACTTAACCTCTTTGAACTTCAGTGTCCTCATCTGCAAAATTCAAATAATGCTTGCCTCAGAGGGTTAATAGGATTAAGTAAGAAAATAAATGAAATTACTCAATACCTTACATTAATATTAAGCATCATTATTTAAAAAGGTATGACTAATGAGGTGGCTGTACATAGTTCAGATGCCTGTTTTTATTATAACTAAGGTGTATTTGAATCAATTTTAGAAATCACTAAGGTATATTAGTTGAAAAGAAGCAGGACAACATAAGGACAGACTATGTAAGGTTCTCTTCATCTAGTTTATTACAGGCCTAATTCTAGTGCAGGATTTTTAAACTTCAGAGTATTTCCCTAATAAAATGATAGCTCCTAGCATTAGGTAGACTTGTGTGGAGGTTCTATTTAATCTTCCATTTAGGCTCTATTTTTTCCTTTCTCTCCTGTCCCACCCAGGTAATGGAGTTTTCTGATTGTCTTGTTGCTTCTAAGTTCTTTTTTTTTTTTTTTTTTTTGGCAAGAAAATTCAACTGCTAAAGTTCTTAGTCTTATACTTAAGGCTCTTAGGTCTGTCTGTCTGATTATTATTCACTCAATCATTTAACAACTACTTATTATTTTCTCATCTTAGGCAAGCTGCCATGCTAAGCACTCATGATATAAGCCACTGGCTGAATAAGATCATCTCTCTCCTAAAAAAAAAAAAAAAAAAAGTAAGTGAAGAAACTTTAAATTACTAATTAGACAGTCATTAACTAAGTTACTATTACTGATAAGAAGAAGTACAGGGTTAGAAGACACTATTTCGGCAGGGTTTGGGGTTTGGGCAGATAAGAATTCTCTAAAAGAGTAGCCTTAAATTGAGGTCTGAAGGTATGTAGGTATTTAAAAGTGCTGCATAACATGAAGGCTTAAGTAGAAGCCATGCTTAAATTTACTTACAGCAAACCTATATGATTGGAGCTCAGAGAGAAAGATGGTAATGGCTCAAGATGAGAATTATTAAGGTAGGCTGAAGCTAGATAATAGAAGTCCTATCAGGCTACATTAGATATGCTTTATTTCTTTATAAAAGCTTGTTTTTGTTTTTGTTTTCTAGTAGGGAAAAGCTTACTGCTAATTTGCAGTGCACTGCTTTTGTTGACCCTCATCAGTTTGTGTATACCATCAGCCTTTGAATTCCATGGTGACATGCATTCAACCTGCTTAAAGGCTAGACTTTCTCCTTGGCTGCCTGTGCCCTAGGCTATCACTCATGTTTCTTAGGCCTCTAAGATCTCTCACTGACTCTCTGGACATAGGTTAGTGATGCCATTGGAAATAATCCTTGACCCCAGGTCAGTGCCCTCTATCAGTCTATTTCCTCAACCAGGACCAGGATCTCACCAATGATCAAATCTTTTTGATTAGACTGAGCATTGGAGGAGTCCACCTTCAGGCTGGTCTCAACCTTCCCTCTGGTCTCCATCCTCCATAGCAGCTGTACCAGCCACATAGTTCCCTTTTAGACTTCTGGGTATGCCCAGCATTAACTGCCTCTTACTTCTCTTCCTTCTAATGTGTCTACAAGGTGAGAACTCTTAGCTTCTACTTACATGAGAGAAATGTGAGGCTTGTGGAGATTTGCTCACTTGCCCAAAGTTACACAGTGAGTACAAAGATCTCTGTACTAAGATCTAAACCCAAGTCTCTCTGGTTCAAGAGAAAAGTAACAACAACAGCAACAAAAAAGCAATGCTAATTATTTTGCTCCCTGCTACAGAGTAAGAAAAGCCCTAATTCAGGGCTATGAAAACCAAGTAGAATAAAGAGTAGTCCCCAAATCACTATCTTTCAAGACATGGGACCTTTTTGTCACCCTCCTTTTTCTTATTTAGTTTTTGTCTTTTCTCTCTGTTTATGGATCAGTTCCCACCTACACTCATTTCAGATGTCTTGCACCTCTTTCAAAATCATTTAGCTTTCTTCTCTCTCTCACTCAGCTCTACAAGTTGATCCCAAACACATGATAATTTCTCAAAATAAACTTCCAGAGCTTCAAATCAAAGTTGTAAATCTGGATTGGACAGGTCCTGCCTTTGGCTGACACATTTCTCTGGTAGTGTTTCAAATTTCTTTCAGCAAAACTAGCAAAATTAAGTGAGATGAAAGAAAAAACTATTTTACTTTTAAGGTAGAAAAACACATTTTACTTTCTCTTTTTCTGGTTACTGATACAGATCCACCACAATGTAAAGAAAAAGGACTGTGTGAAGGAGAAAGGCACAAACAGTAACAGATAATCTAAGATGAAGTAAAAACAAGAAAAGAATTATTAGTCTCTCTAAAATATGCATTGGCACAGGAAAACTGTCTACACTAGAAATATAAACAAACTTCAGAATCACCATACTCTTCAGCAAATGTCCTTAAACTTGCCTCTATTTTCTTTTAATCAAAAAATACTTCAGGGGCTTCCCTGGTGGCGCAGTGGTTGAGAGTCCACCTGCCGATGCAGGGGACACGGGTTCATGCCCCGGTCCGGGAAGATCCCACATGCCGCGGAGCGGCTGGGCCCGTGAGCCATGGCCGTTGAGCCTGCGCATCCGGAGCCTGTGCTCCGCAACGGGAGGGGCCACAACAGTGAGAGGCCCACGTACCGCAAAAAAAAAAAAAAAAAAAAAAACTTCAGGAAATTTTCCTATAAAAGACAACCATGTCCTTGACCTTAATTTTTACCTTTTTAGAAAACTGTAGTCCTTGAACTAATTACTATATATTATACATTGCCAAGTGCAAATACTTTACCAAAAAAAAATTGTATAAAACACAAGAATAGTATGTTATATAAAGTAATATTCCACTAATGTTTACCCATCAAAAATATAGGACAACTGGGACTAGACCTTAGAGAAAAACACAAGGATTTTAATTTCAAACTATGAGAGGGAGAATTGGTTTGATGAGCCACTGGAATTTATATTGTATTTCATTCGTTGCTTCTTAGTAGTCAAAATTGACTATTGAGGCTTTTTGTATGAATGACATCCTTTCTGGAGCATCCATTCTCTAACATTTAATTAATGTGTCCTTTTGGCACTTAAAATATCATCTAAATAGGTTTTTGTGTGGGGGAGGTATGGGTAGTTTAAACCACAGAGGAACAGAAATAAACACTGGACTCATTTTTATCATATTGCAAGAGACACAATTATAGACAAGCGTCCACTGTTATGATAAGCAAGAAATGCATCTCAAATCCCATTCAGGGTGCTAAGAATTCCACCCTTAATATATTTGTAAACATACTGTCATAAAATCAAACTTCTTGCCTGATGTTGATGCTACATCACTTGGAAATTGTGCAGGGGACCTGAATCTAGGCAATGTAATTTCCCTGTTGCTTACCTTGTGAAAAACCCTATTTTTAATATCAACTGGATATGAACTAGAATGATTGTGACAACCTCATCTTTAATGCAATGAGAGCTGTGGTTACTTTACAGTGTTTTGCTTATAGAAAAACAGAAATGCTATATAGAGAAACACATACTTCATGAGTCTGATGCTAATGATTTTGAGTAGACAATCCATCTTTTGGCTATATTCAGAATATAGAAGTACTGACCAACATGCAAAATATTTTCACTTTCAAGCATATTTGTGTAGAAAAAATCCTTAGTGTGTACAAATTCTCTTTGTACAATTCAGTGCAATTCACTTAAATAAATGCATTGAGTATTTTCCATATGCAAAGTAGTATGCAATTTATAAGTTTTAATTTCTCTCTCCTTAAGCATAATAATACATCCTTTGAAGTACATTGTATATACAGATAGAAATATTGCCATTTATTAAAAAACATTTCTTTAAAGTTTTCTTACTAATTTACTATTTAATATTTTTTAAATACTGTATTCCAGTGTTGTATTTTTTATTGCCTCCTTTTTAAAACCTGATGAGTGTCCTAGTTCCATCTTGAGCCACCAAAACATGACATTATTCATTTAAACATATTTATTAGCATTCAATATGAAGGAGAGACTATTTCAAACTGATCAATGGCAATATTGTCTCTTTAATATTGTTTTATATTTTCACCGTGTCATGTATTTGATTTAGAAATTACTTTCAATTTTACGTTAATCTCAGGCACTTCGAAAATCACTAATTTAGCGAGATTAGCCGTAGCTCCCTTAGTACATTTTTTAAAAGTTCTGTCAAATAAAATTTTGCTCTTAACGTTAAATCATTAATAACAGGGGAGTTAGCAAATGATATTCTTTATTCTTCTTTTCAACAGGTCTTCAGTTTTTTTATAGGTGACAGTTTAGGCATTGGATGCCCATTTGCCCTAAGTAAGAAATCAAATGAAATCTTTTGACAGTTGATTATCCTCTCTGGTTCCTCCTGGCTAAACTGGGACCTCATCTCATTTCTTTTTACTTACTGAGCATTATTTTCAAAGTGTTCCCGCTCTGTTACTAATGTCTTTATGTCCTAGGACATAGCACAGTGCCTGGCATTTAGTTATGCTCATCACAGACTGGCAAGACTGCCGTTCTCTTCTTACCCAGTGATAGTGGTTTTAGATTTTTTTCCCCCAGGAATTAAAATGACATGTCCACCCTCTATGAGTGATATTCCGCTCTACCAGCTGTTGACTGTGCCTTAGTTCACTTTGCACTTCCAAGAACCTTAGCTAAAATCCCTAATAAACAGTCATGAACTTCTCAGAGTCCCTGACATGCAAGGCCTCCCAGGAAGCAAGGCCAGTTTTATAGCATCTTACCAAATTAGGTTCCAAGGCTATTCTTTACCAAATTAGAAATAGATTGCTCCTTTGAGCAACAACTAGAGATATATAGAGGAAAAAAATAAAACTAAAGGCAAAATGAGTAAAAAGGACTGAAGTTGAAATATGGTAATACTTGGCATACTTCAGCCTTTGACCAACCAAGAGTAGCAGTATGTCATCCAAAACCAAATCTCTTACTGTGCTCAGACTGAATGGTATGAGTAATTTAATTTAATTTATTTTTTTAATTTTAATTTTTTAAGAAAGGTTTTTATTTTTTTTACTTTGTTCATTTGTTTTTAATTTTATTTATTTATTTATTGGCTGTATGGCATGTGGGATCTTAGCTCCCCAACCAGGGATAGAACCCACGCCCCCTGCAGTGGAAGTGTGGAGTCTTAATCACTGGACCTCCAGGGAAGTGCCTTAGTATAAGTAATTTTTAATCCAAATTTAAAAAATAAAAAAGAAATGGATATTTTAAATTCTCTGCTGGTGGGAAAATAAGTGGGAGTAGTTACCATAAAGTTCTCAAAACTTTTTTTTTAATAGTAGTAATGCTAGATTTCTGTAGGTTCTATGTGTTTATTTTGTTCACTGCTGTATCCCTAGCATCTAGAACACTGTCTGGCACATAGATTTTGCTCAGTAAATATTACTTATATGAATATTAATAACCAAATGAATTTCAGTGGAATGCTATAAGGCTATCTGTCTGGTACCCTTCTTCTAGCAACTTTTCTCTTTCACCTTCACATAGTTGGAATAAGAGCAAACAAGTTAGTGGTAACCCAGGCCCTTGACCATAGCTGACTGGTTCAGGAGTAGGTAACTCACCAAAACTAGGCTGATCATAATGTCCCACTCCTTTCCTTTACCACCCCAGTAAGGATGAGTGGGACTGAGATTCCAGTCTGATGGAACAAGGACAGTGAGTCCCTTCCTTGGGAATTGTGGCCTTTGATAAAGAAGGGGATCAAATCAATCTTCTCAGGATGACTGATTCTCTAATATAAAATGCAAGAATTGTTGACAGCATTATTTCCCAAAAAGATATGGAAAATAATTCTTGATGGTATTTCTACATTTGTCCCAATTGTTCTCAAGACCGAAATGCATTTATATTATTCACTTGTGTGAGACACTTGAACATTCATAGAATAAATTCTTCAGTTTTCTTAAATTAGCTTTTCTTTACCTGTTACTAGTAACTAAAAGAGTTATAAGTTCATTCCCCCCTCTCCCTCCCTTCTTTATTTCCTTCCTTACTCCCTTTAAAATTAGTCATTGGGGGCTTCCCTGGTGGCTCAGTGGTTGAGATTCCGCCTGCCGATGCAGGGGATGCGGGTTCGTACCCCGGTCCGGGAGGATCCCACATGCTGCGGAGCGGCTGGGTCCATGAGCCATGGCCGCTGGGCCTGCGTGTCTGGAGCCTGTGCTCCACAACGGGAGAGGCCACAACAGTGAGAGGCCGGCGTACCACAAAAAAAAAAAAAAAATTAGTCATTGATCCATCTATTTTCTTTCTCAACTGAATATTCTTTAAAAGAGAGGCATTATTTCAAAAATGGATAACCAATAATAAATTGTAAGTTGCCTGAAGACTGGCATCTCTCCTATGGGCATTCAGTGAACAGTCATGGATAGAGGAGAAGTTTTATTTTCTCCAGTGTGATTACCCATTTGTGTTAAAACATGCTCAGAGGCTTAATATAGAAGATTAACATTATTAACAGAATTTTCTTTCTTAATAGGTTGTTTTCTTCCCATTAAGTCTAAATACTGTGTGTTTCTTGACAGCATGATTGATGTAATTATTATCTCTAAGTGCCAGTTATTAAAGCAAGAGAGCACTGTGTGCTTACTCTGAAACTGCCAAGATGCTCCTGGGTCAAAATGTCTGAAAATATGTAAGTTCAAAACATTCAGAATTTGTAGCACTGATTCTCTTTTCTAAACTCTAATCCTAGAGTTTATTTAATCTTAGTTAGAATTACCTTAGCTGTTTGGCATCTCAGCCTTTAAAATGATAATGTGAAGACCCTTGAAAGAAAAAAATGAAAGTTTATTGAAATTTATGTGATTATAAAAAAACCTTGTACTAAATAAAGCAGCAGTTAAAACACTTTATCATTTAACATATTTATTGATAATAGTTAATAATGGCTGACAATGATAATGCTTACTAAGTGCCACTAATAAGAGCTTTATAGATATTGGTTTATTTAATTCTCATGCAGTTATCTGAGGTAAGTATCATTATAATCCCCATTTTATAGTTAACTTCAAACCAGGGAAGTTTAAAAACTTGCCAGTTTCACTGATAACCTATTTGTCACAATTTGTCAGGGTCCTAGTGAACTCAGATGCTATGTTTTTACACACCCATACTTGGTTCTAAGAGACTGAGCTGACTGAATTAAACCCTCCAAATGTTCTTCTAGACTCAAAAATTTTACCTTTAAGCAATTTGCTTTATCATGGGGAGAGTTCAGAGTATAAAATAAAATAAAGAATGGATCTAAAGGACTCAGAGAGAAAAGTAAAATAAAAAAGTATTCTAGTCTTTAATAACAAAACAAGTCAAGAAAAATATTCTTAGGGTCTTCATTTGATAAATAATTATTTCACTTACCTTTAGGTGAATGAGTGGACGCTAATGCAACAAAGAGGAATTTTAGAATATGAAAGCCTAGTTTCTAGTTCCTGGCTGTACCACTTCCTATCCATGAGAATTAGCATGGAGCATCACATATCCAACATTACATGATTCCTCTTTAAAATGAAAGTAAGGATTCATGTCTTACTGCTCTTACATGGACTTTTTAAGGAAAAAAAAGACCATTCAAGTAAAATATAAATTATGAAGCACAAAAGTGCATTAAAAATATAAGGTATTATTAAATTTAAGTTAGTTATAGGCTTTGAAATGTTAGGTATCAGAATTGCCAATTAACCCCACCCAAACCCACTATGTAATGCTGTCTTTATTTATATCGACATAGCAATATTTGTTTTAAAATATCCCTTTGAAAGGAGTCATGTTAGATTTAAAATATATTTTATTACCCAAATAATTATTCTAGTAGTCACAAAGTCCTGAGTACACATTAAAATTCAAGTTTAAAAAAGTTTAAGTATGCTTACTGGTATTCTGAAGATTTTCTCTTATTTTAATCATGAGTAATATTAATAGAATTACATGTCTTTATTGTTTTCATAGTAGACAGATAAAGAATAATATCATCAGGCAACTGGCTTTCATATTTACTGCAGAGCAAAGGTGATGGTGGCATGAAAATATTTGGTCCTTGTTAATTTTTTTCATTCATCTGAGTTACATTACGAATTAGAAGCTTACATAGTGAGAGGGTGTCTTTCTTCAGAAATTTATAGAGCTTTCCTTAAGAATGTTGACATTCATTAATATAGTTACAAATCTTTCATTTATGATTTACTAAAACCATTTTTAACTAGATTCAGTTACACCAAAAATATCAAAATGTACTTGATTTTAAAATTTATTAAGAGCAGTTCTGTCAAGATTGTCACCTAAGCATTGGATACTTTCTCATTCACAGAGCTTGTCCCTCAAAATGAAGTGTTAGGAAAATTAAATTGTGCCATTACATTTGAATAGGATTTGCAAAGTCTTATTTTTATTTTTATTTTTTTATTTTTTTTTAAGAAGACGTTGGGGGTAGGAGTTTATTAATCAATTTATTCATTTTTGCTGTGTTGGGTCTTCGTTTCCGTGCGAGGGCTTTCTCTAGCTGTGGCAAGCGGGGGCCACTCCTCATCGCGGTGCGCGGGCCTCTCACCATTGCGACCTCCCTTGTTGCGGAGCACAGGCTCCAGATGCGCAGGCTCAGCAGTTGTGGCTCACGGGCCCCGCCGCTCCGTGGCATGTGGGATCCTCCCAGACCAGGGCTCGAACCCGTGTCCCCCGCATTAGCAGGCAGACTCTCAACCACTGCGCCACCAGGGAAGCCCCTATTTTTATTTTTGATAATAGAATGAGGTATCATGGGAAGATTCCCAATTTTCAGAAATAGGAAGTAAGCACTAGTGTAGACAAGAGAGTATGGGAAGGAAACAAATTTGAAACATATTGCCCATCAGTATTGAATTTAGTTGTGTAACTTTAAGTGTAGGTGTTTCCAGGAGATAAACTGGGAGTGGAGAGAAAATGTTAGGATGGTGGACAAATTTAAAAGCAACTCAGTATGGTGAACTTGGAGCTTTAGAAACAATAATACCCACTAACTCAAGAAGAATGTTTAAAAATATTTTAAGGCCATAAATTTTCACCATGGAGTATCCACTCTACCTTTGTCACCCACTCTCAATTTAGTCATCCTGTCTCTTGTTTTAACTCCTATGTCAAATGTTTGAAAGAATTAAGCATCTAACTTCAAAAAGTACACGGTGTTCTCCACAAGTTCATGGCTTCCATGGAAACTAAATACAACCATGTTTAAAGGAGCATTTTAAAAATACATAAACAATACATTTTCGTAAGAAAACTTTTATTTTATATTAAGCTTGGTCAATTTTCTCTGGCTACTTTATCTGTAAATGAATTTGGAAATTTCCATTGCAAGCATGTTCACTTAGGACTCATAGAAGAAAAACGTCAGTAGTATTATCTTGTCTATACCACTTATTAACTGAGTGACTTTGCCAAAGTTATTTAACTTCTCTGGGTCTCAGCTTCATCACAAATAAAATTGCCATATTAACGGTACCTATCTCATAGAATGATTGAAAAAACTGATCAGTTACTACAAGTAAAATATGTATAACAGTGCCTGCCACATAGGAAGTCCTACATAAATTTGGCTATTGTTCCTGTTATCCAATTCATACCTTCACTGTGCACAGGAGATCAATGAAATCCAAAGACACACTGAGCCTTCCCCAAAGGTATAATGCAGTATCAGGAGGAGATGAGCCTCTCAGCTAGTCTTTAATTTCTTACTTTCTTGAATCAATAACAATCAGCTCCTCTTTTGTGTTACATGTTGCTTGTACATAACTCTGTAAGTTTTTACACATTGGATTTTGATTATATGTTTCTATCTTGACCCACATTTCCCCTCTCCAGCTATACATCAGATCATTGAAGCAGGAAGAAAATGTGTCTTAGTCCTTAGCACAGTGCCCAGAACATGTTAGTAGCTCAGTAAATATTTGTTGAATAAGTAAGTGAATGAATGAATGGATAAATGAGAGATTTTGTTAATTGAGGAAACCTACCCTATAAGTATACTACCGATGAAATGATAAAAGCTCTTCCTGTCAGTCTTTTGTAGTTGTTTCTAGTAGAGTTCAAATCTATTCTGAAGGGGTAAGAAGACAATTTCAGTAATGTTATTACCCCTCTTTAATAAATGATGGAATTTCTGAGTAAAGAAATTCAACTTCTCTTAGTTGTAATTATTGACCATCTGATTCCAAGTGTGTCTTGCCTTAAGTGGAAACTTGCTACAATAAAGAAATTTAGATCAACACCATATTGATTCTGCTGTATACTGAATAAAGTCCTTAACCACCTGCTTCCAGCACATAACAAAAGTGATGTCCAAGAACTGTCCAGCTTGGCATAACTATTCACACCAGCTATGAAGAAGATTTTGGTCTTGGAGACTGAGCATAAAAAATGACAAGCTGCTAATTATCTCCAAAGAACAGAAAAAGATATAAAATTAAAGAAGAGCATTGAAAACATAAACAGGAAAAAGAATCATCAGGAAAATGAGATGAAAAGTGAGAACCTTCACAATTCAATTGCTGTATATATTTAATGCCTAACTAGTTTTATAGGTCGAAGGAAAAAAAAAAAGCAATTAGTTTGGTAAAGATGAAAGGGTGTTATCATAGGGTCTCCTCTTAATTAAAGGAAGAGAACAGAGTAATAGGGGAGATAATCAAAAAAAAAAAAAAGAAAGAAAGAAAAGAAGTAAAGTTAACAGACTAGAATAAATGTGAAAATAAAAAAGTAAAAAATACATAAATAGCAAGAATATATTTCTTAAAGTTCTTTTTGTGCATTGCATAAATAAGAAAGAAATATATTGGTAGAAGTCTTCTTTATAAGCACTCAAACCCTTACTGTCTAAAGTGTTTGCTTCCTTGAATGTGGCTTAACTTGAAAGAGTATCTAAGCAGAGAATTGCCTTTATTTTCCATCTGAATGGAATAGAGACCACATCTTTTCCATCACTTTGAAGTAGATAGAGAGAAAGAGATTATTGAATAAAAGCAAATACAAAAAATAAAAATTGGCATTGTTATTCAACAATCTGTGTTAAGCACCTCCTCTACACAGGGCACCAGGGAAACAAAGATGAATGACAACTATTTTTCCGTACACTGCTTATGATCTAATATTTTGACAGATTTAATGTGTTAACCAACAGGATAAATTATTTATTCAAGGCAATTGAGCTGGCCAGTTTTATAAGCCAGGGTTAAACATTTAAAATTGCTTGGAAATGATATAATTTTTCAGATTAGCCATGGATTAGGGAATAGGAATCCATAATTTCCTCAACTTTTAAAAATTTCCTGGTTTTAATTTTTTTTTTTTTTTATTAAATGTTGTTCCCTCTTATAGCTGCACTCCATGTCCTTTCTTGAAGGAAAATATATCCATTAAGTGATAAATCTTGAAATAGGAAAGAAAAAATTTAAATCTAGCATTTCAGGTAAGAAAAGTAACCCATTATCATGACTAAGAAATATAGGTTTATTTTAGTTACAAATTCCTAATGATCACTCAAATGTCATGCTAATGACTCAGTGCTTACTCACTCATCAGACAAAACACCCCATACTTAGATGCCTTCAAGGCTACATTAGATCCTCACTTGTCTGAAGGTCACCTGTAATTATTCACTCACCCACCTCACAGGGGCACTGGATGGAATGACTAATGTATCATTGATAACCGCTTCAAATGGTACACATCAAAGGCCAGATTCACATCTTGTACTCCTTTATGGAAAGTCATTGAAAAGGTAGAATAATGCAATAGTCTCTGGAGACTTTCAGATAAAGACCTGTCTGAATGGATGAAAAATCATTTTTAAAACCAAGCACACCAAGAAAGGACTGCAGCTGCTATAAAGCATTGGCCCCCGATGGTATCTTAACAAATACTCTAGACATACATTACATTACATCACTGCTGCTATCTGTACACAACACTATTTTTTGATGAGAAGTGAGTGTGATCAGACGCAGCTCTTGAGACTATTATAATTTTATTTTAAATGGATGTGTTTTATTACTTCAGCCTTTAGCACAAAACACTATTATATTTTAAGACAGAATTGCCTCTTTTAAAAATGAAACAAATCTTGAAGTTGTGATTGAAATGTACATTGTTTTCTTTTAGTAAACTCTATTAAAACACACTCCTAATGTCCCATTTATTTTTCTGCATTTAAGGAAACAAATTATAGCTTAAATCCATGGGGAATCACACATTTTAAATTACCCGTGCTCATTCTTATAACTTAATAGGAAAGAATATTTACATAAATGCAGAAAAATATTCTCTGCAGTTTCTAAGGTGAAGATAAGTTATGAGCTCAGAGTTAATTAAACATGAAGGCAAGGTATTCTTTATTATGGTGTGGTATGTCTCATAAGGAATGAGAATAAGAAAGAAGAAAACTAGTTCCAGCGTTCATGTGTCTTTGAGAGGGAAGAGAGGCTGTAGTATTGAGTTCCCAAACACAGCATCTCACCAATATTTTGATTCAGCATTCACCTAATCGGCTCTAAAAGCAAGTGATACATAATGGCAAGATTCCTTATGAGTCAGAGTGGTAAATATAAAATGGGTAGGGGAAAACTGGAGAGTGTACAAAAGTCTAGTAGGCAGAATGTGCCTACTCCCTCCAAATATGTCCATGGTCTTGAGACTTGTGAATATCATATGCTTCATTCAAAAGGGACTTTGCAGATGTAATTAAAATAGGGAGATTATTTTGGATTAGCTGGGCCCAATCTAATCACACAAACCCTTAAAAGCAGAGAACTTTTTCCAGATGGAGGCAGAAGAAGAAGGAAATCAGAGAGATTGGAAGCATGAGAAGACTCATCCTTGGTGATTAAAAGATGGAGAAGGTAACATGACAAAGAATACAAATGATTTTAAGGTGCTGAGAGAGATTCTGGGCCTGCAGCCAGCAAGGAAATGGGAACTTTAGGCCTACAACTGCAAAGAACTGAATTGTGACTTCTTAAATGAATTTGGAAGTGGATTCTCCCCCAGAACCTCCAAGTAAGTGTGAACTGATACCTTGATTTTGGCCTTGTGAGGCCCTAAGAAGAGGGACCAGCCAAGTTGATTAGAACTTCTGGTCTAAAAAAGTATGAGATAATAAGTTTGTGTGATTTTCAGCTACTAAATTTGTAGCAATTTGTTACAATAGTAATAGAAAGCTAATGCAAGAAGGTAGTCGTTACACCCAATCACATATTTACCTTGCAAACTAAGCAGTATCAGTTATACTTCTGCAGCTCAGCCTGGACCTGGGTTCTGGAGACATCTTTTCACTGAGCACACCTGTTTGAAAGGCACCATGCTGGATGTAGATAGGAATACAAGTGCTGAAAGACAATGTACATGTACTCGGGGAAAGACCAGTGGAGAGACCAATGCACACATATCTTACTCTAACCCATCAGAATGATGAAAGTTATTAATGAAGAGTCACAAAAAACTCTGAGAAACCTGAGTCAGATGATTATCTGAGGAAGAAGGGAAGCTTTCACAGGGATGTTAATGGAGTCGACTCCAAGGGGAAGAGGGTCTTAGAATTGTTTGGGAATCTCATTGTTCTACACCTGTCTAGACACTATAACAAGTAATAAAGTACCCCAATGTGTAGTACATTCTGTACCATTGTGATGCTCAAAGGCTCACTCTGAGCCATGGGGATATAAGAAAACTCAGCAGATTCCAGAAGGTGGCCACGATGATTCTGATAAGTGTAGTCTCATACTTTTGGCTGATAAAAAAGTTAAAAGTCAAATTTTCAGCTTTATGTGACAATTGAGGATTTGAGCTTCCCTGACATGATTCAGGAATAAAACTTAAAGTACCTAGAATAGTCGTTCTTAATCCTCATTATTTTTCAATCAACCATGGATTGTAAAAGAAAAATAGGACTGTCTTATCCCTATCCCAAATTTAAGGACTAGAATTTCCGTGTTGAGGTTTGGGCGTATGTTTGTTTGTTTTTTAACCCCTCAAGTGAATAAACTTTATATTTTTATGAACTGTTCCAGGAATACTGGTTTCACAGCCAAATTTTTAACAAAGGTAGCAGTGAATTCAAAGTTGAATAATCTGACAAACTATTGAAGTCCATGTATGCTATGCTTGTCATAACAACCCAGAGGATGGCAGGATCACCATCCATTTGTGAGCTTATTCCAGGACTCCTGTAATGCCACACTTGTACACATGGTTGCCAGTGGAACTGGAGTAAGCAGCCACACAATTTCCTCACAGAAAATTCTGGTTTCACTTCAACACGAAGGAAATTTAATACTCAAAATTCCAGAGTTTTCCCTTAGAAGTATGATTCTCATAAACTTTGCCTGGAAAGGAAAAAAAGAAAAAAGTAAAGCACATACTACCATTACCCAGTATGACTGTAGAAAAATATCTATATTGAATTCATAGACGAGAATATCCTTTGGGAAAAGTGAAACTCAAAATATACATCTAAATAACTAAATGTAATAAACCAGTGGTAAATGGTTAAATACAGGCTAACTAAATATTTAACAGCTTCTGATTTTGATTGTTTTGGTAGTGATCTCCATCATTTTGGACACATTATTCAGAAAAAGAAACGAAAAGTAGTCAAGAGTATTACAGAACTAACTAAACCCTGCTTGTTCCTCAAGGAGAATACTGAACTGAGAAAAACACATGTGAAATTTATCCAAAAGAAAACTTGGGGAGGAACTTCAAGATGGCGAAACAGTAAGACGCAGAGATCACCCTCCTCCCCACAAATACATCGGAAATACATCTACACGTGGAACAACTCCTACAGAACACCTACTGAACGCTGGCAGAAGACCTCAGACCTCCCAAAAGGCAAGAAACTCCCCACGTACCTGGGTAGGGCAAAAGAAAAAAGAATAAACAGAGACAAAAGGATAGGGACGGGACCTGCTCCAGTGGGAGGGAGCCGTGAAGGAGGAAAGGTTTCCACACACTAGGAAGCCCCTTCGCGGGCGGAGACTGCAGGTGGCGGAGGGGGAAAGCTTCAGAGCCTAGGAGGAGAGCGCAGCCACAGGGGTGCGGAGGGCAAAGGAGAGAGATTCCCGCGCAGAGGATCAGTGCTGACCGGCACTCACCAGCCCGAGAGGCTTGTCTGCTCATCCGCCGGGGCGGGCAGGGCTGGGAGCTGAGGCTTGGGTTTCGATTTCGGACTGAGCGCAGGGAGAGGACGGGGGTTGGTGGCTTGAACATAGCCTGAAGGCGTTAGTGCACCACGGCTAGCCGGGAGGGAGTCCGGGGAAAAGTCTGCACCTGCTGAAGAGGCAAGAGACTTTTTCTTCCCTCTTTGTTTCCTGGTGCACGAGGAGAGGGGTTTAAGAGCGCTGCTTAAAAGAACTCCAGAGATGGGTGCGAGCCGCGGCTAAAAGCGCGAACCCCAGAGACGGGCACGAGCCGCGGCTAAAAGCAAGGACCCCAGAGACGGACACGAGCCGCGGCTAAAAGCAAGGACCCCAGAGACGGGCGGGAGACGCTAAGGCTGCTGCTGCCGCCACCAAGGGGCCTGTGTGCGGGCACAGGTCACTATCCACACCCCTCTTCCGTGGAGCCTATGCAGCCCGCCACTGCCAGGTTCCCGGGATCCAGGGACAACTTCCCCAGGAGAACGCACGGCGGGCCTCAGGCTGGTGCAACGTCATGCCGGCCTCTGCCGCCGCAGGCCCGCACTGCACGCAGTGCCCCTCCCTCCCCCCCGGCCTGGTTGCACCAGAGCCCCCGAATCAGCGGCTCCTTTAACCCCGTCCTGTCTCAGCAAAAAACAGACGCCCTCCAGTGACCTACACGCAGAGGCAGGGCCAAATCCAAAGCTGAGTCCCTGTGAGCTGTGAGAACAAAGAAGAGAAAGGGAAATCTCTCCCAGCAGCCTCAGAAGCAGCGGATTAAAGCCCCACAATCAACTTGATGTACCCTGCATCTGTGGAATACATGAATAGGCAACGAGTCATCCCAAATTGAGGAAGTGGGCTTCGAGAGCAAGATCTATGATTTTTTCCCCTTTACCTCTTTTTGTGAATGTGTATGTGTATGCTTCTGTGTGAGATCTTGTCTGTATAGTTTTGCTTCCACCATTTGTCCTAGGGTTCTATCCGTCCATGGTTTTTTTTTAAACATTTTTTTCTTAATAATTAATTTTAATAACTTTATTATACTTTACCTTCTTTCTTTCTTTCTTTCCTTCTTTCTTTCCTTTTTTCTTTCCTTCCTTCCTTCCCTCCTTTAGACAATGAATCATCCCAAATTGAGGAGGTAGTCTTTGAGAGCAAGATTTATGATTTTTCCCCCTTTACCTCTTTTAGTGAGGGTGTATGTGTATGCTTCTGTGTAAGATTTTGTCTGTATAGCTTTGCTTCCAACATTTGTCCTAAGGTTCTATCCATCCCTTTTTTTTTCTAAATATTTTTTTAATTCAATAACTTTATTATACTTTATTTTATTTTACTGTATCTTCTCTCTGTCTGTCTTTTTTCCTTCCTTCCCTCCTTCCTTCCTCCCTCCCTCCTTCCCTCCCTCCTTTCTCTCATTCTTGCCTTCTTTCCTTCTTTGCTTCTTTCTTTCTTCCTCCCTTCCTTCCCTCCTTTCCTTCTTTGTTTCTTCATACTTCTACTAATTCTGTCTACTTTTTCTCCCTTTTATTCTGAGCCGTGTGGATGAAAGGCTCTTGGTGCTCCAACCAGGAGTCAGGGCTCTGCCTCTGAGATAGGAGAGCCAACTTCAGGACACTGGTCAACAAGAGACCTCCCAGCTCCACATAATATCAAATGGGGAAAATCTCCCAGAGACCACCATCTTAACACCAGCACCCAGCTTCACTCAACAACCAGCAAGCCACAGTGCTGGACAACCTATGCCAAACAACTAGCAAAACAGGAACACAACCCCACCCATTAGCAGAGAGGCTGCCTAAAATCATAATAAGGCCACAGACACCCCAAAACACACCACCAGACGTGAACCTGCCCACTAGAGACAAGATCCAGCCTCATCCACCACAACACAGGCACTAGTCCCCTCCACCAGGAAACCTACACAAACCACTGAACCAACCTTAGCCACTGGAGACGGACATCAAAAACAGCGGGAACTACGAACCTGCAGCCTGCAAAGCAAAATGAGAAGACAGAAAAACACACAGCAGATAAAGGAGCAAGATAAAAATGCACCAGACCTAACAAATGAAGAGGAAATAGGCAGTCTACCTGAAAAAGAATTCAGAATAATGATAGTAAGGACAATCCGAAATCTTGGAAATAGAATGGACAAAATGCAAGAAACAGTTAACAAGGACCTAGAAGAAATAAAGATGAAACAAGCAATGATGAACAACGCAATAAATGAAATTAAAAATACTCTAGAAGGGATCAATAGCAGAATAACTGAGGCAGAAGAACGGATAAGTGACCTGGAAGATAAAATAGTGGAAATAACTACTGCAGAGCAGAATAAAGAAAAAAGAATGAAAAGAACTGAGGACAGTCTCAGAGACCTCTGGGACAACATTAAATGCACCAACATTCGAATTATAGGGGTTCCAGAAGAAGAAGAGAAAAAGAAAGGGATGAAAAAATATTTGAAGAGTTTATAGTTGAAAACTTCCCTAATATGGGAAAGGAAATAGTTAATCAAGTCCAGGAAGCACAGAGAGTCCCATACAGGATAAATCCAAGGAGAAATATGCCAAGACACATATTAATCAAACTGTCAAAAATTAAATACAAAGAAAGCATATTAAAAACAGCAAGGGAAAAACAACAAATTACACACAAGGAAATCCCCATAAGGTTAACAGCTGATCTCTCAGCAGAAACCCTACAAGCCAGAAGGGAGTGGCAGGACATACTGAAAGTGATGAAGGAGAAAAACCTGCAACCAAGACTACTCTACCCAGCAAGGATCTCATTCAGATTTGATGGAGAAATTAAAACCTTTACAGACAAGCAAAAGCTGAGAGAGTTCAGCACCACCACACCAGCTTTACAACAAATATTAAAGGAACTTCTCTAGACAAGAAACACAAGAGAAGCAAAAGACCTATAATAACGCACCCAAAACAATTTAGAAAATGAGAATAGGAACATACATATCGATAATTACCTTAAATGTAAATGGACTAAATGCTCCCACCAAAAGACACAGATTGGCTGAATGGATACAAAAACAAGACCCTTATATATGCTGTCTATAAGAGACCCACTTCAGACCTAGAGACACATACAGACTGAAAGTAAGCGGATGGAAAAAGATATTCCATGCAAATGGAAATCAAAAGAAAGCTGGAGTAGCAATTCTCATATCAGACAAAATAGACTTTAAAATAAGGACTATTAGAAGAGACAAAGAAGGACACTACATAATGATCAAGGGATCGATCCAAGAAGAAGATATAACAATTGTAAATATTTATGGACCCAACATAGGAGCACCTCAATACATAAGGCAAATACTAACAGCCATAAAAGGGGAGATCGACAGTAACACATTCATAGTAGGGGACATTAACACCCCACTTTCACCCATGGACAGATCATCCAAAATGAAAATAAATAAGGAAATGCAAGCTTTAAATGATACATTAGACAAGATGGATTTAATTGATATTTATAAGACACTCCATCCAAAAACAAGAGAATACACATTTTTCTCAAGTGCTCATGAAACATTCTCCAGGATAGATCATATCTTGGGTCACAAATCAAGCCTTGGTAAATTTAAGAAAATTGAAATTATATCAAGTATCTCTTCCAACAACAATGCTATGAGACTAGATATCAATTACAGGAAAAGATCTGTAAGAAATACAAACACATGGAGGCTAAACAATACACTACTTAATAATGAAGTTATCACTTAAGAAATCAAAGAGGAAATAAAAAAATACCTAGAAACAAATGACAATGGAGACACAATGACCCAAAACCTACGGGGTGCAGCAAAAGCAGTTCTAAGGGGGAAGTTTATAGCAGTACAAGCCCACCTTAAGAAGCAGGAAACATCTCGAATAAACAACCTAACCTTGCACCTCAAGCAATTAGAGAAAGAAGAACAAAAAAACCCCAAAGCTAGCAGAAGGAAAGAAATCATAAAAATCAGATCAGAAATAAATGAAAAAGAAATGAAGGAAACAATAGCAAAGATCAATAAAACTAAAAGCTGGTTCTTTGAGAAGATAAACAAACTAGATAAACCACTAGCCAGACTCCTCAAGAAAAAAAGGGAGAAGACTCAAATGAATAGAATTAGAAATGAAAAAGGAGAAGTAACAACTGACACTGCAGAAATGAAAAAGATCATGAGAGATTACTACAAGCAACTCTATGCCAATAAAATGGACAATCTGGAAGAAATGGACAAATTCTTAGAAATGCACAACATGCCAAGACTGAATCAGGTAGAAATAGAAAATATGAACAGACCAATCACAAGCACTGAAATTGAAGCTGTGATTAAAAATCTTCCAACAAACAAAAGCCCAGGACCACATGGCTTCACAGGCGAATTCTATCAAACATTTAGAGAAGAGCTAACACCTATCCTTCTCAAACTCTTCCAAAATATAGCAGAGGGAGGGACACTCCCAAACTTATTCTACGAGGCCACCATCACCTTGATACCAAAACCAGACAAGGATGTCACAAAGAAAGAAAACTACAGGCCAATATCACTGATGAACATAGATGCAAATATCCTCAACAAAATACTAGCAAACAGAATCCAAGAGCACAATGAAAGGATCATAAACCATGATCAAGTGGGGTTTATTCCAGGAATGCAAGGATTCTTCAATATACGCAAATCTGTCAGTGTGATAAACCATATTAACAAATTGAAGGAGAAAAAACATATGTTCATCTTAATAGATGCAGAGAAAGCTTTTGACAAAATTCAACACCCATTTATGATAAAAGCCCTGCAGAAAGTAGGCATAGAGGGAACTTTCCTCAACATAATAAAGGCCATATATGACAAGCCCACAGCCAACATCATCCTCAATGGTGAAAAACTGAAAGCATTTCCAGTAAGATCAGGAACAAGACAAGGTTGTCCACTTTCACCACTCTTATTCAACATAGTTTTGGAAGTTTTAGCCACAGCAATCAGACAAGAAAAGGAAATAAAAGGAATCCAAATAAGAAAGAAGAATTAAAGCTGTCACTGTTTGCAGATGACATGATACTATACATAGAGAATCCTAAGGATGCTACCAGAAAAGTACTAGAGCTAACAATGAATTTGGTAAAGTAGCAGGATACAAAATGAATGCACAGAAATCTCTGGCATTCCTATATACTAATGATGAAAAATCTGAAATTGGAAATCAAGAAAACACTCCCATTTACCATTGCAACAAAAAGAATAAAATATCTAGGAATAAACCTACCTAAGGACACAAAAGAACTGTATGCAGAAAATTATAAGATACTGATGAAAGAAATTAAAGATAATACAAATAGATGGAGAGATATACCATGCTCTTGGATTGGAAGAATCAATATTGTGAAAATGACTATAATACCCAAGGCTATCTATAGATTC
Source organism: Phocoena phocoena (assembly GCF_963924675.1). Taxonomy (NCBI): domain Eukaryota; kingdom Metazoa; phylum Chordata; class Mammalia; order Artiodactyla; family Phocoenidae; genus Phocoena; species Phocoena phocoena. The sequence goes on along the minus strand of NC_089219.1, from coordinate 72,567,400 downwards.
AATGCAATCCCTATCAAACTACCACTGGCATTTTTCACAGAACTAGGACAAAAAATTTCACAATTTGTATGGAAACACAAAAGACCCGGAATAGCCAAAGGAATCTTGAGAACGAAAAAAGGAGCTGGAGGAATCAGGCTCCCTGAGTTCAGACTATACTACAAAGCTACATTAACCAAGACAGTATGGTACTGGGACAAAAACAGAAAGATAGATCAATGGAACAGGACAGAAAGCCCAGAGATAAACCCACCCACATATGGACACTTTATCTTTGATAAAGGTGGCAGGAATGTACAGTGGAGAAAGGACAGCCTCTTCAATAAGTGGTGCTGGGAAAACTGGACAGATACATGTAAAAGTATGAGATTAGATCACTCCCTAACACCATACACAAAAAGAAGCTCAAAATGGATTAAAGACCTAAATGTAAGGCCAGAAACTATCAAACTCTTAGAGGAAAACATAGGCATAACACTCTATGACATTAATCACAGCAAGATCCTTTCTGGCCAACCTCCTAGAGTAATGGAAATAAAAATAAACAAATGAGACCTAATGAAACTTAAAAGCTTTTGCACAACAAGGGAAACCGTAAACAAGACCAAAAGACAACCCTCAGAATGGGAGAAAATATTTGCAAATGAAACAACTGGCAAAGGATTAATCTCCAAAATTTACGAGCAGCTTATGCAGCTCAATAACAAAAAAACAACCCAATCCAAAAATGGGCAGAAGACCTAAATAGACATTTCTCCAAAGAAGATATACAGACTGCCAACAAACACATGAAAGAATGCAAAAGATCATTAATTAGAGAAATGCAAATCAAAACTACAATGAGATATCATCTCATACCAGTCAGAATGGCCATCAAAAAATCTAGAAACAGTAAATGCTGGAGAGGGTGTGGAGAAAAGGGAACACTCTTGCACTGCTGGTGGGAATGTAAATTGATACAGCCACTATGGAGAACAGTATGGAAGTTCCTTAAAAAGCTACAAATAGAACTACCATATGACCCAGCAATCCCACTACTGGGCATATACCCTGAGAAAACCAAAATTCAAAAAGAGTCATGTACCAAAATGTTCATTGCAGCTCTATTTACAATAGCCCGGAGATGGAAACAACCTAAGTGCCCATCATCGGATGAATGGATAAAGAAGATGTGGCACATATATACAATGGAATATTACTCAGCCATAAAAAGAAACGAAATTGAGCTATTTGTAATGAGGTGGATAGACCTAGAGTCTGTCATACAGAGTGAAGTAAGTCAGAAAGAAAAAGACAAATACCGTATGCTAACACATATATATGGAATTTAAGAAGAAAAAAAAAATCTCATGAAGAACCTAGGGGTAAGAACCTAGGGGTAAGACAGGAATAAAGACACAGACCTACTGGAAACGGACTTGAGGATATGGGGAGGGGGAAGGGTGAGCTGTGACAGGGCGAGAGAGAGTCATGGACATATACACACTAACAAACGTAAGGTAGATAGCTAGTGGGAAGCAGCCCACTAGCACAGGCACAGGGATATCGGCTCGGTGCTTTGTGACCACCTAGAGGGGTGGGATAGGGAGGGTGGGAGGGAGGGAGATGCAAGAGGAAGAGATATGGGAACATATGTATATGTATAACTGATTCAATTTTTTATGGGGCAGAAACTAACACACCATTGTAAAGCAATTATACCCCAATAAAGATGTTAAAAAAAAAAAAAAAGAGAGAGAGAGACAAGGAAGGACACTACCTAATGATCAAGGGATCAATCCAAGAAGAAGATATAACAATTGTACGTATTTATGCACCCAACATAGGAGCACCTCAATACATAAGGCAAATACTAACAGCCATGAAAGGGGAAATCGACAGTAACACAATCATAGTAGGGGGCTTTAACACCCCACTTTCACCAATGGACAGGTCATCCAAAATGATGATAAATAAGGACACAAAAACTTTAAATGATACATTAAACCAGGTAGACTTAATTGATATTGATAGGACATCCCATCCAAAAACAACAGAATACACATTCTTCTCAAATGCTCATGAAACATTCTCCAAGATAGGTTATATCTTGGGTCACAAATCAAGCATAGGTAAATTTAAGAAAATTGAAATCATATCAAGTATCTCTTCCAACCACAATGCTATGCGACTAGATATCAATTACAGGAAAAAATCTGGAAGAAATACAAACATATGGAAGCTAAACAACACACTACTTAATAACCAAGTGATCACTGAAGGAATCAAAAGGGAAATCAAAAAATACCTAGAAACAAATGACAATGAAAACACAACGACCCAATACCTATGGGATGCAGCAAAAGCAGTTTTAAGATGGAAGTTTAAAGCTATGCAAGCCTACCTTAAGAAACAAGAAACACCTCAAATAAACAACCTAATCCTACACCTAAAGCAATTAGAGAAAGAAGAACAAAAATCTCCAAAGTTAGCAGGAGGAAAGAAATCATAAAGGTCAGATTAGAAATAAAAATAAATGAAGGAAACGATACCAAAGATCAATAAAACTAAACGCTGGTTCTTTGAGAAAATAAACAAAATTGATAAACCATTAGCCAGACTTACCAAGAAAAAAAAAGGAGAAGACTCAAATCAATAGAATTACAAGTGAAACAGGAGAAGTAACAACTGACACTGCAGAAATACAAAGTCTCATGAGATATTACTACAAGCAACAATATGCCAAGAAAATGGACAACTTGGAAGAAATGGACAAATTCTTAGAAATGCACAACCTTCCGAGACTGAACAAGGAAGAAATGGAAAATATGAACAGACCAATCACAAGCACTGAAATTGAAGCTGCAATTAAAAATCTTCCAACAAAGAAAAGCCCAGGACCAGATGGCTTCACAGGCAAAGTCTATCAAACATTTAGAGAAGAGCTAACACCTACACTTCTCAAACTCTTCCAAAATATAGCAGAGGGAGGAACACTCCCAAACTCGTTCTATGAGGCCACCATCACCCTGGTACCAAAACCAGACAAAGATGTCATGAAGAAAGAAAACTACAGGCCAATATCTCTGTTGAACATAGATGCAAAAATCCTCAACAAAATACTAGCAAACAGAATCCAACAGCACATTAAAAGGATCATATATTGTGATCAAGTCCGGTCTATCCCAGGAATGCAAGGATTCTTCAATATACGCAAATCAATCAACCTGATACACCATATTAACAAATTCAAGGAGAAAAAACATATGTTCATCTCAATAGATGCAGAGAAAGCTTTTGACAAAATTCAACACCCATTTATGATAAACTCCCTCCAGAAAGTAGGAATAGAGGGAACTTTCCTCAGCATGATAAAGGCTATATATGACAAACCCACAGCCAACATCATCCTCAATGGTGAAAAACTGAAAGCATTTCCACTAAGATCAGGAACAAGGCAAGGTTGCCCACTCTCACCACTATCACTCAACATAGTTTTGGAAGTTTTAGCCACAGCAATCAGACAAGAAAAAGAAATAAAAGGAATCCAAGTTGGAAAAGAAGAGGTAAAGCTGTCACTGTTTGCAGATGATATGATACTATACATAGAGAATCCTAAAGATGCTACCAGAAATGTACTAGAGCTAACAATGAATTTGGTAAAGTAGCAGGTTACAAAATGAATGCACAGAAATCTCTGGCATTCCTATACACTAATGATGAAAAATCTGAAAGTGAAATCAAGAAAACACTCCCATTTACCATTGTGACAAAAAGAATAAAATATCTAGGAATAAACCTACCTAAGGACACAAAAGACCTGTATGCAGAAAATTATAAGACACTGATGAAAGAAATTAAAGATGATACAAATAGATGGAGAGATATACCATGCTCTTGGATTGGACGAATCAACATTGTGAAAATGACTCTACTACCCAAAGCAATCTACAGATTCAGTGCAATCCCTGTCAAACTACCACTGGCATTTTTCACAGAACTACAACAAAAATTTCACAATTTGTATGGAAACACAAAAGACCCCAAATAGCCAAAGCAATCTTGAGAAAGAAAATGGAGCTGCAGGAATCAGGCTCCCTGACTTCAGACTATACTACAAAGTTACAGTAATCAATACAGTATGGTACTGGCACAAAAACAAACATATAGGTCAATGGAACAGGATAGAAAGCCCAGAGATAAACCCACACACAGAAGGTGAACTTATCTTTGACAAAGGAGGCAAGAATATACAGTGGAGAAAAGACAGCCTCTTCAATAAGTGGTGCTGGGAAAACTCTACAGCTACATGTAAAAGAATGAAATTAGAACACTCCCTAATACAAAAATAAACTCAAAATGGATTAAAGACCTAAATGTAAGGCCAGACACCATCAAACTCTTAGAGGAAAACAGAGGCAGAAAACTCTATGACATAAATCACAGCCAGTTCCTTTTGGCCCACCTTTAAGAGAAATGGAAATGAAAACAAAAATAAACAAATGGGACCTAATGAAACTTAAAAGTTTTTGCACAGCAAAGGAAACCATAAACAAGACCAAAAGACAACACTCAGAATGGGAGAAAATATTTGCAAATGAAGCAACTGACAAAGGATTAATCTCCAAAACATAGAAGCAGCTCATGCAGCTCAATATCAAAAATAAATAAATAAACAACTTGGGGCTTCCCTGGTGGCGCAGTGGTTGAGAGTCCGCCTGCCGATGCAGGGGACGCGAGTTTGTGCCCCGGTCCGGGAAGATCCCACATGCCGCGGAGCAGCTGGCCCTGTGAGCCATGGCCGCTGAGCCTGCGTGTCTGGAGCCTGTGCTCCGCAACACGAGAGGCCACAACAGTGGGAGGCCCGCGTGCCACAAAATAAAATAAAAAACTCAATCCAAAAATGGGCAGAAGACCTAAATAGACATTTCTCCAAAGAAGATATACAGATTGCCAACAAACACATGAAAGAATGCTCAACATCATTAATCATTAGAGAAATGCAAATCAAAACTACAATGAGATATCATCTCACACCGGTCAGAATGGCCATCATCAAAAAATCTACAAAAATAAATACTAGAGAGGGTGTGGAGAAAAGGAAACCCTCTTGCACTGTTGGTGGGAACGTAAATTGGTACAGCCACTATGGAGAACAGTATGAAGGTTCCCAAAAAACTAATATTAGGACTACCATATGACCCAGCAATCCCACTACTGGGCATATACCCTGAGAAATCTATAATTCAAAAAAAGTCATGCACCAAAATGTTCAGTGCAGCTCTATTTACAATAGCCAAGACATGGAAGCAACCTAAGTGTCCATCAACAGATGAATGGATAAAGAAGATGTGGAACATATATACAATGGAATATTACTCAGCTATAAAAGGGAACAAAACTGAGTTATTTGTAGTGAGGTGGATGGACCTAGAGACTGTCATACAGAGTGAAGTAAGTCAGAAAGAGAAAAACAAATACGGTATGCTAACACATATATATGGAATCTAATAAAAAATCAAATGGTCGGAAGAACCTAGGGGCAAGACGGAAATAAAGATACAGACCTACTAGAGAATGGAGTTGAGGATATGGGGAGGGGGAAGGGCAAGCTGTGACAAAGTGAGAGAGTGGCATGGACATATATACACTACCAAAATAGATAGCTAGTAGGAAGCGCTGCATAGCTCAGGGAGATCAGCTCTGTGCTTTGTGACCACCTAGAGGCGTGGGATAGGGAGGGTGGGAGGGAGGGAGATGCAAGAGGGAAGAGATATGGGGACATATGTATATGTATTACTGATTCACTTTGTTATAAAGCAGAAACTGACACACCATTGTAAAGCAATTATACTCTAATAAAGATGTTAAAAAGAAAAGAAAAGAAAAGAAAACGTGGCTTAATTTAGAGGGAGTGTTCAGTAAAGTATTATCTTCAAACTTTGAGTGTGTATATGTCTGTTGTAAAGGCAGGGGAAGGTTTAGTACTCACCTTTATAAAGTATAAGTCATTTCCTCCTGGTCCTTTTTCTCTGTCAGCTTTGAAGTGTTACTATTTGTTTATGATGTGAAGGTGGAATTTTCATTTCTTAAAGCAGAACTACTGAGATATGAATATCTAGAAAATTCCAGTAGATGGTTTCAAATATTATCACTCACCTTAGTTGTATTGTCCTTCTTCTAAAATTTAATGAACAATTCATAAGACCAAAAACAAACAAAAGACCCAAACAAACAAAAAAACATTAGTTTTCTAAGGAACTTATAGGTGAGTGGTAAGACTGCCATAAATATGTTTTATATATCCCTCGTAATCACGTATAACAATGCATAGAAACTTTTAATAAAGATTTACGTCTAAGGAAAAAAATGTTTTTGAAGAGGGGGAAAGAGAAAAAAATGGTGAGGTGGGGCTGTTTTTAATGACCAGTTATCATAGCCAGAGATATTTAAAGTCAATTCCTGAAAAGGAAAGAGATAACCATTTTTGAATCTTGATAACAAAAGGGATTAGGATCAAGGATACATACAGAGTCTATGTTCAAAACACATTTAATGTTATACAATTTTATATTAGAAAAATAATTATTATTCTTAAAATAAAAACTATATAAAATCAAGAGGGACAAAATTCTGCCTGGTGGAGCATGTGTAATAAAAGCTGGAGGAAGAGTACTCAAGGTCAGCTTATGAAAACCGTGAACAGATATGGCTGGACTGGGGGAGATTAACTGGGAAACAGGTCAGCCTAGAAAATTAAATGGATAAAAAACAATTCAGATAATTTGATGTTAGAAATAGGTTTTTCTAAGGGGAATTCCAGGTAGTTATATCTGCTTTTCTACGTAATTGAATAGATCCAGTTTGCTATCTTGGTGCATTAAAGAAGAGTCTCCTCATTAGTAAGACTATGTAAGACTCTGAACCTTGGCTTTATTAGAGAGTTTAAACACTAGATTTCACGTCAGGAGAATATTGGACTTGGGAATCTTGAGGCTCTCTGTAAACTCTAGAATAATACAAATACTTTAAAAAAGACAAATAAGTTAATGTCATCTATCAGGACCTTTTGAAAACAGGTAACTTTCAAACATGTTAAAGCTATTATTGAAAGCAATTATACATTTCAAATTAAAGTGCACAAATATACCACAGTGAGAAACTTGTCTAACACCTAGAATTTTAATATATGTAATAAACTTATGAAATTTTTTCTCTAAGATTTAGTATTTCTGATAATGTTTATTATATGTGTTACTTCTTATAGATAGAACAAACACATTATATGTACTTGAGAATCTCAGATGATAGTAAATATTATTATTTTAGATATAATTAATAACTAGTCAGTATCTCAAAAAATCTCATTACTTAAGGGTAAAGATCTCTGCAACGTTGTTACTCTAAAACATAATGAGCATTTCGAATAGTAATTTAGTGTATTAAAAGTATAAGAAAAATGCACATTTTCAAAACACTTGTACTAGGAAATGATATAAATATACAAAACAAACAAAAAATGCAATGCCACATGATTTGAAACAGGGCTTGATTTTTTAAAATTTCTTAGACAAAATGTATTCTGTTAGCATCACATATTTTTAATGTCTCTCTTTGAATTCAATTCCTTTTAAAATGTGTATCGTAAGTAGATTAAGTTAAGTTAGTCATTTAATAATACTATTTTAGATGGGTTTGTATCATATGGTGCCCATAATTGGTTTACTTCATTAATAGAAAGCAATTATTTTCAATCCTGTTTTGGCACATGAAATTCTGAAATCTTCTTACAGCCAATGGATTACAATGTTTTGAATTAAAGTAGATGCAGAAATAAGTTAAAATCGCAACATTATTCACTTATTTTGTAGGAGGGTACAAAGCTTATATGTGCTCCATTCAGTGTCAGTTGCACATCCACCTTAGAAGCTAAGTGTTCTACCAGGAGAGCTGTCATTCACATTCACAAAAGAGACACACATTTTGCTTTGCTTCACCGCACTTACTTTGAAAATGTACACCAAAAGAGGTTCAGCAATTCCACTCAGTACGAGGCTATGTGTGCTTCAATAAATCAAATACTTGGTGGGAACTGTAATTTGGATATGTTAACCTTGAGAAATAACAAGTCATGGAGACCTTGAAAAAATGTCTGAAAATAAAAGATGAGAAGCAAATATAATTTTCTGTTTTATTTTAAGCTCTGAGGTCCATATCTATCAAATATTAAAACAGCATTACTTGAAGATGTTCACATGAAAAAAACAGACTAGTTTTCTTACTTGCCAGTCTGTTATATAACAGTCACATGTCCACAGCATATCAAGTCCATTTTAATAATAGTCCTAAACTAATATCAGTCCTAAACTTCTCCTCTACTTAAGATAAAAATAATGAAATAAATTTCCATCTTCCATATTTTTCTGTAGCCCTGTAAATTTCATTAGGAGGTCACTATATCATAATCTGTGGAAAAGATGAAGTTGATAAACATACAATTTAATAGTGATCCAATCTGGTCTAATGACTGGAACTGGGGGGTACTTGGCTCAGGAAAGTCATTGTGACCTGAGTTTTATTGGCAATGGCCAGTTAGGAAAGTAGAATGATGACATTTTCAGGCACTATTAGGTGGTGAGCATTTAATGCTAAATATAAATACATTATCTTCTTTTCCAAGGTGGAGCTAGATATTGGGTTAGTGGAAAAGTTCTCAGGATGTGGAAATCATAATGTAATATTTGTCTGACTTTTCAGATATTGATGGTTGGAGCTCTTGGAATACAGCTGGCCCAGGGTAAAAAGAGTTTCCTCATGAACAAGTAACCCAAAACTCTTAAGATGCCAGAGGAGCAGACCTGATACCTAGTTTCTAAGAGTGAGAAAACAGGCTGGAGAAGGAAAGCCAACGACATCTATACCATCGGGACTATCTTAGGGAGGATCATCAGAACATGGTACTCTGTAATTCTCCTTGAAAGCCCATCATGCATGCAGTTAGTTGATAATAAATATCTTCCTCAATAAACAGTTAACTAAATGAAGGTTAGGAATATTGGAATCCATCTTGTTCACTGCAATTTTTCGATGTTTTAAGGACTATTTGACATATAGTCCTGTTTAATATTTATTGATTTATAAACTGGTCAAGAAGCTTCTTCCCAGTAAAGCTGGGGCTCAAGAAAATAGGGCAGTGATTCAACTCCCAAGAACTTCCCTTCTACCAACCAGAAAAAAACTAGGACAAAGACATTTGGATTGAATACAAAAATGAAGTTGTTGAACCCAAATTATCCTTTTTCTTGGTACTGCCTCTCTGATGCAACATATTCTTAGTTTTGTTAGGCTCATAAAAAAGTAAGCAATTTTGAAACCCTGAAGATCATCTCTAAACAGATATTTTTAGGGTTGCCATAGCAGGCAATACAGCAGGCTGACTGGCTTAGATTATATTCTTTATACTCTCTTTAAAATAAATTAAAAAAAAACTTCAATGAATGAAAACAAAATAGTTTCTCTGTGCAATACACAGTGTCATTTAATTACAGTTTTTACTCTGCATCTTCATTTGTGTTTTAAGCAACTGAATAGATAGACAAAATCCCAAAGTCATTTTCAATGTAATTAATTTTTATCACAGATTCCAGTTACTGATTCAACAATTATTTATCAGGTATCCAAAATGTACCAGACACTATTCAAGGCCATGAAGTTACAGCATTGAACAGGACTAATTTCCTCCTTTATGAATCTTAAATTCTATTGGGATAACTCAATAAGCAAATATCTATGGTGTGTGTGTGTATGTGTGTGTGTGTGTGTGTGTGTGTGTGTGTAGTGTAGTGTGATAATGCTGAATAAAAAATTAAAGCCAAAAATAAAGGAACTGTTCATGATTGGGGATGGAGGAGGTACTTTAAATAGAGCAGTCAAGAAATTCCTCTTTAAGGAGATGATACCTGACCAGTGATTCAGATGATAAGAAAATCATGTGAGGATCCAGGAAAGAGCATTTCATGTGGGTCAGTGTAAAGGCCCTGAGATGGAAATGAGGTTGGCCCATTTAAGAAGCATCAGCAATGTCTATGTTTTTGGAGTAGGTGACAGAGTGAGTGAAGTAGAATTAGAAATCATTGAATGTATGGCTTATACAATCAATGCTAAAGATTTCTGTTATCCATAATGTGATGGGAAGCCTCTGAGGTATTTGATTTGATGATGAGTAGCAGATGTAGAGTCTTGACGAAGTATATCATCATATTCTCTTTCTTTTTCCTCCTTTAACATTTCTTTAACTACTTTGTGGAAAATATACTATGGCGTTATAAATGAAATAGGAAGACCAATTAGAAAACTAATATTTTAACCCAGGCAAGAGATACTTATTGCTTGGGCTAGGATCCTAACAGTGTATGGTAAAAAGAAGATTGAATTTTGATGTATTTCGATGATAAAGCTCACAGAACTTTCTGATTGACTGGATAAGAGGAATTGAGGAAAGTGAAAAATCAAAGAAAATGCTTAAGGTTTTTGGATGAGAAAATGAATGTGTGTTTTTTATTAGGACAGGGAACTGCTAAGAGGATCAGACTTGGGCATGAAAAAGGGGAATAATCAAAGATTCTGCTTATATATAATGTGAAATATTTTCAGATATATAGTTCAGGGATGATGATAAAGGTTTGGGAATTGTGATAAAATTATACTGTATTCAAAGCCATAGAAGTGAATGGGATTGCTTTGGCATGCATTGATAAGTAGAGAGGAAGACAGGGCCTTGGAAATGACAGTATTTCAAGTGAGAAAAAAAGGAGAAGATACAGAAAAGAATAATTTGCTATCATCAGTGAAGTAGGAGGAAAACAAAAGGAATTGGTGTCTTAGAAGTCAAGTGAATGGGGATTGACTGGTCAAGAACAAAACAGTGAATATTTGTATCCATTTCTATTGAGCATTTAAACATAATGAAGAGTAAAATTAATCATTGGATTTTACACAACATGGATCTGTTGATAACCTTATCAAGAGCAGCTTTAGTGGTGTGGTGGTGACAAAATCCCGTGATAATACACTAATTAGGGAATTAAGTGGGGAACAAGCAGTGAACATAAGCCAATCACTCAAGGAACTCTGTTTCAAAAGGCTACTGAGCAATGCGAAGAAAACTGGAGATAGAGGAGTTTGTAATAATAGGACCGCTCAGTTTTCTTTTTCTCCTTTTGGAAATAATCTAACATAAAAGGGAAAATTGGTGGCAAAGGGGAGAGAAGAAATAATCTCAGGAGCAAATTCTTTGAGTACAAGAGAATAAGCTGGAGCACAGATTGAGAGGTTAACTCTCCATGGGAACAGGAATGGTTTATAGTTTGCAAGAAAAAAAAAATGTAAAGAATAAGGCCACAGGTGGGTAACAGATTTAGTGATAGACATGTGAGTTCATTTTCTTTTCACTGGTATTTTCTCATTGAGATAAGATTGTTTAATCATTTTGACCACCAGATATGAGTGAGGAGTAGAAAAGGGTTTTAGAGCTATGAAAATATCTGCAGGAGAGATATTTTATTGATTTTAATGATGGGCCATGAGATCTAATCTAATAAGTAAAAGAGGTAAAAATGTGGACAAAGACAACAGACAGTGAATAAGTGTTGGGGACAATAAATTAGAGCTCCTGTGTGGTTAAAGAATTATGACAGTGGAGTCCATAGAGAAAATGAGCTAGTAAAATATATGAAATGGGAGCAAGAATGTAGGATGCTTGAATTTGGGCATTTAGAAGTGGGGCCATTATTGATAATGACAAATTCTAATGTATGACTATAGGATTGGATATCTGAAGTGAGATAGAGTTAAAAATGATTGGTGAAATGGTCAAAAAAACTGAAGCCAGAATTAAATGGATCACCTCTGTGATTCTTGAAATTACCAAGAATGCTGACAGGAGTCCTCTATAGAGAAAGACGGTGAGCCAGCTGTCAAACATTCAACAAATAAGGGGAGTAATGGTGAGATAGTATGTGACTGCACAAGGAAGCTTGGTGGGTGGTATAGTGTGGTGGCATGCACTTCTTTGACACTGTGGTGATTGACAGGTAGTGGGGAAATTTACTGAGAGCTGAAAATCAAGAAGGGCACCTTTGGGCTTCATGATACATGGGGTATGGGAGCAAAGTTGCCTCCACATGAGAGCAGGGAGAGGGAGTCTTCAGAGATAGCCAAATTTCAATACCAGATGGAAAATGAGGGGAACCATCAAACATGACTTTGAGGCTATATGAACTTCATTGTTCATAGAAAATGAACTCTAGATGGCATAGTAGAAAACTCACTTTTATAAACTTGAAATAGTCAAATAATAAAAAGTACAATTAGGGCTTCCCTAGTGGCGCAGTGGTTGAGAGTCCACCTGCCGATGCAGGGGATGCAGGTTCGTGCCCCGGTCCGGGAAGATCCCACATGCCGCAGAGCGGCTAGGCTCGTGAGCCATGGCCGCTGAGCCTGCGTGTCCGGAGCCTGTGCTCCGCAACGGGAGAGGCCACAACAGTGAGAGGCCCGCGTACCGCAAAAAAAAAAAAAAAAAAAAAAAAAAAGTAAAAATTATAATTTTGAGAATGTTAGCCACTAATAGGCTTTGGGTGCTTACTATGCACCAGGCACCATGACAGGTGCTTTGCATATGCCATCTAAATTTATCCTCACAAAATTCTACTGATTGGTCGTATTATCCATATCTTATGGATGTACAAAATTAAGCAACCTGCCTAAAAAGCTCAGCCAGTATTCGAATTTCTATCTCTGATTCAAGTGTCTAGATTTCTAAAAATTGCCTTGTTTTCATTACAGCAGTCATTCCTTAGCCAGCCATCTCTTTCTTGATGTTGACATAAAGGCCAGTCTGTCTATAGAATGCTATTGCAGTTAACTATAAATTTAAAAGTTAGATTGGCTCTATTAAAATATGTTAGCATCATTACCAAAAATATCTGAATATTTTGATCAATTTCAAACAAAAGTTTATAAAATGACTTTAGTAATTTAATTTAGTAACTTATCATTTATTAATTTATTCATAGAACAGGTACTTATTAAGTCCTCATATTATATGTTAGACACTGTGCTAGGCACAGAGGAGAGTAAGACTGATACAATTCCTTGCATCTTAAAATGTAGAGCCCAGTGGTGAAAACAGACGCTAAATGGATAGTTGCATGTATTTAAATTTAAAGTACAGTTGTGAAAAATACAGGTGCCAACAAGAATATATAATAGAGGGATGCAGCTATCCTAAGATAACTTCCTCCACAAAGTTATATGTCACATGTAGTTACTCTCAATGGTGTCTTTGCTAAAAGGAAGATGGAATCCATTACCAATCTCACTGATTCCTGGTTAGGTCAGATTTACGCAGGACCTAAGCAAAGCAAGGGGTTTGAGAGATTATATAAGTGATACAGATTTCAAAACTGCTATATATTTCCAATCTTGTTCTTAAAGGCCAAGAAACCCAACCCTCTCAGCTTCTGGAGCAGCTCAGACAATACAGGAAATAAGACCTAGGCCTTCTGGCCCCTAATCCAGTTTGTATCTTCTAGACCACAGACCATTTCAGGATTAATTTTATGATCCAACAATTCTGAATAAATCCTTGCATTATGCTCGTTGCTCTGTTTTCTAAGTTAAAGGGAAAACCACTCTTCCGTTTACCGTGGACAACAAAACATTATCGTAAAATAGTCACATTCTCTATTCCTAGCTGAATCTCTCAGAAGGATCAAGGAATACCAGAAAACAGCTATCAAAAGCCTGCAAAAGACAAGCAGATATTCTAGCTCAAGAAGGGTTTTGTACTGAAACTATATTGACTCATCTTTAGTAATAGTGCTTAATTTAAAATGCCTTTATAAGCTATCAGCTGTTAAAATTTTCTGCTCAAAGTTTGATAATTGCAGAATTATGGAGAGACCAGGTATCTTGACTAGTACTAGACTTCTACCCAGCTTGTTCCCTGGACTCAGCTAGCCTATCAATTTTAGATGCTATGGAAACCGGCTCAACTAAAGCCATCCCCTTGCCTTTCAGTCACAGCCCTTTGGCAAAAGAATAAAAAAGGAGACCAACCTTAAGAGTTATACCTTCTAATGTCTTAGCTGTCCCTTAATAAGTATGTATTCAGAGCACATCGACAATAGTGCGACTGACATTGTTACTAATATAGAACCAGTCAAAATACAAAGAATTTTAAATGGCTCACATTCTTTAAATGATTTTGGAATCGTTTCTTCTTCTAAACCAGAGTCTCCTGCTGCTCCTGTTGGTAGTGAGATCTCTAAAGTGCCAGACAATGGTGACCGTGATGAATGGTCTTCATAGTCAAAGGTGCCCTGAGTGAAAAGCAAAAGAATAAAAAGCCAGTCTCACTTGTGTGACGCCAGTCATGGAGACAATAAACGTCTGTGCATGTACTTTTAAAGTCGGATCTTTTAAGCTGATTGTTAAGCAGTTAACTGTTAATACTTTGAAATGTTTCATTCTTTGTTAGTAGTGAGTTTATGTCGAAAACTTTGCATGCGACTGTAAACCTAAAGCTGCCTTCAATTGAGCTTAGATAATTTAATTATTGCTTTTTAGTATGGAAGGGTTGAATTTTCTAAAAGATTGAGAAAAACAGATATTTCCAATAGAGATAGGATTATTCACTATAATTGACATTAATATGTGATTTACATATGATAATGTTCCTAGTTCTTAATAAGTCCCAATAAGTAAAAGTAAGAATGAGAATGATTATCCCACAAGTCCAGAAATAAAAATACTATCTTTTTTTTTTATTATGATTTTGGGAGTCATTATATTTTGCTTTAAATGACTGGTTAGAGTTTCTTCAAGTCAAGTTTGAAAGATATACAGGCTAATCAGCAAAAAGTTCAAAAAAGTTATTTTATTGGTGACCTAAATATGTTGTTCTACTAAATACCAAAGGAAGAAAATCTATATTAAGTTGTACATTTTTTTTTAAAAGTACTGTTAAGCTAGCAACTCTCCCCCTCCCAAATCCCCCTATAGTATAAAATTGCATCAAAAGTATTATGGTATTACACCACTACCTACATCAATAAAATGCCAGTTTGACATATTATAAAGAAAAATCAGTTATACTTCAATAAGCCCAACTATCTAGAAAGAAAAGGAAGTGAGAGGTATATAGTATGCCTCATCCACAACAAGTCGTCAGAGACCACAGAAACATAATTCTGCTATGCCCTAGCGGTCTTTATTTCAAAAGGAGTGGTTTCCAGCACAAGAATACATGTTTCCTTAGATGCTACATTTCAATAGTGTACTGAGACAGACAGGTAACTCTGAGGGAAAATACTGAAATTAGAATGAGACCATGGTCTTCCATACCATTTTATTCTCCTGTTCCAATCTAGCCTACAGACACATCTGGAATCTAACTTATATTTCAATATTCATAATAAGCTTTCACTTGGATAATAAAAACAGCCTTCTTTAGGAAGCCCCCATGACTGCCAACATTTGACCATTAATAAACTAAAATGTGGGCTCTTTCCATCTTGATTTATAGCACCTGAAGTGCAAGCAAAATGCCAACTGCAAAGTTACTATTCATTGAAGCCCTGGAAGAATGAAGAGATATAAATAATCAGACAACTACAGATAGACAGTAAATCTGCTTCCGGCTTTCTGTCTGTCTACTAAAGTTTCATTAGGGAATCCAGGATATCATGGAGGCATATCTCTGACCTTTGAAGTTGACATGAAGGGAATAGCCATTCACTTCTAGAAGTCTAAGAAGAATATTAGAATGCACGGGCTATTTCTCTGATCCAAGAGAAAATGTGTTATTTACTTTTGGTATGTTTGGTTTTGGGGTTTGGGACCCATCTTCTTCCTAAATAGGTAATGACATTCTCCTGACATCACATTTGATCCTTTCTGGTTGCAGATACTTTCCCCAGATATCTTATATTCTGTAGCCCCAAAGCTTTTCCATAACCTTCACTGTTATCTTTGAGATATAAAAACACATCAGGCCTCATCGTTCATCTTACCGATACTTCCTCTACCTCTACTCATATCAGGGTTCAGAAAAGAAACTTTATTGATTGAGAGATTAAAAACTTTCTTCATGGAAAACTTAACATTTAAGACAGGCTTGGATAAATGACTGGCATTTCTTTGACAGAGTTGTGAAGGGTGTTCCAGGTGAAGGAGTGCATATGAACAATAGCACTTGAGATAAATTAGTTGAGTTGAACATTGGAGCATTGTGGGTTAACAAATTGAAGAGTGAGTTTGAGACTTTACCATGGAAGGCCTTGAAAAACAGGAGAAGTTATTTATTCTTAATTCAGCGTGCAGGGGTTTGAAGTTATTGAGATATTGACCAGTAACAATACAATCTAAATGTTGTTGTGCAAAGATTAATCTAACTGTAGTGTAAGGGAAGACTAAAAATGGGAGAGGACAAGGGAATCTATTTAGGCAAAAGATAATGAAGGCTGACTACTATTTGAACATAATAAATGGAACAATTCCTACACTCTCCTCCAATTCTTTGCTAAGGTTGCTCTCTCTGTCTTGACTGCTTATTTTCTTTTCCCCAAATTCAGCTACTGAAGGAATAATTCCACACTTCAAAGCACAATTCAAATCTCAATTTTTATGAAGTATCTCTGAGATCTCCAGGGGAATTCCCTAATGCCTTCATCTTTTGTAACTATAATAAGTTACATGGCTCATGGTAGGTGGCCAAACAATGTGAGTCAAATGACTGAATGCAATAACACACAAAAATTTGTCTTGTGTTAAAGTTATTTTTGTATCAGTTTGTTTTACTTATATAATCGGGAGAACAGCGTCGTCTTTAAATATTTTCATCCTTATAAGGAGATTTGCGTATAGTAGGTAGTGAATAACTGTTGAATTAAATTGATCTCTCAAATTTTCTGAAGATGTACCAATCTAATAAATCTGTATGTGAGCATTAATAATATCATAAGATAGTTGAATTCAACATTATATATTATCATGTAAGGTAGTATTTAGGCAATATGATATTGAATAAATATTTTTAGAATAAACCATTTTTTCTAGATGTAAGTTAAATAAAATATAAGTTTTCATCAGAGCATCACAAAAGTCATCCAGATAATTGGAAACCATGTCAAGAAGGAAAGCTAACACTTCAACTCTAGTTATGAGTATATGCTAATTTTCAACCTACAGCTTCTCAATCTAGTTTTCTTTCCATGTTTTATGATGCTGGAGCTGGACCCTGCCAACCTCGTCCTTTGCTAGCAACACAATGATAGTAAATGGGGCTGGCAGGACACCTCAAGGCAGCTCCAAAGCAAGTCTCACCATCATCCTAGCAACAGCTTGCCAGTGAGTCTCAGCAGCACCACAGCAGACAGCTCTCCAATTAGCTTCCTAACTTCACAGCACACAGCTTCTAAGCGACTTTCAAGGCCACTCCATTAGATGAATTCCTGGGGAGTTTTACTGGCATCCCCAGAGTGGTTTCCTGTGGCACCTCAGTGAATTTTGTGCTCCAAAGGGACCTCAGCCACATCTCTCAGGTGAGATCTGAATCCCAGCTTCGAGCTAGAAGGTGGGAGGAACCCACCTCCAAGTCTGTTTTTGCCTTGTGTTCTTTCCTCAGCTCTGGAGATAGTGTTCTCCAACTCTGCTATACCTGTATTTTCGGGGGTTCTCTTTATACCCTTTTTAGTAGTTAATCTCCTTTTACAAGTTTAATACATCTTAATATTAAAATTTTCCCTGTTCATATTACAGGTGTGGTTTTTGTCTGCTGAATAACCTTGACTAAAACAGTCTGAAAGGGAAGTTTCTAGAAGCAGTCAACCATTACAAGAAGAACGAGATGCTTATATTCAAATATTGGCTAGGTCACACAAGGGACTTATCTGTTTCAAATAGAAGAGTTGGAATCCTTGCTATACCTATAGCCCTTCCAAGGAATTCCTTATAAATAGGTCCACATGCTTTTACTATATGTCCCCTTCACCCTGAATACAAATGAATGAGTGACTTCTGCAGAGCCAGCAATCTTATAGATGTCCAGGGACTTTTGAGACATCCTCGCAATATGATCTTCCCAAAACAGATGCTCTAAGTCAATAGTGACCAAATCAATCAATTGATCAATCAATCAATTTCTCTCTGACAGAATATTGTGTCATTGTTAATAGGTAGAATCTAAAATGAGACCTAATAAACAGGAGCCATGAGATAATAGGAAGCACATATAGGTAGAAAACTCAGGGCAAAAAGCATCTATTACTTCCTCTCATAGAAGCCTATACTTTTCTTACATAACATTACCTTAATTGTGGAATTATACTTAGGTAGTTTTCTTCCCACCAGACTCTGAGCTTCACAAGGGTAGGGATCGTGTATGTCTTGCTTTCATAAATCTCCAGTATCTAGCATAAGAATGAGTACTCAATAAATATCTGGTGAATGAGTGAATAATTGAATGCCAATAGACTGCATTTCTACCAAGGATCATAGAAAGTTTTTCTTGAAACACATAATGGCAACAGTATAGGGACTAATAGCTGAGAGCAGTGTAGGCATTATCAACAAAGTAACTTTGTTGAGTCTTGCATAGTATCCTGAGTACCAGTTTTAGTTCCAGAAATGGATTTCAGTCACCTAGTTGATTTCCTGTGAGGCAGGATAGTATGGGTGCTTCATGACATTGTTACTTCCCCAAGTATTTTTGCAATTTATTGGAAAGTAATTTAGCTTTTGGCATTTGTTATTTGCAATCAAGAAGAGATTGTCAAATGCTCAACTTTGTATTCTTGATTTCACGTATTGTTCCTCAGTTGCTGTGCTTATACTATTACTCAACTCTCCTCAGTGGACACACATTGTATAATAATAGTAATACAGGAATCAGACATTTAAGTGTTAAAGAGAAAATGATGCACATTCTTGGACTTTGACTCTCCATTAGCTCTGTGCATCTACTATATACAAATTATATATATATGGCATAAAGGAACTATGACTGATTAAAGACTACCTACTTGGGGCAATATTAACTGTTTTTAAGAAAAATGTATCAAGAGATTTCACATCTGTGTTGCTTATGAATTTCTACCACTGAAGCTTCAACAATTCTGCTGGTTTCAGGCCTAATTTCTAGCCTCAGGGATGTAGATATCTAATATTAGAGAGCCCTGGGGACATGAAAAAATGTATTCCCTTACCCTCAGGGGAATTCCATTATGGTTGTGAAATATTTAGGATATATAGGGATCCTTTTGTCATAAACTTCCATTTATTATAATTTTGCTTAATGGCTTAATTTTGATCAATTGCAGGAGCTTGATCACTTAAAACTATTGTGACAGATGATAACTCATGTTTATGTTCTTGTTTTGGAAACTGAGGAAGTGATTCAGAAGATTGTGCATTTGTATCTGATATAATATCTGGTAGATTAAAGGCAACACCCAGCTCTTCTGTCCCTGGAGATTAAGAAAAATGATGAGCATAAATATTAGTAATAATATGTATTATCTCATGTGAGAGACAAGTTCAGTAAAATTTTAATACTCAACTTTATGTATTATAAGCAAATGAATATAATTTACAGATGCATGTAAATAACACATTGGAAATTCCACTAAACTGTAATATACCTTAAATCAGCCATAGTTGAAATTGGATTTAACAGGGAGAAAAACAGTATTTCTCTTCCCAACAACTCCCTGCATTGTCATCATGGCATAGTTGGGTAGTAGTGAGTGCCAGCTGAGGACCCTTCTCTCTTCTGTGTCACCATCTGGCTTCAGTTCCACTTCAATCGGTTTCTATTGGCTTTTGGATTTATGCTGGAGTTCACAAGCAGAAATGAAGGAAGTTTGCCCATACATTAGAGATAACCTTCTTTCTCCTCATTTTTGTCCCTCTGAAATTTGTAAAGACATCTTGTACTCAGAAGACTTGGGCCAGTTAATTTAAGCTTTAACAGCAACAAAGATATGTCACCATTCCTGCAAAATCCCACATGCTCCTTTGCCAAACTATGATGTCAATATTTTTTCACCTGTGTTTCTACAGTGTGATCAGGGTTCTTGTTTACACTACATCAAATGTTAACTGTCCTCTGCAGGTGGATGATTTTGTTTGCCTTGCTTAATTTTAAGTTAGTTATGAGGACCTATATTTTTGACCTTGAGTTTATGCTATTTTTTAAAACTGATATCATTCTGTATTTACTTTTGGAATCCCAACAGTAAAACATTGTGTGTTGACATTGTTATGAAAGACAAGCTGAGTAAATTCTTATGAAAACCATAATTTCAGGTTCCTATTCACTCAGCAAAATCAGGAGTAATACAAAGCTGAGCTCCAAAACAATTTAGCATAGAGTACAAGTCCTCAGAAGAGGATAAAATAGAAGGTTCATCACCATTAGCTGATGGTGCTAATCAGCTATTCATTATAAATATACCATTAGAAGTACTGCTGAAACCACTCTACTTAATGGTCAATTGGTTTTTCCATTAGAAACCCATTTTCAGGATCTAATATATCAACATTCTATCTTGTAGAAGATCTAAAATTATGCACACAGCTTTGAAGCCTACAAATAAGACTTGGAAGGAAATGAGTTACTTTTGCTATCTCAGTAAGCTATGATATTGAACAAAATATGCATGTGCAGGTTCCTTTTAATTATTCAGCAAATATTTATTGATCATCTTCTATGTGCTGGAACTTACAAACCATACTCTGAAGGAGCTACTGTCTGGTTAGTGAAGTAAGCGTGTGAGTGTGTGTGTGTGTGTGTGTGTGTGTGTGTGTGTGTATGTATAACAGAATTTTAGAGCTGGTCTGGACAATATATGATCTAAATTAGGTTCTTCCTTTTTTTTTAATAAATTTCTATTTTTAAAAATTTATTTACTTTTGGCTGCTTTGGGTCTTCGTTGTTGCACCCCCGTGGACTTTCTCTAGTTGTGGCGAGCGGGGTCTACTCTTTGTTGCGGTGCACGGGCTTCTCATTGAGGTGGCTTCTCTTGTTGTGGAGCACGGGCTCTAGGCACGCGGGCTTCAGTAGTTGTGGCGCTTGGGCTTAGTTGCTCCACGACATGTGGGATCTTCCTGGACCAGGGCTCAAACCTGTGTCCCCTGCATTGGCAGGTGGATTCTTAACCACTGCACCACCAGGGAAGCTCAGGTTCTTCCATTTTTCTAATTAAAATGTTAAGGCACCAAAAGGGTAGTGACTTTCCTTGGATGTGGTCAAGTCGGGTATGGCTTCTGGTCTAGCAATCCTTCTAGTACTCACGCAGTCTATACTGAATGAGTATCCAGGGGTTCACATGTATGAATAGAGAGAGAATTTCAGGAAATTTAGGCTGTTCATCTATGGGAATCAACAGCATAGGCTGCCTAATTATCATGCTAGAAACAAACATTTTATACAATGACTACAGGCCAATAAGGAAAGAGATGCCTGAGGGAAGAAACTTTGTTGATTGTAGCCACAACCATCAGTCAACAGGCTAACCAGCAAAGAAAAAGTGGTAAGAAAGAACAAAGTCACAGTTCTGCCACAATTTTCCTAAATGTCTCTAGTCCTGCCTCAGAACAAGAAATTCACTGACAGACATGATAAATTTGTGATTACAAGTTCAAGTATATGCTCATTGGAATGTATATTTCCTAGAGTATGTGGTCATTTCCAAAGGTTCTCTTTCAAAACCCTATTAACATGAATTTCATGGAATTTACAATTGTTCTGCCTGGGGGGAGAAATGTGCTTTCTAGATATTGAAGCATATCTGATGTTCAAAGAACTATTCACTAAAAAATCTCTAACTTCCACATGTTCAAAGCCTTGAAAAAGAATAAGACAATTCATCTGTTTTTCACCTTAATTCAATGAGGTATTTGATATTCAACTACTGTCTCAGCACTGTATTAAAACCCTGTTACTAGGGAATAAAAGAAAATTACCTGTAATCCCCTTTCCTCAGAAAGCATGTTATTATAATGGATTTCTCACTTTAGTCTGCCTTAGCTGCTGTCTAGAGAGAAGTTGGTGTGCTTTAGAGCATCAGAGCTGCTAAATCACCTCGCCAGCAGGCCATGCTCACCTTCTCCAGCTGAAGGAACAGGACTGTTCTTACCACTTGGTTCAAAGAAAAGACAGAAAGCTTGTGGATTAAAGTGACCTGTCATGAATTTCTCGATTTGGGACAGGTAAAGAGGATGCTATTACTGAGGCAAAACTTTGGATGATTACCCTAAAATAGAGCAGCTTTCTTTTAAAGATACTCCTGTATTTAAAACTATTATTCTATCCTGGAAAACATCATATGGATAAGAAAATATGGTGGTTTTGTAACTAAAATAAGATGTCACATCACACCTAAAATAATTTTGTCTTCTTAACATTTATTCTTTTCTAGTTAATAAGATGGGACCACATTATAATAGCTTTGCCCTTTAGGCACCTCCAGCCCTACCCACCTCCTTTTACCCATTATCTATGCTCTTCCAAATGCTAATTAGAAAATAATAGACATTACCACTGACAACAATTATTTATTGAATGTAGTATAGAAGAGGTGGGAACAGACACTTATGTGATACTTAATACATGCCTGATATTTTACAGAAACCCTGCATGGTAGATACTATTAAATGGAGGAAATTGAGGATTTACAAGATAATTTTCCCAAGTTTTCCCCAGGGGTTGTGAAAGAAGGTTATTAGTGAAAAAATTCATTGAAAGCCCTGGTGTGGATTAGGTAATAAGGGGCACGACGTAGAAGTCCCTGTCTTCTAAGACCTTATAACATATGAGGAAAAATATGATATATACAAATGTCACAATGCAAAAAAAGTATGAAATACATAATCAGCATTGGAGAAATTGAGAGGAAGATGAGCTCATGTGTGAATGATAGAGTTTAGAAAGTTTTGAGAACTATTTATGTACCAAAGAAAATAACAGCTAACACTTATTGAAAGCCCACCTCTCTTTGTATTCCTGATGCTGCTTTTAGAGCTTCACATATAGTAAGCAAAAAGAAAACAAACAAAATACAAAGAAAAAAACAAAAACAAGACTATGGGTCAGCTCTCTTTACCCTAATTTTACAATGAGGATTTTAAGATACAATTAGGTTAAGTACATAACTGTTATGTGGTGATTGTACAGAAGCAGAGCCACATACTTAACGGAGTATATCATAATTTGAATCCACTCTTCCACTTTCTGTAAGTTAAGGTTTATCATCATTAAACTCTCAGCATATTCTCAAATTCTTTCCAAATGTTCAGTTCATTTTTTCTTTAAATTAATACCTGACTGCCCCTGGAGAACACTTCTTTCCATGCAGGCTACTTTAGAGGCTTGTTTGTTTGTTTTAAATCCTACAGTGCATTAATTCAGGCCTTTGTTAGTGAGGTAAATGTCCTCATTCCTCCCAATGGCTTCGTCCACTCATTGTCTGATCTGTGCAATTGGAAAGATAGAGTTTCAGTTAATAGAGATGGGGGATATTTTGAATGAAACACTTTGCATGAAAAAAACCTCACAAATTTAATCAAGATGTATTTCCTTTGAGTTGTTAATTAGCTATCCTAGCTGAATAGACAGTTGGATATATAGATGTGAGTGCCAGGGTGAGGGAAAGAGTCTGTGAGTGTGCTCAGGTACAGTATTCTTGAAGTTGTCTATCTATAATCCTTGTATGCACCTCTTCTGCATTCACTCTTCAGCCCTTCAAACTCTGCTTCCTTTTCTCAATACTTTCTGAAATTTCTCTCTCAAATTTCAACAATATCTCCCTAACAACTTTCTCAATGTACTGCATTTAATCTTAATTTTATTCAGTTTTCTGCTGAATTACATGCTTACATGATTTTCATCATCTTTCTCTCTTTCTTTGGATCTGATAGAAAATATCCATCTGCCATTCCTCTTAAGATTCACAATCACTTTCTTCAGATCCTGTTTTTCTGCTAAAGTGTTAAGTGCTGATCAAGGAATTCTGTTTTCCTTGTCTTCTTGTTCCCATGATCATAGTCTTTAACTTCAGGAGCCAGGCAGCAAACAAAAATGAGTGAAATAAACCTCATAGAGAAAAACATAAAGTAGAGGGCACTGGGACAAACTGCAAGGCACACAACTTATCTAAAAGAAACCAAATGCCAAGTTTTTAAACACTAAGCAAATATAGTGAAATTTATCCATGGATCACCGGGGCATGAGGTAGATCACTGTGAGTCAGTATTTTCCACTAGCTCTCTCTCCCTTAACCCAAATTAAGCAATCACCTATATGCAGCTAACTTGAAGATAAATATCACTAGCTCAGACCTTTCTCACATTATCCAGGAGCCAATGAACTATAAACTGGAGAAAATGTGAATATTTTCTTTTATCGCAAAGACACTGTACTTTCAGAGCCATTTCCAACTATCAAATTAAATCTATACCATTGATATCCTAGGAGCACTAACTCAGCACATTAAAATCTTGAATATATTACCTTTCTTGGCTGAGTACTTTTTCTTCTAATGTCTCCTACTTCGGTAGTAATTTTCCCAGGATAGAAACTCTGGAATCAACTTTAAATCCTGCTCTTCCTGTACTTTTCCTTTATTAATAGTTAACTGTCTTTTGAACTAAGTATGTGATTATTCCAGAGAGGCCTTCCTCAGGAAATTAGAAATTGGATAAATAAGATTGGCTTCTAAGACACATGTTGGACCAAATCAGAGAGAGGCACAGTTATCCTAAAGAGACAGAACAGCTCCCAGATCTGGAAGACTTCCTAGTAACCTACTACCATTTTTGTGCCATTTGAATGACATCCAATTGAGGAAGTCTTAACTGGGCTGTTTTGTATGTTGCCAGAGGAACACCATGAAGATATGGGCAGTTCATTATGATTGAGTCTGCTGCTTTATTTGATAGAGTTCTGAAGGAAATTTATTAAATCATCCCCTTCTATTAAGGTAGTTGCTTTGTGAACTTGGAAATGTGAGGTTCTTGAACCTTCAAGTCATAAGGCTAGACCAGAGTTAATATCAAATAAATGGTACACTATGAAATCACTTCAGAAATTGGCACACACACATCCCTTTGATTGCTAAGATTTTTAAGCTTGTCTACTTTTCCAGCTTCTACAGATCCTACCTCTTTCTTCATTCCTTTATATCCTTTTTCATTCTCACTGTCACACGTCAACCCTGACCTGACCATTTCTACCCTAGACCTTCTAGTAATCTTTCTGCTTTTCAGTCTTTAACTTATCCTTTCCTGCCACACAGAGTTTTTAAAACAATAGATAATATCATCACTTGTATCTTTCCAGATCAAGAGGTTTTCTTTTTCTTTCTTTTTTTTTTTTTTTTGATCAATAAGTTTTCAAACAGCCTTGACCCAGGGAAGAAAAGAGGGGTAGGTAGGTAGTAAACAGTAGTGATCCATACTGAGAGCAAGACCACCATTCCCTTCTAGAGGAGCCCACTGCCCAGAGGCCATTAGGTTTCCTATTCTCCCAAGAAGACAGAGAACTACACTTTAGATATAATCTCTGTTTAGGACAAATGAGTTTCTTTTTCCCTTTGAGCCAGAAAGACATGTAGCTCAGGTTGAGATGAACTTGAAATATTTGTTTTGTCTTCAGTGATGTTCATTTTCTTAAGAGCAGCTTTCAAGGGTACTTATTTCAAGCAATACTACCTTGATCAAGTCTATAATATTAAAATCATGTATTTGTTCCGTAGGGCAAAGTAGGCATTATGCATCTTAGGCTTTAATAATTATGTAAAGGCACTAATTTAAATCAAATAAAAACTACCAAATGAGTTTGTGGCATATTCTGCAAAATAAATTCCTTTTTATAGCCTTATGAACAGAAAGATGAGCATTTTGCAATGCAGTAAGCTCTGACAGTGCATGTGATATCACCATGAAAGGGAAGAGCGAAAGAATATAAGATGGTACATTTTAGTAAAGTTAGAGTTTGCCAAATTTGACACACTGAGATTTTTAAAGAACTAAGATGAAAGACTAAGTTTGAGTGCTCAGTTAGAATCACAAATCTTATTATTATTAATAAAAGTGCAAAATGTGACCTCAACAAAATTTATTATGCACTGTACAAAATTTGCTTTGTAAAGTATGTCATTTTATTCAATGTTGTTTACTCTCTCCTATGTACATCCCCCAAAGGCAAAATTGAATGATGACTATATTCTCTGTGGTCAGAACATGCAAAGTAAATAATACTATCACTATAGAAGCTAGGCCAGGGAGGTGTATGGGGGTACAGCTATAGATTAAATAAACAGATAACATTGCTCCTTTTATTTCTCTAAAGATTAGAATGGAACCATGCAAATTAAACTTTATAAGAATTAATGATACAGTCATAGTAGCTAAAATGTTATCTCCCACCAAACTGAAAGCCTAAGAACCTCTGAATTGGGTTTTGATTGTCCTGATGTCAAAGACAGATCTTTCTTTGAGACAACTAAGTATACAGCATAAAACAGCTGTTCTGGCTATCTTAGTACAACCCTGAGCCAGCATGATGAAGGGGCTAAGAAATTGCTGTGATGTATGATAGTGCCTGCATCGAAAGCAAATTTGTCTGCAACCTCCCGGGCTCACTGAATATTAAGATAAGGCAACTGGGATTGGCACTTATTCCCCTCAGTTTCAGAGCTAGGACATGTGGAAATGATTGTAGGCCTAGACTATCACATTCCTTCTAAAAAAATGTTGGCAAGTCCTCAGAAACTGTGGCCAGTTATTATTATCATTCTCCTGAACTTCATTTGGGGAAAAAATAAGGTCTAATAGAAAAGAAAGAGAATTCTGGTACCTTTGTGAATCCAAAATAAGTTTTATTGAAAATACAACCTTGGAAAAATGATATGGGGAAAAGAAATCAATAGAATTTGATGACTGCCTTTTGGACCTTAAAAAGATTGATCTAAAAGTTAATTTCTGCCTTATTAGGCTAAGCCATGGACCTGAAAAACTAAAAAATATGGGTTAAATTCAATTGAATCAATTCAGTTCTCCTTTCCTCGTGGCAGGAAATGGTGCAATTTAAATTTACAGTATTAAAAGAAAGATACAAGTTCTGACTTCTAAATGCCAACATAATGATGAACAAAAATCCTATTCACTATAACCCAGAACCTATTCTCTAGTGTTTTGGGGTTCTACATAAGAATGGAAATCTCCCTTTGAAAATGAGATCTAATAGTTAAGTTTTAGATGCTAAAGAAGGTCAAGAAATTCTAGTGCAAATTTTTTAAGGTATGACTGTGAATGGCAGTGTCAAGAAGAAAGTTTATTTAGAAAAACACTTCTGATAAACTTCAACAAAAGTAAATGAGTTTTACTTTGGCCTCAATACAAAGGAATATTTAGACATAAATATAGTTGCCATATGTAAATGTATTGGAAATGAGCATGGCATTCAAGCCTATGGTATTTCAGTACCAGTCTCAACAATTTTATAGCTAGGTCACTTAATCTTATTGAACACTAGTTCTCTTACCTGTAAAATAAAGATAATGACACCCATTACAAATGGTTATGTGAAACAATAAAATAATGTATATAAGTGACCCAGCACGATGCCTGTACAATATCTACTTTACTGAAATACAACATTTCATATACTAAATATTTAGAAAAATAGAAAACAAAGTCAGACACTCTTATAGTCTGAGTTCTTAAATCATTTAGAAATATTTTGAAGTCAGAATCTATATTTAAATGAAGAATATTTATTATTCTATTTCCAGTGCCTGAGACAGTATTGAATGATTAAATAAAAATTTATTAATTTTATTTTTAAAGTCATGAGTCTAAATAATGGGTTTTGATCTTATTTGATTGTTTTAAAATCAGTTTTAGAAGTTTGCTTTTGTTTTTCCCACATTAGATAATATTTCCTGCTTAAATGCTAGATGGAGTTCATAAATCACTTGCTAATACAATAGCATCCTTCCCATAAGTATGGCGTCCTGTGGCCACTTGGGGTGAATGCCAGATGCTGTATGAAATAGAGGTATGCTTTTACAAGCTCCTCTCCTAATATGACATCCTGCAGAATCAACTTTGTCCAGGAGCATACTTCCCACAATGCTTATGTGACCTCTCAGTGCATTAATGACAGCAGGTAAATCATTGGGTTTCATCTAACAGACGAATTGATTTAGGGATGCAAAGAAAGTACTTACTAAACAATGTGCTATCCAACTGGAGCATAATGAACACACTTGTAGCCAAGCAAGTGGGTCTAAATGCTTAATTAACTTTTTCTCACCTTCCAAAAAATGAGGACACCAAAAGTATAATCAATCAAATCTGTTTAGTTTGAATGTAGAGCCAGATCCTCTGTATCTACCAAGGGTTAGTCTTGACCAGGCTTAGTTAAATAACTGAAGATTTGCTTGTTTATTTGTTAACAATATTTTATTCCCACAGGAAGATATACAGAAACCTAGGAAAGGGTTAGCTCACCCAATTGGGCATTCATTCTGCTCAGGCTCCATTCAGTAAAAGGATGTTACTTACCTCATTTTCCTATTTCAGACCCTAGATTTTAATGTTGAAAAACAGACAGGCATATATTTTAAAGAGCAAGATGGGAAATAATCATAGACAAAAAAGAAATTTGCACAGAGGCAAAGCCTTTCAGTCAGTCTTCTGATGAAAAGAGATTATTTTTCCAACTTAAGCCAAATCAAGAATTATACACTTGTAACAGCACAAAATTAAGGAAATCTTGACTAGCTGCATGCACATTTATGTAGAAGAAAAAAACCAATGGTAAGTGATGTTTCTCTTACTCTGTCTCTACTCTGCCTTATAAACTTTCTCCACGTAAATGAGACAATAACCACCTGACACTGACTAAGAAGCTGATGAGCAGGAGAGATGGCACCAAATATGTCCTGTCTATTTAATTTGCAATATACTGGCTCAATTAATGGACTCTGGAGCAAGATTTTGTGGGGTCAAATCCAGTGTCTTCTATTTGCTACCTGTGTGACCTTGGCAAATTATTCAACTGCTCTTTGCCTCAGTGTCTTCATTTATTAAGTGGATATAATCATAATACTTTCTTCATAGAGTTGTCATTAGAATCAGCATTTGTAAAGCACTTAACAACAGTATTTGGCATATAAGTAAGTACTAACTATAGTAAGTATAAGTATTATCAACCTATCTATCATTAGCATTATCATCATTATTTATAAATAATATGTTAACATAACTAAAATGGCAGAGACATGATCACAATTTGTTGAGCCTATTAGAAAGGTCTCTAGGACTCCTAGATGTTTTTTGTTTTTTGTTTTTTGTTTAATTTTAGTTTTCTATTTTGATGGAAATGTGATATTTACACTGCTATAGTACACATATGACTCCACCATATTTTCAGCATAAAATATTCTGTTGGTTACAGTGGAGGATATAAAGATGACTAACATACCAAGGAGCTTATAATCTATTGGAGTGGATTCAGACATGCACAGAAAAAATATTATGACATGAACAAGGAGTAGAGTGTGAAGAAGTGTCAATGGGTGACAGAATTAGACAAATTTTAGGTTTCAAAATGAAGATAGGTTTTAAAATGGGTAATGCTAATTTTAAATCCTATCACAGCAGTTTGGTTAATTTGAGAGAATATTTATCCAGTTTGTAAGATGGGAGAACAAGCCAGCCATAGGACTGCCGCAAAGTTTTGAAACTTGTTAGATTAGCACTTCTGGGTTCTATAGTTTTATCCTAATATAATGGCGGGCTACTTTGGAATGTAAGCAATTCTCATTTGAGGTATGTAGAAGAGTATGCATGAAGTGCTACAAAAACTTTGCAGGAAAGTTTAGAAATCAAAGATTAACTTGCACCCGAGTCATTAATAATAATTTACAACAGCATTACCATCAACACCCATGGGCGCTGTAATCATTATTTTGTTTGTCTCTTAAAGTGTCATCAGAAGAAGTTATATTTGATATGTTCCTTCACTGTCCTATCACTTCTTGGACTAATTTTCCATTTCCTCAATTAGGGCAGGTTTTCTTTCCCTAAAATGGCCCAACGTATATTACCCTGAGATACCCAGGATGTTTATTAAGTTCTCAACCAACTTTACATTTTGATAACTTCAGTGGTACTAATGGTTAAGCAAACTGTAAATAGGTATTGACTCGTCAAAAACACATCTCTGGATGAGTTTAGGACCAGAATCAAGAGTAAGGGTGTTAGGCACATTTGACAGCAACCAAGAATGTTTTAATGACTTGGGAAATTAAATATAAATCAGAGTTAGCATTCATCATATTGAAGCCTGGATGTGGGAATATTACTGTTATGCTTTCTCAAAACATTTATTTTTGCTTCCATCACATGGGCCCCTGAAGTTATTAAAGTTTAAGGTTGCATGGATCTATTATCTATTGCAGCAATTTAGAGATTTTTGAAAGCAGAAGGTCACTTTTACTTTAGAATGAAAAAAGATCTTGATACTCAAAGTATCTAATTCTAAAACACTGAAATTAAGGAAACTAGGTTAATACCAAGTAAATGTTCGAGTCAGGCATGACAGGAGTCTAATCTATTTCCCCATTCTGAGCGAAGATACCTATTTGACCATAGCCAAGAGAAAATGTGTTCCAGGTGTTGACGATTTGTGACAGCCTCTTCGTTGTGTACTTTGGCGGGAATAGAGCCAACTGAAATTAAGGGAGGAAAGGAAGAGGAATAAGAAATACATGTGTGTGTGTATGTGTGTGTGCACGCGCTTGTATATGTCTGTTGCCTCACAAAGTGCTACCTCCACAGTAAGAGGAATCAGAAGCAGCTGCTTATAAAGTTAATAGTTAATACAGGGGGATCTTTTTCATCTCATATCTCTTTTAACTTAAACATTTATTGGTCACTGCTAAATATTTGTTTTCAATAGAGGTGGAGTCTTCAGAACCGATAGAAGACATGTATAATCTCTGTCCCTTAAGATAATCTTTATAAAATGGCCTGTGTCTCCCCTAAATTCCAGCACTAAATGATCACACCTGAAGAGCAGGTATGTTATAAAATAAAGTGTCAGTAGCAGTCTTTGATTGCACCCATGTGTAAGTCTTTCTCTTATTTTTATTGCCTATTTTAATACTGATAACCACTTCCTTGGTGTTAAGAACATCTCCCTGATACTTTGATACTAAGGCATCCTTTCTTTAGAGTTTCTAATCTAAATGTCTTCAGATACATCTACAAGTTTTTCTTCCTTCTTCTCTCAAATGTATGTGTACAAAGAAGACATGCAGGTAATGTCTTATTATCCAAGCTAATGGAAAGGAGGAGCAGAGTAAATGATTTAGAAGAGGAAATAATCCTTCTGATAAACCTGTTAAGGGCATTATGAGAGTCTAATTTGGAGAAATAACAAAATGAGTAAGTAGCTGGAAGGTATTCTTAGGGGAGAGTCTGAGAAACAAGATGAATTCTTAAAAGCATTCCTTTCCCCATGTTAATACTTACATTCTAAAAGGCCCTTCCCATTTATTTATTTACAGAAGTGATACCTATCTAGAGGGGGCTTTAGGATTAGGAGAGATTCTTTTTCCTTTTTTTTTTTTTTACTAGAAGAAGAGAGAAGTGTCATGGTAGTGGGCACTCACTGCAGCTCAGTAAAGGCTAACAATAATCAGAGGTTGCAAACCATGCCAGTTTAAGGATATGATCTTTATAGTTAAACAGAACTAAGATTGAATTAATGGCTCTGCCACATGATATCTGTGTATCCTCAACATTACTGATGATAAGGGACTTGCTTTCTTCATATGTAAAAATCAGAAAAGAAACCTCCCTCATTAAATGGTTTTGAGTTAATCTAAATGAGTTAATATGTTTACAG
This sequence comes from Phocoena phocoena, assembly GCF_963924675.1. NCBI lineage: Eukaryota > Metazoa > Chordata > Mammalia > Artiodactyla > Phocoenidae > Phocoena > Phocoena phocoena. Next base: position 72,535,440 of record NC_089219.1, on the reverse strand, counting down.
AGACTAATTTAGCAACTGGCATATGCTGGTTCTACTGTGGGATATGAAGCTGTACTCATGACTGTTTTTCTTTTACACTGATTGTTGCCCTGGGTACAGTCCACTTAGTTGGTGGCTTAAAACACTGTCCTGCCAGATCCCAGGGCCAAGAAACTAAACTTTTTTCCCATGCCTTATCTATAGTCCTTGTATTAGCTCCCTATAGCTGTGTAACAAATTATCCCAAAACCCAGCAGCTTAACATAATAAACATTTATTATCTCACAGAGATCCTTTGGGTCAGGAGTTCAGGAATATACAAATAGTGTGGATCTGACTCGGTCTGTCATGAAGTTGCAGTCAAGATGCCAGCTGGAAATGCAGTCATCTGAAGGTTTGACTTATCTGCAGGATCTGCTTCCAAACTCACCAGGTGACTATTGGCCATTGGCCTCAGTTCTTACCATGTGGGCCTTGCATAAGACTGCTCATCATATGGCAGCGTGCTTTCCCCAAAGGAACTAATTGAAGAGAGACAAAGTGTGTTTTTATAACCTAATGTCAGATGTGAAACGCCATCACTTCTGCCATATTTTATTGAGTGCACAGATTAACCCTGGTGTGATGTGGGAGGGAAGTATGCAACAGTGTAGTTCAGGGGTCAGAGAACATCAGAGACCTTCTGAAGCTTGTCTTCCTCCAAATGGACTGAACACCAGCCAGCTGATGCCACCTCATGCCTGACTGCAAGTTAAAGCCACTGTGTGGTATTTCTTGCCGAGAATTCTCTAACTTACTTCAAAAAAATATAAAATACCAGTTAAATGCATCTGTAGCATATAATTTTGTTTTATTCTGCTGGCCAGTCCTATATCCAGGTAAATTTTTCAACTGAGGCCAATTGAGTTTATTATAAACTCATCCATAGGTCACAATAATAGTATTCAGATAAAAAAAAAAAATAACTCTACAGCATCGCTTTTTAATGTCCCAGTTGCCTGCCCAATATATAAGACTTAAGTCAATCACAGAGCAAGCAGACAAGCTCTGCTTTGTGTCACTCCAGAAAGGAAGTGAAGAAAGTTTTAGGAAATTAGGAAAGAAAAGAGAAATGGGACAACAAAGACCCACCAGCACAGATACTACAAGAAAGTCCCAGACAGATCCAGTCAAAGGACAGGAGGAATCTGACAGTTTAAGATTGCCAAGTGTTGATTACAAAAAACATATTTAATATTCCAACTAACAAATTCTTATTATATAAACTGTTTCTACTAGGTTTCATTTTAGGGGTTTGTTGCATTTGTCTCAATACTTGGGAATTTAAATCTCCAACCAAATTTAATTTAAGCCAGCCTTAACTAGGACAAGTCAATAACTCTTCTCTGATTCATAATGATTTTTGGATTTTAGAAACAGGACAAGGAATAAAAAAAAAGATTCCACAAAAATGAGAATCTTATATTAACTTAAAAATGGTTTTTGACTAAGGTCACATAAGATATTTTGGAACCATAACAAAACCACACACAGTATATTTCAATTGCTATGTTGTTTTGTAGTAAGTCCTTTTCTTAAATGAAAAGTTAACAAAAACAAAAATGTGAAGTTCAAATATCATAGAACTCTGCACTCAATTTTGCAATAAAATATCACATAATCTGCTATATAATTACTACTCTGTCATTACATTTTCATAGCTTTTTAAAGTATAGTTGACAGATTTGATTCCTGGATAAAAGCAGGTAAAACATCCTCAAACAGGAGCTTTTCATTATTCTGTAAGCAGGTACTTCATTTTATCATGTGTCTTAGAAATAGATCAGGTCATTCTGGTTTTTTGATGTCACCTGTGGGAGGTTATGCTAGAAAATCGGCTAATTGTGGATTAGCAAATTTCTCTGTCTCTCATTGAACAAGACAACACCTGTTATCTAGGGAAAAGACTTATTACTAAGAATCCATAAAAATTATCTCTCCTTGCTTTCCCTTGCTTCAGAGTTAATTATGTGCCTTTGATTACTTTGCATTATGTTTTTCGACTTTGGTCAATGGACGTTACTCAAACAACAGGTTGAACTAGTCTGCACGTAAATGACAAGGCCATAGATTTCTTCTCAGAGGATACGGTAGCATCAGTACACAAGGCCCTATTTATTCACTTAAGCAAACTCAGGCTTATAACTATAGAGGTGACAACTGCCACACAATTAGAAAAACTAGTTCTCCCTAGCTGCTGTTTAAGGAACAGCTGCAAGGAACTCTACTGTAAGCAAAGGACAGAAACTGATGGAGGTGAATAGAGAGTGGCCTCTCCTCTGCAGCATGTGCTCAGCAGGCTTACAGGCACTGCTACTGGAGAGCTGCCGCGGGCGTAGGGAAAAAGCTGGTACAGAGGATCATATTCACATCTGAGTTCATTGCTAATGAGCAAAGCATGCTACTTTGCCCAATAATTGCATTATTATCTAAGTATTATATTTGGAAAAGAATTCAGAGTTTCTTTTTATAGATATATGTTATTTGCTCCAAGTTCATATTGAGAAATGGAGATTAACAGGCGAAAGGGAAGAGAGCATTATATGGTGTTATCAAAAAGAAACTTTGTACTAAACCAGAGCATTTGGGAAAGATATGATCATTAGCATTTTTATGAGCTTTTAGTTTCCATTTTTTCTGACACTGATAAGAGATCTGTCTTCTCTTAAACGTAATGATTTGTATATTTGCCCTCATTTGCAAGTTCAGAGTCTGAAGGAAGACAAATCCAAGTACTGTCTAATACTGAAATTTCCTTAGGCTGCTCTGACAAAAACAAAAAGGCATTCATCCTCAAATTAGTGACTTCATGCAAAAGGATAGAGCAGAAAAGTTGAACTATTTTTGGCTCAAGAATTCTTTCACCCTGTAGTAAACCCTCTGCTGCTGTAACACATGTAGACAGGAGGGGTAGTTGAGAGGGCAGCAAGGAGTACCCGTGTTACAGATGTTGGTCCCTAAGAGGAAGACATTATGTACCTATGCATCACTATTTGCCTAAAATACATAATTTTTGTCCAAAGTGTTTCTAAATATGGCAGAGTAAGGCATTTATTATTTGGCCACTATGAACATTTTGCCCGTCATCACATGAATTAGGCCTCAAGAACTCTACAAGCTTCCTATGTTTCACTTTTTCTGTAATTGGGAGGTAGCATAAGGGGGTGCTTAACAACATGGGTTCTGGACTCAGATTCTCCCATCTTTTGAATCCTAGCTCCACTCCCTAGCAGCTTGGACAATTTGATCATTCTATGCCTCAATTTCTTCATCCAGAAAATAGGGTTAAAATCATGGGGCTTTGGGACGATTAAATGAGAAAATATATGCAAAGCAATTAGAAGAGTACCTGGCATGTAGTTGGCATTGTATTAGTGATTTCATTTATGATTATTGCTTTGTCTCAGGAAAATACTATTTTACAGTTTTAATGTAGAAAAACTGCAAGAAAATTAAAGTTAGAGGTAGGAAATTTAATAAAATAAAGAAAAAACATATCAGTATTTGATTATTTGCCTTTAGAGTCCCAATTGCTTCATGTCCATTGACCTCTCTTGCATTTGAGGAGTGAAAGCCATTAAGGGAGCCCTACTGAGTGCCTGTTGACATGTGTGCATTCACATTCTGATAATAAAGAAGAGTTCGGTTTTGAAACATGAAACAAGTCATTATGAGACATTGTGTTTCAGGAACTCAAAGGTTAAACTACTGAGGCCCTGACCCTAAGATTCAAGAGACTGTCCCTAAACTACCCTTTACAGAACCTTGCCTCCAACTAGATACCTTTAACAAGTCCACAGTTTTGACTGGAAATAGTTAAAATCAGCAGTACATGGTATTTCCTAAGTGATATTGACCCCAATGTCCCTTTAGTTCTCTCTGAAAAAGTAAAACTAAATTTCTATGGTTCTTTGATCAATGCAAGGTTATAAAACAGATCAAAGCTAATATGTCTGCAACAGATATCATTTTGTCTGTTTCTTGCTTGATGTTCAAAAGGGTTGCCAAGAGATTTGCTGCAAAGAAAGCATTGAGGAATGAATTTAAGGAGAAAATATTTCCTTCTTTCTATGTTTATAAATTCTCATTTCTTTTTCCATATCCTCACAATCTGAGATGTTTTAATCGAGGACTTTAAAGAAACATAGGGATGGATGTGTTCCTCTTTCCCAGACTAAGTGCCAGTACATGTTGATGCATAATATTTGGGTATCGTTGTGATTTCACTGAACACTTCCAAAGGACGCCCACGTACAGATGTTGATTTACTTTCACACACACCCTTTCTCTTCATGAATTTATTTTTCTTGTTTTGAGAGGGTTAGAATGAGGAGAAGAGAGAGACATGAGGTGAAGTCTTTTTCCCTTATCTGTTTCTTGTTCCCTGAGCATTCACTAGGGATGAGTTGACATGCAACAGTCCCTGAGGACAAGGCTCCCACATCATCTCCAATTTGGTCACCCCTTGGGGGCTGTCCTCCGGGGGATAATGGTCATGAGAAATAATGGAGGAGGAATGTAGTAGACAGAGAAATAACAATTCTTAGAGGACTGTAAGAGTCAGGAGTCTCTTGTCAAATTCTGGGTGTTGCCTGAATCTAAAATGGCATGTATTTACCTATCTTTGTTTTCAGCTGTAAGCTTGAGAAGCCACTTCCCAGAAAACAAGAACATTTCTTTACCTCACCGCATTAGAGTAATTTAAAAAGTGTTAATAATAGCATCACAGCCATCCTCCAGGTTGGGCTACAGCGATCTCTGTATCCTGGCATTCACATTTATGCAGACCCCTCCCATGCCAGATAAGGCTGACTTGTGAAACCAAAAGGAGAGTGCAGAAATGATGGAGCGGGACTTTGAAGGCCAGGTCATAAAAGACATTGTGGCTTCCATCTCTGTACCCTTTGATTACTCTGGGGGAAGTCACTGACATGCCATGAGGACACTTGAGCAGCCCTGCAGAAAGACACACGTCGGGAGGAACGGAACTGAGCCTCCCACCAATAGCCAGTGAGGAACTGAGGCTTCCTGCCAAAGCTCTGTCACTGAGCCGTCTTTGAAGCAGATTCTCCAGTCTCAGCAAAGTTGTCAAGTGACTGCAGTGTTCTCCAACATCTTGACTGCAACCTCATGAGAGACCGCCAAGCCAGAATCACAGAGATAAATAAAAGATTCCTGACCCACAGAGATTTTGAGAAAACAAATTTGTACTGTTTAAAGCTACTAGGTTTTGAGGTGATTTGTTATGCAGCAATAGATAACTAAACAAGGAGGGAAATCTATATGTTAGAACACAAACTGAAAAAAGCATGAAACAAAATAACACCTTCAGTGTAATTTCACCGCCATAAACTACTTGCACATACAAAAAAGAGAGAAAAATATCACCAAAATGTTAATACTTATCATTTGCTGTTGGGACTATTGGGTAAATCATAATCCTTTTTATATTTATAATGTACAAAATATATATAATGTACAAAATATTTTAAAAGTATTTATTTTATTATGGAAAAGATTGAACCTATTCCCATTAGCTTGATAATATGTTGAGGTAATAATATTCTGATAACAATTTTAAAATATGAAATATGGAACTCTGTTTCTGGCATCAGGTCAATTTATACCGAGTTTTTTTTCATGTACCTTTTTGCCTCTAGCTAGATCTGTTTGCAATGTTCATCTAGCTTCAATGATGAACTTAATTATAGAAGAAAATGCCTTGCGTTCTGATGCTGTGTGTGAGGATTAGGCTGCAGTAACTCTGAGCCATCCTGCCTAGATGCCATGATATTATATATCTTATCAGAAAGATGATAATTAAAGTGATGTGAGTGCAAATGTAAATTAAAATTCTTGGCCACTTTTTAAACTATCTGCTGTATTATATTATAGAGGCAGTGAATTACATGATCATTAAAAGATCAAGTCTGTCTCCAACATTTACTACCTGCATAACCTTGGATAAGTTTCTTGCTTATTTTGCACTTCTTTAACCTCATACCTGTCGCAAAGGATTACTATTGCTATTATTATAACCTGGCCTGGTCTTCAGGAAGTGTGATCTATTTTCCTTTGCTTAAAGTTTTTGATGTTCAAAGTTAGAAAGCAGGATCTACAAGACAAATGTTTGAGACACCATAAGATATCACACTATAAATAGGGGTGAGAAATAAGGGAGTGTGTATAAATATTTTGTTTAGGCTTTGCAGTCTCATAGTCCAGAACTCAAGTTCCCACTGTACTGATTATTAATTGTGTGGCATTGGAGAGTGCCATAAGCTCTCTGAGTCTTATTTGTTTCATCAGTAATAAGAATATATGGACTACCTCATAGGGCTGTTTTAAGAATTGAATAAGATAACAAAGGTGAAAGGAGCATAGTTCCCTGTATATAACAAGTACAAAACACATACTAGTTTCCCCCTTTTGTCCTCCCTTTTCCTCATTCTCTGTGTATTGGATGGGAGTCAGGGGGAAAAGAGAAAATTAGCAGGAATGAAAATGAGAAGATGAGTTAATGTGAAAAAAATTGTCAATACATCACTGAGTTATTATTCTATTTTGTTAACCCAAAAAGGAACATAATAATAATAACAAACTTATTAGACCTTACCTCATTAATCTCACCATGGCATATTAAACTGCCTGGTAGAAATGTCACACCTACTATTCACAAAAGCAATTATTACTGCATATAATTTGGAGGTATTCTGAAAATTCCCTGCTAGAAATTCCTTGTTAGAAAGAGTTCACAACGCTGTAACACTCACAAATCAGATAATGGTAAGTCATAAGATGTCAAATCTATCCCTGTCATGAAGAAACAGGAATATCTTTATAAGGTTAATTTTGGGTCTCTATAACTCTGTCAAGATAGTGGCACGTAGACATTTCGCATCCTTAGGACCTCAGGAATTGCTGAATAGCACAGAAATCCAACATATTGCATAGGCTTCCATGACACAGTTTTAGGTGTCCAGTATTGAATTTTAAGCAAGCTGAGAATTTCTGATCTTGATCTTGATGTACAAGACAGTTTGTCTACCAAGTATAGTGATTTCCTGAAAGCTTAATGTTTCCTTTTCATTTTACTAATGTTACTGTTGGTTGTTTAGAATATTTAATTAATGATCTTTAAAAAGCTGCTTATGCCCTGGGGCTTTAAAAACAAAAGAAATAGTTTTTTAAAAATCCAAACAAAAAATTAATTGATTAAAATAGCTGTTGCAATCATTATCCTAACTATCAACTGGGAATATTTTAACACGCAAAGAAGTCAGCAATAAAACAGTTTCCTGAATTGTACTAGGCCTATGAGACTTCTCAAAGTCCCTCTGTCCCTTTCCTAAGGCATGCTTTCATAACATGACTTGCTGCATGGTTTTAATGAAAATTATAGCAATCACTCTTTTTGGAAGAAAAAAACAAAAGGAAGGAAAGGACAGAAAGAAAAGAGAGAGGAAGCGAAGAATGAAATAGGACACAGAGAAAAAACTAGTTATAGTCTTACAGACCAAATGTAGGTTTTACTTTGCCAATTTCGACTTTTTAAAATTTGTGTAATTTCAAGAACATAAAGAAAGAAAACTCACAGATAAAGAAAGAACATAGTCATAGATGTGAGCTGTCCCTTTTTTTTCCTACCCACCTTCTCTTTAATCCAGCATCTTTCTTTTTAGTGTGTAGTTATCTTAGTTGAAGGAGAAGAATAATAATACGTATTTAAGGATATATTAAGTACTTACTTTTTTCTCAAATCCTTTCACTCAATATATACAAGACTGCATACTGGGTTTTATTACCCCATGTTACAGCTGAAGAAGCCAGAGGAAATGAACCTGGGGCTTGCACAATATTGCTTAGGACTTGAAGCGATCTTGTCTGATTTAAATTCTTGGTCTTTTCACTGTGTATGCTAGTCAACCAGCTGCTTGGACCTCGGTCATTTAGTCTACTCCTTTTCAACATTGCTATTAAGGGGTCAGCTTTAGTGTTCTATGTTTGTTTTACAGGTTTCCCTCTCTACCCCTGTGCTGATGTCACACTGCCTTATTTGCTATAAGGCTTACAAGTTTCAGATAAATTTGTTTTATTTTTTGAAGTTAAATTTTAAATGAATGATTTAATTTATTTAATGGGTACAAGTCCACTAAGGTTTTCTATATTTTCTTGATTCAGTATAGTAATTTATAATGTTATAGAAATTTTCATTTCACCTGACTCATCAAATGAGATGCCAAAAGCTGTGCACAGTATTTCTCCCTTTTTGAAATTGTTTCCTTTGTCTTGGTTGGTCCACTTTTCATTTCTAATATTGCTTACTTTTGCTCTCTATCTCTTTTTAATCAGTCTTGCAAAGATTTGTACATTTTTTTAGTTGTTCAAAGAATCACATATTGGAGTCTGTATAATGTAACTTTTTTCTATTTCATTATTTCCTTCCTTCTACATTCTTTTGACTTCTTGTTTTTCCTTTTTTGAGTTTTTTTAAGTTGAATGCTTAGCTCACTATTGTTAGCCTATACTTATAAGCATTTTAGACTGCAAATTTCCAACAAATTACTGCATTAGCTTTACACAGCATGTTTAACTAATATATTTCTTACTGTCATCTATGTCTGTTTCTTATAAATAGAATCTAAATGATTCCTTCTCTTTTGTCCAATCATATATTCTCTACCTCCAATTGAGTATTTAGTCCTTTTATTTTTATTGTATTGTAATAATTGACATCTTGTGTTTAAATCTACTACCTTGGGTTTTTTTCCCTCCTTGTTCCATTTATTCTTTATTCATCCATCCCTGCTTTCTTTGGAATTAATTGGGAATTTTTAGGATTTCATTTTATTTCCTCTATTGTTTTGGGGTTTTTTTGGTTAAAATTCTTTGCAGTTTTAATGGCTACTTATGATTAAAATGTTCATTCTTATTTTAGCATAGTCTAACTTAAAAAAGACATACTACTCCCTGAGCAAGATAAGAATCTTACATAATTCCATTTCTATAGAGATACATCTACCCCATCAAAATGTTAGCAACTTAAAACAAGAATGACATTGATTTTCCATATCCTGTTCATCAGTAACTTGGAGTACTCAACTGGGCAGTTCCTCTATTCACTGTGATATTGGTTTGGCCATTCAAATGGCTGAATTCAGCTGTGAGTGCCTCTCATTCCTCAGGCTATGTCTCAACATAACCTCTAATCATTCAGTAGTCTAATCATATGTCATTATAATATTGAGCAGGACTCCATGAAGAAGCATTCTAAGAGGACAAGGCCCTATGTACCAGCTCCAATAAAGCTTCTGCTTATGTCATGCTTGTACATTGGTCAGAGAAAGAAACATGGTTATGCCAAGAGTGAATGTGGGAGGGGACTGCATAAGGGCATTAGTTTCGGGAAGATGGTAAATTGGGGGCCATTAGTATACAAAACACAAGGATAACTAAATTGGGGGATCACTGATGTATGTGAATACAGACCTACAAAAAAGGGCTTTAATATTTACCCAAATATTCACTCTTTCTGATATTCTTTATTTCTCATTGTAGAGTCAAGATTTTGTATGGTAATGTTTTCCTTCCACCTGAAGAATTGCCTTTAATATTTCTTAAAGTGCAGGTCACTAGAAACAATTTATCTCTCTTTTTTTCTGTTTGAAATTATCTTTATTTTGCCTTAACATTTGAAGGACATTTTCACTGGATATATATTTGTAGTTGAATGTTTTTCTGTGTGTTTGTTTCAGTTTTCTATAGCACTTTAAAAAAAAAAGTTATTCCATTGTTTTCTAGCCAATATTGTTTCTTTGTACTTATCCTTTGTAGAGTTTAGTGATCTTCTTGAGTTTGTGAGCTGAAGTTTTGATCAGGTTTAGTAAGTTCTTGGCTGTCTCTTCAAATATTTATTCTGCCCCTTTCTCTTTTTCTCTGCTTTTCACTCCTATTGCCAACTTTTTGGGTAAGTGAATATTTTTTCCCTCCAGTCCTGCCCCAAGCTTTCTGCCAGTTTGGAGATATCTCTTCCCTACTGCCCTATCTCTGGTTTGGGAGGCAGTTGTCATATCTTTTGAAACCCAAAATGCATAGGTAATATTTCCTGCAGATTTCTTGCCCTGCCCCAGCTTTACATAGATAAAAATCCAGAAGATCACAGAGGGGTTTCTCTCAGTTCTCCTGCTCACCCCATCATTTTGTAAGTAAAAGCAGAGATGGCCCCAGATGGATTTCTCCCAGCCCTCCAGCTGTGTATCCTGTCTTCTACAGGTAAAAATCAATAGTATCTTTTATAGATGTCTCTGTCTTGTACCATGTCTTCAGAGGATGGCTGAATCATACTTGGGCAAAGCCTCAAGACTGATCCCTCTCAGTTTTCCTTTCCTGCTCACAGCTTTTACCACAATGTCCTCATGTGTTTAGGGAAGGCCCATTGAAAAAGGTTGTCAAGTGGGCATAGAGTTGATAAAAGATCATTTAAAGTTCCGCTGAGACCTGGAGCCCAGATCTTGGTTTTTAAATATTAATACCTGCGAAAAGGAAGTTGAACTCCTTGGAAAAATTCTAATTTCATGGCTGGGGCTATGATATTTAAAATAAACCTGGAATACCTCGGTGAGCCCAAAAGTAACCAATTGTTCAAGGAATGACAGGGCTATATCAGAAGGATAACAGGAGTCAACTTGAAGGGCTTCCCAATAACCAGATGTGGGTCATTTTAAGCATCAAAATAAATAATGGTTGTAATGTATTGTAACTCATAGAATAAAATAGAATCTATAAGATCAAGCTGATGTAAATAATTAAAGAGGAGAAAGCAAGGGCAGTTCTTCCTTAGAGTAAAATCCCATGCAACAAAATAGGCAGAAATGTTGGAATTAAAAAATTACTAATTGGCAACCACGATAGCAATAAACGTTTGAAGCAAAAAGATCATAAATAGATGTGAAAATTAGTGGGTGAAAGTTTGATGAATAATGGGAAAGTTATATAAACCCAAAATATCTCTCCACAAGATACAAATTAATTAAAGAAAAAAGTAGTAACTTAATAGTGGAGAAAACCTGGTAGACACCATTTTAAACAAGTGACCAAAGTTAATATCACTGATAATGAGATAACTAGGTGTCATATGCCTTCTGATATAATGCCCAGAGAAGTGCACACCATTTCCATTGTATTTCTGCCAAAATACATATCCTGAATCTAATCATGAGGAAATACTAGACAAAGTCAAACTGAGCATCATTCTACAAAATAAATGATCTGTACACTTCAAAAATGTCAAGATCATGAACAAAAACACAGTGATGAAGCGACCCAGCTGAAAGAGACATGACAATTAAATGCAACATGTGACCTTGGATTTGATAATGAATTTTTTAAAAAATCATTTTTTTCTTTAAAGGACCTCATTGGTACTATTCACAAAATTTGAGTTAAAACTTTAAATGATATATTAGTACTGTATTAATGTTAATTTCCTGATTTTGACCATTGAATTTCACTACACTACAATGCCCTTGTTTTTTAGAAAATGCAGTGAAGTATTTAGGGGTAAAACAGTAGTATGATGGTAACATATATTAAACAGTTAACTATTGCCACAAAAAAAACAAACAACTCAATCAAAAATTGGACAGAAGACCTAAATAGGCATTTCTCCAAAGAAGACATACAGATGGCCAACAGGCATGTGAAAAGATGCTCAACATTGCTAATTATTAAAGAAATGTAGATCCAAACTAAAATGACGTATCACCTCATACCAGTCAGAATGGCCATCATCAAAAAGTCTACAAATAATAAATGATGGAGAGGGTGTGGAGAAAAGGAAACCCTCTTACACGGTTGGTAGGAAGGTAAATTGGTACAGCCACTATGGAGAATAGTATGGAGGTTCTTTTAAAAACTAAAAATAGAGTTATCATATGATCCAGCAATTCCACTCCTGGGCATATATCTGGAAAAGACGAAAACTCCAATCTGAAAAGATACACTCACCCCAATGTTCATTGCAGCACTATTTACAATAGCCACGACATGGAAGCAAACTAAGTGTCCATCAACGAATGAACAAAGATGTGGTATATATATATATATATATATATATATATATATATATATATATACACACACACAATGGACTATTACTAGGTCATAAGAAAAAATGAAATAATACCATTTGCAGCAACATGGATGGATCTAGAGATTTTCATACTAAGTGAAGTAAATCAGAAAGAGAAAGACAAATACTGTATGATATCACTTATGTGTGGAATCTAAAAGAAATGATACAAATGAACTTATTTACAAAAGAGAAATATACTCACAGACATAGAAAACAAATTTATGGTTACCAAAGGGAACAGGGGGTATAAATTAGGAGATATATATATATATATAACTGAATCACTTTGATGTACACCTGAAAGTAACATAACATTGTAAATCAACTATACATCAATGAATTTTTTTAAAAAGATGGCTAATGCCCACAGAAAGACTAACTTAAAGCCTGACATTTAGGTTATTTCCTCTAAGAACTAACAAATTAAAAGTTTCAGGCCTAACTCTTATAAACACTTAAGACCTACAGTTAAAACCAAAGATGCAAAACACGTTAATGTCCTAAGACTAAAGTAGACTTTTGTAATAGCATGAATCCAGTTCCCATGTTTTTTTTAGCTACAAGAGGCAAGATACGAAGAGTTTACCTTCCATATTCTCACCTGGCAGCTACTATCATTTTTCATCTCCTGAATTTCACTTATAACATGAGGAGTTTACTAGAAAGCTATACACCTTGAATGATTTGTGACTTACGAGTGACCTCAGGAAGAATGTTATCATAAATGATCCTGTCATTCAAAATGACTATTTTTTTAATTTTAGATTTTAGCTAATGCCTAAGAAATGGTCTCTTTTTCATACCTAATGGTCTTGCTTATAAATTCTGTCATGAGTCTTTTGAAATGTACACCTGGTTTCTCAACCACAAAATGTGAACTGTTTCACCTACCAGTAAGTAATATTTTTAAAGATTTGTATTAAACTCTTACAATCACATGTCTGTATAACCTGTAGTATAATTGGATTATATACAGTATTCCTGAGAGTGAGGTGTGAAAGAAATCTGATGAAACTCGAGGTCAATTGCAAATTAGCATCGGTACTTAAAATGCAGATTCCGTTCTTGGTTAATCCAGTGATCTGTTTGCTACTCATAATGTATCTTTCAGTTGGATCACTATGGCCCAAAGTAACTTTTTCTTAGAGCGAGTGCAACAATGTGTAGGGACAATACACACAGACACACAGACGCACACCCCTTCTAAGATCATTCAAATATGCCAGTTGAAGGTAGGAAGCCTTCAGTTGGTACCTGTGCCAGAGAGAATGATTGAGGGGGAAGAGAGATGCCTAACATAGAAATTCTTCAGTGAGTAAAGGGGAATTAATGAAAGTAGGAATCTCAACATTTTTTAAGTCTTTAATCAACAAGAGAGAAGAAAGTAACACATCTTCCGAGTAAAGTCACCCCCACAATCTGTGGCCATCACTATAGCCACAGTTATAGGTAAAGTTATAAATAGAGTTGTCAGAAGTTACAACAAAAATTTCATGCATAAGTGTTTGGCAAACTTCACAGAAATGTTTTATTTATCCAATGTCTATTCAATAAAGCTTAAAAACCTTTAAATAAAACCATGGGTATTGCAACTAATATAGGTATTTAGAAATCATGTGAACAATTTAAACAGTTTAAGTCTCTGAGATTTTCATTCTTTTTTTAATTGAAAAATTGTTGATTTACAATGTTGTGTTAGTTTCTGGTGTATAGCAAAATGATTCAGTTTCATATATATATGAAACTTTTCCATTATGGCTTATTGCAGGATATTGAACACAGTTCCCTTTGCTCTACAGTAAGATGTTGTTTATCTCTGAGATTTTCAAATGATAAAAACAATTCATATTGCACTTAGCACAATGTTTTCTTAATTTACAAAATTTTGCTATAGTCTGGTATTTCTATCTTTGGAGAGGTAATTTTTTAGAGCAATATTTCAGATAGAGTAGAAAATCATATATGAAAATGCCTGCATGTTTTTCGTACTTGCTCTTCATCATTCATGAGGAAGGCTTATTTCTCTCCATCACACTGCATTACAGCAGTGTTGACTCATTTTTTTTCTCACCCTCCATATTGTGAGTTCTTAAGGACAAAACATATGAATATCTATGCTTGGCATAAAATAAGTGCTTAATAAATATTGAATAAAGAATTGAATGAGCGTATTGACACCTCTGACATACATCAACATAATTTGCTCTTTAATTTGTTTTTACCTACAGTTAAATTTACAAAAATGTGTCTACTCACATCAAGTATGGCTTGTTACCAATAGGAAACATTTTTTTTCCTTTGGGTTATCTATATCTTTAATGATATTTACTTACAGTCTATTGATTTAGAATTTTACAGAGCATTTAGGTGAAGTAAGTCTGAGATGACAGCTCATGAATTAGTTGTTCAGTCTAGTTTCCATGAATCTAAATGGCTTTTTTTATGTTTGATTTTGTTGATTGGATAGTTTGTTCATTTGTTTATTTTGTAAATCAACTTTATTGGTTTAATTTATACTAAAAAAGTACCCATTTTTAATATACAGTTTGCTGAATTTTGACTAATGGATACACTACTGTAAACACTGCCCCATTAAGATATATAACATTTTCATCATTCTAAAAAAGTTTTCTGTTTATTACAGGTAAACCATGCACACACACAGATGCACGTACACATCCTGGCTGGTTAGCAATAGGCAGCCAGTAACCTGATTTCTGTCACTGTAATTTCATTTTGCCTGTTTTAAACTTCATATAAATGGAATCATAAACTATGAATTTTTTATATCTGGCTTCTTTTGTTAGCATAATAGTTTACCCCTCTCTACCCCTGCTTCCAACCTGTTTCCTTTATCATTAACATCTAGTATTAGTGTGGTATATTTGTTTCAATGGATGAACTAATATTGATACATTGGTATTAACTAAAGTCCATAGTTTATATTAGGGTTCACTCTTTATGATGTACATTCCATAGGTTTTGACAAATGTATAATGACGTGTACCCACCATTACTGTATCATATGAAATAGTTTCACTGCCCTTAAACTCCCCTGCACTGCAACAATCTCTCTCTCCTTACCTCCCTGAATATACCTGGCAACCACTGATTTTTACTGTCTTCATAGTTTTGCTTTTTCCAGAATGTGATATTTTTGGAATCAAACAGTATGTACCCTTTTTAGACTGCCTTGTTTCACTTAGCAATATGCATTTAAAGTTCCTTCTTGTCTTTGTAGCTTGATAGTTCCTTTTTTATTGATGACTGATTTTTCATTGTATGGATGTGCCACTCTTTGTTTATCAATTCATCTACCAAAAGCAGTTCAGGTGTTTTTAATGATGAATGCTATTTCATTGCATGAATTAATATGTCTACATATTCACCTATTAATAGATATTTGAATTGATTTTAATTTGGGGTTATGATGATAAAGCTGCTAGGAAGTTTTTATGGTCATATGTTGTCATTTTTCTTGCATACTTACCTCAGAGTGAAATTGCTATCACATTTAATTTTAGCCATTTTAGCAGGTATATAATAATTTGATATTGTAGAATTAATTTGAATTTCTTTAATGACTAATGATGTTTGAGTATGTTTAATATGCTTATTGACCATTCATATTTCTGCTTTTTTATGTGTGTGTGTAAGCCTTTTGCCTGTTTTTAATTGGGTTGACTTTTTCTTAGTATTGAGCTGTATAGGATATATAGTGAACATTTTTTCCCAGTCTATGGCTTCATCTTTCATTTTTTTGAAAAGCAAAGCTTTTAATTTTTGTGAAATCCAGTTTACTTTTTTTTCATGTTTAGTGTCCTCCATGTTCTAAGAAATATCTGCCAATTTCAACATTACAAAGATTTTCTTATATGTTTTCTTCTAGAGGATTGTTAGCTTTGGCATTTACACTGAAGTCTATTCATTTTGAATTAAATTTTTATTTAGTATGAAGTAAAGATTGAGGTTGATTTTTTTTCCATATTGATTTCCAATTTTCTAGTACTCATTGTTGCAAATTCTCAAACTGAATTACCTTAGAACACCTGCTGGAAAGAAATTGATCATATATGTATTGGCCCATTTCTGAACTATTTCTTCTGTTTCATTGATCTGTATGTCATATGCCAATACTAGTTGCCATGATGACTGTCCTTTATATGTAGTATAATTCAAAAACGTTGTTCCTTTTTAAAAGCAATTTTGCTTCTTCTAAGTCCATTACATTTCCATATAAATTATATAATTAGCTTATCAAAAATCTACAGTGTAGCTTGCTGGGATTTTGTTTTGGATGGAGTTGAATGTATCAATCAATTTGGGGAGAATTGATATTTTAATGACACAGTTCTTTATTTCATGGACAGTTAGATCTTTAATTTCTCTTTTGCAGTTTTTAGTGTTTAAGTTGTGCACATATTTCATTAAATATATTACTAAAGTATCTCATAGTTTTGATGTTATGGAAATATTATTTTCTTTTTATTTTGCAATTGTCTGCTGAAAGTATACATAGAAATGCAGTTGATGAATGTAAGTTGACTTTGCATCCTAGAAAGTTTTTAAATTAACTTATAGTTTTTTGTAAATATTCCTTAGGATTTCTATAAACAGTGATGTTCTCTGTGAAAATATATAGTTTCCTGTTCTTTTATATCTGGTTACTTTTATTTTTTTCCCCTGCCTTATTGTACTAGTTAAGACTTCCAGTACAGTGTTGAATAGATATGGTAAAAGTTGACATCATTGGTTTGTTCCTGATCTTAGGGACAAATTATTGTCTCTCCCCATTAAGCATTTTAGGGAGCAAGGATATCCAGGTACCAAACCCAAGTGAGGATTCCCAACATGTAAACAATGGCAAAGAGTATAACAATGCCAACCACCAGAAGTAGGAGCCCATATACTCAATCTGCTGCATTTTCTATAGGTTCAGAGTTGCTAAGGAGTACTCAACACACAATCAGTGGTAGGAACAATGCTTTACTAACTGAAAGGAGAGAATAGACACAGCAAGATCAGCATCTGCAGTGTTTACCGGTCTCACATGGTCGGTGGGCTCCTCCAAATAGCTGATGTAGGGCAATGGACTGCACACACCACTTTTGTGCTACAGGCAAGACCCCGTTTCCCTCCTGGTGGATATACTGGTGGAGATGGCCAGGTATCATATAACGTACATACTTAAGCAATACAAGAAAGTCCACTACATATCCAGAACAAGGGGAAAGTTTCTTCTACTAAGGAAAAAGAATCTGGGCTAAGTGACAACTTGGTATCCAGTTTCCATACAAGGGATTGTTCCCGGCCCAGTGCACTGATTAGGCAATTCCTGAGAGGGGCGGCAGGTCACAGGATGACTGCTTCTCCTACGTATTTCTTTCTTTTTTTTTTGTGGGGTACGCGGACCTCTCACTGTTGTGGCCTCTCCCGTTGTGGAGCACAGGCTCTGGACGCGCAGGCTCAGCGGCCATGGCTCACAGGCCCAGCCACTCCGCGGCATGTGAGATCTTCCCGGACCGGGGCACGAACCCGTGTCCCCTGCATTGGCATGCGGACTCTCAACCACTGCGCCACCAGGGAAGCCCATCCTACGTATTTCTTAAGTTTCCTTAGTAAAAGGTTATCTATAGGTTTATTTGTAAATATCTTTCATCAAGTTAAAAATGTTTACTTCTACACCTAGTTTGCTAAGAGTTTTATTGGGAATGAGTATTGAATTTTGTCAAATGCATTCTTGCTTCTTTTGAGATAATCATATGGATTTTCTTACTAATTATGTCATACTGAATTACATTGATTGATTTTTGAAAGTTGAACCAGCCTTGCATTTCCAGGATAAATCTCATTTGATCTTGATTTATTTTCTTTTTTGTATATTGCTGAATTTAATTTGATGACATTCATTAAGATGTTTTTTATCTTGGTTCTGAAACGATATGAGATTGTTCTCTTTTCTTCCTCCTCCTACCCAGTTCTTCTTTTGAAATGCCTCTTTCTGATTTTGGTGTTAGGGTAATGCTAGCCTCATAAAATGAGTTGTGCAGTGTTTCTTCTCTATTTTATGAAAAAGTCTGTTGAAGATTGCCATTATTTTGTCTTTAAGTGATTGATAGATTTCACCAGTGACACCACTGGGCCTGGGTTTTTCTTATGTGAAAGTTTCTTATTACAAACACAGTATTTTTAACAGATAGAAAATTATTCTGATTTTCTATTTCTTATATTTGTTTCAATAATTTAAGTTTTTCCAAAAAACTCACTTATTTCTTCTAAGTTATAGAATTGTTAGCATAAGTTTGTTCATAATATTCCCTTTTACATGTAATATTTCTAGTGATGACTCCTCATTTGTTTAAATACATGATCTGTCTCTTCCTCTCTCTCTCTCTCTGGCTTAGTCAACTAGAGTTTATCCACTTTATTAATCTTTTTAATGACCCAGTTTGTTGTTTCATCGATTTTCCCTGTTATTTGTCCATTTTAAATTTTATTAATTTCTGCTTTTGTCTTTATTATTCTCTTCCTTCTCTTGATACTTACTTTGCACATAATTTACTCTTCTTTTTCACCTTCTTAAGTGGAAGCTGAAAAACTGATTTTAAACTTTCTATTTTTTCTTATGTAAGTAATAGAAGTTTTAAATTTCTCTTTAAACACTATTTTAGTTGTGTCTCACAAACTTTGACATAGTGTATTTTCATTTCATTCCATTTAGAATGTTTTCTATTTTTTTTTCCAGATTTTTTTCTTTGCCTATGGGTTAAATAAATGTGGGTTAATTTCCAAATCTGTTATCTCACTGCTAGTAAATTTTAATTTCATCCAGTTAGGATCAGAGAGCATACTCTGTATTGTATCAAAACTTTTATATTTATTGAGGCTTGTTTTATGTCCTAAGGTATGGTCTTTCTTGGTTAATGTTCTATGTATACTTTAAAATTTTGAGTATTCTGTGCATTTCGTTATACTGCTATGTAACTTTGAATTTAGTCAACGCTGTTCAAGGCAACTATATTCCTGCTGGTTTCCAATCTACTTGTTCTGTAAGTTACTGAAAGATATTGTTGTAATTTTCTACTATATTTGTATCTATTTCATTTTTAGTTCCATAAGGTTTTGCTTTAATTTTTTAAATTCTGTTATTCATTTCATACACATTTAAGATGGTTTTGTCTTCTTGATGAATTGACCACTTTATTATTATGAAAAGTACCTTTCTGAGTCTTTCTAATATATATTCTTTGTAATATTTTTTGTATTGAAATCTATTTTGTCTGATATTAGAATAGCCACTCCTACTTTTTTATGATTGTTTATATGGTATACAACTTTTCCTTCCTTTACTTTTATCTATATGTATATTTAGAGTAGTTTCTTGTAAAAGCATATAGTTGAGTATTTTTTTAACAAATTTGAAAATTGCTGGCTTTTTATTCATGTTTAGATCATTTACACTCCATGAAATTATGAAGGAACTTGAGATTAAATCTTCCTTTTAATACTTTTTAATTTATCTTACCTTTTATTATTTTTTTCTTTTTGTTCCTCCATTCTTGACTTCTTTTGGTTTAATTGAGCATATTTTAGTTTTCTATTAGATCTCCTTATTAACTGTTTTTTTAATTTATTTAGTGTTCTACAGTTTACAATATGGAATTTTACCTGTTACAACCTTCCCTCAGAATATATTAAATTACTTCACATATATGTAAGAACCTCACAATCATATACTTCTGTTTTTATACTCCTATTCTTTGTTCTTTCTCCGTTACATATTTTTTCTACATTTTTTATAAACATGTCAATATACTAATATTTTTGCTTTAAAAGTCAATTATCTCTTAAAATAAGAAAATAGTCTTTTATTTTTCAAAATATTTATAACTCCTAGCAATCTGTTTTCCATAAATCCATCCATTTTTCCTAGCTATTTACAGAAGAATAGCAGATGTGGTACCAGTTACTCAACTGTTCCTAGAAAAAGAAATTCACAGATGTTTTCATTTTAATTTGAAAGTTTTAAATTTTTAAATTTTAAATAAATATCTTCGAGGAACTATAAATCACTTCACAGTCTCAGGTCTACTAAAATCTGTAGAAGACAACCAAGGAAGGAGCCTCCAAATAGCATAGCATTTATTTATTTATGTATTTATTAATTTTTAGCATCTTTATTGGTGTATAATTGCTTTACAATGGTGTGTTAGTTTCTGCTTTATAACAAAGCGAATCAGCTATACATAAACATATATCTCCATATCTCTTCCCTCTGTGTCTCCCTCCCTCCCTCCCACCCTCCTTATCCCACCCCTCTAGGTGGTCACAAAGCACCGAGCTGATCTCCCTGTGCTATGCTGCTGCTTCCCACTAGCTATCGATTTTACATTCAGTAGTGTATATATGTCCATACCACTTTCTGACTTTGTGCCAGCTTATCCTTCCCCCTCCCTGTGTCCTCAAGTCCATTCTCTAGTAGGTCTGTATCTTTATTCCCATCCTGCCCCTAGGTTCTTCATGACCTTTTTTTTTTTTTTTTAGATTCCATATATATGTGTTGGCATACAGTATTTGTTTTTGTCTTTCTGACTTACTTCACTCTGTATGACAGACTCTAGGTTCATCCACCTCACTACAAAAAACTCAATTTCATTACTTTTTATGGCTGAGTAATATTCCATTGTATATATGTGCCACATCTTCTTTATCCGTTCATCTGTCGATGGACACTTAGGTTGCTTCTATGTCCTGGCTATTGTAAATAGAGCGGCAATGAACATTGTGATATATGACTCTTTTTGAATTATAGTTTTTCAGGGTATATACCCAGTAGTGGGATTGCCAGTTCTATGTTTAGTTTTTTAAGGAACCTCCATACTGTTGCTCATAGTGGTTGTATCGATTTACATTCCCACCAATAGTGCAAGAGAGTTCCCTTGTCTCACTCCCTCTCCAGCATTCATTGCTTAGAGATTTTTTGATGATGGCCATTCTGACTGGTGTGAGGTGATACCTCATTGTAGTTTTGATTTGCATTTCTCTAATGATTAGTGATGTCAAGCATCCTTTCATGTGTTTGTTGGCAATATGTATAACTTCTTTGGAGAAATGTTTTCTGCCCATTTTTTGGATTGGGTTGTTTGCTTTTCAAATTGATATTTGATATTGAGCTGCATGAGCTGCTTGTAAATTTTGGAGATTAATCCTTTGTCAGTTGCTTCATTTGAAAATATTTTCTCCCATTCTGAGGGTTGTCTTTTGGTCTTGTTTATGGTTTCCTTTGCTGTGCAAAAGCTTTTAACTTTCATTAGGTCTCATTTGTTTATTTTTGTTTTTATTTCCATTTCTCTAAAAGGTGGGTCAAAAAGGATATTGTTGTGATTTATGTCATAGAGTGTTCTGCCTATGTTTTCCTCTAAGAGTTTATAGTGTCTGGCCTTACATTTACGTCTTTAATCCATTTCAAGTTTATTTTTGTGTATGGTGTTAGAGAGTGTTCTAATTTCATTCTTTTACATGTAGCTGTCCAGTTTTCACAGCATCACTCATTGAAGAGGCTGTATTTTCTCTATTGTATATTTTTGCCTCTTTTATCAAAAATAATGTGACTATATGTGTGTGGGTTTATTTCGGGCTTTCCATCCTGTTCCATTGATCTATATTTCTGTTTTTGTGCCAGTACCAAACTGTCTTGGTTATTGTAGCTTTGTAGTATAGTCTGAAGTCCGAGAGCTTAATTCCTCCAGCTCCATTTTTCTTTCTCAAGATTGCTTTGGCTATTCGGGGTCTTATGTGTTTCCACAAAAATTGTGAATTTTTTTGTTCTAGTTCTATGAAAAAATGCCAGTGGTAGTTTGATTGGGATTGCATTAAATCTGTAGATTGCTTTCAGTAGTATATTCATTTTCACTATGTTGATTCTTCCAATCCAAGAACATGGTATATCTCTCCACCTGTTTTTATCATATTTAATTTCTTTCATCAGTGTCTATAATTTTCTGCATACAGGTCTTTTGGCTCCTTAGGTAGGTTTATTCCTAGGTATTTTATTGTTTTTGTTGCAATGGTAAATGGGAGTGTTTCCTTAATTTCTCTTTCAGATTTTTCATCATTAGTGTATAGGAACGCAAGAGATTTCTGTGTATGAATTTTGTATCCTGCTATGTTACCAAATTCATTGATTAGCTCTAGTAGTTTTCTGGTGGCATATTTAGGATTCTCTATGCATAGTATCATGTCATCTGCAAATAGTGACAGCTTTACTTCTTTTCAGATTTGAATTCTTTTATTTTGTTTTCTTCTCTGACTGCTGTGGCTAACACTTCCAAAATAATGTTGAATAAGAGTGGTGAGAGTTGGCAGCCTTGTCTTTTTCCTGATATTAGTGGAAATGCTTTCAGTTTTTCACCATTATGGACAATGTTGGCTGTGGGTTTGTCATATATGTCCTTTATTATGTTGAACAAAGTTCCCTCTATGCCTACTTTCTGGAGGGTTTTTATCATAAATGGGTGTTGAATTCTGTCAAAACTTTTTTCTGCATTTATTGAGATGATCATATGATTTTTATTCTTCACTTTGTTAATATGGTGTATCACACTGATTGATTTGCATATATGGAAGAATCCTTGCATTCCTGGGATAAAGCCCACTTGATCATGGTGTATGATCCTTTTAATATGCTGTTGGATTCTGTTTGCTAGTATTTTGTTGAGGATTTTTGCACCTATGTTCATCAGTGATATTGGCCTGTAGTTTTCTTTTTTTGTGTAGTTTTGGTATCAGGGTGATGGTAGCCTCTTAGAATGAGTTTAGGAGTATTCCTCCCTCTGCTATATTTTGGAAGAGCTTGAGAAAGATAGACAGTAGCTCTTCTCTAAATGTTTGATAGAGTTTGCCTTGAAATCTTCTGGTCCTGGGCTTTTGTTTGTTGGAGGATTTTTTTTTTTTTTAACATCTTTATTGGGGTATAATTGCTTTACAAAGTTGTGTTAGTTTCTGATTTATAACAAAGTGAATCAGTTATACATATACATATGTTCCCATATCTCTTCCCTCTTGTGTCTCCCTCCCTCCCACCAGTTGGAGGATTTTTAATCATAGTTTCAATTACAGTGCTTGTGATTGGTCTGTTTATATTTTCTATTTTTTCCTAGTTCAGGTTCAGAAGGCTGTGCTTTTCTAAGAATTTTTCCATCTCTTCCAGGTTGTCCATTTTATTGGCATATAGTTGCTTGTAGTAATTTCTCATGATCCTTTGTATTTCTACAGTGTTAGTTGTTACTTCTCCTTTTTCATTTCTAATTCTATTAATTTGAGTCTTATCGCTTTTTTTCTTGATGAATATGACTAATGGTTTATGAATTTTGTTTATCTTCTCAGAGAACCAGCTTTTAGTTTTATTGACCTTTGCTATTGTTTCATTCATTTCTTTTTCATTTACTTCTTATCTGATCTTTATGATTTCTGTCCTTCTGCTAACTTTGGAATTTTTTTGTTCTTCTTTCTCTAATTGTTTAGGTGTAAGGTTAGGTTGTTTATTTGAGATGTTTCTTATTTCTTAATGTAGGATTGTATTGCTATAAACTTCCCTCTAAAAACTACTTTTGCTGCATCCCATAGGTTTTGGGTCATTGTGTTTTCATTGCCATTTGTTTCTAGGTACTTTTTGACTTCCTCTTTGATTTCTTCAGTGATATCTTGGTCATTAAGTAGTATATTGTTTAGCCTCCATGTTTGTATTTTTTACAGATTTTTTTTTCCTGTAATTGATATCTAGTCTCATAGCACTGTGGTCAGAAAAGACACTTGATAGGATTTCAATATTCTTAAATTTATCTAGGCTTAATTTGTGACCCAAGATATGATCTATCCTGGAGATTCTTCCATGAGCACTTGTGAAGAAAGTGTATTCTGTTGTTTTTGGATGGAATGTCCTAAAAATATCAAGTAAGTCCATCTTGTTTAATGTATCATTTAAAGCTTGTGTCTCCTTATTTATTTTCATTTTGGATGATCTGTCCTTTGGTGAAAGTGGGATGTTTAAGTCTGCTACTGTGATTGTGTTACTGTTGATTTCCCCTTTTATGGCTGTTAACATTTGACTTATGTATTGACGTGCTCCAATGTTTGGTGCATAAATATTTACAATTGTTATATCTTCTTCTTGGATTGATCCCTTGATCATCATTTAGTACACTTCTTTGTCTCTTGTAATAGTCTTTATTTTAAAGTCCATTTTGTCTGATACAAGAATTGCTACTCCAGCTTTCTTTTGTTTTCCATTTGCATGGAATAACTTTTTCCATCTCCTCACTTTCATTCTTTCTGTGTCCCTAGGTCTGAAGTGGGTCTCTTGTAGACAACATATGTATGGGTCTTGGTTTTGTATCCATTCAACCACTCTATGTCTTTTGGTTGGAGCATTTAATCCATTTATATTTAAGGTAATTATCGATATGTATGTTCCTATTCCCGTTTTCTTAATTGTTTTGGTTTGTTTATGTAGTTGTTTTCCTTCTATTGTGTTTTTTGCCTAGAGAAGTTCCTTTAGCATTTGTTGTAAAGCTGGTTTGGTGGTGCTGAATTCTCTTAGCTTTTGCTTGTCTGTAAAGGTTTTAATTCCTCCAACAAACCTGAATGAGATCCTTGCTGGGTAGAAGAATCTTGGTTGTAGGCTTTTCCCTTTCATCACTTTAAATATGTCCTGCCACTCCCTTCTGGCTTGCAGAGTTTCGGCTGAAAGATCAGCTGTTAACCTTATGGGGATGCCCTTGTATCTTTTTTGTTGTTTTTTCCCATGCTGCTTTTAATATATTTTCTTTGTGTTTAATATTTGATAGTTTGATTAATATGTGTCCTGGCGTGTTTCTCCTTGGATTTATCCTGTATGGGATTCTCTGCATTTCCTATACTTGATTGACTATTTCCTTTCCCATATTATGGAAGTTTTCATGTATAATCTCTTCAAATATTTTCTCCATCCCTTTCTTTTTCTTTTCTTCTTGTGGGACCCCTATAATTCGAATGTTGTTGCATTTAATGTTGCCCCAGAGATCTCTGAGACTGTCCTCAATTCTTTTCATTCTTTTTTCTTTATTTTGCTCTGTGGTAGTTATTTCCACTATTTTATCTTCCAGGTCACTTATCCATTCTTCTGCCTCAGTTATTCCACTATTTATTCCTTCTAGAGAATTTTAAATTGCATTTATTGTGTTGTTAATCATTGTTTGTTTGCTCTTTAGTTCTTCTAGGTCCTTGTTAAATATTTCTTGTATTTCCTCCTTTCTATTTCCAAGATTTTGAATCGCCTTTACTATCATTACTCTAAATTCTTTCTCAGGTAGACTGCCTATTTCCTCTTCATTTGTTTGGTTTAGTGGGTTTTTACCTTGTACCTTCATCTGTTGTATATTTCTCTGTCTTCTCATTTTGCTTAACTTACTGTGTTTCTGGTCTCCTTTTCACAGGCTGCAGGTTTGCTGTTCCCATTGTTTTTGGTGTCTGCCCCCAGTGCTAAGTTTCGTTCAGTGGGTTATGTAGGCTTCCTGGTGGAGGAGACTAGTACCTGTGTTCTGGTGGATGAGACTGGATCATGTCTTTCTGGTGGGCAGGTCCACGTCTGGTGGTGTGTTTTGGGGTGTCTGTGACCCTATTATTATTGTAGGCAACCTTTCTGCTAGTGGATTGAGTTGTGTTCCTGTCTTGCTAGTTGCCATAGGGTGTCCAGCACTGTAGTTTGCTGGTCATTGAGTGGAGCTGGGTCTTGGCATTGAGATGGAGATCTCTGGGAGATTTTTGCCCTTCGATATTACGTGGAGCTGGGAGGTCTCTGGTGGACCAATGTTTGTACTTTCCTGTCCCACCTCATAGGCACAGGCCTGACACCTTGCCAGAGCACCAAGATCTTGGCATCTGCATGGCTCAGAATAAAAGGGAGATGAAAAGAAAGAAAAAATTAATAATAACAAAATAAAATAAAGTTATTAAAATAAAAAATAATTATGAAATTTTAAGAAATGAACATGTAATTTTAAAAAGAAATAAATAAAGAAAGAAGAGAGCAACCAAAGACAAATCCACCAATGATAAGAAGTACTAAAACTATACTTAAAAAAAAACCCCAAAAAACATGGAGACAGTACCCTAGGACAAATGGTAAAAGCAAAGCTACTTTGGGAGCTACCTTTGCTCCCAAGGTCCACCTGCTCAATTTGTGATGATTTGTTGTCTACCAGAGAGGCAGGGTATATCAAGTTGATTGTGGAGATTTAATCCACTGCTCCTGAGGCTGCTGGGAGAGGTTTCCCTTTCTCTTCTTTGTTTGCACAGCTCCTGTGTTTCAGCTTTGGATTTGGTCCCGTCTCTGAATGTAGGTGGCCTGAGGGCATCTGTTCCTGCTCATACAGGGTTAAAGTATCAGCTAATTAGGGGGCTCTGGCTCACTCAGGCAGGAGGGAGGGAGGGGCATGGAATGCGGGGCAAGCCTGTGGTGGCAGAGGCCTGTGTGACGTTACACCAGCCTAAGTTGCCATGTGTTCTCCCAGGGAAGTTGTCCCTGGATCACAGGACCCTGGTAGTGGTGGGCTGCACAGGCTCCTGGGAGGGGAGGTGTGGATAGTGACCTGTAATTGCACACAGGCTTCTTGGTGGCTGTAGCAGCAGCCTTAGCATCTCATGCCCGTCTCTGGTGTCCACACTGATAGCCATGGCTTGCACCCTTCTCTGAAGTTTGTTTAGGCGGTTCTCTGTATCCCTTCTCATGCACCCTGAAACAATGGTCTCTTGCCTCGTAGACAAGTCCAGACTCTTTCCCGGCCTCCCTACTGTCTAGCTGTGATGCACTAGCCCCCTTCAGGCTGTGTTTACACAGCCAACCTCAGTCCTCTCCCTCGGATCTGATCTCCAAAGCCCAAGCCTCAGCTCCCTGCCCCCACAGAGGAGCAGACAAGCCTCTCAGGCTGCTGAGTGCTGGTCGGCACCTGTCCTCTGTGCAGTAATCTCTCTGTTTTGCCCTCCGCACCCCTATTGCTGTGCTCTCCTCCATGGCTCTGAAGCTTCCTCTCCTGCCACCCCACGTCTCTGCCTGTGAAGGGGTTTACTAGTGTGTCAAAACTTTTAGTCCTTCCCAACTCCCTCCCGGAGGACCTGGTCCTGTCCCTATTCTTTTGTCTCTGCTTTTTCTTTTTTCTTTTGCCCTACCTAGGTACGTGGGGAGTTTCTTGCCTTTTTGGAGGTCTGAGGTCTTCTGCCAGTGTTCAGTAGGTGTTCTGTAGGAGTTGTTCTACATGTAAATGTATTTCTGATGTATTTGTGGGGAGGAAGGTGATCTCTACATCTTACTGTTCCACCATCTTGAAGCCCCCCCCCCCAAAACACTATAGCATTTAAATTCCAAGTCTTAGTGGAAACTATAGGTAGTTGTAATAAAATATTACAAGCTGGTTAGAACCCCATAGTTCAGGAAATATCTTACAAACAAGAAGTTTAACAGGTCCAAACAATTTACAGTCAATAATCTTTTACTTTGACTACTACTACTATAATTCCCATGGTACATAAATGTTATGAAGTAATAATATTGCCAGTATTTTAGATTTACTTAGTATTTTTCCTTGGAGATTTTCAACTCTCTACATTATATACCATCCTCTCAGAGAATATATTTGAAGAAAGATTAGTAGTTTTGAACCTCATACAAAGTTTTAGTTGCAGAAATCATGATAATAAACACAGAGAAAAGAGCATGGTTTTACAGTCAAACTACATTTTGGACCTAAATTCTTAGTAGCTCTTTGACCTTAAGCTTGGTTCTTAACTTCTAGAAATATTAACTTCTAAATCTATTAATTGAGAATAATCACACATAACTCTTGGATCATTGTGTAGATTACATAGGACAATGTATGAAGAGCTCCTGATATTGTGTCCAGAAAAAGAGGTTCTCATTAAATTTTATTTTCTCTTTCCAAAAGTTTCTCATTTTACAAATAACATAACAAGAACATAAAGGTTAAATGACTTTCTCAATGTCAAACTGTTAGTAGTGTCAGAACTAAATCTCAAAATTCCTTCTAGTTCTAAAGCTTTTTTTTTTTTTTTTTTAACTACAACACAGCTACCTCAGAAGTAGCAGCAGGAGCTTTTTTATAACAGTTTCACCATTGTTCTATAGCATAAAAACTAAAAAAAGCCAACCCCTGTCTGGGTTCATTGATATGAAAATTATGTTGGACAGGTACTGTCTCATCACTGAACTTCAGTGTGAATGTTCTAAATTTGGGTTTTCACTGTCTCATCATTGGTATAAGTAGTAGCTGTTACTACAAAACCAGCCACTGAAAATAGCTGATTGCCCCAAAACAATTTAAAAAAAAAAGAAGCGCTTTATTTTTCATTTACTGTTTTGTTCTTTTTGTTACTGTTCTATTTAATTAATGAGATCTATTTCATAAATGAGAGGACTTAAAGTAAAACAAAAAAAAAAAAAACACTTTCTCAAGCCTGTCAACTTTCCATCATTTCTATGAAACTGAATTGACTTGTTAAAAGGATGAAGATATGTCTCATTAATAAACTCTGTTTTATTTCACTTTTTGTTTGCATGGTCTCATGTAAGAATCTTTTTCAAAGTTGAGTTGTTATAGGAATTTCTAAAACTACAAGATGTTGCCTTTCACATTAAATGTCACCTGGTATTTTATTTCTACACTCTGAACATAGATGCTGTAGACAAAATATAGATAATTACAGATAATTTTGATTTCTGATTTTTTTAGTATCTATGTCCCTATTATTTGAATTATAAAGGCATAGGCAACATCTCTAATACATTATCTCTTTGGATAAAGATTCTTCCAACATCTAGGCTCAAATCCATGTACTGTCCTTATTTATAAATGATAATCAGCAGATTTATAATTAACATGGCAGCAGATAAGATATGGATGATATTAGGCAAAAAATTAAGTAATCAGGGATATTGATTATTGTTAGAAAAAATAGAATTTTAGATAGAAAAGTGCTTTGATGAACACTATAAATGATCAATTTTTCACCTTTAAGAAATTATACCTTCATTACAAGAGTCCATGAACCTTTTATAATAATTGACCATAGACTAGGCAAGAAGGAAAATTTTACAAGGTGAAAAGGTTCAGATTATATAATTGCCATTCAGTGAAAGGAGAAATAAGGACATATGTAAATAAATAAAATGAGGTTAAAAACTTTTCTAGTAGCATTTAGATTAAAAAATTAAAATATAATTACAAACTATATAGAAAATAATGAGAATAAACTACCTTGATAATTAAAGGTATGGGATGCTCTCAAATCTGTATTCAGAGGCAAAACACTATGTTTAATATCTTACTTATTAAACAATGCAATTAAAATCAATATTTATAATTCAATTAAGACATAAGAAACAACAATAGCAACAACCAAATTGCAAGAATAAACAAGAAAGAATAAATAACAAAGATGAAAACAAACTAATTAACTTGAAAAGATAAAACACAAGCCAGTAAATTATAAATAAGAAAATAGAGCAACATAGATGAAGCTATTTTTTACATTGTATATTTTGGTTTTGAAAATGTATGTTAAAAATTTGAATAGTTCAATAAGCTGTTTAATGTTCTAGGGAAAAAAATGTTTATTGCAGAAAAGTAAATTGCTAATATCAATTTCTTTGATAATGTTTTCAGCTTCTATATCAAAGAAATATCTGCAAAAGGATTCCTGGCTCAGACAGTTTCAGTGTTCTAAGAAATATGCATTTCCAATATACTAATATCTATTCTAGGACATCAAATAAGATGAAAAACTACAAAATCATTTCAGAAGCAAGAAAACCTCTATTGCTGATCCTTGCCAAAGTAAACTTTAACCAAAATAAGAAAAATCTTAGCAATCTTAAGATAAGAATACTTTAGTTGCCAAAATCTTTAAAAATATTTGGATTCTAAATTAAACAATAAATACACTAAACATGTCAGGACAATACCAAGAAAGAAAAGATCATTTAGTTTTTAGGAAATACATTAACATAATACATTATATAAATAGATTAAATAGAATACCAGCATTTTAATAGTTTCTCATGGCAGGTCATGGCCAGATTTACACCACTGAAAAACAAAGTAAGAGCACTGACACATGAAGAAATAGAATTTAGAAGTATATAAAGGTAGAGCCAAGAGAATTTTTTTATATGGTTATAGGATGAACTTCTGAGTGCTTACATGCCTCCTTTCTCCCTCCCAGGTTTACTTTACCCTCACCTTGGGAGGCCCTAGTTGTACTCCCCCAGACCACTAACATACTACAGTAATTCTATTAAAATCAACAATAAGACCAAAAGTATTTTTGTTTCATACATCATTATTGGAGTATAATTGCTTTACAATGGTGTGTTAGTTTCTGCTGTACAACAAAGTGAATCAGCTATACGTATACATATATCCTCATATCTACTCCCTCTTGTGTCTCCCTCCCCCGCTCCCTACCCACCACTCTAGGTGGTCACAAAGCACAGAGCTGATCTCCCTGTGCTTTGTGGCTGCTTCCCACTAGCTATCAATTTTACATTTGGTAGTGTATACATGCACATACCACTCTCTCACTTTGTCCCAGCTTATACTTCCCTATACACGTGTCCTCAAGTCCATTCTCTACATCTGAATCTTTATTCCTGTCCTGCCCCTAGGTTCTTCAGAATCTTTTTTTCTTTTTTTTAGATTCCATATACATATGTGTTAGCATATGATATTTGTTTTTCTCTTTCTCACTTACTTTACTGTGTATGACAGACTCTAGGTCCATCCACTTCACTACAAATAACTCAATTTCGTTTCTTTTTATGGCTGAGTAATATTCCATTATATATATGTGCCACCTCTTTATCCATTCATCTGTTTATGGACACTTAGGTTGCTTCCATGTCCTGCTATTGTAAATAGTGCTGCAATGAACATTGTGGTACATGACTCTTTTTGAATTATGGTTTTCTCAGGGTATATGTCCAATAATGGGATTGCTGAGTCATATGGTAGTTCTATTTTTGGTTTATTAAGAAACCTTGATATAGTTCTCTTAACTGGCTGTATCAATTTACATTTCCACCAACAGTGCAGGAGGCTTCCCTTTTCTCCACACCCTCTCCAGCATTTATTGTTTGTAGACTATTTGATGATAGCCATTCTGACCAGTGTGAGGTGATACCTCATTGTAGATTTGATATGCATTTCTGTAATGGTTAGTGTTGTTGAGCATCCTTTCATGTGTTTGTTGGCAATCTGTACATCATCTTTGCAGTAATGTCTATTTAGGTCTTCTGTCCATTTTTTGGATTCAGTTATTTGTTTTTTTTGATATTGAGCTGCATGTACTGCTTGTATATTTTGGAGATTAATGCTTTGTCAGTTGCTTTGTTTGCAAATATTTTCTCCCATTCTGAGGGTTGTCCTTTTGTCTTGTTTAAGGTTTCCTTCACTGTGCAAAAGCTTTTAAGTTTCATTAGGTTTCATTTGTTTATTTTTGCTTTTATTTCCATTTCTCTAGGAGGTGGGTCAAAAAGGATCTTGCTTTATTTATGTCATAGAGTGTTCTGCCTATGTTTTCCTGTAAGAGTTTTATAGTGTCTGACCTTACATTTAGGTCTTTAATCCATTTTGTGTTTATTTGTGTGTATGGTGTTAGGGAGTGTTCTAGTTTCATTCTTTGAATGTAGATGCCCAGTTTTCCCAGAACC
Source organism: Phocoena phocoena (assembly GCF_963924675.1). Lineage (NCBI taxonomy): Eukaryota > Metazoa > Chordata > Mammalia > Artiodactyla > Phocoenidae > Phocoena > Phocoena phocoena. Next base: position 72,503,530 of record NC_089219.1, on the reverse strand, counting down.
ACTTATTGAAGAGGCTGTCTTTTGTCCATTGTATATTCTTGCTTCCTTTATCAAAAATAAGTTGACCATAGGTGTGTGGGTTTATCTCTGGGCTTTCTATCCTGTTCCATTAATCTATATTTCTGTTTTTGTGCCAGTAGCATAATGCCTTGGTTACTGTACCTTTGTATTATAGTCTGAAGTCAGAAATCCTGATTCCTCCAGCTCCATTTTTCTTACTCAAGATTGCCTTTTCTATTCAAGGTCTTTTGTGTTTCCATAGAAATTGTGAAGTTTTTTCTTCTAGCCCCATGAAAAATGCCATTGGTAGTTTTATAGGGATTGCATTGAATCTGTAGATTGCCTTGGGTATTATAGTCATTTTCACAATAGTGATTTTTCCAATCCAAGAACATGGTATATCTCTCCATCTCTTTGTATCATCTTTAATTTATTCATCAGTGTCTTATAATTTTCTGCATACAGGTCTTCTGTCTCCTTAGGTAGTTTTATTTCTAGGTATTTTATTATTTTAGTTGAAATGGTAGTGTTTCATTTATTTCTCTTTCAGATTTTACATCATTAGTGTATAGGAAAGCCAGAGATTTCTGTGCATTAATTTTGTATCCTGCTACTTTACCAAGTTCATTGATTTGTTCTAGTAGTTTTCTGGTAGCATCTTTAGGATTCTCTATGTATAGTATCATGTCATCTGCAAACCGTGACAGTTTTACTTCTTCTTTTCTGATTTGGATTCCTTTTATTTCTTTTTCTTCTCTCAATGCTGTGCCTAAAACTTCCAAATCTGTGTTGAATAATAGTGGTGAGAGTGGGCAACCTTGTCTTGTTCCTGATCTTAGAGGAAATGGTCTCAGTTTTTCACCATTGAGAACAATGTTGGCTGTGGGTTTGTCATACATGGCCTTTATTATGTTGAGATAAGTTCCCTCTATGCCAACTTTCTGGACAGCTTTTATCATCAATGGGTGTTGAATTTTGTCAAAAGCTCTTTCTACATTATTAAGATGATCATAGAGTTTTATCTTTCAATTTGTTAATATGGTATATCACATTGTTTGATTTGCATATATTGAAGAATCCTTGCATTCCTGGGAAATATCCCACTTGATCATGGTGTATGATCCTTTTAATGTGCTGTTGGATTCTATTTGCTGGTATTTCATTGAGAATTTTTGCACCTATGTTCATCAGTGATATTTGTCTGTAGTTTTCTTTTTTTTTTGTTACATCATTGTCTGGTTTTGGTATCAGGGTGAAAGAGGCCTCGTAGAATGAGTCTGGGACTGTTCCTCCCTCTGCTATATTTTGGAAGAGTTTGAGAAGTATAGGTGTTAGCTCTTCTCTAAATGCTTGATGGAATTCTCCTGTGAAGCCATTTGGTCCTGGGCTTTTGTTTGTTGGAAGACTTTTAATCACAGTTTCAATTTCAGAGCTTGTGATTGGTAGGTTTATATTTTATTTATTTTCCTGGTTCAGTCTCGGGAGGTTGTGCTTTTTTAAGAATTTGTCCATTTCTTCCAGGTTGTCCATTTTATTGGAGTATACTTGCTTGTAGTAGTCTCACATGATCCTTTATATTTCTGCAGTGTCTGTTGATACTTCGTTTTCATTTCTAATTCTATTGATTTGAGTCTTCTTGCTTTTTTTCCTGATGAATGTGGCTGATGGTCTATCAATTTTTTTTATCTTCTCAAAGAACCAGCTTTTAGTTTCATTGATCCTTGCTATCGTTTCCTTCATTTCTTTTTCATTTATTTCTGATCTGATCTTTATGATATCTTTCCTTCTGTTAACTTTGGGGTATTTTTGTTCTTCTTTCTCTAATTGCTTTAGGTGTAAGTTTAGTATTTTTATGTGAGATGTTTCTTGAGGTAGTATTTTATTGCAATAAACTTCCCTCTTAGAACTGCCTTTGCTGTGTCCCATAGGTTTTGGGTCACCGTGTTTTCATTGTTATTTATTTCTAGATATTTTTTGATTTCATCTTTGATTTCTTCTGTCATATCTTGGTTATTTAGTAGTGTATTGTTTAGCTTCCATGTGTTTGTATTTTTGTTTTTTCCTGTATTTGATATCTAGTCTCATAGCGTTATGGTCGGAAAAGATACATGATACAATTTCAATTTTCTTAAATTTACCAAGGCTTGATTTGTAACCCATGATATGATATATCCTGGAGAATGTTCCATGAGCAGTTGAGAAGAAAGTGTATTTTGTTGTTTTTGGATGCAATGTCCTATAAATATCATGCAAGTCCGTCTTGTCTAATGTGTCCTTTAAAGCTTGTGTTTCCTTATTTATTTTCATGTTGGATGATCTGTCTATTGGTGAAAGTGACATGTTAAAGTCCCCACTATTATTGTGTTACTGTCAATTTCCCCTTTTATGGCTGTTAGCATTTGCCTTATGTAACGAGGTGCTCCTATGTTGGGTGCATAAATATTTACAAATTTTATATCTTTTTTTTGGATCGATCCCTTGAACATTATGTAGTGTCCTTCTTTGTCTCTTGTCTTTATTTTAAAGTCCATTTTATCTGATATGAGAATTGCTTCTCCAGCTTTTTTTTTTGTTTTCCATTTGCATGGAATATCTTTTTCCATCTCCTCACTTTCAGTCTGTATGTTTACCTAGGTCTGAAATGTGTCTCTTGTAGACAGCATATGTACAGGTCTGTTTTTGTATCCATTGAGCCAGTCTATGTCCTCTGGTTGGAGCATTTAATCCATTTACATTGAAGGTAATTATTGATATGTATGTTCCTATTACCATTTTCTTAATTGTTTTGGTTTTGTTATTGTAGGTCTTTTCCTCCTCTTGTGTTTCCTGCCTGGAGAAGTTACTTTAACATTTGTTGTAAAGCTGGTTTGGTGGTACTGAATTCTCTTAGCCTTTATTTGTCTGTAAAGGTTTTAATTTCTCCATTGAATCTGAATGAAATCCTTGTTTGGTAGAGTAATCGTTGTTGTAGATTTTCCCCTTTCATCACTTTAAATTGCCTTGCCACACCCTTCTGGCTTGCAGAGTTTCTGCTGAAAGACCAACTGTTAACCTTATGGGGATTCCCTTGTGTGTTATTTGTTGCTTTTCCCTTGCTGCTTTCAATATTTTTTCTTTGTATTTAATTTTTGATAGTTTGAGTAATATGTGTCTGGGCGTGTTTCTCCTTGGATTTATTCTGTATGGGACTCCGTGCTTCCTAGACTTGGTTAACTATTTCCTTCCCCATATTAGGGAAGTTTTCAACTATAATCTCTTCAAATGTTTTCTCAGTCCCTTTCTTTTTCTCTTCTTCTTCTGACACCCCTATAATTCGAATGTTGGTGCATTTAATGTGGTCCCAGAGGTCTCTGAAACTGTCCTCAATTTTTTTCATTCTTTTCTCTTTATTCTGCTTTGTGGTAGTTATTTCCACTATTTTATATTCCAGGTCACTTATCTGTTTTTCTACCTCTTTTATTCTGCTATTAATTCCTTCTAGAGAATTTTTAATTTCATTTATTTTGTTGCTCATCATTGTTTCCTCTTTAGTTCTTGTAGCTCCTTGTTAAATGTTTCTTGTATTTTCTCCATTCTTTTTCCAAGATTTTGGATCATCTTTACTGTCATTACTCTGAATTCTCTTTCATGTAGCCTGCCTATTTCCTCTTCATTTGTTAGATCTGGTGGATTTTTACCTTGCTCCTTCATCTGCTGCATATTTCTCTGTCTTCTCATTTTGCTTAACTTACTGTTTTTGGGGTCTCCTTTTCACAGGCCTCAGGTTTGTAGTTCCCATTGTCTTTGGTGTCTGCCCCCAGTGGGTAAAGTTGGTTCAGTGGATTGTGTAGGTTTCTGGGTGGAGGGGACTTGTGCCTGTGTTCTGATGGATGAGGTTGTATCTTGTCTTTCTCATGGGGAGGACAGCGTCCGTTGGTGAGTGTTGGGGTGTATGTGAACTTAGTATGATTTTAGGCAGCCTGTCTGCTAATGAGTGGGGTTGTGTTCCTGTCTTGCTAGTTGTTTGGCATGGGGTGTCCAGCACTGGAGCTTACTGGTAGTTGAATGGAGCTGGGTCTTAGCACTGAGATGCAGATTTCCTGGAGAGCCCTCACCGATTGATATTACTAGGGGCCGGGAGTTCTCTGGTGGACCAATGTCCTGACCTTGGCTCTCCCACCTCAGAGGCTCAGGCCTGACACCTGGCCGGAGCACCAAAACCCTCTCATCCCTGCTTCATGTGTTTCCCTTCACTCGGCCAGCTCCTGCCTCTGAGCCTCCCTCCCTTTTGGTTTGATCTTTACTTCCCATGCTTGGTGGGGGTTGGAGGGCAGTGCAGGAGATGCCAGAGGGCAGCTGCCCCACCACGTCCTCGTCCACACCTTACACTGAGCTTGCCAGGTCCCTGCCAGTCACAGAGGGTCCACAAAGACAGCCTGACCACCAGACAGACCCAGAGACCCGGCAAGGAGGGAGCAAGACCAAATGTCTTAATGTTTTGCAAATGTAATAAGTTTGGTAACAGAAACAAGACTTATGATGTTTAGCAATAAATACAAAAATCATTACTATTTTTCGATAAAGTGGCAAATATTTGGTCCTCTGGGTGGGGCAGTTTCTGAATCAGCAAATACCCAGGTCCGACTATATTATACCATTTTGTATAAGACACTTTGAGCATCCATAGATTTTGGTATCTCCGGGAGTCTGAAACCAATCCCTACTAGGGAAGACTGTATACCAGAAGAAACAGCAGATATATTATTTAGAACTAATTAGAGGACATACTGAATTAACTAGGACCAAAATCAATATATGAAAGCCAAGAATTTTCTTATATAGTTCAAATAATCATTTGAAAAATATAATAGGGAAAATTCAACTAAATTTTGAAATTTTATATGGATACTCTCAATTTAAAATATGTAGTATACACATATACACCTTGACATGAGCAGTTTTGTTGCAGTGGTGGAGGCCAGAGTCTGAATGGAGTGAAATCAAGAGAGAAGGGGGGAAGAGGCATTGGAGCAGCCACAATGGATATTACCCTAGGAATTTGAAAGAAAGAATGAAGGAATGAAAGAAAGAAAGGAAGGAGGGAAGGAAGGAAGGAAAGAGAGAGAAAGAGAGAGGGAGGGAGGGAGGGAAGGAGGAGGAAGGGAGACAGAAAGAAAGAGAGAGAGAGAAACAAAGAAAGAGAAAAATAAAGAAAAGAAATGGGTAATAATTTGAAAGGTGAGTAGGGTGAAAATTTTGTTCATATTTTTAAGTTGCAAGGTATAACAATATATTTGTATGATACTAAGAAAGAACTGATAGAGAAAGAAAATAAATTCACTTTATTCTTTGTTGCTATTGAGAAAATGAGGAATACCTTTCAGGTAAACAGCTGGAGATGATTGTCTAGTAAGAATATCATTTTTAAATATTAATTATTCTTTAAATTTATTAACTAGATAATTATTCAATCCTTATATACAATATTCCTTCAAAATTGTATCAATCAATTTCTATAACCCATTAGAACTTTGCAACCTATATTCATAGGTTATGTGTTTAGTGGGTTAAAGCCTGGGAAACGATGCACTGACCAGCATAGGCAGAGGAAACAGATAGGAAAAAGTAAGGTGCCGCTGTAATATCTAGGCCTACAAAAAAGAATTTTTTATGGGAATGAATAAGTATACTTTGAGAGGAAAATATAAATATTCCATAATAACAAAATAGAAAAAAGTAGTCTTTCTGGTGATCTTTTATAAACTCCCTCTGGGAGGGAAAATTCTATCCCTGATTATAACTTATAAAATACGATCTCAAAACCTAACATTTTACTTTCTGATCTTTTCGAGGATAATTAGAGTTGTGGAAAAATAATACTCAAACATATGTTTATTTTATATCAGGTAGCTAATTATCATTGACCTTCTTTCTACTATATTCTGTGAAGGATATGCAAAATTATAAGACACAGTCTCTACCATCAAGAAAATTCAGCTAGGGAAGTTTTTAGTATGATTAATAGAAAAGGCAATGATATGGTAAAAATATCTGTTTTCTTTAAGGGATTATACTAGGAATAGAATAATTTAAGCAGCACCATTCAAAGACTTGTTTTACATATGTGCATTATGAGTAATCTTCAGGTTTACTTTAGTATCTTATGGTGAGAAAGACTTGCCTTTTTCTGCCTAAATATGTCTAAGTTTTATGAGGAGGGTAGGGTTAGGAGATGAACTTGTTTTGTTTGTACTTTTTTGTTTGATTTGGTTTTGGATTTTTGCTTGTTTTTTTTTTTTTTTTTTTTTGGCGGAGGGGGAGGCAGTGTTGAGTGTTTCTTGTGCACCAAATAATTTATGTTTGCAGTGAGTATATACTGAAGGACAGCTTATTCTCTAGACAGGAAACCATATACACCATTTTCTGGTTTTGTTGTTGTTAACAGTGCCTGCTTATAACCTGATTCCTGGATAATTAGGGACTGAAAAGGTAATCAGAATTCAAGTGTGTTGAAGCTCACAAATGGGATTTGTGCTTAAAAGACTTAGAAACAGAGAAACCCCCTCTGCATCCTATAAAATGGTCCAAAAGTCTAATCACCAACTCGAGAGAGAGGACACTACAACTCCTCTGAGTCTGGCAGTTAGTGGTAGAGAAAACCCCTAGAACACCCCTCACAGCTCTAAGTAAAAAAAGTTGCCTTCATTGTCAGTTTTAATAGGGTCTGGAACCCACCCAAATGTGACTGAAATTGAAGTGGCGTTTGCATGACCTAAATGTATCACTTTAAACTTCATCCCCAAACACCAATCTACTGTTTATTTACCAGTTAATAGTTTGTTTCATTTAGCCTTGTTAAACAGGCTATGCTTATTTTTCCCCCATCATTATAAACTAGGGTTAAAGTAACTTAGTAATATTTTAAAAGAGAAAATAAAATGTAATGGGGCACCTGCATGAAATTTGAATTTTCAGCCCAGATGGTCCTAGTGTGTTTAATTAATTAAGTAGACAAACTATACAAAATTCTGTAGAAATATTATTTATTGATAGTTTAATTATTGGATGATCAGGATCAATAAGTCTTAGTCAGTTTTCCTGCCATTATAAATGGTCCCTTGGACATTCTCTTAAGACAGCTGGAAGGATAGTCAGTACATTCATCAATAACCCAGTTAACAACTGCCTCATTTAACTCCCTTGTACTTTTTGTCCTTGTGCCCAAAAAGGACAAAGGGAAATAGTATTTGGTCAAGTCCTGATAAATCAATAACTTAATGCAGTTAGTTACACTTGCTTAGTGAAGTTAATACTAAGAGCTTGTAAGAGTTTCCTTGTATTTACTTCTTTATTCCCACATCAGCCATTACAGAACATTCTCATTTTCCACATGAAAGCAACAGGAGCCATTTCACAGCTCAGACCCAACAGACTGAACACCAAAAGATTAAGTGGCTAAGCTGCCTAGCATTGCTTGTTTAGCTTTGCCCACAGGATTTGAATTTGCACTACACTGTTGAACATCCTAAAATAATTTAACCACATCCCAAACACTGCATAAAGAAAGTCTGTTCCATTTCTCGCCTCTTTAGATTGCACGTCCAGAGCAATTTCTCCCAAATTAAATGGCATTTGGTTTGCGTTAGAATAATCAGGACAACTGCAAACATTAATAAGTTTGCAATAATAGCAAAGTTATTTTCTTCTCCAAATAGCCCTACACGTACCCATAAAGATTTTCCCTCCCGATTTGTTTCTCCTTTATTTTTTAAATAGATGCATCACTGTAATCTGGTTGAGTGTTATGATTCGCACCCTGGTTTTTTCATGAAATGAAGCTTAACATAAATCCAAGTGAAAAAGGAAGAGAAGGAGGCAGGCTACTGAAACAAGTTTGTCATTTGCAGGTTTGACCGGGGTCATTCCAAGCATCCATTCACTCATTCATTCATGTATTTAACAAGCACTTATTGAGAGTCCATATTGGGCAAGGGATGATATTAGGGGCTGTACATAGTGAGAGAATGAAAGAGAGTTACGCCCTTTTCATTAAGGAGCTCCAGGTTAGTGTGGAGAAGACAAGCAGCTATTAGAGCATTACCAAGGAATATTGGATTAGAGAGATATACTAAATGCTGCAAAGTCTCGTTAAACAGATTTTTCTGAAGAAAGGCAGTTGTATTTAGAGAGGTGAGCAGACATCTAGCTCTGCCTGTTCATACATTTACCCTAAAAGTAAAGCTATTGTGCTTTATCTGGGACCAAGTTGTCTACTTCAGGCACATTATAACATTATTTTGGTGACCTGATTTAGTATATAAATGTGGAGGAACTGAGGCACAGAGCAGTTAACCCAGGGCAGACTTAACCCAGGGCAGAACAAGAAATCAGCAATGAATTTATAAATTTGGTAACTTCTATAAAATGAGAACTTTCACGAGATATAATGCATTTAAAGACTTTTTAGTACAGCAGATTTATCAGTAAAGGATGGACATGATATGATAATTGAGTCATATACTCTAATGTAGATTGAAGGAAGTCTTAAAAATGGGAAAGGCAGCTATTAATAACATCAACAATTAGCCTCTGAGGGACAAATCTAGAAAAAGAATGTATTCTAAGAAGCTATTCATAGCTTTTTAAGGTCACTTCAAATCCAGAAACATCAAGTTTAATGTCAGTACTTTTCTGAGATATCACAAAAGAGTATTGACTGCCAGATGTTACAAATCTTCAAAATGAGATTGCACGGTTTTTACTACATTTTTCAAGAAATAGCACAATCTTGTTAGAATTTTTACATTTTTGTCTTTACGTGTTTCATATATTTCAACTCTGTTTAGAGGACACAATAAAAATTGCTAACTTTTTTTTTACATCTTTGCATTTCCATTCCTCTAAAGTCTCCTGCAAGAAGCAAATGCTTTAAAATATTAAACACGGCATCATGATATTTAAATCCACCTTTACTTGTCTAAATAGGTTCCCAGAAAAAAACTATTTTTTCCAGCCACTTATGTGTTAGAGCGCCTCCCAGTGAATTCATCAATCTACTACCTGAGCCACATGGATATTGTTCTAACCCACATATCAAGATTTCTTTTCAAAGTTAACGATTGTGATTTCTAACATCACAGCAGTGTTTTTGTTTCTGCTGTGCTGCTTTGATATTGGCAGGAATTAGTTCAAAAGAATGCAATGAAACCTTTATTAGGGGACTGTGATACTCATAGACTCTGGGAAGGCAGCCAGGGGAATCAATTGGTGAAACATTCAAAGCCAAAGGTGTACCACCTTCTTTAACATTTTCCCATGCCAAAGCTGACTGCTGAGGCATCGAACTAAAGATCCTTGTCCTAGTCTTTGTAGTATTCAACTTATTTCTTCGGACCTCAACACCTGTTTTTATTTACATTTCTTTCAGCATGATATGCTGTGATGTTCTGAGATTTCACTTCAAGGCACTGGCAGGTTTCTTTTACACCTGTGCAGTTCTTAATCATGGAAAGGTACTAAAGAATGGGCTGCCAGGCAGGCCATGTGATAAAAATTGTCAGTATACTTATACACCACTAGAAATGGTGTATACATCTTATACGCCTGGAGATGTTCCTTGCCTAAGTCAAAGCAGGGCAGGAAGTTCATGTTCTTGGGATGTGAAATGCTGACTTTTTCCTTATTATTAGAATATAAGCCAAGCTGAAAAGAACAAGGACTCTGAAAGAAAAATAACCAACTCCTCTGGCTCCAGTGTTCACCTGTCAACTTACTTTTCCAAGTCCAGATTATGAAAAGTGATGGGGGCAAGAGAAAGGAGAAAAGAAGGGGCAAAGTGTTTCACCCAGACATTGTTTGGATTAGCTAATAAAAATCTGCTAAGCTTTTGAAAATCCCTATCAAAAATCAGGCAATTAATTTTATCTTCATTTCTAATTGAGAGCAGCCAACATGAGTTTTCAGAGCAAAGACAGAGAGAATAATTTGTTAATGTTATTTGGTTAATCATAGTTCCCAAATATAAACTTTAAAGTCTTCTCAAAGTTTAGAGAATCATGGATTGCCACATGAAAACTGCAGAGTAAAAAAAAAAAATTTATCAATCTAATATAAAACTCTAATTTAAAATACTACAGTTTATAAAATTATTTGCTTATATTATACTCCCATATATTATTAATGTCTTGTGCATGTTATAATATACATGTTTTTTAAGATTCCCTCAAAAGATTGCTGTTTCATAAGGAATCCGTAAAAACTGGGGTAGAATTATAATGTTATCAAAGTTTTAGAGGCATCAATAGATTTGAGGTAATTTAATCCAATAATTTCATTTCATAACATGGGAAACTGAGACTAGAAAGAAGAAACTTTTTCAAGATTACAAAGCTAACTAGCAGAGACAGGCCCTTTCGCATTCCCAAGACTTCAAGATATCAAGCTGCTTCCAAAGAACAGTGTAGTTGGCAGGACTTTCTGTATGAAGTCCAGCTCTTGCAATTTACCCTACAAGGTATTAAAAATAGCATTACAGTTTTAACTGAATGTGTAGCTACTTCAATAAACTATTATATTTAATAACTACATACAGTTTTATTGGGTTGGCCAAAAGTTTTGTTCAGTTTTTTTCTGTAAGATGACTCTAGTAGCGCTCAGCTGTCTTTAACTTCGTTTGAAACCATTTATTTAGATTGTATTGTGACAGCTGTCATATCAGTGTGCATTTAAAAAAAGATATCAAATTTGGTGAATTTTTGTGTAGCCATTTTAATATTGAAGATGGAAGAAAAAAGCAACGTTTTCGGCATATGATGCTTTGTTATTTCAAGAAAGGTAAAAACACAACTGAAACGCAAAAAAAAAGATTTGTGAAGTGTATGGAGAATATGCTGTGACCGATCTAACATGTCAAAAGTGGTTCGAGAAGTTTTGTGCTAGAGATTTCTTGTTGGACGATGCTCCATGGTCAGGTAGACCAGTTGAAGTTGATAGCGATCAAATCGAGACATTAATTGAGAACAATCAACGTCATACCACACAGGAGATAGCTGACATACTCAAAATATCCAAATCAAGTGTTGAAAATCATTTGCACCAGCTTGGTTATGTTAATTGCTTTGATGTTTGAGTTCCACGTAAGTTAAGCGAAAGAAACCCTTCTTGACCGTATTTCCACATGCGATTCTCTACTTAAATGTAATGAAAACGTTCTGGGTTTTTATTGTTTTTGTTTTTGTTTTTGGTTTGTTTGTTTGTTTGTTTTTGCGGTATGCGGGCCTCTCACTGTTGTGGCCTTTCCCGTTGTGGAGCACAGGCTCCGGATGCGCAGGCTCAGCAGCCATGGTTCACGGGCCTAGCCGCTCCGCGGCACGTGGGATCTTCCCGGACCGGGACACGAACCCGTGTCTCCTGCATCGGCAGGTGGACTCTCAAACACTGCGCCACCAGGGAAGCCCAAAATGTTCTGTTTTTAAAACAAATTGTGACGGACAATGAAAAGTGGATACCGTACAATAATGTGGAATGGAAGAGGTCGTGGGGCAAGCAAAATGAAACACCACCAATCACACCAAAGGCCAGTCTTCATCCGAAGAAGGTGATGTTGTGTATATGGTGGGATTGGAAGGGGGTCCTCTATTATGAGTTCCTTCTGGAAAACCAAATGATTAATTCCAACAAATGCTGCTCCCAATTAGAGCAACTGAAAACAGCACAGGAAGAAAAGCATCTAGAATGAGTCAACAGAAAACACATAATCTTCCATCAGGATAATGCAAGACCGCATGTTTCTTTGATGACCAGGCAAAAACTGTTACAGCATGGCTGGGAAGCTCTGATTCATCTGCCATATTCACCAGACATTGCACCTTCAGATTTCCATTTATTTTGGTCTTTACAAAATTCTCTTAATGGAAAAAATTTCAATTCCCTGGAAGACTGTAAAAGGCGCCTGGAACAGTTCTTTGCTCAAAAAGATAAAAAGTTTTGGGAAGATGGAATTATGAGGTTGCCTGAAAAATGGCAGAGGATAGTGGAACAAAAGGCGAATATGTTGTTCAATTAAGTTCTTGGCGAAAATGAAAGATATGTCTATTTTTACGTAAAAACTGAAGGCACTTTTTGGCCAACCCAACATATAATGCAAATATTATATTGATATATATATCAAATATAATGATATATATCTAATAAAGTGCAGTGTCCAAAGGATTAAAGAAAACTGCATAATTAGACAAAATAGTTAAATGTGTACAAGATACTTAATGATTTCCAGTTTAACACTTTCACTGTTCTCTAAGAAAATAAATGCAAGTGATTAATTTGAGAAAACATGATATTCCACAAATGAATAAAAATGCATTTGAAATGTTAAATAATGTATTATTTCTTTACTTTTTCCCTTTCCAGAGATCTTTCCAAATGTTCAGTTACAATTCTTTCAACTGTGAGTATAAATTATAGAGACCTTTTCAGCTTCATTTTACTGTGGTTGACTGAACACTGGATTGACATGCTCAGTGGTCACACAGACATCAATTGGGATAATGATATAACAATAACAAACATGTTTTCTTAGAAATATTTTAAAGAGTAAATAATATACTGAACCATAAAATGAAAAGAAGAGGCTGCAAATGCTCTTTAAATATTTTTTTATAAACATACTGAAATGTAGACAGGAACTTTTAAAACAGGAAATAGAACAAATTTGTTTTCAGGTTGCACTTAAAAATAGATGAAATAAAAAGGGGAAATTTTATTTATATTCTGTATATAGGAGTTAACTTTATAACAAAATTTTAAGTCTATATAAAGAGTTCAAAATGAAGAAGATAGTAAATGAGCCAGAAGGACAGAATTAGCCAAATGAAGATTATTTTATATTTAATTTAAAAGATCAAATGAAAACTATTTAATATAGGAAGGAAAACATTTGACTTGACATGAAATCTATCAGTAAGCAGAGAAAGTGATGGATAATGTAATGAGATAGCCCATTTTAATTAAATTTTCAAAATATAAGTTAATCAAAATCTATATAAGCCAAATAAAAAAAACCCAACAAAATGGAAAATGGATGGTAAGCCAAGATATGAATGGGGAAATAAGAAGGAACACTAATTATAGAGAAATATCAGTTCACTGAACTCTTTGTTGACCAATTGCTCAGGTCAACAGCACTATAGCTAAGGAATGAAAGTTAACAGATGCCTACCAACATTGGGGTCTCTAATGCTTTATTTCTTAGCAATATTAGAAAAGTCAAATGGAGCCATGCACAAGAGGCTTAACAGTAATTTGCAATATAAATTTAAAAAACACAAATTAAATAAATTGTAGTTTCTATTGTTTCAGTTTTATTCTTCAAATCAATAGGGTTTGATAAAAAAGTTCTCTAGTGCTCCACTCTTACATTTTAAAACATTTTCCTAAAGATCAAATAACTCACATAAAACAACTAAAACAAATCTAGTGGATCTTGTAGAAAAGAAAAAGATTCACTATTGAGCAGATATGCAGTTCTGAAATTTAGTTGTAAATTCTTCTTGAAAGGTCTCTGTGGAATGAAACAGTGTCATTAGACAATTTCTGTTGTCGTTGCTTTCAATTTTATGCAAAAGTAATTTAGTTTTTCTATATTCCTCTATGATGACAATTCTGTAGGATTTTCAGGTTGTTGTACTTAGTTTTTGCCAATGCTCAGATAAAAATTATTTACCTTATGACAGAAAACATTTCAAATTTTGTATTGCTATATAGTCAATCAGCTGGACAGGTCCATTCTCACAGTTAGTGTCCTCTCTCTTTCTTTCTTCTTTATGATTGACTCGGCCTAACCACTGACACAATAGCCTCTGACCAAAGGGAATGGTTCTTTTCCAGAGTTATTGTTTTGGATTCTATTCTCAGTTAAGTATGTCTCACTGAACCCTTCTAATATAAACAAAATATTTGGATTACTTTCAAAGTAATAATGCCCAAAGGCAAAATTAATATAAAACCCAACTTTTTTTTTTTTTTGCAACTCAGCAGAAAGACCTACAAAATATGTGATGCTTGGCAGAATGACCAAGATCAATTTTTATTGCTGCATGAGGTCAGCCACTATCTTATCTAGTAAGCAGATTCCAGTTTTTGTTATTTTTTGTAAAGTACATTCTATGAGAGGCAGATGCAATATCAGCTGTTCTTGATCGGTTCTTACGTAAATAAGAGAGTGACGAACCCCCCAACCAATTTGGGGAGGAGTCACCTCAAATTGAGTGATTCATCTTCAGCTAACCTTGTGGTAATTAAAGAAAAATTCTATCATGCAGGATCCACGCTGCTTCAGTCATCAACTAAGCAAATTAATAATAGCCCCTAAATACTTCCCTGAATAACTTAGAATATGTTATTAAGAAGATGATTAAAGGCTCCAAGTTCTAGAGAATTTTTGTCATCCTATTCATTATCAAGATAGAATATCTATCTAGATATGAAATATTAGTAGGTAAGACAATCTGATTTTGGCTGTCACTGGTTTTTAAAAGGAATTTATATCAGTCAGTTCTTCTTAGGAATATTTTATCCTACAAAATTATTGACAACCTATGCATAGAAAGATGTCTGGAATTTATCAGCTTCAAATGACTAATTCCTAGGATGTATTTCCAGACTCAGAGGTGATGGTAAATAGTCACAGAATATTATTTTTCCTGATGCATTACAGCTAGAGTTTCTGTTTTCACAATCTGGAAATAAGATATCTAAAGTTATTTGAATATTATGTCTACTATTGGACAAAATAAAGGCAAGTTTCTGGATAATACAAGAAAAAAAATTGTGAACTGAATGAAATGAGTCTAACGTTCAATATAAATGTAAGAAATAAGATAGAGGTGCTGTCACCAGTGGTCATGTCTAGCTTATTCCCGAAATATTGGCATGGAAGTTTGAACTAGCTCACTGTGTGTGCCTGAGTCATCATGGTGTTTTTCCAGACCTGTGGTAGAGATGACGCTGCTCTAACCAGCAGACATTTTCTTCTTACACTTTGGGTGCCTTTGCTTATTTTTCTCATGGCTTCTAATTTTCATCTAATGAAATTATAAGTTTTGGAGTCAAACAAACCTGAGATTGGAGCTTGACTTTGAGAGCTGTAACTAGTTTGACCTTTGTCACATTTACTTTTGTTAGCCTTAGTTTCTTCAACTATAGAATGGTGAAGTTAAATGGATCAACAGTGAAATGAGACACACACACATATTTAGCAGTGTCCACCACGTTCAATAAACTTAGCTACAAGAAATTTATTAATTTATTATTGTTTGTAAGACATTATAGGGGTATAATTAAGTAAATGTATTAATATCATGCATCCATTCATTTACTGTTTCATGAACACTTGTCCTTCCTGATACTGTGCTGGGCTTTGCCAAACAGGGATCCAATAAACTAAGAGTAGATCTTGAAGAACACGTAGCATCTATCCAGGGAGATACCTATGTGAATAATTCACAATAAGACAACATAATAAGTATGATAATAGAAAAATTACTAAAGGAGCAAGGAAATAATGAGGAGGAAATTATTTATCTCTTCTTTTTTGGGGTATTCAAGGGAGTATCCCAGAAAATGGTTGCTCTTGAATTTGACCTTGAAAAATGAGTAGGAATGTGCCATTGCGGGAGAGGAAGGGAAATTTCCAGCCAAGAGCAATGTTTCAAAGGTGTTCAGATACACATTGTGCCTGGGAAGTGTTAGGCCTGGCTAGAGGACCCAATGCCCTCAGTTTTACTAAAGAAACCGTCTTCTCCAATACTCACCATTGTTATTAATAATAACATTATTCTAAATATACAATTCAGTCAGTTTTGGTATCTTTATCCATTAGTTCTATAATCATCCACTGTCAAATGTGGCTACCTTTGCTTTCAATGATGGATTTTAAAGTATGTTATTTTTATCCATTTCCCCTATTCATATATTAGTCAGGATGACTATCTTCTAGGCATTCCACACTCCATTCCCCTTGCAAAAAACATCAGCATCTTTATAGGAGCTGATCATACTCACACTCCTGTGCTGAATAAAAAAAAAAATCTAAATAATCCAGTATTTGATTTTAAGACGTTGCTGTCAGCCTTCATAGACCTATTGTCCCTCTCTTTTTTCTCAATATTACAATTGGTTTTTCATTGGCTCAGAGTATCGACTTTATTCAAACACAGCATTAATGGGACAGTTCAGATTGTGAATTCTGAAGCTTGATTGCCTGGGATTGTATTCTGTGATCACTACTCCCTAGCTGTGTGGCCTTAGACAAGCACCTTATCCTCAGTGTCCTCATCTTTAAAATGGCAATAGTGCTAACACTTCTCTCTTAAGATTAAATGAGTCGGGAATAGGTGTGTTAATACATGCACAGCATTTAAACAGTGTCTGGCACATGACAAACATTCAGTAAGTTTTTAGCTAATATTACTATTTCCTCTTCAAAGTATAATTGTCCTATTTTAGATCATGATTTAAAAGATTTTTAAATGCTGTATGATGAATTTTTAATGATACATGAATATATACTTTTTTCTAAAAGAGGCAAGCAATAGCTATCGACAGATATGAAACATAACTGAAGCTCTCCCCTTTATCCCCACCACTGCTATTGCACAACTCAGAGGTAACTTCTGGTGACAGTTTAACAGGTATAATTCTGGTTTTTTACCTTTGTTTCTTTGAACATAAATTAGATCTTGCCCCATGAATTATCCTGGAATTTAATTGTTTTTTTACTTATTATATAGGTAACTTTCCATAACAACACATATTAAATTCATTTATTTACCAAATATTTCCTAAACAGCTACAATGTACCAGTCCTTTTCCTACTTGCTGGAAATACATCAGGGAACAAAAATCCCTGCCCAATTGAAGCTTACATTCTCTTTGATGTATAGTTTACACATTTCTAATAACTACACTATACCATAGAGTATGAATCTAACATAAGTTCTTGTATCACTCCTCTACTGAAGTAAATGTAGATGGTTTTCAGTTTTTGCTAATATATTACCACTGACAACCTTTATACTCATGTTTCTGAGTTTTTAATTTTCAGGAGAGATTCTAAATATTGGAATTACTGATATAGAGGGCTTTAAAAAAATTCATTTTCTTCCAGTTGTGTTAAGATATAATTGGCATACAGCACTGTGTACGTTTAAGGTGTAGAGCATAATGATTTGACTTAATACATGATGAAGTGATTACTATAATAAGTTTAGTGAACATCCATCATCTCAATGAGATACAACTTAAAGAAATAGAAAAAAATTTCTTCCTTGTGGATGACAAGGAAGATGACAACACTTAGAATTTACTCTTGACAACTTTTGTATAAAACTTCCAGCAGTGTTAATTATATGTATCATGCTGTACTTATATTCCTAGTACTTATTTATCTTATAACTAGAAGTTTGTACATTTTGACTGCCTTCATCCAGTTCTCCCTTCCCTCACTCTCTGCCTTTGGTAACCACAAATCTGAAATCTTTTCCTATGAGTTTGTTTATTTGTTTGTTTTTAAAGTATATTTGACCTAAAACATTGTTAGTTCCTGGTACACACGTAATGATTCTATATTTCTATAATATTCAAAATAATCACCAAGATAAGTCTACTTGTCATCTGTCACCCTGCAAACATATTGCATAATTATTGACTATATTCTCTGTACTGTACATTTCATACCTATGACTCATTTATTTTGTACCTGAAAGTTTGGACCTCTTCATCTCTCTCACTTGTATTTCTCCTACCCACAACCCCCTCCCCTCTGGTAGCCACTCCCTCCCCTCTGGTAGCCACCTGTTTGTTCTCTGTACCTATGACTCTGTTTCTGTTTAGTTATGTTTGTTCATTTGTTTTGTTTTTTAGATTCCACGTATAAGAGGAATCATACATTATTTGTCTTTGTCTGACTTATTTCACCTAGGATAATACCCTCTAGGTCTATCCATGTTGTTTCAAAGGGCAAGATTTTATTCTTTTTTACGGCTGAGATATATTCCACTATATATATATATATATATATATATATATATATATATATATATATACACATACACACACACACATACATTTTCTTTATCCATTCATCTATCGATGGGCACTTCAGTTGCTTCCATATCTTGGCTATTTTAAATAATGTTGCAATGAACAGAGGATACACATATCTTCTCTGATTAGTGCTTTCTTTTCTTCAGATAAATAACCAGCATCACATGGTAGTTCTATTTTTAATTTTGGGGGGAAACTCCTACTGTTTTCCATAGTGACTACACCATTTTCCATTCCCACTGGCAGTGCACAAGGGTTCCCTTTTCTCCACATACTCGCCAACACTAGCTTTTTGTTTTTGTTTTTTTGTTTTTGTTTTTTTTTTTTGATAATAGCCACTCTGACAGGTGTGAGCTGGTATCTCACTGTGGTTTTAATTTTCATTTCTCTGATGATTAGTGATTTTGAGCACATTTGCATGTGCCTGTTGGCCATCTGTATATCTTCTTTTGAAAAATGTCTACTCAGGTCTGCTGCCCATTTTTTAATTGGATTACTTGTTTTCCTGATGTTGAGTTATAGAAGTTCTTTGTATATTTGGGGTATTAACCCCTTGTCAGATAAATTGTTTGCAAATAATTTCTTTCATTCAGTAGGTGGCCTTTTCATTTGTTGATAGTTTCCTTTGCTATGCAAAAAGTTTTTGGTTTCATGTTGACCTATTTTTAAAATTTTTGCTTTTCTTTCCCTTGCCGGATATATATATATAGCTAAGATCAATGTCAAAGAGTGACTGCCTATGTTTTCCTGAAGTTTCATTGTTTCAGGTCTTACATTTAAGTCTTTAATCCATTTTAAGTTTATTAATGTATATAGTGTGAGAAAGTAGTCCAGTTTGATTCTTTGCATATAGCTGTCAGCTTTTCCCAACACCATTTATTGAAAAGGCTGTCTTTTTCCCATTGTATATTCTTGCCTCCTTAGTCATAGATTAATTGTCCATATAAATGTGGATTCAGTTCTGGGCTGTTAACTCTGTTCCATTGATCTATAAGTCTGTTTTTGTACCAGTACCATATTGTTTTGATTACTGTAGCTTTGTAGTATAGTTCAAAATCTGGTAGCATGAGATCTCCAGCTTTGTTCTTATTTATCAAAATTGTTTTGGTTATTCAGGATCTTTGTGTTTCCATACAAATTTTAGAATTATTTGTTATAGTTCTGTGAAAAATGCCATTGGCATTTTGATAAGGATTGCAGTAAATCTGTAGATTGCCTTAGGTAATATACAATATTAATCTTTACAGTGAACATGGTGTATCTTTCCTTTCTGTTTGTTTGTTCTTTAATTTCTTTCATCAGGGTCTTATAGTTATCTCAGTACAGGACTTTCACCTCCTTAGGAATATTTATTCCTAGGTATTTTATTGTTTAGTTTGTGATTATAAATGGGATTGTCTTTTAAAATTTCTCTTTCTGAGAGTTCATGTTAGTGTATAGAAATGCAACAGATTTCTGTATGTTAATTTTGTATCCTACAATTTTACTGAACTTATTGTTGAGTTCTAGTAGATTTTTGGAGGTTCTTTAGGATTTTCTATATATAGCATCATGTCATCTGTGGTTTCCAATTTGAATGTTATTGAAAAGTGAGTTTTAGGAAAAAGAACTAACAAAGGCAAGAGAAGAGAAAAGAAAAGAGAGGTGAAACCAGTTGTGTTTGATAATATAGACACCAAGATAAGAGTGTGTTTCAAGAAAAGTATATTAATAGTATTAAATACTGCTGATAGATCAATCATGATGGGAAGAGAAAATACTCTTGATTTTATTATGTGGCAAGGGGTTCTCTAATTTCCTCAACTGGAATGACTTCTCCTATCCTTCTCAGCCATCTATTTCAAGTCTCGTAAGGTCTTATTATCTAATCCAGCCATGCTCCCAAATCACTTTCCAAAAATGATTTCTATTTCCAGGTTATGTGCTCAACTCTTCCTAATGTAGTCATTCTAACATGTAATTGTTTGTCTATTACGAGTCAATCCATTAGTGTCATGTTTTGTTTATTTTTCCTAATTCAGTTTATAACACTCTGACCAATACCCCACTCACCTCTACTTTCATTATACCCATATGGCAAAATTTCAACCATGGATTAACGCAAGTATGCATTTTTCCATACTCTTCTGAGTCAGCTAAGTACTACTGGAGAAAGCCACAAAACAGGGGAGGCTGTTTCTATAAAATGTTCTTGACCACCAGTTTCATCTGGGCCCTCAACAAAGCCTGTCAGTTTTACCATGTTTCTCTGAATAGTCCAGTCCAATACCACACAGTAGGGACACACACAAAAAATTCAGTGAACAAAAGCTTTCCAGTGCTTCTCCATTCTTCTAAAATCACCACTGACCAGTAGCTCTTTCATTCTGAAAAGAAGATTCTGACTTCTACTTCATTTCCATTAGATAAGAGTCACTCTACAGCTTGCTAATAAGCCTAAAAACCTTTCTGTACCTACACCCATCTTTCCTTGTTCCCTTTAGTTTCAACATATTGTGTCCTCCAATCTAAGGCCAGGGTCATTGCATAAACTTTGGATCCCACTTATTCTATCCTTTGTAAAACTGCACTGCAGGATTTTCCTTTTACTCTTTGTACTTTCAGTTTTGACCCCTCTAATCAATATATAAAATGTATTCAATATCTGCTACCTTAAAAAAAGAAGCTCTTCCTATGGTAGATGCTGTGACTAATCACTCAGATTGCTGCCTTCTGAACTTAGACATTCATTCTGCTAGTTGCCAGAGTACTTACTGCTGATAGCTGAGTCCTTCCCCAGGCATTGCCATAAGCAGCATATAAAAAGAATCTCATCTCCTGTAGATGGAGGAGTGAAGAAGCTGAGGATTAGTGCCAGTGTTTAATTATACGGGTAGTTGAGCTTTAGAGAAGGTTGAATTTTGACTTCAACAAGGCTGTTATGCCAAAGTCACTGATTAAAAAATTGTGAAATTGACATTTTGACCTGGGAATATCTGGATCAATGCATTCAAATATTTTAATCCTCATATTCTGCTGAACCATCTGGGCCTTCAGAAATGGCCTATTTCTTCCTCTTAAAGGTTAGTAGTGGGCTTCCCTGGTGGCAGAGTGGTTGAGAATCTGCCTGCCAATGGAGGGGACATAGGTTCGAGCCCTGGTCTGGGAAGATCCCTCATGCCGCGGAGCAACTGTGCCTGTGCGCCATAACTACTGAGCCTGCGCGTCTGGAGCCTGTGCTCCGCAACGAGAGGCCGCGACAGTGAGAGGCCCGTGCACCGCGATGAAGAGTGGCCCCCGCTCACCGCAACTAGAGAAAGCCCTCGCACAAAAACGAAGACCCAACACAGCCAAAACTAAATAAATAAATAAAAAATTATTTTTAAAAAAAGATTAATAATAACAATCACTTGAAGACAAGTCAAAGACCTCAGACTAATAAAGTCAAGGTTCAATATACCTCATGTGGATGTGATACAGTTACAGAGGAAGGAAAGAGGCTATATCCCCGTAAAAGCTACAGAACTTAGCCAAGGTATACCTGCAGAGGCCAGGGAAGTATGTGTGGTTTAGATCAGGTGGGTTCTGGGTCCAGAGAACAGGTGGTAGAACATAAAGTTGGATGATAGAGAGTTGATCAATATGGAAGAACTTTCCCTCGATACAGGAACTAAAACTTTGTCAAGAGCCCTGGGACATGGCACAACAACCCTGTTGGAATGCTCTTGGAAACTGGGCAAAAATAATAAACAATACAAAGTGAAGTCAAAGTGCACAAATTAGCATGAAAAATGATAGAAGAAGTAGCCAAAAGGCTCAGAGAAGTCAGTATTGTAAGAGAGTTATACACATAAGGCTGGAAATACCACCAGCCAATTGTGTTCCACAGGGGTTCCAGATGACAATCCATTTACTATTAAGGAATTTTCTAGGAATCTCAGTGTTAGCTGTTCTCACTAGACCAAGACTGACTATAGGAGATGGTGTTATAGAACTGGGCTTCATGATAATAAGCGGAATGAGAGGATCCAAAATACTACTACTACTACTACTAATAATAATAATAATGGAGGACTGGAAGGAGTACGTAACTGACAGAGCAAGATGGTTATGTTACCTTAATGAGCAGCAGGTTGGAGTGGCGGTGGATCGGGGACAGTGCTGACTCACAGAGAGCCATGGAGATGGTATATGCAAGGATAATGAAGATGAGCAGCCAATAAGGGTATTCTCAATCTAAATAATAAAAAGAAGTCAAGATTGGACGGCAGGAGGCTGAGAACACTGCCATAATAAAAAGTCATGACCCTCTGCTTAGCTTCCAGACTTGCCAGCATTCAGGTCCAGTACTCATTAAATGAAGGAGAGACTGGTTTACAGGGAGGAAGTACCCAATAACTCCATGCCACAGATGTCTATGGTGACTTTAGGTGAATTACAAAATCTTTCTCTAATTTTTCTTTTATAAAATTGGGACAATAACAGTGTCTCCTCATTGGCAAATGTTTTGTGGACTAAATGAAATAATTTGTGTGGCCTTTGATAAAGGTCCAGAATGTATTAGATATTAATTTTGTTATAGAAGTAGTAATATTAAGCAATTATATGTCTTATTTATACAGAACAATTATACATTTAATATTTGCCATTAATAACATATAAGAATAGTCTTAAAAAAAATGTCAGCTCTCTCTCATACATACTTGGTGCAGTAAAATTCAGTGACCACCTCTCCAGTTGTTTCATCTCTTCCTTGGGTTGTTCTGCACAGCCCATCTTTTATCTAATTTCTTTCAACTTTTGAACTGTGCTGCTTGATCTTTCAATTCTTGATCTGTAAAGAAGAATATATTTTTAATAATTCACCCTAAGAATCAGATCATGTCTATCACTCAACCTCTTTCTGATGCCACCAACATAAAGCTTCTGGATTTCGTTTTATCATAAATATTTCAATAAATCCATAGGTAGCTTTGGAGATTTATTTTTGAAAAAAAAAAAGAACATTCTTAGATGTTTAAAAAAAAAGCTACTTTAATACTTTTAAAATTTTAAATTGGGTCAAAGTTAATCCTTTATTTTACAAATTATGAATATTTACAACCTATACAAGTAATTTTTTTCAGATTTTCCTTAAATACATGATTATTTTGAAAAGCAGGCCAATAATTTTTGGAAGCTTTATTTTTTGAAAGTGAAAGAAAAAAATCAAAAGGAGAAAAAAGATAACCCTGTATAACTTGTCATTTGCAGGTTCTAAGAGTAGTTCTACTTGACAAGAGAGGAAATGGCAACCAGAGTCTTCTGTCAGAGGCAGAAACTAAAGTCATGCAGTTTTTAATTTAAATGAAGACAGATAAGGTTAAACTTTGCAAACTTGCCTAACTTTTTATTTATCCCTCATGCTGCAGAGCTAACTAACTGTTACCATCTGAAGAAAAGTTTACACTAAGTTTAATTACAGCACTAGTAAGTCATTTCATTTTAGAAATATTTACTGAGCTCAAAATACATGTATAGAGGAGTCCCTCTACTAGATACCATCAGTCTAAATGTATGAATAAGTTTGATTCCTTCACCCAAGGAGATTAGAATCTTGTTTGGAAGACTATAAGCCTGTCCTTTACCCTGATAAAAGGAAAACTCCAATGATGGACTGTCATTCATTGCAGTTGGAAGAACTGGTGAGAGAGTTGGCATTTGAGCTGGATCTTGACAGGAACACCTTTCCTCTTACAGATGGAAATGAGAGCAAAGGGCAAGATAAGGAAAAAGAAAAGTGTGCAACTGAGAGTCCCAGGGCATGGAACAGAATGCTGAGCCATCCAGTGGGGTGAGACATAGGTACTGATAATGGTTGAATGAAAACTAAACCTGGATCAACTGGAGTCCCTTTTTTTGAATATTTCCATACCATACTCAGGAATTTAAATTTTATTTTAAATATAGGAGTCACCATCAGAGATAGTTTGTGAGTTTTGTTTGGTGGGGGTAGTGCAGGAGTGATCAGAGGAGTGATATAGTAATGTAATTACACTTGTGTTTGAAGAAAATTACTATATAGAATCTAAGGACTGGGTACTGACAACCTTCTTTTTAGAGTAAGTAAGTTGGAACTGTGAATCTCTAAATTCCTATCTTTCATTCTTTTTCATATCCTCCTCCCCAAGCATCTAGCACAGCCCCTTGTCTGATATTCATTAAATGTTTGATGAAAGTCTTTGGTTTGGTTTCAAGAAAACTACATGTAAAGACACAGCTTTAGTGTTCTAGGAAATGAAACTGCTTCTAGGTGGTGTTTTAAACAAAGATCTAAGATCATATCAAAGGGAAGAACCCAATTCTGACTAGGAATACTGGGCTGGAGAACAGTGAGTAAGGCTTTATGGAAGAAGGTGCATTTGAGCTGGACTTAATTCATTGGTAAAGAACTAAAGTAAAGCGATATCCATGAACTTAGAACTTTTAGGAGAGATCATGAATGCTGAAGAGGGATTGACCACAGAGATAGCAAGGAAATCCTAAAATGGATATTCATCAATTTCTTAGAGTCAAACTGTCCAACCTGTGGAGACACAGATCAGGGGAGACTCAAGCTTATTCTACCACCTACTGCACAGGGATGTGTATCTGTCTGGATACTGACAGGAAATATGTGACACACTCCAATGGTATAATTTGTGTAGAGTGTAATAAAAGAACCATTTACAAAGGTGTGGATAGGATATAGATACTGTGATACCCTAGGTCTATGTTTCTATCATATGTAACCCTCAAGCAGAGAAGAGAGGCTGCCTTAATGGAAATGGAGAAGAAGCTCAATGAGGAGAGAGCTGTCTGTCAGGAGTCACTACCTGTTGGTCAGGAAATGAAGCCAGCCCTCAGCAAAGCCAAGGAGAGGAAGCAGAGGACTTCACTCTGCTCCTTTTCTCCTACCTCTTCCTGAAGTTCCTCATTTGCTTAACCAAACAGGATGCCAGTGGGCAAGGGAGCCCTTTGATGTAGGCCAAACCATTAGTCTCACTGAGCACAGAGATGGGTAAGAGTGTTTTTGAGGGAAAAATAGAAGATATATAAATAATATACAGAATGACACATGATTGACAAATTAGTTACAATGAAAAACACTAAAATTAAAATAGCACGTATCTACCTGGATTATCATGAGAAAACATTATTCGTCTTCTACGCTGTATTTTCAAATGCCAATTTACTCTTGAAAATGTCTTCTCCTGTATATTTGATACACCCAGACATACCAACTTAAAATTAGTATGCAAATATAATTACAAAATGTAGTTTATATACCACATGTACATTTTCTTGATTAAAAGTTACTCAAAACAGAGACATGGATGTAGAGAACAAATGTATGGATACCAACGGGGAAAGGGGTGGTGGTGGTGGTGGGAGGAATTGGGATATTGGGATTGACACATATACACTATTGATACTATGTATAAAATAGATAGCTAATGAGAACATACTGTATAGCACAGAGAACTCTACTTAATGCACTGTGGTAACCTAATTGGGAAATAAATCCAAAAAAAAAGGGGATATATGTATATATGTATAGCTGATTCATTTTGCTGTACAGCAGAAACTAACACAACATTGTAAATCAACTATACTCCAATAAAAATTAATTTAATTAAAAAGAGTCACTCAAATAGTGGCTAGATTTTTTTTTTTTTTTGCTATGTGGATTGACAGCAAATGTGCCAAAATTTGTAATGTGAATTTTAAAACATGTTTATTTATCTTTTACCCTTACTGTTAGCCTTCATGGAAGACTGTATTTCACCAAAATGAAACATGGCAACAAATTTTGTTTTTTAAATGCTGAGATAAATGATGCACTACTATTTATTCAAAACTTATAAAATACTTGAATTACTTTTCTACTACATAAGATTTCATAAGATATATTTTATAATCATTAAATTATAAAAATTACAGTTCTAAAAATGTCTGCAAATAGGAAAAAAAAATACCTTGAACACTCATGCTTAAGCTACAATTTAAGAACAACAAAGATGATTGGATATAAGTATGCAATCTTCATTTGACATCTAGATTATATGCCTTATATCTAAATTACACATCACAAGGTCAAGTCAAAAAAGTACAGGTCTGAATATGTGACTCTTTGGGGCCACACAGGCTTCATAGCAGGACCTGAGGCTGGCTAAAATCAGTAGGCCTGAGTCTGCAGGCCTACAGAATTAGGCACTGTTACTACTCAATACTCTGTAATGATCTATATGGGAAAAGAACCTAAAAAAAGAGTGGGTATATGTGTATGTATAGCTGATTCACCTTGCCGTATAGCAGAAACTAACACAACACTGTAAATCAACTATACTCCAATAAAAATTTTAAAATTTAAAAAGAATCCAAATAAAACAACAAAACATAAACAGGCACTAATTTATAACTTCTTAATTTTCCCTTAAAAGTCTCAAAGATCTTTGAAGTTCATATGGTAAGAGAATAACTCCAAAGAGCAATGGAAAATTAATAAAATTACTAATTTATTCTGATGTGAAAAATCAAAAAGGAAGACTGTTTTTAACCCAGAGTAACATCCTATACACTATAAGCAAAGCATTAAAAGTTCAATTTCCATTTCAAAATCTCTGTTTTCATTCTCATTGTTCATAGTTGCTTTGACGTTTCTGTACTCTGACAGAGAGCATGGTTTCATTTGGGGAAAGGAATCAATTTCTCAATGTAAATTGTGATTTACACACTTCCCTTCCTCACCTATTTTGAACTGATTTGATTCTAGAAGCACTAAGACATGTGAAAAACACCGTTTTGCTTGATTGAATAAACACTTAGAAAATGGCTTGTTGGATAAGCCCTAGACCAAAAACTAGCAATCCTGAAGGAATGCATTTTCCTTTTTTTTGTCAGTTCCCTTCTCAGTGTTCCAGACTCTACCTTTTAATTAAGGTACAAAGGAATCCTCAGGTCAAGAGGAAGCTAACATCCCTGCATAGGGAATCCATCTACCTTATGATAACCTATTCTTAGGAAACAATTTTGGCTCCAAAGTATGGTTTATTAAAATTGTATGATAGTGTTAAAATTGATGGAACTCAGGACCTAGCCTTTTCTAAAGGCCTAAAGAGAAGCATAAAACAATGAAGGAGAGTTTATTCTAACAGATATACCAATGGGCCAATCAAAAACAGTCATACTTTTAATAGTCTCTATAGAGAAGATATTGAATAAACTTCCAGAAAGGTAAATATTTAATAATTTAAGTGGTTTAATCAAAGAAACAGCAAAAGGTAACAGGGCAAAATGTTGATCACATGCTTTGTGACAGGTACTCTGTTAAGTACTTCACTTACATCATATCTAATACTCCAAAGCAATCAGTATGTTCGTTTCAAGATAAGGAATATGGAACTTTATGGCAAACAGTTTCCATTTTCTTGAGTACCTTGCTCATCAAGATTAGAACATAGCCAAAATCTCTGAGATAACCATATGGTAATCATCCATTGAAAAACCTGTTTTCTGTCTTGGCAGAAGTAGATGTGTGGGTGATTCTCAATCACTGTAGCTCTTGGATACATTCCCTGTCAATTCAGATAACCCCACATGCAGGAGCAGGTTTTCACCAGAGGAAGAAAGTTAAATGCTCACCAGAAAATTTGCCATATTAGTAATCTTTTTTCAGGCAATATTCTGGAATTTGAAGGAAACCAGACCAATAGCTATTCGTGGTAAAATAACACCAAGCCTTAGAGAAAGCCAAAAGGAGTGTGAGTACACAAACTTCTGTAGTTCAGCCTTTTCAGAAATCAAGCCAGGTTAGGGGGACATTTTTTGTTTTTTTCTGATGAAAGTTCTCACTAAGTTTCAGTGTGTTCTGGTGGCAAATATGGCCTAAAGAACTAACTTGGGAGCAGGATTCTGAAACAGCTCTTAGGTCAGAATATGAAATGGAATCATTACAAGTAAAGTTACCAGAAAAAAATATTGCAGAAATAGACGGGATATAATGCAAGCACTTGACTTGTTTACATGTGCTAACAAATATGACATGTATTGAGCAAAGACTTTCTATTTTTTTTAACCATTCTAAGGTGATTTTGTCTCTATGGAAAATGTTGGTGACATAGCTGTGTACATGCAAGCTCTTTTTCTTGTCTGCTTTCCTCACTTTACCTTCAAAGTTAAGTAACTGTGATATAAGTGATGATGGTTAACAGCATTTACATCCAGGGACAGAAAGACATGGGTTTGCAACCTCGTTCCATCTCTTAACAGCTCTGTGACTTTATCAAGTCATTTCATATTTCTAATCTTAATTTACCTTATTTATAAAATGGAGATAAGTATGTTATTGTAAGGATTACAAGTAATACATATAATTCATGTAAATTTCTTTAAAGTTCATGAAACATTACAAGAGCAAAATAACCTCGGCTAAGATAATAATTGCTATCATTATGTTAATTTTCATCATAGATACAAGTATCATAAATTACTAATTGAAAATATGGGAAAATCTCTAAAATCTTTTAATTAAATAGAAACATTTTGAACCTCATTACCATGGAGGTTTATTCATCTTGCTCATGATTTTGGTATAAAATTAGAAAATATTTCAGTCAGTCACCAGGCATGATGAAGCCTTTCTCTAATTATCCAGAACAAACTTCTAGAAAGACACATTGTTTGGTAACTGGCATCAGGTTAACCTGGAAGTAACTCTGAATAAATGGTCCAGAGGCCTGAAATGACTGCAGAGACCCAGCTGTGGAGAGCCATGGTAAAGCTCAGAGGAGCCTGGCATAATCAGAGGAGGATTTTCCATTAGCTAGTCAGTAGGCAAAGCAAACATTTTAAAATAAAGAAGAATTTTTAGTTTAAATAAAGAGAAACACTTAGAGATCTTTGAATGCCATATGTAGTCTTACATCACTGGGTCTTCATATATGTAGTTGTCTCCACCTGAAACAGCTCTATCCTCACCTGGCTATCTTCTATATGTCCTTCAAGAATCATCTCAAGCATACTTTCCAATTTATCAGCATTGACATGCAAAATGAATGATATTTGCCACCCCAGATTTATAACCTCTTTTCAGGTTATAACTGAAAATAGTACTGAGTTTTAATCAAAAGGCCAGATTTGAGGTTCTGGGTCCAGCACTTACTATCTTTGTAACTTTGGGCAGATTTTCTCCATTTGAGCCTTTCTGAGCCTGGATCTCCTCATCTGAAAATTGATCATTTTAATACCTCTTTGCCTATCTCATAGAGGTGTTACAAAGATCAAGTGATAGAAGTCAGGAAAGAAATTTGTGACTATTTAGTCTCCATATAAACATAAAGCAAATTATTTTATGATTAATACATTTAGTCACCTCAAAGGCAAAATTTTTCAATTGACAGAAAAAATACTTTAATATAGAATTTTACTTTTTTTTAGTTTTAAAAGCATAATCATATTTGAGTTCCCTTTCTCTGCTGACTTGGATACCCTTCTCCCCATGGTGGAATTGAGATATACTCTTTTTGAGAGATAATGCGCTCTGTATTGAAAACTTTTTCACAAATTAGGAAAGTTTAAATTCTATTCTGAAAAATGGTTTTAACGGGTATCAATCATTAATGTATCCCAATGTCATTTAATAGTCACACTAAATAATGCAGCTTATTTAAAAATGCACTTTAAGTATCTCCTCGTGTGTTGTAAAATAATCAACATTTTTTCTTACATCAAACATGACTCTCTCCCATTTGCTGTATCAGATGTGAGGCCAGCCAGTTCTACACTGGCACCACTGGAGCTCTGGCAGGAGAGAGGAAGGAGATGAGAAGTTCTGAATTTATTGTTTATTAGCAAAAACCACCATTTCACCAATCTTTCTACAATAAGAGGTGGTGGAATGTGAGGCAAGGAATAGAGTGGGAGCAGAACAGTAACAGAAGAGTCATGTAACAGTCACTCAGGGATGACTTCTGACATGTTTTATCATGCTATGTGAAAAATATATTGGTAATTTTCTTATTATAAGGAGAGGATGAGGAGTGCCAGGTAGGTGAGTACATGGTCAAAGGGTAGAATTCTTAAAAGTAATGATTTTTATTTAATTTAAAAATGATTTTGAAAGACATGATAGATACATTCAATCTATGCTTTTCCCTTAATTAAGAAAAAATTCTTTATTCAAATTATTGTTTGTTTGTTTGTGTGTTTGTTTTGGTTTGTTTCAAGGACTTTCCCAGACTAGAGAAGAAGAGAGAGGGATCTCTGAGTCCCACAGCATAGAATACATATTGGGTGTTTGAAATAAGCATTGGCCTCAGGTTCATCAGGGAGGATCCTAGACTTGACAAAGATCCCTCTGCCTAAAACAGGTCACAGAAGAGCAGCAGAGATGAAAGGACACTATTGGATAAGACAATGGGTGCTTCATTGGTAACTAAGATGGATAGATGATGGACAACCAGACAATCTTCCCTATTTCATTTCTGGTATTGGAGAATATTCTGGAATCTTGGCATCTTGACACAACTCAGAAGTGGAGAGAATTCCCATGGCTGAATAAAGATAAATGTTCTACTTTTCAGCAGACTGGAGGCTCAGAGTTTAAAATTAAGTTGATTTTAGAAAACTTAAAAATAGAGTATTTTTTCTACAGTTGAATTGTGGAAAGAAATGATATGATAATAATTATCATGTAACTATGATAGTAATAGTTAAATTTTACTGAGCTCTTATTATGGGCCAGAAACTTTGATTATGTGTTTATACTGATTAGCTCATTTACATTTGACACATCTCTGTAATGTAGGTACTACAATAAACTCCATTTCACAGATAAAAAAACCTGAAGCATGGAATGGTTAAGAAACATGTCCAAGATCCACTCAGTGAAGTGATGGACACAGGTTAGAAGGTCAATCAGTCTAACTCTGAAACCACATGGGAGGCTACTACTCAATATCATATTAAGAAATTAATCTCTTTATATATTTGAATATTGACTATATAGTAAATACTAAGGTATATATTATAATGCTAAAATGAATTATATTTAGCATAATTGAACATAAAGCCTCTAATATAGTAATTTTAAGTAACTAAATAGTGTTAATTAAGAGAAACTTTAGAAGGAAGTATATAGTAGAACTTTTACATTTTTTCAGAAAAAAGTAAAAAGTCCCCAAATAATAATATTTTATGGCTAAGACAAGAACAGGGTAAGACACAGGGATGCCACTAACATATTTGGAAGATAAAAATCTTACATATCTTCAAATGAATCAGACTGTGTGGCAACATGGAACAAAGTCTGTTGACTTCTTTTAAATAAAATGAACATTTAATAAGTTTGGTTTAGGCCCATTATTATCCTATAGAAGAAATCCAGAAATTAAAAAAAAAATCTAGCAGTCCTCTGTATTAATGT
Source organism: Phocoena phocoena (assembly GCF_963924675.1). Lineage (NCBI taxonomy): Eukaryota > Metazoa > Chordata > Mammalia > Artiodactyla > Phocoenidae > Phocoena > Phocoena phocoena. The sequence continues at coordinate 72,472,026 of NC_089219.1, read as the reverse complement.
GAATAGCTGTGCCCATGCAAAGCTTTCCAGCAGTGGCTTACTTAGTCAAACAATTGCTCTAACCAAAAGTTCCAGGGCAGTTGAGTAAATGACTGTTTAATAGTCTTGAACACTCCCCTCTAGCAACGTATAATAGTTGAAATTTAGTTTGTTTAATCTGTACCCTTCTTTGCCTGCACCAAATAGTTATTTGGATGACTGCTTTTTTGGATCAGCTGCACAAACTCTTCAGATTATTTTTGAATAACTTCTATTAAATCCCTTTCATCACTGCCTAACCTTACTTGCCAAGGAAAACTGGAAGCCCCTTTCTCATTGAAAAATGATTGGATTTGTGCTCTGGACCATATACTCTTTCATAAACTTAACAGAAAACATCTATTTACTGAGAATATCACTTCCAACTCTGGAAACTGTGGATCAGTCAAAGCTGATTATCACTAGCCTAGAATGGTGACTTTCAATCACTTAGTACAAATGAACACTCAGCATCAAACTGTGTTAAATGGTATGTCTTTCCAACTAGAGTTTTTCCATCAGAATCATTTTCTACTTATACACTGGGCATTTTGCATCTCAGTCTCTCCCTGCTTCCTCTAAGCAATACAGCCACGATTCATGGGATGGAATGCTACTTTTCTTATCCTAGAATCCCACCTTAATCAATTAAGAAAAGTTTGTTTTCTGAGTTAATTAGAATGATATGGTCTACTGGTCTGGACATGAGAAATATTGACTTACTTTACATAATGACTGTTCAAGTGATAACTTTTCAATACAATGGTTCTCCAAAAGTTATACTGGTTTTCAAACTAATCATCTTGGAGACTATTATGACTTAAGCATACATTAACAAACAAAAAAATAAACATGCTGTAAGAAATGATAGTTTGACATTTTGAGTTCAAAGACACACCTGAAACAAGGATCTGTTAAAAAGGAAATAAATTTTAATAACATACCGTCTTTGGATGAACCCAAATTCTGTTGCTTAGTGTAATTGTATGGCAATTTTAGCTGTTGCATGTGAGCAGTTGCAGTGTTTAAAAGCCTTTTCCTGCATAGTCTTTAGTTTTATCTAAAAATATTTTTGTGCTACAATTTTATTTTGAAATGCATAGTTATGAGCTCCCCCAAAGTTAAAATATTTGTAGAGAAATTTGTGCAGAAAGGAGAAAAAGAACAAGTAAAATTAACTTCCACTATGCTTTATGTGAATACTGAATTTACTTCCAAATTTGTGTTCATTCCTTTTTTTTATTGTTCAATCAATATATATTTATATCTGTGAAAATTATTTTGGAACTTTGTGCAGATGGAATGCATCATAATTTCCCCATTAAAGTTAATAAACTTTCTCTTCATTTACTGGCCTTACACTGAGTTGTAGAGTCTTCAAGAATTGAAAGTTGTTAAGTTAGAGAGACACATACATTAATACACACATATAGGTGGACAAGAGAAAGAATGTTTATTTTTCATAACAGTAATAAAAACCTTCCTGAGCTTTATTGTTCTTGTGATTTTTGGAATAAAATTTTATATATAAATAAATGTTATATCATAATGATATATATACATATGTATACATACATATACATAATATGAAAAAATGTATTTGTATTATATTTGCACACTTGTGAAAACTTTTAGTGACTTTATCAAAGCTGTAGCTTATATACTGGTTGAAGATTCAGGAACTTGAAGCTCAGTATTCTCTCTCTCTGTCATCCAACAGGTTTGACTTTTTAATTTGGTGAAAACTAAGTCACCTATCTGATCTGGTTTCTTTAACTAGAAAGTAAGATAACAGTAAATACCACTCATTTCATCCTGTACTTCATAGCAATGTTAAAAAAATTAATAAGATAATGTAAAATAGTTCTAATTCCTTAGAGATAGTGTGTTGCATAAATCAAAGGTACTATTAGTAAATAGGCAAGGTAATATGATCTTTACAGTTAACTTAAATGGTTGGCATTATTGATCTAATTAATTTTTTAAAAGTGTTTCAAAGGAAAAGAAATTCTAAAGTTAATCACTGCTCATACTCAAAAGTCACCCTTAAGCTAGGTCTCCTTAATGCCATGGCTCTTTTAGAAAGCCATTTACTCAGTACTATATAAGATTCATATATATATATTCAATTAATTCAGTGAGTTATTATGTAGTTTAACTAGGAGTTTTATCAAACCCCTGAATAAATCAATACTCTGATACAGATAAGAAGTGTTTAGTTATGTATATTGTATTGTACATCAAGAATAAGTGAAATGGTTAAAATTAAAATTGGTTAAGTCACCAAGTTTTTAATTTATTATGCTAGAGAATACTATAGGAAAATCACTTAAAATAATGCTAAGAAATCCATAGATATAATTTTGTATTTTAACAGATGGCATTTTCTCATTGGCTGGAACCAACACTAACATTTTCAAAATGTAATGACTGAAGTCAGAGTGATTTGAAGAAATTCTTAAAATACTGTATGAAGCACCTAGCTTAAGAAAGGTAAATTCAAATATGAAAAAAATGAAAGGAGGAAAAAATACTATAAAGTAAAATAGCATAATGAGATTTTATAATGGTTGATGAACAACCCCATGTTGATTTGAAAATTTTGAGACTTGATGAAAATAATAGCCATTACTATTGAGCAAATGATTGGTCCCTTTACAACATTAAGGAATATTAAGTTCAGGTAAACTGTAGTTTTCACTGAAACTGAGTCAATTATCAGCATCACTAAATCAGAAATGGGCAATATTCAAACCTGTTAAACACCCTATCTAATAACATCTTACTATTATTGAAATTAAACTAATTATCTTTGAAAAGAAGGAAGTAATTTTCAGGAGCTCTTTGAAATAAACACAGAGAAGCAATCAAATAATTTGAACACCAACTATGCAAAGTAACCTGCTCAAATAAGTAACCACAAGTCACAAGTCGTAATCACAGGGGTTACAAGAAGGAGCCAAAAGATAGCATTGCCCCAGGACCGACAGTCTAAGGGTGCCTTGTGGATAGTGCCTTAGTGAGGTCACCTAGTCCAGGGCCTCACACTCAATCTTTCAGGCTTAGAAATCCCTTTTCTTTTTTCTGTACACTAGGAATGAATTGACCTCTGAAGGACAGATTCATATTAACCAAGCTCTCAAGATTGACATATATAATGAGAATTACGTTTTCATGGTTTTACAATGATAAACACATTCTTGAAGGACCTGGCACTCACATTCTATAGCCATTACTATTTTTCTCCTTGTAATCACACTAGAAGGGTACTTACATAGCGCACCAGAAGAGCCATCTCAGGCTCTGTAATAGTTCATGTCAGATGGAACTGTGGTGGCAGCAGGAGTGGATATATTTCTCATGAAGTCTGATGACAAAATCACCAGCACTTGCTGGTGGGTTTGGCTATAGGTGGTGAGGAAAAGAGGAATTGAGAAAGCATCACAGAGGATGCTTTGTAGAAATATGACTGTCAAAAGGAACAGAGACAGAAAGCTAGCAGAAGGATACCAGAGAATCACAGGCGTTTGTTTTGTTTGGCAATATAGATTGTTGTATTATCATAGGTAATGCCTGAGAAAGTACAATTGAGGGTTTGTTAGTAACGCCTACAGTGGCAACTACCAATAGTCTCTGGCTAACTCTTCATCAATATAATTGCTAGAATTCTGACCTGCCTACCATATCTCAGGCAGACAGTCCATATTGCTACTGTTAATACTGTTGACAACTGCACCTCATACCTCTGTCATTTGGTCCCGTCCTCACCATCCTAGTTGTCACACTCTAGTCTGAGTCTATACTAGAACAGGCATCCCCAGGAAGACTCATTCCCCATTCCTCAGGGATGAACCAATTCTTTCCCTCTTTTGATGACATTGGTGAGGACATTGAGAGATGTTTTTCTCTCTTTTCCTAATATGCAAGGTCTATTTGCTTAGAATTGCCTTGTAAGTTTCACTTTTTAACAATTATAAATCCAGAGATCCATGTGACCCAGATTCAAGACAGAATCACAACCACTCACATCGAACTTTAGAAATCAGTTGTTTTCAAAGTGTTTTGTTTGCATGTTGATACACAACAAAGGGGAAATATAGCATATGACAATATATTTTAAATATCATTATTTCTCTCCATCCATATTCCTAACAAGGATACAGGATCCATTTAATTGCTTTTCTATTCTAAATATTCCTTAAAAAAATAAAACAATAACCAACTATGTGTCACATTTTTTTATCCATTCTTAATCTTTCAACACTCACTTCTGATCTCTCTTCTGTTGATTTTTTTTTTTAATTTTTAACTTTTAAATTTTTTTTTAGCATCTTGGATCTGGTAAATGTGGGAGCTCCTTTTGAAGTCAGGGGAAAGGCTAGAAATATCCACTTACTAATTTTGGATCTACCATATCTTCATAGCCAGAGAAGGTGTGACTTCTCCCTGGTTTCTCTCCTTTCACCCAACCCCTTACTGCATGACTTTGAGAAAAATTCTTTAATCTTACTATCATCTGTATTTGACTATTTTGCCAAAGGAGAGTAATAATTTCCTCTCCTACCACAGAAGAAATCTGGGGAAAAAAAATGTGAGAATAGATGTAAAAATAGTCAAATATGATTTGAGGGAGGAAAAATGAGGAAAGAGAAGAACCGTTATTTATATTATTTGCATTACTACTGTGACAATTCTACCACAAATAAATGAGAAAGGTGAGAAATCTGATATGCTTTATAAATTCATCACTTCAGCATTCATGTGCATGACCCTGACACAAGTTCCTAAAGAAAAGAAGACTGAGATAAAAGAAAATATTAACGAGGGATTTCTAAAATGAAACAGATGAAAAACAAGTGCTTGTTACTGCAGCAAGGGGAAACAGTTGCTCAGAAATTTTTTTAAATTATTTGGTTGACTTAATAAGTGGAAAATAAAAGATTAGACAGGCTGCTAAGGGATCTGAAAACTATCAGAGATTTGGGAAGGAATTTACAGATCATAAACAAAAAATAAACTCCCTGCTATAGTTGCAACTCAGAAAAGAGAGCCCCCAAGGACCCCAAAGATGCTTCTTGTATTCTAGTGTAAAATGATTCTTATGATCAGAAGAAAGGAAAATATCCCACTAAGAACTAGAGAATAGCAGCTACAGACTGACAACAATCTCTGAGCATCTTACAAAAGTATTTTTTTTCCAAAAGGAGAAAGTTCTTGTTGTGTTCTGCATTAACTGAAATGGGCCAATGGAGTATGAGTATGTTAAATCACCAACTTATTGTTTCAAATGAATTGCTTCAAGGTCATAATTCCTGAAATGTTTTAAATTAACACTTTAAGTGTGAGAAAAATCTCAACCAATCCTATAGAGTTATAGAGGCAGAGAACCAAGTTTTCTGTGGTTTCCAATTGTCTACATCAGAGATCCTCTATCATGGGGAGCTTATAAAAACTACAGACTTCAGGGAACCAGTCTCAGAAATTCTGATTCATAAAGTATGGGATGGAGCATGAGAATCTGATTTTTTAAGCAGCCCACGAAAGTCTTATTGCAGAAACCGCATGAGCCACATTTTGAGATACTAGCCTAGAGAATCACGTCTGAATTTTTCAGTAGTACATTCAAGGCTGCAACGTTCTAAGTATGAATTATCTTTTCCATCTTGCCTCTCACCACATCTCTTCACTCTCTTCCTCCCCAGACATCTAGCCTATTTACCATCATATTCCATGCTTATTAAGGCCAGCTCTCCTATTTGGCTGGAATTGGGAGATTTCCTCCCATTCCAGTGCATTGAAATTCTAATACTTTAGGGTATGCTCTACATTTCAACATCTCCTCTGTTTAATTACACTAACTTTCATTTTATCAATAAAATATATTTAATGTTTTATATTTTAAAATATTTTGTTATTTACTTCTAGTTCACTTATCTTGCATTACAGATTATAGTGAGTTGGTTTTATATCTGCTTCTTCCAGCAGAGTTTAAGCTCCTTGAAAACAAACATTCAAGCATTCTAGAAAAATATTTGTTTACTTGAATTAATAATGCACAAAGGTTCATATCTGGTAGATCAAGGTTTTCATATTTTGCCAGAACTTCCATTTATAACAAGGAAGTGAAAAGACTGATTACGTAAAATCAGTTGATACACATAGAATTTGAATGCCATAGCCAAAGTTGTCCAGAAGTTCTCCAAACGATATTTAGTTGCTTACTCCTCAGAGTGGGATCTATATTGCACTGCTCAGATCCTAAGGACTTCTTATATGAATTAAATGCTTCAGCTCGTAAAGAAAAGTGAGAAATCCATGGAGAATGACCTCCTAGCATCCAGCTTCTGGGAGTAGTATTGGTAAACCAGCTCAGTGGTCAGCCCTTCTAGGGCATTGCTTAGACTGAAGAGAGCCTTGCCCAACAGGGACACATCCCTTCCTGAGACAGCCCACATAAAATGACTGAACCACCTGGAGAGATAAATGTCTAGAACTCTTGCTCCAATGCACAACAGCTCTGAGGAGAACTGCGTCTTTGGAGCTCCGTGCAAGGTCAGCTGAAGCTCCCATCAAGTCTTCATTGCACTCAACTTCTCCCTCTGCCCAAACTGGCTTCCTTCTCTTCTCCTCTACAGGCACTGATCTTAAGAATACTGACTAATTTCTTTCTCCTGTTTTCTGGAGAACCCAACTTGCACAACTCCTATTTGCTATCCTTATACATAAAACACTATTCACCTTTACAGAGATAGCATGAACATTATGAGAAATGGTCAGAAAATGTTTATTTAGTGTCAGTTGTGCACCCAGTACTATACATACATTCTTTACATTAATCCTCCAAACATCCCAAATTGGTATGTGCTCCTGGCACGTTTATGCCTTCAGATCTCAATTCAAATATCACTTCCTTGGAGGGCCTCTCCTTGGCAACCCTATCAGAAATAGCTGCCCCCTCTACTACCCCCACCATGGCTCCCTTATCCTGCTTTTATTTCAATTCATAGCGGTTACCATGACCTCAAGTTACATTATGTGTTTTATCTATTTACAGAGTTCTGGTTTGTCTCTCTAGCAGATTGCAAGCTATATAAGGGCAAGGGGCTTTGTCTTCTTCACTGTTTCAGTTCCAGTATCCAGAACAGACACATGATAAATCCTCAAAACTTAATTGTTGAATGAATGCACACATTTTAACCTTACCCAGTGAATGAAATATTTTTATAAGTAGATCACTCTTGCTAATCTAAATTCTTAGAATCTTTCTCCCCAAGAAATCATTTACTTCTTAATATGAAATCATTTAAAGTGGTTAATAACTACATTGGTATAAAGAAAGGACTGTGTTTGAGTTATCCAGGAAAGATCTGTGAATGGAAAATTGACAAATTCTCAGAAAAGGAGAGAAGGAGAGAGAACTCATTCTAATAAGTAAAATATTCTCTGGCCAAATTAGCAACCCTGAAACAAATGGTGAACGTGGAGTATGATGGTTAACAATCTACTCTGATGCAGGGTTTTTAACAGTGTAATATATCATTAAGTTCTGGAGGGGGAGCTTTTTGAAAAATCAGTGTGAAGACTCCCACTGTTGAGGCTGCAGCTGTTCTGTGGAGTGACAGAGAGATGTCCACGAGAATTTTGAACTCTGTCTAACAAGCCCCTCCAAGCCTGTGAACTCCCTGCCACTTGCCTGTTAGCCTCCTCTCTTCCAGAAAGACTGTGGCTGCTGCGCTGACATTCATCACTGAGAGTTCTGGCCTGGCGCTGCCTTTCCCAGACCGACGTGCTTACTCTAAATCAGCATGTCGGAGCACTAGACAGAAGTTGTCTCTGGGGTGATGAACACTCAAGGGGAGGAAGCCAAGACATGAGGAAAGGAGATTCCCCCCCCCCCAGTATGATGCCATTTTAACTTAAAACCATAGAAAATGTTTCAAAGTGTTCTACAAAATAACCCCTGAAGAAGAATGAATTTGTAATTCTCCATATAATAGAAAAAGAAGAGAAACATATTTGGAGTTGGTGTTAGTGAATGAGATATTTTCCCCAAGAGAAAGTGAAGAACCCAGAAATAATCATTTCCAGGATATGTAGATACCCACTGGCAAAATTGCTCCTAACTTCAGGTTGAATATAGTAATACACCAGAAAATTGAAGTACAAAATCACAAGCAGATATCTTTAAAAGTCATTTCTTAAGCTGGGGAAAAATTAAAACTGGTGGAAGACATGTCACATAAAACAAAACGAAGCAATGAAATTCTCCATAGGTAACAAGATGAGTTACAGTTAGAATGAACATGGTAAGAAATAGTCAACAAGTGTTTCTTCAGTGTAAGTGCTGTACCCACTCCTAGGCATATATTTCCTTCCCTAGGTCATTTCATTACCTTACTGTACAGGTGTGAAAACTGAGGATAAGAGGAGTGAGGTGAATCTGGCTAGGTTAGAAAAGGCCCTGAATGATCAAGCCACATTGGCCCTTGCCATCTCACTTTTCACCAGCTCTCCTGCCGAGCATGCTATGCGTCCATGCTCAGCCGTCTCTGCCCATGGAAGGCAACAAGTGCTTCTGGACTTTTAGCATTTTCCAAACTGATACTTCATATATTTGGAATATTCTTCTCACTACCTTGTTTCTGTGTCAATTTCCAGTCATCCCATAGGCTTTGTTTAAATGTTTCCTCAAAAAAAAAGTCTTTCCTGACTCTCCTTATAAGTGTATAAGTCAAAAGACCAGCAAATCTAGGGATCCATATATATGTAACGCATAATGTAAAACATATAATATATATTTTTAGTATAATAATCTCTCATGTAATATTTGGGACATACTCATACTAAAAATTATTTACTATTTATCCAAAATTCAAATTCAACTGGTTGTCTTATATTTTATCTGACAATCTTCCCCTTGCCCCCTGAATTCTGTATCCCTTAAGTATCCTATTTATAGTGCCTGTACTTATACATCAAGTCATTTCTCACATTTTAGTTATAAAATTATTTGTGGAATTATTTTGTTTAAAGTATATCTCCCCAACTAAACAATGCCTCTGTTCTCATCCTTGTAATTTTGGTAGCTGAAAAACTGCCTGACTTATATGAAGTACTCAACAAATCTGACCTGAATAAATGATGATATAGAGACATGATCAAAACCCCAGTGTGTGTGATCCCAAAGTCCATTGTTTTTGTTCACTCCTCCAGATTGTTGTACATGAAAGATAGACGTTTGTCACAACATGCATCTTATACATTTACAAACATTTAAAAGCCAATTCTAATTATCACAGTGTTAATAGAAGAAAACACTGCCAGATCAGAATCCTTGAATTTTGATGATGCTAATTGCTCATTTCCCATCTTAGTTATTTTATTAGTAAAAGTGTCAGAACCCTCGACATTTCATTTTATTTGATAGAAACTTAAATATAGTTCCCTGAAGGGTATGGATATGGCTATTTCCTTTAATGGAACACAGTCTGAATTTTGAAAATATGGCATGCAGTGTTGTTATTGGTTCTGTTCATGAACAAGAATTTCTAAACCATGCAAGGATGATTTAGTGATTCTATATCTTGCCAAAGGCTTAACATTTCCAAATAGGCTTTTGCACAATGAAGTGTAAAGTTCATGGGCTGCTGTCACCATGAGCTTTACATAAGCAACCTCTAGGAACTGATTCAATAGTCAACTCTAAAATTTTGGATGGCCAAGACCCACTGTGCTGCTGTCAACTTTGGTTAAACTGGTTATATTAATTTTGTACAGAAAAGCAGAGAGTACTAAGGATAAATGTGTGTTATTTTCTTTTTAAAAATTCTGTGATAAATGCATTTCTATAGCTAAACAAAAAGAGAATTTCTTTTATGGTGAGATTATCAATTGAAGACAGGGAGAAATTTCATATGCAAAAATCCAGTCCAGCAATTGTCACCATAAATATTCCCAGGGATTTCTCATCTATGGGTACAAATGAGGGACTTCAAACATTAATGACATTTGATGACTACTGGATGACTCTCAGACCTCTGTTATTTTTGGAATTCCTAAGAGTCTAATGTTCTCAACACCTAATTATATTCTTCTCTATGACAACTCTGTTTTCACCAGCTCTATGAGAAACCAGACTCAAAAACGCAGATTGGTTTCAGTTGGAATTAATGCTGAGGACCCAGGACTGGAGGTCTGCAGGTCAAGAGAGATTCCATTCTCTGCTTTGTTCAGAACAGTTATTCACATACACTGTGCCTCCTTCTCCCCAATTTATTTTTATATTAAAAAAAATTCAAGAAGGCATGGCTTCAGATAATATGTCTAACTTTCTTAAAACAAGACTAAGTGATGACATTTTATAGTTGATACATATTTCTTCTAAACATTTTCATTTTCCATCAGCTTACTTTTATTTCATATTGGCTTTTATATCATTGTTCATTATTTTTAACTCATGAAAAACTACCTGGTGCTAACATTTTTTTAACTATAATTTTAGAAAGAAATAAGAAATCTTAACTTTGGTTGTGGTTTCCTAAGACTGAAATATACAATAGAAGTGATTTTTCTTCCCACAATTTCCCTGTATTATTATCTGGCTAGGTTAGAAAAGAGATTAGAGGTTAGAGATTCTTATAGTTAGAGATTCTTATACTAATATATATATATGTTTTACATTATGTGTTTTATATATATGGATCCCTAGATTTGCTGGTCTTTAGACTTATACAGGGAAAGAAAGAAAGAAAAGAAAAATTAATACTTGCTCTATTTACTTCTGTCTTTTTGAGAAAATGAAATGAGTTAATAAGTGTGAAAGCATATTAAGAAAGTCAAAAGTGCTAGACAGATATATGAGATTTGTAATTCTCTCTGAACATGATGCTAACTTGTTTTAATAAACCTGTATTTAGAGAGATAATACCAAATATAAATCTACACATTCCAATACAAGCAAAGGATAGGACTTTAAAAAAGTAATTCATTTTTTGAAAAGATAAACCTATTTGGAAATTACATATTATTTGATTTGTTTTCAGATCTGAAACAGTCACCCATAACATTGCCTCTGGCCATAATTAGTATTAGAAACATAAGTCATTTATCAAATACATGCTGGCTGAATTATCAAGAGTGTTTCAGAAGAGATTATGTTCAAAACTTGTCTACTCAATGAACAAAAATAAAATCCTGGGCCTATGAAATACAAGGTAGAGTTAAATTCAGTTTTACTTTATAGGTAAAATTTCTACTGAGAATTTACTGTTTCTTTTATTATTATTATTATGTTTCTTAAAACTTGGTACAATAATAGATTTGAGAAGGACCTTACAATTGCCTCATGTATGCAGATAGGAAGACTGAGGACCAAGGATGTGAAACATCCATCCTAGCAGATCAGAGATGACAGTATGTCTGATCCCTGCCTAATGCTGTACTGATGTCTCTGTACTCTTGGGTACTTGCTTAGCTTCAGAATTCAATAAATATCATTTATAGTCAGTATTTGTACATTGCTCCAGATATGGTGAATTAACCAAATTAAATGGAATATCATCTTAATAAGCAAAATAATAGTTGGGACTTAAATTAGGAAAATGTATTTTTTGTGTTGTTGAGTGGGACTAGGGAGTTTGGTTAGAGAGGTAAAAAGGGAAATTGGCTTCATGTGATAATTTTAAAATACAGTGTTTAAATTCAATAAACAAACACTTATTGAAATCCTATTGTACTAGGATATATATATATGTATATGTACATATATATATATATATATATATATATATATATATCTTTGTAACATATAAACAAATAGCATTCCATTGATTTGCTTATCAAATACTGAGTACCTACTGTATATAAACTAGGTACTGGGTATAATTTTGAGCTTACATAAGTGAAAAAATACATGTTTGCAGCATTTTTCAAGGGACTGATGGTCAAGTTGAATGATTCAGTATGTACCAATTAACATGAAAATACAATTTCTGAGCAGTTCTTTGAAAATTATTGAGACTTTTGTATAACATTACTGGAAGAACAACCTCAGAGTGTTTAAAAGTCAAAGTATTAGAGTGAAACATACATACTAGTCTACATTATAAAGCACTAATTTAAATAAAGAGAAATTATGTCTTCTCTGGAAAAGATGTATAGAAGGAAATTGTGGGGAAAAAAATCACTTCTATTGTATATTTCAGTCTTAAGAAACCACAACCAAAGTTAAGATTTCTTATTTCTTTCTAAAATTATAGTTAAAAAAATGTTAGCACCAGGTACTTTTTCATGAGTTAACAATAATGAACAATGATATAAAAGCCAATATGAAATAAAAGTAAGCTGATGGAAAATGAAAAATTTTAGAAGAAATATGTATCAACTATAAAATGTCATCACTTAGTCTCATTTTAAGAAAGTTAGACATATTATCTGAAGCCATGCATTCTTGAATTTTTTTAAATATAAATCCAACAACCTATCCATTATTTTTTTGAGTAAAATCTTAAATTAAATTATTCCTTTGAAAGACTGGGCAAATTCAACTCATAAAATCATGTGTATGTACTAGAGATACGAATTTTATCATTAACTCAGTTTTTTAAATAAAAAATGCTTAAAAAGTGGTAGCTTTCAAATAACATTTGAACCAGGTAGTTATGCTTGTCTGTTAAAGTAAACCACTCAATAAATATAGGACTTATATTTGGTAAACCATTACAAATGATTTACCAATAAAAGTCAAAAAGTATGCTACTTTTAACAACACAAGGCAAAAATCATAAAAAGTGACATTCCTCTCTATATCTCTTCTACAAAAAGACGTCTTCTCTTACCAAATCCATGACTTATACTTAGTGTTTGAGAGAAAAGAAATACCCACCACTTTGCTGCAAGATTCTTGAAGATTATAGACAATTTATTATTTATTCTAATTTATTTCTCTCTTCATTCCACTAACTTCACCTTTGGACTCTCGTAATGGCCATCTTTTCCATACAGCTTTTCTTCTGAATGGTTTTTAAAGCAGCCATCAGATTTTAACTCTCTAGTATTTGTTATTTTTCCCTTTCCTCTTTATAGCCTTTAATTGTGCACATTCTCTATAACTTTCAAACATAAATATAAATCCCTAACCAACATAGAAAACTCTTTTTTTTCCCTCAGGGTTCTGGCTTTCATGTCTACATTAATAAATAGCAACTCTGATTACCATTTCTGTTTCCTATACTCACTTCAAGGTTCATATTTCAAATGCCTTTGAGATATTTAAACTTGAAAATCCTACCTAAATCTCAAATTCAATATGCCTTATGTTGAGGTTATTAACCTCCATCCAAACCAACTCTACTTCCCAACTATTCTGCCTTTGCCAGAGAAATGATGTCCAAATTATTAGGGTTCTGCACCTTGAGCCTTCTTTGATTTATATTTCCTATATCAAAATATGTTTCATTTCCAGAACTATTGTATTCAACTTTTATTTCAATAGGTATCACACAATTCAATAAAAGTAGCCAAAATTTAAGAAAAAACTTAACCAGTGATCAATTAGTTAAGACAAAAACAATTTCCAATTTAATTGCTTAAAAGGACTCTGCTCTGTATTCTCAATGATAGAACTGAAGGGTATCTTCATTGCCTTGAGATTTCATTTAGAAACAGAAATTATCCACATCACAGAGGAACTAGAATATTTTTTAAATTTTTATTTGAATCACTATCCTTTATTAAATTAAAGAAAAATGAACATGTGAATTCAAAATCTTAGTTTTTCCCTATTTTTTAAGATATTTAATCATTTCTAATCCTTTCAGACTCTCATTGAATATACCTTAGCTCTTAGAACACTGGACAAGTCAGTTCTGTCCTTTGCATGCAATAATGAAATATTATCAAGACACCCAACATAACTACAGATAATGGAGTGTTATATGTAAAAATGTGTACAGTGAACAAACATCAACTGGAAACAGAACCAGCTAGATTCCAGAAAAGTAGAATGTTACAGATGGTAGTAACATAAGGTTTATAAAAACACAAAATGCAGTATTTCTAACAAACATGCTTGTTTCCAAATTTTTTTAAATAAATAAGTTTTGTATAGTTTTATGTTTCCCCACCAAAGTTTCTCTCAGCACACAAACAGCTTTTCCTCTTTGGGTGTCTCCCAAACCTAGAATTAAGTATCCAAACTGTATACTTTAGAATCACCGAGATTTCTGTAATTGTTACAGCTTCTAGAATAACTCTGTTGTATAATCTTTTCTGAAGATTTTTTTTAAGTTCTTAATAGTCCTTTACCAGTTCTGTTTATTCTCTTAATAGCTCATTTGGTGGAAGAGAGAGATGTTGCTCAATAGTATTACAGCTGGCTTTCTCTAGTTGGTAAGTACCTGAATATTATACTGGATTACACTTTTATTGGAAATACAACAAATAGCCTTGAGCCACTCTGCTGTTTCAAGGATTTTAAAAGTTCTCCCTCATCAAGTATTGATTTTTGCAACTTTTGCCACCAGGTGCAAATTGTATTTCAATGGCATGCTGATCTCCAGGAGAGGTTTGTTTATACATTTATTCTCCAGGGACACCAGGTGTACAATGCTTTTTGTTCAAGAGATTCTGATGCTTTGTAGAGCTTTATGGAGACTTACAGTCAATGGTTGATTCTAGGGACTCACAAAAATCATACAGTACTCCATGAGAAGTAGCACTGATATTATATCACACTCAGTGGGGTATTGAAGCTGTGCAATAGAAGAAAAGCCACACAGACTAGAGTTGGATGGTAGTTTATGAAAAATAATTAAGGAGATCCTGCTTTTCAAGACCTTGTCCATCCTGCTTTGGCCTTAATCACAAAATTATCATAGTGATAACAGATAAATACTAAAGCTTATCTTTTAAGACTATCAACCATCTTTAGATTTTGTAATTATACAATAAAATTCCAAGAACAATAGATCCTCTAGAGTATGTATTTTTTAGTATCGTAAGTTTGATAATAAAACAGTCCCTATTTTCTTTGCATAATATTAGAAATGAAACAAAACGTCTTACACTGAAGACACTTTTGTAATGTGATAGAAAAAGTGGTGATGGTTTTAAGTATTGAACTCAAAATCTTTTAGTATTAAAAATATATATTTATTTTTAATAAAGTTTGTAGAACTCCACCACCACATGTTAAAAAGACCTGAATATCAAGAACATTCTTATAGACATGTATACAGATTTGGAGAGCATTTACATCCCAAGCTCCCTGTCTATTTTCATTTTGGAAAAGTTGTTGAAAACAAAAACAAAGATTTGGGATGTTTACAAAATTAAAAGTTTTATCATATCAATTCAGTTTAACTTGTATTTTTGAGTACATGTTCCATGCCAGGCAGTCTGCTAGGCATGGAGAATACACTAATTGGACAATTCCTACCTTGAAGAACTTAGATTCTAGTGAGAGAGATGGATTTGTGAATACTTAATTCCAGTAGAATATAGAAGGAAGCCCAGGATGCACATAGTCAAACCTGGGTTTGGGGGAAGGTTTTTTCGGTAATATGGTATCTGGATGGCAATTTCATATGGTTCAACATAATAAAACATTTTAGCTTTAGGAAAGACAGAGAGTGTATTTTAAGAAAGTAACACTAAAAGCAGGCAGACCAGTTAGAAGGCTCTTGTAGTTAAAATATGGGTCAGAAGCTGGGTTAGCGAGAGGATAACACCCAGGAAGTGAGATTATGCTTAAATGACCACAGGATAAATTCACCTCATGCTATCATGGTTTCCCATGTTTACATCTTTCCTTATCTTCTTGCTCACTCACACAAACTTTGCTAAATATTTGTAGGAATTCAAATGAAATCTATCAAGTTTCACCTTGACTATATTTTTTGAGTGACTGTATTCTTAGTACACTAAAAGCACTTTGAGACTCTCATTTTTAGTGTCTGCTGTCTCAGGAGTTGTTTTCTAAGGTAAATATTCTGTATTCTCAATGTGGTTTTGTTGTTTTGGGAGCAAAGCAGAAAGAAATAAACCCAAACTGTATTTTACTGTAGTTATCTAAAGAATGGTTTTTCATTTGCCATTGTTTCCTGTATATCAATATAGCACACAAAAGAATTTGAAGTAACTGAGATATTTACATTTTAAAAATTCACTATAAATCTCTGCAATGTCTTTAATATAGACACATTAGGAAAATTTGAATCTAATCAGAGCTTTAGAATAATAATTTCATCTCTTTTATTAAAGACCACCAGGAGAACTAATAATTGAAATGTTATTTGTAACAGCCTGTGTTTTGGATCTAAATCTCAAAAAACTTTGTACTATTAACATTGACCATTAATTTGCACTGCATCAATTGAATTTCTAGCAGCTTGGCAATAGAATTAAACTACTCCCAGTCAAGACTTATAAATAGACAATTATGTACCCTTCATGTATATAATTGATGTTCTATATATGATAAAATATTATATTATCAACATAAACCTAACATACTCATTATGAACGATTGTCTCTGATTAATTTAAGCTTGCTTTATCTTTCTCTCCCTAATTTTTTATAATCTCTGACATAACTGGGTGCTATCACTATAAAATAATTTCCAAAGTAAGTGTGAGAAAGTACAACATTTGGAAATTTAAAATGAGTAGATATCATTATGTCCTAGGCATCTCCAGATGAAATGGGATGGTGGAGGTAAGAAATTTTCACAGTCTTTGTACAGTGAAAGTCCACTTCATTTTGCATTAAATTTCTTTCAAAAATGTGAGAAGAATTTTGATTTCCAGCCAGTAGTCAAACTATGAGTTACAATGGAAGTACTAAGTAAATGTCTGAATGTTCTGGGGTAAATCTAATTTAAGAAACACAAATGTTTTTCAAACAGCTACTATTCCTTGTGCACCGTTTTAGGTCAAGATAATATTCCTAACAGCATGGATCTTATAATCTAGTAAGACTGACAATAAATAAATAAATATTATTCTGGCCAAAAAGTTCTTTCGGTTTTTTTTCTGTAAGATGGCTCTAGTAGCACTTAGTTGTCTTTAAAGCCATTCAAAACAATTTTGTTAGATTGATTACGCTTTATTATTTCAAGAAAGTTAAAAATGCAACTGGAATGCAAAAAAGACTTTTGCAGTGAATGGAGAATGTGCTGTGACCGATCGAATGTGTCAAAAGTGGTTTGCAAAGTTTCATGCCACAGATTTCTTGCTGGACCATGCTCCATGGTCTGGTAGACCAGTTGAAGTTGATAGCGATTAAATCGAGACATTAACTGAGAACATTCAACGTTATACCACATGGGAGACAGCTGACATACTCAAAATATCCAAATTACGTTTTGAAGATCATCTGCACAAGCTTGGTTATGTTAATCACTTTGATGTTTGGGTTCCACATAAGTTAAGTGAAAGAAACGTTCTTGACCGTATTTCTGCATGTGATTCTCTACTTAAAAGTAACAAAAACGTTCTGTCTTTAAAACAAATTGTGATAGGCAATGAAAAGTGGATACTGTACAATAATGTGGAATGGAAGAGATCGTGGGGTAAGCGAAATGAACCACCACCAATCACACCAAAGGCCAGTCTTCAACCGAAGAAGGTGATGTTGTATATATGGTGGGATTGGAAGCGAGTCCTCTACTATGTGCTCCTTCTGGAAGACCAAAAGATTAATTCCAAAAGTACTGTTTCCAATTAGACCAACTGAAAGCAGCACTCAATGAAAAGTGTCCAGAATTAATCAACAGAAAATGATAATGTTCCATCAGGATAACACAAGACTGCATGTTTTTTGATGACCAGGAAAAATCTGTTACAGCATGGCTGGGAAGTTTTGATTCATCCGCCATATTCACCAGACATTGCACCTTCGGATTTCCATTTATTTTGGTCTTTACAAAATTATCTTAATGGAAGAAATTTTAATTCCCTGGAAGGCTGTAAAGGTCACCTGGAACAGCTCTTTGCTCAAAAAGATAAAAAGTTTTGGAAAGATGGAAATATGAAGTTGCCTGAAAAATGGCAGAAAGTAGTGCAACAAAAGGCTGAATGCATTGTTCAATAAAGTTCTTGGTGAAAATGAAAAATGTGTCTTTTATTTTTACCTAAAAACCGAAGGCAATTCTTGGCCAACCCAATATTTACCTATCAGTTATAGTAATAAATTATGTATAGAGAATAAATCAGTAGAAGGGTAACGAGTGCCTGGAGGTTGTATTTTATATAGTATGGTCAGGAATAGTTTCTCTGTGCATTTAACAGTTGAGCTCTTTGACTAGTGAGAATGGGTAAGCCATGCAAAAGTCTGGGACAAGAGGGTTTCATAGTAGAGAACAGCAAGTACGAAGGCCCTGGATTGGGAATTACTTGGACTCTATAGGTAAGGAAGAAAGGCAATGCATTTGAAGCTTTGAAAGAAGGGAGAGTGGATGAAGATGATGATGTCCAACAGGTTCAAAGTCTCAAATTGAGTAGGGCTGTTAGATTTGGATAAGAGGTTGGATTCAAAGTTCTCACATACAATGCAACAGGAATATTTTTTTCCTCTCTCTTAAATACATATCCAGAATCTGACCACTTCTCAGAGCATCTATCACTATAGTTCTATTCAAGCCACTATAACTTTCCATCTGGAATTTTATAATGCTCTCTTAATTTATATCCCTGCTTTTCACACTTACATTGTGTTCTTAACAGATCATTCAGTGATCCTTCTAAAACAGAGCTATCTCGATGGCCCACGTACTGAGACTTTGAGTAAACTAGAAATGGATAGTCACTATTTATATTTGAAAACTGAGCACCATCTGAGCAGGAGAATTAGAAAAATTATCCCCCTAGGATTTCAATCTCTCGTGTCCTCTCTGCCAAGCTTCTTATGCAGTGCACATAGCACACAACTGCAGAAGATGACTTCCCAGGCCATGCCTATGTCCCTTTCCTGCTTTGTACTTCTCCCTTGTACTTATCTTCTAAAATACTACTTGACTGATTTGTTATTGTCTTCCTCCACTCTCTACCCCAACTAGTATGCCAGTTCCATGAGGGCAGATCATTTGATTGTTTTGCTTACCACTTTAGCCTCAACTCCCAGAATAGTCCTGGAACATGGTAGATTCTCAATAAATATTAGGTAAATGAATGATGAATATCACTGTAGCATTTTAAACATCCTGGTTGCTATTGGAGAGTGGATCTTAAAGTACTAAGTGTGGTAGTAGGGAAACCCCTTTGAAACAATTTCAAGAATCTGAGCCATGGTCCCTTGTATTAGGCTGATGGTGGGAGAAATGGAAAGAAGTAGGTGAATTCAGAATCTGTTTTGATTGGTAAGCAGATAACACTTGCAGACTGATTGGATATGAAAAAATAGGGAAAAAGAAAGAATCTAGGGTGACTTCTAAGGGTTTGATTTGAATAATTAGGTAGATGGGAAAGCAATTTACTGAAATGAGAAACAGGGAGAAGAGATTTGACTGCTAATGGATGTACATGCGGGGAAACTAGGGCAGATATCTCTCAGTAGATTTTCTTTTATTTCTCTCTTCCTTTTCTCCTTTTTCTTTGATGAACCAAATATAACAATTGTTTCCTTTATGGTTTTTCAAATCCTTTTGAATTTATGCTCAGAAAAACTTTCTTCTGAGGTAATTATGTATATTTTTAATATTTTAATATTTCATGTTTTTTGTATTTAAATTGTTTCATTACTTGGAATTTATTTAGACATATAACATAGAGGTCTGATTTAATTTTTCCCAAACATTTAACCAATTACCTCAGAAACATTTGTTCATCTGTTGAATAACTCCTTCTTATTTTACATATTTTAAATATAACTTTTTTTCATATACCAACTTATTATTTATGCTTGAATACGCTTGTGGAATTTCTTATTTCTTTCTCTTCTCTTAATGTTAACATTAAATAACATATTTTTTTCAATTAATGTAGTTTCCTTATTTTTCTTATTTTCAAAGTTGGATGAGTTGTTCTTAACTATTTATTCTCCCTAATAAATCCCTTTAGGATTCTAATCCATTCTTTATATTGATACTTCAGCCAAATTAACTCATTTAAATAATCTAGTCTCTACTATTCTTCCAAGCTTCTCCTCTTTCCCACTGAAGTTTTCTCTGTGGTTCAACCATAACGAGTTATTTAGGGTTCATATCTTTGCCTTATACTTGCTATGTACCTCTTTAGAACATTTTTTCTTCTGCCTAGGGAACATTGTTCTCTCCCTTCTAGACACAAATTAGAGGCCAATGCCTCTATCAAAGTTAGTTTAGTGGCTCTGTTACTAATGTCTTTAGAGTAGCATATCTATCATCTCTTTATACTAATTTCAAAATACTGTAATTTCTTACACTTGTGTCTTTGTTAATAACTAAACGTGAATGTCATCAGGTGTTACCCTGTTTGTACCTCCAGAATTGTTCACATTTCCTGTCATTTAGTAAGTGTTAGATACATATTTGTTTAATGAATAAATATATAAAGATTGCTATTTTGTATGAGACATGACACCAAAAAACTCTTAGAAGAGAAAATATATAAAATATTCTCTGACATAAATTGTAGCAAAGTCTTCTTCAGGTAGTCCCCCAAGGCAAAAATAAAAGCAAAAATAAACAAATAGGGCCTAATCAATCTAAAAAGATTTTGCACCTCAAAAGACATCATAAACAAAATGAAAAGGCAACCTACAGAATGGGAGAAAATTTTTGCAAATGATGTGACCAGCAAGGGGTTAATTTCCAAAATATGCAAACAGCTTATGTAACTCAATATCAAAAAAACAAACAACCTAATCAAAATATGGGGAGAAGATTACCTTAAATGTAAATGGATTAAATGCTCCAACCAAAAGACACAGACTGGCTGAATGGATACAAAAACAAGACCCATATATATGTTTTCTACAAGAAACCAACTTTAGACATAGGGACACATACAGACTGAAAGTGAGGGGATGGAAAAAGATATTCCATGCAAATGGAAGCCAAAAGAAAGCTGGAGTAGACATATCAGACAAAATAGACTTTAAAATAAAGACTATTACAAGAGATGAAGGACACTACATAATGATCAAGGGGTCAATCCCAGAAGAAGATATAACAATTGTAAATATTTATGCACCCAACATAGGAGCACTCCAATACATAAGGCAAAAGCTAACTGCCTTAAAAGGGGAAATCGACAGTAACACAATCATAGTAGGAGACTTTAACACCCCACTTTCATCAATGGACAGATCATCCAAAATGAAAATAAATAAGGAAACACAAGCTTTAACAGACACATTAGGCAAGACGGACTTAATTGATATTTATAAGACATTCCATACAAAAACAACAGAATACACTTTCTTCTTAACTGCTCATGGAACATTCTCCAGGATAGATCATATCACGGGTCACAAATCAAACCTTGGTAAATTTAAGAAAATTGAAATCATATCAAGTATCTTTTCCAACCACATTAGGAGACTAGATATCAATTACAGGAGAAAAAGTGTAAAACATACAAACACATGGAGGCTAAACAATATGCTACTAAATAACTGAGAGATTATTGAAGAAATAAAAAAAAAATACCTAGAAACAAATGACAATGAAAACACAATGCCCCAAAGCCTATGGGATGCAGCAAAGCAGTCTCTAAGAGAGAAGTTTATAGCAATACAATCCTACCTCAAGAAACTAGAAATATCTCAAATAAACAACCTAACCTTAGAGCTAAGCAATCACAGAAAGAAGGAAAAAAAAAAAAAAGTTAGCACAAGGAAAGAAATCGTAAAGATCAGATCAGAAATAAATGCAAAAGAAATGACAGAGACAATAACAAAGATCAATAAAACTGAAAGCTGGTTCTTTCAGAAGATAAACAAAATTGATAAACCATTAGCCAGACTCATCAAGAAAAAAGGGAGAAGACTCAAATCAACAGAATTAGAAATGAAAAAGGAGAAGTAACAACTGACACTGCAGAAATACAAAGGATCATGAGAGACTAGTACAGCAACTATATGCCAATAAAATGGACAACCTGGAAGAAATGAAGAAATACTTAGAAAAGCACAACATTCTGAGGAAGAAATAGAAAATATAAAGAGACCAATCACAAGCACTGAAATTGAAACTGTGATTAAAAATCTTCCAACAAACAAAAGTCCAGGACCAGATGGCTTCACAGGTGAATTCTATCAAACATTTAGAGAAGAGCTCACACCTATCCTTCTCAAACTCTTCCAAAACATAGCAGAGGGAGGAACACTCCTAAACTCATTCTACAAGGCCACCATCACCCTGATACCAAAACCAGACAAAGATATCACTATAAAAGAAAATTACAGACCAATATCAGTGTTTAACATAGATGCAAAAATCCTCAATAAAATACTAGCAAACAGAATCCAGCAGCACATTAAAAGGATCATACACCATGATCAAGTGGAGTTTATCCCAAGAATGCAAGGATTCTTCAGTATATGCAAATCAATCAATGTGATACATCATATTAACAAACTGAAGAACAAAAAGCATATGATAATCTCAATAGATGCAGAAAAAGCTTTCAACAAAATTCAACACCTATTTATAATAAAAACTTTTCAGAAAGTGGGCACAGAGGGAACTTACCTCAACATAATAAAGTCCATATATGACAAACCCACAGCCAACAACGTTCTCAATGGTGAAAACCTAAAACCATTTCCTCTAAGATCAGGAAGAAGACAAGGTTCCCCACTCTCACTGCTATTTTTCAGCTTAGTTTTGGAAGTGTTAGCCACAGCAGTCAGAGAAGAAAAAGAAATAAAAGGAATCCAAACTGGAAAAGAAGAAGTAAAACTGTCACTGTTTGCAGATGACATGATACTATACATAGAGAATCCTAAAGATACTACCAAAAAACTACTAGAACTAATCAATGAATTTGGTGAAGTAGCAGGATACATAATTAATGCACAGAAATCTCTTGCATTCCTATACACTAATGACAAAAAAATCTGAAAGAGAAATTAAGGAAACATTCCCATTTACCCCTGCAACAAAAAGAGTAAAATACCTAGGAATAAACCTACCTAAGGAGACAAAAGACCTGTATGCAAAAAACTATAAGACACTGATGAAAGAAATTAAAGATGATACAAACAGATGGAGAGATATACCATGTTCTTGGATTGGAAGAATCAATATTGTGATAATGACTATACTACACAAAGCAATCTACAGATTCAGTGCAATCCTTATCAAGCTACCAATGACATTTTTCACAGAACTAGAACAAAAAATGTCACAATTTCTATGGAAACACAAAAGACCACGAATAGCAAAAACAATCTTGAGAAAGAAAAACGGAGCTGGAGGAATCAGGCTCCCCAACTCCAGACTATACTACAAATCTATAGTAATCAATACAGTATGGTATTGGCACAAAAACAGAAATATAGATCAATGGAACAGGATAGAAAGTCCAGAGATAAACCCACACACAGAAGGTGACCTTATCTTTGACAGGAGTCAAGAATACACAATGGAGAAAAGACAGCCTCTTCAATAAGTGGTGCTGGGAAAACTGGACAGCTACATGTAAAAGAATGAAATTAGAATACTTCCTAACTCTGTACACAGAAATAAACTCAAAATGGATTAAAGACCTAAATATAAGGCCAGACACTATAAAACTCTTAGAGGGAAACATAGGCAGAACACTCTCTGACATGAATCACAGGAAGATCCTTTTTGATCCACCTCCTAGAGAAATGGAAATAAAAACAAACATGAACAAATGGGACCTAATGAAACTTAAAAGCTTTTGCACAGCAAAGGAAACCTTAAACAAGATGAAAAGTCAATCCTCAAAATGTGAGAAAATATTTGCAAACGAAACAATTGACCGAGGATTAATCTCCAAAATATACAGCTCATGTAGCTCGATATAAAAAAACAAACAACCCAATCCAAAACTGGGCAGAAGACCTAAATAGACATTTTTCCAAAGAAGATATACAGATTGCCAACAAACACATTGGCATTGAAAGAATGCTCAACATCATTAATCATTAGAGAAATTCAAATCAAAACTACAATGAGATATCATCTCACACAGGTCAGAATGGCCATCATCAAAAAATCTACAAACAATAAGTGCTGGAGAGGGTGTAGAGAAAAGGGAACCCTCTTGCACTGTTAGTGGGAATGTAAATTGATACAGCCACTGTGGAGAACAGTATGGAGGTTCCTTAAAAAACTAAAAATAGAACTACTATATGACCCGGCAATCCCACTACTGGGCATATACCCTGAGAAAACCATAATTCAAAAAGAGTCATGTACCAAAATGTTCATTGCAGCTCTCTTTACAATAACCAGGACATGGAAGCAACCTAAGTGTCCATCAACAGATGAATGGATAAAGAAGATGTGGCACATATATAACAATGGATTATTAATCAGCCATAAAAATAAATGAAATTGAGTTATTTGTAGTGAGATTGATGGACCTAGATGTGTTATACAGAGTGAAGTAAGTCATATATATGCTAACACATATATATGGAATCTAAAAAATGGTTCTGAAGAACCTTGGGGCAGGGCAAGAATAAAGAAGACACAGTTGTAGAGAATGGACTTGAGGACATGGGGAGGAGGAAGGGTAAACTGGGACGAAGAGAGAGAGTGACATTGACATATATACTCTACCAAATGTAAAATAGATAGCTAGTGGAAAGCAGCTGCATAACACAGGTAGCTCACCTCGGTATTTTGTGACCACCTAGAGGGTTGGGATAGAGCAGGCGGGAGGGAAGGGGTACGGGGATATATGTATACGTATAACTGATTCACTTTGTTGTACAACAGAAACTAACACAACGTTGTAAAGCAATTATACTCCAATAATGATGTTAAAAAAAAAAATGGGCAGAAGACCTAAGTGGGCATTTCTCCAAAGAAGACACACAAATGTCCAATAGGCACATGAATAGATGCTCAAGAGTACTAATTATTAGAGAAATGCAAGTCAAAACTACAATGAGGTATCACCTCACACCAGTCAGAATCACCATCATTAAAATGTCTATAAATAATAAATACTGGAGAGGGTGTGGAGAAAAGGGAACCCTCCTCCACTGTTGGTGGGAATGTAAAT
The DNA here is from genome assembly GCF_963924675.1 of Phocoena phocoena. NCBI lineage: Eukaryota > Metazoa > Chordata > Mammalia > Artiodactyla > Phocoenidae > Phocoena > Phocoena phocoena. The sequence goes on along the minus strand of NC_089219.1, from coordinate 72,446,827 downwards.
TGGTGTAGCCACTATGGAAAGGAGGTAAGGAGGTTCCTTAAAAAACTAAAAATAGAGCAACCGTATGATCAGGCAGTTCCACTCTTAAGCATACATCTGGAAATGACGAAAACTCCAATTTGAAAAGATACATTCACCCTAATATTCATAGCAGCACTGTTTACATACAGTAGCCAATACATGGAAGTACCCTAAGTGTCCATCAACAGATGAGTGGATAAAGAAATTGTGGTATGTATATGCAATGGAATACTACTCAGCTATAAAAAAGAACAAAATAATGCCATTTGCAGCAACATGGGTAGACCTAGAAATTACCATACTAAGGGAAGTAAGTCAGACAGAGAAAGACAAATACTATATAACACTTATATGTGGAATCTAAAAAAACTACAAATTTATTTTCAAAACAGAAACAGACTCACAGACTTAGAAAGCAAACTTAGGTTTATCAAAGGTGAAAGGATGGGTATAAATTAGGAGCATGGGATTAACAGATACACACTAGTATATACAAAATAGATAAGCTACAAGGATTTACTGTATAACATAGGGGACTATATTCAATATCTTATAAAACATATAATGGAAAATAATCTGAAAAAGAATATGTATATATCTGAATCACTTTGCTGTAAACCTGGAATTAGTATAATATTGTAAGTCAACTATACTTCAATAAAAAAAAAAAAAAAAAGATTCTTAGTTTGGCCTCCATCATTCTTCACTTTTCCAGACTAAAATGCCTCAGTTCTTTTAAGTTTTTATATGACACTTCACAACTCTAGAAACACCAGTTTGTAACCATTTCTCAATTGTAACCTACTAAATGTTAAAAAAAAAAGCAGAATTGATCTTTATTTTCTTAGAGTAGACATTATAATTCTGTTGCTCACAGCTTTAAAACTGTCTTAGCTTTTTAAATAGCATGTCACTTTAAGAGTTTCTATGAAGTTTGTAGCCAGCCTCAACCCCCAAGGCCTTTTCATTGACTTACTGTTTTTCCCCACTCATCCATCCTTAACTAAACACTTTTTTAAATGTAAAAATATACATATACGTGTGTTTAAATTTATCTTTTTATTCATTCTAGACCATAGAGATCATTTAAAACTATGATTTAATTATCAAACATAGTACTATCTATTGCACTCAAATCTAAAATTCGTTAAGTATGTTTTCAATTTCTTCTCTCCAGTTGATTATGTGAATACTGAACATCCGGTGCCTTGTGGTATGGCATTGGAGACCCTAGCATTTGATTGATTATTCAACCAAATTATGTTTTTCAAAGGATTTGTAAGTTTTGTGAGAGACTTTGCCAAAAGCTTTTCTGAATCTAAGACATCTTCATCTACCTTCTTAGTAATCCTGTTAAAACCCTATTTTAGACTGGCTTAATAGAGAATAGAAATAACAAATCCTAGATCTGAATGCTATTTTTAATACATGTTATCGTGTAGAAACCATAGTTAGAAAAGGCTCTGGTACTATTTTTGTGTAATTCTCTCATTTCTGCCCTCTCCATTGTGTCAGCTTCATCTGCAGGATGCCTTCTCTCATGATAGCCAAAAGGCTGCAGCAGTTTAAGCTTCTGTAACCATATCATCCAGACAGAAAGAGTGTCTCAGTGCCAGCACTGTTGGAGAGAGTCTTGGGCTTTGAGTGGATTGAACCATTCCTTTACTGCTTTATTCCTCCCCAGAAAAGTCATGCAATGACTGCTTAGGCCTGGGTTACCTGAGTCAATCAGTGTCCATGGACAGGAGGCTGCACTGGGCATAGAGTCAACACTTCTCAAAACCCATTGCTGTTATGCAGGGTAAAAGGAGTTGAGGAAAAAACTCAGCAATGTCTCCAGAAGACATAAACCTAGATACAGACAAACACATAGGCAGTATATGAGTGGTCAGTTTTGAGATAGTTGAAAGCTTTCTGGCTGGAGTGATTCAAAAGGCATTGTGTACATGGTCACATGTGAATGAAATTTACAAGGTTGAGAATATTTTCTTAAATGGGACAATAGAAGGAATATTTCAGGGAGAAGTAAGGATGTTGGGTCATTTTCTAATTTTATTGGCCAATATCTAACATCTTTGTTTCAGCCTTCTTGATGCATCCAATTTTAAAGTTTGTGGGAGAAATGTACTGAGAAATAGTGGGTCTGTGACCATGTTTTCTTTCCTTTCACCATAAAAACCCTCAGGGGCTGTGTGTTTGTCTGAGCAAGCTGTCAGCCAATTAGAGTTTACGGTTGGAGAAGAAGCTGAGAAAGTTAATCCTGCTCCTTCAAGGCATAGTTAGAAAGAAAACATGAATCTTAAGTAGTACACATTATTTCATCCACTGAGAACCAAGAGAAACTAGTTAAGCAGGAAGAAGAGAGGACAGTTTTTTTTTTTATTTCTTTTGGCGGTACGCGGACCTCTCACTGTTGTGCCCTCTCCCATTGTACAGCACAAGCTCCAGACGCGCAGGCTCAGAGGCCATGGCTCACAGGCCCAGCCGCTTCGCGGCATGTGGAATCTTCCCGGACCGGGGCCAGAACCCACATCCCCTGCATCGGCAGACGGACTCTCAACCACTGCGCCACCAGGGAGGCCCGAGAGGACTGTTTTAATTGGGCTTATTTAAACAGGAAAACACAGCATACCCAGAAGTCATTTCTTTCCCATGGCCTAGAATCGGGAAGGAGGAAGGCATTAATGAGTTGAAATTGACATTTAAAACCCCCTTCTTCAGTATTTTACATATTAGAAATGCTATAATTTGAAGATGATTGTACTAGAAGTCAGGGGCTATGTATCCTCTTCCAATGTTAATGACTTTATGCAAGGCCTTTACCCTTTCTTGTCTTCTGAGTCCTCCTGTGTAAAAGAAATGTAGTAATGACTGCCACGGATTCACTAAAGTGGTAATGACATACCTACTGAGAAATAAAATATCCTTGTATTTAACCAGCATATAGTCTATTTAATCTTTTTCACTTCCAGGTCACAGTCTTTAGGATCAGAAAGCCAACACAAATCACTTGTGTCATGTCATATCATGCACAAGCCAGTGGACATGCTGTATCCACACCATCCAAGGAAGTCTTCTAAAAATATGTTTATTGAATCCTCACTTATGGAGTCTTCAGATTCAGTTGGTCTAGGGTAAGAGCAAAGAATCTGTACTTTTAAAAAATCTCCCTAGATGATTCTGATTCTCGGGTTTGGTAACCATTGATCTCATCCAACCATGTTATTCAGAAGATAAGAAAACTGGTTTTAATTGAAAGAACTGAGTAAAGTCTAGACATCCAGTCAATTGCCCAGAAACACTAATCTATAACAAATTCTAAGACATCATGTGAGTGCTAAAATATCGTTTATAATGTTAAAAATGAGAGAAATTATATGAAAACTTTTTGGTATATAGAAGAAATGTTTTAGTAATAAATTTCTTGGAGTGTTTAGGAGTGGAGAGAAAAGAAAATTAAAACCACCAAGTGGCATTAGTAACTACATTGAGCCTCCTCTGCTCTGGAGAAAAATCTCTTTATTGCAAAAAAAAGGAAAAAAAAGAATTGTGAGTCTGTACGTTGAGCCAGCCTAGCAGTGATCCTCTTTCTCCTCAGTTACCCTGAACAGAGCTTGGTTGCTCCTCTAAATAAATGGAGAACAGAGACTTCCAGTGAATTGATTTTAAGGGGCCATCTAGCATGCCCTCATCTCTCCATCCAGCCCCGTAGAGTGGCCTCCTAAAAGCCGTACAACTAATCTCGTGCAGATTTGAGACTATACTCAATGTCTTTATTTCCAAGTCCAGACTCATTTGAGCACCTCATACCATTCCACATGCATCTATCTTTAAAAATACTTTTGCAAAGTTACTTTCAATTACTGAATAGCCAGTGCTTCACAGTAACAGATCCTAACTCCACTTCCATCAGCTTTTAGTAAAGATGGCCATGTGAGTCTGTACTTGCAGGGCAATATATGTACGGTTAGAGCCCTATGTTCAGGCTCCACATCAGCCCCTGGGAACTGTTGACTAGAGCTAGGGAAGGTCAGCAAAGAAGGAAAGGCAATAAAAATGCCATATTCTGGGGAAAAATATTAACTGGCTGTATCCTAAAATTTATATATGTGTGGATATACTCATGTGTGTGTAACTCTAGTCATATGTTTATGACTCCATAACTATTACACTTATTCACCACTGGTTGCCTAGTTTTTATAAAGTTGGTCACAACAGGTGACATGATTCCTTAAACCCTTAAAGTCAATGCAGACATATCTCTGTTTAAGAAACTTGATAAACAAAATTTAGACTTGCAGTCTATAAGTCAAAGGATAATTATTTGCACTGAGAAAAGATTTTTAGAAATTAAACCCTCCTTTTAAATAGAAATTCTCCTACTTCATTTAACATCTGTATTTTGTTCAAAAATTATCTGATAGATAATCCAGAGGACACTAACCAAAAGCTAAAATATTTGAACACATTATGAATAGAAGGTCTACCCAAATTTGCAATGATGAGGTCATGTGGTCATAGCTTTCCAAAAATTTTCTGTGTGGTGGGGAATCTAATCTTCAAAGACTTCATACATGGGGAACAATTTGTTCTGGGAAATAAGTCCAGAAAATATTCCATACCTTTGAAGATTTGCAAAGCATTTTAGCATGATTAAGGCTCTGAAAATGCCTGCTGCATATAAGCTGTTTAATTTTTCTCTACCGTTTCCCCCCAAGCTTGTGTGACCACAGAACAATTTAACACAAGACTTATTAAATACCGCCTTATACTACTGTTCAGACAATTGTAGATCCAAATCAAATAGAAAACAGATTTTACACCTTTCATGACAATAATATATGGCATTTTAACTAGATTTGTGAGCTTCTTAAGAGCTCGGTCTATACACTATATTCTCTGCAAGATCTAAAGCTGTGTTGGGCCTATAATGGGTGCCTAATCACCAAATTCTAAATAAATCATTGGGCAATCAGTCTTTGGCATATACTTGAAATGGGAAAAAAAAGGGAAAAATCTTTTGTCCTTTTAGAAACAAAGTTATTTTTGTCTTCAGAAATATGAAAATCATGCTCATTGTTATTTCAATTTGTAGCCTGCAAATCAGCTGATCATAACTTGTTTAAGGCAGGAACAAAGGTGACTAGATTTGTCTGCCTACCTGAAGGAAAATTGTGCCTTGTCAGCAGAGACTGTAATGACACATGTTAAGATAGCAACATGTAATAGAAAGAGATGAATTTCAACTCTGCTGCTAGTACCTGCTCTGTGTCCCAGGAGGCTGAACTCCGTGGGTTGCATATTTAGGCTTTTTTTCTCTCTGACTTCAGCCAACAGGATGCAGGATGAAAGTTGGGCGAGGGTGTTCAATCCTTTTCTTTTCTTCTTTTCAAGTAACTGTGGTTTGGCAGTGGCCTTTTACTTAAGGCCACTTGGCCTATCTGGTGGCATACCCTTGGGTTTCAGAAACTGCTGTCTCCCCTTTGTTCTTTCAGGTCAAGGGATGAAAATGGCTCTTAACTATTACCACCCAGAATATATAGCATGATTTCTTGTTATTTTTCCTAAACCTTGCCTACAACTTTGTGAATAGCCCCTCTATTAAATTCTCTCTGGTTATCTAGTTTGTGTGTATGCCATCTCTATCTTTCCAGGAACCTAACTGACAAATTAGGTATGTGGTGACTTTGTACAACTAATGGATTTCTTTTAGCCTCAGTTTCTTTACCTGTGAAATGGGGATAATAACATCTATCCTTTCTACCTCATAAACCTGGGGGAAATTTTAATGAGTCAACGTTGTTTCTTATTTCCTTTCCCACCTTTTTAATTCTAGAAGGTGACCAGGAAAAACTGTGTGCAAACTAAGTCTTGCCCTTGTTTCAGATAAGAGATATTCTCCTGTGGGACAGAATTCCCAGACTGAGCCCTGTGGTGGTCAAAATCTATGCAATACTCTTCAAATAGTACATATTGTGTGCATGTGTGGAGAGCTTGTGCAGTAACTTTGAAGACAAGGGAGATCTATACAGAAGAGATGCCCAGACTAGAGGCCTCTCACTGAGTAACAGTGATATAGAAAACCTGAAGACCTTTCTTTTTGTAAGTAACTCACAAGGTCCATCCTCTAGGGCACCTGTAAGTAAGAGTACTCCTGCACCAAATATGAGACCATCAAATACATCATCAAATAAGATAATGATGTACTATTGCAGTGAAGTCACCCATACTTATTCAAGTATACCGTGTGGATGATGAGATGCTTTCTGGGAACCTGATGGCTAAAAGTTGATTTGAAATAATAATGAGGATAACCATTCACAGTCAATAAATATTTGTTGAATTTTCATATATCAGCCTTGTTGTGCTAGACACATCTAACTATAATATTTGCTTATTTAAGGTAAAGTAACTCAAAATCAAGAGAAAACTATTAGACATAAAGTTTTCCTGATATGCTAGTCTATGTTGCTCATTTTGTTTGCATCAAAGCGAGTAATCAGGTGAAAATAGCTTTCATATCCTTTCCTTAGAATAGAGATAGCATTTGTGATTTAATCTCCAAGACCCTTCTTTCTGATATGCAATGTTCTCACATTGTAATAGTAAACTGAAGGGTAGAAAAAGGCTGATTGCTTTCATCTGCTTCTCCACTCCATGCAATGTTTTATATGTCCTTCTCTAAGGTTTATGCATAGCTAAAGAGGATGCTAATTACACAGAGAGATGGGTCCTTGGTTGAAGGTAGATCAGTAACAGTAGTCTTCGATAGAACCATTAAGTGAAGGCTCCTTCAAGTTTTTATTTGTTTAATTGATTTCATCAAAATCACATATAAATCAGATCAATAACTAAGAGAAAACTTTGGAGGTAACTAATTAACAATACATGAGATATATCCATATATAATAATATTGAACTGCTGTGTGTCAGATAAAACAAGCACCATACACCATATATCACACACACACACACACACACACACACCAATAAGCCAGTATAAAACATAGTGACTCTGTACAGCTATTGTATTTAGGATTGGAAGAATTTACTCAGTTTTTACTATTATTCTTCTATGTTTATTTCATCATTTGCTTTATGTTTTATTTATTAAGTGGAGTGAGAGAAAGCCATAAATAAAACATTATTATTTATGACAAATCTGTTGTGTGTGGCTCAAGAAACTGGACTGAAGTTTCTTAGGCAGGACCCCAAACTCAGTGAAATTAGATGATTTATTGAGCTCCTCAAAAACAAACTTGAAAAAGTATATAACAAGGCTGTAGTCAATAGTCATCATAGTAATCATAAAAGTGTTGACTTGTCGTAAGTGTTAAATAAATTTCACTTTTATATGGTGTCTCACACAGTAATATCCTTCAGGGATAAAGCACATTGCCTGTTGCCTTACCTTTGGCTTGAGACAAGAAACATGGCATAGACCATCATGAACTCAAAGCTCAACTAAAATTAAGCACCTTAATGTACATCTAACTAAAAGGTATTTAATATACATGCTAAGGAGACAGGATTACTGTATCTTAAGGACCTCCATCTGCAGAATTGTAGGCACTGAATTTCCCTCTCAAAGTAGAGAGTTGCTTTGGTTACTTTAAGGAAGTTGAGATTTTTCTGAGCAAATTGTAGACAAGATTTCTGAATGATCTTTCATCTTTTCTGCATGCACATAAGAAAACATAAAGTTTAAAATTTCCAGCCATGGCTGCATAAACTATAAACTCCTACACATGTTCTCCTATTTTCTAGCAGAGACATGTATTTTTATTTTTATTTTTTTCTAAACCTTCTCAATTGTCTCTCATCACTGATAAAGCAGAAAGGTGGTAGAAGTGCATAGAATGTGTTTTTGGGCTTTTCAGAAGACCTATCTATATAAACTAAAATAACCAAGCCTCCAGCAATTGATAAAATCAACCACAAAAACTCCTGCACCAAATATGAGACCTCTTTTTTTTACCCCACAAAGTCCAGTAACCCTGCTACCTGATATATGCAAGATGTGATTAGAAAGAAAGAAGAGGGAGCTAGAACTTTACTGTATGTGGCCAATGGCTATAGCAAAACTTCCTAAGCGTGGATCAAGTGTTTCGTAATCCTTGAGATGGGCATGTTAGTATTTGCCTTGTCTACCTCACAGTGTTGTAGTAAAACTCTAAAGAGATCATTTTTGTGGTAAAAGTGCTTTGAATACTGTGGAGTGCTTTAAAAAATGTCTCTCCCTTTTCGTCTCAAAAGTTCAAAGTGACAGCTGGAGAGCAGGCAATGACCAGAATTGGATAAAAGATGGAGATTAAGCAGAAGCATGCAAGAAGGAGGCCCCTTTGATCACCTACTCTACACTCCCATTCTTATATCTCTTCAAGAAGGATAAAAATAAACTGATTGGTCTGATTCCAGGACATGTATGGCCATAGTTAATCATGAGAGAGTTCATAATTCACTGAAAGGCCACACAAGAATATGGCATGTTCTTCTGTCTCCTCACCTTATAAAGTCTAAAGCATAAGAGAGTAGTCCTAGCCATCCTTCCCCTTTCTCCCTTGCATCTTAAATATTGACTCTTTCTTCTTTTTCATCTCCTGAGATTCTATAATGACAACCAGAATACAAAAATATTATAAATTTAGGTTAGGATTTAGTATCCTAAGGATTAGAGGGTAAAACTTTGCATTGGGGTTTGAGCAAAAGCCCAGATGACAATAATGTGATTTTGGTTCCTCTGCCATTGTTACTTTCACAAATTCTTCTCTTGAGTACATTGTGAGAAAAAATGGTTATGGTCTGGGGTGGGATTCAGATACTATTCTTTCCCTAGTCATATGGTCAAAACATTGCTTTCATTTATGGCACATACCATTAAAATTCCCTGTACCATTATTTATTGAACAAATGTGTTGTTCTAGACATAGGAGCTACAGATGTTTACAAGTCAGATGAGGATCTTGCTCTTGTGGAATGTGTGTTCTACAGGGGAGGAGCGCCAAAACATGTTATATACATATACCTCTACAGAGAGGGAGAGAGGAGATGGGCGGGTGGGGGGGTGACTAGGTGATTATTTCTTGTTGGTTGAGCAAGGAAGCTCTTTCTAAGGAGGTCACATTAAGGTTAAGGAAAGGACATCGAAAAAGAGAAGGGCCCAGGAGACCAATCAGTGGAGCCAAGAAGACGGCAGAGAAGGATCAGTTAGTGAGGTGGAGGAAAACCATGAGGGGTGGCATCCCTGTGTTTCAGAGCCCTTCTACTTAGGTAAATAAAGATTTATTCTTGCCATCAAACAATGTCCACAGTTGATGAGTATTAAGGGAAAGAGTTTCAGAAGTTTTATAAGATGTCTTACCAAAACTATTTGTGACAGAATCCTTACTTCATAGCTCTGGTTCCTTCGCTATGCTAGTGAAGCAGCATTGTCTAGTCTTCTTAAGAAGTTGTGACTTCATGTTATAAGCATCAATGCAAGATTTCATGCAGAATTGAAGGACTTTGAAATAAACTTGAATTTTTTACTCACATTCCCCAGTAGGAAATACATCACACCTGGGACTAACACTATGGCTTGAAATGCTGAAAATTCAAGTGTTTAATGATCAGGTTAGTAATGGCTTTAAAAATCATACTGTGGTATCTCAATCCATATCACTTCTAATAAAGGTAACTCAAATGTTTCAAAAGTAAGCCTAGATTTATTTTTGATGCAGCAGAATGTCTGCAGGCCGTAATGTGGTTCTATGAAAGATGACAGGTGGAAAGAAACAAATTTTGGAACAATGAGACATGAGGCTAAGGTGTATTGATTTGGAATTTCTGTGTAGTTTGGAGGTCAAATGGAAACCAGATGGCCAAAGGAATTGTAAAATATTTGATTTACAATTTGGTAGTAGTGAGAGAAATAACGTGTGTGTATAGCCAACATCCCAGCCATCCTTATTCTGGGTATGTATCCCGAAGGATTTCTCATATTGATCCCTAAGGGAACATGTGTGAGATTGTTCATCGTGGCAGTTTTTACAGAAGAGAAGGCTGAGGCAACCTAGGAATATGAGAATGGATACAGCAATGGATAACCAAAATGTGGTAGATAAATACTGTATGATGTCACAGTTGAAAATAAATACATAAATGTACCGATAGCAAAATGCACAGAACTTACAAATATATTATGGAGTGAAAAAAAAGAAGAAACAGAAAGAAATTTACAGCACGACATTTATATTTATATTTTAAAATACCCTAATACCACTACCTATTTTATAAGGATACATTTATATCAAAAGACTGAAATCAAATACATTAGTGTGGGTGCCTATGGGAAGGGAGGAGGTTGAATGTAGGAAAAGGGATGCAGGGGAAAAACAGGAAAACTAAAACTGAATTTTAAAAGGGAGCTTATGTTGATAACATGTTATGAAACAAAGATAACTCGTGTCTCTATTTCTGAGGGAAAAAAGATTTTTAAAAAAAAAAACAATAAACACTCATTTTATTCACTGCAAATTTCTCACAAAAGTAAGCAAACACAAATCCTATTGAGTAAAATGATGGGAAATAATTTCTTACTTGTCTTAAGGTAATGCAGCAAGTTGCAGACTCGAGCGTGCTCCCTCCCTAATATTGCACGCATGAGGTCCACACAGCTCCTGAACTTGGTGGTGAGGGCTGGGTATCTGGTAAAAGAAGCAAGGAAATAGTACTTGAGGAGTAGGTGAGTGTTAACATTTGGTTAGTGACCCTCAATTTAGAGACACTAACTCGTATCCACATATTCGCAGGCTTGAGTTGTGAATATTATAAGGAAAATGGGGGAATATCAAAACCATGCCATGTGTAACAGAAAGCAAAGAAAAAAATGGGCTTGTCCCTCTTCCCCTCCCTGTTAGCTCTTGCAGTGCCTACAGATGTTTTCTTTCTGACTCTCACCTTTGCTTCCCTCTGTGACCCTTCCCCTCATACTGGTTTTGTTTTTAACTTTCCTTGACTCTCAGTCCTGGCCTCCTGACTTCCTTGTAACTAACACCATATCCCTGTTGGCCTGGCATCCACTTGAAGATTATTGCTTTGCACTGGCATCAGAGAACTTCCTCCTCTCCTGACCCTGACAGCCTCCATTCAGTGCTGTGTATTTGGAAAAGGGAGGAAGGGCAGAGGCTCCCACACAGAAACATCTGTGTTGGTACCCATTTTCTCAGATCTACTTGGAATATTTTTCTTCATACTACGCTGGCTATTAGAGTGGATCTAATGTTGCTTTTTAATGAAAGCCACCTTTAGAGTTAGGGAAAATCACTTTCATATTTATATAAAGCCTTCTTATGTGAGATCCGAATGTTTATGCCCAGGTTCCCAAGAAGTCATAGGCCAAGGAGAAGACAAAAACCTACACAGATTGGTACTTAAGGCAGTAAGCTAATATGGATCCTTTTATAATTTAGCACTGAACTGCCCTCCTTATATAACCAAGGGGGGAATTTCCTTTGGATTGAATATCTGTTTCCTGTTCTGATAATTGACACCTGCTCCAAATTTGGATGAGGATGCCACGTGCAGGATCAGCATCTGGTGTTCCAAGCCAAAGTGAGCTTAGAAGACTCCATGTGTGATCAGAAATGGAGAAACTTTCTGGCTGAGGTTTTCATTAGGCAAATGAAAGTTTTAGGGTTTCATTTCACTTCAAAGACAAGATCCTCTGAGCGGTACATCCTGTTGCACTGGTAGTGATGAGATTATATTAATAGCCGTGAGGTACCAGAGCTGAAGACTGGAATAGAAGGCATCTACTTCTTAGCCATAAAATGTGAGTCGTTAGGCAGTGCCAGTGGTTTTTGTAAAATTGAAGAGATGATTAAAATTTCCTCAGGTCCTCAGAAAGTTTCCCTTCAAATATGTTTACCACTTTGTGATGGAATGAATCTTGCAAACATTTCAATAACCAGAAGCTATCTCAGCTATGTTGTATAAGCAGGAGTTAAAGTCAACTCAATTGTTACAAACAGCTACTGTAAAATAACTTTTTGACTTTGCATTTTACATGCCTTTCAGCTAACTACTGCCATCTCTGTTCATTAAAATAGGTTGATATAACCAAGGAACATCACATTTATTAAGCGTTTACTCTGTGTGTGCCAGATATGTTGTTAGATAATTAGCAAGCCTGTGATTTGCCATTTATCTATTTTGCTCTCAGATCCTTTCTCTACCTTTCTGCTGCTGTGTTTTGTTTCACATGGAACATTTCCAAGGCTTCCTTTTCCTTTGGTTTCCATATAGGTTTGGTCAATGGGAGGCATTGCTAAAAGCCTAGTGTCATTTTCTTGGCAGTTCTGGCAGCATCTGAGCCTCTGCTGCTATTACAGGTTTCATGAGGCAGCCTCTCTCTCAGAGTTCCACATACTACTGAGCAGGCCCTACTCGGTTTCACCTTTTACCAACTTATCCCTGACCCCAAGCTCCAGCAGTGCCACTTGGTCCTTTTGTTCTTTCAGGAATAAAGGGGGTGTGGCTGCCTCCTAAGTCTAAATTCTAAGTTGCCTCACTGTTCCTTTATCAGCCTCTCACCTATACCAGCACCTGTGTAACCAATTTCCTGTTTCAATTTCTTTATGTTTGAAATATCCCAAGTGGTTTCTGCTTCCCTGATTGGATGTCGGCCGATATATTGAACATGTGTACTATTTTGATTAACCCAAACAACAAAATTCTCAGGACAGTATCATAATCCTACAGAATAATAACACAGGATGCAAAGACTTTGTGAAGTAAAAAATGTGTATGGGTATGTGTATGCCTGTGTGTACATGTGCATGTGTGTGTGTGTGTGCGTTCATGGTCATAATGATAGGAAATAAGGGATCTCGTTTGTGAACTATGTACTCCAAGCTTATGCTCTTTCAATGACACCACATTGCCATCCATTCCCCCCTGTAATCTGTTGTATTATAGAATATTATTAAATCTACATGTCCCTTCTAAGCAGAAAATCCTCCCTAGTGGGAAGAACTGCCAGGGAAAGGGAGAAAGCAAACTATCAATGATCCATGTGTATCTAATATTTTTCCTGTGCTCCTAAAGGATAAATACCTTTAGTTCTACTCATGGTCAAACTATTCCTTGAACCCTTGACCCAAACCCCTCTGTTGTTTTCTAGATCCTTGCTTCTTCAGTTATCTCCCTTCTACTGTAACTTCAACTTTTTTTATTTCCACTAGATCCTTCCCAAAACATACATACAAAACTCCCATCATTAACAGCCACACTCTCCCTTAAATCCCGCACCCGACACACTCTCTCATCTTATGTGTCTCCATTCTGCCTTCTCATCTCCCATTCACTTCCCCGCCAAGTGTAATCTGACTTCTGCCTTTATTACTCTACTTCTTTCATTCTGAACACTACATGGTCTGCTGATTGCTAAATTCTCTATCCCCTGATCTTAAAAGATCCTTCCGCTACATTTGACACTATTTCCTCACTGCCATGACTTTCACCACCACTCTCCTTTACTAATTACGCTCTTACAAATAAGACTGTGTTTTCATGTGTCCTCACAGGCTTCTGTTTCTCTGCCTCCTCCTTACATATTGGTATTCCTCAGGATTCTGGCCTGACCATCACTATTTTTATTGCACATACTTTCACTAGAAAGTCTCATCCATTCTTCAAGTTTTCAAATACGATTTATATGTTAAAATTTTCAGATATATATTTGCATCACACTTTCTCCAGATGTTTAGATTCATTATCATAAAGCCTGTTAACCATCTTTAACACAATATTTCCAGAACTGAACTCATCACCGTAACCTTCAGAATTGGCTTTCTCAATGTAATCTACATTTTACCATCGTCTGAGCATCTGAATCCCTCATACCTGGAACCTGAGAGTTTTCCATGCTCTTCTCTCTCTCCCATCCACCAACTTTAGCCAGTTTTGGCTCCTACATATCCTTCATCTGATCCCTCTTCTCAGTCTCTACTATCACTACCCTAGTTCCACTGTAATCTTGCCCTTCTCTGTCCACACCCTATACCATGAGTGATTTTGTTATGCAAGATTCTTGCTTAACTCTCAAGCTTCACCTGCATCAACTCCCTCTCTGTCTAAGTGTCCCGGCATCATGAGCCTTCTTAAGTTCCATGCATGTGTCATGTTTCCTCTTACCAAAGGACCACTGCCCATATTATTTCCTCTTTCTGGACAGATAGTCACTATCTCATTACCTAGTTAACCTTTCCCATTCTTTAGATTACACCTCAACTCTCGTTTCTTCAAGAAATCCTTTGTCATCTTATCATGTCATTTTTTTTTTTCAGTCTAGATCAGGCACACAACAACCATGCTCCTTTCCACCAGAGCCTTTTGTCAAATTGTCATTTGACATGTGACTATTTGATTAACACATATCTCCTCTATTACTCTGTAAGCTCCTTAAGGGCAAGATCTTAGAATCAAATCCCTAGCATATAGTACAGTCCTAATACATAACTTGCAATTAATAATTAATTACAGCATAAGTGAAAGTGAGTTAAAAGCTGCTGAAGACACAACTATGACATGGGAGCCTGATGAAGTTTGATGGGTACAATCTTAGAACGTGAAAACCTCTGCAATTCCCTGTTTTGTCATGACTGTTACATACCATATGTTATATGTTAAATCATATGATATAGCTGTTTATCATATGTAAAAATGAGAATTTATATAGCTTCAGAAATATTGTCTGTGCCTCTAATATAAAGATTTGTGTGTAATAACATCAGTTTTATCAACGTGGTCCTCATTCTCTTACATAATGCAATGTGAGAGTACTGCTTCTTTTCCTTCACCCTTAGTTCCTTTGGTATTTTTCAAAATATATGTTTTTTTCACTATTGGTGCCATAAATGCTTAAGATATACTGAGAGAAGAACAAGAAAGTATTAACACAAACAGTTTCAGATTAGGATAGATGCTGATACTTTGAAACAAGTAGAAGTTAGGGTTGTGATCTTAATTTCTGTTTCTATAATTCCATATACTGAGATTCAGGGATAAATGTATAAATCAAAGGAATAAGCAGCTAATGTAAGAAGGAAGTGATATTTTTACTGTCATGGCTGTCTCAAACTGTTTATTTCTTATCACTCATGTATTTTTGTAGAAAACTAAAAAGGAGCATAATATTTCAACAATAACCCAATACCTGGCACTGTCAGAGAAGTTGCAAATGCCAACTTAAAGCACACTATGGTTTGTCAGATTCATTGTTTTATATAAACCTTCAGGCATTTGGCAAAACTGAATGTATTTGAGTCTAAGGTGGAAATAGAAAAATAGGTTTTAAAGGAAAAAAGTTGGAACGTGAGCAGAAAAAGTCTCTGTCCCCAAAGAAATCTTCTCACAATTCTGAGGCCTGTAGTCAAAACCATAATCAAGGACTAAAATGGGACCAGGTTTGGTCCTAGTCCTTGCACCAACATTTTTCATATTTGAATTACTTTCACCATGCATTTGTAAATTGTTATTTCCCTTTTCTTTATTACTATTGTTATTTGACCTCGATTATACCAAGACCAACAAAGCATAGTTATATAAAGAGGGCTTTCAATTGATATGACCCAAGTAGAAAATATTGTATCATATAATTGCCTGCCCCTCCACAGAGAAAAACTATTAAAGAGATCTATTGAATTCAATTACATTTTTTTCTTTTTTGGCTCGTATTTATTGCACTAAAATTTTTAAAAAATAAACCTACAAAAAAGATTCTTCGGTTATAAAGCAGAAACTAACATACCATTGTAAAGCAATTATACCCCAATAAAGATGTAAAAAAGAAAAAAAAGAAAAGAAAAAAAAAGATTCTTCGATGATATTATATGATATATATTTATGTAGTTATATACATTTGAACAAATATTTCTGTGCATTTGTTTACAGATATATATGAGGTAAGTTTTTATATGTTTTGATAATGAGATAACAAGAGATTTTCCTGTTGTTACATAAAATAAATTTTTAAAGAATCAAATTCAGGAATGCATAACAACATCTCAAAAGAGGTCTGGAAGAAAAGGAAGTTATATTGTCAGGGCAGGAGCCAACAGAGGAAAAAAGGTTTCTAGTCCATCCCTCTCCCCCTGGGAGACACAGATGAAGGAGGAGTAGCCTGTGATCCAGAGGGACAGACACTGAGTCAGATTCCTTAGGTGATTAAAAGACATAAAGTACAAAAAAGGTAAGATATTGGCTGAGAATCAAGATAGATTATAAAAGACTGCACGTAGAAGAGTCTGCTAGCAAAGACGTTAGACTTTTTTTTTTTTCCGCTCTTCTCTTGTAAAAGAGTCATAGAAAAACTGGAATAGAAATACTTTTATATGAAAAGAAAGAAATGAATTCATGTAATTTCTGGGTCATCAGAATAGCTCAGTGGACAATCCCAGCTCCACCCTCAAAGAGAAAAAAAATGGGCTAATGGCCTTGAATGTCTCTTTTTATCTGGTGAAGATTGAAATACCCACAACTGAGACTGGCAGAGACAGGGGATACCCCTATCAAGTGCAACTTCAACTTGGGAGTGGTCTGGGAGCATGAAGGGGTTTGCTCTCCCCTTCGGTAGTTCTAAGCCTTAGGGACTGCAAGATATTATCGCAAGTTCTGAAGGTGCAGGACAAACTCAGCCAGCCTCCCGTGGCCTGGTTTTCCTCACCTGTAATACAAATTAAGGAAGCCCTTGCTTCCACTACAGATCTCAAAGTCTCTTCCAGCTGTTTTAGCATATCAGAAACATCTTTTATAAATCCCGAAGGCCTAAGTTTAAAATAGTAATTCTGACCCCAAATTCCTTTCTGTCGTCGTCAGACTCAGCACTTTTATGAACAACTCCAGAAAATCTCCCCGGTAGGCTGAATGCCATGTGTCCAAGAGGTTAAATGGGAAACAGAGTGTGAATTACTTAGAGAGCTATTTTATAAACAAACACCAACTAGGATTGAACTCTGCACTGATTTGGAGGTGACTTAAGTCTAATTTCCTGCTCCTTCCCACTCTTTCCTTTCAGGACCAAAAGCATTAAGTGCTACAAAGAGAGCTCCTGCTGAGAGCCCCCTCCTCTTCTCCTCAAGATCCTGACAGGAGGGGGCTGCCTTTTGTCACAGTTTGACTGGTGAGTGACACTGAAATGCTCCACCTTGCTCAGCCTGAGGAACAGTGGCACTAATCCTAAAGGACAAAAAAAAAGAGTTTAAAAAAGGAAATGGCTTGGTGAGAAACTGGCCAAAATCTCTTCCAATGAGGGAATGAAGAACATCTTCTTTCTGAATGGCAGCTAGGAAGAGACCTATCAATCAATCCGGAGATCTCCACACACCTGCATACTATGTCCACCAATGAGACTTTACAAGCCTACTATGATGCAAAGTTGTGACTCAAAACCTCATTTCAATAAAGCTCTTTCCTGTTCTTTAGAAGCCCAGGTCAACTGAGGTCAGGCAAGCGCCCAAACCAGCAGGCTTTAAGGAGAACCTTAGGGCTCACAGCAAGATCTTTCCTTTTTCTGCTTTTCATGTAGCAGACCGCCTTCTGCAGCCTTGGCTGTGATCTCAGTTCCTCTCGCTCGCAGTCTTGGCTATCTGCCTGTTCTCCTGCTGTCCTCATCTGCAGGAGCTGCACAGCTCGGCAAGAAACCATTCTTAGTGTACCCATCACAGCACTGGAAGAAAAAGAAGACTGAGATACTTGCCTGTAAAGCAGAAGAACCTCTTGTTGGAGTGAGGAATTCATTCTTTTAAGAACTTCTGATTTTACAAAAGGAAACTTCCCCAAACTAAAAGATAAGATGAAAAATCACCATGTCTTAAAAATGACAGTTCAATTTTTTTTGTTGTTTTTTTTTTACTAAAGTGAAAAACATGTAAGAATCATGAAACAAATGACCTCTCACTGGCTGCTGACTGGTGTTTCAGTTTGGTATTAGGTCACCGTTCAGAAATTCAGAGTAATTCTTTGTTAGATATTCTGTACTAATGTCTTCTAACCAAGATGAAAATATTTAACTATGCAGTACTCTGTGTGATTGCTATTACTTATTCTGGAATTACTGTTTTATTTGATAATTATGTAACAGGATAAAATATTATGAAGACAGCGGTACCGATGTGTAAATAGGCAGATCCTTCTGGTAATAAGATCTGTTTATCAGAGACCTGCTGTTTTATTGATATTTATTCTTTGTAATGGGGTCAATATTTCTTGTTCTGTGTTCAGAAATGAGAGCATCAAAATGTCACTCACCTGTGACACTATTTTGATGTGAATCATGTTTACTGCTTATTGAATTATAAAACTTGAACATATTTGGAAAAATATACGCTCTACAATACATAACATGAGTGTTAAATATTAAGGAGAAGATTAAATGCTTGGTCACTCTCAGTAAGTGTCTTATCAATTATACCTTTAATTATTGTTAGATATCAAGATATGCTATTTAACTGAGTGTTAATGGAGGGATGAGGGTTTTAATGAAATGTAGATTCTTCAAGTTTGTACGAAGCAAATGCTGTGGTGATTGCCTCTTGAACTTACACTTTAAATATCTTGTATAAATATATGAAAGTGAGAGTTCACATTTTAACAGATCAGGTTTGTTTTAGTCCTCTGGGAAATAAGGATGGATAGATACTGCTGAGTTTATACTAGGTGCTTAATAAATATCTGTTGATTGGTTAAGTTTTGATAAAAGAAATCAAGGAAACAATTTAAACTTTATTATGCCATAACTGTGACTCAAATAATCCTTGGATTGAGTAATATGGTCACCAATTATGCAGTTTAAAACCCAGATAATATAACTTGGTAAGTTTCCCCTTGAAACTGATTTTTCTTGGCCTTAATTTTTTAAAGGAAAAAAAATAAGTTTTGGGCTTCCCTGGTGACACAGTGTTTGAGAATCCGCCTGCCGATGCAGGGGACGCGGTTTCGTGTCCCGGTCCGGGAAGATCCCACATGTCGCGGAGCGGCTAGGCCCGTGAGCCATGGCCACTGAGCCTGCGCGTCCGGAGCCTGTGCTCTGCAACAGGAGAGGCCACAACAGTGAGAGGCCCACGTAACGCAAAATAAATAAATAAATAAAATAAAATAAAGTTTTACCTCTGGGGAGCAACGAGACTTCCATTATCTTGTGACAACAAGATGGTCAGTAGTACCATAAGTTCTTAGTGCATCTAAATCACAATTTGAAGATGCTTCAGAAATACAGAAAATATTTTAGCCAAAGTCTCCTGGCCTTTCATTCCTATGTAATTGGGATCAGAAGCAGAGACAACTAAAAATAGAAATGCTTCCAAAAGTTTCTTGGAATTAAGAATTTTGCTTGAATTTTAGTCTCATAATTATAACCTAAGGATAATTATAGTCACTTCCTCTGAAACCTGATTGTTCTTAAGCATAAATGTATGAAATACAACTATTGCTATGTAGTACCATTTTTACACTTCTATGATGTTTGGTTAAAAGATAAAGTCAGCATGGTGCAACAGAGTCAAGAGACCTGCATTTTAGTTTCACCTCTGCCCCAACTAACTATGCATACAGAGCAAATTACTTACTCCTTTTTCATCTGTGCAATTAAGTCAGATTAGACCATCTCCAATGACTTTTGTTCAATATTTCAGAGGCTGTGTGATGTCTTCCTTAATAATAACGCAAGTATTTTTCATACATTGAGAGCTCCCTTTGTGCCAAATACCATGCTAAGTGCTTTACCTTATTTTCTCATTAAATTCATGATTACTAATGCCATTTTCTGGGTGACGCTGAGGCTTAGAGATGTTAAGTGACCCACTCAGTGTCTCATAGCTAATAGATAGTAGACATGGAGTTTCAGCACATGTACTCTGATTTCACTATTTCACAAAAACTGTCTGAGACTGAAGACACTGAAATGTAGTGAAAGCATTTAAACTCACAGTGTTGCAGGTTGAGTTTCCTGGGAATGAGTCTTCAAGATAGAGATGAACAAATAGGAGGCCTATTAGGGACTGCCTTGCAGAAGGGAAGGGAAGGGAGCAGGACTGAATAGAAGGAGAAAGAAAACTACAATGCAGTCTCGACATACGTATCTGTCCTTTTGGAAGTTCCAAAGATGTGATGGCCATTCAGGGTTGTCTGGAGTTCAAGCAAGAGGGTGGGGCCTTTACACCTCCCCATCAGTCAGTCAATCACTGGATAAAACTCTGGGAAGGGAGTATGACCTTGGACAAGGCAGATCTCAGCAGCCTAGACAGTCCCTGTAAGAGGCTGTCACCTGAGGGCTTTCATCTGCAGCCTTCTCAGTAGCGGAGGGAATAAGTCTTTATTCCTGAGGGCGAACTATGTGGTTCATCACAGCATCCAAGATGGAAGGAAGTGCATATATAAGAAATCCAGGCTATTTCTATATGAGTATAAATACTGTTGGGAAGCAAAGTAGAATAGTCAAAGATATTTAAATTGCAGGCTGACTTGACAAAGGAAAGGAAGTTGAGGTATGATTCCTTTTACTTTTTTGAAATATCCATTGTAAAGCATTTAGCATAAACAAATATGAAGGTTAGAATTTTGAGGAGGTTAATGTTGCTGCAGATGGTGAATATGACCAAGGTGATATCTCCATGTTTATCAAGGGACTGAGTTGGTATATAGCACCCTTAGGAAAGGTAGCCATTTATTCAAGAAGGGAAAGTACTGCATATTTATTTCTTGGTTCATTTACTTATTTATTCTGTGTAATTTAAGGGAAATGTCATGAATCTTGAGGTCAGATCCTGGTTCAAATTCCAGTTCTACCATGAGTATATGTATCACTGTGTGTGTTTGTGAGTGTGAGTGTTTAACACTATGAACCAGATCTTCTTAATTTGTAAAATGTGAGTTAAACTAATTGATTAGATGGATAAGTCTGATCATATAGAATAACTTGCTGTGAAAATATCAACCTCCTTGTAAGACATCTGGCATATATTTGCTGCACAAGAAATGTTTTTTCCATTGAACATTCCCTTCACATATAAATATATTTATTTATCTAGTCACCCTTGTATGTGCCAGGCTCTGAGAATCTAAAGATAAGATATAGTCCATGCTTCTTAGAAGATCACATACTGTAAAAGGAGAAAAAAATATTTTCAAAGTTTATTGTAATTCCCTTTAGCAAATATCACAATGGAGATATGAAGAAAGTGCTGAGAAAACACAGAGAATGGTGGAATTAATCTACAGTACCAACAGGAGTTGGAAAGGCTTTTTAGGTATTACCTCTGTGAACTGGTATCTCCAGATGAATAGAGGTTTCAGTAGAGAGGGGGAATAGGGGCATTCTAAGAAAAAGTAGTGATATTGTTTGTTATAACTTGTCTCATTCTTGTATTTTTTATCATTTAGGTTCATTTTTTTTAATAAAAGCAACTGATTAATTTTCAGTCAATTCTTGTTACTCTTCTTACTTGAGTTATTGGCAACATTTAACAAAGCTGAGCACTCCCTCTTTCATATAATACTTTTTACTTGGCATCCAGAAAGTTATATTTTCTTTGTTCTCCTACTTCATAGAATGTTCCCTCGTCGACTTTGCTGGTTCTTCCTCCTTGTCCTCTTTACTGCTTAACAATTTAAGTGCCCTAGGCCTCTGACTTCCCACCTCCTCACATCTTTACTGATACTCATTCCCTCAATGAGCACATCCTGTCCATTGACTTTATATACCACCTATATGCAGACCATTCACAATATTAAGTGGTTCCTCCAGCCTTACTTGTGATCCCAGCTTTGTTTATCACAAGAGCCAGGGTGAGCTCTTTAAAAGGTGGGCAGGATCACACTGATGCTCTGCAAAGCTCAGCCAAGCCCCACCATGACCCATGGTTTCTCATTTTATTTTCAGCAAAAACCAAAATCCTTACAAGGTCCTATAAAATGGTCTCCTTTTATGTTCCTGGCCTGCCCTCTACTCACTGCCCCTTACTCACAATACTGCAGCCATTCTCCCCACTCCAATCTTTGTTGCTCCTAGAAAATGCCAAGCAGTCCGGAGAACAGCTAGATACAGACTGGAGAAAACGAGGGCAAGCTAAACCTGCCAGCCCCTCTGCATCTGTCTCTCACAGAATTTAACCACATTGACCTTCGAAGAACTGTGGCTACTTCTTTTCTTCTACTTTTCAAATATTACATGTCTCTTTTGGCCAACCTCATAGGAAAGGGATTTGGGGATCTGAGGTTCCAGCTTATTCAAGTGGGTAAATTAGAAAACCACCACAGCTGTTAATATGAAAAATAATTTCTTTGACCATTTCTCCACAATTGAATTCCTATTACTGAAGTTGAAGAAGTTATATAGCATAATAATTAATAGTAAAATCTTTAGTGCCAGATAAACCTGTGTTTAAAATCTTAGCACTGGCATTTACTGCCTACAGGAGACTGGAAAACTTACTTAACCTTTCTTAGGTCTGAACTACAAAGTAGGTAGTAATATAACTACCTCAAGAGTTCCTCAAATGATTAAAATGTAGAAGGTATGTAAATCACCTAGAACCTGATAAATATCCAAAAGTATTAGCTATGAGACTTATTATATTTAGCAAATGTCATACATATGATAATGAAAGCTAAAATAAATACTAAAAAATTGCAAAGAGAATTATTGAGGTGTGGCAGGGGAGGGGGGCAGTGGCAAGTAGTGCATATAAACTGAATAATTAGTCCCCAGCCACTAGTTTCACTATAATTACAAAGTTCCTGGTGCCAATTTTAAAACGTTAATCCTCAAGAAATATCTAGGTAGTAACAGAGGGAGATAGTGGGAATGGAAATACAACCAAACTTTCCCAAATATTTCACACTCTTTTGACTTTCTCTATTATCTTAAATATCCCTTCCTGTTGTGACCGTTAAACAAAGATACCGAGACTGTGAGACTTAAAAAAAAAAAAAAAATCACTGTCAAGTAGAGTTTGAACTCTTCTAGGCAAAACATAGTTTCAGCCTTCATATTCACTTGTGATCCCTGAAAGAAAGCACAGGTTTTCTTGAAATGAGCAGGAGGTCTTTGGCTAATTGTTACCTAGGTGCAATGCAAGTGTAACCCATGTTTGTTCACACTACATCAAACTGAGAAGTGGGGTAAAGTCACAAAAGCAGTGGCACAATGGCATTTTTCCGGCTTAGCTCTCATGGACAGCATTGTGCAAACCCCAGCTCACATTCAAATTACCTCTGACTAATTCAGGAATTACCCAGGGACTATGCCATGTTTATTTCTGGATGTAATCCTCCAGTTTGATACATAGTAGCCTTCTTCTTCCCCACTCCTGGAACTGTAACTCAATCACCAGATCACATAAAAGTTCTGGCTCTGTGCTACAGCACATGCAGTGAGTCTCCTTCTGTTGTTGATATCTGCATTGGGGCCCAACAGCCAGGAAAGGAAGCTGTTGTTCTCTTCCCTTCCTGTTGGACTCATAAGCCCTGATTTCCTGGTTGTCACATCAGGATAAACCAGTCTGGATTAGCCCTCTGTAGCTGTCTCCTATTGCTGCTGCTGCTTCCAATAGTTCAGTTCTATGCTTCTAATAACACCTCTTTGAACAAGGGGGAAAATCCTACATCCAAATTTGTGTTCCATTTTGCTATTTTCCATAAGGTACAAAGCATTTGTGCTGCTTTATGCTCTCAATGTCCTAATTAGATTTTAGTTATATGACTAAGTTATAATCAGAAGGAAAAAAATTCCATTTGAATTTCTCAGTGAGAACCCTGTGATTGTTTGAAAGAAATATTGTTTCCATTGAGCCATCAGGGTGGAGATGAGACCTCAAGTGCATTCAAATAACAGAAGATGAGTAAGACCACAAATGTATGAACAAGAAAAATAAAAAACAACTGGATAATGAAAGGAGGAAGAGAAGAAAAAGAAGAAATTGAGGGAAGACTTGCAGCATTATATGATTTATCTCAGTAACCCCCAAATCTTTTATTCAATTTGCTAATTCTAGTAAAATTTCTTAAATTCTTGACTAATTGGCTTTATTTTAAAAGCAGTAAAGTTCTGTATAAGGTTGACAAAGGATGAAATTGGTATAGTCCCAGGAGCCAGAGCAATGATTTTTCAAGAGTTTGCAGAAGTCTTACAAAGTTTTAGGTTTATTCTAAATGATGGAATTTGTATTATTAAAGTAAACATATCTAGAGCTCCAGGGGAAAATAGTTATCACAGACCTTAAGAATTAAAAGATATTCTTGTTACCTCTTCTTGTCAAGACTGGCAAGGTAGCCTGGAATGGGAAGTAGAGAAGGTTTTCTCCACAGAACATACTTTGCAACACAGGAAATTTCCCTCCCTAACTTATCACCCATTTTCCTCGAGCCAAAGGAATGCCTTCTGACTCTTTCCTAAAAGCTATTGAGGACTTCAGGTCTTTTGAGTATTAGCTGCCCATTCTCCTTGCTTGCACCCTGCAATAAATGTTGTACTTTCCTTCACCAAAACCTGGTGTCAGTAGATTGGCTTTAAGTGCAGCAGGTAATCAGAACTGAGTTCTGTTCAGTAATAAATGAAAGAGTATTTATTGTATGTAGAACATGAGCATGGAAACTGTTACCCTCTGCTCAAATTTCAAAATTGCACATGATTCATTTGGAGGAAAACTGACCTCTGGAGATTAAAAGGAGCCTCCATAAATAAATAATCCATAAACTGTTTTGTGAAATAGTAATTCAAATAGTTTGGGATTTATCACATAATTTAATTAGCACTTATGAAGTGGATAGGAGAGTTAATATTATCCTCATTTTACAGATGAAAAAATTAAAGATCAAGGTCATTAACTATGACATGCTCTCATTTGTTTTGAATTCTAATAATATAGTTTAGTGGTGAATATATTGGCCTGAATGTCAGAAAACTTGATTGAGTTCTAGTCCTGGCCCTTCATTTATTAGCTTTTGGATTTGAGAGAAATTACTTGTTTTCCTAAATTACAAATAATCTTTATTATCAGAAATAATATTTACTTTTCCAATAATATAAGGCTATTGGGAGGATAAAATGAGTTAATATATGCCAAAAAATATCTTTTTAATTGCAAAAGTCTCCATAAGTCTATTATTTTTAAATTTTTATCTAACATCATTTTACATAAACAAGTCTTAGAGCTCTCAAGAATTGAGAATATTAATACACTCCCATGTAAAATTGGCAAAATACACACATTCTTGATCTCATTTAGATCCTTGTTGTATTTGAACAACAGAAGGGGTTACCTCAGTTTCTTAGATGAATTCAAGGATTTTTCTACAAAATGTAGTCAATTGAACTGGTTTCTCCAAAGATATTAATCTGTGAAGTACTCTATTAAAGGATTCCTCTTTGATCTACTTCCTTTGAAACCATTACAAAAGTACCAGACCTTAGCAGCCATTAGATATTATCAGGTTAATCCATGCCCTTTCACGTCAGGATGCAAACATTATTAAACATTAACTGGATCTTGGAGACTAACATGTTAACATATGACAACTCCATTGTCTCAATCTACTTTTCATAATAAATGAATTATAAAACTTGACCAGAATAGGCCAGGCATTTACAATCTCTCTGTTTTCCTTCAGTTCTAGGAAGATAAAGAGCAAACTATTAAATGTTTGATCACTCTTAACAAGTGCTAGTATCAGTAATATTCAGCAATGATTATGACTTGTCAAAGTGAGCCTTGAAAATATGAAGTCTGTATGCTCTTAACATACTTGCACATATTAAATGGATGAAAAAAGTTTACTATACAAGAGTGGTATCATATTTTTAAATACTTATGGTTCAGGTATTTTAAACCATATACCTTTAAAATACTGAATTCTTGATTCCAAATGAGGTTTCATTTTTTTAAAAAACACAACTTAGTATTTCCACTTGAATACACTTAAAAACCTTCATGTTACCACAAACACCACCTATTTAAAAAGGCACTCATTAACCTCCCCTCAAATAAATTACTATTCTGAAATTCATTGTTTTTGTAACTGTCACTATATTATGAATGGTCTATACAGTTTGAAGTCTATGGCTTGCAATCTTCCCCCTCTGCTGTCACTGAGCTGTCCTGGAGCTCCAGGGTAGGGCAGCCTCACTGTGCTGCCAGCTCTGGAGGGGTGCCACCAGCTGAAGCCACGACCATCCTGGGGACCACGGGCCAGTTGTTTCAACAAGTAACTTAAAGACAAAATGGAAAAACAAGGAGGTTTTTACCTGAGATCATGCTGATGTGAAACCATGAATGGCCACCTTGGGCCAGACAAACTCCCAGTATCATTTATTGGGAGCAAGAGCCGATGGGTCCAGTGAGCTTCCCAGAATGAGATAAGCACTCTCCTAGAGATTCCAAATGTTTCTTGAAAAACAGTTGCTCTGAGGTTTGTGAGTTGTTATTTAATTGTACTGTAAAAAACTTCTTCTTTATCTCCAGGTCTCTGGTAGCAACATGGCATTTTGCTTGAATCCTTGGTTTGTCTTAAGGAGACCTTGCTTTTGGAGATTTTGATTAAAAAGTGCCATATATGACAGGGTTTCTTGATCTGCAGGTGGACTTCTGATTTTAAAATGCTGCCTTTCACTTAGGAGGAAGCAAAGATGTTATCCGTTTCCAGAGATGTTTTACATAATGTTCCAGAAGAGAAAGCTTTGATTTTCCCATCATCAGATGATTTGAGTCCACCAGCATGACAAAAAAACCTTTAGATTACACTGACTAGAAGGAATAATCACAGAGGGGGAAAACCCAGTTTAATGGTGGAAACTTTACTCTAATCTGCATTTGAATCTTCTGAAACCCACTGAACATATTCCTGTGGTTTGCACAATGTGTTTTTCTGTCTTTCCTTCACAAGCTCCCTGACCTGCACTTGAAGGTCACCTTTATTCACAAAAGGAAAGGATTTTTCCATTTGGAGGTCAACATGTCAGAGTAGGACTGCATGATAAGAACTGACCACCACAGGAGGACCTTCAGAGTAATGATAGTAAAGTTGATACAAAATCTTGGAAATAAAATGGAGAAAATACAAGAAACGTTTAACAAGGACCTAGAAGAACTAAAGAGCAAACAAACAATGATGAAAAACATAATAAATGAAATGTAAATTCTCTACAAGGAATCAGTAGCAGAATAACGGAGGCAGAAGAACGGATAAGTGACCTGGAAGATAAAATAGTGGAAATAACTACCGCAGAGGAGAATAAAGGAAAAAGAATGAAAAGAATTGTGGACAGTCTCAGAGATCCCTGGGACAACATTAAATGCATCAACATTCAAATTTAAGGGTTTCCAAAAGAATAAAAGAAAAAGAAAGTGTCTGTGAAAATATTTGAAGAGATTATAGTTGAAAACTTCCCTAATATGGGAAAGGAAATATTCAATCAAGTCCAGGAACCTCAGAGAGTCTGAAACAGGATAACTCCAAGGAGAAACATGCCAAGATACATATAAATCAAACTATCAAAAATTAAATACAAAGAAAAATTATTAAAAGCAGCAAGGGAAAATCAACAGATAACATACAAGGGAATCCCCATAAGGTTAACAGCTGATCTTTCAGCAGAAACTCTACAAGCCAGAAGGCAGTGGCAGAAAATATTTAAAGCTATGAAAGGGAATAACTTACAATGAAGATTACTCCACCCAGCAAGGATCTCATTCAGATTCAATGGAGAAATTAAAAGCTTTACAGACATGCAAAAGCTACGAGAATTCAGCACCATCAAACCAGCTTTACAACAAATGCTGAAGGAACTACTCTAGGCAGGAAACAAAAGAGAAGGAAAAGACCTATAATAACAAACCCCAAACAATTAAGAAAATGGTAATAGGAACATACATATTGATAATTACCTTAAATGTAAATGGATTAAATGCTCTAACCAAAAGACATAGACTGGCTGAGTGGCTACAAAAAGAAGACCCATATACGTGCTGTCTACAAGAGACCCACTTCAGACCTAGGGACACATACAGACTGAAAGTGAGGGGATAGAGAAAGATATTCCATGTAAATGGAAATCAAAAGAAAGATGGAGTATTCATCCTCATATCAGACAAAATAGACTTTAAAATAAAGACTGTTACAAGAGACAAAGGACACTACATAATAATCAAGGGATCAACCCAAGAAGAAGATATAACAATTGTAAATATTTATGCACCCAACATAGGAGCACCTCAATACATAAGGCAAATGCTAACAGCCATAAAAGGGGAAATTAACAGTAACACATTCATAGTAGAAGAATTTATCACCCTACTTTCACCAAGAGACAGATCATCCAAAAAGAAAATAAATAAGGAAACACAAGCTTTAAAGGACACATTAGACAAGACAGACTTACTTGATATTTATAGGACATTCCATCCAAAAACAACAGAATACACTTTCTCTCAACTGCTCATGGAACATTCTCCAGGATATATCATATCATGGGTTACAAATCAAGCCTTGGTAAATTTAAGAAAATTGAAATCGTATCAAGTATCTTTTCTTACCACAATGCTATGAGACTAGATATCAATTACAGGAAAAATCAAAAATACAAACACATGGAAGCTAAACAATACACTACTAAATAGCAAAGATATGACAGAAGAAATCAAAGAGGAAATCAAAAAATACCTAGAAACAAATAACAATGAAAACACGATGACCTAAAACCTATGGGACACAGCAAAAGCAGTTCTAAGAGGGAAGTTTATTGCAATAAAATAATACCTCAAGAAACAAGAAACATCTCACATAAACAACATAACCTTACACCTAAAGCAATTAGAGAAAGAAGAACAAAAAACCCCAAAGTTAGCAGAAGGGAAGAAATCATAAAGATCAGATCAGAAATAAATGAAAAAGAAATGAAGGAAACAATAACAAAGATCAATAAAACTAAAAGCTGGTTCTTTGAGAAGATAAACAAACTTGATAAACCATCAGCCACATTCATCAAGAAAAAAAGGGAGAAGAGTCAAATCAACAGAATTAGAAATGAACATGAAGAAGTATCAACTGACACTGCAGAAATACAAAGGATCATGCAAGACTACTACAAGCAACTATATGCCAATAAAATGGACAACCTGGAAGAAATGGACAAATTCTTGAGAATTTGTCTCAACCTCCCGAGACTGAACCAGAAAAAATAAGAAAATATAGACCGACAAATCACAAGCACTGAAATTGAAACCATGATTAAAAATCTTCCAACAAGCAAAAGCCCAGGACCAGATGGCTTCACAGGAGAATTCTATTAAACATTTAGAGAAAAGCTAACACCTATACTTCTCAAACTCTTCCAAAATATAGCGGAGGGAGGAACAGTCCCAGACTCATTCTATGAGGCCTCTTTCACCCTGATACCAAAACCAGACGATGATGTAACCAAAAAAAAAAAAAAAAAAAAAAAAAACTATGTACCAATATCACTGATGAACATAGGTGCAAAAATTCTCAGTGAAATACCAGCAAATAGAATCCAACAGCACATTAAAAGGATCATACACCGTGATCAAGTGGGATATTTCCCAGGAATGCAAGGATTCTTCAATATATGCAAATCAATCAATGTGATACACTATATTAACAAATTGAAAGATAAAACCATATGATCATCTCAATAGATGCAGAAAAAGCTTTAGACAAAATTCAACACTCATTTATGATAAAAACCATCCAGAAAGTTGGCATAGAGGGAACTTACCTCAATATAATAAAGGCCATATATGACAAACTAACAGCCAAAATCGTATTCAGTGGTGAAAAACTGAAACCATTTCCACCAAGATCAGGAACAAGACAAGGTTGCCCACTCTCACCACTATTATTCAACATAGTTTTGGAAGTGTTAGCCACAGCATTGAGAGAAGAAAAATAAATAAAAGGAATCCAAATTGGAAAAGAAGAAGTAAAACTGTCACTGTTTGCAGATGACATGATACTATGCATAGAGAATCCTAAAGATGCTACCAGAAAACTACTAGAACAAATCAATGAACTTGGTAAAGTAGCAGGATACAAAATTAATGCACAGAAATCTCTGGCATTCCTATACACTAATGATGTAAAATCTGAAAGAGAAATTAATGAAACACTCCCATTTACCATTTCAGCTAAAAGAATAAAATACCTAGGAATAAAGCTACCTAAGGAGACAGAAGACCTGTTTGCAGAAAACTATAAGACACTGATGAAAGAAATTAAACACGATACAAAAGGTTGGAGAGATATACCATGTTCTTGGATTGGAAGAATCACTATTGTGAAAATGACTATAATACCCAAGGCAATCTACAGATTCAATGCAATCCCTATAAAACTACCAATGACATTTTTCACAGAATTAGAACAAAAAATTTCACAGTTTCTGTGGAAACACAAAAGATCCCGAATAGCCAAATCAATCTTGAGAAAGAAAAATGGAGCTGAAGTAATCAGGGTCCTGGACTTCAGACTATACTACAAAGCTACAGTAATCAAGACAGTATGGTACTGGCACAAAAACAGAAATATAGATCAGTGGAGCAGGACAGAAATCCCAGAGATAAACCCACACACAGAAGGTGACCTTATCTTTGACAAAGGAGGCAAGAATACACAATGGAGAAAGGCAGCCTCTTCAATAAGTGGTGCTGGGAAAACTGGACAGCTACATGTAAAAGAATGAAATTAGAATACGTCCTCACACCATACACAAAAATAAACTCAAAATAAATAAAGACCTAACTGTAAGGCCAGACACTATAAAACTCTTAGAGGAAAACATAGGCAGAACACTCTATGACATATATCACAGCAGTATCCTTTTTCACCCACCTCCTAGCAAAATGCAAATGAAAACAAAAATAAACAAATGGGACCTCATCAAATTTAAAATCTTTTCCACAACAAAGGAAACCATAAATAAGATGCAAAGACAACCCTCAGAATGGGAGAAAATATTTGCAAATGAAGCAACTGACAAAGGATTAATCTCCAAAACATACAAGCAGCTTATGTAACTCAATATCAAAAAAACAAACAACCCAATCCAAAACTTAGGCAGAAATTAAGCAGAATTTAGGCAGAAGACCTAAATAGATGTTTCTCCAAAGAAGATATACAGATTGCCAACAAACACATGAAAGGACGCTCAATATCACTAATCATTAGAGTAATGCTAATTAGAGAAATTCAAATCAAAACTACAATGAGGTATCACCTCACATAGGTCAGAATGGCCATCAAGAAAAAATCTACAAACAATAAATGCTGGATAGGGTGTGGAGAAAAGGGAACCCTCTTGCACTTTTGGTAGGAATGTAAATTGATAAAGCTACTATGAAGTATAGTAAGGAGGTTCCTTAAAAAACTAAAAATAGAACTACCATAAGACCCAGCAATCCCACTACTGGGCATATATCCTGAGAAAACCATAATTCAAAAAGAGTCAAGTACCCCAATGTTCATTGCAGCACTACTGACAATAGCTAGGACATGGAAGCCACCTAAGTGTCCATCGACAGATGAATGGCTAAAGAAGATGTGGCACATATATACAATGGAATATTATTCAGCCATAAAAAGAAGTAAACTTGAATTATTTGTAGTGAGTTGGATGGACCTAGAGTCTGTCATACAGAGTGATGTATGTCATAAAGAGAAAAACAAATACGTATGCTAACACATATATATGGAATCTAAAAAAAATAATGGTTATGAAGAACCTAGCGTCAGGACAGGAATAAAGATGCAGACATAGAGAATGGACTTGAGGACATGGGGAGAGGGAAGGGTAAACTGGGACAAAGTGAGAGTGGCATTGACATATATACTCCACCAAATGTAAAATAGATAAGTAGTGGGAAGCTGTCACATAGCACAGAGAGATCAGCTTGGTGCTTTGTGTCCACCTAGAGGGGTGGGATAGGGAGGGTAGGATGGAGACGCAAGAGGGAGGGGATATGGGAATATATGTATAAGTGTAGCTGATTCACTTTGTTATACAGTAGAAACTAACACAGCATTGTAAAACAAGTATACTCCAATCAAAATGTTAAAAAAAAAATAGTTTGAACTCATCTTTGATCAACTTCTTTCTTTACTTCCCAATACCTAGTTAAATACCAGTTTTGTTAATTCCCATTCCATTTGCTTCTCATATGTATCCCCTCTCTTTTTGTGGCTACTGTTATCTCCCGAAGTTTAACTTTTCATACTCCTACCTACATCACTGACATGACTGTTTTCAACAATACAAGTAATGACAATAAACAGACATTACATGAGTATAAATGTAAAATTATCAAGTCTTACACATGGTTGCATCCTTACACATGGTTGTGCCCAACACTAAGTTTGCTTTAAGTAAGTGTTCAAATTTTGGTCACCAGATAGCTTACAAAAGTATAAGAGAATCTGTTTAGACAAACACTTGATTTATCAGTAATGAATGGACCAATAGCTGTATTTTGTAATAGCTCCTGCTTTAAGTCATTATCATCTCTCTCCTGGATTATGAGTTTAAAAAAACTCCTCACTGGTTTCCCTGCTTCTGAGGTCAACTGGCAACACAACAGCCAGGATAACTTTATTAAAATGTGAGTGATATAGATATGTATTAGCTTGCTCTGTTAGCTGAGAGGGCCCAGTGCAATGAGATCCCAACGAGCACACCCAAGGACCAGATCTTGGTTTCTCCAATAAAAGGATCTAGGGCTCCTTAGAAGTGGCTGAATCTAAAGTTAGAGCAGGGAACACGCAAGATGAGCCTGGAGTACCCTGAAGTACAAGAATATAAGGAAGTATTCAAACACATGCACACACTCACACACACACAGTGATGGGGCTATGTCAGCGGGACATAGAAATCAACTGAAAGTGTTCTCATTGGCAAAGCTGGAATAATTTGAGCAACAAAATAAACAATGTAGTGTTGGATTATAACCCAAA
The DNA here is from genome assembly GCF_963924675.1 of Phocoena phocoena. NCBI lineage: Eukaryota > Metazoa > Chordata > Mammalia > Artiodactyla > Phocoenidae > Phocoena > Phocoena phocoena. The sequence goes on along the minus strand of NC_089219.1, from coordinate 72,413,812 downwards.
GAATTGAAAGGAAGGAAGGAAGGAAGGAAAGAAGGAAGGAAGGAAGGAAAAGTCTCCTGTGCATAATATTTCCAAATGATTTATGCAGATAATATCCCCTTAAGGAGCACAACACCCTATCCTTTAAGAGTGGCCTGAAAATAGTGTCTTCCTTTCAAAGGAAAGAGAGAGAAAACAAAAGAGTAACTTTATAGTGATGAAACCTGACAAACACTACTTCAGTCAGGACATTAAAGTCAACATCAACAGTGATAAGTCATGTTGACAGTATGTATCTTTGATATGACATGATGAAAATTGCACTTACTTCTGTAGTCTTTCACCAAAAATCTTACAAGCCCTGACTAACCATGAGATTAACATCTCACAAATCTAAATGGAAAGACATTCTGTATGATAACTGACCAATACTCCCCAAACTCTCAAAGTCATCAAAAAAAAAGGAAAGTCTGAGAAATATTCCCAGTCTAGAGGAGCCTAAGGAGATATAATGATTAAATGTAATGCAAAAAAAGACAAGAGATAACAAATGCTGACATGAATGTGGATAAAAAGGAATACTTGTACACTGTTGGTGGTATTGTAGATTGGTACAGCCACTGTGGAAAACTGCCTGGAGGATCTTCAAAAAATTAAAAGTAGAACTAACATATGATCTAGCAATTTTACTTCTAGGAGTATATCCAAAGGAAACAAAAACACTAAATTAAAAAGATATCCACACCTCCATGTTCATAGCAGCATTATTTACAATAGTCAAGCAGGAAGACAATCTAAATGTCCATCCATGGATTAATGGACAAAGAAGTTGTGGCATAAACACACACACATACACAATGAATATTATTTGGAGGAAGATGGTCAAAAGATACAAATTTCCAGTTATAAGATCAATAAGTACTAGGGATATAATGTACATGATGCCTATAGCTAACACTGCGGTATGATATACAGGAGAGTGGTTAAGAAAGTAAATTCTAAGAGTTCTCATTGGAAGGTGATTATTTTTTCATTTTTCTTTCTTTTAGTTGTATCTATATGATAAGATGGTGTTATTTGAACCTACTGTGGTAATCATTTCACATATATGTAAATCAAACTATCATTATGTACATCTTAAAATTATACAGTGATGAATGTCAATAATGTCTCAATAAAACTGAGAAAAATATCAACTTAGAGGTGAAGCAAACCTCAGGAGATCATTTTGTGTCATTTACCTCTTAGTGGTTTGGTGTTATTAGTACCTACTTTGGAGCTGAAGAGTAAGAAAGCATGAGAAGAAAATAAATTAAAAGCTTGTATTTTGCTATTGTTATACAACTTTATTATTTTCGATTGCAGAATACCTGTTATAAGAAAGTCTTTCACTACAGAAAGAAAAAAGAAAAAAAAATACTTTTATTAATGCTACTCAAAAGTCACACACAAGATGAAGACATTGCTGAAGGCATTCTCATTCTTTCAGAACCTAAAATTCCACCCATTCATCTGCTTCTCTAGCATATTGTAACAAAGAAATATTATGATTGCAGTGGTTTTGACACCCACTAAGAAATGTGAAAATTGTGTTTGTGATAGTTCAAGCACAGAGGCTTACAGATTTCAGTAGATAATAAAAAGGACAGCCATAGCTCTAAAAATTTAAACTCCTCCATTGACATACACATTCTTAAAACTAGAAAATGGGCTAATCTCACTGAATCACATTGATCAGTGACTGTGTTGCTGTCATTAGTCTCTCTATACATATATATTTATTGAGTACTCCTTGTGATCAAGCCCTCATGCTAAATACTGAAGCACACTAGACACAGGAGTCATTAAGAAGCTTGCTGCTCTAGAAAGATCTAAAACACTCCTTATAGCCCTGCCTTGACCCATAAGGCCTTAGAAGGTCTAGAATATCATGAGTTATATATCAAAATTTTACTCTACTTGGAAGTTTAGTCACCTTCAGAAACAAGCATTGTCTTCCTTAACCATTTGTTTCAGACTCAGTCTTACTTTCAGAAGTAGTGAAAAAGGTAACATAACCAATGAAATGAGGTAAATGTTCTTTTCTTTCTGACATAGTCTCTTTACCAAACATGGTTGGGTCAGCAATAGAGAGTAAAAGCAAATGCTAGTCCCATTGTATTTTCATAGTATGGTCAAAATTCTGACTCAGCTTCTCAGAGTAACTTCTCTAGTCCAAAAAATTGTGGGTTCTGTAGAGCATAGAATAGAGCATAGAGTGGCAATAAGGAAAGTAAGGAAGAATGACTTTGTGTAGACTATTTCAAGGTAGAGTCTAGAAAATCCATGGCAGAGTGTTCTTTGGAGAAATAAGGTGGTGGAAGTTTTTCCCAACTAGAAGCCTATAAGGTATTTTCTTTTGCCACAAACAGAAATTTTTGTCACTCTTCTTCTTGATCCACTATGTTACCAACATCATTCTCATCATCACTACCACAAATAAACAGTCACTGAGCACAGAACAAAGCACACTGAGCACTGAATACAGAACAAAGAACTAGGCATGATGAGCAGGTAGGGGGCCAAAAACATTCAACCCTCCCTCCAGTGTCTTTTCATAATTGAGACTATAAGATATCTAATTTTTTAAAATTAAGATAAGTTCAAAAAAAGCAGTATTCAGAAGGAGGATGTTAGAATCCTCTTCTCAGATATTTTCACTCATTCAAAAGCAGAAAAAATAACTACTTCATGAGGTTAGAAATGAGGTGTGCAAATTGTCTCATAAAAGGCTGCCTTATAGTTGGCTGTAAAACAATAATAACCTCAACTTATTGAGAGTTTTCTGCATGCTAGATATCATCCTAAGCACTTTACATACATTTACTTATAAAATTTAAAAATCATTGTATGAGGTAAATGCTTGAAATATGAGGAAACTGAGACACAAGAAAGTTAAGTCACTTGCCCAAAGTTAGCTTGCAGGTGATGGGTGCAGACATAAACCTAAGCATTATGGTTCCAGAGCCCATAATCTTAAACATATTGCTATATTATGGTAGATATTTGCAATAGCTTGATTAGAAGAAGGAGGGAAGATGATATCACATTGTAGTTTGATTTGCATTTCTCTCATGATTAATGATGTTGAGCATTCTTTCATGTGTTTGTTGGCAATCTGTATATCTTCTTTGGAGAAATGTCTATTTAGGTCTTCTGCTCATTTTTGGATTGGGTTGTTTGTTTTTGTGATATTGAGCTGCATGAGCTGCTTGTAAATTTTGGAGAACCTTCTTTGGTGTCTTCTCTCTATTGTCCATCATGCACATGCATCTTTCAAAGTGAATCTTTGATTATCATTCTCTTTGACATGGGCAGAATGTAGGGGAATGAACATGGGCTTTAGAATCAGAAAGGCTCAGGATTAAATCCTGGCTTTTCTACCTACTAGTTGAATGACCTGAGCACAGAACATAAACTTTCTGAGGCTCATTTGAAAACTAAAGATAACATCTATTTCTCAGAGTTGTTATAAGCATAAATAAATAGTGCATATCACATCACTTTGAAAACTGTAAAGCAGAATACAAATATTAGTTATTATTTCTGTCATCTTCAAGGTTCTCTACCTCTGGTTTCAAATTCAGCATGTCTCTTAGTCCCCTTGACAACCTGGACTTGTGGCCAAACATGCTTTGTGTTATAATACTTGGAAGACTTTCTTTATGCCCTTGATTTCTTCGAAATCAGAGAAGAAACTCTTGACACTAGAGACACACTCTGCATGTGTCCACATGCACTCCTCACACTACTCAGGCATCATAATCTGATCATGTGAAGTTACATACCCACTATAGAGCTTGAATTCTGAGAGGAGCCTTAGACATCACCCAGGAAGTTCACAGGAGTCTCAAAAACAATCGACTTATACTGTTTATGTGCAAATATCAGGCAAGAATCAAGGATGAATAATGAGGGAAACAAAGCCAATCAATTGGCCAACAAATAAATAAAACCAAAAAGCTTTAGGGACAGTGAAAAAAAAAAATTCCATATAAAAAAACTAAGAGGGCAGGCTTGTATAATTAAAAATTGTTGATACATAACTGAAACTCAAACTATCTTTTTAATAAAATAGTAAAAACAAAGACTCTCTGGAAAAAATAGAAAGATAATTATAAGCCAATACACTGAAATGAGAAAGAAATTAGCTGAATGAAAGAACTGATACAAGGAAACTAACCATTCCCAGGTAATATTAAATACAGTACACTACAAACAACAAATGCAGCTCTGACATTTCTGAAGAAATTCAAAATCGGTCTGGTCTTTTTGTAGGGCAACTTTGCCACGTGGATCAACACACTTGAAGTTGTGAATATCCTTCTACACATTGATTCAACTTCTGATCTTTTATCCTAATACAATACTCTTCAAAGATATATAAAATTATTTCTTAACAATCGTGTTCATTTAAAATACTGGAACTTTTTTTTTCTGTTTTGCAAAATTGAATCCATTCTTAATACTCTACAGCCTATTTTTTTACCTGCAGCCTATTTTTAACTTGCCCTTGTGTTTTAAATTTAGGAAAAAAACTATAAATAAATGTAACTATTTGTGCTTGTATGCATTCTATATGAGCATAAAAAAGCGTGAGGAAAGTTGTACATCAAATATTGATCACAGGACACTTGGAGAGTATAGGGAGAATAATTTGGGAGGAAGAGGGTGAACTAAAAGTCATTGGCTGTTTCTTAGCACATATCTGTTACCAGGCATTTTTCAAAAATGATGTATTGCTTTTGTAGTTTGAACGGAGAAAAAATCAATTAAGTATTTTCAAAAATTTTATTTAAGAGAGCGAAAATTTGGAAACTTTCTATAGTAATTAAGGTACAACTTGCTGCTTAACACATGAACTCCCAAATCTTAGTGAATTATAATAAAAGTTATTTCTTGCTCAGGTTCACTAAGGATATGTGGTAGGCACCCTTCCATGTGGTGAAACAGACTCTGCTCTTTCCATCATGTGTCACTGTCATATTTTATGCCTTAGAGTCCTTTGTTCTCTGTAGACAGAGAATGCGGAATGACAGAGTGGAGAGAAGGGAAGGGGAAGGAGTCCATTAAAGATTAGCTCTGTAAATGTGTAGTGTATATCATTTCTGCCCAGTTCTACTTTAACACAAAAGAGTCACATGGCTCCACTAAGATGCAGAGGAATGCTGGGAAATGCAGCCACTTTCCAGCAAAAACTCAACATTATGGGACGGGAGTGCAGCCTTTGTAGACAGCTTCTCTGTCATACTGTTTAAATGCCCAAAAACATGCTATTGGCTAAAAATGTTATAATAAATAGATTAATATTGGGTCATAGAAAACATGTAATAACATGAGAAGATATTTATTATAACATCAGATTTATAAAATGATGTTATAATTCCATTTTAGTAAACAAAAGGAATATATATTTGAAAGAGACATAGATTATAGATAGATAGATAGATAGATAGATAGATAGATATAGATATAGTATTCATTCCTGATTTCTCCCTATGGAAATCTTTCTAGAAGTGAAATTAACAGGTAAAAATATACTTTTAAAGTATTGTGCTATTTTGTCTTTCTCTTATAATAAACACAATTCTTTGCATGGTAAATATTTGAGAAATATATCATAGAATGAAAAAGAAGAGAAATTGTCCATATTCCCACCCAGAAGATATACACCAGAATGTTAACGGTTATTAACTTTGAGTGCAGATATTATGAGTGATTTGTGTCTTCTTCCATGTGCTTTAAAGTATATTCTAAAATTTCTGCCGTATGCTTATATTACTTTTATTATCAGGAAAATTGAATACTACTTAAAAAAAATCCATCTGCTCTTTCAGTAATTTTTCAGAAGTTACCTTCTCCAGGAAATGTTACCTGAACAACCCAGTTGTAAGTAAGTGTTCTTTTCTCTTGCTGAAGCTAAATAAAAAGCCTCCAGATACAGATCCCAGGTGAGTTCCACACTGAAATGGTTTCCTTGGGTGGCTGCCCTGCACAGGGATCCAGTGTTTGGACAATGGCAGGGCCATTGCTCTGCCACTGAATAGGTGTTCCAAACTTGAGAGAATTGTATAACCTTTCTGTATCTCAGTTTCTTCATCTGTAAAATGAAGATTATAATGGTACCAATTTCATCAGTTTACAGGAAGTATTAAATGAGTTAATACATGTGAAGCATTTAGAAAAGCATAGACAGGTAGTAAACCAGCACTAGACATTAGCTATCATTATTATTATTACTGTTATATTACATACTTATGTAAATTTTATTGAATCTTATGTTGTAGTTATATTTTTCACATACTTTTTTACGCTTACTTTATTATATACTCTTCAAAATAGAAACCATGGTTTATGTCTATTTATAGCTTTTATAGCACTTTATATACAATTTTGCACAGAGTAAGCCTTCTATAAAATATTAGCTGAATTTATCAGTAAGTGCATGAATGGGATAGAAAAACCTCAAGTTCAGGTGTATTACAGGAACAACTTAAATGTAGATATTTATTTCAGAAATCTGTTCCAGGAAATACTGTGGACAGAGGACTTTATCAGTGAAAGTCAAAGAAGAAAGGAGAAAGTCAACAAGAGATTATGGGAAAGAGGGAGAAGAGGAGGCACACTGCTATAAGTAGTTCTTGGAAAGAGGACAGTGGCACTCAGAATGACCAAAATGGATAGGGGACTGCTCGGATCAGGTCTGTGAGGAAAGTGGAAGCATCAACTTGGATAACAATTAGCAGTATCATTTTTTTTTTCATGAACAATAATAGCAACTGAGTGCTCTCAGATTGAGAGAAGTTAAACAAATTGCCCAGGCCCACAAAACAAACAATTTGCCGAGTAGATTCAACCCAAGTCCATCTGACTCCATGACTGTGCCTTACTTCATAAATACCTCATAACATCAAGTTTACCCCAAGGTAGGTTACTAGTCTGCTAGTACTGAGTCTGTTTTTTGTTTATTTATTATTCCATTTACTAATTTTGGGTTTATTTTACTTAATTATGCTTTGTAAAATGGATTAAGTGCTTTAAATCTGTTATAAATAAGTCTCTTTTTTGGATATAAACAATGTTGCTTTGTTATTTCCCTGAGTCCAGTCCAAAGGCCCAAAGTTTCCAAGAGTATGTCTTTTTTCTCACTGAGCTACTTCACAACTCACGTCTGCAGAGGGGAAGGGCCTGGTTCAGAGTGTTTGAAAAGTCACAACCCCCAAACAGAGAGAGGAGGCACACTGCCAAACCCTTCTTATTTGCTTAACTTTAACAAATAGTACCCTGAACCAATCTACACTTGAATCCTTCAGCTTGTCACTGAATAATTCATGGTTATTTAATTTTGGCCCCTATCAAAAGATTTACGATGCATAATCTTTTAAGTACAGAGATTGTAAGTATGTCACAGGGCTTATTTAAAGCTTCACTGTTCTGTTTAATACATTTAACTTTGCCAATGAAAAGATCCACAAAAACTGATGTATTCTTATCCAACTTGAGATTAGACAATACATGTAAATAAAGAATGACATCTGATATCACCAAATGTCTCCCTTACTATGCTTGGTATTTGGAACTCAGAAATGTCTAAACAAATTGTACAAAATCGCATTCAGAGGGACAAAAAAAGAAAAGAAAAAAAAAAACAGCCTTGCTTTTCTGCTCTAGACTTTGAGCTAATGGAATGTTTATTCTAGACATCAGTATAACAATATTACTAAACTTTGAGCTAATGGAATGTTTATTCTAGACATCAGTGTAACAATATTACTGTCCTAAAAAGATGTATATTTATATGAATTGACAGTATTTTGTGATATATGAGAAAAGCAGACCTCTCAGGATTTAGACAACCTTCAAACCAACTGTAACTGAACAAAAGTAGAGTGAGTAGTTCCTAAAGCCCCCATCTGTTCCATATATACAGATTGTCAAAGGCAGAGACAACAGCAGTTTTCTCATTTGGTCTTACTGAGGAGATTCCTGCATCCTGTATGTACTGCTGTTAGTATACAAATGATATCTTCGACAGAGATGTCAGTATAAATCGTCAGATTTTCATTCTAAAAGCCAAAATTTTTATACAAAGAAGCGAGAACAAGAGCTATGACTTCTTCTTGTTGAATAAATTGCAAAAAAAAATGTAACTCAAATAGATACCACTAAAAGCAAGAAATACCTTCTCTGTTTAATGGCTCTTAATGAGATGAACATTGAAAAAGTTCTTATCCTGTAGCAATAAGCAGAACTTTATCATTTTTTTTTTAAATCTTAAAGCAGAATTTTTGTCATGACTTCTTGACTTAAGGAAGAAAAACAGCAATTTGGATAATACCACTCCTTAAGGAAAAACAGAATCTAAATCATCTCAGCATTTGGAGCATGTTGTACAAAATATTAGGCTGCTTTGTGCAAAGACAGCAGGAGTCTTCCTCACCTGGCAAGCACATTTGTAACATATTTCTAAGCCATATAGGTTCTATTGACTTTTTCTTTTTTAAGTAAAAACTGGTCAAACAAACCAACAAAAATACATTTTCTTCCTGAAGAATATGAACAAATGTCAAAAAAGCAAGCACTTAAGTTACAACTGCCCCTAGGCAAATGTAACTTCATGCTGGGCTTATGCTACTATCATAGACATCACACCACAGGAAATCACTAACACTAACCATGACCAAGCCAGTCGTGTCTTTCCAGAATTTAAGGTGTAATTGCCTTAATGAACTCAGACAGTATCTGAAAAGTTCCCAATTAACAGTCGTTTACTAAAGAAAATTGTGTTTCATATAGAGGTTTTCTGTGTTCGGTCACAGATAATAATTATTTTGTAGTTTTAAGGGGTTGTGAGCATCAGGTAAATGATGGTAACTGGCCAGCTATCAAGAGAGAGCAGCATTAAAATTGTTTTTGTATGTTTGGGGGAATGGGCAAATGTCAGAGTCGGGCAGCATCAGATCAATAATACAATCTCAAATGTTAAGGATGTTGCTTTATGTACTCAAATGTAGGCATGAAAATGGACAATAGCAATGAAGAAAGATCAAGTAAGCAATCCAGTCCATGTACACACCCCAGCAGGGGAAAATTGCTTCCTAAAATAAACCTTCTAATATTTTAGTACTGTTGACTTTTGTATGTCCCTGGTGATTAAGCTTCTATCACTCACTTTCCCTGCAAGACTATTCTTGTAACCTAATATTTTCCTATGTCAGGAAGTGCCTTAAATTTCCCTTTCTCAGTTTCAACCTACAATCCCAGTACTCCACGGGATATTAGGAGAATAATTAAACAGTTGTAAATCATTCTAAATATTTCAAATGAATGCTATCCACAGTCCTAGAAACAAAAATTTTCTTCTTTATAATTTAAAAATGTTTTGTACTTTCTTTCATTATACCTTATGCAATGGCAATTTAGTAGAGTGATGAAATCCTTTAAAGCAGGAACTATGTAATGTAATGTAATTTCAATTAATATGTTATATATTTTTAATTTGGGGTACCATATCAATCCTTTCTTTTCCTTGATCGTTTTTGTTATTCTACCCTGCACTATTTTAGTTTTAGCCACTCATTTGGAACAAAAGACATTTCATAAATGCTATATTTCAAATCATTTTAGGAAACCACTTTCATTTACTTTATTTTATATTCAGTGGCAAAGCAGCCCTATCAGTGAGATTTTGGGGCTTCTCTCTGATTTTAATTCTTTGGTCATAATATTTGATCTAATCATATATGTTAAAGGACACTGTAAATGGAGAATATGCCCAATATTGAGATCCACAATTTACTTAGAAGTTCATGTCTCCCTCAACCACTCAATTTTCCTCCCTATGACTCCCTCCTCATTTCTCATGCAAAATTCTCTTAATTTTGTCCCTTGGATAAGAAACATTTTTCTTACAGAAATTAGGAACCCTCTCAGTACTGTATGTCAGTACTCGTGTCCCAAATTATAAATGAATCTGTGCCTTACAGTACGATTTTGTGTTTTTCAAGAATGTACTTCCAAACATGGGCAAAAATGACATTTGATATTTTGCTAGCTTCTCACATAAGTAGTGTTTTGATATTAAGTTTGTGGTTTGTTTTTTATTTTCCTAGATCAATGTTAATTCACTTGGTTCCCTTATGGATACAATATTGGGAATCTGAACAAATCCTTACAACCTGTCTGCTTTTTGTGTCTTCTATGATTTTGCAGGAAAGCTATTTCATTTCAACTTTGGCTAGTTTGCAGAAAAGCTATTTCACTTCACCTTTGACTTCAACATAATGCAAACAATATTAAAAATATATGGCAAAATATAATCTGAGCTAAAATGAAATTTCTGCTTACATAAAACTATTGAGTTGTAAAACGAATATGTTATATGAAAGATGACAATTTATAGGGCAAAGAATAACACTAGCATATGATATAGGGCTTTGTATATATTTTATACTATACCAATTTCATCAGTTGAATTAGAAAAAAACTTGAAAATTCAGACTATAGGTTTATAACTAAGTTATTTTACTAGTAATTTATCAAGGTTTTGTGAATAAGTGTTGTGGAGGGCAATTGAAAATCTAACACTCTATTTCACTTCTTGTTTAAATTTCAAAGGCCATCAGGTTAATACAATGCAAAAGTCCTGGGTTTCTGTCAAAATGACCATTGAAGATTTTACTATTTTATAAATGGCCAGCATTGATTTAGACAATGGATAACACAGATTTTACTTGGATGTGCAGTAAATCATGATATTACATATAGTAACTGAAAATGTGTAGTTACTCTTCTTTCTCTCACTTTTGTACAAAAAGAATAGCCAGTGGAGAGTCATATTAAACACAAATCCAGCAGTTTCTCTCTTTTAAAGACTAAGCAGTTACTTTCTTTTTAAAGGCTAAACAGATGAATAACAGACTAACTTTAAAGTATGCATCTATTATCTAATCATATAAAGTATTTTTGATACTTATTAGGGAAACAGTATAAAAAATTAAGGCTAATAATTTCCTATGTTTATTTTTATTCCTAATTTGTAAATTAAATTAATTACATATTTTGTTTTGAATTAATAAATACTAAATTGACAGAAATCAAGATTATTGAATTTAAAATTACATTTTTTTAATTCATCAATGGAAGTATATTAACAGGAGAGTTGCTTGATATAATTATTTTTCATTAAAAGAAATTATCTCATGAAAATGCTAAGAAGTAAATTAAATATTTCTTAGATTTTTTGGACTATATTTTAATTAAATTAAGCAGTTCTTATATTTTGAGTAAGAATTTCTATACAATTTCTACTGACTGGAATCAATTACAGAAATTAGAACTAGTACATAGAGCTCCTAAATTTTAATTTTCCAAAGGGAAAAATCGTAACTCTCATAAAAATATAAAATGAATACATGTCAAAGATTTTATTAAACTAGTCAGTGAGGAAATCAGTAAGGTGTTATAATTGGTTCAAAGGAGAATTTGAAGAAGACACACATTTTATATGTATATATACTTTATAAGTATATATTATGTTAATAATCAGAAATGCTGAAATGAATTTTCTAGGAAATGTAGAGGTCAGTAAACTTTTTCTGTAAAGTGCTAAATAGCTACATATGGTTTTGATCACATTCTTATTCTTCTTTTGTGTGTGTGTTTGTGTTTTAACAACTCATTAAAATTAATCTTATCTCACAGGCCATTTTAAAAACAGGCCACAGGCTGGAATTGACTTACAGGCCATAGTTTGATGACTTCTACTATAGAGCAATGAAATGTAATATTTGGACATATCTTTCCTATAGGGCAGAAATCAATTGTCTCTATATCACACACTATTTGTATTTCTATGGACAAGAATCATTTGCTTTTCTGGCCTTTTTCTGTAATTAAACATCTACCCCTACAGAGTATAATGTAGTCTATCTAGTCAAGAGAAAAACAATAGGTGCACACCTCTATAGAACCAGAAAAAACCCAGAGCGTCATCTGTACAATATCAAGCACTCCACTGCAAGGACGTCCTGGAATACCTCCTGTCCATTTCCAAGTTTTTGACTATATTTTTGTAAGACACTGCTATTAGATCATAGCTAAGTGCATGAGCTTTACATAAACCTGGGTTCAAATCTCTGGAATTCCATTTCTGTGGTATTTGACTCTGGAGATATAATTTAATTTCTGTGAATCTTGGAATATTTATCTATTTGTAAAATAATGTTAGTGAAACTTTATTGGTAGTTTTAATGTTAAATGAGGCAGTACCTATATAAAATAATGTCTTTTGTCTTCTTTATCCCTGCCCCTATCTCTGAAGTCTCAACATCTCAAAGGCAACAGCACAAAGAGTTTTTGTATTATGATTCAACTGGAATCTTTTAGGCAACCACCATCATTATTTCTCTCATTATATAAGAGAAGTGTGTAAATTTGATCTTTATGAATTTGGGCTAGTTATTAACGTCTTTGTGTCTCTGTGAGATGATTTTATATATATATATATACCTTTGCCCCAGTTCCTGACACAGAACTCTTAAAACCCTTGTAATTTCCTAAGTGATAGGAATACTAGGAGCAACTCTTGTAATATTTGTCTTTGTCTTTGACCCAGTCCCCGACACAAGGCTCCTAAAACCTTTGTAAATTCCTAAGTCATAAGAGCACTAGGAGTACTTTTGTTCAAATGAGATGACTCTGGATGAGCTTCTGGATGACTCCTGGATGGCGGCTGGTCACCAGAAAGACCAAAAGACCAAGACATGATTAGATACTTGAAATTCTCAGCCCTGCCCTCCCTCTCACTTCTCCAGAGAAGGGAGATGGGACTGGAAATGGAGTTAATAATTGATCATGCCTATGTGAAATCCCAATAGTAGGAGGTTCGTAGCGTTTCTGGGTTGATAAGCTCATGGAGGTACTGGGAGAGTGGCATACCCAGAGAGGGCATGGAAGCCCCCTTTCCACCTAACTCATTCTATGCATCTTTTCCACCTGATGTTCATCTGTATCCTTTATCATATCCATTAACAAACTACTAAATGTAAGTTTTTCCTGGGCTCTGTGAGCCACTCTAGCAAATTAATCACACCTGAAGAGCCAGGAGTTGGAAGCTCCAATTTGTAGCCCAATTGGACAGAAGTTGTGGGTAACCTGGGCTTTCAACTGGGATCTAAAGCAGCTAAGATGTAGGGGGTGCAGTCTTGTGGGCCTGAGTTTTAACCTATAGATCTGAAACTATCTCCAGTTAGATGGTATTAGAATTGAATTAACTTATAGGACACCCAGCTGGTGTCACAGATAATTGCTTGTTGTGGGGGAAAATCACCACATATTTAATGATAGAAATGCCAGAAGTAAAGTGTTCTATGTGAGAAGTAAAGGAGACTCATAGGAAAGAAACACAGTTGAACAGTTAAAAAGAATTGGGTTTTCCCTACAGAGAAAGAGGAAAAATGTGAGTTTTTTTTCTTTTACAGTTTCAATTTCTGTCTATTAAATGGTAATAATTTATTATGAATTCCATAATGAATAAACAGAGTTTGACAAGTAATAAACATTTGATAGATCAAAAAATATCCCTTAACAAGGCAAAAGAATGCTTGTCTTTTTCTTAGCTCAGGATAGAAGTCTCTACTCTGTGAATTTAGTATCCCATTGTTTGGGTCCATGATAGGATAGGAGATACGATGAGGTGAGTAGGGGAGAGGTTGGAAGGAATAGTGGGAAAAGCAGTGGTTGGGAGAAGAAAAAACAATCTCATTACATATATAAAATGCCAAATATCACGTAGTAAGCATTCAATAAGTGACATTCCTTGATATTATTGCCTTTGACTTCCACTAAAAGACTTAAATACCTTATTTTACAAATATTTGTTAAAGCCACCAATCTTTATTAAACTAAAATGAACTTCATTGCCCAATTTTAACCAAGGCAAGTTATTTTCATTAGTAATTGTAGCCAATAAATGGCCCAATCAAATGGGAAGTACTATGGATTAAACCACATTAGTGCCTGGGTTCTAGTTTTCACTCTAGATGCATCAGTGAGTTACTAGATTTCATTGCTAAGGCCACTAACAATATGAACTTTTATATTTGAATTGCAAAAGCTCATAGAAAATTTAAGTGGCCTACCTTATAAGAAGGTAATTGACAGTGGAGGTAGCAGATATTTGAGAGTTAAATGTATATTCTGAGATCCTGATATAGAGAAAAAATACCTAGAATGTTTAGATTGGAAACATTATATGCTTGGTAGAAAACTATAAATTATTTTCTCTGCTTACTGGAATAACTTTTAAATCATTTTGGTTATATGGCTATCAATTAATCTTTTTAAAACAAAGCACTTCCTATTGAGTCCCTTAATTCTTTTTCTCAAACATCACATTAATAGTTATAATTAATGGTCACTCGGAAATTTAATTGATAATTTAAGTCTTGGATTGATTTAAATATTCAAAGAATAATAGTTTTATTTAGTCAATTTAGCCAAACAATCAAGTCAAGGTAAAATAAATAATTAAATGAAACTTTAAATTTAGTCAACAGATTATTTGATGTTTGATTTTAAAGATATATGTAATTAACTCACTGGCCAATTTTGGTGGGTATGGAGAGAGGTTTGCTCTATCTACTTAGTATAAAATTCTACCTTACTATTTATTTAAACCACTTTGCTTTTATTCTAAAACAGCTACAAACTCATCCTTGATCTCCATATTATAATTTCCTCGACTTTTAAAGAAATTACGGTAGTGTTCAGACTTTTCCAATCCAGGTATATAAAAGTCAATTCTTTTCATTTATCTTCAGAAATCATTTGACTCTAATGCTTGAACCAAGCTTAATTCTTTTGTTTGCAAATTCTTAACATTCCTATTAATTTTTTTACTCCAAACTGCCAGAACAAAAGAGTAAATGGGTCAAACCTTAAATTTATTATTGTATACTATAAAACCTATCAACATGAAATTATCTCATTATTAGATCATTACTAATTCACTTTTCTCATCATCCAAATAACCAGAGAGAGAGCGAGAGAGAGAGAGAGAGAGAGAGAGAGTGCTGTTGCATGTGCCACTTAATCAAGTTTTCCTGTGATTGGCTTCTTGTTTCCTATAAATGTACAATGACTACATCATATATCCCATCATTAACCTTAGTATAATGTAATAGATTTTGAAACCAAAGGTAAAAATAACATTGTACTAGGAGTTAAGTGTAAATAAAACTGGTTGTAAAAAGATGTGTTAAAACAAAATCATAAATATCCCTTCAATTACTTTATTATTTAGGAATTCCACGTTTGTTTTAATTATCCCTTGCACTGAGAAATTTCCCTGGTGAGATTTACTTCACTGGTTTCTGAGTACAGTATAAAATTTTACATATGAATGTCCGTTCCTTTGATGTATAGCTTCCAATCTTTGTGCTGTGTTGTCTACAACAACTATTTTCTAAAACCTTTAATACAGATTTAATGCAGCCTATGAAAACATTTATTAAGTATTTACTTTATACCAGGCACAGTGTGCTAGATCGAGGGAAACAAATGAAATGAAAGCTAAAAGTCCAGCATGGTAACATATGATGGTCTATGGATCACTCTTAGTTTCCAGCATTTGCTGTACATGTCAAATGATGGCTCCTCCAGGGTTTTGTAATTTCCACCATGTACTAAGGATTGATCGTCTCTGAAACTGTTTAGTTGTTGGGTATCCCCAAAGGCACTGAGAGTATGAGAGGCCACCACATGCATGCAAAGTTGACCCGAGGAAAGACAGTGTTGGCTTGCATTTAGGACATAGAAATAGAGATAATTAAGGCAGATGAACTAAGTAACCACAAGATTGAAAAAAAAAAAAAAAAATGCTCCCTAGGAAAATTAGCTTACTTGTAGATTTTGCTTGATAATTGCTTCAATTAAGTACAAATTATTTATAACTTTTGTATTCACTTCTATTACTAAACCACTTCCAAGAATATCTTGAATTTTTATAGGCAAAGTCTATAAACATACTGTAGGGATGTAGATTCATTCATATCAATTGGAAAACCCACTGAAAACTAAATGAAAGGAACTAGCAAGAGAGTGCATGGATTTATAACTGTTAGTATTGTAATGGCATGGTTTTCTTACTAAAAGTATACTACATTGATTAAAATTTTAAATTCTCTACTGTCAATTCTTAAAAGTATATGCTTACTGATGTAGATTCTTTTTAAAAAGTTCTCAATAAATATAAAACAGTGGTCAAGCCACAGGAAGGAAAAAGGCTCCCTGCAGTTTCCCCGCAGGGAAAGCACAGTGTTCAGACTTCCACCACCCCATGTCTGTCTTCTAAGGGATTCACTTTATTAATTATGTGAAAAGCAATCAGGGACCTCTGTGAGGACTTACACAGCTACTCACTGGATACACAACCAGCCATGCACATTAAGATTACTTTCTTTTTTCCAGGACATCATTATCATAGACACAAAAGGCACATATTCACTACTTTCTACATTCACCAGATTCTGAATTCACCACTCAAAAACGTAAAATTGTTGTATGTATGTACTTCCCTAGAGAGAGACAATACAATCAGAAATTGAGAAATATTTAATGACATAGTCTAACAAGTTCTGAATGTTGCAGATACGGACCTTGTAGATTCCTGCTTTTGAAACTTTTCCCTTTGTATACTAAAAGCATCAAAAAGTAGGAGCTGCATTTTACTCCACTGCTGTGCAAATCTTTAAGCATTCATCTTTGATTATAGAAGTTGATGTGTGGGTCTGAGAAATGAGAGCTCTCTCGGCCTTCATAGAGTGTGTGGCTCCCCACAGACATGCTGGTGCATTATTTAGGTTTTCCAGCCTGTCTCTGCAGGTGTTAGTGCTTAAACTTAGGCAGTGCAGATAAAGCTAGCAAGTGGAAGGAAGTCAGGTTTCACAGTCTGACCACCTCTCTGGAGGAACCGGATCATGCCATCCATGGAAAAACCAGAACAGCTACTGAAGGATTTCTATTTGGTATTTGAAAATTGGACTTTTACTTCTTGGATGAATTTGAAGAAGTTTTACTTTTCTGGTCAGACAAAATCTCTGGGGCAAGAATTATTGGTGCATTGAAAATTAAGTTTTACAATGTCAAACAGACATTTTTATGCCACCAAGTACATTTACTTATATTAATACTCCTAAAATTCAGCTCAAGAAATATCCTTCATAAATTTGTTTCCTGAGTCAGATTTTCTCTAGATATAAACTTTCCAATGACACAATTAATTAGCCAAAAAGTAGCTATTTACCACCTGCTGAGATCTATGCATTATGACTCCTTCTCTCAGAGAACTTAAATTCTTGGTAAGGGCAAGGTGATGACTAAGAATGTGATAATTTTAGATCGGAAACATTATATGCTTGGTAGAAAAAAATGCTTGAAAAAAATCACATAAATAATTTTGTTCTTCCAATAAGTCTATTTTATTTCTACTTAAAATAAATATTGTGATAGATGAACACAATTTTAATTAACACTCTAGAGGCTTCAAAGCCTTAAGAAATGATATCTATGTGTACTAGTCAGGATTCTCTAGATAACAAAACCAATGGTGTGTGTGTGTGTGTGTGTGTGTGTGTGTGCGTATAAAGAGATTTATATAAGGAATTGGCTTACACATCTGTGAGGCAGAGAAGTCCCAAAACTTACAGTTGGCATGCTGGAGATCCAGAAGAGCTGATGATGTACTTCCAGTCTGAATCCAAGACTAAGAAGCTGAGGAGAGCCCATGGAGTAAGTTCAAGTCTGAGAGTCAGCATGCTGGAGACCCAGAATGGCCCATGTTTCAGTCTGAGTCCAAAAGCAGGAAAAGACTGATGTCCCAGCTCAAGGCAGTCAGTCAAGAGGAATTAATTCCCTCTTACTCATGGGAGGATGAGCCTTTTTGTTCTATTCAGGCCTTTGATTAGATCAGGACCACCAACATTAGGAAGAGCAAACTGCTTTACTCAGTCTATGATTTATATGTTAATGTCATCCTAAAATTAACCATCAAAAGTCCACCTCTTTTGTCAACTTGGCATCCATACACATCTCCTTAAACCATAATCTCCAGATAAAGTCAACAAAAAGGACAAAACTCCACCTAACTTGATACAACTATTCTGTATATAACCAAAAATGCACTAACCCCTTCCCCAGGAGGTAAGTCCTTGAGTGATGTTTACTCTTCTCTTTGATATCTCATAACTTAAATACTATTATGTAAATTTAATAATACTTAAATGCTATAATATAAAGTCACTGCATCCATGTTAAAGGAATAAGAGAGGAAAGAAAACAAAGATTTTTCTAATCACACACATGAACATTCTTATAACTAAATAAGCAGAAAATACCCACGACAATTACAACTCTCATTCTGTATCTGGTTGCATCATCATAGTTGGTTTTTACAAGTACCTTCTTCCACTACCCATTCTATTGATACATTCCCTCTGTTTTCAGCAAGCACCTCAGCTAGTTATGATTCTTTACTAGGCATGGTGACCCAAAATTTATTCCTGAAGGGTCTGGACCATTAGCAGTCCTGCCTGGGTTGGGTTGTAGTAGTTTTCCATTGATCTTAATCACAGAGCAAGGTAATATTCTAAAACACATTCAGGGATCTTCTGTATTCCAGATATATTCTTCCTTACCTCTATTGTGTGATAGTAGTCCAATTTCCCCTTGATAGTGAAGATGAATCACTACAGCCATCATAGTAACTCCCTTCTTTGGTTATTGATTCAGAAGCATGAGGAGTCCAAAGTGGCATAAAAGAATGTTGTATTTTCTCAAATGCTCTTTCTGCATCTATTGAAATAATTATATGATTTTTATCTTTTGTTTTATTAATGTAGGGTGTTATATTTATTAATTTGCATTGAACCATCCTTACATCCCAGGGATAAATCTCACTTGATTGGTCATGATGTATGAACTTTTTAAAGTGCTGTTGAATTGACTTTACTAGTATTTTGTTGAGGATTTTTGCATCTCCGTTCATCAGGGATGTTGGCCTGCAGTTTTCTTTTCTTGTAGTATACTTATCTGACTTTGGTATCAGGGTAATCCTGGCCACATAAAATGAGTCTGGGAGTGTTCCCTCCTCTTCAGTTTTTGGACGAGTTTGAGAAGGATTGATGCTAATTATTCTTTAAGTGTTTGGTAGAATTCACCAATGAAGCCATCTGGTCCTGGGCTTTTTGGTGTTGGGAAGTTTTAAATTATTGATTCAGTCTCCTTACTCATTACTGGTCTGTTCAGATACCCTATTTCTTCACGATTCAGTCTTGGTAGATTGTATGCTTCTAAAAATTATCCTTTTTTCTAGGTTATCCAGTTTGTTGGATATAATTGTTCATAGTAGTCTCTTAAGATCCTTTGCATTTCTATGGTATCAGTTGTTATGTCTCCTCTTCTATTTCTAATTTTATTTGAGTCCTCTCTCTCTTTTCTTACTATAGCTAAAGATTTATCAACTTTATCTTGTTTTAAAAAATAGCCTTTTATTTCATTGATCTTTTATGTTTCTGATTTTTTTTTTTCTGATTAATCATTGTTATTTCTTTCCTTCTGCTAACTTTGGGCTTAGTTTGTTCTTCTTTTGCTAATTCCTTGAGGAGTAAAATTGATGGTTTATTTGAGATTTTTCTTGTTTGTTAATGTAGGTGTTTATCATGATAAGCTTCCCTGTTAGAACTGCTTTTGCTGTATCCCATAATTTTGGTTTGTTGTGTTTCTGCTTGTTTTGTTTCAAAATATTTTAAATTTCCTTTTTGATTTATTTTTTACTCATTGTTTGTTTAATTTCCACATATTTGTGAATTTTCCAGTTTTACTGCTATATTGATTGATTTCTATTGTAGTTTCACACCACTGAGTCTTGGTATGATTCCAATCTTCTAAAATTGCTAAGAATTGCTTCACGAACTAAAAAATGGTGTATTCTGCAGAATGATACATGAGTGCTTAAGAAGAATAGTGTTCTGCTGCTGTTTGATGGAATGTTATGTATATGTCTGTTAGATTCATTTGGTCTAAAGTATAGTTCAAGTCCAGTGTTTATCAATTTTCTGTCCGAATGACCTATCAGTTGGTGAAAGTGGGGTATTGAAGTTCCCAACTATCATTGTATTGCTGTCTATTTCTTTCTTCAGATGTGTTGGTATTCGCTTAATATATTTAGGTGTTCCAGTTTGGGTGCATGTATATTAATAATTGTTTTATCCTCTTGATGAATTGACCCCTTTATCATTATATAATATATATACTTATGTAATATACATACTTTCATTGTCTGTTTTGACTTAAAGTTTCTTTTGTCTTCTCTCTTTTGGTTTCCATGGAATATCTTTTTCAATCACTTTACTTTGAGCCTATCTGTGTCCTTAAAGCTGAAGTCAGTTTCTTGTAGGCAGCATATAGTTTGATCTTGTTTTTTCATACACCTCGTCATTCTATGCCTTTTGATTGGAGAATTTAATTTATTTACATTTAGAATAATTATTAGTAAAGACTTACTAATGCCATCAAATTAATTGCTTTATGGTTGTTTTGTAATTCCCTTGTTCCTTTCTTCCTTTCTTGATGTCTTCTGCATGCTTTGATTCCATTCTCTTTATCTTTTGTGTATCTACTATAGGTTTTTGTTTTGTGGTTACCATGAGGGTTACATAAAATATCTTATAGATATAACAATCTATTTTATGCTAATAACATCTTAACTTTGATAGCATACAAAACTCTACTCTTTTACTCCTCCTCCCTTTTATGTTTTTGATGTCACAATTTACTTCTTTTTATACTGTGTATTCACTAGTAAATTATTATAGCTGTAGTTATTTTTAATATTTTTGTCATTTAACCTTTTTATTAGAGTTAAGTGGTTAACATAATACCATATTGCAGTATTAGAACATTCTTAGTTTGACTAAATACTTACCTTTACCAGTGCATTTTATATCTGTGTATGTTTTTATGTTATTCATTAGCACCCTTTCATATCAGCTTGAACAACTCCTTTCAGCCTTTCTTGTAAGGCAGGTCTGGTGGGGATGAACTACCTCAAATTTTATTTTATTGAGAATATTTTTTACTTCCTTTCATTTCTGAAGGGTAACTTTTCAAGATAAAATATTCTTGGTCGGCAGTTTTCTTTCTTTGTTTTTGTTTGTTTGTTTGTTTTAAGCACTTTAATATATGATTTCAGTCTCCCCTGGCCAGTCAGCTTCTGCTGAGATATCAACTGATAGCTTTATGACAGTTCCTGTGTAAGTAATAAGCTTTTCTCTCTTGCTGTTTTTAAGATTTTCTCTCTTGATGATAGTTTTATTGTAATGTGTCTTGGGGAAAATTTTTTTAAGTTGAGTTTGTTTGGGGTCCTTTGAGCTTCATGAACTTGGATAGCCAAATCTCTCCACAGATTTGGAAAGTTCTCAGTCATTATTTCTTTATATATGCTTTCTACTCCCTCTCTTCTCCTTCTGGGACTCAAATAATTAGCAGATTGTTTCTCTTGGTGGTATCTTATAGTTCATGTAGGCTTTCTTTACTCTTTTTCATTCTTTATTCTTTGTTCTTCTCTGACTAGGTAATTTCAATAATCCTGTCTTCTACTTCACATATTTTTCTTCTGTTGCTTGAACTAATCTGATGATGATGCTCTTTACTGCATTTTTTTGATTCATTTATTATAATCTTTAGCTTTAGAATTTTTCTTTGGTTCTCTTTATGATTCCTATCTCTTTATTAAATTTCACATTTTGCTTATGTATTGTTTTGCTGATTTTGCTGAATTGTTTTCCTGTGCTTTCTTGTAACTCATCGAGCTTCCTTAAAACAGCTATTTTTAATACTTTATCAGGTAAATTGCAGACCTCCATGTCTTTGAAGTGTGTTACTGGAAGATTATTGTGATCTTTCGGTGGTGTCATATTTCCTTGTTATTTATTTTTATGTACCTTGAAGTCTTGAGTTTCTGCGTTCACATTTGAGGTACCAGTCACCTCCTCCGGTCTTTACTGACTGACTTCAGTAAAGAAATAATTTCTGTCAGTCCTGCTAGGGACTTTGAGATATTTTTCAGACCTTCTATGGATATGCATTTTCCACACTTCTTGCTCTCTTTTGTGGCAAAATTCTTAAGCTTGTTTACCTTCCCTTGATCCTGTAACACAACAGACCTGGTGCTGACAGCCTCCTTTTTGCTTTCCCAAGGGCAGTGCTAAAATTCTAGTTTGTGGTCTCTTCCTGGCCTGCAGATTCAGGCCAGTTTTCTGTACATGTTCATTAGCCTTCTGTCAAAGCTCACTTACACTGCTTTTGGGAGCACACGCAGGGACCTTGCCATGG
This sequence comes from Phocoena phocoena, assembly GCF_963924675.1. Classification (NCBI taxonomy): domain Eukaryota; kingdom Metazoa; phylum Chordata; class Mammalia; order Artiodactyla; family Phocoenidae; genus Phocoena; species Phocoena phocoena. Next base: position 72,391,402 of record NC_089219.1, on the reverse strand, counting down.
GGTGGGGCTGTGAGTAGATGGCACCATGGAGCACTAGGGGTCCCCTTCCGCCAACTGGCGGATCCACAAAAAGGTGTGCCAGCAGCTCCTGTGCAGACCTCCCCAAGGAGTCTGTGATGTACTAGGATCTGCAACCTTTTTATTCAATCAGCGCCCTGAATGCTACTGTCCTAGCTACTTACCTCCCCCTGTTGTGCAACTCACAACTCAGTACTCTGGATAAGGCAAAAGAGAAATGGGCCTCTTTGGCAGCATACTGTACAGCTGGTGAAACTGGTTATTCACTTACATGTTCTCACTTTCACCAACAGTAGAAATCACAAGTTGAGGAGGGTTCTCTTGGCACTGAGCTATGTCACTTCCAAGGGGAGAGATGATGCAGGTTAAGTCAAACTATTTCTCTTACCCTCTCCAATGAGTCCAAACTCTCTCTCTCTTTTTTTTTTTTTTGGCTCTAATAGTGTGCTGGAACTTCTCTACCGGACTCCAGAACTTCCAAAAACTCTCTAGTCTGTGAATGATTGTCTAGGACAATGTTCTCCAAGACCTTTCTTTCTCTTTCTCTCTCTCTCTTTCTTTTGCTTCCTCACTTGCTCTCACTCCCTTTCTCCCTCTGCATGTACACAAGAAAGAACTCATGTGAGCACACAGCAAGATAGCAGCTGCCTACAGGCCAAGAGAAGAAGAGGGTTCAGAATGAAACCTATCTTTCATTGCCTTGATTTTGAACTTCCTAGCCTCTAGAGCTGTGAGAAATAAATTCTTCCTTAAGCCACATAGTCTATGATATTTTGTTGTGGCAGTCTGAGCAGATTAATGCACTATGTACTCACATTTTTACAAGGATTTAAGGCCCTCTTTCCATACTTAAGTTTCATCTCTATGTTAGAAAGAAAACCTAAAAAGATAACAAATCTTATTAATAGTAGGTGTCTTCTGAGTGCTAACTATAGGCCAAACAAATTAAATACATACACATAAAGTTATTACAGTCCTAATTACTTCTAATAACTAATTGTGTATATTTATGTTGAGAGCTATGACAAGATATGCAGATAAATCAGTGGATCTTGCATTTAAAATGTTTGAACCTCTCTCTATTCCCATCTCTCAGGGTCTTGACACATGTGTTTTTCCTTCATTTCCTCTTTGCCTCTCTAAGCCATCATTAAGTCCTCAGCTTAAATGTTGCTTCAACTGGAAACTTTTCTTAACCTGCAGGCTGGGTATGGTTTCCCATTATGTGTTATGCATTTCTGAGGAATTCATAACTTCTCTTTTGTAACAATTTCAAACCCACTATATTAGCCTGGGTTCTGCAGAGAAGCAAAATTAATATAATGCATATATAGAGAAAAAGAGATTCATTATAAGGAATTGGTTCATACAATTATTGAGGCTGTGAAATCCAAGACCTACAGTTGGCATGCCAGAGACCTAGCAGAGCCAATGGTTCTAGCACGTCTAAAGACCTGAGAACTAAGAAAGTCCATGATGTAAATTCCAGTCTGAAGGCTGATAGACTTGAGACCCAGTTCAAGTCCAAAGGCAAGAAAAAAACTGATATCCCAATTCAAAGCAGTCGGGTAAAAGGAGATCTCTCTTACTCATGGGAGGATCAGCCTTTTTGTTCAATTCATCCTTCAACTAATTGGATGAGGCACACCCATATTAGGGAGAACAATCTGGTTTACTCAATCAATTTAAATGTTGATGCCATCCAAAGAAATCCTCACAGACACACCTAGAATAATGTTTAACCTAGTGTCTGGGTACCCTGTTGCCCAGTCAACTTGACACATAAAATTAACCATCACACCAATTATTACTTTTAAATAATAATGGCATAAGAACTGTGCCTGATCTGTTCACCTAATATCCTTAGTGTACCAAAATAAAAGGTACTTGGTAACTATATTTTTTTTTAAATTTTTTTTTTGCAGAATAACTGACTAAACACCAATTTAAGAGCACTAGGTTAATCTTTATATGGATATAAAATTATTATGGCTATGATGGATTTGAGAGTACATGTATATATATATATATTTTTTTTTTGTGGTACGCAGGCCTCTCACTGTTGTGGCCTCTTCCATTGTAGAACACAGGCTCCAGACGCGCAGGCCCAGAGGCCATGGCTCATGGGTCTAGCTGCTCCGCGGCATGTGGGATCTTCCTGGATCAGGGCACGAACCCATGTCCCCTGCATCAGCAGGCGGACTCTCAACCACTGCGCCACCAGTGAAACCCAGAGAGTACATGTATCTTTTGTCTGAATCTCCATTTACAATGTACCAAGACTTCATCTCTTGAAAATCTTGTCCATTCAACAAAGCAAAATATTTCTGGACTCATCTATGTTTTTCAAACAATGCTTTAGTAATTCCCATTACAAATTCAGTTGAGATAAATGTCTTTTGTTTTATGATGAAATTCACATATTACATATTTAAGGCTTTATTATATATAATCTCTATATTACTTATTATGCATATTATTTATTATGTATTATATTACATAAATTTCCTTCAATGATTCCACATTACTCTCTAGATATATTCTTATATGATTTGAGGCCAATTATATATATATATATATATATATGTTATATATAATTACATATATTATTATATAATGAGACCAATTTCCAAAAAATGTTGTCAGTATTTGCTTTCTCTATTTCATCACTCTTGTCTGGCCTTATCTTGGCTTTTGCTAAGTTACCAATCGCTCTCCTGTGTCACTAAATGTAATGACTAATTTAAAATCTTCATCAAACTTGATCTCTCCACAGCATTGATACAATTGGTATCTTATTTCTTTTGAAAATACTCTTCTCCCCCTCACCTTCTGTGACACCATATTTTCTCCCTAACTCTCTACTCTGCTTTCTGAGGCTTCTATGGGGAATCCTCCTCTCCTTCCTCCTTTTCTGACTCCCAAATATTACAGGTTCTCCCAGCTTCATGCTAAATTGCATTTTCTCAATTAGCTTCAACTACCATCAATATGGAAATGACATGCAGATTTATGTTTCCACGTGGATATTTCCTCTGTGTTCCACACCATATACTTGACTAAGACATTTAATTTGTATGTTGCAAAGCCCATCTTTTCCTCTGTCTCCTCTAAATCCTGATCATTTTCCAGTGTTCCCAATCTCAATGAATGTTAACAGTGCATTATCAGTTGTGTAAATGAGAATTCTAAGTATCTCTGTTGACACTTCCCACTCCATCATACCCTTAAATCTAGAATCACCCTGTTGATTCTCTCTCATGTAGTTCTCTTAATTTCCTCCACTTCTTTCTCTTTCACTCCCTACTCTGGTGTCCCAAGTTTAAGATAACATTACTTCTGGCCTGCTTGACTGTAATGATCTGTTAAATTTTTCTTCCCCTGAGTTTATTTTTGGACACTCCAATCTATTAGCCATCTGCAACCAGAGACCTTTTCAAAAGGGAAGACTAATCATATATTCCCAATATTCAAAACACTTCACTGGGTTTCCTTTATATTTAGCCATGCCTTCCCCTATCTTTCCAGATTCATCTTTAACTTATCTCCTTCTATCCTTTTATCTCACTTTCTTCTCTACTGTACCCTAGACACACTGGTCTTGTCTTGTATTTTGAATGCTTCATATTTTTTCACAAGCTATGACCTTTGGAAAATTCCCACACCAATACACCCAGATATAGTTTATGCCAGTTAACAGATAGGCACAAGCCTCAGGAAGGCTTTTTCTGATCCCCTGACACTAATTCTCTTAAAGTACCATGTACCTCTCATTTGGATTACATGTTATTGTACTTATTTTATTATTTTATACATGTCTATTGTCCTTAGTAGATTGCAATGTCCATCAGCATAATTATGATGTCTCTTTTATTCACAGCTATGTCCCAAGATCGTGTCTGGCACATTGATTAATAAATGATGAAGCTAAATAAATAAAAATTTATTCATTGTTGATTCTGTGCAGGTACCACAGGGTCATATAAAAATATGTTTGGAATTTCCCTTACTCTCAAAGTGTTTACCTTTTGGTTTAGAAGATAAACATAAATAGAAATGAAAGCAAAATACTACACTAAGTAATTAACATCTAACACTATGACATGAAAAGTCTCAAAACAATTTTTAAATAATTTACAAAGTAATATAAGAAGTAAGATATTTATAACTGGAATAGTGAATTATCATTTATGGATGAAAACAGTATTGAGCTTGACCTTTAAAGATAGAAAAATGTTGGAGAGTCAAAATGGAAAAGGTAGAAGTTTGGGGGAAGAAGAATAGAATGAACAATACTCCAGAGACAGGCTAGCCTTGGAGATCAAGATTAATGGTGATGCCCTCCTAATAGCCCTTAAATGGCTCTAATGTTCTATGGAAGTGAAGAGAGACTGTATTACTAGAATGTTATAAAAAACAGACTGTGGTATGGTAAGAATTTTAATAGCAGGAAATCCTGAAACAAAGCTTCAGTATTGTATTTTTACAAGGTACTAGAAGAACCGTTGCTGCATAACTGGCATGTGGGAAGAAAAGGTGTGAAAAACCAATGAGCTGGCTAAAAAATTTTTTAAACAAGTTGTAAAGTTGTAGTCTTATTGGACAGTTGCCTGGATCTCAATGAGATCTTTAGAATTGTCAACACGTAAAACAGGATATGTGTTTTCCCCCTTACTAATAAGAACTATTCCATGTCTTCAACATCTTTCTTTTCATGCTTAGATGTACACATAGAATCTTCTTTTAAAGAAAACTGACCTACAGATGGTTTGTCAACTATCCTTGGAAATTGATCTCTCATCGTGAAAGCTATGTTTTTCTTGAAATGCTACCTCTAAAAGAATAGAGTTTGCAGGTTTGGCAATACCAAACACAGACCCATTACTTTATCTGTGAAATCATCATTTTGCAATATAAGAAATAAGAAATTCACAGCCTCTTTCATTGAATATCCTACATGGAAATCCTAATGTAAATATTAATGCTATACTGATTTATAGCATTTCTGTGGATATGTATCAATAACAAATATCAAAGTATTCCACCAGATCTCCAAATGATAATGACATCAAGCTGGAAATGATTCAATATTCAAAAACAGACTTCTATTTAATATGATTCTCATCAAATTAACACATCACATAGTTTTAAGAGTCAAATGTTTCCACAAGGCTTGTTTTGAAAAAGATCAATTTCCTCTCCTCCCTCACCACCATCCTTGCTTCTTGCTCCATGAGACATCCACTTTATTGCTTAATTTCAGACTTAGGCATTAGCTGTTGACTTCCAGCTATGGAAGCTGAGAATGTCACTCCCTAGCAATCTCCTGCCTCACCTTGGATCCCACCATATTTACACTTTCCATCCTTCATCCTCTTAATGAACACATATCATAATTTTTATAGATTCACATTCAATGATTATTTTAACCATGCAAAGCAATTCACCCCTGAATTGTAAGATACATAATATCTTATTTCCTGCACAACCTACTGTTTTTCTTGGAGTTAATAATTGTCTTGTTTATAGCTTGCTTAACTTTTTCTTGTAATTATCACTAGTCTAAATCCAAACTCTCTGCCAATCACTTAATCTCTATGAACAAAACATATTTGGTATTCTATCTATTACATCTTTTTGCGGTAGCCACTCATGTAACCTTCTGACTCACTCTAATCTAAATGTACAGAATAGCTGTGAGTGTAAGGTCTCTCTTCTTGGGGAATTCTCTTTACTTATCTTTTCAGTTGAATCCAATGTTCACTCGACCCCTTGTTTTCCTCTTTCTTCTTTATCCGTTCATTTTCCTGAAGTTTATACTTTAGTAAATTTCTAAGAAAATATGCTTGAGAGGTAAATATTTTTACTCATTTCATGTCTTAACAAATTTATTCTCTTCATATATATTGGGTATAGAATCCTTGCTTGAAACTTATTTCCCTAAAAATTTTGAAAACAACTCTATTCTCTTTAAAATTCCATTGATGTTGTTCAGATTCTCAATTCCATTCTTATTTTTTAATCATTATTATGAAATCTTATTTTTTGAAAATGGTTGAATACTCTTTTTTTTCTCCAGTGTTCTAAGGTTTCATGACAATTGTTGTAGTGCATATCTTATTTTACTCATTGTGCTTGGTACTCAGGAATATTTCAACCTGAACACATATACTTCAGTTCTGGGAAATAATTTAAAATTATTTCTTTGATGATTATCTCCTCTATTTTCTTTATTTTCTCTTTCTAAACTGGCTCTTTAATTTTTTTTTAATCTTCCCTTCCTTAATCCATCTCATTTTCCTTCTGCTTTTTGAGGAGAGATTTTCTCAGCTTTATTTTCCAAACCATTAAAAAAAATTTTCCGCTATCATATTTTTTTTTAATTCTAGTAGTACTTTTAATTTTCTAATTATTAAACTTTTAGTAGACCCATGTCCCTATTTCATAAAAACAATATCTTCTCATATCTCTTTATTTATGTTTTTTCTAATCTTTCTTATCTTGCAGTCTCAATTTCCTGCAAAGGATTTTCCTTCTCTGTGAAAGATTTTGTCTTAGACTCTAATAGAAGTGGATTTCCTTCATTGCCTGGTGATTCCTGGCTGCCTGATCATAATGAAAAGTGGAGCTGATTGGAAGCTCTCTGCTCATGGTAGGGATTGTTTATTGTTGGGCTCATTGTAGGGTTGTCTGGCTGGGCAATTAAATATAGAGAATCCCAGCGTCATCATCTTTAGATTTTTTTTCTCTTGGGCTAGTTAAATTCCATGGAGAAGGTTTTTCCAATCTTCTCTCTAGAGGTTAAGGGTTTGACTGCCAGTATCCTGGGAGACAAGTGGTATAAAAATCTAAAAGGACTTCAACTCTGTATATGTAATCTTCCATTTAACATCTGTTTTTTCAGTGTAATATCCTTACCCTCAACTATACTTCTTTGCCAATCCACTATACCTTTTCCAGAGAAGAAATTTCCAGTCTTCCACCAGGGTGGAGAGGGACAATTACCTAGGTACACACAATGGTAGAATGAATAAATGTGACTAAAACTTTCATATATGAGTTTTCAACCAATCATCCATTTTTAGCACTCTTCCAGAAGTAATTGTAGTAGCTAACTGGTGTGGCTTTTATAGGTTTTGTGACATAATTACATTTGTTTGTTAGAATTTGTCACTCCTGATTTATGATACAATTTTCTGTAATCTGCCAATCAGTTACCACTCATTCATTTGCTTTCTAGCTTCTAAACTTAAGGGTTGTCTATTTTACTTTTCTCTTTTTTTTTTTTTTTAAATCCCTCTACTATCATATTAGTAGGGTTTCAGGGGAGTTGATGTAAATATGTGTGTTCAATCTGCCATCTCTGGACTTCTTGATTATCTCCCTAGTCATCTGTATTGATGAACATTAATCAGTGGTTTTATAGGATTATGCAATGTTATGTGTAGAAGTACCAAGAAATGAGTCTGGCATCTTATATTACACACTCAATAAATATTTATTGCCCCTTCCTTTAGAAGTAGCAACTGCAATCACCTCCTCCTTCTTACTCTCTTCTCCTGGCTGTTCCATCCATTCTCACTCTACTAATAAAGATATTCAGGATCAGAGGGATTCATATAAGTTGTCCAAGGACATATGAATCATCAATGTCAGAGAGACTTAAATATTTTTCTTTATTGCCTTTTTGTATGTATATATCATTCTTTTTCAGTCTGAATTCTTATATTTAAGGATGTTAGTATTCTTTTTGCAAAATTGGGCCTGGCATTTTTTACAATACTAACAGTTGAGTATACTATAGCTACAGAAGATGGTAATACAAAGAGCCCACAGCTCTTAATTCAAAAGGAACTATAACTGATCAGCCATGTCAACAACTAGCCTATGGCATAGGTAGCTGGCTGTGGATTGGCAACAGTTGCTCTAAACAATGCTTAGAATTTGCACACTTCTCCATAAACAAAGTAGAAATATAACTATTTCTAAAAAGATCACAGCTCCATTCTTGCAAAGTGTGCCATTCTTGTTCCCATATCACCAATTTGAATGCTGGTGCCAGTAAGCTTAGGTAAGCCTATCTGCGGAACTTTATAAAATAGATCCCCAGGTCTCACTATCAGAGAATCTGATTCTATATATCCTGCTGGAACCTATATTTTCATTTTAAATGTTCTCAGATGATTTGAGGCACACTTATGCTTAGACCACTCTAGTAGTGTACACGTTATCTGGCTAGAGCATAAATATAGGGATATTTTCTTAATGGATCAGTAAATGTCCCAAAAAAGCTTTTGGAAATTTCTACTACAGATTTCTGTTTAGGTGGCTCCAAAAGATCATTTGAGTAAATTTTCTTCTTGATCTTGCAACTCTGAGTACATTTTCTAACCCTGGATGACTGAGCAGAAAAGGGAGCTGCAGTGACAAAGAAGGCACTTGGGACCTTGTTGCATTAGGATGTCAAGCTCTAAATGAATTCTTCAAACAGTGTCACTAAATTTTATTGTCAAAAAGAACTAAAGATTATGCTATCTACTACAAAATCTTTATTGGCAAATAAACTGAAGTTTAAATAACCTAAATGTTTTATCTATAGTCATAACTCTAATTGTTGACATCAAAACCAGATCTTCTATGTCTGGAGGAATTTTATTTCCACCACACCACTTTTCCTGAACTATGTTCTTAAGAAACATGGGTGTTCCAAAAGATGTCACTAAGTGTTTGAGAATGGGGGGATATAAATTTTGAGTAAATGTATTTTGAATTTCCATAAGGGGTAACTGTGGACAGTCTTTCCTGCTTGACCATGTACAATTCTAGTCATAAGGACTATTACAATTTTATAGAAGCTCATAAAACACTTTGGGAAATCATCTCTATTCTTTGTGGCTTAATTCTGTCAGCATTTCTGTGTAATTTTTCCTATGGAGGCTTTGGTGTTAAATCATTTTAACTTGGTGCAGATTTTTTTCTTGTTACTCTTTGGACAGTAATATCCAAAACTTCACTAGTGAATAGACAGGATATTGTACTAGAGTTCAAAGATATAACACTCTGCCCTAAAGGGCTTTAGCAAGTCAGAAATTCTTTGGGGGAATATATTTGTAGTTTCAATTTCTACACTTGATTTTCTGTTGCAATCTGCAGAAGCTATTGCATTTGTGTATGAGATCAGGAACTATGCAGTTACATTATTGTCACTACTTTGGAAATTCTTAACCTTGATCTATACAGAATATGTCTACACTTCCTTAACTGTGCTATTATTACTTCCATTTCCCCTATTCTATTTTTCCTTTAATGTGCCTTAAGTTCCTCAGATGAAAGGATTATCAGAAGTACAAAGTGTTGTATTATTACTATAAGCATAAAACCTCTTCAGTTCATCAGTGAAAGTTTGGTCCATTGACTAAAATGGTCTAAATTGTTTGAAGTATGCTACCACCATATTTCTGAGGACTTATAAAAATTTTGAAGGACATATACAGAAGTATATTCCATCTTTTGAATGCTCAAAAACCAGTTTCTAGGATTATATGTTTAGTTTCTCTAAAGACATTTTGAATGTAGCTTTCCCCCTTATTTTCCGAGATGGATAGGAATTATTATGTCCATTAATATTCTCTCTAACAGTAGTCAGACAAATGGTTAAGGTTGCTTGTTTCAAAGACATTGACAATTTCAGTCAACACTGCCATCAAATTAGAAGGTCATTAAGAAAGAGTTGGAGAGGAAGATCTGTAAGTTTTTGCTTACTTTGTTGCTTCTCAAAGGAATAAATATCATCAAAAATAGACTGGCTGGTACCTCTGAACTGATGAAAATTATTTTGAAAGTGTCTTTCTATGAAGGGTACAAAGAAAATCCAGACATTTGGATCATCAGGAATGTGCAGTAATAGTTTTCTCAACCTATAAACTCTCAAACAGAGAAGTTGACTCCATCTCTTTGTATGCAAATTCCTTTCCCAGGTACCACTAAAATTCTAATTTACCTAGTAAGAAGCTTTACACGTAAGTTATTCTCCCTTTTTGATCATCACTTTCAGTCTCCAAACTCTGGTCACTGCCATATTTCTTTCTATTTCTAGACACAGTCTACCATATTATCTCATCTTACAACTGAGTTATTGCATATTTTCCTATCTGATTTTTTTTTCTTTTTAAAGTTAAATTAATTTTATTTTCCAACAGAGGTTGTAAATTTCTTAAGGGCAGTCACAGTCTTATGCTTCTTTTGTATACACGTACACAGTATTGTAAACTTCACTAGAACTCAAAAATACTTGTTGATTTTGATTCATTAAAGCCCAGAGACAGTGGGAAGTTCAACTGAAGCACTAAGAGGAGGTATCCTTACTCTTTGAATCTAATGTCAGAAATTCTAGATTTCACCTCCTGTGATGAGTTCAATAACACTGATGTCCAGAATGAGATGGACACAAATGGTGCCATGGCATGGATGTTAGGACCCTTCGATGGGTTAAAGTAGGATAAGGTAGTAGAAGATTAAATGATTTACATTAATCATGGTATATTTTTCTCTACAGCTCAAGGTTCTTTTGCAACCTTGAAAATTTATCTTATATCTACATTTCATTAGAAAAGACCTTACATGTAAAAGAAAGAAGAAGTGAAAGAAATTTTAGTGAAAATATTGACCCTGATTCTTTTCCTTAGAGGGTCAGAAAGCATATTCTCATAAGCGCTCAGGAGCTCTCAGGAGCAGTAAGTCGGGGTGGTCAGGAAACGGAGAAGGTCTTGCTTGCGTGCCTCTACTCAGTGCAGTAAATGGAGTCAAATGACACCACTTGAGATTGGGGCTGGAGAATGTAACAGAACGAGACATATGCAAGCATAAAGATAACATTTCAAATAAAGTTTAACATCATGCTATAACATTATGCAATAAGAAAGGCCAGGGGCAAAAAATCCAGACCTTGTGCATAGCTCTTTCACCAGTGTAATTTGTGAGCCCATATCTCCCTGATACTTTGCTTCCTCACCCATGCAATAGATAATGCTAATGATGCTTACCTGGCAGGAATGTTGTGAGATAGAATGGAAGACAAATTGTCATGGTGTAATAAGTTTTTTATTGACAGATTAATAAAGGACAAATTCTTTTCTCATATATGACAAAATAGCTTGCAGTAGAACCATTTAAAGAAATTGTATTTCCAAAAATGTGAAAAGTAGAATGTTCCTAGGTATGTCATGGCCATGTAGTCACGTGGTTCTAAGAGTCCAGAATTTTCATCTCAGTGGAGACTTGTAGATTATCAACAATAGTTCTATGTCCTGGTGACCCAGAACCAGCCTAGATCTTTATTGCCTTTACCTTTGTCACCCAGCAATAACACCCACAACTTTGTCATGTTTCAGGCCTCTATAATCTTAGTATTTATTGAAAAAGAACTTGTAGGTCTTGACAAGTGAAATACCAATAAACAGAAGAATAGAAGGGTTAATCCAAGAGACAGATAAGAAAGCAGTCCATTCACCAAGTAGTGTGCAATAGACTCCAGAAACTGGAAATTCATGTAGTATTTATGAATCACAGATAATAAGCAGTATACAGTTTCTAAGGATATGGGGGAAGGATGGAGAAGCCTCAATGCCTAGGATTTTTATTAGACAAAGGAAGGATTTTATGCTCCCTATCCCCTACCCTAAGACAGCATTTGGTAGAGGATGTCATTTTAAAGAAAGGCTCAAATTTCAAACTTTCTGCTTGCTTTTTATGCTACTAAAGGTGAAAACTCAAGATAGAAGTTTCTTTTTTACTGTAATTTTTTCTATTTATTTTCTTAGGAAATACCTTAACAATCCTTTTTGGTTGTGAAAGACAGAGTTGGCATGATCTGAAATCTCTTTACTTTTCTGCATAAAAGAGGAACAGAAGTTTTTGAATTTTCTTCTGGCAGCTCCCAAGAGAAGTTGGGGGACCCCAGAGAAACAGGGTGTAGAAAAAATGGTATCTCAAAAGGGGGAAGAACAAGCTCTAGAAAACAGAGTCTGGGGAATTCCCTGGTGGTTCAGTGATTAGGATTCCATGCTTCCACTGCAGGGGGCATATGTTCCATCCTTGGATGGGGAACTAAGACCCCGCATGCCATGCGGCGTAGCCCAAAAAAAAAAAAAAAATTAAAAACAAACAAATAAATAAATAGAAATCCACCAATTAAAAAAAAAAAAGGAATACAGAGGCTGTAAAATGGGGGATGGTATAGTAAATATTTGTTTTGCATGCTTAACATTATCTCTCTTTTGCCTGTTAACCTTTCCTGCAGGGCACATAATTCTAATGTAGTCCTTTAGAAAGATTCTCTCATTCTTTCTACCCCTCCTTGGTGCTACTACTACTACTGCTGCTGCTACACACACACACTCACAAAACACAACACATTAACACATAGTGTTAATACATTAACACCATAGTGACAAACAAGTGGTCTACACTGCAATTTTTTTTTTTTTTTTTTTTTGCCGTACGCGGGCCTCTCACTGTTGTGGCCTCTTCCGTCGTGGAGCACAGGCTCCGGACGCACAGGCTAAGCGGCCATGGCTCACGCGCCTAGCCGCTCTGCGGCAATGTGGGATCTTCCCGGACCCGGGAACGAACCCGTGTCCCCTGCATCGGCAGGCGGACTTTCAACCACTGCGCCACCAAGGAAGTACACTGCAATTTGATATATAGACATTATTACGCTTAATTCCTGGTAACTAACTCATATTCAAATTCCTCCAGTTGCCTCCCCCTTCCCCTCAATTTTTTAACCTTTCTTTTCTTTCTAACAAGATTTTAATCTAGGTTACACATGATACCGTATTGTCCCACTGCAACTAGTAAATAATGTGAAAGGTGATGTCTTTTCATCAACGGATACTCAGTTCCCCCCAAACATTTTTCTCCCATAGTTTTAACATCTATTGATGGTCCTTTGTATGTGTATTTTAAAAGGTGTTTCCCTAGTTTTACCTTTTATTTTAACATTTATCTTTTACCAAGTTCTGTCCAAAAGTCTGGACATAATAGAGCATGTCTAATAGAGTATGCTGATTTTTTCTTTAGAAAAACAGCTCTATAGGACTTTTTAAGTATCATCAGAAAGCTTCTTTTCCCAGATCATTTATTTTTTTTTTATTTTGATCTTATCTAATTCAAGAAAAAATATCTTGACATTCTGTTAGAAAACATACTGTTTTCCTGGGATACCAAAAAAATTGAATTTCACCTTTTGCCAATTGAAGAGCCAAGAACATGCCTAAATTTCCCTTTAAAGATTTCTAAGACGCAAGGACTCTATCTCTGCATGAAGTTCTCAGTGAAATCTATAACAGTTTTGAGCACAGAGGGAAATGTGATAAGAGATGTGGGTCCCACATCTTTCAGCACATGCATGTCAATCAAAATCAAAACAAAAGAAAAATTCCTAATAATTTTAACATTCGTTTAAAAAAATCTCAGATGGAGAATGCTATGTCTAACTTATTCAATAATTATTAGACTATGAACTGTAAAAGTTTTAATTCATTAATTATTGTTTTCAAAGTCTCATTAAATAAAATGATTTTAATAGGAATAAATTCCTCCCTGCATGTAATTTTCTGCAGAACAATGCTCTATTTTGTCATTTTTAGCACCAGTTAAAAAGTGCAATCTTCATAAAGAACATAATTCTTAATATGGCACAATGCATGAAGTCTGTTAAGATGTTTATCATCTCATGAATTACACATATATCTTTGCAATGGGTCTTCTTGCCTCCATTCCCTTCTAAATTCATTGTCTCACTAAATGAATCTTTTAAAGGTACCAGTTTTCACATCTCATGACATTGCTGTAAACATTCAGTAACTTATCACTGCTAATCAAGCTTAAATTTAACATTCTGTGATTTTAGTCTTTTGCATCTTACTTCTTCTCTCCAGTCTCACCTTTCCTTATTTCCATCAAGATGTCCTGATTCCCATTTGTATTGGCCATTTTACCACTTGCACATGCAGGTGTACCTAGAAACTAAGAAAGTTTACTTCAGGGCCTCTTACTTGTGCAAGCCCCTAAAGGAACCTGTCCTAACTTAGTTTTGATAATTTTATTTTCTTTTCCCTAAAGAGACCTCCAAAAAATCTTGAACTTCCCTGCCTATGTGTCAAATACTTTCACTCTATTCTCTTATTTTAAAATAGTACCCCAGCTTTTTGTGTCCACTTTTCCTTCTGCTTTTCACTCTGAACACTGAAATCTCTTCTTAAAGGCTCAAATCAACTCCTGTTTCCTCCATGACATACCTCACAGCTACTAGGACCTTCTGGCACTATTATATACCCTTATTTTTTTATATGTCTCCTTTTTTTATCATGTTTTAAAATAGTGTATTATCATCTTGTTTTTTATGTGTCCTGTAAGCCATCTCAAATACATTTGGAACATGGAGAGTATATGTACATAAATACCTACATACATAAATATGTTTCACAACTCTCCATCTGGGAATTTTTGCCTGTTATTAATTTGTTTAAATTGTTTTTTTTTTTTTTTGTTCTCTAAACAAAAATATGTAGATATTTTATTTTAGTCCAGGTAGTAGGATGAGAATTTCCAAATTTAGTGCTTAATAATGCACATAGTATTTGGTATGCCATGAACATTTACTCACAAAATATTTGGTATGTACCAACTATGTACTAGGAATCTGCTATGGATTAGGAATAGTTCAATAGTGGCTACAAATAATGAACAGACACAAGTCAGAATATTAATGTTATTATGAGGAATCACACATATTGAGGGAGCACTGATGCAGCAAAAAAAATACACATACATACACACATACACATATATTTCTCCAATTTTTTACACAAATGGTAGTATCCTATACACACACTTATTTTTATTCTCTTTTTTAATTTAACATATTTGAGAGATCATCCAAATTATACATTAAAAAAACCTTATAATTCATCTCCACTGATTGTGTATTCCATAACTTATTTAACCTTCCACTTATTGCTTGCCATTGATTTGTTTCCAATAATTTGCTATTTCACATAATACAACAATGAATAAATTTTCACATAAATTATTTTTCACATGGGTAGGACTCTGTAAAAAACTTTTCTAGAAATAAATTTTTTTATTAAAGAATGTATATAATTGAAATTTTAGAGAAATGTTTTGTATTAACATTCCTTAAAGAGGAGACTTATTTTAGAGGAGCCTCATTACAACTTCTATGGTTTGTTATATTAATACATTAAAAAATAGTAAATGTAATTGGATTAAAAATAATTAACATATGAAAATTCTCAGCCTTTCTACAGCTCCTGCTCTTAAATAGGGAGCTGATTTTGCTTGTTCAGTTTAATTCCCCTTACTCTACCTTCATAAATATATTTAAAAGATTGTAGGGAAAAGGGTTAGTAAGGAAAGGGGTATATTGAGAAGATATCTGCTGGAGAAACTATAAAGTATAAGGGAAAAGAAAACCAGAAGGATTGCTGTGTACTAAGGTTAATTTCATATTGTTTAAAGAAATTCAAAGAAAAAAATAGATCTATTTCAAAATTGTGTGCTTTTTATTGTATAGCAAATCACTCTAATACTGGATCAAATGGATCTAGTCTTTAATAGGGCTACATTGGGAATGAGGGATTGGCATGTTGGATTTTGGATATGAGGTACAGTTCTATGTTATATCCTTAGTTCAAATTATTATTCTAGCCCAAGTCAAGTACAAGTTTCACTATGACCACAAGACTGTTTAAATAAAACAGCAGAGGGTCAGTAGGTAATCAATCCAGATCTTGGACTAATAGTAAAGTCAGAAATATCTAAGGGACAACAGTAAAGTCAGGGTTGCAAATTATGGGAGAATGTCCTTTACAGAATGGAAGTTATCAGTAATGAAAAAAAATTGTAAGAGGTTCTATTATTATTTAATTAATAAAAGAAGTCTGAGACCCCCTTTTCAGGAAGTGGAAACTGGAAATAAAGTTATTCTTGACATCAGCAGGCACTCAGCTTATAAATTTTGTTTTGTTTTACTTATTCATTTATTTTTAGTCACGGCCCTTTTGAGATGAATAGAGGGGGACCACACAAATAGTGTGCTCATTTGTGTTTAAAACCTCTGCCTAATTCAAACTAGATTCCCTATAGACATGCTAATGCTATAAGATTTATCTAGAGTAAGCGTACAAGCTCTAGGACTCACCAAACTCAGTCTGAATCTTACCTCTGACAATTCCTAGCTATGTGAGTCTGATCAGTTTTTCTCTGTATACCTCAGTTTCCTAATATGTAAACTAGGAAAAACAGAATTTACCCTATGGGATTTTATTGTGAGGGTTAAATTAGTTAACTAATATAAAGATCTTTAATAAGATTCCCATTTTGCCTATGATGAAATATCTTGTAACATACCAATGGTTTTAACAAGAACAACTAGAACAAAAAAGTGGAATTAAAAAAATAGACAAAATTTCTCAATGTGGGATCTATGGACAAAATTGATGGAGCTTGTGAACTTGAATGGGAGTAATAATTATACCATTTTCTTCACTAACTTCAAACTAAAATTTAACATTTTCTTCAATTATGAATATAACCCAAAATCACATTAGTATTAATAGTATCTGTGATATTATGAACAATAAAATTATAGATATTTTTACTTATTACACTTGTGCATATCTTAAGATATGATTTATGCTTATCCAATGTGATGGTTAGCTTTATATGTCAACTTGGCTGGACCATGATGCCTAGCTATTTGGATTACTCTGGGTGTTATTCGGGATGTTTCTGTGAGGCTGTTTTTTGGATGAGATTAACATTTAAATCAGTGAACTTTGAGGAAAGTAGGTTACTCTCCATAATGTGAGTGGCCCTCATCCAATTAGTTGAAGGTCTTCATAGAACAAAGACTGATCTTCACTGAGCAAGAAGGAATTCTGCCAGAAGATGGCCTTTGGACTTGAACTGAAACATTGGCTCTTCCCTACATCTCCAGACTGCTAGCCTACCTTACAAATTTTGGACTTGCCAGCCTCTATAATCATATGAGTCAATTTTTTAAAGTAAATCTCATATATATATATATATATATATATACACACACACACACACACACACACACACATCCTATTGGTTCTTCTTCTCTGCAGAACCCTAATACTTCTTACACTGAAATTATGGTAGCTGTTAAACCTGTCAAATATTACTATTTAATGTGAAATAAAGAAGTACATATATTTTAACTCTAAATTCAAATACACATGTATATTTGATATAGTGTTTCAATAAGATTATTTCCCTTTGTAACTATTTTATTTTATATATTTAAAAATATTATTCTGAGAAGCTACCATAGACTATTCAAATTAACAAATATGTCCATGTCAAAATAATGGTTAATACCCCTGGTTTAAGGACACTACAGAACTTGAGGGGTCCAGATTTCAAAGAGAAGGAAAAAGCAGAAGAGTGAAACTAACACTCTGAACCAATTTTGTCCTTGATGTTTTTAAACTGCATAAAAAAGATTATAAGAAATCAGGAATAAATCAGCTGAAAAGCTGAGATTATAAGAAACCAGGAATAAATCACCTGACACTCTCATGATACTAAAAAAACAAAAAGTATTATTCATAGAAAAAAGAAAGGGCACTGGTAAGACCCATAGGCTCTCAGAAACACTGGAGAGCTATACCTTAGGAAAGGGGCTAAAGTAGAGGTAGACTAAATCTTACAAAGATTTTAACCCAATTTCTTGCCAGCTCGGACTTTGATTGGGTTGTGGTGACCTGTCCTTACTCTAGCTATCCACTAAGAATAGAGTGAATGGTCGGTGTGGTAGGTAGGTAGAGAGACAGATGTCAATACATAGATACATATCACTTTTATGCAAAATGCCTATCATTCAGTTAAAAAATAATCAGAGCCAAAAGAAAAAAAGATGATAAAAAGAAACCCACAGGTGATATGGAATTGAGATAAGACATAGAATTTAGAAAAACTACAATAAACATGACCAAGAGGATACAGAACAAGCATTTCAGCATAGAAATTCTAGAACTGAAAACTAAAATATCTTAAAAGGAAACAATACATGGGTTTAACAACATATTGGACATGGAAGAAATGACTATTGAACTTAAAGGTATGTCAGCCCAAAATATTAAGACCAAAGCACAGAGGGGAAAACAGACTGGAAATATAGAAGATAGTTCTTGAGATATATGAGAACTAGTGAAAAGGTCTAATGTATAATTAGGATACTAGTAAGAAGACAAAATGGGACAGAAGCAATATTTGAAAAGCTAATGACTGAGTTTTACTCAAAATTAAATAAAAACATTAATCCATAAAATGCCTGTGAATTCTAAACAGAATAAATACACATAACAACACACTTAGAGACACTATAGTAAAACTGTTAAAAATCAATGACAACAATATTTAAAATAACAATTAAAAACACATTTCCTTCAAAAGAGTAATGATAAAACTGACAGTAAACTTCCTGATAGAAATGATGGACGTAAGAAAACAATAGAAAAAATACGTTTAAAGTGTTGAAAGAAAATAACTGCCAGTGTACAATTCTATACCTAATGAAAATATCCCTCAAAAATTAAGAGAAAATAAATATGTTCAGGCAGAAAAAGAAAAACACTCAGACAATTTTCCCACAATAATGACATAATACTACAAGAAAAGGAAAATGATAAATGGAGTTAAAGTATTTGAAGGTTTTAGCACTGGCTATGAAGAGATATAAGTATATTTATATTAGATTTTAATAAATTAAAGAAAATGTTATAATATCTAGGGTAACCAAACAGAGACAAAAATTTTTGAAGAAAAAAATATCTGGCTAATTTTCAAAGGCAAGAAAAGAAATAAAAATAGATATAAAACATATGAAAAAAAGATAAAAACCAAATAGGCAATAGGTAGATATAAGCTCAACTATGTCAACAACTATTTTACTTATAAATGAGCTAAAATTGCAAGGAATAGATTTAGACAGTCAAGCAGGATTAAAAACATAGACAAAAACAAAATTATATCCTCCTTACAAAGATATAACTCAGAAAGTTTACAAGTAAAAGAATAGAAAATGATACAAGTAACCATTAAATGTAATCTGGTGCCACTAAGTATCTGTCAAATTTAGATTTTAAAGCAAAAGCATTATTAGAGGTAAGAAGGGATATTTCATAACAATCCACCAGAAAGATTAATAAGAAAAGTTTTCACACATCTAATAACATAGATACAGGATTTCTTAGTAATTTGTAATATTTAATGAGAACTTTAAAAATCCAATAATAGTGAGAAATTTTAGCACACTTCACTTGAACTCTAATAATGTTAAAGAAAGAAAACTTAATAAATAGAAATATATATCATAATCATGGATTGGAAGAATAAATATTTAAAACAAAAGATCAATTTTCTCAGATTAATCAATGGAGTCATTGCAATTCTAATAAAAATCCTGGCAGATTTTTTTTAATATATATATATCTGTATGTTAGTTGTGGAGGATGGGCATATAAATACACTGATTTTAAAATTTACTTGGAAATTCAAGTGGCCAAAGAGAGCAAAGACTAGCTTAAAGAAGAACGAAATTGAAGACGAGTTTGAAGAACAAACACACATATCAGATACCTAGATATACTCTAAAGCAGCGGTAGTTAAGAAAATGTGGTAAGGATAAATAAATAGGCTGATGGAACAAAAGAAAATCCACAAAAAGAGACTTAATACATAAAGTTGTTACTTGTGTTTTTTTTTTTTTTTTACAAATGTAACAGTGTAGTGTGGTTGAGATAGAATAATCTTTTCAATAAATAGTACTGGATCAATCAGATCTGCACGTGAAAACAAATGACTCAACCCACACTTCCTATTGTATAAAAAATCAATTCCATATGGATTATGAAGCTAAAAATTAAAGAGAAAACAAGAAAAATTTTGGAAAAAACATGACAATTTCTTCTTGACCTTGAGGTAGGCAAGGACATAAAAGCACTAAATGTAAGGAACAAAATAAAGTGTTAAATTTAACAACACTTAAATTAAGAAATTGTTCTTTTTTTAAAAGGTAGTTTAAAAATCCACAAAGTGTAAGACGATATTTACAATACATGTTCAACAAAGTACTCATATATATTCATCCTCCTCCCCACTCCCAATCCTTTAAATCAATATGAAAAATGCAGACATCCCACAGACTGTGGGCAAAAGTCTTGAACTTCACAAAAGAAAATATTTATACAGCCAAAAAAATGTGAAAAGATACTCAACAACGTATTAAAAGTTCACACACATTCACACAAATTTTGAACAGTCTCAAAAACAGTAATAATAAAAGATATGCAAATTAAAATTGCAATGAGATATACAAACACCCAGCAGATGACTAAAGTAGAAAAGACAGATAAAATCAAGTCTTGAATGAATATGGAGCAACTGAACTCTCATCTATTGCAATTGGGAGTGAAAATCAGTACAACCACTTTGGAAAACTGTTTGGTAGAATTCCCTATGTCTCAACAATTTCTCTCCCAAGTATAGACATGACAGAAATATTTCACCAAAAAGCATGTACAAGAATGTTCATACATAAGTAATCATAATTGCAAAAGTATGATGAATACATAAGCTATATAGTAATGAGAATGTATAAACATGCAACAACATGAATGTTTCTCACAATCACAAAGTTGAGTTAAAGAAACCAAAGACAAAAGAATACATACATTTCATTTATATAAAGTTCTTAAAAAGCAGCATTAATAAATGGTATTTGAAGTCAGGATAAAGGTTATATTTGGGGATGTGTTAGTGGTAGGAAAGGAGCATAATCAGGATTGTGGGTAACATGGGTATGTTCATTTTATGAAAATTCATCAGCTATACATGTTTTATCCATTTGTCTGTATGCATGTTATATTTAAAAGTTCACACACAAATTTTGAACAGTTCACACATAGCAAATACTCCAGAAATGTTAGGATTATTCAACTTGAATATATGACTCCCTTCTAACTCCCTTCTAACTCCCTTCTCTCGAACTTGTGAAAATCAACAGTGAGGACCTGAGCCAGAGAGGACTGAAGAAAGACATGAGAGTAAATATGCACATGTCCCATAGAAAAAGACAGAAATGAATAATGGACTAGAAATAGAGAGTCTATCTGGGCAGCACATTTAAATATTGTTCATCTCTTTTCAGGAACCACAAATCCTCAATAGAAGGAAAGAGAGATTGAACAGAAATTATTAATGTATTACAGCTGCAAGCCTTTCTCCTTTTTCTTTATGCTAAAGCGGGTTATGGCCTTTGCACTCTTAGTTTGTTGCGCTCCTTCCAGAGAGGATTCTGCTCTTGCCAGATGGTTCTCTGGGTTTTGTAATGCAAAATCAATATAAGGAGATGGCAACTGAATTGCGGGAATCACAGATTAAGGAGAGGGGAGTAGAAGGACAGACAGAATACAGATGGCAGATATGTCCTCTGCAATAAGGAGATATAGCTTGGAAAGAATGTGTTTTCTTCTTAGAAAAATTATCATTAAAAAAGAAACAGAGAAAAAATAAGAGAAAGAAAGAGATCATGTGGATAAAAGATCAGTTTACGGCTGTTTCAAGATAAATTCTCCATGTCCAATGTTAAATATCCAGTGATGTCTGAGTTCAGAAGAACTCAGTTATGTGAGACATTAAGTGCTGAATAAGTGCCATATGGTCATAAAATTAGCAGATACATATCAAACAGTAACCTCTAAATAAAGACAGTACTATAGACCTCTGATTTATCAATATTTTTTTGGAATAGAGACCAAAACTGTAGACAGTTGCAGAAGCAGCATCCCTTATAGGATTCCCATCAGTTGGGAAAACAATTTGAACTTGGGGTTAATGGATGATTAATGAATTGTTGCAGAAATACCATTTTCTGGGCACTTTCTCTCTCAATGTTGGAGAAAGGAAAGAGAGAGAAGAGCAGAGAAGGTCTGCTTGCCTGCCTGGCCACATGTGCTGGTGGATTGGTGTCCTGGATTCACTCTGGTTCATTCTGGATCCTTCTAAGGCTGCTAGTATAGTGGTTTCACCCTGGATCCCTTTATCGTTAAGTTACAGGCTTTGTGTTCAATCACTTGACAAGCAGCTGTTGAGGTTGCCCCATATCCCCTGCTTCTCCATTCATTTGTATTCCTTCTTGTGGAGCCATGGAAGACTGTGGAGCAATAGGGTGAGGTGGAGATTACCTCCATCTTTTTCAAGATAATAATATTGTGCTATTTCTAAGTACTTTTGACCTTCCAACTATAGATAGCCTTAGACCAGAATTGTGCACAGTTTTTTTTAACAGATTTTTATTGGAGTATAATTGTTTCACAATACTGTGTTAGTTTCTGTTGTACACCAGAGTGAATCAGCCATATGCATACATGTGGGTATGGGGATATGGGGATATCAAGAGGGAGGGGGTATGGGGATACCCCCTCCCTCTTGAGCCTCCCTCCCATCCTCCCTATCCCACTCCTCTAAGTCATCACAAAGCACCAAGTTGATCTCCCTGTACTATGCTGTTGCTTCCCACTAGCTATCTATTTTACATTCAGTAGTGTATATATGTCAATACTACTCTCACTTCGCCCCAGCTTCCCCCTCCCACCCCATGTCCTCAAGTCCATTCTCTATGTCTACATCTTTATTCCTGCCCTGCAGCTAGTTTCATCAGTACCATTTTTCTTTTTTTAGATCCCATATACATGAGTTAGAATACAGTATTTATTTGTTTTTCTCTTTCTGACTTACTTCACTCTGCATGACAGATTCTAGGTCCCTCCACCTCACTACAAACAACTCAATTTCATTTCTTTTTATGGCTGAGTAATATTCCATTGTATATATGTGCCACATCTTCTTTATCCATTCATCTGTTGATGGACATTTAAGTTGGTTCCATGTCCTGGCTATTGTAAATAGTGCTGCAATGAACATTGTGGTACATGACTCTTTTTGAATTATGGTTTTCTCAGGGTATATGCTCAGTAGTGGGATTGCTGGGCCATATGGTAGTTCTATTTTTAGTTTTTTGAGGAACCTCCATACTGTTTTCCATAGTGGCTGTATCAATTTACATTTCCACCAACAGTGCAGGAGGGTTCCCTTTCCTCCACACCTTTTCCAGCATTTATTGTTTCTAGATTTTTTGATAATAGCCATTCTGACTGGCATGAGGTGATACTTCATAGTTTTTTGTTTTTTTTTTTTTTCTTTTGGCGGTACGTGGGCCTCTCACTGCTGTGGCCTCCCCCGTTGTGGAGCACAGGCTCCGGACGCGCAGGCTCAGCGGCCACAGCTCATGGGCCCAGCCGCTCCGCGGCATGCGGGATCTTCCCGGACCGGGGCACGAACCCGTGTCCCCTGCATCGGCAGGCGGACTCCCAACCACCGCGCCACCAGGGAAGCCCCTATACTTCATAGTTTTGATTTACATTTCTCTAATAATTAGTGATGCTAAGCATCTTTTCATGTGTCTCTTGGCCAACTGTATGATATTTGAAAGTACCCCTAAATTTCAGAGAACACATGAGATATAGTTGTTTTTATTTTCTTCTTTGCCATGATAAAGTAGGAAAATGAAAAGAACAATGTGCCAAAATATCTAGGTTTCCAGAGCACTCTACCAGAACACTGCAATGTATTCCACTCCTCTAGGATGGGATTAAGGGTTTTGCAGCTCAATAAACGTAGAGTTGAAAAATAGAATATTAGTCTCTGCTACTTGGAGCCACCCCCAATATTTAAGAATTACTCTCTTGGGAAACTTTCCTTTATCCTGAGAGAGGATAAAGCAATCTTTGCTTCTCCTAGAAAAGGAGGAGGTCTAGCATTTTGCTATAAACACTAAACGCCTAAGAAAAGAAAAAAGAAAAACCTTTCAGTTCTCCTTTTCTATTGGTTTATTGAGAAGTGGCTGTTGGGGGCAAGGATGTAGTGTGCAGATGGAGTTTTTGGTAAGCTCAGTCTTAGACTGACCTCCAGTAAGCCCTTTAGGGCAGTGGTTGGCCTGAACTCATGATAACTCCTTGAACTCAGAATTCAGAAGAGTTGGAGTCATTTGTTCTATTTAGAGTGCTGGCTGCAATACTAGGACAAGAAAAAATCCATTCAAAACCTTGTCAGAAAGGAATGAATCAAGTCCTCCGGAATGGTGGTTCTCAGCCCAGAGCAATTTTTGCCCTCAGTGGACATTTGGTAAACATTAGAGATATATTTGGTTGCCACAACTCCAGGGGTACTACTGGCATCTAGTGGGTAGAGGCCAGGGCTACTGCTAATCATCCTATAATGCACAGGACAGACCCCAGGAAAAGTTATTCAACCTAAGTGTTCTCATTGCTGAGGCTGGGAAACTCTGGGCTGGAACATATCTCTATGTTCATCTCTAAAGTTAACAACAGATATTTCATGGGAACCTAGTAGTCTTATAAATTCCATGTCTATGTTCGGTAAAGACGATTATTCCTAAAACACAATTAGCATTTTATATGGTTGTATAAGGACTGCATATTTCTTATTTCAAAATTTCTATGTGGTTGATTTCACTTACTTCCAACATCATCATTTATATCTCTAAATGTACCTGTATTTTAGGTTAATAAAAATTAATTACTAAAATTCCACTGATCTCTCTTCAATGACATTGGCTTCCCCAATTTTGAAAGGTCATCAGAATGTGATGATAATCTCAACAACAAAAAAAAAAATGGAAAATCTGAAAAGAAAAGAATCCAATAACTGTATCCCTTTCGCACTCTTCAGAGGTGCCATCAAACTAGCTCATTTTATTGTTTCACCAGAAACAAGTAACCGCAAAACTATGTAACTACCAGGCCAGGTGGTGAAGCAACCTAGAGGTCAAACAAGCGAATTGACATAACACTTTAAAATATGCTATTTTGTCAGGCTGAATGATGGTGCTGTTATGTGCATAAAATCACAGATTTATTTGAATGCTAACTTACTTGTCAAGGAGTCATTTTACCATTTTTTTTTTTTTTGCCTTGTGTCATGTAAGATTCCTTGAAGCAACTAAAAAAACAGCCATAATCCATTTGATTTTCTGCCTTCCCGTGAGAAAAAATTTTGACAGATGATAAATAGCAACTGCTGACAATCATCAATGTGAAGCTATCATGCTTTTACATTAAATACAAAAACAGAGTTGTAAAGTCACAAGGGATAGGACTTTTGACACATAAGAGACAAATATATAATCCTCAGAACTAAATCACTGTTGGGATCTAAGCAAGTGCAACAAAGCACAGCTGCTTTTAGAATCTCACAAAGTCAAAGTAAAGCTAACTTTGATATCTGGAACCTAATGCATGTTCCAACCCAATGTGCCATACTCTTATCCAGAAGTTTGAGTTAAACTTGCAAACATCAGTGAATGCATGTGCACAAAGGAAATAGCCATTTTATCATACTGTCTCTTTTAATTAAGACCAAAAATGAGACTAGAAAACAAATAAAAATACCACAAAACCTAGTTAATTAGAATAGAAGGGCAATTTTGAGGCAAAGGGTTTTGAGTATCAGATGTCTGTATCTCATTAAAACTGCACCAGAGCTAAACATGTATGAACCTTCAAAGAAAAACAGTAAATTGTCCAGATCACCTGTCAATAAAAGGAAGTCATGGGCAAAGGTTACTTCCTTTATAGTCTAAGCAGCTCCCTCTTTTGCTGTTGACAAGGAATCAGAGTGGTTCACAGATCATTCTTTTACTTATGGCTAACTCGTAGCTATTTAGTGACATTAGCTTCAAGTTATCTAACCAATTTAGCAACCCAAGGTACGCTTGGGACCCAATTTCCACCTCAAATTATATGTATTTTTGTACTTTGGGTTAAATGACTGATTTTAATGGGGAAATCTTATCTAATAGGCTGGGGAATAGTAGTTATTTCAAATTTCGTGCCATTCTGAATGATCCAGATAACAAATTACAAAGGTTTTACAGCATATTGTTTATTTACCTAATTAGTAATACACTGGCCTTTTGGCTTTTATCTAAGCTTGTTTTTCCTCTATTTAGTCTAATTTCCCCAGAGGAGAAAAAAGGTGAAGTAGACAGGGTTAGGGAGATCATTCCTTATTCCTCAAACTCTTTCCTTTCTTCTTCCTCCTACTTGTGTGCATGCATACACAACCACACACACACACACACACACACACACACACACACACAGATTTGTAGCTTTACATGGGTTGCAATGATTTAGCAGAGTATCTGTCACTGAGAATCTTTGAATGGGGACTCCATTTTCAGAAAGGGTTTCCATGTTTTTTGGCATTTTCTGTACCAGTGAGATTTTTCTACAATCATTCTACATGTCTACATTTCTAATTGTATATTTTCAGTAATCTGATCACAGTTATCAAAATCAACCACATACAAAGGGTAACTTACATTAAGAGCACACTTAAATAGAAGGAACACCTACATGAAAGTTGGTGGGAGTGATGATGGTGATAGATATCCCATTAAGCACTTTATATATATGATTTTATTTAATCCTTACAGCAATGTGATTGGGGAGATACTATTTTCCCAAATTTATAGAAGTTAAGTAACTTTTGAAGGTTACACATATAGGAATCAGCAGAAGTAGAACTTGAATTCTTTTTTGCTTGACTTTTTGTCATTGGTGTCATTCAATGCCTCTCATAGAAATGGTAAATTTGATTACTTTTACTTATTTATATTTTTTAGTTTCAAAAAACTTCTGCAGTGCCTTTATTCAAAAGAATAAAAAATATAAATGTTCAAGGTTAAACATGTTCGTGTAATAAAATTAATTGCAGGATGAATGCTTAAGCAGTAAAATTTTAAATTATTTATTTTACCTTTTTACTAAATAATATTTATTTATTATTATTAGTCTTTAATGAAAATATACATGGTAAAGTTTTAGTTTTTCACACTAACCAATGATGAGTTTGAAAGAGCATTCTCTCAATTTTGAAATCTGAGATGATTAGAACAGTAAATTAGAATTTAAATAAGTCTACTAAGAAGTGGGATTAAGACACTAAGGATCATAAACCTCCACAGTTATTTAAGATGAATGGAAATGACTGACAATATTATTTTGAAGGAGACCATACGATCCTTAGAAACTTAAAGCCACTGAAAGCCTAGATAATACACATTTACAAAAAGAAATACTTATTTGTACTCACATGTAAATAGAAAAACATACAATGATGTTTGTATTAAACTCTTAAATTTTAAGCAAAATGAAATATATGGTTTGGACAAATGTCAACCAGAAGTGATATTAAATATTGATCATGGTTATTTTCCAATTAAATGTGACTAGATGCTATAACTAATATAGTCGCATACTTTTTATCAGAAAATAAGTAGAACAGATGAATCAATCCATCCTAGAATACATTTTAGGAGCATTTATTTACCAAGAGCATCACACAGTACATGAACTACCTTGTCTTCTTCGTGTAGATCAAAGCAACATAATCTTATGTGAAAGACATCAGCATTGTCAAAATTCTTAGTCTTTTATCTTCATCTGACTTTAATTGATTATACTTGAGAAAGGCCATCATGGTGAAGACATTTTTTTTCAAAGCACTCTCTGTCATTAACATCTCCTTGTCAGCCTGACTGTTATAAACCAAATACTGGATAAGGTGGAATACTGTTGTTCCTGAATAATTATCTTAGGGATAGAAGCATGGATAACTCTAACCTTGTTAGCTGCCAGGGATATATAGTGTCTTAGTCTATAACAAAACACCATAGACTAGGTGGCTTAAACAACAAACATTTATTTCTCACAGTTCCACAAGCTGGGAAGTCCAAGATCAAGAAACAGGCAGTTTTGATATCTAGTGAAAGCCTGCTTCCTGTTTCATAGACAGCTATCATTTTGCTGTGTCCTCATATAGCAGAAGGGGCAAAGAGGTTCTATGCTGTCTTGGGTTGGAGGGAAGAATTAATTTCCCCATAGATAAGGCACCTTAATAGTTATATTAAGGGCTTTGCCATTTTAATTTTACATGTCTAACAGAATTATATCTACAATTATAACAAATCAAATTATGGTAATTTATCATAAGTTATAGAAAGTTTAAATGAAAATAATCCTATCTAGCCAAACCATAGTACAAGATAACAGATGTCCCAGTACTAAAATATTTCACTAGGTTTTATGTTCTCAAAACTTAGGAAAAGTGAACTTGAGACATTTAATGGCTCCTAAGTAGAGATCGTAACACCTGTTACATACTCTTCTTTCTCTGAGAGTATTCCCTAATGGCTATGAGAGAAGGAAAATGGGACCAGTTAATTTGACTAGTTCTGAATACTCATAAGGATAAGGTCAAAGGTTGAATCCTAACAGACTAGTTAACTTCAAATGAAGAAGACATCTGTTCTTCAGTCACATTTTGTGCCTCCATAATCCTGGCCAGTTGTCTCGGAAACATTTCAATCACAGTAGGGATCAGCTGAGACTGTGTAGATAGTTCACTGGTTCAGTGCAAACATATCACCACTACAGGTAAAAGAGATCAAAAGTCAACACTCCACTGATGCTCTCTTAGCAATTTTAATACACAAAAAAACCCCGCTTATTTTAAAGAAAATTAAAATTGGTTTTGTCTACACAATGCCAGCAAAAGCATCTATTCAATGAAAGAAAATCAGCTACAATATTTAACACTAATTGTGGGACAAACAGTATTTCAATGTTGTGTATTATCCAGCTGTCATGATGACAAAGCCTTTCTCTTTTGTCTTACTGCATTTGTTTTCAGTTGCATTCAACATTTGGATCAAATTGGCATTTGAAAAACCTAGGAAATGTTTATTTATTCCTTTTGCCAAGGAATAAAGCAGGTCATTCACCCTGTGACAGATGGACAAAAGAATCAACAAAAGTGGCTCACCCAGAAAGACAGACTATCAGCAAAACTGAGGCTAGAACCTGGGTCTCTAAAACACAAAAATTTTATTGTGCTTCAAACTCATCCTAAACAGTTCATTATTTAAGCACATTTTGAAGTTGGGGTGTTAAATTATCCCTGAAGTCTCATTGATTAAGAGAGTTTCTGAAGACCTGACAACTAATCATATTTAGAAGAGAAAGACATCATTTAAAACCTAGAATTATTTCCAATATGTTTAGTCCTTCATTGTCTTCCATAGCATTATTTGTGATTGTCTTTTCAAAAATATTAAACAAATGATATCAAATCACAAAGTGTTTAAAACTTTGTATTGCTTTCTTACCATGCAATGTGAAGCTAAGTAATTCAAAGTTGAGTTTGAATCTCATTTTCTTTCTCTAAAGTGACCAAAAAGACAGGCAAAACTGTTAATTGTATTCTAAAGTTTATTAGAAAGTGCGAAAGAGAAAAAGAAAGTGAGAGGAATAAAGCAAGGTATAAGTGCTATAGTCCTGTCTCTGAGGAAAATTCTAAGAACGTGTGTTGACTCTCCTAAAAACAAAGGGAAAAACTGATCTAGATTATGGAGACTATCCAGTAAATCAATTAGCAAGTTTAAAAACATGTTATTTCAATTAATACACCCTGGATCAGGAGCATACTTGTACATTAGTATTTCTGTATCTGATGTCTGGCTCTCTTAAAATGTAATATTAACACTCTTGATCATTTGTTGAGTGTGATAGCATTCTTCATATCTGTTACATATATACTTATATATATAAATTGGAGTATAGTTGCCTTACAATATTATATTACTTAGTTTCAGGTGTACATCATAGTGATTTTATATTTTTATAGATTATACTCCATGTAAAGCTTTATAAAATATTAGCTATACTCCGCATGCTGTACATTACATCTTGTATTTACATATTTTATACCTAGTAGTTTGTACTTCTTAATCCCCTTCCCATATCTTGCCCTTCTCCCCACCCTTACCCGTAGCCACTAGTTTGTTCTCTGTATCTGTGAGTCTGTTCTGTTTTGTTATATTTATTCTTTTTATTTTTTAGATACCACATTTAAGGAAAAACATACAGGATTTCTCTTTTTTTGGATATTGAGTTGTATGAGTTCTTTATATATTTCAGATATTAACCCCTTATCAGACATATCATTTCTGAATATCTTCTCCCATTCAGTAGGTTGCTTTTTTTGTTTTGTTGATGGTTTCCTTTGCTATGCAAAAGCTTTTAAGTTTTGATTATTTTTACACACCAGCAATTTATTAGACTATTTTACAGTTTGGGTACATAGATCATTTAAATTATATTTGAGAGGCTTGTTAAATGAAGCCATCTTCAAATAAATCTGGCTAAGTGCTTATATGGCCTTAACTGAACTAGGTAATTCTAATGGCTGTTAGCAGTACCTGCTTTTTATGGCTTTCTGGGCAAAAAGACAAAGGGCATTCAAACTGCAAATGGCAAAGCATTTTCAAAAAAGGAGAAAACATTTTTTCATATTCATAAAATACCATCTTTTGACATAAATGATTCAGTTAGGCTATGGAAGAGGTTAAGAGGGTGTCTGGAGAAAAGAGAAATATAACAAGCTCAATGTTTCATTACATTTTGCAGTAATATAACTCTAAATTTCTTCATAAATACCAGATCTGTGAGGTGGGCAACTAAAATTTCAACCTCAATAAAAAGAATAATTATAAAAATACAAATTACCAGAAATTACATTTCAGAATAAAAATATAAACCTTTTAACTTAATATTCATTGACATTTAATTTATTAAACAAATATTTATTTGGTATTGAGGTGTAAAAAACTAGTCCTGAACCAGGAGGGCAACAGGTGAGAGAAAAGGCTGACTCTATCCATTGGTGTTTAAAAGAAATCTAAGATTTATCTTCATTCTAAAGCCAAACATCCTCCCTTATGCCCAGAATTCCTTCTATTCTGTTACTATAATAGCCCAAACAGAAAGGACTGATCTTTCCCGTTTCTACATATACACCCTTCAGTCTGTATATTGCTTTTTATGGAAGTTTTTACCTTCTGACTTGCTCTTGAGGCTTGTTTTAATCTAAACATTGTAAGGCATGAGGCCCATGCCATGAAATTTACCCCTGATTCCATACACTCCATAAAGACAAGCTTGTAATGTAAAGCTCTCCAATTCATTTTAGACTAGATTATAGACTCAGTGAAAGCAGGCACCACTGTACTTCCTTCATCATTGTATTTCAGAGCCTGGAATACTGTAGGTGCTAGATAAATATTTGTTAAAGAAATAAATAAACTCAAAATTAATGAACTGACAAGGACATCTGAACACCAAGATAAAATAGTTTATTTTACTCTATACAGATTGTTACCCTGCTCATCCCCTTCCAATCTTACCTTTCTCTTTTCCCAAAGCATTTGTTTGTGGCTGTTTAGAATGTTTCTCATGGTTTGACTTATGTAACTATTGTTTATGAGTCTTTTTTTTTCCTGATTAGATTATGATTCCTTGAGGTCAAAGAATGTAGACTCCTTCCCTCTATTTATACAGCTGGTACCTAGGAGAACACTTCTCACAGGCTAATGCTCCATAAATACTAGAAGGAATTGTTCTGACGGGTGTGTCCATATATATTACAGTTGACTAAACTGAGGCCCATGTTTATAAGGAACAAAAGAATGCCCAAACACAGTGCTAGGCAGTTTCTACATATTATTTTATTAAACATCAAAACAACTTCTTTAAGTCGGTCTCATTAAACTCACTTCAACTTTGGAGACTCGGATTCAGAAAGGTAAATCAATTTGACTCTAGTTTGAGCATTAATAATGGCAGAATGAGAATTCAAATAGAAGTCTTTCCTACTCCAATGATGTCAGTGCCCCTTTTACTATACTACATTTCCTCTGTATTTGCCCTTCAAATCTTTACGGTAGAACTACATCAAAACTTTAGTCCTGGGCCTCCCTGGTGGCGCAGTGGTTGAGAGTCCGTCTGCCGGTGCGGGGACACGAGTTCATGCCCCGATCCGGGGGGATCCCACATGCTGCGGAGCGGCTGGGTCCGTGAGCCATGGCCGCTGAGCCTGCGCGTCCGGAGCCTGTGCTCCGCAACGGGAGAGGCCACAACAGTGAGAGGCCCGAGTACCGAAGGAAAAAAAAAAAAAACAACCTTTAGTCCTTTTAAACATATAGCCTATATCCTAGTTACTCAGTTTGCTATTAGCAATATTAGGCTGCTAGATCCTTTTGTAAAGTTTTACCAATGGAAGGGTTAATTTTATAATTTAATCCATTTTTCATATCTTTAGTAATAGTACTTCAACCACCTTCCTTAGCAAGCTTTTGCATTTGTCTGACTCTCACTATGAGGAATTGTTTCCTAGTTTACATTTCCTCATTTTCAATTTCAGGTCATGTGTACTCCAGACTTTCCTTGCAATCTCTATTAAACTGCTTTCAGTTCTCTTCTTAATCATCTTTCTTAAGGCCACATATGCTAAGCTGGATAATCGTTCTTCATGAATAATTCTCTAGCCTCTTAAATTTTAAGTTCATCTGGTTGCCTTCCATTCAACCTCTTTAATTTTAGTGATGTTCTTTCAACAGAGTAATATGGTGATCTGAAGTGTATATAGCATACTATTCCAAACATGGCTTCACTTTCATTATGATCTGCCAAAATAACTTGGATTGATTTAGAATCCATGTTCTGACTAGTCATCTCTTTCTTTCTTTCTTAAAGTTTCTAGCAAGGACTTGTCACTCTATTTTTGACAAAGTATTTAATAGTGAGAATTTAATGAATTAATACACTTGCATAATCTTTTTCCCCTGTCATTTTCTAAAGCCAGGATCTATATTGTACTTTGTTTTTGATTCTGGCCTTTATGATTGGTTTCTATCCTTGTACTCATTACTGTTATATGGGATCATATCAGTCATTGGAATCCCATAAACTGAATATACAAAACATGATTATGTTTGCTCTGTTCCTCAGTATATTCAAAATCTTGGGTAAATCTGTATTATAAACAGATTTAGATATTCAGGAAGAATTTCTAGCCTAAGGTCATTTCTACACGACTAAAAAGATTCTTGCATAAACTCTTGAGTACTCAAATAATTTCAATGTATATTATGTACATTTTTAAAATCCATTGTATTCATTTACAAGTTTGATACACTTTTTTAAAACATGGAGGAGTTTCTTCAATTTAATCTTTTGTCCCCTAAACTTCTGTTTTCAAATTTACTACAATCTCCATTTTTTATTCCTGTATCTTGTCTTGTAAACCAGAACTGTCCAATACAGCCGCATGTGGAAACTGATCAAAATAAAATTAAACAAAATTCTTCAATAGCACTGGTCACCTTGAAACTGCTCCATAGTCACATGTGCTGTCTGTTGTATTGGATTATTGTAATAATTGATCTATATTTCTGTTTTTGTGCCAGTACCATATTGTAATAATTCTTATTAGTTATCTATTTTATACATATTAGTGTATATATGTCAATCCCAATCTCCCAATTCATTCCACCCCCCCCCCCCACCACTTTCCCCACTTGGTGTCCATACGTTTGTTCTCTACATCTGCGTCTCTATTTCTGCCTTGCAAATCAGTTCATCTGCACCATTTTTCTAGATTCCACATATATGTGTTAATATACGATATTTGTTTTTCTCTTTCTCACTTACTTCACTCTGTATGACAGTCTCTAGGTCCATCCATGTCTCTACAAATGACCCAATTTTGTTCCTTTTTATGGCTGAGTAATATTGCATTGTATATATATGTCACATCTTCTTTATCCATTCATCTGTCGATGGTCACTTAGCTTGCTTCCATGACCTGGCTATTGTAAATAGTGCTGCAATGAACATTGGGGGTGCATGTGTCTTTTTCTTTTTTTTTTTAACTTATTTTTAACATCTTTATTGGCGTATAATTGTTTTACAATGGTGTGCTAGTTTCTGCTTTATAACAAAGTGAATCAGCTATACATATACATATGTCCCCATAACTCTTCCCTCTTGCATCTCCCTCCCTCCCACCCCGCCTTTCCCACCCCTCTAGGTGGTCACAAAGCGCCGAGCTGATCTCCCTGTGCTATGCGGCTGCTTCCCACTAGCTATCTATTTTACGTTTGGTAGTGTATATATGTCCATGCCACTCTCTCACTTTGTCCCAGCTTACCCTTGCACCTTCCCGTATCCTCAAGTCCATTCTCTAGTAGGTCTGTGTCTTTATTCCCATCTTGCCTCTAGGTTCTTCATGACCTTTTTTTTTTTTTTTTTTAGATTCCATATATATGTGTTAGCATACGGTATTTGTTTTTCTCCTTCTGACTTACTTCACTCTGTATGACAGATTCTAGGTCCATCCACCTCACTACAAATAACTCAATTTCATTTCGTTTTATGGCTGAGTAACATTCCATTGTATATATGTGCCACATCTTCTTTATCCATTCATCTGTTGATGGACACTTACATTGCTTCCATGTCCTGGCTATTGTAAATAGAGCTGCAATGAACATTTTGGTACATGACTCTTTTTGAATTATGGTTTTCTCTGGGTATATGCCCAGTAGTGGGATTGCTAGGTCATATGGTAGTTCTATTTTTAGTTTTTTAAGGAACCTCCATACTGTTCTCTGTAGTGGCTGTGTCAATTTACATTCCCACCAGCAGTACAAAAGGGTTCCCTTTTCTCCACACCCTCTCCAGCATTTATTGCTTGTAGATTTTTTGATAATGGCCATTCTGACCAGTGTGAGATAATATCTCATTGTGGTTTTGATTTGCATTTCTCTAATGATTAATGATGTTTAGCATTCTTCCAAGTGTTTGTTGTCAATCTGTATATCTTCTTTGTAGAAATGTCAATTTAGGTCTTCTGTACATTTTTGGATTAGGTTGTTTGTTTTTTTGATATTGAGCTGCATGAGCTGCTTGTATGTTTTGGAGATTAATCCTTTGTCAGTTGCTTCATTTGCAAATATTTTCTCCCATTCTGAGGGTTGTCTTTTCGTCTTGTTCATGGTTTCCTTTGTTGGGCAAAAGCTTTTAAGTTTCATTAGGTCCCATTTGTTTATTTTTGCTTTCATTTCCATTTCTCTAGGAGGTAGGTCAAAAAGGATCTTGCTTTATTTATGTCATAGAGTGTTCTGCCTATGTTTTCCTCTAAGAGTTTGATAGTGTCTGCCTTACATTTAGGTCTCTAATCCATTTTGAGTTTATTATTGTGTATGGTGTTAGCGAGTGTTCTAATCTCATTCTTTTACATGTACCTGTCAAGTTTTCCCAGCACCACTTATTGAAGAGGCTGTCTTTACTCCACTGTATATTCTTGCCTCCTTTATCAAAAATAACGTGACCTTATGTGCATGAGTTTATCTCTGGGCTTTCTATCCTGTTCCATTGATCTATATTTCTGTTTTTCTGCCAGTAGCATATTCTCTTGATCACTGTACTTTTTTTTTTTTTTTTTTTTCGGTACGTGGGCCTCTCACCGCTGTGGCCTCTCCCGTTGTGGAGCACAGGCTCCGGACGCGCAGGCTCAGCGGCCATGGCTCACGGGCCCAGCCGCTCCGTGGCATGTGGGATCCTCCCGGACCGGGGCACGAACCCGCGTCCCCCGCATCGGCAGGCGGACTCTCAACCACTGCGCCACCAGGGAAGCCCTGATTACTGTACATTTGTAGTATAGTCTGAAGTCAGGGAGTTTGATTCCTCCAGATCCGTTTTTTTTTTTTCTCAAGATGGCTTTGGCTATTTGGTGCCTTTTGTGTCTCCACACAAATCTTAATATATTCTATTCTAGTTCTGTTAAAAATGCTATTTGTAATTTGATAGGGATTGCAATGAATCTGTAGATTGCTTTGGGTAGTATATTCATTCTCACAATATTGATTCTTCCTATCCAAGAACATGGCATATCTCTCCATCTGTTTGTGTCATCTTTCATTTCTTTCATCACTGTCTTATAGTTTTCTGAGTACAGGTCTTTACCTCCTTAGGGAGGTTTATTCCTACATATTTTACTCTTTTTTTTTTTGCAGTGGTGAATGGTATTGTTTCCTTAATTTCTCTTTCTGATCTTTCATTGATAGAGTATAGGAATGGAAGAGATTTCTGTGCATTAATTTTGTATCCTTTAAATTTGCCAAATTCATTGATTAGCTCTAGTAGTTTTTTGGTGGCATTGTTAGGATTTTCTATGTATAGTATCATGTCATCTGCAAACAGTGACAATTTTACTTTTTCTTTTCCAATTTGTATTCTTTTTATTTCTTTTTCTTCTCTGATTGCCATGGCTAGTGCTTCCAAAATTATGTTGAATAATAGTGGCAAGGGTGGACATCCTTGTCTTGTTCCTGATCTTAGAGGAAATGCTTTTAGTTTTTCACCACTGAGAATGATGTTTGCTGTGGGTTTGTCATATATGGCCTATATTGTGTTGAAGTAGATTCCTGCTATGTCCACTTTCTGGAGAGTTTTTATCATAAATTGCTGTTGAATTTTGTCAAAAGCTTCTTCTGCATCTATTAAGATGATCATACGGTTTTTCTTCTTCACTTTATTAATATGGTGTATCACATTGATTGATTTGCATATATTGAAGAATCCTTGCATCCCTGGGATAAATCCCACTTGATCATGGTGTATGATCCTTTTAATGTGTTGTTGGATTCTGTCTGCTAGTAGTTTGTTGAGGATTTTTGCACCTATATTCATCAGTGATATTGGGCTGTAACTTTTTTTGTTGTTGTATCTTTTTTTTCTAATTTTATTTATTTATTTATGTTGTTGTATCTTTGTCTGGTTTTGGTATCAGGGTGATGGTGGTCTCATAGAATGAGTGTGGGAGTGTTCCTTCCTCTGCAAGTTTCTGGAAGAGTTTAAGAAGGATGGGTGTTAGCTATTCTCTAATTGTTTGATAGAATTCACCTGTGAAGCCATTTCGTCCTGGGCTTTTGTTTGTTGGAATATTTTCAATCACAGTTTCAATTTCAGTGCTTGTGATTAGTCTGTTTATATTTTCTATTTCTTCCTGGTTCGGGCTCAGAAGCTTGTGTTTTTCTAAGTATTGTCCATTTCTTCTAGGTTGTCCATTTTATTGGCATATAGTTGCTATACTAGTCTCTCATGATCCTTTTTATTTCTGCAGTGTCAGTTGTTACTTCTCCTTTTTCATTTCTAATTCTGTTGATTTGAGTCTTCTCCCTTTTCTTCTTGATGAGTCTGGCTAAGGTTTAGCAATTTTGTTTATCTTCACAAAGAAACACCTTTTAATTTTATTGATCTTTGGTATTGTTTTCTTTGTTTCTATTTCATTTATTTCTGCTCTGATCTTTATGATTTCTCTCCTGCTAGCTTTGGGTTTTGTTTGTTCTTCTTTCTGTAGTTCCTTTAGGTGTAAGTTTAGATTTTTAATTTGAGATTGTTCTTGTTTCTTGAGGTAGGATTGTACTGCTGTAAACTTCTCTCTTAAAATTGCTTTTGCTGCATCCCATAGATTTTGGATCATTGTGTTTTTGTTGTCATTTGTCTTTAGGTATTTTTTGGTTTCCTCTTTGATTTCTTCAGTAAGCTCTTGGTTATTTAGTAATGTATTGTTTAGCCTCCATGTGTTTGTGCTTTTTATTTTTTTCCCCTGTAATTCATTTCTAATCTCATAGCATTGTGGTCAGAAAAGAAGCTTGATATGATTTCAACCTCCTTGAATTTACCAAGGGTTGATTTGTGACCCAAGATGTGATCTACCCTGGGTAATATTCCATGTGCACTTGAGAAGAAAGTGTAATCTACTGTTTTTGGATGGAATGTCATATAAATATCAATAAAATCTATCTAGTTTATTGTGTCATTTAAAGCTTGTATTTCCTTATTAATTTTCTGACTAGATAATCGTCCACTGGTGTGAGATATTAAAGTCCCCCACTATAATTGTGTTACTGTTGATTTCCTCTTTTATAGCTGTTAGCATTTGCCTTATGTATTGAGGTGCTCTTATGTTGGGTGCATATATATTTAGAATTATTATATCTTCTTGGATGATCCCTTCATCATTATGTAGTGTCCTTCTTTGTCTCTTGTAATAGTCTTCATTTTAATGTCCAATTTTTCTGATATGAGAATTTCTACTACAGATTGCTTCTGATTTCCATTTGCATGCAATATCTTTTTCCATCCCCTCACTTTCAGTCTGTATGTGTCCCTAGGTCTGAAGTGGGTTTCTTATAGAGAGCATATATATGGTCTTGTTTTTGGATCCATTCAACCAGCCTGTGTCTTTTGGTTGGAGCATTTAATCCATTCACATTTAAGGTAATTATTGATATGTATGTTCCTATTACTATTTTCTTAATTTTTGAGGGTTTGATTTTGTAGTTCCTTTTCTTCTCTGTGTTTCTCACTTAGAAAAGTTCCTTCAGTGTTTCTTGTAGAGCTGGTTTGGTAGTGCTGACTTCTCTTAGCTTTTGTTTGTCTGTAAAGCTTTTGACTTCTCCATCAAATCTGAATGAGGTTCTTGCTGGGTAGAGTAATCCTGGTTGTAAGTTCTTCCCTTTCATCACTTTAAATATATTATGCCACTCCCTTCTGGCTGGTAGAGTTTCTTCTGAGAAATCAGCTGTTAACCTAATGGGAGTTCCCTTGTATATTATTTGTCATTTTCCCCTTGTTGCTTTTAATAATTTTGCTTTGTCTGTAATTTTTGTCACTTTGATTACTATGTGTCTTGGTGTGTTTCCCCTTGGGTTTATCCTGCCAGGGACTGTCTGCACTTCCTGGACTTGGGTGGCTATTTTCTTTCCCATGTTAGGGAGATTTTCAACTATAATCTCTTCAAAAATTTTCTCAGGTCCTTTCTCTCTCTCTTCTCCATCTGGAACCCCTATAATGAGAATGTTGGTGTGCTTAATGTTGTCCTAGAGGTCTCTAAGGTTGTCTTCATTTTTTCATTCTGTTACTTTATTCTGTTCCATGACAGTGAATTGGACCATTCTGTCTTCCAGGTAACTTATCTATTCTTCTGCCTCAGTTATTCTGCTGTTGATTTCTTCTAGTGTATTTTTTTTCATTTCAGTTATTGTGTTGTTCATCTCTGTTGTTTGTTCTCTAATTCTCCTAGGTCTTTGTTAAACATTTCTTGCACTTTCTTGATCTTTGCCTCCATTCTTTCTCCAAGGTCCTGGATCATCTTCACTATCATTATTCTGAATTGTTTTTCTGAATGGTTGCTTATCTCCACTTCTTTTATTTGTATTTCTGGGGCTTTGTCTTGTTCCTTCATCTGATACAT
The DNA here is from genome assembly GCF_963924675.1 of Phocoena phocoena. Classification (NCBI taxonomy): domain Eukaryota; kingdom Metazoa; phylum Chordata; class Mammalia; order Artiodactyla; family Phocoenidae; genus Phocoena; species Phocoena phocoena. Next base: position 72,352,027 of record NC_089219.1, on the reverse strand, counting down.
AGTCTTCTGCCTTTTTGTTTTGTCTATCTTTCTGTGAATGTGGTTTTTGTTCCACAGGCTGCAGGATTGTAGTTATTCTTGTTTCTGCTGTCTGCCTTCTGGTGGATGAGGCTATCCAAGAGGCTTGTGCAAGCTTCCTGATGGGAGAGACTGGTGGTAGGTATAGCTGGGCGTTGCTCTGGTGGGCAGAGCTGAGTAAAACTTTAATCTGCCTGTCTGCTTATGGGTGGGGTGGAGTTCCCTCCCTGTTGGTTGTTTGGTCTGAGGCAACCCAGCACTGGAGGCTACAGGTTTTTTTGTGGGGCTAATGACAGACTCTGGGAGGGCTCATGCCAAGGAGTACTTCCCAGACCTTTTGCTGCCAGTGTCCTTGTCCTCACAGTGAGCCACAGTCACTCCCCATCTCTACAGGATACCCTCCAACACTAGCAGGTAGGTCTGGTTCAGCCACCTCTGGGGTCACTGCTCCTTCTCCATATGTCCTAATGCATACACTACGTTGTGTGTGCCCTCCAAGAGTGCAGTCTCTGTTTCCCCAGGTTCTGTCAAAGTCCTGCAATCAAATCCCACTAGCTTTTAAAGTCTGATTCTCTGGGAAATCCTCCGTCTGTTGCCAGACCCCGAGGATGGGAAGCCTGACGTGGGGCTCAGAACCTTCACTCCAGTGGGTGGACTTCTGTAACCTAAGTATTCTCCTGTTTGTGGGTCACCCAACCAGTGGTTATGGGATTTGATTTTATTGTGATTGCACCCCTCTTACCATCTCATTGTGGTTTCTCCCTTGTCTGGATGTGGGGTATCTTTTTGGGTAAGTTCCAGTATCCTCCTGTCAATGATTGTTCAGCAGTTAGTTGTGATTCCAGTGCTCTTGCAAGAGCTTGAACCAATCATATAGAGTATTTCTATCAACACAGAACACTCTATTAGACAGCACTGCCTTAAATATATAGACCCCAACAATGATTATCACTCTCTTAACATTCTCTCTCCGTCAGTACACTACTGCTGCACAACAATCAATAAAAGTTTATTCAGTTTATTAGTTTTAGAATAATTGACATTTAGAGTTAGCAGGGTGGGTAATTTTTTTTTTTTTTGGAAGATTGGTTCAAGATGGCAGAGTAGAAGGACATGCTCTCACTCCCTCTTTCGAGAACACTGGAATCATAACTAACTGCTGAACAATCATCTATAGGAAGACACTCACCAAAAAAAGATACCCCACATGCAAAGACAAAGGAGAAGCTGCAATGAGACGGTATGAAGGGTGCTATCACAATAAAATCAAATTCCATAACTGCTGGGTGGGTGACACAAACTGGAGAACACTTATACCACAGAAGTTCAACCACTGGAGAGTGAAGGTTCAGAGACCCACCTCAGGCTTCCCAAACTGGGGGTCTGGCAACGGGAGTGGGAATTCCTAGAGAATCAGACTTTGAAAGTTAGTGGGATTTGATTGCTGCACTCAGCAGGACTGGGGGAGACAAAGATTCCACTCTTGGAGGACACAAAGTAGTGTGAGTATCAGGACCCAGGGGAAGCAGCAGTGACCCCATAGGAGGCTGAACCATACCTACCTGCTAATGTTGGAGGGTGTCCTGCAGGGGCCGGTGACATCTGTGGCTCACCAAAGGACAAGGACACTGGCAGCGGAAGGTCTGGGAAGTACTCCTTGGCATGAGACCTCCCAGAGTCTGCCATTAGCCCCACCAAAGAGCCCAGGTAGGCTCCAGTGTTCAGTCGCCTCAGGCCAAACAACCAACAGGGAGGGAACTCAGCCCCACCCATCAGCAGACAAGAGGATTAAAGTTTTACTGAGTTCTGCCCACAAGAGCAACAGTCAGCTCTACCCACCACCAGTCCCTCCCATCAGGAAACTTGCACAAGCCTCACAGATAGCCTCATCCACCAGAGGGCAGACAGCAGAAACAAGAAGAACCACAGTCCTGCAGCCTGTGGAGCAAAAACCACATTCACAGAAATATAGACAATATAAAAAGGCAGAGGTCTATGTACCAGATGAAGGAACAACATAAAACCCTGGGAAAACAACTAAATGAAGTGGAGATAGCCGATCTTCCAGAAAAAGAATTCAGAATAATGATAGTGAAGATGATCCAGGACCTTGGAAAAAGAATGGAGGCAAAGATGGAGAAGATGCAAAAAATGTTTAACAAAGACCTAGAAAAATTAAGAACAAACAAACAGAGATGAGCAATACAATAACTGAAATGAAAACTACACTAGAAGGAATCAATAGCAGAATAACTGAGGCAGAAGAACGGATAAGTGACCTGGAAGACAGAATGGTGGAATTCACTGCTGCGGAACAGAATAAAGAAAAAAGAAGGAAAAGAAATGAAGACAGCCTAAGAGACCTCTGGGACAACATTCAATGCAACAACATTCGCATTATAGGGGTCCCAGAAGGAGAAGAGAGAGAGAAAAGACCTGAGAAAATATTTGAAGAGATTATAGTCGAAAACTTCCTTAACATGGGAAAGGAAATAGTCATCCAAGTCCAGGAAGCGCAAAGTCCCGTACAGGATAAACCCAAAGACAAACATGCCAAGACACATGGTAATCAAATTGGCAAAAATTAAAGTCAAAGAAAAATTATTGAATGCAGCAAGGGAAAAATGACAAATAATATACAAGGGAATTCCCATAAGGTTAACAGCTGATTTCTCAGAAGAAATTCTACAAGCCAGAAGGGAGTAGCATGATATACTTAAAGTGATGAAAGGGAAGAACCTACAACCAAGATTACTCTATCCAGCAAGGATCTCATTCAGATTTGATGAAGAAATCAAAAGCTTTATAGACAAGCAAAAGCTAAGAGAACTCAGCACCACCAAACCAGCTCTAGGACAAATGCTAAAGGGACTTCTCTAAGTGGAAACACACGGAAAGAAAAGGAACTACAAAAGAAACCCAGAACAATTAATGAAATGGTAATAGGAATGTACATATCAATAATTACCTTAAACGTTAATGAATTAAATGCTCCAACCAAAAGACCCAGGCTTGCTGAATGGATACAAAAACAAGACCCATATATATGCCATCTCAAGAGATCCACTTCAGACCTAGGGACACATACAGACTGAAAGTGAGGTGATGGAAAAAGATATTCCATTCTAAAGGAAATCAAAAGAAAGCTGGAGTAGCAATACTCATATCAGATAATATAGACTTGAAAATAAAGAATGTTACAAGAGACAAGGAAAGCCACTATGTAATGATCAAGGGATTAATCCAAGAAGAAGATATAACAATTGTAAATATATATGTACCCAACATAGGAGCACCTCAATACATAAGGCAACTGCTAACAGCTCTAAAATAGGAAATCAACAGTAACACAATTATAGTGCAGGACTTTAACACCTCACTTACACCAATGGACAGATCATCCAAACAGAAAATTAATAAGGAGACACAAGCTTTAAATGACACATAGACCCGATAGATTTAATTGATATTTATAGGACATACTATCTAAAAACAGCTGATTACACTTTCTTCTCAAGTGCGCATGGAACATTCTCCAGGATAGATCACATCATGGGTCACAAGTCGAACCTCAGTAAATTTAAGAAAATTGAAATCACATCAAGCATCTTTTCTGACCACAACGCTATAAGATTAGAAATCAATTACAGGGAAAGAAACGTAAAAAACACAAGCACGTGGAGGCTAAACAATACGTTACTAAATAACCAAGAGATCACTGAATAAATCAAAAAGGAAATCAAAAAATACCTAGAGAAAAATGACAATGAAAATACAATGATCCACAACATATGGGCTGCAGCAAAAGCAGTTCTAAGAGGGAAGTTTATAACTATACAAGCCTACCACAAGAAACAACAATAATCTCAAATAAACAATCTAACCTTACAACTAAAGGAACTAGAGAAAGAAGAACAAATAAATCTCAAAGTTAGCAAAAGGAAAGAAATCCTAAAGATCAGAAAAGAAATAAATAGAAACAAGGAAAACAATAGCAAAGATCAATAAAACTAAAACCTGGTTCTTTGAGAAGATAAACAAAATTGATAAACTATTAGCCAGACTCATCAAGAAAAAGAGGGAGAGGACTCAAATCAAAAGAATTAGAAATGAAAAAGGAGAAGTTACAACAGACACCACAGAATACAAAGCATCCTGAGGGTCTACTTCAAGCAAGTGCATACCAATAAAATGGACAACCTGGAATAAATGCACAAATTCGTAGAAAGGTATAACCTTCCAAGACTGAACCAGGAAGAAATAGAAAATATGAAGAGACCAAACACAAGTAATGATATTGAAACTGTGATTAAAAATCTTCCAACAAACAAAAGCCCAGGACCAGATGGCTTCACAGGTAAATTCTATCAAACATTTAGAGAAGAGTTCACACCCACCCTTCTCAAACTCTTCCAAAAAATTGCAGAGGAAGGAACACTTGCAAACTCATTCTATGAGGTCACCATCACCCTGATACCAAAACCAAACAAAACGACTACAAAAAAAGAAAATTACACACCAATATCACTGATGAATAGAGATGCAAAAATCCTCAACCAAATACTAGCAAACAGAATTCAACAACACATTAAAAGGGTCATACACCATGATGAAGTGATATTTATCCCAGAGATGCAAGGATTCTTCAATATACACAATTCAATCAATGTGATACAGTATATTAACAAATTGAAGAAGAAAGACCATATGATCATCTTAATAGATGCAGAAGAAGCTTTTGACAAAATTCAACACCAATTTATGATAAAAACTCTCCAGAAAATGGCTATAGAGGGAACCTACCTCAATATAATAAAGGCCCTATATGACAAACCCACAGCAAACATCATTCTCCATGGTGCAAAACTGAAAACATCTCCTCTAAGATCAGGAAGAAGACAAGGATGTCCACTCTTAACCACTATTATTCAACATAGTTTTGGAAGTCCTAGCCATGACAATCCGAGAAGAAAAAATAATAAAAGCAATACAACTGGGAAAAGAAGGAGTAAAATTGTCACTGTATGCAGATGATATGATACTATACATAGAGAATCCTAAAAACGTCACCAGAAAACTATTAGAGCTAATCAATGAATTTAGTTAAGTTGCAGGATACAAAATTGATGCACAGAAATCTCTTGCATTCCTATACACTAATGATGAAAAATCTGAAAGAGAAATTAAGGAAACACTCCCATTTAGCACTGCAACAAAAAGAATAAAATACCTAGGAATAAGCCTACCTAGGGAGACAAAAGACCTGTATGCAGAAAATTATAAGACACTGATGAAAGAAATTAAAGATGAAACAAACAGGTGGAGAGATATACCATGTTCTTGGATTGGAAGAATCAATATTGTGAAAATGACTATACTACCCAAAGCAATCTACAGATTCAATGCAATCCCTATCAAATTACCAATGGCATTTTTTACAAACATAGAACAAAAAATCTACAATTTTGTATGGAGACACAAAAGACCCCGAATAGCCAAAGCAGTTTTGGGCGGAAAAAATGGAGCTGGAGTCATCAGACTCCCTGACTTCAGACTATAGTACAAAGCTATGGTAATCAAGACAATATGGTACTGGCACAAAAACAGAAATATAGATCAATGGAACAGGATAGAAAGCCCAGAGATAAACCCACGCAACTATGGTAAACTAATCTATGACAAAGGAGGCAAGAATATACATTAGAGAAGAGACAGTCTCTTCAATTAGTGGTGTTGGCAAAACTGGACAGCTACCTATAAGAGAATGAAATTAGAACACTCCCTAATACCATATACAAAAATAAACTCAAAATGGATTAGAGACCTAAATGTAAGACCGGGCACTATAAAACTCTTGGGGGAAAACATAGGAAGAACACTCTTTGACATAAATCACAGCAAGATCTTTTTTGATCTATCTCCTAGAGTAAAGGAAATAAGAACAAAAATAAACAAATGGGACGTAATGAAACTTAAAGGTTTTTGCACAACAAAGGAAACCATAAACAAGACAAAAAGACAACTCTCAGAATGGGAGAAATATTTGCCAATGAATCATCAGACAAAGGATTAATCTCCAAAATATACAAACAGCTCATGCATCTCAATATTAAAAAACAAACAACCCAATCCCAAAATGGGCAGAAGACCTAAATAGACAATTCTCCAAAGAAGACATACAGATGGACAAGAAGCACATGAAAAGCTGCTCAACATTACTAATTATTAGAGAAATGCAAGTCAAAACTACAATGAGGTATCACCTCACACCAGTTAGAATTGGCATCATCAGAAAATCTACAAACAACAAATGCTGGAGTGGGTGTGGAGACAAGGGAACCCTCTTGCACTGTTGGTGGGAATGTAAATTGATACAGCCACTATGGAGAACAGTATGGAGGTTCCTTAAAGAGCTAAAAATAGGATTGCCATATGACCCAGCAATCCCACTACTTAGCATATACCCAGAGAAAACACATGCACCCCAATGTTCATTGCAGCACTATTTACAATAGCCAGGTCATGTAAGCAACCTAAATGCCCACCGACAGACGAATGGATAAAGAAGATGTGGTCCATATATACAATGGAATATTACTCAGCCATGAAAAGGAATGAAATTGGGTCATTTGTAGAGATGTGGATGTATCTAGAGACTGTCATACAGAGTGTAGTAAGTCAGAAAGGGAAAAACAAATATCGTATAGTAATGCATATATGTGGAACCTAGGAAATGGTACAGATGAACCGGTTTGCAGAGCAGAAATTGAGACACAGAAGTAGAGAAAAAAACCTATGCACACCAAAGGGAGAAAGTGGCAGGGGGTGGCGGTTGTGGTGTGATGAATTGGGAGCTTGGGGTTGACATGTATACACTGATGTGTATAAAATCAATGACTAATAAGAAAAAATAAATAAATTAAAAAACAAAAAAGTAAAAATACACTCCCCTCCAAAAACAATAAATTTTGGAATTATTCAGATACATTGCTGAGAAATGGAATAATCTTAATGACATTTTTTAGAACAATTGGTTTCAGCAAAAGTTATTTTTTTATGATTATGAGTGAATATACAAAGACTATGTGAATGATTATATGCATAAACCATAGATAATATGGAAAAACAAAAATCTATTTTGCTGAATGGTATGTCATAAATATTCATGTTTCATTAATGTATGCTGTATTTTCATTATCTCCTTTATCCTGGTTTCCTTGGAGTTGATATTTCAACTTTTCTAATGGTTACAAAGTTGCAGCATTAGTACATTTACTTAAATTCATTCTTTTTTCAAAATGAAAATTTTAAGCCTGTGACTTTATATTTGATTACAGTTTTGGCCATACATTTTGATATGTGGAGTCCTTATTTTTTATTATTTTCTACATAATCTAAAAATAAAACCATATTCTTTGACCTAAAAAACAAAAAAATATTTTTGGCTGCATTGGGTCTTTGTTGCTCTGCGCAGGATTTCTCTAGTTGCAGCAAGCAGGGGCTACTCTTCATTGTGGTGTGCAGGTGGCTTCTTTGGTTGTGGAGCATGGGCTCTAGGTGCACAGGCTTCAGTAGTTGCAGCACATGTGCCAAGAAGCTGTGGCTCGTTGGCTCTAGAGCGCAGGCTCAGTAGTTGTGGCACATGGGCTTAGCTGCTCTGTGGCATGTGGGATCTTCCTGGACCAGGAATTGAACCCATGTCCCCTGCATTGGCCGGCAGATTCTTAACCACTGAGCCACCAGGGAAGTCCCAGGTTTGGATTATTTTAGATATCACCCTGTCTAATCCTACCACTTTATAGATGACAATATTCAGCTCAGAGAGGTTAACTTATTTCTTCAAAATAAACCCTAGCGAAGAATAAGGTCTCCTAAATACAAATCCACAGTGCTCTTTCTACTAATTCACTCTGAATTCTTTATGAACTCATGAAGTATGTGAACCTCATGCTGGTATCAAAAATCACAGGGATACTCACAGGAAAAAGTGAGGTAGCATATTTGAGTAGTGTTAAAATAAAATCATCGCTGAGATGCAGCCATTAACAACTAACTATATAATGTCTACATATCTAAAATAACACTGGAATTTTCAAATGTATGGACATGTGTATTATTGTTATTGCTTACTGATTATATTTAGCAAATAGAGGTGAGAGGGGAACACATGTATTTATTCATTCAGCCAACATTTACTGAGCATCTCCTATGTGTTTGGCACTTAATATATAATCATTAGAAAAGTAGCCATGCCAGAACTAGCAGTTACCATACTGAGGAAACATCAGACTTAAAACTAGCAGATTGCAAGGAAGTTTGTAAATATTGCAATAGAGACCAATCTGGAAATACATAAAAGGGACCCTAAACTTCTCTGTAGAAAGTGCCAGAAAAAGCTCATTGGAGGGACCCTATATTCACACATTCCTTCAACCAACAGTGAGTTGACACAGACTAAGTGCATTGATATTGTGAGAGAACACAGAGATGAACAAACCAGGATCCTATCCTAGTGAACCCTCAATTCAGCCTAAGAACCCATGCGGAGGACACAGCCAGTATCAGAGTGAAGATTCTTTTTTTTTTTTTCGGTACGCGGGCCTCTCACTGTTGTGGCCTCTCCAGTTGCGGAGCACAGGCTCTGGACGCACAGGCTCAGCAGCCATGGCTCACAGGCCTAGCCGCTCCGCGGCATGTGGGATCTTCCCGGACCGGGGCACGAACCCGTGTCCCCTGCATCGGCAGGCGGACTCTCAACCACTGTGCCACCAGGGAAGCCCAAGAGGGAAGATTCTTAAGGGGTCTAATCTTTATGCTAAGATTCACTGTGACCATCATTTTCTGTCACTTATCTAGGCTATCCATCTCCAAGACCATGCGGTGAGAATGGTTTATGAAAACAAGTGTCAATGATGCCACCAAGTTAACTGCTAATCTTTAGAAACAAAGTGTTTGGGACTTCTGGTGCAATGGATAGGACGATTACTTTAAAAGTTCTTCATTCCAAACAGCAATAACTCATATGGATACTAGCAAGATTTAGTGAGACCTGTAAAACATGTGGAATTTGGAAAGTAAGTGATAAGCATTATGTGAATATTATATTAAATTATTATTCAGTGTAGCAGTATTTCATGCTTTTTTAAAATGCAGCAGTAATCCACTTAAAGATTTTATAGCAAGGTGATAGGACAGTGCTTGAAGTTGACTCTGGTATTACTAAATTATGCATTACCAAATGTTTCATAATTGTCAATTACTTAAATCCTAGGCTGGGTCTTTCCACCATCTTTCAAGGTGACTTCTTTTTTGTTTCTGTTTTAATACCTATAAATCAAGGTAGGAGTTTCTGAAATGATACTTGCTGCCTACATTTGAAAGGTCTTGATGATTGGTGGGTTAATATCTACAAGCACACTGCAATAATTGCTTATGAAAGAAAATGACTTCTGAAGATTCAGGCTTTCCTGAGGAGTTTTTTTCCAGACTTGTGTGTTTGTGTGTGTGTGTGTGTGCATGTGTGTGCTCTTTTCTCAAATATATGAATACATTAGCACTCTTCAGCCCTCTGGTGAGATGTTGTCCTCAATGAGTTATAAAAAGTATTCACTAAAAATTGTACTATTTATTACTTCTTTCAGAATTCTAGTGAGTAATGCATTTAAACTAATGCTCTGTCAAATTTAATAGTTGTAATTGCCTAATTATCTACTCTAGTGTGATGGTAAAGCCTTTTAACACCTCACTTCCCCCTAAGGAGAGTGCACTGCAGTTTCTAGAATACTACCTTTCTCTTCTTTGAGGAATACTCAAGCAAGTAATTCATTTTGCTCTCAGCTAAATAAACCTCATTAACAGAGACTTCTGCTCCTCATGACTAGCAGCAAACTTCTGCCAAAATGTGTGTTTGGTTGCATGTACCCTCCTTCACCAAAATCACATATATACTGACCTCCCCTGCTACCTCTTTGGAGCAGTTCCTCAGAGTTATCTGAGAAGCTGTCTCCCATGCTATAGTCCTCATTTTGTCCCAAATAAAACTTAACTCACAACTCTCATGTTGTGCATTTTTTTTAGTTAACACAGGTTTACAAAATGTTTTTAAATGGATTAACATTCATATCCATAAAATACTGTCTTGTTCTTTGACTTTCTCAATTAATTTTATGGTGCTCCTTTGCAACAAGCCCTTTTCATCTTTACCTTCTTCAATATTATATGTTCAGAAAAATGTCTTTCATTTCATACTAATTAACAATCTCCTTATACAGCTTCTAAGGATTTATATCACTTCACACAATACAATTAATTAACATTCATGACCAGGTGACTTTTGCACTAAGATGAGTCAATTTTTAGGTGAGTTCATTTTTATTTGCTTGTTTTGGTTTTTATACAATTTCATCTTAATGAACTCAGTACCCAATTGTACTGTGCAAAGTACATTATCGTGACATTATTTTTCACCTGTGACCTTAAATCTGGGCCCCTGAACTTAATCTTTTAATATCCAGTCTATTTGGGGATTCAGAGTGGTAGATGACACAATGTGACAGAGATCTGATTGACAGACACAGATGCTGGCCTGCACAGAGGATACAGACTGTCTCTTTTAATAAAAGATGCAGAAAATTACAGAGACAAGTCTATGAAGGTAGAAATAGCAAAGGGTGTGCCCAGAAAGTGGTAGAGCTTCTCAGGTATTCTAAAGTTTTCCAGAGGGAATTAGGGAAGCTCTAACCACAGGCCTGCCTCATCACCAAGCACAAGTCACTAGTGCAAAAGAGGCCCAAAACAATCCTGAATGCTCACTGCTCAACTGGGTGAAGTAAAGATCAATAGCTGGCAGAACCACACTTAGGCCCAAACTTCAAACATATTTGAAGCTGTATCCTCAATTTAAAATTTTTAGAGTATTAATTCAGAAAGTAAAATACCTTTCACATCTCAGGCGGATATTAACATCAACTTAAACCACCCAGTTGGAAAGATATTTTATCATTAAAAAAAAATAAAAGTCTTCACTTTCCTTTACTTACTGAATGATTTGACCACCCGCCCCCACCTGAGTGTGTGTGTGTGTGCATATGTGTGCATGCATTACTGGGTACCAAATGATTGATCAGCTTGATAGATAGTGTTAAAAGACAAATGACAGGCTCAAAATGGAGTCACTTGTGCTAAAACCAAGACTTAATACCTAAGCTAATTGCAGTTATAACCTTCCACAGGAATGTAATCCTAACTGGTCAGTGTGGGATTTTCTGGCCAGTACCAATGAGTTAATCCTTTCCATTCCACAAAGGAAGATGAGACAGTATGTCGCATAGACCCCTTCTGTTCCCCATATGGAGGTTATCTAAGCATGAAATAATGTTTTGTTTGTTTGATTGTTTGTTTGGTTGGTTGGTTATGACTTCCTTGCTTGCCTTGTAAAACATTTCCCTTTCTGTAGCCCTTTGGAGATCCCCTCTACTTGCTAGATGGGATGCTGCCTGATTCATGAATCATTCAAGAGAGCAATTAGATCTTTACCATTTAATTGGTTAAATTTTGTTTTTCAGCAATAAATTGGGCATGATTTTTATCTATGACCCTTAAATGTTCAACTTGAAAACTCTTACCCCAATCATGAAATGATCTCTTCTACAAGGACCCCTGGTTCTTTCAGTGAAGAATAGTATTAGGGGACCCAATCTGCAGGCTAGGATACACAATATATCATGCAACACACTGTTGTAGATAAATATAAGACACAAGAGAAGAAGATATTTAAATCACTGCAGTGACTGAGCAAAAAATTAACTTTCACCACAGTGATCATGAGATCAGGCTATTTTCAATTCAGCATGTTTCTTCCACTTTGCTATAAAATGGGAGATTTTTAATTCACTTTCCTTTCTACCAAATATCAAGTATTATATCTATGCTGTCACACATAACGTTATCAAATTATAGTTTTGTTGCTTTGTTTGTTTTGTTTTTTTAACTTTATGCTCAAGCACTAGGAACTGGCTGCTAACTTATTTTTGTTAACATCTTTATTTGGAGTGTAATTACTTTACAATGGTGTGTTAGTTTCTGCTTTATAACAAAGTGAATCAGCTATACATATACATATATCCCTATATCTCCTCCCTTTTGCATCTCCCACCCACCCTCCCTATCCAAGGCGTCTAAGTGGTCACAAAGCACCGAGCTGATCTCCCTGTGCTATGCAACTGCTTCCCACTAACTATCTATTTTACATTTGGTAGTGTATATATGTCCATGCCACTCTCTCACTTTGTCCCAGCTTCCCTTCCCCATCCCTGTGTCCTCAAGTCCATTCTCTAGTAGGTCTGTGTCTTTATTCCCTACCTGTACCTAGGTTCTTCATGACCTTTTTTTTTAGATTCCACATATATGTGTAAGCACACAGTATTTGTTTTTCTCTTTCTGACTTACTTCACTCTGTAGGACAGACTTTAGGTCCATCCACCTCACTACAAATAACTCAATTTTATTTCTTTTTATGACTGAGTAATATTCCATCATATATATGTGCCATGTCTTTATCCATTCATTTGTTGATGGACATTTAGGTTGCTTCCATGTCCTGGCTATTGTAAATAGAGCTGCAATGAACATTGTGGTACGTGACCCTTTTGAATTATGGTTTTCTCAGGGTATATGCCCAGTAGTGCGATTGCTGGGTCATATGATAGTTCTATTTTTAATTTTTGAAGCAACCTCCACACAGTTCCTAATAGTGGCTGTATCTATTTGCATTCCCACCAACAGCACAAGAGGGTTCCCTTTTCTCCACACCCTCTCCAGCATTTATTATTTGTAGATTTTTTGATGATGGCCATTCTGACTGGTGTGAGGTGATACTTCATTGTAGTTTTGATTTGCATTTCTCTAATGGTTAGTGATGTTGAGCATTCTTTCATCTGTTTGTTGGCTATCTATATAGCTTCTTTGGAGGAATGTCTATTTAGGTCTTCTGCCCATTTTTCGATTGGGTAGATTGTCTTTTTGAATGAGCTGCATGAGCTGGTTGTAAATTTTGGAGATTAATCCTTTGTCATTTGCAAATATTTTCTCCCATACTGAGGGTTATCTTTTTGTCTTGTTTATGGTTTCCTTGGTTGTGCAAAAGCTTTTAAGTTTCATTAGGTCCCATTTGTTTATTTTTGCTTTTATTTCCATTTTGCTAAGAGGTGGGTCAAAAAGGATCTTGTGTGATGTATGTCATAAAGTGTTCTGCCTATGTTTTCCTCTAAGAGTTTGATAGTGTCTGGCCTTACATTTAGGTCTTTAATCCATTTTGAGTTTATTTTTGTGTATGGTGTTAGGGAGTGCTCTAATTTCATTCTTTTACATATAGCTGTCCAGTTTTCCAGCACCACTTATTGAAGAGGCTGTCTTCTCTCCATTGTATATTCTTGCCTCCTTTATCAAACATAAGGTGACCATATGAGTGTTGGTTTATGTCTGGGCTTTCTATCCTGTTCCATTGATCTATATTTCTGTTTTTGTGCCAGTATCAAACTGTCATGATTACTGTAGCTTTGTAGTATAGTCTGAAGTCTGGGAGCCTGATTCCTCCAGCTCCATTTTTCTTTCTCAAGATTGCTTTGGCTATTCAGGGTGTTTTGTGTTTCCACACAAATTGAGAATTTTTTTGTTCTAGTTCTGAGAAAAATGCCATTTGTAGTTTGATAGGGATTCCATTGAATTGTAGATTGCTTTGGGTAGTATATTAATTTTCACAATGTTTATTCTTTCGACCCAAGAACATGGTTAAATCTCTCCATCTGTTTGTATCATCTTTAATTTCTTTCATCAGTGTCTTATAGTCTTCTGCATACATGTCTTTTGTCTCCTTACATAGGTTTATTCCTAAGTATTTTATTCTTTTTGTTGCAATGGTAAATGGGAGTGTTTCCTTAATTTCTCTTTCAGATTTTTCATCCTTACTGTATAGGAATGCAAGAGATTTCTCTGCATTAATTTTGTATCCTGCTACTTTACCAAATTCATTGATTAGCTCTAGTAGTTTTCTGGTAGCATCTTTAAGATTCTCTATGTATAGTATCATGTCATCTGCAAACAGTGACACCTTTACTTCTTTTCTGATTTGGATTACATTTATTTCTTTTTCTTCTCTGATTGCTGTGGCTAAAACTTTCAAAACTATGTCAAATAATAGTGTTGAGAGTGGACAACTTTGTCTTGTTCCTGATCTTAGAGGAACTGGTTTCAGTTTTTCACCATTGAGAATGATGTTGGCTGTGGGTTTATCATATATGGCCTTTATTATGTTGAGGTAAGTTCCCTCTACGCCTACTTTCTGGAGGGATTTTATCATAAATGGGTGTTGAATTTTCCTGAATTGAGAAGATCATATGGTTTTACTCCTTCAATTTGTTAATATGGTGTATCACATTGATTGATTTGCATATATTGAAGAATCCTTGCATTCCTGGGATAAACACCAATTGATCATGGTGTATGATCCTTTTAATGTGCTGCTGGATTCTGTTTGCTAGTATTTTGTTGAGGATTATTACATCTATGTTCATCAGTGGCATTGGCCTGTAGTTGGCCTTTCTTTGTGACATCTTTGTCTGGTTTTGGTATCAGGGTGATGGTGGCCTCGTAGAATAAGTATGGGAGTGTTCCTCCCTCTGCTACATTTTGGAAGAGTCTGAGAAGGATAGGTGTCAGCTCTTCTCTAAATGTTTGATAGAATTCACGTGTGAAGCCATCGGGTCCTGGGCATTTGTTTGTTGGAAGATTTTTAATTACAGTTTCAATTTCATTGCTTGTGATAGGTCTGTTTATATTTTCTAAATCTCCCTGGTTCAGTCTTGGAAAATTGTACCTTTCCAAGAATTTGTCCATTTTTTCATGGTTGTCCATCTTACTGGCATATAGTTGTTCATAGTAGTCTCTTATAATCCTTTCTATTTTTGCAGTGTGAGTTGTGATTTCTCCTTTTCCATTTCTAATTTTATTGGTTTGCATCCTCTCCCTTTTTTTCTAGATGACTCTGGCTAAGAATTTATCAATTTTGTTGTTTATCAGTCTTCTCAAAGAACAAGCTTTTAGTTTTATTTATCTTTGCTATTGTTTTCTTTGTTTCTGTTTCATTTATTTCTGCTCTGATCGTTCTTTCTTTCTTTTTACTGACTTTGGGTTTTCTTTGTTCTTCTTTCTCTAATTGCTTTAGGTGTAAGTTTAGGTTGTGTATTTGAGATTTTTGCTAAAGTTCCTTTAGCATTTGTTGTAAAGCTGGTTTGGTGGTGCTGAATTCTCTTAACTTTTGCTTGTCTGTAAATGTTTTAATTTCTCCTTCGAATCCGAGTGAGATCCTTGCTGGGTAGAGTAATCCTGGTTGTAGGTTTTTCCCTTTCATCACTTTAAATATGTCCTGAGACTTCCTTCTGGCTTGCAGAGTTTCTGCTGAAAGATCAGCTGTTAACCTTATGGGGATTACTTTGCATGTTATTTGTTGTTTTTCCCTTGCTGCTTTTAATATTTTTTCTTTGTATTTAGCTTTTTAAAGTTTGATTAATATGTGTCTTGCCATGTTTCTCCTTGGAATTATCCTGTATTGGACTCTGCACTTCCTGGACTGGACTTGATTGACTATTTCCTTTCCCATATTAGGGAAGTTTTCATCTATAATCTCTTCAAATATTTTCTCCATCCCTTTCTTTTTCTCTTCTTCTTCTGAGACCCCTATAATCCGAATGTTAGTGCATTTACTGTTGTCTCAGAGGTCTCTAAGACTGTTCTTAATTCTTTTCATTCTTTTTTCTTTATTCTGCTCTGTGGTAGTTATTTCTACTATTTTATCTTCAAGGTCACTTATCTGTTCTTCTGTCTCAGTTATTCTGCTATTGATTCCTTCTAGAGAATTTTTAATTTCATTTATTGTGTTATTCATCATTGTTTGTTTGCTCTTAATTCTTCTAGGTCCTTGTTAAATGTTTCTTGTATTTTCTCCATTCTATTTCCAAGATTTGGGATCATCTTTACTATCATTGCTCTGAATTCATTTTCAGGTAGACTGCCTATTTCCTCTTCATTTGTTTGGTTTGGTCGTTTTTTACCTTGTACCTTCATCTGCTGTATGTTTCTCTGTCTTCTCATTTGCTTAACTTACTGTGTTTGGGGTCTCCTTTTCCCAGGCTGCAGGTTCATAATTCCCATTGTTTTGTTGTCTGCCTCCAGTGGCTAAGGTTTTTTCAGTGGATTGTGTAGCCTTCTTGGTGGAGGGGACTAGTGCCTGTATTCTGGTGGATGAGGTTGGATATTGTCAATCTGGTGGGCAGGACCACATCCGGTGGTGTGTTTTGGGGTGTCTGTGACCCTATTATTATTTTAGGCAGCCTCTCTGCTAATGGGTGGGGTTGTGTTTTTGTCTTGCTAGTTGTTTGGCATAGGGTGTCCAGCACTGTAGCTTGCTGGTCATTGAGTGGAGCTGGGTCTTAGCACTGACTTGGTGATCTCTGGTAGAGCTTTCGCCATTTAACATTACGTGTAGCCAGGAGGTCTCTGGTGGACCAATGTACTGAACTCGGCTCTCCCACCTCAGAGGCACAACCCTGACACCCAGCCAGAGCATCAAGACACTGTCAGCCACACAGCTCAGAAGAAAGGGAGAAAAAGAGAAGAAAGAAAGGAAGGAAGGAAGGAAGGAAGGAAGGAAGGAAGAAAGAAAGAAAGAAAGAAAGAAAGAAAGAAAGAAAGAAAGAAAGAAGGAAAGAAAGAAAGAAAGAAAGAGAAAAGAAAAGAAGGAAGGAAGGAAGGAAGAAGTAAAAGAAAAAGTTATTAAAATAGTATTTTTTAATTTTTAAAAATTGTTAAAAATAAAAAAAAAACATTAAAAAGTATTAAAAAACGAAAGAAAAGAGCAACCAAACCAAAAACAAATCAAGCAATGGTAACAAGTGCTAAAAACTATACTAAAAAACAAAACAAACAAACAAAAAAAAACAGACAGAAGCCTAGAACAAATGGTAAAACCAAACTATACAGACAAAATCACACAAAAAAAGCATATACATACACACTCAGAAAAAGAGAAAAAGGAAAAAATATATATATGTATATATATTATATATATAAAAGATAGGAAGAGAGCAACCAAATCAAACAAATCTACCAATGATAATAAACTCTAAATACTAAACTAAGATAAACATAAAACCAGAAACAAATTAGATGGAGAAAGCAAACCCCAAATCTTCAAGTTGTTCCCAAAGTCCACCACCTGAATTTTGGGATAATTTGTTGTCTATTCTGGTATTTCACAGGTGAAAGGTACATCAATTTGATTGTGGAGATTTAATCTGCTGCTCCAGAGGCTGCTGGGAGAAATTTCCCTTTCTCTTCTTTGTTCACACAGCTCCTGGGGTTCAGCTTTGGATTGTCCCTGCCTCTGCATGTAGGTTGCCTGAGGGTGTCTGTTCCCACCCAGACCAGATGGGGTTAAAGGAGCAGCTGATTAGGGGCCTCTGGCTCACTCAGTCTGTGGGGAGGGAGGGGTACGGAATGCGGCAGCAGAGTCATGATATTGCAATAGCCTGAGGTGTGCCGCATGTTCTCCCAGGGAAGTTGTCCCTGGATCACGGGACCCTGGCAGTAGTGTGTTTCACAGGCTCCCAAGAGGGGAGGTGTGGATAGTGACCTGTGCTTGCACACAAGCTTCTTGGTGGCTGCAGATGCAGCCTTAGTGTTTCATGCCCGTCTCTGGTCTCTGGTATCCACACTAGTAGTCGCGGCTTGCACACTTCTCTGGAGCTTGTTTAGGTGGTGCTCTGTATCCCCTCTCCTCGCAAACCCCTAAACAATGGTCTCTTGCCTCTTAGGCAGGTCCAGACTTTTACTGGACTCCCTCCCTGCTAGCTGTGGC
This sequence comes from Phocoena phocoena, assembly GCF_963924675.1. Classification (NCBI taxonomy): domain Eukaryota; kingdom Metazoa; phylum Chordata; class Mammalia; order Artiodactyla; family Phocoenidae; genus Phocoena; species Phocoena phocoena. The sequence continues at coordinate 72,334,098 of NC_089219.1, read as the reverse complement.
ACGCTAGCCCCCTTCAGACTGTGTCCATGCAGCCAACCCCAGTCCTCTCCCTGGGATCTGACCTCCGAAGCCTGAGCCTCAGCTCCGAGCCCCCACCCATCCCAGCCAGCCAGTGAACAGAGAAGCTTCTCGGGCTGGTGAGTGCTGGTTGGCACTGATCCTCTGTGCGGGAATCTCTGTGCTTTGCCCTCTGCACCCCTGTTGCTGCATTCTCCTCCATGGCTCCAAAGCTTCCCCCCCACCCACTCCCATCTCCACCAGTGAAGGGTCTTCCTAGTGTGTGGAAACTTTTCCTCCTTCACAGCTCCCTCCCAGAGGTGCAGGTTCTGTCCCTATTCTATTGTCTCTGTTTTTTCTTTTTTCTTTTGCCCTACCCAGTTACGCGGGGAGTTTCTTGCCTTTTGGGAAGTCAGAGGTCTTCTGCCAGTGTTCAGTAGGTGTTCTGTAGGAGTTGTTTCACTTGTAGATGTATTTCTGATGTATTTGTGGAGAGGAAGGTGATCTCCATGTCTTACTCCTCTGCCATCTTGAAGGTCTCCCCTGTATATCTTTTTTAATGAATTTAACACTACATGTTTTCAAGGGATGGTGAAAAACCCCTCCCCCTCCCTACTTGTTTCTTCTTTCTGACTATCCTGTTTTTCAAGTTGCTTCCTGTAGCATTTACTGCATATATCTGAACTGCGATTTGGGCTCTTACATGGTTGGCTTCCACATTTTATAAATGTCTCACTCATTTTCTCCTCCTACCTTTACAACCATTTTAAAGCTCTTATTGGTGGGTAAGTAATGATGAAAGGTACAAGCAAGTGACCTCTTGTATATTTCTGGAGAAGTAATTAGTGAGATCCTCCAGAGACATGGGTGATATATTACAGCTTGTAGGTGGTTTGGCACTGAGGATATTACTCCACCTACACAACTCTAATCAACTTACATATTTTAAAGCAGAGGTAAGACAACAACAGCAGATGGAAGTAAATGTGTTTATAAACAATATATGTGTATTTTCAGGGCTGACACAGAATTTATAGACATTCATCACATACTTAATGTCACACTGACAACTGATGGTGGAAGTAGATAAATTTCAGTAAACCCTTTAATGTATATTTCAACAAACACTGATAAGGAACTCTGAGCTTAGATTTCACAATAAGAAAAAAAATAAACAATGCAAACTAAGCAAACTTACTCTTTACCTTCCCCTAAGGGTAGTCAGGCTTAACATTATCTCCAGAGACATTTACTGTGACATAAGTGTGACCAGAAAACTGAATTGCAGAGCAGTGTATTACTTAGAACAGTAAAGGTAGCAGTGCTTATTTCCATGCCAATGTTCCATTTCCTGTTGACAATGTCAAGCTAAATATTTAATTGATCTCATTAAACATGTTCAGGTATTTTTACATCACAGGTTGTGAATTTAAAATGAGACTATATTGATTAAGATAAGGCACTGGAATAAAAATTATTCTAGCCCTGTCATGAGCTCTCATAAATATCTTGGTTGAAACCACTTAGCATTTCCATAGCTATAGTTCCAGACCAAGTTCCAAATTGTTAAACAGGAATGATGGACCTCATGTCTGGCCTGGGTAGGGAACAGATATTGAGCTCCTATTCCAAAGAAATGTATTTTTTAATCTTATAATGGGAATGAATGGAATGTTAATCCACTCCACCACACCATCTTCCTATCAACTTTCTGGTCTCTAAAGAGTAAATGCAAATACCTATCTTGCATTTCACCAGTACCCATTCAAAGCCTGACTGACATCACTAATTGGTCATATCACTCTTGGCTTTTCAGCTGAGATGTGGTGTCAGAATCCTTGTCAAATAGTTCTTTAAGAAGCCAGTCTTAATAGTTCAGAAGACTGGCTTCTTAAAGAAGCCTTAATAGTTCTTAATAGTTCAGAATCACCTCCTGCAATGGAACGTATTTCATCATTGCCATTTCAACTCTTAACAGGCATACTGGCTTCCTAGCTCCTTATAGACTGATTTTAGTTTCCCCCCATACATAAAAAAAGCTCATATAGATGCTTCCTTGATTTCTTGATAATAATAAACATATTCCTGTCTTTTTCTCTAGCAGAGGATAGAGTCTAGGCTATCTGTGCTTTCAGTACCATCTTATTTCTCATTCCAGATTATTAGTACCAAAAAAGTAGCAACGTAAAATAGAAAAGCAAAGAAAAGCTAGTGTTAGGGCTTCCCTGATGGCACAGTTGTTGGGAGTCCGCCTGCCGATGCGGGGGGCGCGAGTTCGTGCCCTTGTCCGGGAGGATCCCGAGTGCGGCGGAGCAGCTGGGCCCGTGGGCCATGGCCGCTGGGCCTGCGCATCCGGAAAAAAAAAAAAGGGCCTTTCAGGCAGAGAGAATAACATGTGTCAAATCCTTGAGGCAAGAAGCTATATGGCAATTTTGAAGAACTGAGTGCAAATAAAAAGCAGACTGAGGAGCAGATCCCAGTAAATGGTGGAAGATGCTGCTAGAGAGCTAAGCAGAGCCTTGGTAGATAGTGTGGGGGCTTGTGGACCCTGCTGATGGCTGAAGCTCAAGTGTTTTAAACAAATGTATCACACCATGGTTTGTGTTTGTTTTTATTTGATATCACTCAAAGAACCAGAGTGGATATTAATAGAAAAGTTAAGAGGCTACTGCACTTGTGCAGGTGTGACATGATGACAGCTTGGACAAAGGTCATGGTGATAGAGATGAAGATAAGTGGACAGATTAAAGAGATATTTAGAAAGAAAAATCAACAGTGCTATAAGATGGTGGGGGTAGAGGGAATAACTGGAAAAGTCGGGGTTAATAATGATTTGAAAATACTAGCTGCACCCTTGGATTGAGTGTTTTGCTATTTACTAAGACAGGACACACTGGGGAAAGACTAGATTTTGAGGATTTATGGTGTGGGTTTTGTATAATTGATATATCAGTGAGTTTTTCAAATAGAGTTGGCAAATAAGCAGTTGGATATACTGATCTGGATCACTGTGTGGTGAAAATGTAAATATGAGAGGCATTCACATATATCCACTCATTTTCTGATGACTTTCATAAAGATTCATTCAATTCAATTAAGACATTTTTGTCTAACTTATCATACATAGGCCCAGTTTCCCTACTACAGATTTTAGATTTTGTAGAGATGCATTGTTTTCTACATTATAAGGTAGGTATGGAGGTGATAGGAGTGGGGGAAGATTTACTGACATGCATTGAGCAAATACTATTGCCAAGTACTGGACTAGGTACTTACATACATTACTTCATTCAATCAGTCTCATACCCTGGGGACTATGCACCATTACAAAGGGGAGAAAACTGAGGTTCAGAGAAATTGAAAGAACTAAATCAAGATCCTTCAGCAACTAGAGTGTGATTCTGAGCGCCCGTGTTCTTTCCACTGTGACATGTTCTTTCTCATGAGTTTCAAAAAAAGTAAATGATTGTATGATAGCATGTATGATATCCAAATGCAATGTTTCTGATACTATCTTTTTTCTTTCACTTAGAGTATGATTTAATGTTGAATAATATTTTAAGTAAATTTGCTACTAGATAATATTTATCAGAGAGTCAATTAAAAGTAGTTGTTCAACAAAATTTTATTGAACACTGACTATACGCTAAAGTATGGTATTACTAGTGCTATGTGAATACAAAAAGTGGCACCGCATACCTTTAGTTTATTCCTCATCTAGTAGGAAAGGCAGGGAAATATGATCATGATATTTATTAACTGCTACCTATGTGCCAAACATTGTGTTAATTATTTTACATGGTTTCTCTCAAGCCATATTTTATGATTGTGAGCTAAGTAGGTAATATGTTTTCTGTGTTACAGATGAGGAAAATTAGGTTCAAGCCCATCCAGTAATTAGCAGAGCTAAGTTTTGTATTGAGTTCTGTCGGGGTCTATATCTCAAATTTATGAATAGATTATTCTCTCGCGCGTGCGCGCTCTCTCTCAGATTAATAGTTGAACAGATTGTGTAATGTGTTATACTAGTTTCCTGTATCATGTAAAATGGGAAAACAAAAGAAGGAATAGTCATGCTAATGATACTTTCTAGAAAGACAGAAAATACTGAGTTTTGTTTTTAAAAATGATTTAAAGTGTACTTTTATTAAGAGAAGAAAAATGTATATATTTACTAAATGTTAACAATAAAATCTTATACATTTTTCCACGAGATTGAGAATTGAAACCCATTGTAGGGAAATAGTGCATATTAAAATTCTTTATTAGTTCAGAACTTAAGGCAGTTTCTTATATGACGACCACGATTTATTTTACAGGCTTTGTGCCATTTTCTAATTTAACTTAGTCTTACAGATTTTAGAACTATTTTATTTTTATTTTCCCTTGAAATTAGATATCATCAAAGCACATATCAAATTTTTAAATAATTTTCCTCCTATTTATTGGGGGTCAATTTGAAAGATATTTCAATTTAAATAGCATACGCTGAAGTTTAACTATTGCTTTGTTTGGACTGTCAGTGAAAAAAAAAAAAGCTCTCTTTATATATAGGTGGATCACCTGGCTACAGTGAATATTTATTTCTGAAATAGAAAGGAAAATATTGGTAAAGGAGGCCAAGGTTCTTAAACAGCTTACAGATACGGCTTTCATATTTTAAACATTCAACATTAATGCTTCATGAAATCTAGCATGTTTATACTATTTAATCAGAGTCTGAAGTGAAGGGGAGCTTCTAGTTGCCCTTAACTGTCTTTAGAGCCAAAAGAACATATATTTGGAAAAGAAAAAAAAAAAAAACAACTTTCACAAATAAAGCTTTCTACTATTTTCTAATATTTTGAATCACATGGTTAAATGTGTGGATATGTCACATTATTTAAAACAATTTCACGTTACGAAAACAAACTGCTTCTGTACATTGTATGCTTGTGCTTTGGTATCCTACTAGGTACCAGATGCCATGCTTACTTACAAAGATGGTGTCATGCAATCTGTTTTCAAGAAGCTCACAATCTCTTGAGGGAGGGAGACAGACAAAACAAATACCCTAATGTTGAAAGTTAAACAAATAGTGACACAGATGACCTAGTTCTGTATGATATAAGAAAAGCAAAGAACTTAAAAGTAAAGGGAGGGAGAATAGTAGAGAGAAAAACGGGACAAGGAAGGAAGTGAGATAAGGACAGTGGAGTGGGGAATGAACATAGTAAGGAAGATGAGGAAAGAGAGATCTACAGAAGCACAGAGTGTTAGTCCTATCCTTACCTTCTCAAAATAACTTGTGAAGGTCACTCATGGTCATGTCTGTTTGTGTATCTATGTGTAAGTGTCTTTGGGGTGTATACACAGAAGTTATATTAACAGGTTTAATATATATTCATGCCTAATCTAAATACCACTGGCTTGTTTCCCAAAATGACTGCATCAGTTTACAACCGCAACAGCAGCAAATGCAACAACAAAAAAGTGCATATTTCCCCATTCTCATCAGCACCTGCTATCTTTATTATGATTTTAATTTTATTGCTCTTATTTCTTGTGCAGTGAGTAGCTTTTCAGATACATATTAATCCCTTTTATTTTCCTTTGCTCAATTGCCTACTCACATTTTTTCTAAATGTTCTGTCTTATGTATGAATTCTTGGTCAGTTATATATTTGTAATGTTTTTTTCTTAATGTGTACCCACTCAGTCTTTTAAAACTCTATCTATGATAGATTTTACTTTATAATTTTAATTGCTATATATTTTATTCTCGACATTTTACTTATTGTTATAGTTTCTTTTTCCTTGATCTTTAAAAATCAAATCCTATATTTCTTTTACTGTATACAACAATTCCAATATCTCATGTCCTCAGTGGACTCCAAACCCATTGTTTTTTTTTATATTCAAGGTGGCTTGTTGCTTCATGTCCTTGGGAGTCTGGGTGTGGAGTTCATTGTGACACCTTAACCTGTAGGAATCCTATAGACCTAAGGAGACCCTTTGCTCCAGAGAGGATTTTTCATCTGATTCTTTTCCATGATGATTCTGCAATTACCACAAAATGCAAAAATGTGGGAGTATAGATGTTAATTTATTCATATTTTGGATATTTTCAAAACTGAAATTACTCTGATCATTCTAAGTGGAAATAAAATTTCTGGGGGCACTCCAAACATTTCTGGGAAAGGCTTGAAGCTTTTTGAGAGTTTTCTGAAAGACATAAATAGAGAACATCAACTAAAATGTGCTATAATCCAAGTATTTTAAGGTCTTCTAAGAATTGGTTCTCGTGGAAACCAGGCAGTATTGTGGGGAAAAAAATGCTACCTATCAAAAAGGTTTGCTTGATCCTTGGGGTAATGTTTTCTAAATTTTATGTTATTCTTAATGCTAATTTGGTGGTATTTTCTGTCATTTTAGAATCTTTTTTTAAAAAGTGAGATTGATGCAATACAAAGATATTGAATTCCTACATTTATTTTGAAGTCTTTCAGAAATTGCAATTTAGAATTTAAAAAACCATGTCGGTAATAAGAGACTAATAATGATACAAGGGCCCATGAAAATAAAAAGCAAAAAGAGGATTGTAAGCATGTGTTTTTCTCTTTTGTACCATTTGTGATCCTTGTGACGTCAAGTGTCATATGTATATTTTGGGAGATTTGCTTGGATTGGTGTTAGAATATCTTTTCTTTTTCAGAGTGCTCATGTCCAAGTGACACTGAAAGGAAAATCATGAAAAAGATAGCAGCTAGACAGAGGATCAGTGCCGACCAGCACTCACGAGCCTGAGAGGCTTGACTGCCCACCCACCAGCTGGGACAGGTTGGGGCTGGGAGTTGAGGCTCAGGCTTCAGAAGTCAGATCCCAGGGAAAGGACTGGGGTTGGCTGTGTGAACACAGCCTGAAGGGGGCTAGTGCACCACAGCTAACATGGAGGGAGTCCAAGAAAAAGTCTGGACCTGCCTAAGAGGCAAGAGAAAATTGTTTAGGAGTGCACGAGGAGAAGGGATTCAGAGCACTGCCTAAACAAGCACCAGAGGAGGGCGCGAGCTGTGGCTATCAGCGTGGACACCAGAGACGGGCATGAAACGCTAAGGCTGCAGCTGCAGTCCAAGAAGCCTGTGTGCAAGCACAGGTCACAATCCACACCTCCCCTCCTGGGAGCCTGTGAATCCCGCCTCTACCAGGGTCCCGTGATCCAGGGACAACTTCCCCGGGAGAAAACAAGGTGCACCTCAGGCTGGTGCAGCATCATGCCAGCCTCTGCCGCTGCAGGCTTGCTCCAAACTCCGTACCCTTCCCTCCCCAGAGCTACCAAATCAGCTGCTCCTTTAACACCATCCTGTCCGGGTAGGAACAGACGCCCTCAGGCGACCTACACACAGAAGCAGGACCAATCCAAAGCTGAACACCAGGAGCTGTGTGAACAAAGAAGAGAAAGGGAAATTTCTCCCAGCAGCCTCAGGAGCAGTGGGTTAAATCTCCACAATCAAATTGGTGTACCCTTCATCTGTGGAATACCTGAATAGACAATGATTCATCCCAAAATTGAGTTGCTGGACTTTAGGAGCAGCTGTAGATTTGGGGTTTGCTTTCTGCATCTAATTTGCTTCTGTTTTTATGTTTATCTTAGTTTCGTATTTAGAGCGTATTATCATTGGTAGATTTGTTTACTGATTTGGTTGCTCTCTTCCTTTCTTTTTTTTATATATAGATATATATATATATTTTCCTTTTTCTCTTTTTGTGAGTCTGTATGTGTATGCTTCTTTCTGTGATTTTTTCTGTATAGCTTTGGTTTTACCATTTGTCCTAGGGTTCTGTCTGTCCGTTTGGTTTTTTTTTTTATTTTTATTTTTAGTATAGTTTTTAGCACTTATCATTGGTGGATTTGTTTTTTGGTTCGGTTGCTCTCTTCTTTCTTTATTACATTTTTTTTATTACTTTTTAATTTTTTTACTTTTAATATTTTAAAAATATTTTTTATTTTAATAACTTTCTTTCCCTTCTTTTCTTTTTCTTTCTTTCTTTCTTTCTTCCTTCCTTCCTTCCTTCCTTCCTTTCTTTCTTCCTCTTTTTCTCCCTTTTCTTCTGACTGTGTGGCTGACAGGGTCTTGGTGCTCTGGCTGGGTGTCAGGCTTGTGCTTCTGAGGTGGGAAAGCCGATTACAGGACATTGGTCAACCAGAGACCTCTTGGCTCCACATAATATCAAAGGGCAAAAGCTCTACCAGAGATCACCAACTCAAGGCTAAGACCCAGCTCCACTCAACGACAAGCAAGCTACAGTGCGGGACACCCTATACCGAACAACTAGCAAGACAGGAACACAACCCCACCCATTAGGAGAGAAGGTGCCTAAAATCATAAGGTCACAGACACCCCAAAACATACCACTGGGTGCGGTCCTGCCCACCAGATTGACAGTATCCAGCCTCATCCACCGGAACACATGCACTAGTCCTCTCTGTGAAGAAGCCTACACAACCCACTGAAACAACCTTAGCCACTGGGGGCAGACACCAAAAACAACAGGAATTACGAATGTGCAGCCTGCAAAAAGGAGACCCCAAACACAGTAAGTTAAGCAAAATGAGAAGACAGAGAAACATACAGCAGACGAAGGTGCAAGGTAAAAACACAGCAGACCAAACAAATGAAGAGGAAATAGGCAGTCTATCTGAAAAAGAATTCAGAGTAATAATAGTAAAGATGATCCAAAATCTTGGAAATAGAATGGAGAAAATACAAGAAATGTTTAACAAGGACCTAGAGGAATTAAGAGCAAACAAACAATGATGAACAACACAATAAATGAAATTAAAAATTCTCTAGAAGGAATCAATAGCAGAATAACTGAGACAGAAGAACAGATAAGTGACCTTGAAGATAAAATAGTAGAAATAACTACCACAGAGCAGAATAAAGAAAAAAAGAATGAAAAGAATTAAAGACAGTCTTAGAGACCTCTGGGACAATATTAAATGCACCAACATTTGAATTATAGCGGTCCCAGAAGAAGAAGAGAAAAAGAAAGGGATGGAGAAAATATTTGAAGAGATTATAGTTGTAAACTTCCCTAATATGGGAAAGGAAATAATCAATCAAGTCCAGGAAGTGCAGAGTCCAATACAGGATAATTCCAAGGAGAAACACGCCAAGACACATATTAATCAAACTATCAAAAACTAAATACAAAGAAAAAATATTAAAAGCAGCAAGGGAAAAGCAACAAATAACATGCAAAGTAATCCCCATAAGGTTAACAGCTGATCTTTCAGCAGAAACTCTGCAAGCCAGAAGGGAGTTGCAGGACATATTTAAAGTGATGAAAGGGAAAAACCTACAATCAAGATTACTCTACCCAGCAAGGATCTCACTCAGATTTGACAGAGAAATTAAAACATTTACAGACAAGCAAAAGTTAAGAGAATTCAGCACCACCAAACCAGCTTTACAACAAATGCTAAAGGAACTTCTCTATGCAGGACACACAAGAGAAGGAAAAGACCTACCATAAAAAACCCAAAACAATTAAGAAAATGGTAATAAGAACATACATATGGATAGCTACCTGAAATGTAAATGGATTACATGCTCCAACCAAAAGACACAGACTGGCTGAATGGATACAAAAACAAGACCCATATATATGCTGTCTACAGGGGACCCACTTCAGACCTAGGGACACATACTGACTGAAAGTGAGGGGGATGGAAAAAGATATTCCATGCAAATGGAAATGAAAAGAAAGCTGGAGTAGCAATTCTCATATCAGACAAAATGGACTTTAAAATAAAGACTATTACAAGAGATAAAGAAGGACACTACATAATGATCAAGGGATCAATCCAAGACAAGTTATAACAATTGTAAATATTTATGTACACAACACAGGAGCAACGCATTATATAAGGCAAATGCTAACAGCCATAAAAGGGGAAATTGACAGTAACATAGTCAAAGTAAGGGACTTTAACACTCCACTTTCACCAATGGACAGATCATCCAAAATGAAAATAAATAAGGAAACACGAGGTTTAAATGATACATTAAACAAGATGGACTTTATTGATATTGATAGGGCAATCCATCCCAAAACAACAGATTACACTTTCTTCTCACGTGCTCATGAACATTCTCCAGGGTATGTCATATCTTGGTTCACAAATCAAACCTTGGTATATTTAAGAAAAGTGAAATCATGTGAAGTATCTTTCCTGACCACAATGCTATGAGACTAGATATCAATTACAGGAAAAAAACTGTAAAAAATACAAACTCAGGGAGGCTAAGCAATATACCACTAAGTAATCAAGAGATCACTGAAGAAATCAAAGAGGAAATCAAAAAATACCTAGAAACAAATGAAAATGAAAACACGACAATCCAAAACCTATGTGATGCAGCAGAAGCAGCTCTAAGAGGGAAGTTCATAGCAATACAATCCTACCTCAAGAAACATGAAACATCTCAAATAAAGAACCTAATCTTACACCTCAAGCAATTAGAGAAAGAGGAACAAAAAAAACCCAAAGTTACCAGAAGGGAAGAAATCATGAAGATCAGATCAGAAAAAAAATAAAAAAGAAATGCAGGAAACAAGAGCAGAGATAAATAAAACTAAAAGCAGGTTCTTTGAGAAGATAAACAAAATTTATAAACCACTAGCTAGACTCATCAAAAAAAAGGGAGAAGACTCAAATCAAGAGAATTAGAGATGAAAAAGGAGAAGTAACAACTGAAACTGCAGAAATACAAAGGATCATGCGAGATAACTAAAAGCAACTATATGCCAATAAAATGGACAACCAGGAAAAAATGGACATATTCTTAGAAAAGCACAACCTTCTGAGATGAACCAGGAAGAAGTAGAAAATACAAACACACCAATCACCAGGACTGAAATTGAGATTGTGATTAAAAATCTTCTAACAAACAAAAGCCCAGGACCAGACAGCTTCACAGGCGAATTCTATCAAACATTTAGAGAAGAGTTAACACTTATCCTTCTCAGACTCTTCCAAAATATAGCAGAGGGAGGAACATTCCCAAACTCATTCCACGAGACCACCATCACCCTGATACCAAAACCAGACAAAGATGTCACAAAGAAAGACAACTACAGGCCAAAATCACTGATGAACATAGATGCTATTTTGTTAATCCCCAACAAAATACTAAGAAACCGAATCCAGCAGCACATTAAAAGGATCATACAGCATGATCAAGTGGAGTTTATCCCAGGAATGCAAGGATTCTTCAATAGATGCAAATCAATGTGATAAACCATATTAACAAACTGAAGGAGAAAAAACATATGATCATCTCAATAGATGCAGAAAAAGCATTCAACAAAATTCAACACCCATTTATGATAAAAAAACCCTGCAGAAAGTAGGCATAGAGGGAACTTACCTCAACATAATAAAGGCCATATATGATAAACCCACAGCCAACATCATTCTCAATGGTGAAAAATTGAAACCATTTCCTCTAAGATCAGGAACATGACAAGGTTGTCCACTCTCACCACTATCATTCAACATAGTATTGGAAGTTTTAGCCACAGCAATCAGAGAAGAATAAGAAGTAAAAGGAATCCGAATCAGAAAAGCAGAAGTAAAGCTGCCAGTGTTTGTAGATGACATGATACTATACATAGAGAATCCTAAAGAGGCTACCAGAAAACTACTAGAGCTAATCAATGAATTTGGTAAAGTAGCAGGATATAAAATTAATGCACATAAATCTCTTGCATTCCTGTACAGTAAGGATGAAAAATCTGAAAGAGAAATTAAGGAAACACTCCCATTTACCACTGCAACAAAAAGAATAAAATACCTAGGAATAAACCTACCTAAGGAGACAAAAGACCTGTACGCAGAAAACTATAAGACACTGATGTAAGCAATTAAGGATGAAACAAACAGATGGAGAGATATACCATGTTCTAGGATTGGAAGAATCAACATTGTGAAAATGAATATACTACTCAAAGCAATCTACAGATTCAGTGTAATTTCTATCAAACTACCAATGGCATTTTTCACAGAACTAGAACAAAAAAATTCACAATTTGTATGGAAACACAAAAGACCCCTAATAGCCAAGGCAATCATGAGAAAGAAAAACAGAGCTGGAGGAATCAGGCTCCTGGACTTCAGACTATACTACAAAGCTACAGTAATCAAGACATTATGGTACTGGCACAAAAACAGAAATACAGATCAATGGAACAGGATAGAAAACCTAGAGGTAAACCCACACACATATGATTATGTTATTTTTGATAAAGGAAGCAAGTATATACAGTGGAGCAAAGACAGCCTCTTCAATAAGTGGTGCTGGGATAACTGGACAGGTACATGTAAAAGAATGAAATTAGGACACTCCCTAACACCATACACAAAAATAAACTCAAAATGGATTAAAGACCTAAATGTAAGGGCAGACACTATCAAATTCTTAGAGGAAAACATAGGCAGAACATTCTATGACATAAACCACAGCAAGATCCTTTTTGACCCACCTCCTAGAAAAATGGAAATAAAATCAAAAATAAACAAATGGGACCTAATATCACTTAAAAGCTTTTGCACAGCAAAAGAAACCATAAACAAGATGAAAAGACAATGCCCAGAATGGAAGAAAATATTTGCAAATGTAGCAACTGACAAAGGATTAATCTCCAAAATTTACAACCAGCTCATGCAGCTCAATGTCAAAAAAACAAACAACCCAATCCAAAAATGGGCAGAAGACCTAAATAGACACTTCTCCAAGAAGATATACAGATTGCCAAGAAACACATGAAAGGATGCTCAGTATCACTAATCATTAGAGAAATGCGAATGAAAACTACAATGAAGTATCACCTCACACCAGTCAGACTGGCCATCCTCAAATATCTAGAAACAATGAATGCTGGAGAGGGTGTGGAGGAAGGGACCCTCTTGCACTGTTGGTGGGAATGTAAAATGATACAGCCACTATGGAGAACATTATGGAGGTTCCTTGAAAAACTAAAAATACAACTACCATATGACCCAGCAATCCTACTACTGGGCATATACCCTGAGAAAACCATAATTCAAAAAAGGTCATGTACCACAATGTTCATTGCAGCTCTATTTACAATAGCCAGGATATGGAATCAACTTAAATGTCCATCAACAGATGAATGGATAAAGAGGATGTGGCACATATATACAATGGAATATTCCTCAGCCGTTAAAAAAAAAAAAAAAAAACGAATTTGAGTTATTTGTAATGAGGTGGATGGACCTAGCGTCTGTACTACAGAATGAAGTAAGTCAGAAAGAGGAAAACAAATATCGTATGCTAACACATATATATGGAATCTAAAGAAAAAAATAGTTCTGAAGAACTTAGGAGCAGGATAGGAATAGATGCAGATGTAGAGAATGGACTTGAAGACACGAGGAAGGGGAAGGGTAAGCTGGGACAAAGTGAGAGTGGCATGGGCATATATACACTACCAAATGTAAAATAGATAGCCAGTGGGAAGCAGCCGCATAGCACAGGGAGATCAGCTCAGTGCTTTGTGACCACCTGGAGGGGTGGGATAGGGAGGGTGGGAGGGACACGCAAGAGGGAGGAGATATGGGGATATATGTATATGTATAGCTGATTCACTTTGCTATGCAGCAGAAACTAACACACCATTGTAAAGCAGTTATCCTCTAATAAAGATGTTAAAAAAAAAAAAAAAGATATACATCTTAGATTTCTTTATAATCATTTGTAAGCTTTGTGGCAAACTCTTAGCTCTCTACTGTGTTTTAAAATGATTCTTTATATTCTTTATACAAAGATTGCAAAATTCTTTCAATATAATATTGTAAGTGCTGTTTCCTGCTTTGAATTGGAATGGGGAACAAAATTGAGGTTATCCATTCTTGGTTTTCAATGCCCAGAGATTTGCCAGATGCTGAAACCACCAGGGTCAAGCAATCCAACTGCCTTCCCACTTATGGTTTTCATCCATCTGTAGTGCCTCTAGAATCTTTCTCCCCACAGCTAGGCAAAGCTCATTACAGAGTCTGGAATCGACCCCTAACCAAATGGTTCAAAGGTGGCTTTTCTCAACTTTTCAGGTATGTGTGGGAAGGTTTCTCAGGGGGATGTGGGTGGAGGTGGGAATGATATCACTGTTTTATTGAGAGAGAAGTGGGAGGAATTGAGATCAATGCCATACTGAGGAATCAAGATATTAAACATAGTAAAGGGCATTTCCCTTTTCATGCTTAAGAAATTAATTTGCTCCTAAAAACATAAGACTTAATCTTCATTTGAGGTTAGAAAATCAAGGCACACAGATAAAAACTTTTTTTATCTTAATAAGTCTAAACATATATTAAAAAATAATTTCCAGGACTCAGATTTAGCTTCATAGTTATGTGACAGTGCATTTTCCCTCTGGTTCTCATATTTGAGAACTGACACATATCTAGCTTACTTATGCTTCTATAAGCACAATTTCATGTGTTTTCAAAAAGCATAACAATATATCCAGTCACTCTTTCTGAAGATGAAGGAACGAGCAGGATATTTTGCCATCCATTCTGGACCTCAATATATCACCAGCTCCTTCAGATCCTTTCAGCAACTGCTTTAAGATCTGATATGCTATGCATCAACCAGGGACTCCTCTTTGGCATGATGAGTTTTCTGTCATTCTCAATAACCCAATGTTTACCAACATCATACTTATTAACAAGTATCTACTAGATTCCAAAAGACATGTAAGGCCAAACAATCTGGTAGATTAAAATTATCCTAAAACAAATCTAGCAGAGAATATGAAGGAGCCTGATGAACTGTCAGTCTGATTTACTCAATTTTAGATTCAAGATTAGCAAAGAGCTATCTCAATCTCAAGAGACAGCTAACTGGCAAATGCGTGGTCATTATTCCTTACCATGTTAATTGGTTGTCTTCCAAAGGTTTAATGTTTCTTCCAAACTAACTCTCTGTTAGATAGACAAGATCATATATGGAAAAAAAAAAAAAATTCTGTGAAAAGAAAAATGAAAGGGCATTTTTAAGATACTTATGAAAGGCAAGGGCAAGTTCATTTGATAATTTCAAAGAACTGGGTAAACAATAGCATAATTAATTTTCTTTCTTATCATACTTCATATAGTTTTAGCAAAGAATTGTCACATAAAATCAAATCTTAGAAATAAACAGCGTAAGAATGAGTATCTCTCAATATATAGATGTTTTGTAAATAGATTTAGATAAATTTGTCATATTCATATGACTAAATAACTGAACCTAGGTATTCTAGGTCTTGTACTTTATACAACATCTGAGAATATTTTTATTTTTCTATCTCACATAAATTTAAACAGTAATGCTATTTGTTCAAGTATAAATTCATATACGAATAGTATAAAACTTAATTGTTTTTATTGTTGAAATTATAATCAACTATGCAAGATTGTCATCCATATCTCAGCCTAACTTTGAAGTGGGTGACTATATTCAGTATTATCTTGATTGTAAAGTTTTGGTGAGAGAAGAACAAAACCCAAACTTTCTTTGAAAACAAGTTAACATGAACTTATAGGGGAAGGAAATCTTAATTTTCTAAGCACTAGAAGTTAAGAGCACTTTGAAGAGTTTTCGGTGGCTTTCATAAAGCAAATTTCCTGTCCTACACTTACCCTGCTGAAAACTGACAGAGAAGCCACAAATGGAAAGAAGGTACTCCATTAGTCCACTGTAATTTCCCTCGTACGAATTAATACGGGGTGGACTCAGAAATATCTCTTGGTTTGCCTTCCTGTGGGGTGCCCATGTGAGTATGTGCAGACTCTCTCCGTAAGTAATTGGGTGACAAGCTTAAAGGCACAGCAGACTAAGGAAATGAGCTCTAAAGAGTGATTTCCCACGTAGGAAAGTCGCTTTTGTCTCTCTCTTTAGTTTCAGGTTTGGCTTTGTTTTGTTTCCTTTTTTCTTTTAAACAACCACAACCCAGGAGCCCTGCCTTAGGGTATATATTGTAAACCAAACCGTATGGATCACTGAGTTTTCAGCCCCTGGCTTCCATGGCTTTCTCATCCAGGATGCTAGTATTTATGCGAGTAACTAAGAAGACAAGAGCAAGATATGCTGCTTCTCGCATCCTTCCTTTGGAAGGAGGAAAAAAAAAAAAAAAAAAGAAAGGAAAATCTGAAAGCTGTAATTTATTAGTAAAAATTGCCAAGAAAATCAATCCATTTGATGACATTGTCCTCTCCCACCCCCAAGGCTGCACTATCATCTTGGAGCTTAGAGTGTGCTGTTTCAGAAAAGGGGTAAAAAGCAAAAGACAAAAGTTCAGTATATGGGTCATCACCCTACACCGAGAGGAAGCTCATGACTCAAGTGGTCAGATAACACTTTCATGCTACTGTTTGGAACAAAACCCACTAGGAGGAGACTCATATCTCTGCCTCCATCTGATTTCCTGTCTTTGCAAAATTAAAAAGGAAAGGATATCTATTTACTGATAGACTGTTCCCTGGTAACATTCTTATAATTTCTACATCCTGCTTAATCATGCTATATCTGACATTGTGTTTATTCCCTTTTAACTTGTTCTTGTAAGTCATCCCTGTATTTGAAGAATATTTACCCACAGAAAACAAAAATTAAATCTTTTTCTCATAAGCCAAAGAAAAGAAGTAACTCTCTATGGACCTAGTATTTGTGCTGATTTCTGCCTCAAACATCTACAATAAAATATTGAAAATACTTAGTAGAGGTTTCAGCTCATAGAAGGACCTGAAGCACAATATTCATTCTGCACAAGGGTCATTTCCTAGGGACAGAAGGAATGGGATTGTGAAACAGGACTTTCTTTACTGAGGCTGTATTCAGTGAGTAATGGGTAAACCTCTTTACTCAATTATTTATGCTCTGCATAACAAATCTGCACACAGTTATTTGGGGAGAGAAACATATCATGTTTTTAGATGCCCTCGGGTAGGAGCTACGTCTCTCTATGATGCATTTTATAGTATACTGACAACTTTTAGGGATCTTGCATGTCAAGTTTTCATGCAATACAAGAACCCTTTCCACAACATCATTGCCAAGTAGTTGTCTAGTGTCTACCATTTATGTATTAACACATTTATTTATTTTTTTATTTTAATTTTATATTGTAGCATAGTTGATGTACAGTATTGTTAGTTTCGGGTGTACAGCAAAGTGACTCAGTTAAACATATACATGTATCTATTCTTTTTCAAAGTCTTTTCCCATTTAGGTTATTACAGAATATTGGGATGGGGGGAGGAATAGATTGGGAGTTTGGAATTGACCTGTACATACTGCTATATTTTAAATAGATAACCAACAAGGGTCTATGGTATAGCACAGGGAACTCTGCTCAGTATTCTGTAATAACAAATATTTACTGAGAATGCTAAGTTTTAAGCAGTAAGCTAAGCACATGCAAAGAGTTTTAAAAGATATATTATCCTTGCCCTCAAGATTCTCACAGTCTAGAAGAAAAGAGACAACATGTAACCAATTATAAGAACTATGCTAAGAAAGAGGTGAAAGATAATAATTAATTCTGAGTGGTTGGGTAATAAAAGAAATCACAGAAAAGTTAATAAGAAGATGAGATCTTAAGAATGAGGAGATAGTCACCAGATGGAGAAAGGATAAAAGGACATTCTGAGCAAACAAACAAACAAACAAAAAACACATCTGGAAATGTGAAAATTCTGGGAATATTAAATTCATGTAGAGACATTTATTTCTTTTACGGCTTCACTGTCTAATATGGTAGCCACTACAGATCTTCTTTCACTTATGACAGGATTATGTCCCAATAAACCAAGTGTAAATTGAAAATAACATTAGTCAAAAATGCATTAATACACCTAACCTACTGAATATCATAGCTTAGTCTAGCCTACCTTAAAAGTGCTCAGAACATTTATATTAGCTTACAGTTGGACAAAATCTAACCCAAAGCCTATTTTATAATAAAGTGTTGAATATTACACCTAATTTATTGAAAACTGTACAGAATGTGAAAAACAGAATGGTTTCATGGGTACAGATGGTTGTAAGTGTATCAGTTGTTTTCCCTTGTGATGGAGTGGCTGACTGGAAACTGTGGCTGACTGTCACTGCACAGCATCATGAGAGTGTCATACCACATATTGCCAGCCCAGGGAAAGATCAAAATTCACAATTTGAAGTACAGTTTCTACTGAATGCATATTGCTTTCACACCATCATAAAGTCAAAAAATTGTAAGTCAAACCATGCTAAGTTGGGAACCATGTTTAGTACCAAATGGCTATTGAACACGATGCTAGTTCAAATCTAAATGTGCTTTAAGTGTAAAATATGCACTAGATTTTTTAAAGTAATTTTTTAAAGACTATAAAATGTATTAGCAATATATTGCTGTGTAACAATTTACCCTAAAATTTAGTAGTTTAAAACACTAACATTAATTATCTCACAGTTTCTGTGGATCAGGATTTGAGAGTAACTCTTGCTCAGGAACTCTCATGAGATTACAATAAAAATGTCACTCTAGGGCTGCAGACATCTGAAGGCTTGAGTGAGGCTGGAGGATCCACTTCCCAAAGATCACTCACGTTGTTGTGGTCAGTAGACCTCAGTTTATTGCTGGCTATTGGTCAGAAACCTCAGTTCCTTGCAACATCAATCATTACCATAAATAAGAGTCCTCATAATATGGCAGCTGGCTTCTCACAGAGTGTGTGATCAAAGAGAGAGAAAGCAAGCAGGATGCTTTAATGCCTTTTATGACCTAGTCTCCAATGTCAAACACCATCACCTCTACTTTATTCTATCCATTAGAAACTATTCATTAAGTCCAGTCCACATTCAAAAGAAGAGAAATTTGGCTTCACCTCTTGAAAGAAAGAGATATGTTAAACATAGTCCACCTTTTGGCTGAAAATTATTTATATTCTTCTTACATGGACAATATATGCACTCTTCTCCAAGGCCGCCAAAAGTCTCAGTGCATCTCAGTATCAGCTTGAAGGGCTGAATCTTGTCATCTAGATCAGGTGTAGATACAGCCTGGAAAGTGACATACCATGTGCCATATTCTACTGGTCACACCAACCAACCCTGATACACTGTGGGAGGGGATTATACAAGGGTAATCAAAAGCCATTGATCTTCGCAGAGATAAATGAGGCAAATTCAGAAGGTGGCTACCACATTAAGTATTTAATTATTAATTTTTATATTGACTACATGATTTGTACTAGTTATACCATTTATGTATTTAATATAAATATAACTTTTAAATGTTTCCTTTAAATATAAACAAACATATAAATATGTTATATATATATCAATAAGTATAAATTATAAAAATCTAATCAACCATTATTTTCACCTGTTTATTTTTACTTTTATTTTAATGTGGCTACTAAATAATTCAAAGTTGTATATCTGACTCATATTATATTGCTACTGGACAACACTGTCCTGGAGGATACATAAAAGAGAGAAAAATAAGATGTGAGGAAAAAAAGCAGAAGACAAATCATGCGTCATCCTGAATCCCCTCTTAAGTGTTTAGATCTTCTCTAAGCAATAAAGAGACCTTGCGGTTTTGGGCAGGGAAGTGACATTATCTGAGATATGTTTCAGGGTGATTACATCTAACAGTAGGATGTTAGATGGATTACACCAGAGAAGACACTGAAGAGAGATCCAAAAGACAATGAATCACACAAGGCATCAACCCAGAAGAAAAATCAGGATGAGAGAATAGAACGTTTTTGAGTCACATCCTTAGGGATTATAGTTGAAGGCTTGCAAAGGATGAGTCCACTAAAAGGGTCAGTGGTGGATTCTTAAAGAAAATTTTCATTTAGAAAACTCAGTGGGTGAAGAGAAGCCAGAGAACAAAGAAGGAAGCAACCAACAAAAGTAGGAGGACTAATAAAAGAGGATAGCAAATGGACTTTTGCTTCCTCTTTGGGGTTGTCACTGTGGATTCTAGATTTAGTTTCTGGTACTCCTGAAGGCTCTAAAGGAACAGAGAAGCACCCTAGAGCAACTGCTACACAGGTGGATTTTTTTTTCCTCCACCCAGTAAACATTGCTTTTGAAACAGTACTGCTTTGTTATTCACAGGTGGTCAACTCCAGCTCAAGCAATTGGCAGAGCTCTGATGAAAATATTTTATCTTTATCTTTTGCCAGCTCCTATCTCCTATCAAACTTCTGGGAAGGAGACAGTTGTGGATAAGCAGTTTTGGTGTCATCCAGAGCTCTGGTCTAAATGTTTATGATGTGCTGCTATAAAAGAGAAAGTAAAAAGAACAGCTGGCTTTATTCAGTTGAGATTGAAAAGGCTTTTAATGAAAAGTTTAAATTACTCTTTCATCTTTAAAAAAATGCTTTGTCAGTAGCCCTACAAATGGTGAACTCAGTAGCATTTTGGATTATGTAAAATATAATTCTTTAAGTTTTAAGAAACATATTTTCCAGTAACTTTTCCCCATGTGCCAAACCTGTTTTCTGAATTTTTGTATCAATTCCATGCTATGTTAAATAAACCACCATTGTCTAAAAGGCAGAAAGTTCTTGTATAATGTTTAATGTTTAATACTGAAAGTAAAGAAACCCAAAAGAGAAGGGGGAAAAAAGTAACCAGTAACATATATGGAATTTTCTAGTTATTTTTCCATTTGCTACCACCTAAAATTTAAAACGTTATATACTATGATTAAGGCTAAGCTTGTAAACAGAACCTAGAGGAAAAGGGAAGCTTCTATTCTGATGTCACTTTCTCCCTTACACTTTCTGGTAATTTGAAAAGCATAGATGCCAAGAGGATTTTTTTTTTTATACCCACTAGAAATTGGAACACGGTCAACAATTCTCATAAGACCTAAATAGTCTTATTCACTGTATTGTTTAGAATTGTTCAGTTGATTGTATTTGATGATTAGTGAATATTTATTTTTCCATCAATGTGAAGCTTTTTTTGATCAGGTAATTTTTATAGGTTAATTATATCCTGAAAATAAGGAAATCACAAAAGTGGTTGTCATTACAATCCCAAGAGTGACTCAGTGAAGAAAAAAATTTAAATCCATTCTTTATTCTGGATAGGTAGCAAGGAAAAAATGAACATCTCTTAAAGGAATGCAGCAATATTCCTTTTCTAACATATATTGCCTTGCACGTTGTATTTGAGTAGATAAAAATAAACTAAAAGGGAATAGAAGGAAAGGAACCCCCATGCAAGTAGAAATAAGCATAAAATCTTTATCTAGCTTTCTTCCTTGTTTCCTTTCATGCATTCAACCAATATTTATGAAATAACTACTTTATCCCAGGCATACTTGTAGATACTGGGGAATACAAAGCTTAATTATAATACAATTTCCTCTCTCAATGTGATTATATAATCTTTCAGGGGAAGCAAACATTTATACAACTAACTACAATACAAAGTGATAAGTACTGTAACAACGTACATTTGTATAGCATCTAATGTGTTGCATATAATTTTCACGTTTTATTTTATTTACTCTTAAACCCATTTAGTAGGTGATTTATTATCCCTGACACCATCAGTTAATATAACAGCAAGCTGAGACATATGGATGGTGCTAAGCACCATGTTCTTTAAGGAGAACAGAAGACATGGATTGGAATCCAGTGAAATTTCTCTTAAAAAGTATAATGGATCTTGAAAGAAAAATGAATTTTTAAGGGAAAATGGACAAGTAGCATTTAACTCAGGAAGAAAGAACATTTCAGACAAAGTAGACACCATTAGCTATGGTGTAGAGCTATTCCCACAAATGGAAGGTTCTAGGATCAGTAATTCTGGAGTTGTGGGCAATGATGCTGGAAGGTAGACTGTAGTCTGTATGTGAGAGACTTTAGTTGTCATCCTGAATAGGTTGGCCTTTGCCCCAAAGGAGAAGGGGGCCACTGAAGAGGCACTTTATTCTTTAAGTAAAATAGTAAAACAATAGGCTTTGTGCTTTAAGAAGACAATTTGGATGTGATATAGAGAATGGAATGAAGACAGGGAGAGCAGTTAGTGACAGCACAGTGGACCAATGGGAAAGAGGGGAAATTCCAAATAAAACAATGAAAATGGGGAGAAAAGGTAGTACATAGAATCAAGAAAAGAATCAGGTAAAGCCCTGAAGAGTGTTCCTCATTTTCAACTGCCAAGAGATCCAGTACCCAGAAATATGTGAAAGAGGAAATGAGGCCCATTGTTCTGAAAACGCTTTATAGAAAGTTTAATGAGAGAAGCTGTCCGTTGCTTGATGAGTCTGCCAGAAACCATGAGTTTGTCAGGCAAAAGGTAAAATCTAACGATGAGAACAAATATTTCTTAACCTGTAAAGAAAATCCACAGCTGAATTCATTTTGCATAAGGGTATATTACAAACCGTAATTATAACTTCATCTCACAGGGATTTTTGCATGCTGAATAGGCAAAGATGGTTTCGCTGTGTTCTTTGTTATGTAGGCAGCCTCTGTGCTCTTCAGCTAACAAAACAACAATGAAGGGCAAGGTCCCAGGGCCAGTCTTCTTTCCTCAGGGAAGGAGCTGGCAGCTCACCAGGCGATCAAACACTTGGGAGTCATTTCTGCTAAGTAGCACTCTTACCCAAAGGCACTGAAAGTACTTAGGTTTTCCTTGATAATACTGAGCACTTTTGTAGCACGTTCGAATCATTAATTAGTTAATCTGAACACCATCCCTATGAGATAGGTAAGGATAATTATCCCCATTTTACAGATGAGAAAACAAACCCTAAGAGGTTAAATGACTTTGACAAGGTTATTTAGGAAGCTGGAGAGGCAGAGCTAAAATGCAGACAATTTTCAGACCTGAAGAAATAAAATGCTCTTTTCTTCAGCGCATAACAAATGTAATTCTAATATGTTTAAGCAATCCATATGATGTCATTGTTTTCTTTTTGATCTAGATGACCTGGGGCCTTAAACCTAGTCCAATAAATCACCAGTTAGTGATGGGTAGTGACTAATAGGGTGATGTATATTGCTGTTGGCTGCCACCAGTGCTAGACTGATTACAAGTACTGGAAGATAATGTAAGAAGACTGAAAAAGAAGTACCACAGAGTCACTTTGACACTGAGTTCAAGTGAAAGAAAATTATTAATTTTAATAGCCCTATATAAAGAGAAATAACTCTAAAGAGTTAGAAGTTCAATTAAAGCACATATCAAAATATTAGGAACGAATCAGGACTTATTTTAAACTATTTGATCTTAATAATACTGTTACTCTACAATGGAAAACATTAATAAATATAGTCTAGAAGTATTTACATCACTATCTGCCAAAAATGACCAAAGAATTGGTGGATTCCATATATCTCAACATAATTGATTGGTTAGAGACTTTTTTTTTTTTTTTTCCTGCATTGGGTCTTATAACTGTGCCCGGGCTTTCTCTAGTTGCGTGAGTGGGAGCTACTTTTCCTTGCGATGCACAGGCTCTAGGAGTGCAGTCTTCAGTAGTTGTGGTGCACCGGCTCAGTAGTTGTGGCTCACGGGCTTAGTTTCTCCACAGCATATGGGATCCTCCCAGACCAGGGATAGAACCTGTGTCCCCTGCATTGGCAGGTGGAGTCTCAACCACTGTGCCACCAGGGAAGTTAGATATTAATTTAATTTAACATCTACAGTTTAGAAATTTTAAGTAAACAATTTTACCAAAATTGTGAGTTTTTTCACATTGACTATCTATACATAAAATAGTGAATCTATAAAAAATCAAACTGAGATCAAACATTCTTCATATCCATCCTGCTCTTTCCAAAATTTAATGTGTTCACTGCACTATTGGAATTATTTTCACTTATGGGAACTTTCATATGAACTGTAAAATTATAATTCCTTATCAACGTTAATAAATATTCATAGGCTACCCACTTGCATATTGGTTTCTATGGGACTAATGTTACATAACTCCTATGTCTCCATATTCATGTAGACACAAAGGATGTTATATTTGCCTACAAGTCATGAAACTTGAAATTATTTGGCTAGTGTAAGGAGCACTTGCAATATCAGATTTTTTTGTTAAGAACAGAGGTCTCAATCTAAAATGTATGTATGTCCTAGGAACGAGTATTCTCCTGGGAAAGACAAAAGGAAGGTAAAACAAGAAAGAATTCACAGCTCATCTGTAAATTGCACATCTAAAAACAATCTTTTGCATCCTTTATTCAATTTGCATAGCTTACCTTTTTATTTTAAATTACACATTTTTCCATTAAAAGGGAAAATTTAAACTCAAATATAAATGAGAAAATCCCACTATTCTTTTCAAGAAATAGACTTACCTGAGTCCAAAGCATTAAAGAATAACTTAAAATTTCAGTAACATTTTCATAGAATGGAGTAGGGAACATTTATTTTAAGTCCAATTACAAGATTTCCTAAGCATCTCCTTGAACCATTTCTCATTTTCTTCAACCTTTATCTCTCCTTGCTTGCAAATATCCTTTCTCACTCTCCCACCAAAACTCTTTTATTAACAACCATCCTTCTCCCCACCTCCATTGCTCCTTCCAGGGCTACTTCACTCCCACTCTTCTCTTTGGACCCTTGGACTACCTCCAGGTTGATTCATCCCCTCCTCACATCTTTTTTTTCTACCCCATAATTCAACCTTTCTTGACTTTCTCCACATGAATTCTTATTCTGCTCAGCAAAGCATTGGATTTCTCTAGATCCTATATCTTTAAAGAGGGCAAGAGAGAGAGAATATAAATATTTATCATTTGATATTTTCCTTGTCATGAATCAAAGGAATAAAGGAAAAAGAATGGAGGATGTATGAAAAACTAGTGGAAAACAGGAGAGAGAAATATTAACTCATACATGTAAAGCTGGCAAAGGTGAAAATACTAATAAAGGTCCCATGCCCAGAGAAATTTAAAAGCAGCCTTACAAGTCTAGGGATTTGCCTCCGTGAAATCAAAAAGGGAAAGGAAAATGATCAGATATCATAGCAGCCAACACGCCTCCCACAGTTGGACAGTGCTTTCCCAGCAGGGTGTCTCTCTCCTGTATTAGCCTCTCAGAATCAGTGTTCACAATCAATCTCTATTGAGCAAGGACAATTTCAGTCTACTGAGTGAATTTTTGAAAACCTACTAAAGAAAATCTCTAAAGAGGTACTTACTGTGGCACAGCGACCCTGACAATGGCAAAGAAAGGTCACAGGCCTCCCACAGGATAGTAACCCATCACCAAAGCCTTGGGGTGATTTTTTTCATTTCTTTTGCTGGCCAGTGAGGGCTTCAGAATGGTTCAGTAATGCTAGTGGAGAGAACGATTAAAAAAAAATAGGAAGACACCAGAAAATCAGTGTGATAAAGAAAAAAGAAGGAAATACTCCTGAGGTTTTGCAAGAGGTGAATCTAATGCTGTGGAGCATTAGCAAGACCAGTTGAGGTTGGTGACCATTAACTAATCATGGGCCCAATTACAGCTAATCCCAAGATAGGCACCAGCAAGATGGCACATTATTGTCTTCTTCCGCTGGTGAGGACAGGAAAGCGGGGACGACTATACGTAAGCACTGCACTTAAGCGTGGTAAAAAGAAAATAAAGATATCATTGGGAAGGTCTCATCCTATTCTTCTAAATCAAAGAGAGAAGAATGGGCTGGCAGTTGATAATGAAGGTATTGACAGACTGAAGTTTGTTAAATATGTGGAGACTTAGAGTTAGAAATTTCCAGCGGGGGGAGAAAAGCCAAGACTGAACTCACTTTTGAGTGTGAGTACATATCACGAATGAATAAAAGGAAAGGTGTGGGTGAAAATGGGCAAATACACACACACACACACACACACACACACACACACACACAGAGCTGTGAAACATCAGAAACAGATATTAATTCCTTAAAAAAAAAAAGGGACTATATTGAAGATGTTTTCATGAAATCCCCAAACACTAACATAGTTCAGACTCTAGTGGAATCCTACATGTAAGCAATTAAAGAACAGTGTTAAAACTTGCAATTCACACAAAGAAAAATGTAGTAAGAAAGGGGGAAGTAAGTAAATATATGTTAAAATAGACCTGGAGCCTTTCAATATTTAGTGAGCATCAGAAGTGCCAGTAAAGTGGGTTTGTTAACACAGATTTCTAGGCTCCATTCCCCAAAGTTCTGATTTCAGTCGGTTTGGGTGGGGCCTTCCAGGTGATGCAGATGCTGCTGGTCTGTGGACCATACCATGAGTAGCACTGATCTAAAATATGCAACCATATCATGGACATTTAGGTTTCCTGTAAATTCAGATTTATCACAGGCGATCAGTCACCAGGGACCTTAATTTCAGAGCAGTTTTCTGAGACATCTGACATGAATCTCTCAATCTCTATGCACCTCAGTTTTCCATTATGTGGCATTATTAAAATAGCTATACTTAGGCTTCCCTGGTGGCGCAGTGGTTGAGAGTCCGCCTGCCAACGCAGGGGACACGGGTTCGTGACCCGGTCCGGGAAGAGCCCACATGCTGCGGAGCGGCTGGGCCCGTGAGCCATGGCCACTGAGCCTGCGTGTCCAGAGCCTGTGCTCCGCAACGGGAGAGGCCACAACAGTGAGAGGCCACAACAGTGAGAGGCCCGCGTACTGCCAAAAAAAGAAAAAACAAAACAAAAAAATAGCTATCCTTAATTTTCTAGTGCAGTTTGATAATTAGGTGCATTCTTAATGGTGGGTGAGGTCCCTAATTATACAATTAAGGTTCTAAAGTCTTTTGAAATCCTAACATGGAGAGTACTTTCACACAAGTGTTCTTGTTGTTATTTTTAAAATCCCTGTAATATCAACCAAATCCAGCAGAAGAAATTTTGCAATCTATAGCCAATTCACACTTGCCTCAGGTACTAATTATAGAAAACTTATGACTTTTCTGTTTGCAAAGGCTGAAGTTTTTGAGGAAATAAGCAGCTTCCAAATGTCAAGCACTTAACAGAGCCTCCTCTCCCACTAAAGAGGTTGCTGTCTAAGGATGGGAAATTTTCTGTTATTACAAAAGGGATTTACTCTGACCAGGCTCGAATTGACCCATGGGGCAAAGAGTCATTTGTTCAGTTGGACTCCTCTGCAAAAAAGAGAACATTTTGACCATATTTCTGCCAGAGACTTTTTATTCTCTAGTCTGACCCTGTTTCTGGACACTTAGCTAAGGAAAAGCAAGTTGATAAAGACATTAATTACATTTTTCCTAATTTTTTTGCCTCATAGATGTAATGAAAATCATTCTCTAGAAAAATATCTTTCCCAATGCATCACATAGTACTGAAAAAGATATTATGTTATTATGATCGTGATAATACTAAATTAAGCAGTATTGACAATGAAAATACTGAATTCACCTCTCCTTCCCTATTCACTTGCCTTGTTTCTCCTTTCTTTGCCTTCCTTTTTCATTTTTCTTTCTCTTCTCTTTATTCTTTCCTTCTGTCTATCTTCCTCCTAATAAAGGGACATTACATGATTCAAGTTAAAACTCATCATCATCATCATAAATTGCTTCAACATCATTGAGTACAATCATATGGCATTATCATCATCATTATCTCGGGCGGCTGGAGATGCCAAAGCAGGTTCCTCACCTCCTCTCTTCCTTTCCCACAGCTTCCAAGAAGCTTTATTCTCACCATCAAACTTCCTGTTTCTGAATACAAGAGAAAAAGTTATTTTCTCTTTCCTTCTCCCTTTTCCCCAATACTATATACTGCCAATGTAATTTCTGTTGTTTCTTCCCTTTATTTGTTTTACCAGCAATTATTTACAGCTCCTTAACTGAAAATAAATTGGCAAGGAAAGTTGGCATTGGACAGCATTTTAGATTTCACTCAATGGTGTCAAGATGTGGAAATGGCTTCCTGCAAAGTACCAATGGACTAGATTGTTCTATTAACTACTTAAGTGAGCATGCAACGTTATTACTTCAAAGCTTCACCTACTGCAATTATGTCTAGGTATGCCTTCACTGAGAAGATCCTGGATGCGATGTTGAGGGGTCATTTCCAAGTCAAAAGCATGCCTCGCTTTCCATAGTAAAATCAGATATCAACGATGTCACAACTCACTGAAGGAGAGGGCATATGCATACAGTCATCGCAGGGTTACAGCTCAAGTCAAGAGATCTTCTTTCAGATAAATAATTTTGTGTTGCTTCAAACATCATTTTATTTCCTAATTGGTAGTGCATACTTCTTTGCTGGATAAATGGAATGGACTAGGTATAGCATCATCCTTAATTAACTGGTGTGCTGGCTACTTAAGAGGGCACACAGCACTTGTGTTATTAAACAGTGTCATGTCGGATTTAATGGATGTCATTATGGGGGTTCCTCAGGGATCAATCTTTGGACCATTGTTATTTATGATCTTTATAAATAAGCTGACAAGGCAGTGTTCTGAGTGTAGTGTGCATCTTTATGCTGAGAATACAACCCCGGGTGGGAGTGCTCGGTCACTGAGTGAACTTTCAAGCAGCCCTGTTCGGGGATTCGTTTGATGGAAATTGAATTGTTTCAACAAAGCAAAGAAACACTTAGGCATTTTGTGTAGGAATTCTTTAAAACTCTGTGCATTCAAAGATAAAGTTTAAATACCAGGTATTTCTATAATCAGAATGATCTTAGAGGAAGTGCTATTATTGGCTATTATTGACAATTATGCTTGCATTTAAATCATATCAGGTACATTGTATTTATCAGATTTTTATTTATTTATTTTTATGATTATTATTTTGCGGTACACGGGCCTCTCACTGCTGTGGCCTCTCCCGTTGCCGAGCACAGGCTCCGGACACGCAGGCTTCGGACGTGCAGGCTCAGCGGCCATGGCTCACGGGCCCAGCCGCTCCGCGGCATGCGGGATCCTCCCGGACCGGGGCACGAACCTGTGTCCCCTGCATCGGCAGGCAGACTCTCAACCACTGCACCACCAGGGAAGCCCAGGTACATTGTATTTAGAAAGACAACTAAAAATATTTTCTTCTGAAAATTTAGGCAAATTTCTGCTATGGGAATAATGGGTTGTAAGGAAACTAATTGGTTTTAACATAGATATTCCCTCCTCCTGAGGGTGCTATCTGACCTCTCCAGTCTGCACTAAACTTCCTACATGTTTTCATTTGCACCTTGTGCTTACTTTTCAATCTTCCCACTAGATTTTCAGCTTTTTGAGGGCAGGACCATATCTTTAGCTCTGCAGCCTCAGAGTCTAACCCACCATAGATTATATTTTAGATACTAAGAAAATGTTTATAGAATGCGTGTATCAGTCTGTGTTTTGGTCAGGAAAAAAAAGAGAGAGAGAGCAGGGAGAAGGAGAGAACGAGAGAGACTACAGGTATTATGAAGAGAAAGAAGCTTAATATAAAAAATGGAAATAACATAATTGTGGGACATGAAGGTCTAGAGGCCTGCACCTGGAGGAGTGAAGAAACAGTCGCTCAGAACTTCCACCTCAAGCACTGCAGTAGGTGGAGACTCCAGAGGTCACAGAGAAATTTGAGAAGCTGCAACTACTGTGGTACAAAAAAGAGCTTGTAAAGGAGTCTGAGAGGCTACCATGTCTGGCCACCTTGACTGTGAAGAGTGAGTCCTTGGAATACCCTGAGAAACCACCATACCTGATAAATGCAATCTTCTGAGAATAATGACCCCTCCTTTTCTCTGGCCTCTCATTGTCAAACTTTAACTTGGGACCATTCAGGGAAGGGGATTATGAGAAGTGTAAGCTCGGCTTTCCTTGCACAAGACAGAGTAGATCTTAGGCACAGAGGGAGGAGTGATGTAAAGTTGACAGGTAGCAATCCAGTGTGATATACAAATAAAGTGCAAGCATCCCAACACAAAGGAAAGCTTGTTCAACAGCTGCAGTAAGTCCCCTACATACGAACCTTCAAGTTGCAAACTTTCAGATGTGAACACGTGTTCCATCAACGTCAGGCGTAAGTGAAATTGCAGCTTGCCCTCTGTCTCCTATTGCTAAAGATCCTTCAGCTCTACATCTTCTACCTCCTCTCACTCCTCCAGGCAGTAACTCTTCTTGCCTGTTCACTTGATGCCAGCCCCTGCATGCCAGCTGTTGTACTGTACTGCTTACTTTTCAAGGTACTGGACTGTAAGATTTAAAATGTTTTCTTTATTTTTTTGTGTGTGTGTGTTTTTTTTTTTTTTTTTACGTATTATTTGTGTGAAAAGTATCATAAACCTATTACAGTACAGTACTATATAGCTGATTGTGTTAGTTGGGTACCTAGGCTAACTTTGTTGGACTTAAGAACAAACAGGACTTAAGAACTCGCTCTTGGAACGGAACTCGTTTGTATGCTGGGGACTTATTTCAACACAAAGGAAAGCTTGTTCACCAACTATTGCCCTAGGTAGAGAAAGACTTTGTTTTCGGACATTAGATATAAGTTAAACCAAGAGAAGAGAGAAAGTATCTGCCAACTCCTCTGTAATATCCTTAAGGTTAGCCTGTGAGATAATAAAAGAAACATGGGCAAAGGAATAAAAAGAGCTGCCTCTGCCAATAAATGTTTTTGTTCTGACAGACTAGGAAAATTAACACAGTAAGCAGGATTTAGTTATTTTATTGAGGATGACTGAGGATACAGGGTCAAAAATAATTTATATTTTATGATTTAACAACTAAGTACCACCAAAGAATACTGCCAGTTCTCTCTCTTTTGGGGCACCATGGACATGGCTGTCATTGGATCTCCCAGAAATAGTCTTGACTGTCCTAGCTTGGCAGATAGTGATTATATCATCATCGGTTTAGAACTATCCCATGTGAACCCCCTTCCAGTCGCTTCACTTATATCACAGTCTACCTCCACACAATGACAAACCACAAATAATTGTACTATAAGCAAATGGTTCTTGATTGTTACATTTAGGCACCATATCAGCAAAATTACTATAATTCTATGTCAGGCAATGTGCCATTATTCCTCTCTGAACTAAAAATGGTAAGAATGGACTTGGTGCTATGACTTCAGTAAGACAAAACCCAAGAGGGAGAATAAAAAGGAAGGAAAGGATCTCTTTTCTTTCTCTCTTTCTTTTTTTTTTTTTTTTTTTGCTCACATGTCCAACTATTTTCTTTTTAAAACTTTTCCTAATGGTTTGCATGTAAAGAAGATAGAACACTTTTTTATGTAGAAATTCTGATAATATGACTATAGTTAAGGTTCATTCATTTACTCAGTGAATATTTACCAAGAAGCATTTAATATGTACATGCCATTATATTAAGTCCTATGAGGGATACAAAAAAATGAATCTAAAATAAGCTATATTCATAATAAATTCACTATCTGGTAAGGAAAATAAAATAAGCTCATAAATAACTCCAATACAATGTGAAATATAAGTGTTAAAATATTTAAATTCACTACTCTCCGAGTAGTGAGATCAGGGAAGCTAGTGTCATTGAGTTTTGCTTTGTACAATGAGTGTAACTTGGATTCTCTCCAATTGGGCTTTTTGTTCCTACACTAAACTGATTATATCAAGGTCACCCATGACCTTCAAGTTGATCAGACTTTATCTTAGTTGACATGTCAGTGTTAGACAGAGCTGACTATTCCTTCTGACTTTTTCTTCACTTGACTTCCAAGACATTGAAGCCTTTTCTCCTGTCTCCCTGGTTGCCTCATCTTAGTTACTTTGGTTTATTCTTACTATACTCCAGTTATACTGGCCCACTTGCTGTTCCTCAGACATTCCAGGTACACTCACACCTTAAAGACTTTACTCTGAATGTTCCTCTACCTGGATCACTCTTTTTCTAGATAATCATATGGCTAACTCTCTCACTCGCTCCACATCTTTCCTCAGATGTTCTAGTGGGTTGAATGGTGGCCCTCCAAAAGACATGTCCATATGCTAACCTCTAGAACCTATGAATGCATACTTACTGGAAAAAAAGAATCTTTGTAGATGTAATTAAGTTAAAGTCCTTGAGATGAGAACATCCTGGATTATCTGGTTGTTCCCTAAATCCAGTGATGTGTCCTTGTAAAAGATACACGGAGTAGAGACACACAGAGGGAAGTGGAACACACAGAAGAGAATGCCATATGATGACAGAAACAGAGACTGAAGTTATGCACTCCCAAGTCAATGAATGTCCAGAGCCACCAGAAGCTGAAAGAGGCAAGGCAAGATTTTCTCCTAGGCACTTCAAAGGTTGTGCAGTCCTAACAACACCTTGACTTTGGACTTCTGGCCTCCAGAACTGAGAAAAAATAAATTTATGCTGTTGTAAGTCACCTGGTTTGTGGTAACTTGTTACAGAAGCCCTAGGAATCTAATAATAGATGCCAAGTTTCAAATGATTCTTACCTTGACCATCCTTCTAAAAATGTCTCTGCCTATCTGCAATGCCCTGGTACTTCCAGTTTTGCTTACCCTGCTCTATTTTTATGGCACATATCACTTTCTAAAATACTGTAAGTTTACTTATTCAAAGATGTTTACTGTTTATTATCCATCTCCTACTAGAAAATACAATCCACAATGACAAGGATTTTTGTATGTTTTGTTCACTGATGTATCTCAACTGCCT
Source organism: Phocoena phocoena (assembly GCF_963924675.1). Taxonomy (NCBI): domain Eukaryota; kingdom Metazoa; phylum Chordata; class Mammalia; order Artiodactyla; family Phocoenidae; genus Phocoena; species Phocoena phocoena. The sequence goes on along the minus strand of NC_089219.1, from coordinate 72,301,446 downwards.
AAAGCAGTGCTTGGCATATGTTAGGTACATAATAAATATTTGCTAATGAAAGCACAGCCCCAAACACAACAAAACACAAAAAAATGTTTAAGGAACAATGGGATACACAGTCTTGAGTTTACCAATGGATCCTTGTAATATAAACCTGGAAAATTAGATTGGGAGAATCTGGATAAAAGAAGACAATAAATTCAAACTTAACTTGTAAACCTACAGAAATTTATTTTGTGTAGGGACATTGTGTGATCAGAGCTATGCTTTGTTATGCATAATTGATGATTCCTTCCTTGTTGAGGAAGTTACCTCATATAAAACCCTTGGCATCTCAGGGCTCCTTCACTCATTTTCCATCAGGGAGAAGATAGAACTTACCTCATGGTGAGGTTGATAAAGGAATGAACTAGACTAGCTCAGTCTACACTCGTCCGCTTTCCTCTTTTGAGAGACTACTCACAGGATGCATGTGCTTTGCTCTCCAACACTATTAATTTTAAGAGGGCCAGGCCCCTGCCTGGAGAGGCTTGTGAAGGTATAGATAATCTAAGAAACATAGGATTAGCTATGGAACCTGCAAAGAAGTCATGCTTTCTACTCCATTACACCATGACCTTACTAGATAAAGTTATCAAAATGGGCAAAGATCCTTTGTTCACTGACATCAGATAATATAAAGTAAATTTTCCCCAGTCTGTGATTTTCATATTACATCTCATTTGATATAGAGTATAAAATGAAAAGGTATCCATAAAGACAAAAAATGTGTTCTGAAGGTAGAAACAAAACATCACTTTTAAAATTGAGAATTAAGAATATTTTGGAAACTGTACTTAGAGTCATTAGGACACATTAATATCTTTGTAGACAAGTCAAAAACTACTATTTTTCGAAAGCATAGACGGAGAATACCTCAGCCCAAATCTAAGTTCTATATCTTACTAGCTCTTTTGATCTGACCAATCATTTTGTGTCTTTTGACCTCAGTTTCTTCATGTTTAACTTTTAGGATAAATTTTTGCTCATAAGATTGTTCTCAATACAAATGATCTGTGTTCATGGGAGCCTCCATACTTCCACAAGAAGGGATTTCTGCTATAATAACACTGCTGGTTTCTCTTCCACTCTCTCATCCACTTACCTAGTTGGGTTTTGAGAGAAAGAAGTGACCATGACCTGCTCAATCCCTTCTTGTTTCTTTCTTGAAAGCAGCCATTTAAGAGATGCATATATTTTCTGCTACTCTATGCTATAAGCTTAAGGAGCAAGCCCCAGTGGGCAGAGGCCTGTAGCCATCCAGCCATGTCATGACTGGGAAGTAAGTTTGTCTAATTAGAAGGTAAAGTATTAGCAAACCCACTGTTGCCACACATATATTCCATGTCCTCAATTCAGCTTTTATTAGTAATAAAACTCTTAATTTTCCTTCCATCTCACCGATTTTTAAATTTATTTTTCATATGGTTCCAAACTTGGATAGGGAAGAGGTACATTATTAATGGCTTTCCTCAAAACTCCAACATCCTCTACAAATACAAATTAATGCTATTATTATGCAATATCTTTGAGCTGTGTTTGCAAATGACTATCACATGTATTTATTTTTGCCTACTTTTCCTGCTACAAGCAATGAAATATCTTTCAGATCAAATTTTCTGCACCAATAGCAAATCAGAAAAGGGCAGAGAAAGAAAGAAATGAAATGAAATACTCAGTACATGATATAGATTTGTTGTGCTTTGTAATTATGCAGTCCTTCACTGTAGACTTCCTTAAAAATAAAAACCTTCCTGCTCACATACTTAAATAGCTCTATTGGTTTTGGGGTGTGTGTGTTGTGTGTTGTGTGTGTTTATGGTTTTCAATAAAAGAATTGTTCTTTCCTATTTTTAGAAAAAGTTATCAAAGAGAGGTTTGTTTTTCCATCGTGCCCTGCCCCACCTTTGATTCCTTCCACTTCCTAGTTGAGGTCATTATAACCCTGTACCCAGGGAAAAGGAAGAAATTGGTCTATTGTTTTCTTCTTCAGTCTCAAATGGCTAGAAGACATTGTATCTTGAGCTTAATCACCAAATAGTAATATCTTCCAAGCCTGGGTTATACGGTTATTAAGAGAAAACTGTAGTTGTTTTAATATGGTTATTGTAGCCACACACTTTGTTTTTATGATTTTTTATACAGCACTGTTACTTGTGTGGTAATCTTAAGGATATTGTTATAATTTGTTTTATGTGTTAAGTATTATAGAGACCTTGCTAACATTGCTATAGTTAAAGGTCTTCGAGCATCTCATTTGATTCGAGCATATTCTCTGACTTAAACCTTTCCTTTTTAACATGGGTTACATATACAGCTTTTGCTCACTGATTTATGCCATTTGCTATTGGAAATTTTAGCCCTTTTCCTTTAGAAATAGATCATCTCCAATCTCCCAGAAATTCTGCCTATGAGAAACGACCCATGTTCTACACATGCAAAGCTCTGCAGTCTTCTACTTAGCCTGATAAATATCACTTCTTTTGATTCCATGTGCCAGCACAGTACTTGTTTGTGACCCAACCCTTCTTTCTGTTTCTCTAACTTTTCAATCTGTAACATTAGTATTTGATTGTCTTTTTTGTTTATGTTAAAAAAAATCACAGATTATAGGTGCTGTTATTACTCATATACCTTCAACCTATGTTCTCTGTTTCCTTAATTCCTTAATCTGAGAAGACGTTCCTCAGAGACAGAAATTCTGGAGTTGTTATGACATTTTATTTCACTAGTGAGACCGTTTCTAGGAAAGTAGTTGCTGTTATTCAAGCAAGAATAGCTAATTCTTATGCTATAGATTATAGTAGAGGGGACAACATCTGACAACATACAAGAATCATTAGGGACAAACACCCCATGACAGCTTATTTTGTTTCTTAGGAATTACTCCATGCCCATTAGTCATATTTGTTATGTTTTGAATTTTTTTTGGTTTGTAATACCATATAGAAACACACCTTTACATGCTGAACATACATGAATGGATATACACATATCACAAACGGCATCTAAGCACCTAATCGTGTGTTACTTGAACTTTAACACTCTTAATAGATACAGCTAAGGAATGAAGAGAAGGAATAAAATTACACTATAAGTATCATGGTCACTTACAGATTCAAATAACTAGTCTATTTTTTTTAATGACATTGAAAAGGGACCAAGAGAGAATTTTCAACTTAGGTTAGGATATAGAAAGTTGTAAGGTACAATTTTTCCAATTTAGCAATAAGCCAGTTAAATGACAAAATCATAGATTTAAAAAAACTAAATTCAAAAGAGTGGTGAATTTTCTGGAAGAGAAGCACAGCTGCTTTCAGCACTGTTAGAGTGGCAGAGGAACAGGGAAGGGTAAACTGGCCAAACTTAACAAACTTGTAGGGACCACATGTGGACTAGTGTGATGGGTTAGAACCACTAAAAGCCATAGAGTGAATCTGCATCTACTTGCCAACTCTTTCTCAAGACACTTCACCAAACACAAGGATCTAATATGCCAAAGGCTGGGGAAGGGCAAGAATTCTGAGAGATAATTCCCCTTGGGATTTGTAGGACCTTCCCCTAGTGTAAGTCAGTGGCAAGGCTGCAGGAGAGAGCAGAGGGAAATCCCTCTGGGACACACTCAAAACCTTTATCAAGTGAAGTCAATGACTGCAAAAGATCAGGGAAAAGGTAAAGAACTGAAAAAAATTCCTCCAAGACACTTTGAACTTTGACCCAGTGCAATGCAGAGGTCTTCCAGAGGTTAGTACAGGAAAGCTGAGTGGAGAGACTACTGCTAGGGTACAGAAAGTCAAGAGTAGAACTGGAGTGAAGAAAGAACTAACCAGTGACTAACAAAACAAGCAGCTGGGTGTAAAGGAGAGAGAGATCACCCACAATCTGAAAAGCTAGCAGGAGGACTCTAACTCATAAAATAAATCTCTGGAATTTCTCAAACAGCTGAAGCTAGTGGTGATTTGAAAATAGCTAAAGTTGCAGCAAAGCCCAAACCCAACTCGATTACCTGATTAGATTGAAGCCACTGGACACTCCAGCAGCCTGACAGAAGGGAACATGTCTTTTTCTGGGAAATAAAAATTATTTACTTCAGTCTCTAGTATTCTTTTACACACAATGTGTAGCATATAATTAAAAGTCACGAGACATGAAAAGAATCAAGAAAACATCACTTACAATTAACGGAGTACAAATAGAAGTGAATTTAGAAATAGCACAGATGTTGGAATTATGAAACAGTGATTTAAAATCTTATGTTCCTGTATTTCAATATGTTAAAGAACCTTGGGGGAAAGGTGGACAACATACATAAACATTTGGGGAATTTGAGCAGAGAGAAAAGAACAACACAAAAGAATCAAATAGAAATATAAAAGACATCAAAAGTAAACAAAATATTCAGTGGGCTTAACATAAGACTAGAAACAACAGTGAAAATAATCAATGAACTTGAACACAGGTCAGGAGAAATTATTCAGACTGGAATACAAAAGGAAAATATAAATGAAAAAACAAATAGATGTACAAGATCTGTGGAACAATATTAAAATATTAAATGATATATGAATGATTGAAATCTAAGATAGAAAGGAGAGAGAAATGGAGTAGAAGAATATTTGACTGAGAAAGAAGTTACTGAGAATTTTCAAAAATTAACTAAAGACATCAACCCTAGGATCCAAAAAGCAAAGTGAATACCAAGCCAAATAAATTTAAAGAAAACCACACTTAGGCACATCATCAAAATTCTGAAAATCAATGAAAAAGAGAAAACAAAATATTCAGCCAAAGGAGAAAGTGAAATACATTACATATCAAGACACAAGAAGAAGAGAAATGGCTGACTTATCATCAGAAACAATGAGGCCAGAAGGAAATTGAGCAACATATTAAAAATACAGAAAGAAAAAAATTATCCTAAAATTTTATATCTAGCAAAAAGTATCCATCAATTATAATGGTGAAATAGAGGTATTTTTAGTTATTTAAAAAGAAGCAGAGACAATTAATTCCAAGCAGAGCCTCCCTGCAAGAAATGTCAAAGAAATTTTTCAGGGTGAGGTAAATTAATACTAGAGGAAAGACTACATCATCAGGAAAAACTAAAAATAACAGAAAGAGTGAATATATGTGCAGATATAAGACCTTTTCTTAGTAGACTATTGACCAGTTTAAGTAAAAATAATAACAATGTGTATATAAGTAAAATATATGCCAACAGAGGGAGAATGAAGTAGGAGGGGGGGAAATGTATGTAGATATAACGTTTTTACCTTGTTTGTGAAATAATAAAGTATTATTTGAAGGTACTCTATAATATGATGAGGTGCATATTCAAATCTCTAGAGAAATATTAAAAATAACACAGATAGGTATTGCAAAAAATTAATATAAAAGAAAATAAAATACTAAACAATACTAGATTTAATAAAATAAAGATGGAAAATGAATAATTGGAACAAAGAACAAATGAGAGTAATAGAAAATAAATGTTGATAGTTTTGACTTAAATCTAACTATGTCAATAATTGCAATAAACTTCAATGGAATGGATACTCCAATTAAGTGGCAGAGACTGTTAGATTGCTTTTTAAAAAAAAAGCTAAACCAAGCTATATGCTGTTTGCAAGTGATACATTTTGTATATAAAGACAAATATAGGTTGAAAATACAAAGTATGAAGAAAGACACACCATGTAAGCACTGATTATAAGAAAGCTGTTGTGGCTATATTAATATCAAAATAAAACTAGAATTAAGCAAATGTGGTAGAGAATAGTGCCCCCCAACACACACACACACACACACACAATGTCCTAATCCCTGGAACCTATGAATGTTACCTTGCAGGGCAAAAAGGACTTTGCAAATATGATTAAGTGAAAATCTCAAGATGGGAAAATTTTCCTGGATTATCTAGTGGTCTCAATATGATCACAAAGGATTATAAGTAAAGGAAGAGGATTAAAGTCATACAAAATTTGCTCCAAGAAAGCAGAGGAACAGAAAGAGACTGAAAGATGCTATGCTTCTGGATTATAAGATGGGAGATAGGGCTTCCAAGGAATGCAGGTCAAGGGATGGTGGCCTCTAGAAACTAGAAAAGAAAAGTAAAGAGGTCATCCCCTAGAGCTTCCAGAATGCAATCCTGACAACCCATTTTAAGACTTCTAACCCCAAAACTAAAAGAGAATAAATTTATATTGTTTTAAGTCACTAAGCTTATAGTAATTTTTTACAGCAACAAGACAAAACTGGTACACAATTTAGCAAGGTCCCATAATACAAGATTAATATACAATAAATGAATTATATTTCCATATATTAGCAATGGACAATTAGGGAATAATTTTTAAGACTATTAAAAAGAGCATAAAAAATAAATACTTAGAAATAAATCTAATAGAATATGTACATGACTAAAAACTACAAAGTATTGCTGAGCTGGAACTATAATCTTTCAGAAGTATAGAAGAAAAAATTTACAACCAGGGGTTAGGCAAATATATGTTAACGAAGTCACAAAAGCACTAACCATAAAATTTTTAATTTAAAGAATGTTAAACATTTGTAGGGCAGCTGGAAACAAGCAAGGCTTCTATGTTGCAGTCTTGAGGCAGAATTTCTTCTCCAGGAAATCTCAGTTTGGGCTCTTAAAGCCTTCAACTGATTGGACGAGACCCACCCACTTTACCAAGGGTAATCTCCTTTACTTAAAGTCAACTGATTGTAGATGTTGACCATACCTACAAATTACCACACAGATATACACAGGTGCATATTTTTATTCACAAACACAAATACCTAGATTAGTGATTGATTTAACTGGGTACTATAGTCTAGTCAAGTTGACATACAAAATTAACCACTAGAGGCACTGTTAAGAAAATTAATAATCAAGCAACAGCTTGGGGTAAAAAATGTCATAAAACTTCTTTCTGACAAAGAACTCATATCAAAAATATATAAAGAATTCTTTTAAATCAACAACAAAAAACAGAAACAATACAATAAAAGTAGGCAAAAAACAGATACTTCACAATAGAAGATATATGAATAATTAAAAGGTAAATAAAATGGTGCTCAACATTATTTGTTATAAGGAAAATGCATACTGAAATTGCAGTAAGAAACCACTGTGTACTCGTTAGAAAAGCAAAGGTTAAAAAATGCTAACAATACCAAAAGCTGGTGAGAATGTGGAACAACTGGAACTCTCCTACACTACTGGTGGAAGTGAAGCTTGGTAAAATCACTTGGAGAGCTGTTAGTCAGTTTCTTATAAAATTAAGTACACACTCATATATAAACTAGCAATACCACTTCTAGGTTTATGCCCAAAAGAAATGAAACAAGAAGTCCAAAAATTTGTACAAGAATATCCATGGCAGCCTCATTCAGAATAGTCATTAGCTAGAAAGACCCAAATGTCCATCTATAGGAAATTGGACAGAAATGTGGATGATACTCCATAATGTGGAATATTACTAAACAATACAAAACAATGTACTACTGATGCATACAACAACATGGATGAATCTCAAAAATATTTTGAGTGAAGAAGCCAGACATAGAAGAACACATACTGAATGATTAAATTTACATGAAGTTCAGGAATAAGCAAAACTAATTTTCAGTGATATAAACAAAAAGATGATTGCTTTGGAGAAATAACAGGAGTGAACTGTTTAGGAGAGTCATGAAGGAATTTTCTAGAGTGAAGGAAATGTACTATATCTTGTTTGGGGGCCAGTTACAATTGTCAAATATACAATTGTCAAAATGCAACAACCTGAAGTTTTTAAGGCCTCTGTATTTTATTGTTTGAGAATTAACCCTCAGTGAAAAATAAAAATTAAAAATGAGGCACAATAGCTTCTTGAAGAGACGTTTTACTGCTATAACTTTATAGAGGCAGTTTCCAAAGTCTTGGATTAGAAAGAAAGAAAGTGATACTCTGGAGAAGGTGCTGGCTTTTTACCTAGAGAAAATGGCATTCTGCTTGACATCAGCCCTTTACTTCTAGAGACAAAGAGTGGAATAAAAATAGTGGAATTGTTTTTCTCTGAAACTAAACAGATCAAGTCTAATCAATTTGTGCTGATTGTAGGTGAAGGGATAGAAGCTTGACACACAGAAGCAGTCGTTAAATTTTTACTTAAACTTTTATAGTGATCTATATTTCAAAGGGGAGTTAATTGAAAGTGAAAATATTTGGGGTTTGAGTTCTTTTTTTTAACGTATCATGTTAGTCCTATCTTAAATATTTAGTATCTTTAAGTCAGATACAAAAGCAAGACAAAGCTTGCTAAACACACATGGATACCAAGGGAGTGGTTTCCTTAGCAATGCTACCCACATGTATTAAGCACCCAGCTCAAATTTATGAGAGCAACCACACAAAGACAGAGTGCTAAATTGCCTAGACTATTACTTGTAGAATTTTATTAATTTATGATAGAAATGTTTCATTCTAAAAAGTTCTTTCTTTGAAAGAATTTATCTAGTACCATTGCACATGCATGTCTCACACTACACATGTATAAATACATATATATTTATGTATATATGTATATGTATATATGATTAATACTATAACATCTGGCATTTTGAGGAATTGAAATTGCTGGAATGTTCTACATCATTTTTCAATGATGACAGTAGCAATCTTCTGACAGAGATTGAAGAAAAAATAATGATGTAGATGTTTATTTTGGAAGACATTTTCTAGGGAGAGGGTTTTAAGCAAAGATATATTACTTGAATCCTAGAGCTGAAAGGAATTAGGGGTCATCTGGTTCATCTTCCATGCCCAAACTAGAACTCTCTCTACTACACTGACTGATGACCAACCTGTCTCTGATTGAATTCTTTCAGCAACAGGGAAGTTTCTACTTTGGAAGTCAGCCCAATCAGATTCCTCTCTTGAGAAAAATTAATGTAGAGTTGCAAATACTGACTGTTCTTTTAAGCTATGGAGCTGAAAGTTTACACAGAGTCAAAACTAGAAATGCAAACATAATGGTAGAAAGAGAAGTGAGACAGTAAAAAAGGAGAGGAAGACAAGTTACCAAAAAAGAGAACGACAGGAAAAGAGACAAGAAGCCATGCACTCCTTGCCAGAGTCGTCTTGCTTCCTGACTCTCTCTCTGGTTCCTCATCCAAGCACTTTCCAGTCGTCTGTCCTTGAGTTTAAGTACCTCAAGATGTGTGCCATTTGGAGAGACAGGCTTCTAGAAAATATAAAACTGATCTAAACAAATAATCAGAATTGTCTGAGATGGCAATTATAGAGGCACGTTATCTCACCTCCTGAGTACCAGTCTTGATGGTCTCTTCTTGGCATACAGAGGGATATTTGAGTTCTCAGGAGATGGAGCCTCAGCAAGAAGAAGCTGAGGAAATTAAGACTTTGACAGTTTGCCATGACCACTGCAAGATGGGATCCATTTTTGTCAATATAAAGTATTGCTGTTAAAACAAATGTCTTTTAAGCTAAAAGTAACAAAAAAAAATTTCTTAAGTTACCAGTGGTTGGAGAATATTATTTCATTTCTGCAAAATCATAAGAGGAAGAAAAAATATATAGACATTATAACAATAGGAACTGAGCAAAAATACGATAAAGACAAATTTGAAAAACTTGTATTCTTTGCTTTTGTCCAAGAAAATATGTTCACTTCCATCAATACAACTTCAGGTAAATTCACTGTTTTATTATGCAAACATTGTGCATTAGTTTGAAAGGTGACTTTTTCTCAATATTCTTCTTTGTTACTCACTCTTGACAGTTTTTAGGGTAACTCTCTCTTTCTTTTGGTTTTATTTTTTGGGTACATTTATTACCCTCCATAAAAGGTATATACCTTAACAATTGTAGGCATTTTTTCCAGGTTCATCTCTAGGAAAATAACTTTATTGCTGACTTAGAAATCCAGTTCCATCATATCTATGGATAAGACTACCTCTGAGTATTACTAAATGATATGGAATAGATGGATAAGCTTCAGATATTTACCAGGAAATCAGAGTATAATTCCTTCTCCAAGAAAGGAAACTTAGCAATTATATTTTTTTAAAAGTTTCTTTAATCCCAGTAGAGTGCCAAAAATAGAAAAATATTTAAAAAAATCAAAAGTCTGAAACATGCTGAATCTACTCCCGTTTAGCCACATATCAAAGGCATTTAGAGACTAAAAGTATTTATTGTCTTCCACATTTAAAAGAAAGGCTTAATTTAAAAGAAAATAGGAAGCTGACCAAGCAATTCAGTTCTTAAAAGGTTTGAAAAGCCTTCCATTTTAGTAGCCTTTTAATTTAAATACATGTCCTACTCTAAAGGAACATCATTCTCAAGAAATTTCCATGAGATGTAAATTGGCACAAGGAATTTGGTAACGTGTTAATGTTTAAATGTATGTACTCACCAATGTCTTTTGTTGAAATATATCCTCAGATGATAATTACAAAAATGCACACATATATCTATATATTTACACATGTATGTGTGTATGTTTGTAGCAATGTTCACTGAAATAGATTTTATAAGAGAAAAAATTGAAAACATCCTAAATATCACTTGTAAGGAATCAATTAAAAATATATATAATCAGGGCTTCCCTGGTGGTGCAGTGGTTGAGGGTCCGCCTGCCAGTGCAGGGGACACGGGTTCGGGTCCTGGTCTGGGAGGATCCCACATGCCGTGGAGCGGCTGGGCCCATGAGCCACAACTACTGAGCCTGCGCGTCTGGAGCTTGTGCTCTGCAACAGGAGAGACCGCGATAGTGAGAGGCCCCCGCACCACCATGAAGAGTGGCCCCTGCTTGCCACAACTAGAGAAAGCCTTCACACAGAAACGAAGACCCAACACAGCCAAAAATAAATAAATTAAAAAAAAAATATATATATATATATATATATTCAGCAGAATACTGTTCAGCAATTAAAATGAAAAAGTATAGTTTTAATCACTGACAAAGAAACAGGTTTTCATGGAGAATAGCGGCTACAGAACAGCACATATAGCATGGAAAATTGTGTGTTGGTATGTGTGTGCATATGTGCACACACTCATTCCCCGTGCACAAAAACAGATGTAAAAGAAAGGAGGTTTACAGATATGCTACCAGTAGTCACCTCTCCCTGGAAAGAAAGTAGGTGATTTTTAATTTATTTAAAAATTGTTATTTATTATCATAAGCATGTATAATTCTACAGTAGAAAAGCACTATAGCATTCTAATTTTTAAATAAAGACTATATCTGGATGCCACACAGGAAATTGGTGGAGTCTGTGTTCCTTGAACATGACTGAATTCCGTATATGTTAATTTATTTGTGAACAGGCCATCCTTTCATAATAATGCTTTTGATAAAGTTAATTTTATTGAATGTGCAACTCTGCTTACCTGAAGTGTCTTTTAGCCACTTTCACACAAATAATATACACTCAGAAAACTTAGGACATCTGGTTGTGTAGAAAATAGTTTATACCTGTTGTAGGACACCTGGTTGGGTAAACATGAAGGAGGAAATAAAGATTTTTGAAATTTCTGCTGAAAGCATGTGTTAAAGCAAGGGGAATTGCGGTGATTTTTTTTTTCTCTATGTACTTTAGAAGTTATCATGAATTGAATTTTGAATATTCATATTATTATATTTGTTTTATTTAAACAAAATATGATTATTTTGAACAATTTTTAACTATCAATTTAATTTTAAATTAACTAACAAACTACATTTTGCTATCTTATTAAGTTATTCAAAACTAGATTTGAGGGGGAGCATATATCCTGAAAGAAGTACTTAGGCTGACAATCTGACGTAGTACACAATGAGTGAGACTATTTAAAAGTAGGACTAAATAGGAGAAGCTAGGATTTGGTTGATACCATATGAGTAAAATTTTTATGAAAGGTTTGTTATATGGATATGAGATCCATCAACATTCCAAAAAGCAGCTTAACTAAAGGCCTTTAGTTTTGTAATACCACTTAGTAGCTTAAAACAACCCTTATTTTCTCACAATTCTGTAAGTCAGGAATTCAGGTAGGGCTCCTCTGGGCAGTTCTTTGGTTTCACATGGAAATTAGCCGAGGCCACTTATGAGGTTACAGTCAGTTGATGGCTGGGGATAAGACATCTCAAGATGGATCCACTACATGTCTGGTGCTTTGAAATGTATGAAAAAGTGAGATCTTTCACTCTCTCTCTCTATTTCTCTTTGTCTCTCTCCATGTGGCTCTTTCTATATGGCTAGCTCAGGTCTTTTTACATGCCTCTGAATCCCACATATAATCTAGTAGATCTGATGGTATATGAAGTATCTGGCAGATAGCGATAGGGTATTCAGCTGTTGGCATACCCCTGTAGGTGATCACAGTTCCCCAATTTAGGATTCTGGAGCAAAGTTATGCTATGCACATACTTATTGTCCTTTGAGAAACAGCTTCTGGTTTTCTACTAAGACATAATAGAAACAACACTTGGCTGTGGGCTACCAAGTTACAGTGTAATCTGAATTTCCCCTTACAGACCCAGTGTTGTCTCTAGTTTGTTGTTTTACAAACTCAGCTTTGTGAGTTTCCCCTTACAAACTCCGCTATTTGAGCAAGCACCCCATCACCAATAGAAGTGTTACATAGAAGGCTGAGCTTTGAGAAGAATCCCCAAAGCACAAAAACAACATGAGCAAGTGGCTCAGATTTTCACAGTCCCTACTTACTACATTGCTTCTTCTCATTAAACTCATACCTATGACTTTATGGAGAAATTCCTATAACCAAATGACAAAAGAAAAGATCAGGCCTGCTTTACAGATGGTTCTGCATGACATGCTGGCACTACCTTAAAGTGGATGACCACAGCCCTATAGCTCTACTCAAGGGTAAGTTTGAAGGAGAGTGGTGAAAGAAGATCCACCAGAGCAGAACTTCAAGTAGTATGTCTGGTTGTTAATTTTGCTTGAAAGGAGAGATGGCAAGAGGTATGGATCTACATTGATTCTTGAGTAATGCCTGAGTTGTCAGAAACTTAGAGGAAACACAACTGGAAAATTAGGTAGCAAGAAGTCTTTGAGGGAAAGATATGAGCATAGATTTCTCTGGTCACAGCGTAGAAAGACATTTATGTCCTACCTGAAGGTTCATCAAAAAGTAACTTTAGCAGAGGAGAGCCTATTTGAATATCAGTCATATATCTTCCCCATCCACCCTAGTTTTGTCCAATAGGGTTATGAACAAAGAACCCATGGTGACAAGGGTGGAGGCTACACATAGGCCCAGGAACGTGAACTTCCACTTATCAAGGCCAATCTGGCTATAACCACTGCCAAGTGTCTACCCAGCCAATAGCAGAGACCAACACTAAGACCCATATGGCAGCATTCCCCACATGGCAGAGATCCTTAAGCTACTTAGCTAGTATCAGGCTGATTACATTTGAACACATCCTTTATAGAAGTGACACAACTTTGTTCTCACTGGACTAGATACTTTCTCTGGATACAGATTTGCCTTCTCTGCCTACAGTGCTTTTGCCAAGATCACCACTGTGGACTTACAGAATGCTTTATTCACCCTCTGGGTATTCCACCCAGCATTTCTTCTTAACAGGGAACTCATTTTATAGCAAATGAAGTGAGGCAATGGGCTCATGTTCATAGAATCTACTGGTCTTGCCATGTTTCCCATTGCCCTGAAGCAGCTAACCTAACAGAATGATGAAAAGGTCACTTGAATAATTAGTTACAGCACCAAACAGATGACAACACCTTGCAGAGTTCGGATTATGTTCTCCAGGATGTGTTCTATACTCTGTATCAGTAACCAAAGTATGAATTTCTCTCATACCTAAGATTCACATGTCTGGAATCAAAGAATAAAAATTGGGAGTAACTCTTTCCACCATTAATCTTAATTATCCATTAATGAATTCTGTACTTTTCATTCTTGCAACTTACAGCTCTGTTTGGTTTACAAGTCTTAGTTCCCAAGAGTGATATATTTCCACCAGGAGATACAATAGCAGTCCCATTAAACTGGAAACTTTAGGCTCTTGATATTAGTGAACCAAGCACAAGAAGGTTATTAGTATACTGAATCTGATGATTAGTTCTGACTGTTAATAGGAAATTGTGTTGCTTCTACATAATGAAGGCAGGGAGAGCTAAGTCCGAACACAGATCATCTTGGGCACCCCTAAGCACTCCAATGTCCTATGATCAAAGTTAATGTAAAATATCAACGACAGGTAGATATACAGGTAGGAATATTAATAACACAGACTTTTCAAAGCTGATGTTTTGAGTCACCTAATAGACAAGGAATCATAACCAGCTGAGGTGCTTGCTAAGGTCAAAGGAAATATGGAGTGGAAAAATGAAGTTTATAAATACCATAAATGAGAACTGTAATAGAAATGAGTATTTCCTCCTTACTTTGATATAAATATTCTTTAATATATACTAACTTCTTCCTTTACATTCCTTTGTTTCTTCCCTCTCTTCTCTATAGCTTGCTGCTATACTTCAATAAAAAAGAAATTCCTTGGTCTGAAGTAATTTGGGGTGAGATACTATGATAGAATAAGACATTTCAACACTCAGTGGATGATGGGATAGCAGCACGATTGTGGGCAGGAAAGGCAAATCCACATCCAGAAGAAGTTTTTATTCAAGTTACATCAAAGTGAGGCCATTTCCATTATGTAACAGAACTAATGAAACAACTTCTATCAGGCAAACTGATCCCTCTGGGACTGGCGCTACACAGAGGGCTCAGTGTTGGCTTTTGATATTGGGCTAGTTAGTCTGAACAGGGACAGTAACCACATCAGTAGTAGAAAGTCTATGTTTTCAACCCTACATACAACCTGAATTCCTGCCACCATGGCCACTTTGTACAAGAGCACATTGAACATGGGTCCAGGGAGGAGGAGACACTGCTTCAAAAATTAGGATTATGGAATTTAGCCACTTCGAGAAACACTGACAGAATTAAGAGAGAGAGAAAGAGAGAGAGGGAAGGAGGGAGGGAGGGAGGGAGGGGGAGAGGAAAACAGAAAGAGGAAGAACAATGGCTTCTCCCTTTTTTCTGTCTTTTGATCTCCCACTTTTCTGTCTCTTAATAATAGAACCAAAGAATGATAGGAAATATAATTTGTAAAATCTCAGCCCCAGCATCATATAGCAATATTGAAGGACAGGTAAAAGGTGAAAGGATAGTAGGAAAATAATTGGCATATTAACCCCATCACATCCTACTGTGAAACCCTCAACAGCAATATAGAAATACAAAGAAACTGAGATATGGCATAGGAGTCAAGGGACATTACCACTGCAACTGGCAATTGTTTAGGATCTTATAATAATATCATTGAAAATAACCGGGTATTTTTACGTGGTCTTTATTTTCATTATCAACATTTTTTTACCCACTCAATTGTGTCTTTTTTAGTCCTTTAAAATTAATGTTCAAAGATTTCATTAAAAATTTGATGAAGAATACAATAAATTGTCACCAAAGGGCCATCAGTCTGAGGTGATATGAACATATAGAGAATTCTCCTAAGAGAAGAAAGGAAAACACAGTTGCCAGTTAGACTCCACTTTAACTAATCTGAGATTACAGAGAATTTCCAGGATGTATAGAGGGTGTATTTCAGCCCTTAAAAAATATGTTCCTTTTTCTACTTTTCTGTCCACCTAAATAATACTGGATCTGTATTCCTCTGAGACATAGCTTGATTCAAGCTTTAATTGTTTTACATATATGTTACAGCTGTGGTTCTGGTGGATGTAAACAGAACAGCATTCCACTGACAACCAAATAATTCTTGTGAATGAATACTGATTATATGTGCACAGTAGTTTATCTAATACAATGGGTCATTTTGCCCTATTAAGTATAGTACATGAAATTCCAGCTTATCAGGAATGATAGCAATGTCTTATGTTTGGAGCCAATTGTAACAAATTTCCAGACATTCTTGATTCTTCAGCTGACTGTCACTGACTCTCTGTGAGCCTGGGCAAGTCATTTAAACTTTAAAAGTTTGATTTTCCATCTGTAAAATGGGATAATTATATTGACTTTAGGATGTTCAGATGAAAGGAATGATGTAAGTGCAAAATAATCTACTCATCATTAGGAAGGCAAGATTATCTACTTATGAAAGTGAGTAGTACTAGAAAACTATGGTCAAAGGAAAAAGACATTTAACAAGATTTTTATACACAAAGCTAATTTGACTAACATTCATTAAGACAGGTATGTATTTTATTCCACATATTATCTCTTCTGCAAGACAGAAGATACTATCTTTGCAATTCTTTAATGATAGTAGTATCTCAAAAAAGCAATTCACTACGATTTATAGTTCTCATGAGAATTTTAAAAACATTACTCAATAATTTTCTTTAAATGCTTAAAATGCTCTCTACAGAACAAATATAAATTAATTTATTTTGTCGTTTTGAGATTAACTGTAAATAAAAATGCACATATAGTTCTTTTAGGTTGTAATCCAAGTTAGTTTCTGAATTTATCAAATCAAAACATAGTAGATACTCCTGGGGCTTCCCTGGTGGCGCAGTGGTTGAGAGTCCGCCTACCGATGCAGGGGACACGGGTTCGTGCCCCGGTCCGGGAAGATCCCACATGCCGCGGAGCAGCTGGGCCCGTGAGCCATGGCTGCTGAGCCTGCACGTCCAGAGCCTGTGCTCTGCAACGGGAGAGTCCACAACAGTGAGAGGCCTGCGTACCGCAAAAAAAAAAAGTAAAAAAACATAGTAGATACTCCATACAAGATTTAGACTCTTGTCTTGCATTTGGTAAACAGTACCAATGAGATTATAATCTCAAAAAAAGCAAACTGTAGCTGATTTTGATACTACTTTAAGACATTCTTTGAAAGTAAGTTCCAAAAGTTTTCTTTTTTCAAGCTGTACCCCAAAATTGGACACTGACTTTAGGATTGATTAGAACAAATTATGAAAGTGGTAATTTAAATACATAAAATCATTAAAGTTCTTTCCACTATTTTTTTCTGAGAAACATATATTTTTTTAAGTCTGTGTATTGATCAATAATGTGTGCCTACTAACCAAAAATAAAAGATACTAACGATGGTGGGGGGGAGAGAGAGAGAGAGGAAATGAGGAAGAAGTTGTCTTCAGGGAAATCTTAAGTTTTGTAGGAGGTTCTAAACCTCCAGTGCAGCTGATTCAATTGTCTCATATCCAAGGACTGAAACATCCTCCAGAAGTCCTAACTTTTAAATAAAATGTTTATGTATGAACACTACATTTTCATAGTCATCAATTCCTTTTCTACAGACTAACCACAATAAGTTTTGCATGTAATTAATAGTGACATAATTTTTAAACAGTTCCAACCTTAGAGCCACAAAGAGGTAATAACTTAGGAAAACTAGGTGTGAAAGGGAAGCATCTGACAGGTGGTTTTCTGGGGCAGCTCTTTGGTTTCTTGCTCCAGTGAAGGGAAGTGTATGATTAATGAAATCTTAGTTTTTTTAAAACAAAGTGATTAGCTAGATAATCACCTTAAGCTTTTACCCAAAGGGGTAAACTTATCAGTAGGTTCCCATAAATGCCAGAGAAAAACTCCATTCTCAGATGTATGCGGGTACAATTTTAAAATGTTATGGATTAATGCAAACAATAAATTAAGCAAAATTAAAACTGAAATAGCTCCTTTCATAGCTTTCCTGGATATCTTCTGAATATCTGGCTATTACTATGCCTCCTATAGATCACATCCATGTGGCATGCCGGGCTTCACTGGCTGTCATGAAAGAACTTGATATATGACCTTTTCCCTGTGGCTAGGGAGAAAGGTGGGGAATATTTAAAACCACAAAGTTCAAGAGATATAGCTAACTTCAGAATGAACTGAGTGAACAATGACCTATGACTTCAGTTCTGTGAAAGGAGTCAAAAGTAGGGATTTAAGGGCAGAGAAAATTCTTGCTAAGTTATGAGGCAGCCCAGCATGACTGAATTTTAAAAAGATCCAAAGAGTTGGCTGGAGATACATGAGCAAAGTCTAACTTCCTGGGAAGAAGAATGGCAAGGGTCTAGCAAGTTGTCTGGGGAGGTTTCCCAGGGGACCAGAATGAAAATCAGAAAAAGAGCAGACCATGGACATATGGGGTGAAAACTAAAGTTTGATGATCATGTTGGTGCTAAATATGCATTTTCTTATTCAGTTTTCACAATCTATGGGCAATAGCCATTAGCATATTCATAAAAATAGATATTAGTAGGCATACAGCTAGAAAGAAGAAGAAACTGCATTAAAACCTGAATCTTTTTGACTTCGCAGCCCATGAACTTTACAAATAACTTTCATTTTGTAGATAAGAAAACTGAAATTAAGTCATCTGCTTAAGATCACATATGTTTAGAAACAGCAATAAAGACAATCATCATGGATACCAGTGGAAGGTAGCAGACTAATTCCAGAATACACATGCTGTTGGGATTAAAGGACCTAATAAAATACAATACTTTACTCTCAGCCATGCAAGGATTGGTTAGGGAAGTGAATTCAGGCAAAAATGAATTTATTTGCTTCAGATAGGAAGCAAATAAAGACTGTCAGTTCTATCTGCCCCTTAGAAAGACATTTAAATTTTTTTCCTAATCAAGAAAAAAAAAATAAGGCTAAGATTTATTGGACCTTCTCTATACTAGGAGTCAAATAATTAGCAATTCAAGATACACAGAAAGCCAGGAAATTCTTGGCAGGAGCTACCTTTGAGAGCAGTCAATACTCCAGGTAGGAGTCTGGAGCCACAGTCAATGGGGAGGTTTTACTCAGCCATATAGATATCACAGACAAATGAACAGAGAGGAATGG
Source organism: Phocoena phocoena (assembly GCF_963924675.1). Taxonomy (NCBI): domain Eukaryota; kingdom Metazoa; phylum Chordata; class Mammalia; order Artiodactyla; family Phocoenidae; genus Phocoena; species Phocoena phocoena. The sequence continues at coordinate 72,282,536 of NC_089219.1, read as the reverse complement.
AAGCTAGAAAACAGAGCTAAAGATTAGAAGTCAGAAAGATAGTCAATCCATGAGTGAAATCAGAATTATTGATCCAAAATGAGACTACTGAATATATAAAAGTGAGCAAGAGAGTACTTTTTGGACACATAAAATGGCATTGTTTTCTAGACAGCCTATAAACTATACAATCACTAGGGGCGAAATACATTGAGCTTACTAGACCTTACAAGGAGTTCATACAAATTAACAAATATATCCTGGTTGCCTGTGTTCTAGCTGCTATACATACTACAATGAACAAGACAAAGATTCTGACTTCAGAAGGTTTATGTTCTTGTATAGGAGACAAATAACAGAAAAATAAACACATAAAATAATGTTCAGTGATTGTCAGTGCTAAGAAGAAAACTTGAAAATGATTGATGGGAAGCTTAGGGCCTTCGAGAAAGTGAGAATTTCAAAGAGAATTTCTCTGAGGTAGGGACATTTGAGCATAGACAGGAATGAAATTAAGAAACTAGACCTGTGAATTTCAAGGGAAAGAAAACAAAAGGTGAAAACCCATAAAAAATAAACAAACTTCATGTCTGAGCAAAAATAAGAGGACCACTGTGGCCAGAACAGAGTGAGCACGGCAAGGAGTCATAGGTGAGGTCAAAGAGAGAGGATTCAGAACATGTAAGCCTGTGTAGGTAAGGAGTTTTCTTGAAGTTTGAGCAAATCAGTGACATCCTCAATTGACATCTTCAAAAGGTGAATAGTCACAACAGAAAGATTAAATAGCCGAGGAGCCTACATACAAGAGGATGGTGGCTTGGATAAGAATGGTAATACTGGAGATGGTGGTTTCTGAATACAGTGTGTATGTTGAAGGTAAGTTGAAGAGATCTTACATATCAGTACCTGGAAATAAGGGAAAGACAGGAGTCAAAAATTATTTTCTAGGTATTTTGGCCTAAACAACTTAATAAGTAGAAGTACCACTTATTAAATGGTGAAGGCTGGGAAAGGAGCAGGTGTTAGATGGTGGTAGAGAGGGGCAATGAGTGGTGAATAAGGCACATTTGACCAAAAGCTCAGTATTAGAAGTGTTCAGTTTGAGATGACCACTAGACATCTAAGAAGAGATGTTGAGTTGCTGCTTTAGATATGTTTTGAAGTTCAGAAGAAAGATTCAAGCAAAAATTATACACTAAGATTCAGCAGTGTACACATGGCATGTGAAGTCACAGGACTGGAAAAACAAAAAAAACAGGGAACTATTTAGAAAGTAAGCACTATCACTAGAAAAACTGAGACCTGAAAAGTTTGACTAGATACCTCATCACGGTCACCTAACTAGGAAGAAAGGGTGCAAAGACTGGAACCAAGATGTATCCGAGTCCACGTTCTTATTCTGTACTTTCCAAAATCATTTACTATATTAGTGCTGATTTAATAATCTTCATAGCAGCCTTGGGAAACAAGTAACTTATAACTGTTTATATGTGATAAAACTTTTCAAAATTACATACAACTAATAAATTATAAAACATTTGTATCCTATGAAAAGTTGAAGGAATTAATTTTTTTTTTTTTTTTTTTTTTTTGCGGTACGCGGGCCTCTCACTGTTGTGGCCTCTCCCATTACGGAGCACAGGCTCCGGACGCGCAGGCTAAGTGGCCATGGCTCACGGGCCCAGCCACTCAGCGGCATGAGGCATCTTCCCGGACCGGGTCACAAACCCGTGTCCCCTGCATCGGCAGGCGGACTCTCAACCACTGTGCCACCAGGGAAGCCCGAAGGAATTAATATTTAAGATCACAGGCTCAGAATATGAACTAGATGTATCGAGTTCTGGCTCCATTGCTTGCTATTTGACCTTGGGCAAGTTAATAAAACTTTCTGTGCCTCAGTTTCTTTATCTGTAGAACAGAGAGAATAATCGTACCTCCTTGTAGGGCTGTTGTTATGATTAAGTATGGTAACATTTGTAAAACACTTTGAAGAGTACCTGACACACAGCAAGAGTTATAATGGTGCAGCTAGGGTTATCATCTAGGTTAGAGGCAGCAGAGTAGTTTGGTTAAGAGTGAGGGCCCTACTACCAGATTTCCTGGCAATGCATTCAGGCTGCCAGATTTATTGACTGTGAGCCTTGTGCAAGTTAATCTACCTGGGTCTCCGTTTCCTCATTTATATATTGGGAATAAGAAAATTATATACCTTATAGGATGACTGTGATGAACCAATACACAAATAAACCTATAGTATTTAGAAAAATGCATGGCACATATTAAGTTCTCAATGAATGTTAAGTATTGATATCTACTCCAGATCCATTCCAACGTCCAATATATCCCAACTTCCCTCTGGGCATCAAACAATAGCTATTATGAAAAACATAATTAGCAAGCTTACAAGAGCTCAAATTTCACAAAGCCCGCACTTTGGGTACTTTTATGAATGAAATCTATAAATATTTAGAGGCTTGCCTGACACTAATTGCCATCAAAGCTTTCATTGCAAAGCAATAAACACCAGGAATTTTCATGAGATACTGTGAATAAGACAGTTGCTTTTGTTCATAAATCAGGTAGTAACCTCAATCATTAATAAACAAATCAGAGCCACAGCAGCAAGAGAATATAAAGAGTAATTGGTAAGGAATCCAATAAATTTATTCAATACAAATAATCAAAACAAAGAATTTATTCTTAATTCTGCCATGCTAATGGCTTCTGTTAAAATGAAAATGATTAAGTCAAATTTGGCTTTAATTTGTTGTGGCTAGATGCAGTTTTCCCCAAGGTGATAAATTACTGTGAGAGCAAGTCAAATAATGTGAAATTTACTATGAGCCTGCTGTTGCATGAAAATGGAATGAAACAAGAAACAATTCAAGAGTTATTTAGCATATAGTTCACTGAAATCAAGAAGGGAAAAGTATTATTAAAACCTCATATACCTTTATTACTGTTGCTCTGTTGTTGAAGAATTACTTTTACATCAAGACTGGTAATTTTCTATGCCATGCTCTTGGGGCACACCATATCTGTGATCTGGACAATCTTTCAACTCCAAATATTTCATAGGATTACAGAATGCTTCTGTTGTGAGACATGCCAGAAATAGCTTGTCCCAACTTTCTCAGTATATAAACTAGGAAAATGAGGCCCAGAAAGGTTTAATGACCTCCTCAAGTTCCACTTGGGACAGAGCCAGAAGTTGCCTTGGGTTCTGTTTAGTCCAAATAGGAAAGAAAGATGGAAAGGAGGTGGAGGTGGAGAGGGTAAGTAGAGAGGAGCTGGTCTTTCAGCCTGCAATTTATTTAATATTCATTTAAAAAAAAAAATACAATTTTCTAAAGCTCTCCTTTCTCCAATTAAGCAGGTGTTAACGTACTCTTCAGCTACCTAACAACTCTGTCCCAACATTTATTTCTTTACTGTTTTAAAAGTTGTACTAGAATAGAGGAGTTTGGATTTGTGAACTTTAAATATTTTTTGAAGAAATTATTTCAATGAGTTTGTCTATTTTTGCCCTTTCAAGCTTTCAGAAAAATTAGTGGGCAACATCTGAATCTCTCCATCAGGAACAACAAAAAAAAAGTGGGAGTATAATTGAAAATTGTAGAAAAAGAAAGTTGAAGCGCCTGCAAACGTAACAGAAGGAAAGGCCACAGTGGGTGATGAAGGGTCACAGCAGAAAGAAGGAGAAAGATAATCAGAATGACTCAGAAATTTTCACTTGGTATTGAAACAGAAAGTGGTAAATTTCATGTCATGAGGAAGCTGTCCTACTAGATAATGGCAAAGGGTAATTAAGGAGTCATTCTACAAAGGAAACTATTTTTTGTAAGTGGAAATCAATGGGTGCATTCCCCCCACCAGCACCATCTGCCACTGAGTCTGTAGTTTTGCATTTCACCTGAAGCAGCTGATTAAATCACTGACACTTGGAGCAGAACAGGGACTTTTCTTTTTAATTTAATTTAATTTATTTTATACAGCAGGTTCTTATTAGTTCTCTACTTTATACATATTAGTGTATATATGTCAATCCCAATCTCCCAGTTCATTCCACCACCAAGAACAGGGACTTGTAATCTTTACAGTGTGCTGCGCTAATCAGGCCAGCAACTGTGCAAGGGATGGCGAGACCTGAACTTCTGTGATGACAGCACTAAGTGGAGTAGAAAGAGATGTATTAGATATCTTAAGCTACTCTGGTGCTGAGCACTGGTTATGTCAGCCTAAGAGAAAAGACGATATGAGAAGACTTGCCTCAGGTCAGGACTTTAATCATCAGAAGAAAAGATGATTTGCTCATACTCACTAAGCTAACCCCTGCCGAGAGCCCTTTTTTCCCAGCTCCTACTCAAAATATGAACTAGAAAGAATGAGGGAAGGGCTAAAAGAGGAAATAAAGAAGGTAGATTGACATCTTAGTGTCCTGTACAGTTTAAGTTTTGCTCAAACGTATGCACTAGTGATACAGGCAGAGTCAATAATAGAGCATGGGTCCTGTCTCTTAGTCAGGGGCCCTTTCAATTATGGCAGAAGCTCTAAACCTTGCACTGGACATCTAAGCTTAGGCCATAAGTGGGTCTTTCTTGAAGTCATCCAGCAAATCCATATTAGGTTAAATTCATAATTAAGAAATCTCCAGACACCAGTTTGTAGAAATTGTGTATTCTTGTCAGTGAATAGGCTTATCAACAGCATGTGCACAGTCTTCTTCATCCAGAATAATTTAGCTCCCCAGATAGTCTCAATTCTTCAAGCCTGCCCAAAACTCACTGTCCTTCACATTCATTCTGACAAGTAACATACATTTTTATTACTCAGTGTCGGGCAACATGAATATATCCTTCCTTCCCTCCCCCCCCTTTCTTCCTCTCTCTCTCCTTTCCTTCTTTCTTTCTTTCTTTCTTTCTTTCTTCTTTCTTTCTTTCTTTCTTTCTTTCTTTCTTTCTTTCTTTCTTTCTTTCTTTCTTTCTTTCTTTCTTTCTTTCTTTCTACTTTTGTTTACAGGAAACTATAATAAACACTTTCTTAGTCCGTTCAGGCTGCTATAACAAATTACCCTAGACTGGGTGACTTATAAACAACAGATATTTATTTCTCACAGTTCTGGAGGCTGGGAAGTGCAAGATCAAGGTGCTGGCAGATGTGGTTTCCAGTAAGTACCTACTTCCTTTTGCTAGAGGGCTGTGTGGCTATATTCTCACTGTGTTATCACATTGCAGAAAGGGCATTAATTCCATTCATGAGGGCTCATGACCTAGTCACCTTCCAAAGGCTCTACCACATTGGGGATTAGGCTTCAGTATACGTATTTGGTGGGACACGAACATTCAGTCCAGTCCATTCCCTTTTCCTTGGTTTTGGGTTCAAAAGGCACCAAGCCAATGTTTCTATATGCCAAGAACCAGTATTCAAATTAATTGATGGTATTCTATTTATATTTTGTTTCTATGAACAAATCTTCAGATGGCTTAGTCTAGATTCTACCAGCTGTTTTATAAATGTGTTGTCAAATTAATTTGGCATGTATTATAGAAAAGGTTTCTGACAAGTTTTATATTTTATACAAAGCAAGCCAAAACCTTCCTTGAATTTTAAATTTCTGGATGACCCATAACAAGTCAGTTCAAAATGTAAGATTTGCAATGAGTTTATAATATTCTGCCTCCACATTGTAACAAGATAAAGAAGCAGCACATGTTTGGGACATCCCTGACCTTGTCCCATGGGATCCATTTTTCTCATAAGCTATTCCTTACAGTGTCAGAATCAGTGTCATGGCTACAAAAAATAAAGTAGCAATTTTGCTTGCAAGGTTTAGCAGCAGATAGTTCAGTTGCCTCAATTTCTGACAAATTAGAGGAAATAATAACATCTCAAGTTGTTGAACTGTGACTTTGAATCAGAATAGAGCTACCATTAAAATCCAGATCGAGACTTTCAGTAGCACTTTTAATGGATAATATAACTGAAGAAGCAGATTCAGGGCAAATCCTTTTTATGCATTTTCCAGGAGGCTGGAACCTAGTTAACAGTGTTAAATAGAATTGAGGAAGTGGGACATGGAAGGTAGATGAGGTGCTGAAGATGCAAAATATTGTAAGTATGATCTTTCTAGATTGCAAATCTGAAACATGCCATACCTTTCTACCCCCGCTTAAAGCCTTTAGTGACTCCTGCCATCCTCTAGATAAATATGAAGCTCCTTAGCCAACAATGTGATCCCTGTTACTTCTCATCCCATAATCATTTCATTGTCTCCCCTCTTATCTGGAGCTAGCCAGCTCTCGGCCACACTGTGCTCTTTTACCCTGTGCCTTTTCACATTGTCACAGATACAGCTGCTTGGTTTGCTCACCTCTGTTGCATCTTCACTTTAATGTACCTTCCTTAATGAGCCAGCTAAAATCACATTTCAGCCAGTATTCTACATGTGTCACAGGTTCTATCAATCAGATGCACTAGTAAATGAAGAGAAGAAAACTAGAGGAAAATAATTTATTCAAATGGACAACATAGTATCAACTATTACCTTAAAAGTTGACTGGTCAATTCCTATCTTTCTTTAAAGAGGACTTAAACATCTAAAAGAAACATTCCCTTTAAAAAACCCTATAATCATAAACATAGTTCCACAGGAAAATATCATATGCTTCAATTAAAGTAAATGTTAGAACAGCTGTGTGTCATCATTCGTTTATTCTTTCAAATAGGTATTTGTTTGTTCCCTTCTGTGTACTCAGTAAAAGAACTGTAATCAATGTATTTGTATCAGTGACCCAATATCTACCAGGGATGATAGGATGTTATGCTACAGTATCAAACAGTACCTGACTCAGTGACTTAGAAAAACAGAGATTTATTTCACATTTATGCTAAAATTCCACCATGACTGGGAGCTCTGCTCTATATCTCTTTACTCTGGGATCCAGGCTGACAAAACAGAGACGATCTTGAACATTCCTATTCACTGAATCAGAGGGCAAAAATATATTCATAAAGGTCTCCACTATACAAATGATATATAACTCTGTCATTCACAGCTGATTGGCCAGGATTAGTCACATGGCCCAATGCAACCACGAGGGAGCCAGGATGGCCTCAGAAGGAAAGAATTTGAAATATTTAACAAATATCACCAATGTCCACTATGATCTGCCCTTCTGGGTGACCAAATATTTGGTTTATCCTCCTTTCTGAATGAAAAATATGCTCCTCTTTACCTAAGGGAGAAAATTCCAAAGGTGCATACAGTCATAGCATCAAGCTCTGGGCTCTATGTGGCAGTTTCTACACTGAGGTTATGTGCAATAGTGTGTGCATATCCAGGTGGGTCTTTATCTGGAAAGCTATAAACAAGCAAAAAATAAAAGACAAGTTATCTGCTTCTTACACAATCAATATGAAACGGTGGAACAGGAATAAGATAACTGAAGTAAACCCTCCCATTCAGAAAAGGAGAGAGTGAGAAAAACACACAGTAGACAGTGATCCACAGCCCCCTACCCTGGAGTAGAGGCATGTTTCTTGATTAGGCTTCAATTCTATTCACTGGGAAAAGTTCCCTAGTCCATTGTTCTCTGTGGCCCTTAGATCTGGTCTTTGTTCATTATACTCTCTGGCCATTTTAAAGTGGGCATTGATGAACAGGACACCCCTGTGGGCTGAGCAGCTTCTTCAGTCTACTTCCTGACCTGTTAACCCAGGTTCTGGTTTCTTCTTAATCAATGTCTTTTCCTTTTTGTTCAACAGCTCCATGTGCCAACAATTGCACAAAAAATTCTCTTCAAGATATTTCTCTCATTCTCTCTTGACTTAGTTGCACACATCTGGAGGCTATATGGCTTCAATTATAGAACCGTACACTTATTCTCCTTTCCCTGATCCATTTTTCTTCTGAAAAAATTTACTGGGCACTCCTTAATCCATTTAGAAGTTTTAACAGTAAGTATGACAACAATGCTCTTGATTTTATCCTTGTTTTAGGCTGAATTTTAAGAAGTCTTTGTAACTTAAAACAAATCTCAGTTTTAGCTTTTACTGTTAGGGGTTTAGATAGAGTTGCCTGTTAATTTCTGGACTCTATATGTACTCTTTCATTACTACTTGCAAACTGACCGATTATTTTTTAAGCTTGTCTCTTTCTTATATTGCCTTGTCACATGCCACAAAAAGCAGTCAATGTATCCTACTAACATTCTAATACCCTTTTTTTCCTCTTTAAGCTGCTAACTCATTAGGTATACTGTCCTCCTTCCTTGTTATCCCAAGCAAGTCTTAGCAAAGTTCCATCACCACCCAACTGGATTGCCTTTCTTCTAGCCCCAGTATCAGTTTCCTTGAAAGCTGAACATTATCTCCCCTCATCAAGCTAATCCCACATATTTTAACATTTTTTATTTATTTCGGTAGCATTGTATACCTCATACCAATTTCTGAAGCATTTCAAGTTGTGCTAGCTGTGAGTAGCAAACTACCACCAAAATCTCAATCACCAATAACATAAAGATCTTTATGTTCTTTATAGAGGGGAAATCTAGCACTCCCTCTTTACGTTTTGCCACTACCTTTGTGCATAAAACTCACATGGTTTTTCCCTTAGGTTGCTCCCAAAGTCTCCCTTTCTCTAGTCTTGAATTCATACACCACAAACTGCCATGAGAATCGCCTCAATGTGATGCAAATCTGACTATGATTCTTGAATTTACATTTCTCAATTCTTCCTAAGCATACTGAGAATAAAAATCCTTTTTTTTTTTTTTTAAGTACATAAATTCTTTCATGATGTAACCACTGACTACCTTTCTAGCTCATCTTTGGCCATTCATCAACATACACATAGGCTCCAGTCATACAAAAATACTCTGGTCATTCTTGCTTCCACCATGAAGGCTTTTCCCATTTTGCTTCTCTTTTGTTAACTCTTACACGTGTTTTAAGATTCAACTCAAACACAGAGAAATTCTTTCAAGACCCTCTCTTTAAGTTGGGTTACTTAAATTTCTTCCTTCCATAGTATCTTGTGAATAACTTTATCAAATTGCTTATTGCATTATGTTTTATTGTTTATTTTTGTTCCCTAAAGTGGACTATTAGCTATTTGAAGTCAATGACTTTCTAATTTGTTTCAATTCTTAGAACAGTGACAGACCTGTGATTGGTGTTCATTATTCATTAATTAATTCAATCTATGTTTATAGAGTACCTGCTCTGTCACAGGGCACTGTGCTAGACTCAGAAAAGATAGAATAATTTGAATAACTTTTTACTTCCTTAGCTCAAGATACTTTGCTACTGAGTAGAGTTGATGTCATTTCCTGAGTGTGCCATGAAATTCTAATCCCCAAAGGCACAGATGAAAACATTTGATTATGAGAAAGAAATCTGATTTAGGCAAGTGGACTGTTGCCTCGTAATTTTATGTGGTCAAAATCCTGACCCTGATCTCTAAACATATCAAAGCTAGCCTGGTTCCATTATACAGGGTTTTGTAATATGTTTTACTAAATCCAATGTAAGTCACAGGACAGAGTTTCGATCCTTTTCTTATTTCTTCCTTCCTAGTACTATTTTATTAATTAAAAATTAATAAATTAAAAGGTATTTATTTATTTATTTAAGAGGTTGCAAGACCTTATTCATAATGATTATACAGAATTACGTTTTGAACACCTAGAGTTTTAAGTCTAGTTATCCTTACTTTAATACATAGATATTTTCATTTCTTGTGGGTTACTCCAATACCTATTATTTTTCAGCTTTCTTCATACTGCAAAATTTACTTAGAGCATGATTTCATGCTACCTTCAGGGATGTGCCTTTGTGTTCATATTTTTTTTTAATTATTTATTCCTTTTTGTAATAACTTCTCATAGCCTGGAGAAGATTTTCCTTGCCATATGCTCACCAAATCAATTCAAATTCCAAGTTTCCTTTCTACAAAATTTGTTGTTTTTACTTTGGAACTATTAAATACTCTAAAAAGAAAGAAGGGTAATTCCAAATAAATGAGAAAGAAGTTTAAGTCAGAAAGAGAAAAACAAATACCGTATGCTAACACATATATATGGAATCTAAAAAAAAAAAAAAAATGTTTCTGAAGAACCTAGGGGCAGGACAGGAATAAAGACGCAAACGTAGAGAATAGACTTGAGGACATGGGGAGGGGGACGGGTAAGCTGGGACAAAGTGAGAGAGTGGCATGGACTTATATATGCCACCAAATGTAAAATAGATAGCCAGTGGGAAGCAGCCGCATAGCACAAGGAGATCAGCTCTGTGCTTTGTGACCACCTAGAGGGGTGGGATAGGAGATATAGATAGGGTGGGAGGGAGAAGCAAGAGGGAGGGGATATGGGGATGTATGTATACATATAGCTGATTCACTTTGTTATGTAGTAGAAACTAACACACCATTGTAAAGCAATTATACTTCAATAAAGATGTAAAAAAAAAAAAAGAGAGAAAGTAGTTTTAAATTTTGTGTGTTTGTTAATGGTAATGGTACAAATGGTAGAAAGAAATGTGTATAGTCAACATGTCCCTAACCCATACCCCAACTTGGTGGGGTCAGACCTTACTTCTGAGGTCTTTTTGACAGAACACGAAATATGTGGAGGCTCTATGCCATGATGAGGAAAGAACAAAATTTGGAGTCAGGCACACCTGAGAATAAATTGAGATTCTGGCATATGCCTAACCCCTTGCAAACCACTAACCGCTCAGCCTGAGTTCCTTGTCTCCTGAATAGTAGTAATACTCCTCGAATTTGCAGGATCACTGCAAGGCTTAGAGATGAAATAGGTGACACACAGAAGACACTGAAAAGGTATATTATTTTGTCAATTGTCTTTTGAGAAATAAAGGAAATTATTTTCTGTAAACTTTTATAATTATACTCTATCAGTCATTTTAGGGACTTTACTTTTTCTTTCATAGATTATTATTTCTTTAAAAAAACAGAAAGAAGAGAAATATAATTATGTTATATTTCATCCAGCCACATTTATGGATAATATTACTATAAGAAAAATTCCAATGTGAATATTGAGATTACTTATTTAAATAACAAATAAAGGGAAATGTTATAATATGCCAAACATTTAGGGAAAGTGAGCTGAACAATTAGAGTGCCCATATGATCTAGCAACACGGAATGCAAAGGATAGGGCCCTCCTTCTATACAATGTACCTTAAACTTAAGTCTCAGATAATCAGAGCATTTTGGAAAATATGAATCATGGAATAACGTATGGTAGTAACTTGACAGCTTAGCCTAGTAGAGCAGGTAAACAGTGATGGCAGTTGATCACTGCGTACTGAGTCTTGGTATACAAATAAGACACAATAAAACTGACATACTTGCACACACTGCTCTTAATTTCTGACAAAGGAGAGAGATTTTTAATGAACAATCAAAATTCCAATAGAGTGAACTCTTGATTAACTGAAAATGCAGAGTAAAAAATTTGTATATAATATTTTAAAAATAAAGTGAACATTAAAACTTGCTATATTGGCTTTGAAAAGCAGACACACTCTAAGATAACATTACACATCCTCAGATTCTTACATACTCAGCTCTCAGATTTGAAACATGAAGCAATCATATTACTAGCTGCTCAGATTCTATATGTATGTGAGAAAAATAGTCTAAAATTATCATTTACAGAATCAGATTTCCAACTGTATCATTCTTCTCTCTTTGGTTTTTAGTCTACCAATTCATGGATTCATGAATGTTTAATTTATATTTCCTCTGTGAAATGAATTACTGATTTCAAGGTTCATTGTCACCAATTACCAATAACTGAGGCCCTTAGAGCCCCAAAAGCTTTAAAAACACTGGTCAGAAGACAAGAGTATGGTCTTCACCCTGCCTCAACAAAGTTATTTAACCTCTTTGGACTTCACTTTTATTAGTGAAATGAAAATGTTAAGGTCTTTCAAGTAGTTCAAAGGTTTTTGATTCCATAACTTTTAAGTATTATAAGAGATAATAATGAAAGATATTAATAATTATGTCTAACACAATCATTGCTCACCATGTCCAAAACCTTGTTCAGTGCACTTCACCTTACTAAGTCATTTAATCTTCACAGCAGGTCTCTGTGGTATGTACCATTAGTCCTGTTTTATAGATGTGGAAATCGAAGCACTTGCAGGTTCAGTAACTTGTTCAAGTCATTCAACTAGTAAGAGGTAGAGTTAGGATTTGAATCCACATATCTCTCTACAAAGGCCATTTCTAAATGTAATTACACTGTCCAAGGAACAGGATGAAAGTCATACAATGAATGGCCTTGCATGTCTGAGAAAAGAATTTCCATGTAATTTGTGAAGAAATAAGGAGCTACTGAAGGATGTTGAATAGCAGAATATGTTTTGATCCAATCTGCATCTGAGGGAACAGTCTTCAAAGAATATGCCAAATGGAAAAATGTAGAAAACAAGGGGCAGAAAAAGCAGTTAGGAAAGTAGCACAGAGACCCAGAGGAGTAAAAGCTAGGTAGTCCACCCAAAATAGAGAACATAGAAATGAAAATAAGGAGTTAAACTTGCCAGACATTGAAGACATAGCATATGCATGTAGTCTACATCATATTCCACGTTTTCTAGCCTAGGTAGTGGGAAAATGGTAGTATCATTAAGACAGACACGGACATTTTTTAGAAAAATAAGATTTGGAGAAGAAGGTGTTGAGGCAGGTTTAGTAAGAAGTTGGGAGCCAGTTGAGAGAGACATATTAGCAAAGGCAGTGGAAGGAATTGGAGGATTAGAATGTAGCTAATGCAGGAGTAAGTCAGAGTGACAGTGCTGATGTGACCCTGTCCTGCCTCCAACAGTCTGTGGCCTCATGTAGTCAGGCTGGGTTAACCACAGGATCACAGCTTCAATAAGATGGTCAGTGGCAGAACTGAGGGAAACGTGAACACAATAAAGTGTCCACTTTTGTTCTGCCCTCACCATATTTTATTCCTCTGGTCTGAAAAGAGCATGTCAGACACCTAACAAAACAATATATCAGAAGGACCTCAGTTTACTTTCCTTACATACAAAAACAAGCTCTACAGCCACTGACTTCTCCAAAGGTCGGTTATAAGTAATCCACAAATCTACTTACAGTCGCCAAGTGGGCAGAATTAAGGTACTTGGTTAGCCTTCTCTATGAGTTTCCTAACCTTTAGAACATTAGAAGTATAAAATTGCAGCATTCCAGTAATAGAAATGTTAATTTAACATTCCCACATGGAAGAGAATCCTGAATGTGTCATGCTCTTTCAAGACGCCAGTCAAAATAACTTTTCAATTTCTGCATAACTTAAATTTCTTGTACTGAAAAACCAAAAGTTCCATGTAAAAGAAAAACAGAACAGGATTCTGATCTGCCCTTTTGTTTAAGTAAAAAAATCCATCAAAAACTTCTACCTTTCTTCTTACAAAGTTTGTTTGTAGTTTCACACTTTTGTTTGAGTGACACAGTCCCCTGGAAAGGTCCCTTTTTTTTTTTTTTTGCTGTATGTGGGCCTCTCACTGTTGTGGGCTCTCCCATTGCGGAGCACAGGCTCCGGACGCGCAGGCTCAGCGGCCATGGCTCACGGGCCCAGCCACTCCGCGGCATGTGGGATCTTCCCGGACCGAGGCACGAACCCGTGTCCCCTGCATCGGCAGGCAGACTCTCAACCACTGCACCACCAGGGAAGCCCAAAAGGTCACTTTTTTATTTTCCTCAGTTTAGGGGAATAGTGGGAAAACCAAACCTGTGAACAAGAACTAACCCACTCAGTCTAGGGTCCTTTTAATCATTCAACTAATATTTATCACATATTGAACATCTACTAAGTGTACTCTACTGTGCTGGGAAGAAATAATAATAATGACATATGATATAATCCCTGCCTTTTATGAGACTTAGAAAGAAAGAGACAAGCCCAAAATGCAAGGAGCACATTAAGAATGCCTTATGTGTAGTATGAATAATACTTTAGAGACGGAAAAGATTATTTCTGCCTAGAGCAAACGGCTTAATATACTCTCAGAATTCTGTGCGCTCTCGTACAACTTGTGTTTTAATAGACTTGCTATCTCTTTGAATGGAAAAATCTCCAACTGCCAGTTGACTTTTTTTTTTTTTTTTTTTAACCTGGTAGACTTTTCCTTCTCCTTCAGTACACTGTTTAAGAGTAACCCTTGCAGAGGGCCTAACCCAGGCTGGATTATGATGTATGTTACTGTATTTCCTTATCAAAATATAAAATATATTATAACATAATTATATATATATTATATGTTATATATTATATCATATAGTATATTTCTATTTTAGTAAGAAACGATGACATTTGTTTGCTTTCTCAGAATGCTACACAAAGTCTGAAACATGTTTCACATTAAAAAAAAGTTTGTAGAATGAATATGAAATCTGTTTTAATTGGATCTTCAGGAAGCATAAGACTTCTATAACTAGCAATGATAGAGAGGGGACTTCAAGAAAGGGGAATTTGCATAAAAAAGTTAGACATATTAGAGGAATGAGAAAAGGAGATAAAATTTCTAAAACAGGCCATAGTGAAGGGCAATAGGAGATATGATTTAAAGGTAGGTAAAGAAAGATTTTGAAAGACTTTAAATTCAAAAGTGAGATATTGGAAATTTTTGACCATAGTCAATGAGGGATTTCCAAATATTTTTGAGCAGGCAAGTTCCATGCTCAAACTGTTAGGACATAACAAGGTGAGCTCTGAGGTATGCTTGATGGACTCTCTGGAGTGGGGACCCAATATAGAGAACACAGATGATTTATCTACTGAAAAGTTATTCCAGATTTTAAAAATAAGGTGGTCAGTACCTAAATAACGGCCCTGGCAGAAAAAGTGAAAAAAAGTGAATTAAGAGAACCGGTGAAGAAAGACTCAAATGGATATAAATGTAAGGAGTAAAACAAAAGGAAAAATGAAATATAAATTTTATAGTTATCAATGCCACGACAGATACTTATAGGGAACTCCAATGAGTGGAAACACACAGAATAACCAGAAATTAAAAGCCAACTGGAACAGTACCTAAGTTGGCAGAACTTTGGGTTTGGGGGTATAGCTTTTATTTTTTTTTCTTTAACATCTTTATTGGAGCATAATTGCTTTACAGTGTTGTGTTAGTTTCTGCTGTATAACAAAGTGAATCAGCTATATGTATATGTATATCCCCATATCCCCTCCCTCTTGCATCTCCCTCCTACCCTCCTTACCCTGTCCCTCTAGGTGGTCACAAAGCACTGAGCTGATCTCCCTGTGCCATGCAGCTGCTTCCCACTAGCTATCTATTTTACATTTAGTAGTGTATATATGTCAGTGCTACTCTCTCACTTCGTCCCAGATTACCCTTTCCCCCGTGTCCTCAAGTCCATTCTCTGCGTCTGTGTCCTTATTCCTGTCCTGTCCCTAGGTTCATCAGAACCTTTTTTTTTTTAGATTCCATAGATATGTGTTAGCATACAGTATTTGTTTTTCTCTTTCTGACTTATGTCACTCTGTGGGACAGACTCTAGGTCCATCCACCTCACTACAAATAACTCAAATTCGTTTCTTTTCATGGCTGAGTAATATTCCATTGTATATATGTGCCACATCTTCTTTATCCATTCATCTGTCGATGGACATTTAAGTTGGTTCCATGTCCTGGCTATTGTATATAGTGCTGCAATGAACATTGTGGTACATGACTCTTTTTGAATTATGGTTTTCTCAGGGTATATGCCCAGTAGTGGGATTGCTGGGTTGTATGGTAGTTCTATTTTTAGTTTTTTAGGGAACATCCATACTATTCTCCATAGTGGCTGTATCAAGTTACATTCACACCAACAGTGCAATAACAAACCCAAAACAATTAAGAAAATGGTAATAGGAATATACATATTGATATCAATAATTACCTTAAATATAAATGGATTAAATGCTTCAACCAAAAGACATAGACTGGCTGAATGGATACAAAAACAAGGCCCATATATATGCTGTCTACAAGAGACCCACTTCAGACCTAGGGACACATACAGACTAAAAGTGAGGGGATGGAAAAAGGTATTCCATGCAAATAGAAATCAAAAGAATGCTGGAGTAGCAATTCTCATATCAGACAAAATAGACTTTAAAATAAAGACTACTACAGGAGACAAAGAAGGACACTACATAATGATCAAGGGATCAATCCAAGAAGAAGATACAACAATTGTAAATATTTATGTACCCAACATAGGAGCACCTCAATACATAAGGCAAATGCTAACAGCCATAAAAGGGGAAATCGACAGTAAAACAATCATAGTAGGGGACTTTAACACCCCACTTTCACCAACGGACGGATCGTCCAAAATGAAAATAAATAATGAAACACAAGCTTTAAATGATACATTAAACAAGGTGGACTTAATGGATATTTATAGGATATTCCATCCAAAAACAACAGAATACACTTTCTTCTCAAGTGCTAATGGAACATTCTCCAGGATAGACCATATCTTGTGTCACAAATCAAGCCTTGGTAAATTTAAGAAAATTGAAATCGTATCAAGTATCTTTTCCAACCACAACGCTATGAGACTAGATATCAATTATGGGGTATAGCTTTTTGCTTTGGTTTTCTATTCTGGGCTTTATAACTTGACTTCCTGATTCTCGCTTCCAGTTTTTCTCAGTTTTTTTCTGTATTCCATTCCTTGATTGTTCATCTTTGCTTTCTTAAATCTACTTCTAGATTTATTTCTCTGAGGAAACAATATAACACAAATTTGACGAGCTTCAACATTTATTCGTTAATGATTTTGAAATTCTTCAGATATACACACTTCACTCAGTCTGTGGATCACCACTAGACGACTAGATAATGAATGAAACTACTGAGAGAAATTTATAATCCGAGAGGAGAAACATTTGAGAGGTGAAGAGAGGATAATAACTTTAGATTTATAAGTGTAACTTAGTTAAGCTTCCTTAGCCATTTATACCTGGATAGGTTTTATTCAAGTAACTAATACCTTTTTACTTCCTGGGGAAGTCTAAAGCTTCTGAAAGATGTGTGAAAATTCTCAGGAGACTTAATATATTAATAGGCACTCTTTTTCTAGTCTTTTGTTTCCACATGTACTATCAGAACTACATGGTATTTACCTAGATGTTGCAATATAAATTTTGTTTAGTATTAAAAAAAAATTAAACCAACACACACAAGAAAAGGTTCACATAATATGGACTACTGAGCAATATTAATCTTTATTCAAGAATATTAAAGTTGAATTTACATCAGTTATCCTGCATCACACAACTTACAAACAGGTTAAATATTTGGCCTCCAAAATCTCTTCCACTTTTCCCACGCACCCGAAGTCTCCTCCACACTTCACTGAAAGGTAGTTTAAGATAAATCACAGAAGTTGATAAAACACCAAAAGAGCTTAATAAAGGAGGAAAAGAACAAGGGAAAACGTTTAAGAATAGCAATATTTAGGAGGAGACAAGAGGAAGAAGAATCAATGAAAACAGAAAGGAAGAGTAGTCAGGATTAACTGGATCATGAAATTGCAATAAGGTATAAGCTAAGGTAAAAGAGCTCTAAGAAGGAAAAGTTACAAATCTACCCAATCAGCAAAAGTAGTGAGTAGAATGTGACCTTTGGAAAGGTTACTGACTGTGGTAATTCACATATTTATTACGGATTGAAAAACAATTCAGTAGAATAGTCAAAGCAAAATAACACATGAGAAGGGCCTCAGGAAGAGGAAGGGAAAAGAAATAAGACAGAGATGTACCCCACTGGGAAATTATCTCTATTTGCAAGCAGAGGGAATTTGATGGTGTGTGGTACGTATTAAGGAAGGAGTTTTATGCTGTTCCAGGTCCCATGTATATGATGATGTGCATGTATCTTATGTGTTGTCAGAAGCTTAGTTTTGGAGATGAAGACTTCTCACTCCATTGACAACCTCTTTGTTCTCTTTTATAAGTAAAAATGAGAAAAGCTCTTATATTCCCATTCATTTATTCTACAAATATATCATTAACCAGGAAAATAAAAAGAATTAAAGAAGGAAGGAAGGCAGGGAGGGTTGGAGCCAGAGAGACAGGTTTATTTCAGTTCATTCTATTTTCTCAAGGAGGGAAGAGCCGAAATCACTTTACAGTTAACCTTTCAATTTTCCTACTCTCTGGAAGAAGAAATGCTGTTTTGGCACACTTCTCATTCTGGATGCTTTCCAGGCAGATTCTCAATACAAAACCACTGTCTGCACACATAATCAGTTTACTACTTGATTTGATATGAGAAACCCCCAAAGTAAAACTACCACTTTGGGGACCGCCTGATTGACCTCAGTGGGAAGCTTTGGACTGTAAAATAGTGCTTCCACTTTTAACACTTGGACACTCACCCTTTGTGAACTGGTTTATACTCTCCCTAAGCAACCATATTCATATTCATATTTTCTAGATAATTACCTCTGATACCCAATTCACACTGTGTTTAGACATGGCTTGGAATCATAGGATTTTTAGAGTTAGAAAAGACCAGATAGAACATATGTCTCAACCTCCTCATTAACAGATAAAAACCCAAGGCTTCAGAAACATACTCCAGGGGCTTTCCTGGTGGCGCAGTGGTTAAGAATCTGCCTGCTAATGCAGGGAACACGGGTTCGAGCCCTGGTCCGGGAAGATCCCACGTGCCGCAGAGCAACCAAGCTCGTGCGCCATAACTACTGAGCCTGTGCTCTAGAGCCTGTGAGCCACAACTACTGAGCCCACATGCCACAACTACTGAAGCCTGCGTGCCTAGAGCCTGTACTCCACAACAAGAAGCCACCACAATGAGAAGCCCATGCACCGCAAAGAAGAGTAACCCTTGCTCGCCACAACTAGAGACAGCTCACGCAAAGCAAGGAAGACCCAACACAGCCAAAAATAAATAAATAAAATAAATTAATTTATAAAAAAAAAAAAAAGAAAGAAAGAAACATACTCCAGGTTGCACAGCTAGTGAGTCTCTAAGAAAGGACTAGTGTTCACCTGTTCTGACTTCAGTTTCAGGGCTCTGCCCCATCACACTTTTCAGTGTATGTTGGAGATTGCCACCCTTTCTTACCACTCATCTGTACTTTTAGTCGTGCTTTTGCCATTAATTATTTTCTTCAACCATGAGCACATTACTCTACTCATAGGCCCCAGTTTTCTCATGTGTAAAATTAGTGAGTTGACTTAGATATCTATAGTTCAGTCTGGCTAAGACATAGCCTGATTCCATAACCATCATGAAAACAATTGTCTCATTCATAGATCTTTCATTTTACATAACAGAAACCCTACCGAGCAAGTGCAAACGAAAGGCACATTTATTGTAGGGACACAGGGCTATCACACAGATCCCAAGATAAAGAAGTAAAGGGACCTCACCAGGAACTAAGATGATAAACTGGGACTATAACAAGGTTATAATTGATTTCTTTTGTGTCTCTCAGGAGCCCCTAGACTTTTATGCCTGCTAGTCTCTGAATATTAGCCTTATTTTTCTTTCCCTTCAGATCAATTCTCTCTGCTTTTCCAGACTCAGAACATGGCTGTCTAGAGGGAGAGCCTTCACACTCAGTTCAATTACTACTAGAGCCTAACTAGTACCTCTGAATCCCAGTTCCAAGTGTCTTCACAATCAAATCTGATTGGTCAGCCTGGGTCAGATGAATACCAAGCTCAGTAAACGGAGGTCAGTATGGCAAGGCCAGAATCCACTTCATCTTCAGAAAAGGGCCATTTGGTCTAGGCAGAGTTCCCAAAGGAATGCTATTTCCAAAGGAATATTCAGAGTTGCTCAAATCATTTGCTACTTGATAGACACCAGGATGACAATGATTCTGAGGCTAAATGAAGGATGCTGTAAGCCCAGTATGAATGTTTTCATCTCTCTAGGTTTGACACAATCTACATAGATAATGTAGATATTTACCCTACTTAGCTCTCTCAGGTTGTCCACATATGAAGGATTCCATATATGGGCCTTAGAAAAGCCCACATGAAAAAGAAAATTAAATTCAAGTTAACAGTTTAGAATGAAAATAAAATGTAGAGCCAGGAAGTAAAAAAGCAACAAAACCCTCTCTAGAGAGAAGAGTTAACCTATAGCAACAACTAAAGGAATCCCACAAAAGAGAGTAGTCTCCAGATAGAGAAAGATGTGCAACTATTCCTTTGAGAGGGTCTTAGTTTAAAGGGATTAAGGTAAATATTTAGGATAAAAAAGAATCAACTAGGACAAGACAGCAAGGAATTCGGTTTGATTTCTCTTTGAACTGGAGCTGGTTTGTTATTATAATGAAACAAGCCCCCCACAGGCACTTTTTCCAAGACTTGTTTCCAATCCTATTGAGATTTCTATCCTTCAAAAGAAAGGATGTGGATTATTAGACTCTTGGCAGGGGGTACAGAAAAATCTATGTTGCTCTAGGTCCAACCCAGCAGTGGTGGATTAAGGTGTGATTGAATGGATTGGCAATCTTCCACCCCAAACTTGGAAGAGAACCTTCAAATTCTGTCAGGATCTTCAACAAGGCAGTTTTCCCAGTAGAATTCCTTTTGTTGCTCCTATTTCCTCTTTAATTTCTTTTTTTTTATTCACCTCCTTGAATGCCACTGGTGAGTTTTACAAATCTGCCACCAAGACTATGTTTCTTCAAATAATATTTTTAAAAAGCTTTTGAGGTAGGGAAAATGGTACTAATCTTTATTATTCACCTCCCTGAATGCCACTGGTGAGTTTTACAAATCTGCCACCAAGACTATGTTTCTTCAAATAATATTTTTTAAAAGTTTTTGAGGTAGGGAAAATGGTACTAATCTTTATTATTTCTTAAGAAAACAAAAAAGGTTGGGGCACCATTTTTCATCATTGAACATCTTGAATTGTTTGAATCAATCTGCCTAAATCAGTTTGAATCAGGCTGTGCCAGAGAGCTGCTCTTAGGACAATTTAATTTGCTATTCCTTAAAATAGTAAGATATTATGTTTCCATTTTTCTGTTGCTTTACCCTAGAGACTTCCCAAATATTATTTTATAAATAAAGGGAACACCAAAATCTTGAATTCTTATATCTGAAATTGGTAAAGATTTAGAAACATATCTTCAGTATTATCTATATTCATGTGCATATGTATCTGTCAGGGAGGAAGGAATTTCCTCTACCCTTCTAGGTTCTTCCGGCTGGTCTAAGAATTAAATTGACACAAGACAGATTAGCAGGAGAAAGTCAAACAAAAGTTGTTTGATGAGAGAGATCTAAAAAAAACTGAGTAACTTACCAAGAGGGCAGAAGCCCTCCCTTTAAATACCTTCTTTAGCTAAAGACAAAAGAGCAGGTTGGGGGTGGGAAGAGTCCTTTATGGGAATTTACCAGGAAAATCATAGTAAACAAGGGTGATAGTGATGCAGATTTAAGTCGATCCCTTCTTGATTGGTAAGAGTTTCTAGAGAAGTGGTCATCCTCCGCTTCCTATAGAGAGGGAGACATTCTTACAAATGGAGATTTCTCTTACAAATGTAAATATCTCTGACAAAAATGCAACTCCTACTTGGGTTTTGGAGTCCTTTCCCTTATCTGTTATTTCTCAGAAAACAAAAACAAAACAAAAAACCTTAAAATAATTAACATGCCAAAGAGTCATATCTTAGGGTGACAAATTCTGTTCCCCTACATATCATATATATGTTGTCTATTATATATCAAAGTTTATATCACTTTCTGTTATATCAGAGACAAAGGCAAATCATCTGAATAGTTATCAAATTCATGGACCATATCTAATTTAACTTTCATATACATGTATATTAGGCATAATCAAGGCAAATTCTCTCAAGTAAGCTTTTTTTTTAATACATCTTTATTGGAGTATAATTGCTTCACAATACTGTGTTAGTTTGTGTTGCACAACAAACTGAATCAGCCATATGCATACATATATCCCCATACCCCCTCCCTCTTGAGCCTCCCTCCCATCCTCCTTATCCCACCCCTCTAGGTCCTCGAAAAGCACTGCGCTGATATCCCTGTGCTATGCTGCTGCTTCCCACTAGCTATCTATTTTATATTTGGTAGTGTATATATATATCGATGCTACTCTCACTTGGGCTTCTTTCCTTAACTTAAGAGGCTTTGTCTGCCATTTTTATACCATTACTAAACCATCTATAAGTAAAAATTGGTTTGTTTTTGAATGGGCACTTTCACTTATGAATGGCACTGAAAAAAACAAAGACCCTTCTTAAACACATTACCTTTAGAAATACAAGTAAAAATAGAACTCTGGTTTGTCACTTTAGTGATAATATATCTCTCCCATGGATTGACATTAACCATTTTTACTGTTCACATGTCATGGCTAGAAATAGACCCACTCGCTAATTAGCATGTTTTATCAATGCAGGCGTTAGGTGGTTAGTCAGACATTAGTAGGTCCTGCCCCATCCTGGATGGTTTGTCTTTCCCTCCCACACCCAGACACTGGTGGTCGGAGCTTAACCAAGGATCCTCCCTCTTATAGTCAAGGACCACCGCTAGGTTTCCAGCCATATCAGGACCAAGCAAGATAAAACTACCAGCACACGTTGGTACAGGTGCACCAAGACCTAAAAGGTGATTCAAGGTAACCTGGGGTTCATTATGCTGTATTTGTAATAAATTAGCATTGTGGTTTTGTCCCGCCCCGCCCCCCACCATGGGTTTCGCTTAGGTGCTTATGGGTAAGTGCCTGCATACTAGGAGAAAAGTTATATAACCAAAAGCTGTCAATTAACTTGTCAGTCAAATGCTGCAGGACACAGGGAGGGACCACCAGTCTAAAAAACCCAACCCCACCCCATTGCGGGGCTGGCTTCTGTTTTCCAGACAGCCTGCTCTCATCCTTCTTGGAGGAATACTTTTGCTCTGCTTAATAAAACTCTTGTTACTTAAAACTGCTTTATGTCTCTTGACTGAATTATTTCCCTCAAAAAGGGCAAGAACTGAGGAAATCACTGTTTCCACTGGTGACACAAGAACTTGTGAGTGCTTCCTAAAATGTGGATACTTCTAAGACTCTTAAGATCAGTTTCTCTAACATTAGCTAAGCAGGGCCAAGAACCCATGTTTTAATGAAAACCAGTTTGCTGCCTTTTTCTGCACTTTGGAATTATGAAGACCATGTTTTCAAACAAGTACTACCAGATCCTAACTAATGTCACTGAATACCAACTCCAAATATCTTCTCAATCAAATCTGATTGCTCCACCCTGGCCAGATTTCTAACCAGCTCAATAAGGTGGGACCAGTAGGGCAAGGCCAGAATCCCTCGTTCTTCAGAAAAGGGTGATCTGGCCTAAGTAGACTTAGTTAGAGATTAGAGCTCTAGAGAGCCCTGTAATTTGGGATTGGTTTATTTCAGGCTACAGTGCAAAACTTTCTTCCCTCTAACACTAAAAAGAAAAAGGAAGAAATTTTAGAACAATGGTCTTCAAACTATTTCTTGCATTCCCACATTCTAACATTGGAATCTGGGGTATGTAGAGGGTTCTTTGTTTCAATACAGAATTACAGAGAACAAAATAAAAATCAAATTGATAGCAAAATAGCAGAATAAATGAAAGTTTTAAAAGACACACTTAATAGTAATTCAACTAATATATAACTACCAATAAAAGTAGCAACTGAAAATCATCACCAAATCAAGATGCTCTAAAGATGAAGCATTCTTCCCTAATGCTTCAGTTTTATGTACATGTACAGAACAAGGGTTTTACAAAGTTATCAAGGATTGTGTGGCAGCCATACCCCTTACAGAAACACTGGACTGCGGTCTTCCATGCTCTACTAACATGGGGCTTTTGCTTAAAGATATCAAAATTTAGTAACCTTTAAAAACTCAGTGCTTTACTAATGAGTGGCTCAATTTCCATTGTAATAAAAGTGTATAGTATTGCAAGTCATTTGGTAAAATAACTAAATACATGACTTACTATTTTTATTTTCCCATACAGTTGGGAAGATAACTGTGGACTACCAAGACATCAAAGATGGTATGAAGGAAAACATTGCTCCAGAGATGTAGTTCTGTAACTAATTTCATTTCTGACAATTGAGAACTAAGTCAGGTCTTGGCTAGATTCCTTGGCTGATAGATTATGTGGCCCCACTATCCAGGATAAGAAAAATGGAAAAGTAAGAAAGTAGAATTATGATTTTTTGCTGTCTCTCTTTTAAAGTCTCTCCTTCCTCTTCAAATTTCTTCCCTCCCCTTACCCAAGCCTAGTGATATAAAAGGGAAAAAAAAAAGTTGTGATTGCTTATTAATTGATTATCTGTGTATATCTACCTATCATGTTATATGAAAGTTCTTAGGTATGGCTTTTCTCTTTACATGGAGCATGGTATCCAATTTGTATGTTTTGTTTTGTTTTGCTTTTTTGATTTTGTTTTGCTTTGCTTTTAGACCCTACATACCATTTATGTCAGGAATTGCCTCTGCCTCAGCCTGCAGAATTGCACTGCTTTTGAATTTTGTAGATTTTCGTTTCTGACCAGAGATAGAATTTGCACGTTTTAAACATCCCATATTAGTCCTCAGTAAAGCTTCCTAAAATTTGATCAATTATCAAAAGTGATACTGCTCCAAAAACTTAAGACACACAGAGTAGAGGCTTCTGAAATTCTACCAAACCTAAAATAATGAGAATGTTTCAGACCATTACTGTTTTCTTTATGTAGATTGACTGTGGTCTCAATCCTTGGCCAAGAATGGAGAAAGGCATAAACTTACAAATCCACTTGGGGGAAAAATAATTCCTAGGTATTGAAAAACAAAAATGTTAATCAATGATTAACCACTCTTACAGAGATGATTATTAATTACAGTAAACAGTAATTTTACATGGTATTTCATCCAGTATATTTAGCTTTTCGTTTTTATAACTTACCATGAGAGCTAGGAAATGTTCTTCAGGATCTCATCAATTAATGATTAATAACATATGTTTGGATGGAACCACAAAAGACCCCAAATAGCCAAAATGATCTTGAGAAAGAAGAACAAACCTGGAGGTATTAAGCTCCCAGATTTCAAACTATACTACAAAGCTACAGTTATCAAAATTATATGGTAATGGCACAAAAACAGGCACATAGATCAATGGAACAGAATAGAGAGCCCAGAAATAAACCTACACTTATATGGTCACTTAATCTACAACAAAGAAGGCAAGACTATATAATGGGGAAAAGATAGGCTCTTAAATGTACGATGCTGGGAAAACTGGACAGCTACATGTAAAAGAATCAAACTGGACTGCTTTCTCACATCATATACAAAGTGTAACTCAACATGGATTAAAGACTTGAATGTAAGACCTGAAACCATAAAAGTCCTAGGAGAAAACAAAGGCAATACCCTTTTGGAGATAGGTCTTAATAATATTTTTTTGAATCCATCTCTTCAGGCAAGGGGGAAAAAAAGCAAAATAAACAAACAGGGCTACTTCAAACTAAAAAGCTTTTACATAGCAAAGGAAACCATCAACAAAATGAAAAGGCAACCTACTAAATGGAAGAAGATATTTGCAAATGATATATCCAATAAAGGCTTAATATTCAAAATGTATAAAGAACTCATACAACTCAATATCAATAAAACAAACAATCCATTTAGAAAATGGTAGAGAACCTGAATAGACATTTTTCCAAAGGAAACATAAAGATAGCCAACAGACATATGAAAGATACTCAACGTTGCTAATCATCAGGAAAATAAAAATCAAAACCACAATGAGATATTGCCTCACAACTGTCAGAATGGCTAGCATTGAAAAGACAAGAAATAACAAGTATTGGCAAGTATGTGGAAAAAAAGGAACCCTCCTGTACTATTGGTGGGAATGTACATTGTTATAGCCACTGTGTAAAACAGTATGGAGGTTTCTCAGAAAATTAAAACTAGAATTACTAAATGATCCTGTAAACTGACTTCTGGTTATTTACCTGAAGGAAATGAAGACACTAACTCAACAACATATATGCACCTCCCTGTTCATTGCAGCATTATTTACAATAGTCAAGACATGTAAGAAACCTAAGTGTCCATAGATAGATGATTGGATAAAGAAGATATGGTATATATAGTGTTGGCCAAAAAGTTCATTCAGTTAGTGAATACATTGTTCAATAAAATTCTTGGTGAAAATGAAAAATGTGTCTTTTATTGTTACTTAAAGCCAAATGAACTTTTTGGCCAACCCAATATATGCCATGGAGTATTACTCAGCCATATGAAAAGAATGAAATCTTGCCATTTGCAACAACATGGATGGATCTAGAAGGTATTATGCTAAGTTAAATAAGTAAGACAAAGAAAGACAAATATCATGTGATTTTTCTTATACATGGAATCTAAAAAACAAAACAAGAAACAGAACCATAGATACAGTGAACAAACTGGTGGTCATGGGGCAGGAGCAGAATTGGCAGGGGAATTGGTGAAATAGGTGAAGGGAATTAAGAGGTCAAACTTCTAGTTATAAAATAAATAAGTCACAGGAGTGTAATGTACAACATAGGAAATACAGTCAATAACATTGTAATAACTTTGTATGGTGACAGATGGTATGTGAGAGATGACCACTAGACTTACAGTGGTGATCGTATCATAATGTAAAAAAATATCAAATCACTATGTTGTACACCTGAAACTAATATATTATTGTAAGTCAATTATACTTCAATAAAAAGCAGATCACTAACAAATAAAGATCAATCTTCAATTACAGAGTTGAATTAAAACTATTTAATTAAACCAGTGATAAATTAGAATTTTATGTAGAGAAACAATCATTTTACACATAACTTTTCAAAAAAGTAATCCATTACTTCTGCTTAAAATAGACCAGATCTTTTGAATAATCCTTGTTCAAAAAGTTGCCTTGGAACCAGAATTAAATTATTCTCTCTCTCTATGTGTCTGTCTCTGTCTCTCTCTTTTAGGTACCATGTATTGAGTGTTTACTATTTGTAAGGTATTACATCTCACAGTTAATATAATACCTAGTTTAATTCTCACAGTACCTTCTCAGGTAATTATTATTATCCTCATATTAAAAATGAGAAATTAATACATAAACAGGTAAGATCACATTCTTCTAGCATATGGAAAAACTGGAATCAAATTCTTTGCCTGTCTTGCTCTAAAATTGTGTTCTTAACTACAGAGCAGCTTTTCTCAAGAATGACAAAAGCGAATCCTTTGCCTTTGCCTGCGGAAAAATAAAAGTCTTAAAGACTAAAGACTTATGTTTTAAATTTATGTAGGGAGGAGAACTTACATTTCTTTTCTTTCCCTTAAAGGAGGTTTGGGGACATGACATGAAACTGACAACCAAATAAGAAGTAAATATTGATAATATCCCAGGTGGTTGAATGGACTTCTAATTTTTTATTACTATTCAGGAAGTGTCACTCAAACTAGATTCCTTTATTGCATCAGTGCTGTGGATCACTGTCATAAATTTTCTGTTTGTACAATTTTCCCTCTCATATTGTCAAGTATCTCATGGTTTTATTAGTGGCTTGCCTGTAATTAGATTCCAGGTACAGACTTACACTCATCTTTCCAGTCAGGAAATCAGAAAGGCTATCATTTCTCTTCTGCTCTTCCACTGAATTCAGTTTGGGATATAAGACATGTTAGTGGTAATTTCGTTTGTGGTTTGCATAATACCCAGTGACAATGGACTCTGCTCTTCTGATGTTTCCATAACCTCCCCTCACTTGGGATTTTGCTCGGCCTGAACATTTATGTTTTTAAGTGATAATGCCTCTCATATTTGGGGAACTATACAAATTAAAATCAAAAGAATAAAAAAAAATGTGTGCCTATTTCATTTGGGCCTTCAGTATTCTCAAATATCTCAAAGTATTTCTTATATCTTTATATATTTTTTGTAATTCCTGGCATCAGGAGAGGGATTTAATTGTAAATAAAGCATCCTTCCCATGAAAAAAATCCCCAGAGACAATTGTTTTCTTTTTCTGAAATCCACGAGTTAATGACATCTATTTCTCTCTATTCGTAGTTCTGTTGTCTGAGTACACACTGTAAAGTGTAGTTCTTGGTGATGCATTCTTTCTTTCTTCCTTACACCCAGATGAAACTTTCAAATGACATAACTTTTCGTTTTTTGAAAAATCTGTCAGTGAATCTGATATTGTCACATTTATGAATACACTGTTCCCAAGGACTGTCAGGCAGAAAGAGCAAAGAAGCCTGGATAAACATATTTTACCACAAGAAAGGCCAACAACACCATTACAATCTATTAGATCATGAAGTGGCCGTCTTTTACCTATGTAAGAAAACATGGAGGTTTCTTTTTTTTCCTTATCTGTCCAGGGACTCAGACTCACAATTCATGACACTATGCACTTCAGAACAAATTAAGGTAAAAAGATGCTCAGATATTAATGAAAAACCCTCATTTTCTTTTGATTAATTAAAAGGGTTTTAGGAGAAAACTAATAATGGTCCACAGGGAAGAAAAGGCCGTTAAAGTCATAGAATATATATTAGCAATTATCCTACTTTATTTACAACCAATTTTTCTTCTGAAAACAGGAATGCATAAAATATATAAATTGTCATAAAATAATATGTGTAAAATTCATGAAAATCTGAAAAGAGATTGTGAATATAATGATATTAAGAATTAAAATAATTTAGTATTTTTCAGTGACCAAAATATATGAGATGAGCTTTCAAATAATGCTAAATAAGTAAAGTAGGATTATAATTGAATGTAGCCCTAATTAGACTTTTCTCATTTTGATCTTCATTTAAACATCTGCTAATTCCCTTTTACAGAGAAACACAGTTTAGAAACTGGTATAAGACTATAATCAACCAGGAAAATTCTGGGTATTTATTACCTTATGGATGGACTGTCAAGATGGGTTCCTGCAGGTGAACACGGGAACTCTGAACTTCAACAAATGTTAACAGTGTAGTTCTGGTCTAGATTTTCTCTGGCTGTACACTGACCACTTTACTTAAAAATGGAATAATCCCCTGAAATTTGGATTTTTCAGTGTCTGGCCTGGAATTTGGGTTATAACCTAGGGCAATATCTGGTTGGAGTTCTAGGTTTCCAGACTAATGCTGTGATTATACATTTGAATGCTGAGGTTGACTTTAGTTGGCTTTATACCCAGAAGTTAAGCACAGGGTTAAACCTAGTACATATTCCTGAAATAAATATCTGCTCTGAAATGAACCCAAACATGGATACTAATTACCAAATATTTACTGAGCAACTTTACTGCAAAGCACCCTTTCTGACTACAGGAAAAAAAAAATGTGTTTTAAATTTAATTAAAGAAACTAACCATGAAAAGTAATTATCACAGGGTATAGTGGGGAAAGATTGATCTTTGAAGTTAAATTTCAACAGGATTGTAAATTTCTCCACCTCTATAATCCCTCAGTCTTTTTCCTCTATAAAATGGGAGTTAAAAAAAAAATGTACTCGATAGGTTATTCTGATGATTAAATGAGAATTTGTGTATGAGGCATCTGGCACATGGTAAGCACTCAGTTGATTGTTGTCATTAAATACATTCATAATACTTAGTAGTATACTAGATGCTCTTGATAAAGACTAGATTCCATTCTCCTAACACCACAGAACAATTTGATAAGTGCCAGAAAATAAATATCACAGGACTTCATTGAGGATTAGGTAAAAAACCAAGGCCTCACAGATAATGCCAAGCTTAAATAAGCATATGGAAAAAGACACCAGGAAAAGTAAGTGAATAGAGGAGAAAACTATTTGAATGTTTGAGGAATAATAAATGGAAAATTAGTCAAACGAGGCAAAATAATGTGAAATGGAGTAGAGACTATTAAGATTGGAGAATAGGCAGTTGGAGAAATGTCTAGCTTTCCATGAACATCACATATAATATGGATGGAATTTTAATCAAGTAGAAAAAAATTTTTTTAAGTTCTCTGAAATGCTTTAAAATAAGATGATAATTTTTAAAAGAGCTTTTCAACAATGCAAGTTACATGAGTTATATCAAGTTTCACTTTGACCATTTGCACCTTTTAAGAAAATATTTGCTGCTGTGACAAGCAAGACCTTAAATCTTAGTGGCTTAGTACAATAAAGTTTATTTTTTATTCACATAAATTACATATTCCTGGTCAGTGAACAGCCTTCCATATTATCAATCATGGAGGCAGACTCCTTCTATCTTACAGTTTTGCCTTCCTCTGGATCCATAGGTTCCTCTCTACTCAGCAAAAGGACAGAAAAAGAAAGACAGGAGGATGACCACAGGAGGTTTTAAATGGTTAGGCCTAGAAGTTGTGTTCACATTTTTGTCTAAACTCAACTGGCCAGAAATCAATCACATGGGCCTTACTCATTTGAAAGAGAGATGAGGAAGAAAGAAAAATATTTTATTTTTAAAAATCTCATAGTAATCTGCCATACCATCTAAGATGTTTGTCTGCTCAGGCTGGAATTTATGTACTCAACTTTTTATAAACATGAGCAAGAGAGATGAAAACTGATGTTTATGTTAGTAATTATTATATTATTTCTATTCAGAATTCACTTATCCACTTCATGAGAAAACAAGAAAGTTTTCACTTTTTTATCACATAGACCTAAATCAAGATGGGTAATTAGTTGGATTGTAAACTATTTAAAATTTAGGAAATATTCAAATTATCTAGGTCTGTCTGAATGTCTTGATACAGGGAACTATTTCAATATTTCATTGTATTATATGTAATGTTTCCAAATACTGGTATTCTCTTTGTGAATTTCACATGTTAATTAGTGAAAGAATATTTGTTGCTATTAAAAAGCAAGTATTATGAGGTATCCAGATGTGAGTTATTATAAAATTTTTAAATGTGCCTGAGATACAGAATGAAATTTCTTAATTGCACGAAAGTATTACATAAGAAAGAATATCATGTAAAACAGTTTATAAGAAATGTAACAACCAAGAAAATGTGTAATAAAATTGATTTCTACTAATTTAAGTAGGGATATAGTATCCAGTGACATGGCTATGGGCTGAATTGTGCTCTCCCAAATTCTTATGTTGAAACCCTAATCCCAGTACCTCAGAACGTGATTGTATTTGGAGACAGGCCCTTTAAAGATTTAGTTATGTTAAAATAAGCCATTAGGATGAGCTCTAATCCAATCTGACTGGTTTACTTATAAGTGGAAATTTGGACACACAAAAAAGGTCAGGGATACATGCACACAGAGGAAAGACCGTTTGAGGTTACAGTGAAAAGAAATAAAAAATATATGATCATAAAAGGAGATTATAATATACCTTTCTAATATTCAATTAGATAAGCAGATAAAAATCAATGTCTGAACATTGAAATATATAGAAATATATAGAACTCTGCACAACATGACTCACAAATGATGTAACTGTTGTATAAGGAACATTGCATCCTACAACATCAGAGCATTTACAAAACTGACCATATGCAGGGACATAAAGCAAGTTCAATTTCAAAGGGTTGAAAATATACATAGTTTGTTTGGGGAATACAATAGCATTATGCTAGAAATCAATAAAAAATGATAACTAGAATATCCCCAAATGTTTGAGCACTACACTTCTAAATAATTCATGGATAAAGAAGAAATTTCAATAAAAATTAGAAATATTTTGAACTAAATTAAAATCAAAACTGATTTAAACCTCAAAATATATATTGAAAGAGGAAAAAAAAAGGTTGATAGTAAATTATATATGTATCCATCTCAAGAAATTAGGGGAAAAGTAGTTAAATTCAAAGACAGTAAAAAGAAGATAATAGGAGAAAAAAGTGAAAATTAACCAAATGGAAAAAAGATCTCAAAACCAATGAAGCCAAATTATGTTCTTTGAAAGGACAAATAAAAGTAGCAAAACCTTAGGAAAATAAAGGAGCAAAAAATATAAGTAAATAAACAAACAACCAACAATAATAAATATTAGAATAAAAGAGAGACATCAATACAGATGTTATACAGATTAAAAAGGTAATAGGAACCTATTATAAACAACCATAAGCCAACATATATGAAAATTTGCATGAAAAGGCATATATCTCTAAAAACACAACTTAGCAAAACTGATGAGAATAAACAGAAATCTTAATAGTCTTATATATATTAAAGACATTAAACATGGAATGAAAAACTTTGCCTCATTAGTCACTAGAGAAAAGCAAAACAAAACCAAAATTATCTCTAGACACACTCACTAGAACTGCTAAAGTTAAAAAGATAGAAAATTATGTGTTGCCCTGATATGAATCTACTGGAACTTCCATATATTACTGGGGTTATAATTTTGTGCAACCAATTTGCCACATGAAAAAGTAAGAAACAATCTCACACACAAGAGTGAACAAAAGAAGCATGACACAAAACAGTTCATACTATATATGTGATTCCATTTATATTATGTTCGAAAATAGGCAAAATAATCTATGTCCCCTGTGGTGCAGAAGAGAGGGGATGCTGGTGAGAAAGGCATATATAAGGGACTTTCAGGATTCATGTAATGTTCAATTTATTGAACTGATTGGTGGCTTAATGAGCATACACATTTTTATCAAGGTAATTATTTGCATGTGTATGCACTTTAACAAATGCATAAAATAATAATATTAGATATAATAGTTATTTCACATAAGTTAAGTTCCATTACAAAATTCTCTGGTCCCTTTATTATAAAACAAACAAATTGTGATTACCTGGAGGGAACAGGTCATTGTGAATTAATCATGAACAAATGAAACGGTGAAATATCGAAAACAATAACAAAAAGGACAACTCAGAATATCAGCTGGAGGAAAGTTATTTCAAGTTTATTTCAGAATCAGAAAAAATATTATTTGTTACAGAAACAGAAAAGAAAAACTAAGGCAAATATTGAAGAAAGCATTTTGCACAACTATTGCTATAGTTTGTGTAGAGTTTGATTCCCCTAAAAGAAGGAAGAATAGAACTTGTGAATTTAAAAGAATCAATTGAGACATTATTGCTCTTGCTAA
Source organism: Phocoena phocoena (assembly GCF_963924675.1). Lineage (NCBI taxonomy): Eukaryota > Metazoa > Chordata > Mammalia > Artiodactyla > Phocoenidae > Phocoena > Phocoena phocoena. The sequence goes on along the minus strand of NC_089219.1, from coordinate 72,249,410 downwards.
TTAACAAGGAAGTGTTAATGTGCCACTTAACACTTAGATTTTAACTACTGAACAGATGAAAATAAGCTGGGAAAGACTGGGCCCAAACTGTAAAAAGGCCTTGGAAATCTGCACATACGATAATTTATAGTGCTGCTACATTCCCCACCTAGGCAACTTAAGCTCCAATAGTTTCAGCCTCAAGCTTTGGTCTCATTTAGCTATCTAGGCTGGGCCCAGATCCAGGAGGTAAGTCTTGATTATTTCAGTGTAAGATGAATAGTAGGTACAGCCTCCTTATTAGTAACTAGGAATAGAAAATATTGTGTTGTTTTTTTACCAATGAGGGTGCTTCATGAAAATGCAGCTCTGAAAGAGACAGATTGGATTAGGTCTTTATTTTTCCCCCTGACTTTGAACACTCTTGTGCCCTGAGGTGCTATGACCAACAGGCTCCATGAAGGGAGATAATCTACATTTCTGAGAAGAAAAAATAATATTATTGTTGAACTATGACATTAACCAGCCATTAAGGCATCCTACCATTCTTTACTACAAGATAATACATCTTCTATTTGTTTAACCCAGTGATTTTCAAAGTATGGTGCCCAGACCAGCAGCATCCCTATCACCTGGGAACTTGTCAGAAATTCCTAGACACCACCCCAAACCTACTGAATCAGAAACTCTGGGCAAGTGATCTTGATGGCCCCTTAAAGTTTGAGAACCACTGGTTTAAGTCATTTTGAGTTGGGTTTTCTGTTACTTATGGGTCAAAAGTTCTTATTTGATACAACACATAGTAGTAAGTAAGATAAAAGGAAATGGTGATTATGAGAAAACAGATATAAAGAAAAATTATGAAGAGCAAAAGTACAACTCGAACCTGGTGAATTTTCTTCTATGTAAATTATACCTCACACACAAAAGGCCAAGGTTCAGTTTATTCCTGAAAGTTTATGCTACAAACCTTAAGCATCTCTGAGTCTGCAGTAGATTCATAAGCAAATATCTCAGGGTCTCAGCATCATCCTTGTTATTGATTCTTTATATTAGTTAAGATTCATTACATTTATGGTAGCCCTCCAGTATTAAGAAGTCAGTCAACAGAGTACTTAATAACCCTGTTTCTACCTCCTCTTAGAAATCACTGAAAAATGAAGAGCATAATGAAGAATGGAATTACAAATATTTTACCATTCCAAAATTATAGGACATTCTAACCCTAAACCTCAATATTTTCCAAAGAACTGCCAAGTGTAGCAAAAGAGCAGAGAAACATGGGAAAAGATCAAATGAGAAAACCTACAGATCTCAAACAAAGCCAGCAGAACATAATTATCCTTAAGTAGGGACTGCATCCAAGGAGCAAAACAATAACCTTTTTTGTTTAAAATATTTTGTTTAAAACAGAAGAAATGGAACACCCAGGCTGGCAGGAAAATACCATATGGTGCCAAGGTATACCAAGGATTCTGCAAGGAAACACACAAATATATTTGGTATGATTGGAGAGGTTGGAGACAGACTGGAGGAGAGAAACATGGGATTTTGGAGCATCCATAACTGTTGATCTTTACTGGCTCTGGAAAAGTCATGATTAAAATAAATCTCTCATATACCCAACATGGCATCTTGGGTTTCTTTGTGCACCAAGGTGAATCCCTACTAGCCAAAGGACTGCCATGATCCCTTTCTCCCTTTTCTGCAAAAAGCCAGGCCAGGAAAAACTTATTCAAACAATCAAGCTGAATCAGTATAGGATCTTATTCAAAATACTAGAAAGTAATAAATGAAGGTTAGAAACAACAACCAAAAAAGCAAAAACAATTACAATGCCAAACAATTTTTTAAATTAATAAAATAATCAAAGAGTTCAAAGCAAATACATAAGGCTTAAGGAAAATATATGATTGGTACAGAGAAATAGGAGCAGAGAGAGCTTAGGAAAGAAGCCAAGTAGAAAAACAAAACAATTGTTGAAGCTTTACTGACCATGATGCAAAGGAAAACGTGTCTTCTAAAAAGACAAAACAAGTAAATGGAGGTCAAGGTATGTTTTGTTTGTTTTTAATGAACACTATACATAAAAACAATGAGTTTCAAGAGAAGTAGCAACAATTGGAATGGAAAAATATCCAAATATGCAATTCAAGGATATTTTCTAGAAATATAAGACTAACCTACAGAGTAAATGGGTATATACTTTTTAGGAAAAAATGGATTCAGAGTGATCAACACTGAAACATAGACTGGAAGAATTGTTAGTCTTCTAAAAAAACAAAACAAAACAAACAAACAAAAAAACCAAACCTCTGTTGGGCCTCAATTCAAATAGATAAAGTCACCAACAGAGTGAAGATTCAGGATAGCCTTGGAGTCTTCTGTTCAGTCTTCTTCAATGGTAAAAGAGATTGGCAAATGCCTACAATGTTTACAAGGAAAGAAAGTATAAGACAAAAACTTTATCATCAGGAAACTGTGTATGCAAACAAAGGCAGAAGATAGATATTTTTCCCTGTGCAGGAATTCCAATTCCTATGAGCCCTTCTTAAGGAGAACAATGGAGTCAATGAAAAGATTAATAGAGAAATATGGGAAAACAATTGGTTAGGACATTGAACAAATCAAACATCTGATGAAATTATGGATGTAAAATCATAAGAAAATGTCCTAAACCATAAAAATAAAGTAAAAATATATTAACAAAAAATTGGAGGCAAAAGTCAGAAAAAAATATGGAAAGCGATATATGTACTTTATTTCCTCATATTTAATAAAGACTAAAATATATTTTTAAAAACTGATAAAAATATAATAGAAATAAAATTGTATTTAAATATGTAAAGGTATATAGTAGACAAAATAAGAAAAAGACTATGTTGATCTGTAATTTCAAAGTAGAAATAAAGAGAAGAGATTGGGGAATTATAACAATTTTGTTATTGCACAAAATGGGGATTCAATAGTTACTGCCTAAAGATGAAGAGTAGTAAATGTATTATATAAAATTATTGTGTAAATGTAACCACTAAAAGAACTGACAGTAAAGGTGCAATTTACAGTTTATCAGAAAGAATCTACACATAAGACAAAGCCAAGGGGAAAAAATACTGTATTATAATACAAAAAAAAAGAAGCCATAAAAAATGAAAGCATAATATAAAGGACTATGAAAGAAAAAAGCCCAAACAAATCTGTCACTTTAATAAATACAGTTAGGCTAAGCACTCCTATGAAAAGAAAAGGAGTATCAGGTTGAACAAAGCTTATAAAACATGCAAACCCAAAACTAAATGTCTCAAAAAGATTGAAAATAACATAATAGGGAAAGACACACAAGACAAATGCAAACAAAAAGAAGGCAGGGTTAGCAATCTTAATACCAGGCAAGGTTACATTCAGTGCAAAAAGAAAAACAGCCAATGCAATTGGAAAACTGAACACTATTAGGAATCATAACACTTGAGGGAAAAAAAAACACTTAAATTATCTCTATTTACAAATGATAGAGAATCAATAATAAAACAACACACACAAGAAAATGCTTCATTAAAGTGGCAGGATTAAAATTAGTATGTAAATATATACTAATATTTATTTATATAAAAGTGTATAGGGCTTCCCTGGTGGCGCAGTGGTTGAGAGTCCGCCTGCCGATGCAGGGGACACGGGTTCGTGCCCCGGTGTGGGAGGATCCCACATGCCGCGGAGCGGCTGGGCCCGTGAGCCATGGCCACTGAGCCTGCGCGTCCGGAGCCTGTTGCTCCGCAACGGGAGAGGCCACAACAGTGAGAGGCCCGCGTACCGCAAAAAAAAAAAAAAAAAAAAAAGTGTATAAACATACAGATATAAAATAACGAATTGAAGATAAAATTGAAAAAAAAAAACCCATTTACAATAAAAACACAAAAATTAAATATTTTGGAGCAAATGTAATAAGAAATGTGGGGGAAAAAAGAAGGGACTTTAAAAACACCCCTGAATGACACAAAAGTAGACTTAACAAAATGGAAAGAATTCCTCATCACTGGAAAGGATTATTCCTTAAATTTATTTTCCTCAAATAACACAGATGTTAAATGATCCCCCAAAATACATTAACATTTATTTTTTTGGTGCTAGACAAATTTATTCTAATGTTCATCTGGGGAAAAATGCAAGAAAAACTACTAAAAATAAAACCTAATACAGAACCCTACTGCTACTGTACTTCCACTAGATCATCTAAAATTTTTAAATCTGACAACACCAAAGGTTTAACAACTAGAATTCACACACATGAGATAAAAGAATGGCTGTTCCTTACACAACTAGCATTCACCTACCCCATCCACCCAAATTTTACTCCTAGGTATTTTCCCAAAAGAAATGGAAACATAAGTCCACCAAATAGTTATTCAATAGTGTTCATAACAGCTAAGGCAAAATAGCCGAAAACTGGAAATAGTCCATGTGCCCATTAGTAAAAAGTAGATAAACAAAGTGTGGTATATTCATACAATGGAATACTACTCAGCAATTAAAAGAAATGATTTACTCATACACACAACATGGATGACTAGCAAAACATACTGCTGAATGAAAGAAACTTTACACAAAAATTTGCTTACTGTATGATTCTATTTACTTGAAGTCTTAGAACCAGAAAAACTAATTTGTCATGGGAAAAAAAAATCAAAATAGTGATCTCCTTTGAGGCAGGAGTATGAGTGGGGATTTACTGGGAAGGAGAATGAGAGGACTTTACTGGATTACAAGGTATGTGGATTTGTGAGAACTTACTGGATGTTACATTTAAGATTTAAGCATTTCATTGTAAAAAAATTACTTCAAAAAAGACAACTCTAACAAATATTTAACTCTATTTGATGTTATGAATGCTGAAGTATTTGGAGGATCATGGTGATGTCTGCAATTTACTTTGGGATGCATCAAAAAATAAGATGGGCTGATGAATAGAGATGGATGGACAGATGGATAAATATGTAATAAAGTAAGTTTAGAACAAAATGTTAGAATATGGGCAGTGGTATATGGGTGTTCACTGTAAAGTTCTTAAAACATTTCTGAACATTTGAAAGTTTTTCATGAAGATGAAAAAGTTTGGGGGTCGGGGGAGAAAAGAAGAGTAGTGAAAGGGCAATAGGTCTACCAGAAATGAAAATATATTATGATGTTTCCTAAATTTAAGAAGTAATATGTTATTGTTGCAAGAATACATATGCCAGTGGAACAGAGTAAAATGTCTGGAAATTGACTCAAGTACAGATGAAAGTTTTGTATATGATAAAGGTGAACTCTCAAATCACTGAAAAATGATAGACATTTCAATAAATGGTGTTGACACAACTGGCTATCCATCTGGATAACAGATAAAATTGGATCCATACCACCAAACATCCTAATAAATTCCAAGTTGATAAGGTACGTGTATTAGTCAGGGTTCTTAAGAGAAACAGAACCAATAGAAGCTATATATACACATAGAGAGAGATTTATTTTAAGGAATTTACTTATGTAGCTGTGGCTTGTTGAGTCTGAACTCTGATGGGGTAGGCTGGCAGGCTGGAAACTCAGGGAAGAATTGAAGTTTGAGACCAACAGCAGCCTGCTGGCAGAATTCCTTCTTGTTTGGGGGACATCAGTGTTTCTTCTATTAAGGCCTTCAACTCCTTGGATAAGGCCCACTCACATTTGGAGGGCAATTTGTTTTACTCGAAGTCCACTGATTAAAATATTAATTTCATCCAAAAAACACCTTCACAGAAATATCCAGAATAATGTTTGACCAAATATCTGGGTACCATGGCCCAGATAAGTTAACACATAAAATTGGCCATCACAATATATAAATGTACCAAAAACTTGAAACCGTATAAATATTTGAATAAAACATAATTGAATTCCTTTATACTCAAAATCTAGATGCAATAAATTAAAATATTAATAATTTTGACTATTTAACCTATTTTGTATGGCAAAAAAAATTATAAGCAAATTCAAAAGGCAAACGACCAAGAAGGAATGAACATTTGCAATATATATAGTAAATAAAGTGATAAACTTTCTGACCTATAAAGAACTTCTAAAAACTGAAAAGAAAAAAAAGGTAAAACCAAAAATAAGGGTGAAAGAAGTAAATAGTTTATAAGAAATGGTATAAAAATTGCCCTTACATGTATAAAATATATTCCAGCATAATGAAAGAAATTCAAATCAAAACTAAACTGTAAAGATACAGTTTCTCATCTGTCGAATTAAAAACAAATATTCAAAAGCTTGAGAATACACTATTTCCACAAACTCTAGGGAAATAGATTCTCTTTATACTGTTCCTGAGTGTGCAAAATGAGACAATCACTATAAAAAGGAATTTAGCAGTATCTAACAACATTATACATACATTTACCTTTCAATTTAGTAATCTCACTTTTATACATTTTCCTTGAAGATTATAGCTCCAAAAATGTGGAGAAAAAATATATAGAAAAGGTTTTTCATAAAGTATTATTTGAAACAAAAATATTGGAAACAACCCAAATGCCCAATTATAGGAGAATGATTGAATAACTATCATAACTCACAAGACAGAGTACTCTACAGATGTTTATTTAAAAAAAGATCCTCATGAGAAGTTGTCATTTCCTACATGTAGGTTTAGATTTAGTTATAAATATAAACTTCTTTATTTTTTCAAAATAAAATACAGGAAGAATAAACCACAATATTGGTTACCTACAGGTGTGTGTGGATATAGAAAGGCTAAGTAATGACTAAAAATATTCTTAGTATACCTTATATGTTAGCATCCAGTCAGGAAAATAGAAACCACATAAATTATATTGACAATATAACTTAGGAGCTTGCCTACATTAATGCTGGAAGAGTGAAAAGGCAACCATGACACACTGAGGTAACAGAGATTGTAACTGCCTAAAGAAGCTCCCACCCCAAAGGCTAGGAAAACATAGAAGACTGGGGGAGGGAATCTGCAGGATTGGAACACATTTCTCTGAAGACAGGGGACTGACTCCCCAGTTGGTGCTAGAACTCCAGGGGCTCTGAAGAGGAACACCATGAAGCTGGGACTCAGACTACTGAAAATTGGGTTCTTACTGGTGAGTCTGAAAGTACTAGAAGAAGCTATAACCTGGAAACGTGTTACGAGAAAGATCTCTCACTGTCTGGATAAAGAGTTGTCACTGGAGAAATTCAGAAATGGGCAACAAACAGGAAGAAAGTCCTTTATCCATCCTCCTTCTTCTCTCCAGTTTCCTGTGGCACCCAGTGGTAGAAACTAACAGAACAATAATACGTGCTGAGGGTGAAATACAGTTCAGAATGCCAGCATGATAGAAAAGAATATGCAAGGGGGGGGTTGGGAGCTGAGAGACAATAGCTTATTAACCAACACAGTGCATCCTTTTCGACGACCCAACATCCATACACACATTTCTAAGCATATGTGAAATTCTATGTAACAGAATAAAGTGTAATGCTTTAATAAATTTGTTAAAATTTATTTAAAATTATATGCACCTATCCTTCATTCAAATATGAATACTCTCATCTTCTCCCCCAAAAGGGTAAACACAAAGTCCCCATTGTATGGACATACATGACAGGACAATGTTAATTATTCATCAAAGGCAATCATAGTAAACAAATATCATGTAACCAAAATTAAAAAGAAATTGAAAATGAACCACCAACAATTCTTATATAAAATAATGAGAGGAGGAGGAAATAAGAAAAAATAAATTTTGAAAAATGAAAACATAGTATACATTCAAAAATAAATCAGGGCTTCCCTGGTGGCGCAGTGGTTGAGAGTCCGCCTGCCGATGCAGGGGACACGGGTTCGTGCCCCGGTCCGGGAAGATCCCGCATGCCGTGAGCCATGGCCGCTGAGCCTGCACGTCCGGAGCCTGTGCTCCGCAACAGGAGAGGCCACAGCAGAGAGAGGCCCGCGTACCTCAAAAAAAAAAATAAATAAATAAAATAAATCAACAAGAATGCCAAAAAGAAACAGTAAAATTAACTACACATAGAAACAAATGGATATATCAAATGGACAATATAATTACATGGGAATAACAGAATTAATTTAAATATCTTTGACTATAGTATTTTAGCTGTACACCCTGAATATATTCTAACTACAAAGGCAGCAAAAATAGCTTGAATTTTACTCAGTAAGGGGTGTGGTTTGGAGAATTTTGTCTAAGTCTTTCAATTATTAGGGAGACAATAATGATGATGATGGAGGAGGTGGAAGAGAAGGGGGAGGATAGATAGATAGATACATAGATACATAGATGCATAGATACATGATAGAGCCAATGAGTAAATAGATTGTTACTTGGGAATAGACTTCACACTGAGAGAAGGAAGTAGGAGAGTAGGAGAGCAGGATGAGAAGAAACCTGAGATCTCTGTAAGAACAAATGATTTTGTTTTTTTGTTTATTTCCTGGATCTGCTCCAAAAAAAAGGCCAAGAAATGTAATACCAGTAAAAATGAGCAGAGTGGCACCAGATCTTGGTTTGTAAATACCATTTGGAGAAATAACTGATCACAAATGTAGGCAAAGAAATGGAATACCCTTCTGTGACTGAAAGTAAGCAAGTGCTGAAAAACTATTAAAGGAATTAAGGGGTTTTCACTGACTAAACTTGGAAAATTTTGAGCATATAAAAATGAAATAATTTTAATGAATTATGACACATTAAATTGTTTTAATTCATGAGTCTTTCCTCCCCCCACCCACTGCCACACACAAAAAGAACAAGAAAGAAAAGGAAAAAATTCTAGCTAATATATGTAGAAGGAAAAATAGAAAACCACTATTTTGAAGGCTTTCCAATGGATGCTAAAACCATTAGAGAAGGTTATTGAGAGCATAAAATCCAAAGTCTTGAAGTTTTGGTGAAACACAGTTCCCTAGAGATTACATATTAATTATAAAGGGTAATAGATACCTTCAAGAAGTCTAACAGATATTACCTTTAAGTCACTGACTTAACATTACCTAGAAAGGGGTAAAATTACCTTATGTGCCTTCTGATGCAATGCACTGAGAAGGACACAGTATCACATAGAGTATTATTTCCAAAAATGTTGAATATGAACTCACTCATGAGGAAAGAGTCAGACAAACCCAGATGGTGTGATATCCTACAAAACACTTTTTCTGAACTATTTTTTTAAATGTTAATATCATATGATTTTTTTTAAAAGGAAGTGGGAAAGCTGTTGCAGATTAAAGCAGACTAAAGAGACAAATAAATGCACTGTGTAATCCTCAATGGATTCTCAGTGGGGAAAACACCTATAAATGACATTATTAGGACACTGGGAAAATCAGAATATAGGTTGTATGTCAGATGATTGCATAGTATCAATGTTATACCCTTTGGGAGTGACAATATTATTATAGGTATGCAGTAGAATGTCCCCGTTTTTAGAAAATAAATGCTAATGTATTTCAGGGTGATGCATCGTAATGACTGAAACATACTTCTAAAAGTTTAGCAGTTTGCACAAAACAAAGCAAACGTGGCAAATGAATGAACTTACGTGATGATCATAGGACTGACTGTTCATTGTAGTTTTCTTTCATCTTTTCTCAGGCAACCCTAAGACTAGAACGGCTCTTCAAAATTGCCCCAAGCTAGGCTGAGGTGACCAGACTTTTACATCCCTCCACCAACCTTACCAGTCATCTGATGGGGGCTCCCCTGGAAAAGCCGGGGCATGGGCAGGGCCACTCTCCAGCAGAGGCAATAATCTCCCGAAAGGGGATTCCTGAAAGATTTCTGTCTATAGTGCTCCCAGCAGTGGAGCCAACAATACTCCTTCTAGGGGCATCTGGGCAGCACATCACAATGTCCCCTATGGATACTTCAAAATACATAAAGTAACTTCAGAAGTTATTGCCAGAGGGACATTATTTCCCCAGCTAAAGAAAAACAAAGGGGAAGGCAGATCCTCTGCACCGATGTGACTCTTGATAACACACCACATTCTCTCCTAGTATTGTTATTGCTGCCAAAGATTTATTTTTGCAGCTATCCATTTAAACTGACTTTTGTTTAGGTAACTCTAAAGAAAACAGCTCTTTTCACCCTGAAATTATGTGCCTGGTTTAGCTGAAAGAAATATGGTAATACATGATTTTAACTGAAACACAGTACAGCAATTTTCCTCTGAGAAGGTCAGGGTTAACCTTCAATGCCCTTACTCATATAAAGAAACATCTTTAACTTGTATCAGCATATTTTCATTAAGTTCACATTGCCCTTCAATGTGCAAAAGGGCTTTCATCTCTAAGAAGGCAACAACTAATTAGAAATAAAGTTGCAAGAAAGGCACAGATTAAGCTGCAAAAATGGCACAGCCATTATAGACAAGGCATTCCAAAGGATCTAAAAAACATTTAGAAGTACAAAATAGAAACCAGAAACTGGGCTCTTTCAGGAGACATTTCAAAGGTGCAATGGGTTTTTTGTTACAATTCTAACACTCATAAAGTGTGTGTGTACTCACTGAGTGTGCACAGGGGCATGCATGCACAAACACACATACACACACACAAACACATTAATTTAAAGGGCATTCTTCCCGGTTGCTCATAGGGATGGGCTTTATAAATTTCAGTTTGTGTAGGACAGTCACAGTTGCAAATGTTCTATGCTTTTGTTCCCATAGCATAAACTATGATTTCATCCTGGAAATTTCAAGTTTGACATTCATGATAGACTATCAGACAGTATCTGTAAATTGAAAATTAATTAACTTATTATTCATTATATATTTGGAGGTTGGAGATTTTAGGGGATATACAGAAAACTGTAAGACTACAGAAAGTGCACAGAGATCTAGTGTCAGGATGTGCCCCTTTTTAATTTTTATTTAGAAAAACAGCATAATGTCTGACACATAATAGGCATGCAATATGTATTCATTGTATAAATTTTAATGTCTCCCCAACAGAGAAAATCCTGTCATTTTTTAGGAATTATAAAAATAATGTTACTGATTAAAATGTTCTATATGTTTTGAACAATTTTAATGGGTAGAATCTCATAAAGATTTAACTATTTAACTTTTTTTAATTAAAATAAAATTTTTTTTCATCTTTATTGGAGTAAAATTGCTTTACAATGGTGTGTTAGTTTCTGCTTTATAACAAAGTGAATCACTTATACATATACACATGTTCCCATATCTCTTCCCTCTTGCATCTCCCTCCCTCCCACCCTCCCTATCCCACCCCTCTAGGTGGTCACAAAGCACCGAGCTGATCTCCCTGTGCTACACAGCTGCTTCCCACTAGCTATCTATTTTATGTTTGGTAGTGTATATATGTCCATGCCACTCTCTCGCTTTGTCACAGCTTACCCTTCCCCCTCCCCATATCCTCAAGTCCATTCTCTAGTAGGTCTGTGTCTTGATTCCTATCTTACCCCTAGGTTCTTCATGACATTTTTTTTTCTTAAATTCCATATATATACGTGTTAGCATATGGTATTTGTCTTTCTCTTTCTGACTTACTTCACTCTGTATGACAGACTCTAGGTCCATCCACCTCATTACAAATAGCTCAATTTCGTTTCTTTTTATGGCTGAGTAATATTCCATTGTATATATGTGCCACATCTTCTTTATCCATTCATCCGATGATGGACACATAGGTTGTTTCCATCTCTGGGCTACTGTAAATAGAGCTGCAATGAACATTTTGGTACATGACTCTTTTTGAATTATGGTTTTCTCAGGGTATATGCCCAGTAGTGGGATTGCTGGGTCATATGGTAGTTCTATTTGTAGTTCTTTAAGGAACCTCCATACTGTTCTCCATAGTGGCTGTACCAATTCACATTCCCACCAGCAGTGCAAGAGTGTTCACTTTTCTCCACACCCTCTCCAGCATTTATTATTTCTAGATTTTTTGATGATGGCCATTCTGACTGGTGTGAGATGATATCTCATTGTAGTTTTGATTTGCATTTCTCTAATGATTAATGATGTTGAGCATTCTTTCATGTGTTTGTTGGCAGTCTGTATATCTTCTTTGAAGAAAGGTCTATTTAGGTCTTCTGCCTACTTTTGGGTTGGTTTTTTTTGTTTGGTTTTTTTTGTTTGGTTTTTTTTGTTATTGAGCTGCATGAGCTGCTTATAAATTTTGGAGATTAATCCTTTGTCAGTTGCTTCATTTGCAAATATCTTCTCCCATTCTGAGGGTTGTCTTTTGGTCTTGTTTATGGTTTCCTTTGCTGTGCTATTTAACTATTAATGTTTTGTTCTTTATAAGCTCAACCAAATCAAAATTTGCCTAGTTTTTTTGGATAATGTTGCCTATCTTTGTTTAACAAAATGTAATTCCTAAAAATCAGCAAGTACTTTAAGTATCTACTTCTTATCTTGGTGTTTGTGAGATTGTGTGCCATTTTCTGGTCATGTGATCCATTTAGAAGATGCAGTATCTACAAATTTTTCTTTCTCTCTTCTTCTGAAAATCCAATGGGGATGGTAGGAAAGCTTCTGGATTATTTTGCAGCCTGATATCAAATGTACATAAGATCATACTAAGAGTTGTCAAATCGAATCAATTTTCCCAGTTTATCTTAAAGTGGTTTACTATATAAATTGAATAAATATGTCCACATAGGGATAGAAAGGGGAAAAAAATCAACAGACTGGAAAGTTCCTGGACATACATATCTTAAAACAAGTTGCAAAAGCTATTGCAAGGTTAATATTTGTGAGATAGTTATAGTTTTAATCATATATTCTAGAACTATGGAGGTTAACAAAACAGCCCTAGGGCAATTTGAGTTATGACTATTTACATTCTAAATTTATTTGGTACTGTCTTGACAGGACAGAAGAGATGAGTTGTTTGAACTTGAGTACAAAAGTCTGTTGTCTATCAATTAAATCTTCTCCTTCCCCCTCCACACACACTTAAAATGTTTCCCAATATGGTACTTGCTCTGGTTCATTTGATTTTATTTTGAAATGAGTTTTTTGTAGTTTCTGTTTTGTTTTTTTTTCTCTTTTCTGAGATATTCATTTTGAATCTGTGTCAGAATACAGAAGTGTTATCTCTAAATGAGAAGTGTATGCAAGAAGCTCAGCCAATGTTGAATTTCAATGAACTTAGTAGTTCTAATGTCATGAAACTCTGTCAAATGTTAAAAGAAATTATACATAGAATTCTTAAGGAAGCTTTCAAATCACAGCCTTTTCTGTCAGTATTTGATAATAACCTAAAATCTATGATCTATCAAGGTACTGAAGTGTAATAGTGATCCCCTGAGGAAAAATCATGACATTCTTAGGCCAACATAACAATATGTATTTCCAGTTTTGAGCATTTCTAAATTTTCTAATTGTGTTTTTTCAATCTACTTCATGGCAAATATGAAAAATAATGGACAATGAAAATAGTCATTCATTTGATACTTGGAAGTATTTCTCAATGTGATTGTACATTTACTTAATAGTTCTCTCTTCATATTTTGGGAAAGAAAAATTAATATGAAAATTTTCTAGGCTTTTTTTAATCCAAATGTTCTAAATGGAGGCACAATGTTATTTATAGCTCAACCACAGCATTAAATACATAGTTTAAAGTCTTTTCCATTTTATGTCAACTACATTACATTTCCTTAAAGTATATAATATAGATCACATATAATAGCGTTGCTTACCTTTAGTTAGTCTGATTTTTTTAAAAAATGATGATGAAAAATCGTGGAAACCAACATTCAAGTGGGTAGTGGATGCCTCGGAATTCTTACCACAGTTAATATGATTCAAAGGGCCGTCACGTCACTTTTTATTAACTAAAAACCAATCTCACATCTGCTTCCTGCTTCAACTAATACATCCTATATTCTTGAATATGCAAGACTGCAGAGGTAGAGCCATAAACAGAGATTTGGCAATAACTATTCAAGGAGAACCCTAGGACTGTCTTGATTTTTACCCTGTTGGGCCAAGTAACAAATGATTTCGCAGCTACTGATGTTGGTCCAAGCCATTGTGAGGCAAGATCCTGAGCACAAAATAGCTGCCTTCCACAAGCTTTCATGAAGATGATGGAATTAAAAAGCCAAATTACAATGGCCTGCTCCATAGACAGCTGCAAGTAAAAGGGCTGCACCATCCCAGTCTTACACTAATAGGGAAAGGGTTTGTATAGCAGTATTTTCAGGCGTGTTCACACAGTAGATATGCTGTAAGCTCTGAAAAAACAGGGTCCATGCAAATTCTGTTCACTGCTGTTTTCTGTATTCACTGCACCCAGCACAGTGTCTGAAGCAGTAAAAAGATGCTCAAGGAATGAATGGGCCAAGGCTTAAGAATCACCGTAACCAGCTGTTCAGGTCTCTTCCTTTCTCTGGTAGTCTCACCAATTCCCTGAAGCCAACTATACAATGGTAGGGGAGGACAACTTTTTCTTCCTTCCTGGCTAAGTTCTTTGGCTTGGTCTAATAATTTAATTAATGTAAGACAGATTAACAGGGAAAAAAATTAATTTTGTAGGTACAGAGCTCATAAAAATATGAGACTCAAAGAAGTGACCAAAGCAGGCAGCTTTTATAGCTTTTAGACAAGGAAATACTAAATTTGTGAAGAATTGACAAAACAAAGGGGTTTGGGTTTGAGGTACCTAATTAGTGAAGAAGTAACAAGGTTTGTTTATACAGTCTCCTTGGCCCTGAATTCCCTATCTCTGGTGATAAGGCAGTCTCTCTACCTCTTAGTGGAGGAGGGTACCATTCCCTTGGGGTATATTTATTTCCTGCTTTCAGGAGAACAAAGGAAGGTCAGAGTGTCCTTCTTGCACCTACTGTTTCTTAAGTAATCTTAATTCAAAATAACCAATATGCCAAAGTGGCATATTTGGGAGTGGCATATTTTGCTCTTTTCCACAACCACAGTAAATATCCTCAGGTAGATATATACCTGTGTGTGTGTGTGTGTGTGTGTGTGTACACGTGTGCATGTGTGCGTGTGTGTGTGTGTATGTGTGTGACTAGTATGAATGTGATACAGCAGTGATGAATATCCCACACAAGAATAGGAATTACCATCTCCAGATGGTGCATTGAGATACAGCTGTTAAAGTTATGCAACTTGAAATCAAAAGCACAGAGCAATGTAATGTTTAGAAAGTTAAATTTTCCCATATTTGAGTGTATTATTAGAGATATTCAAAATTTTAAAACTTCATTACTAGTTAATAGGGATTTAGGTTTTAACCTTAGCACTAATTGGAAGACTTGGAAAATTATTGCAACCAAAATACTGATTAGATTTTTAAAAGACCTTAAGCTGAAAATCAAATCAGAGATTAAAATTTAAATCAAAGAGAATAAAAATATTTAAGTACAGCAAAAGTAAATCTTTGTAATGCAATTTATTTGGTAAATCACAATACAAACCTAATTTGCTGTTTATTTAGAGCACTGAATCAAATTCACAATTAGGGTATTATTTGAATTATGTTTCTTATGCTTACCAATAAGAAGGGAGCCCTTGTCTTCTAGTTATAACACAAATGACAGTGTTTTCTACCTTTATAGTTGCAGGACATGTTTTTTGCTCTCCTCTCATTTTATATTAATCTAGGTAATTTCATTTACTCTCACAGTTCCAACTTAACTTGCCCTATTTCTAAAAATTTCAAACTGATCTCATACAAGATCTCTTTCCTGAAATTCAGGTTCACAAATCTATGTAGACATCTCCTTTTGGATGTTTCACAGACCTTAAACTCATCACATTGAAGCTGATTACATCATCCCTTGGCTGATCCCTAAAACCGAGTACTTTTCCTATGTTACTTAATTCATTATCTACTTAGTTTCCCCAAATAGTGCAAAGTCAACATCAACCACATATCCTTCTTCACTTCCTATACTCAGTTAATCATTCATTCCTATCAGTTCTACCTCCCGAAGTTCTCCCTAATCTATCCACTTCTTATGCAGCCACCACTGTCTATCCCTGGCCTGGCCAATTGCCATAATCTATTAACTAGTCTTTCTGCATCCGATTATGCCTCTGGAAGTGACCCCAACTCCATTCATCCTTTATCCTGAAGCCAGATGATACTTACAAAGGGCAAATCTGATCACTGCAGCCCATCAGATAGAATCCTTCAGTGGCTCCCCAGTGTCCTAAGATTTATTAACTTAGATGCACAGTCTGACATTCAAGCATTTTATGATCTTTCTCATTCCTTTACTTCATTGACTAAACTTAAGTGATGCTGAACTGCTAAAATTAAGTCCATTACTTTCTGTGTGGATGGAATTGTGCTCCCTGAAAATTAATGTATTGAAGTTCTAACCCCCAATGTGCCTTAAAGAGATAATAAAGGTAAAATGAGGTCATAAGGTGGGGTCCTAATTCAATAGGACTGCTGTCCATATAAGAAAAGGAAGAGACAACAGGAGTACACTCACACAGAGTTAAGGTCATGGTGAGGACACATCAAGAAGGTAGTATCTGCAAGACAAAGAGAGAGGCCTTATAAAACAAACTTGAGGGCACTTTGATCTTAGACTTCTAAGAAAGTATTACAGAACAGTGAAAAATAAATTTCTGTTGTTTAGGCTATTCCATCTGTGATACTCTCTTATGGCCACCCTAACAGAATAATACACCCTCCTTCTCTTCTAAGCCTAGAAATACCTCACTCCCCCTTTTCTGCATCCCCTCAGGACTCCCCACAATGGGCAGGCTAATTCCTGCTGGTCTTTCATGCCTCAGCAAAACTATTAATACATCTAACAATCTTGACCCCCCCTTTAGGCAACACTGGATTAGTTACTCTTCATAGCTGACAGACACTTCAGCCCCTTATTATTGTATTTAAATGGTCTAAATTTTAAATGCCACCTAACTGCAATTTTTTTTTGAGCAGGGAATGTATTTTATACATTCTTTCATCCCCAGGACCTGGGACAGGCACTCAGGTAATATCTGTTGAACAAATGAATGAACAGTACCTAGTGCACAGTAGGTACTCAATAACTGATAAGTAAAAGAAAGGCAAGTTATGTCAAAAGCTTTCACCAAAATTGAGGCGAACTTGAATTGGCTATAATTAAAGAGCTAGGAGTAACTTCAAAAGTTCAATAAATGAGTAAGTCAAGGGAAAACCAAGCACTTCAGTTTGATGTCCAAACATATGGATAAGCACAGGATCCATAAACAAAAACAAGAAACATGGCAAAGCACAGATCAGATAGCATATTTGGAATAGATTTAGACATAAGTAATTGTTCTACATCAAATAGCCTTGTGCATTTGTACAAGAGTGCAAATTTCACCTCCTTCATTTCTTTTCCTTCCACATACACCTTTAGGAAAAATGATTATAAAACAAACCTTTTAAGATTTCATGACATATTTCATGTTTGGTCCTTCTAATGGTTCTATTAAGTCTCTTCAAAGGGGCACTTTTCTACCAGAGCAAACTTGAAAGAACAGAACATTTATTCCAAAAGCAATTTCCTTCCTCAGCTATTTTCTATATTCCCCTGGTAGTGTTTTTCAACAGTTTTACTTGAATAAGAGCTTATTTGGTCCCAAACCAGTTTCTCCTGCTGCTTGAACCTGCAGTCAAGTCTCAGACCTTTGTGTTTGACACCCCCCAATCCGCTGCCATGGAAATGACTACAATCACACATGTACATATTTTATTGCAAGTTAAGTTCAGATATTTTTAAAGAATAAATTAAAGTAAAATCTTATGAAAGGCATTTTAAAATACATTTTATTTCTTCTTTTAATCCATTCAAAGAAATCAAACAGGTTCCCAAATGGAACTTTTTATGCTTAAAGGAAAATATTAAAAACAAAGATATAATGGTGATGATAATGATTATGCTGATGATAATGATTGCTTGTACTTATATATATTATATACATTATAAAGTTTGCAACAGGCAGGTCTACAACAACCTTAGGAAGAAAGAAGGATTAATTTTAATATCTCGATTTTACAGATAGGAAAACAGAGAAGTTAATTTACTTAAAATTGTTAAGCTTTTCATCCAGAAGAGGCATTATAGAAATACCTGGTGCCAGTTCCTTTGTTTTTCAAATATAAGAGCTCTGATGTAGATGACTTTGCCAAGATCCAAAATTTGGTAAGTGGTGAGAATTTCCCTAGTCTGCTGTGTAGACAGAGCTGTGTAGGCACCCAGGTTCTTCTTATGCATGAGCTCCACACCAGGAATAAACCCAATTTCAGGAAAGGCGTGTTTATTATTTTTTGACCACGATTCATGAGTTGAAAGTAATCAAGTGGCTGAAGTAGCCCTGGGTGTCAGTAAAAGGAGCCTTCCAGGGAAGTTTAGACACCAATCAACAAAAAGAATTTGTAGAAGATCAATACCCTAGAGGGTCTTCTGAGACCTATCTGGTGTCCCTCCTACCTGGTTGTCAACACAGTGTATTCTGCTTTTAAGACTTCTATGATATTCCTACTGGAGGAGAATACATGTACTACAAGGGGTTTTCAATTTTCACCAGCTTTGCATCTTTACTCTCATTACCTCATCACCAATACTACTAGAGATATCAAAAAAGCTTGTAGGAAAGGAAAATGAGCTCTTCATCAGCAAGTGGTCATGGATTCATAGTGTCAGGCCATTTGCATGCAACTAAATTCACCCCAAGCATCAACGGAATACTCTTACGTGTTAGAAAAAGAATTTGAAACTATGGCACTAGTAGCCTGGCAGAAAAAAAAAACTGTGATTTTTAAAAATTGTGTATATATTTTCCATACAGAAGCTATATAACACAGTTTGTTTCTGTTTTAACTATACTCCAAATCTGTTCTTTGGTTAGCCCCTAAGTTTGCTCTACTCTCCCACTCAAACCCTTACCACAACTTCAGAATGTATCTCTAATGTTAGGAGCTTACCTTGCAATCAGGCAGAGTTTTCCAGGCAGGGCAGCAAAAGCAGTCACTGTGACCCCTTCCTGGTGCCTCCCTAGGTACTTACGTTACTCTATGAAGTTGATAGATTGTTTCTCTTTCTAACCAACCACTCCTGCCAAAGTAGGTGGATCTCATCAGTTAAGGAATAATTTCCATTTTATTCTCTAAACACATATTTCACATATCACTCAGCAGATTCCACCTGCACCACAGTTGGGGAAAGAAATGGGACATTTTCTATACTTCAGGCTGTCTGGTAACACTATTTTTATGAAACGACAATACAGGTGTTATTCAGCGCAAGATTCCAGGTCCTCTACCAGGGTTCCTCAAAGTCCACCTCAGCCTTTGAATCTCCTTCCTCAATTCACTATTCCTACTACCTCCTCTTCCCCCTTTCTTTCTTCAGACCTTTCAAACAGGGCTGTCAGTGTTTGTGCTCTGAATGGTGTTTTAAGGTTGCAGTTCCCAGGTGTCTCAAGCTAAAATTCCTGGTGCAAAGAACATATATAGCTCAGCATATGTTTTCATAGTCAATGGGAAAATAATCTTCCTCAGCTCCTAATGGACTTTCTTCAGTAATATGCTTCATGGCACCCCTGGATGTGTGGGGGGACTGACGTTGCCAGAATACTTCTTTTTTACAGCTTTTGTTGCTTTGACAGCTTTGATTTTATGGCAACTTTAATCATGTGTGTCCTATTTCTTCACCTCTGGCATCTGGCAAATATTCCATTTCTCTATCACTGCTACCATAACTTCCTTCAACAAATTGTGATTCATCAAACTGTTTCCCCCATGTCCTTCTACTACATCCACAAGGGAAACCCCAAAGGGAACTACATCAAGCACACAAGGCAATGCTAAATGCTCATGAGTGAGAAAACCTATTAATTAAAAAGGGGAGGAGAGAGGGAAGAGGAAGGAAGAAAAATTATGTGTATAAGTTAATGCAGCCCCAAGACACCACTGGCATTAACTTATACACTGACACTTTAAACAGGCTTTATGAGTCTGTTTACTCTATTCACAACTATTCATGAAAAATTGTGCTATCAAGTGTAAGAACACAATGTACATGTGTTATCTTAAAGATACAGTGAGTCAATAAATCATACCTGAGCTTTAACAATATTAGATTTCCCTTTCTTGTATATTCATAGAATAATGGAACTGGAAATGAAAAAAGAGCAAGAGATGAAAAAGACCAAATAGGTTATCCATTCAATCTTGCTCTGACAAAAGATCAGTCTGGAGCAATATATCTTAGTTTCTGTCATCTGGAAATTAGTGCATTCTCTGTGTCATAGCTTTCAACCACTTTTTGTAGCAGTTTATTTCTGAATATCAGAGTTCTTGGACTCTAGTTGTTTTCCCTTAAAACTAGAACTAAGTTTTGACTTCACTAATTCTCTCACCCTTTTTCTCATTTTAATTCCCTGGAACCTGTATAAAACTTTCCTCTGCTGTTGGATATTTATACTATCCTAATATTCCTTGGATTATTCCCTAGTTTCTATTACTCATCTAAGATAAATCCAGTGGCTGGTTCTCCTTTTTTCCTGAGAGGATACCCCTAGGAAATATATATCACCCACAATGTCAACTGTTTTGTGTATACTATTTTCCCAAGAGGGTGAGATTAGGACCATGTTCAGAAGATCTTTGCAAAAGGAAATGCCTCTCCTCAGCCACTCTCCTTCTAGCACTCTCTAAACTAGGGAGAGATTTGCCCATGAGCCCCTGCAGCTATCTCACTTCACCCTAGCAGCCATTTCTGCCTATTGAGCATGTATGTTTCTGATTAATTTGTCCCACTTTGCCCTTAAATCTTACTTAGATATAAGCCCTGTTTCTGTTTCAAGACAGTATGGTCCATTTTTATGATTCCTTTTTTCTTGCAAATACTGGTATTGTTTTAAAATTTCATTAAAGTGCTATTTACTCTCTTTCATAGATCATTACAGAATTTTTTTTTTATTTTGAGTGAAGTTAATACTATAGTTTGCAATATTACCTCTCCAAATGGATCAATTCATGGTCATTTTAAAGCACTATGATGCTTTTGTTTACAAAAGTTAAGCCAGTTTTCAAGTTACTGGCTTTGAGGCCACCCCAAAAAAGAGAAAAAAGATGTGATGCTACAAAATATTTTACAGAAGTCATTATCATTATCAGAAGTATATAAATGCCTAAAAAGTGTTTTAGAGTTTGTGAAGTTGATGAAAAACAAGATAGTAAGTGTGAAGAGTTTATTTACCTTTTACCTCCAAATCTAGCAAAAAAGTAGCGATTCGATAAATCCACACAGAATTAAATTTGTACTTTTAGATAATACATCATTTGTTCAAAGCCAAATAATTTTAAGTGTGTGAATTTTGCTATATAAAACACTTAGGTCTAACTTCATAAACGTGGGTTTGTAAAACCCATAGTTAGAAAATGCCTTTGTAGATATCCAGAAATTGTGCTGTGCAATTTCCATGTATTAAGTCTAAACCTTGCAACATCCCTGCAAGTCAAAGGGGCAAACAAAGATACAGGGAGGTAACTTGACTAAGATCACAAAAAAAGAATAGAAGACAGAGAGAGAATTAGAGTACATGTGTATCTCCCCAACATCTACCAGAGTGTGCAAAATATGGGTTGAAAGAAGAAAATACCAGAGCCAGGGGTCAAATGAGGAAGCTCTGTCAGTAGTCCAGGTATGCACAATGCTACAGAAGCATGAAAAAGCATGGTCATGGTCATATTGGACACGTGTTAAAGTGAAGACAGGCATAAAGCGTAGCTGCAGTGATTACAGTGGGAGAAGTAAACAGAAGCCTGGTCATGAAGACCTTGCTCTTTTATTTGGTGCCCAAAATAGACTCAAGTTTATCCTATTGGGAAACAGAATCACTGAAGAGCTTTAACCAAGGACTCTGGGGATGCCTCTGACTTATAGCATCAAAAACTGATTTGAAGAGAATAAGGATAGACAAGGAAGTCTGCTAAGAGAGATAATGCAATACACCAGGTAAAGAATGAGGGTATCTTGAACTAAAGCTGGGGGCAGTGAAATGAGAAGTAATGAGTAATGCTAATTAATTTATTTGTGGAGGAAAGATGAGTAAAAAGTTAGCTCACTGCTAACTGAGTGTATGGTAATACCTTGCATTGAGGAAGAAATGTAGAACCTAAAAAATGTTACATAAGAATACATGTATATATGGGATTGAGGACACTGAAGGAAAAGGGAGGGTCAGGTTGGATGAGTTTTTTTAGAGATTCTAAGTTTAATTTTGTACCTACAGAGTTTGACAGATTTTTCCAGTACAGTAGAATACTGATGGTCAGAAGGTCATGAGATTAGATGCAATTACATAAGAAAAATATAAAAAGTTCTGTTCTCAACAGTGAGGATTTTCCAAATATGTAAACCCAAGCCCTACCTTAGATATTATAATTCAGAAGTTCTGAAGTTTAGGCCAACAAAAAGCAAGCAACCAATCAAAATTAACCAACCTCCCCAAAAACACTGCAGGCTTAACAATACACATCTGTAGATCCTCTCCTGGATGGATAGAGCCCCAAAGTAGGTTAGTACACACACACACACACACACACATATATATATATATATATATATAATATAATATAATATAAATTCTCAGCTTAGGAGCAAATCCTGAGCAGTTTAACTCTATTAAGGATACACCATTCTCCCTAACAATTATTGGTTTACAAATAAGCATATGACCCATTCTGGCCAATGCAATCTAACAAGGGGTTCTTGAGTCTAAAGGGAGGGACTTATAGAAAGAAACACAAAGAAAAGACTGCCATTTTATTTCTCTGGATGTTGACAACTTACATATCTGGATATGACTGCTGGAATTGCAGTAGCCATACTGCAACCATAAGGGCAGCTGGTCTGAGGACCAAGGCAATTCCATGAACTTGTGACAGTGGGAAAGTGGAAAGAACCTTCACCTATGGTGATGATGTTGTTGAACTGCTGAACTATTCAACCTTGAAGTCATCCTATATCAAAACTATTTATATGTGTAACAGTAAACTTCTCTAGAGTTAAGCATTTTGAGTTATATTTTTGTGATACTTGCAGCCAAATCTCCAGTATTCTAACCAATAAAATTCTTCCTTTCATTTTGTCTATAGGTCAAACTTTTGAGACTAAATATCTTAACTGAGTTTTGTTTCACCATTTCATCAACAATTTAGAAATATTCTAATTCTGCCTTTTTAAAAAAATTCTGTTAATCTAAAATACTATTTTTATGCCTATTGTGTTTTCTTATTGAGGGACTATTTTCCAAGATGTTTTGTATAAAATTATAGAATCAAAGGTTTTTACAAACCATTCAAGAACACATTGGATAAATAATGACATCAAAAATATTAAAAATATTCATATGCTAATATCTCTCTCAAGTATTTAATTTTAAAAATAGTTGACTCATTTCATACTTTTTTGACTTACTAGGTACCACACGTGCAATCAATAACTGCGTTAGAAAGGGGAATACTAACCGAGCCATTGGATATGAGGGAAGCATGAACGACCTTGGGATGGCATCTAAAATTTTATTCAAAATTGCTTATGTCTGTTTAGCATATTTTTCTGGTTATACTGTCCACAGCTTTTATCAGTCTCAGAGGGTTAAGAACCACTGTGTATGATAAAAAAAATCCTCTTCCTTTACTATTCTCGAATCAGATTGACACAAGACAACAGTGTTCATTCAAATAAAGAATGATTTGATCTCTGATTTGTCACTTCATATAAACATAGCTCATGTGCATAATTTATATATAACGCTATACCATTTGGTGGAGGCTGAAAAATACTAGAAGCATTAGGTGTCTTTTCAGAAAGGAAGACATAAATCAGGCAATTGGATTTTCAGTTCTGCACCATTTCATTCAGAGCAATATAGAGTGGTTTAATTTTCTTTCCAGTATTCAGTAAAATAAGCATATGAACAATGTAGAGAAAATCTTTGGAATGGTACTGTATTCATAAAGTTATACCACTAAACTTTGGAAGACTAAGCCTAACCCATTTATCATACTGTCTACCATTCTGGGTTTATCTCTGAAAACTCCATCCCAACCCCCAAACCCCCCTCCCCCACTCCACCCACTCCTAGGCTCTATCTATAAAGGAAGTATCCTTCTCTCTAGAATTAAAACATAGTTCTCTGTGCTTCTGAACATACCATTCACTCTTCAACAATATTCTCTCCTCTCTCCTTCACTTGTTGGCATATGTCCCATTACTCAATACTTGTTCCAAAATCACCTCCTCTAAAAAGAACCTCTTAAGAGTATGATACCCACTCCTCTTTGCTTTTGTAGGATGCCAGGTGCACATTCAACAAATGTTTATTCAATGCCTCTAAGCACTGGATATACAGCAATGATCAAAACAATATTCTTGCTCTAATGGAGATAATATTCTATAGGGAGTGAGTAGATAATAAGCAAATAAGCACATAACATATGGCAGAGGTAATAAGCTATTTGAAGAAAGGTAAGCAAAGAGCAATCAGGATATAGCTACTATAGTTAGAGTGGGGAGAAAAATCCTCCATTGAGGTGTAACATTTGAGCAGAATTCTGAATTAAGTGAGGGAGATGGTGACCACTCAGGGGAAGAGTATTCAAGGAAGAAGGAACAGCGAATTCACTAGCTTGGAGATAGGAGCATTCTTTGAATGTTTGAAGAAAGGAGGAGGAACAGAGGGAGTGGGGAAGGGTTAGAAGAATGGGAGACGGGGTCAGAAAAGTAGCCTGGTGCCAACTCAGGCTCTTATAGGCTCTGGCAAAGACTTAATGGCTTATTTTAGTAAGATGAAAGCATTGGGAAATTATGAGCAAGATGTGACTTGACTCTGTTTTTATTTAAGAAAGCTCATTCTAGCTGCTCTAAGTAGGGTATAGGTGTGCCAGTGAGGAAGCAAGGAGACACAGAAGAGGTTACTGCAGTGGTCCAGGTGAAAACTGGTGGTGGCAACTTGTCCTGGGGTAACTGCAGATGAAAGAAAGTGAAAACTATGAACACTGACAACTTGTTTGAGGAAGTTTTCTATAGAAGAGAGCAGAGAAATGCTTAGTTCACTGGAGAATGTAGTGAGGTCAATGTATAATTCTTACAGTAAGTCCCCTACATACGAACCTTCAAGTCTCGAACTTTCAGAGATGCTAACGTGTGTTCGTGTGTCCAATCACGTGTCTGGCATACATTGTCACGTGCATGCATCCTCTACAAGTGGTTGTGCTTTTGTGCACTTTACAGTACAGTACTGTATAGAGTACAGTGGTACAATATTTTATTTCAAGCCCAGGATGTCCAGGAGCAAGCGTAAAAGCAGTGGCGATGTAGCTGTACTTTTCAAGGTATTGTACTGTAAGATTTTAAATGTTTTCACTTTTTTTTTTTTTTTTTTTTTTTGCGGTACGCGGGCCTCTCACTGCTGTGGCCTCTCCCGTTGCGGAGTACAGGCTCCGGACGCGCAGGCTCAGTGGTCATGGCTCACGGGCCCAGCCGCTCCACGGCATGTGGGATCCTCCCACACCGGGGCGCGAACCCTCATCCCCTGCATCGGCAGGCGGACTCCCAACCACCGCGCCACCAGGGAAGCCCTGTTTTCACTTTTTGTTTTTGTTTGTTTTTTATGTATTATTTGTGTGAAAAGTATTATAAACGTATTACAGTACAGTACTATATAGCCGATTGTGTTAGCTGGGTACCTAGGCTAACTTTGTTGGACGTAGGAACAAATTGAACTTATGAACACACTCTGGGAAAGGAACTCATTCATATGTAGGGGACTTGTACTAGGATATATTACAGTATATGTTACATTGATGGGAACAACCCAGTTAAGAAAATGTCAATGATTCACATTGAGAGGGGCTAATTGCCTGGTCCTTTAGCAGGTGATATGGTGAGATTCAGGATGTAAAAATATGGGGCGGTCTTTATGGACCAGGGACAGTTCAAGACTATACTGGACAGGGATGCAGAGTACTTGGGTGCACACAAAAGTGAGGTGGTAGACTTGGTGGTACAACTACAGGGACAGTCTCTTTGGCATCCAATAGATGGGGAGAAGAGAGGAGAAGGATGTGGTGAGAAATTGTCTCAGATATGTAAGAGATGATTGATCAGAGATATTAGACTAGTTGGGCAGCACTAAGGGGCCTTTTGATATTCTGAGTGTTGAGTGTAAAATGAAATCAGTCAGAATTAACATGTGTGAAATAACTATTATAATAATGGACCATAGAGTAGCCAACTAAGGAAGGAAGTGAGGACATGAATGGAACGATGGACAGTGAAAAGGGTAGAATCAAAGGTTCAAAGAATTATTGAGTCAGGAAAATTTGAAGGAGGGCCTGGAGAAAAAAGATGGTGACTAAGGAATGGGACACTGCAAACTGGAGTTTGGTGGTGGCAGTGTTTGGCATGACTCTGGGATTGGGTGGCTGTTCTAAGGTAGAAAACAAGATGATAGGAAATGTTGTATTAGGTGTTCCATTCCTCTCAGAAGGCGACACACTGTGGGACTGTATTAGGCAATTCATAGAATCCCTGTGAAGGCCAAAGAATCACTGGAGGCTATCCAACCAGGACAATATTCAAATTACAATGAAAACATTGATAACAAGACAGTATTCCACTGCTGCTGGGAACACCAGATTTCCCTGCCTATGTAGATCTCAAGGTGCAACTATTGAAACCCACATAATACTGGCTATCTTCCAGTCACCCTCACCAGAAAAATTATTCTACATTGTGCTTTCTTCTTCCTGTAATATGTCCCCTAATCAAAATCGTGCTTGGGAATGTCTGATGGAAGAAATCTAGATCAAATTCTTGGGCCCTCGTAGTAAGGAAAGTTTGAAAATTAAGTTTCTGGAATCTGCCTAGGTGATTGAGAAATTCCCCAAATATTAGAGTATATAGGAGATACTGGATAACTAACACTACAACAAATATAAACTACAGGTATTTACATATTTGCTGTTATAGTCCCAGGACTTTTCACAATTTTTGTTGCATAAATGGATAAATAAAGGAATAACTACTTTTTTATGTACAGCCATTTGTTATCTCTTTGTTTTGACACATGGCCCCCACCTTAAAATCCACAAATAATATGAACTAAACTGAGGGTATTTTAAAGCATTAAAATACTACCTTAAATCTCTGGGATTTTTTCTGTACTTTAAGATTCTTTGGGGAGCTGGGTCATCTGAGCTCCTATTCATTTCAACACAACCGTCCTAAGAAGGTGTTAGATCTCTGGTAGTGTTCGAGAAGAAAGAACAGAGTGAGAACTCATTTATTAAACAATTGCTTACTGAGTTCCTATTACAGTTAGATATTCTTCTGAATTGTTGGGCATACAGCAATGAACAAAAGAGATTCTAAAAATCCCTGTTGATGGCATTTATAATTCTAGAAAAAAGGCATGCTTTCAATATTGCAATTACCTTTAAGTGATTACAAAATCAAAGCATGTTTATGGTATGACAGAAAAGCATAAGAAGAAAATGAAATCACCTATAATAGTACTAATGCAACTCTTGTGCTTTTTGATACATATTCCTGCAGTTTTTCCTAGCATATAGACATAAATATTTTACTACAAAAACAAATGTTACCTAACCGTACTGTTTTCTATCTTGCTTTTATTCACTTGACATTAGTTTATGAACATTTTCCTATATCTTTATGCAATGTTTATAACATTTTTCAAAGTGTACATATTATTCTGTCAGATAAAAGTACCATAACCATTTTGTTGACCATTAGCTTCCAATTTTTCATTGTTATAAACAATGCTGGAATGAACATCCTTGTACATGCCTATTTGCACACTTACCTGATTGTTTATTTACAATAATTTCACAAATGCAAAATTGCTGTGTCAAAGAGTAACCATATTTTAAGATTGTTAATGTATGTACAGAACTCTCCTCAAGAAAAAAACTGCCAATTTGATTCTCAGATGCAGTGTGTATGACAGTGCCTATTTCCTACACCCTAGCATATTCTACTTTTTTTTTCTTTTATACTATTAATCAACTTCTGATGATTCAGCCAGTGACTCTCACAATAGGGAGAAAGGTGGTTGGGCAGCTGTCACTAGACGATGTCAACAGATTTTTCGATATGGACCATTTATCCACAAGGATTACCCTGTGCCCAGTGGGATCCTTACCTGCTTCATGCTGATAGGAATGCCTAAGAAACTTCTGGAGGAAGAAAGGAAAAGAGGAGAGCAAATGTTTCAGTAAAACTCACCCTTATTGTTATTACCAATCCATCTTTTCACTAAGAAACAACATTAATTCCATTGAAAAAGCTATTCAAATAATGTCGGTAATGACAAGTACAATTTAGCTCTATAAACATGTTTGTACCTGGTACACAGAGTGATCAAAGACACCTGGAAATGCAACTGAGATTACATATTACGCGTCATTAAATAATAAACACTGAACAACTGAGAATGCATGTTCCATCTCTTGGACATAATCTGTAGAATCCAAAGAAGAGATGATATTTGTGGATGGTCATTTTTTCTTACATGTTTATTCCCTTCCCAAATTGTAATAGTTAATAATATCAGAAATATCACAAGCAAATAACAATATTAGGATTAATCTCCCCATTTTATACTGTTAAGATCCAAATAAATTGACTAGGGTTATAGCTAATAAGTGGTAGATCTGGGACTTGAAATCAGCTTTATCTGACTCCAAAGCCCATATATATGTTAGAGCTTTATGCCAAACTGTTTCCTGAAATGTGCCAATCACCACTCACCACCAGAGATAAGAGGAAATTCCAGTGACACAATCCCAGAAGTCACTCTAATTCAGAAATCTCTGTTACCTAAGATCCCATGGAAATTTGGAGAGCCAAGCTGAGCTTGTTTGAGCCGGGAAAACCACTCAGCATACACAGCCTTTCACTGCCATTATTGGTGATAGCAGGACCCCATCTCTCTTTCTGTACAGCCTAAACCCACTAGCCTTTAGCCTCTCCATACCTGGAAAGCTGTTCATAACCAGAACAAAGGTTAGAAAGGCTCTACCCTCAATTACAAGTGATACCCCACATTTGTATAGATCCACCAGACAGGTGCTGATTATGAGCTGAACCCAGGCTCCTAGTAAAAATCCTTTTGTTTCCTCTTAACTCTGCCCTACTGCCTGATCTGAGCTTTTTCTCATTGAATAGACCCTGCCCAGATAGGTTACAAAATCTGTTTATGACTTCCATTTGGCTTCAGACTTTCCCATCCATTTCCCAAAGACCACACTTTCTCCAACCTATAAACTGGTCCCCTGCTGGCACACTAACTCTGCCCTTGCTCAGCAGAGTGAGATCTTTATATATTCTTTAAATTGGAAGTTCATTACGAACTTCCTCAAGATAAAGATCGAGCAGCTTCTGGTTGAGAGCTTGGTACTAAATAAATTTCTATACATTTCCTCATTTAACCTTCAGAAAAATTCTATGGAATAGATCTTTAGATTACAGGTGAGAAAATTGAGGCACAGGCAGATTAAGTGACTTGTTTGGCTGTTATATAATGGAGCTAAGATTTGAATCTAGGTCTTCCAAATCCAATGTTTTTTTACCTTATAATATTGAGATGGAACCACTCAGACCTAAATACCTTTTAAAACAGAGGTGGTTCCTTTCCATAGCTAGTTTTAGTAATTTTTAGCTGAATGAAAAATTCCTACGCCCTGACCATGTGGGCCCTCGTCCACAGCACCAGTCCGAAAAACATACCCATGAATCAGATAGGCAGCCACCACTTTTTACATGATCTATAATATCAGATATGAAGCATGATTAACAAATTGGTCAAGCCAATGCTTAATAATAGGTGGAGGAGTTGATTGACCTTTACAAAACTTAAAATGCATAGACAAATTGTAAAAGTATAAGAAGTATCTTACTGCCTTCTCATACCCCACATGGTTGCCTCAGCATGATATGTCATCCCAACATGAGTCCCATGCAAAGATATCCCAATTAGTAAGAGACCTTAGGCATCTCAACATGTAAAACAGCATTCAAAAGGATTGTGATTATATAGCATGTCGTATTTTCCCCCCCAAAAAAAAGAGAAAAAGAAAAAATCTGCTTTATAGCTCTTGCTTAATTGCCCTCATAGACTAATCAGGAAAGAAAATGATGCTATCTCCTCTCTCTAAACTTTTGATCTGCTCCCTACCAAGGTTTATTTCATTTCCTCAAAACCATAAAAAGAATAAAACAAGGTGATCAAGGCTGAAGTCACCCCCTTAGCAGTTTCCCCTGACTTCACACACTTTTTAATGCTAAGCCAAATCATGTAAGATTTCTATTTAATAAATTACAGGGTTACTACTGCTGATTGTTACAGAATTTCTTAACAAAATGCTCCTTTATTTAGGTTAAACAATATCTTTCTTAAATGTATTGAAACAGTTATGTTAACTGATTGCAATTAGAATTCTAGTTTGCACTAAGATAATATGACTATTTGACTATATCAAGATATCAACACACACAAGTCTTGAAGTTGACATAGCTAGTTTACAGCAAAAGAGGAATCAGTTTCTGAGACAGTCCTTATGTCATGCAGAATATTACCAGAAATTCTATTAGCCTTTAAGTAGACATTGTGCTGTATTATAAATACCAATACTATTACTTCTCAAGTTTGCACAAATTGTATAATCACTCAAGCCACTGCAGGTGTTGCTTAGAAAACAAATATGACAGCATTTATCATATTGATTCTTGTCTGCAAATAAAGACCTTGTATATTTTTCCTCTACAGCATTTTCTTAAATGTCATTCAGTATTAACCAAAGAAACAGAATAATAACATTTTCAGAATCGGGAATAGCATTTAGGTTGTTGCTAGGCATTTTAAGATGTGAAGAAAGTAGCCTTTAATCCTTGTCTGGAGAAATAGAGGAGAAAGGGACTTTACCAATGTTCATGCTTATCTTAGTCTAGAAAATATGCTATACTTCTTTCCTCTAATATCAAAAAATAGTCACTTGCTTACCTCTTTTCAACTGACTGAGTAATCTTTTCTACAGTTTGAATCAATGAAAAGTGCTACACCTCTAGAATTAGAATTTTTTATAATTTGAATGGACCTTGGTGATTAGTGAAACTGCATGGGGTGAACTAAGGCCCAGAGAAGTCAAATGTGACTGATTCTATCTTTCTTTTACTAAGTAATTTTTCTTGATCTTACTAGCAGCTTATTAAATATGTCTTCTAAGAAGTAAAATAGAACAATAAACCATGAACATGGTCAGTTATTGTTCACTAACTTACTGTGCTTAAATAAGAGGACATTAGGTTAAGAATTGCTTTTCTTACTACTGTCATTGGTTGGACATTTCACGTTATAAAACAGAAATGTCTTTTGTATTATTTGTTCACAATTCTTCACACTAATATATCCACCCAAGTCAAATTAGTTGCCTAATGAACATTGGAAGAGATGGATGTATTTTAAATGGCCCCAAAATACATTATGGAGTATGTAAATTTTTCTTCTTCCTTGATTCTACACTTTTATTTGTAATTGGAAACTGCCAGGGGTCACATCAAGATTTTAGGATTATCTCATGATTTTTTTTTTTTTTTTTTCGATACATGGGCCTCTCACTGTTGTGGCCTCTCCCTTTGTGGAGCACAGGCTCCAGACGCGCAGGCTCAGCAGCCATGGCTCATGGGCCCAGCTGCTCCATGGCATGTGGGATCTTCCCGGACCAGGGCACGAACCCATGTCCCCTGCATCGGCAGGCGGACTCTCAACCACTGAGCCACCAGGGAAGCCCTCTCATGATTCTTTTACAGCATGGCTCCAATCCATAGTAACAAATGTAAGTGTTGTTTTTCATTCCCAGCTTCAGTTAGAGCACTGTTTCTTTACAGAAATGAATTATAAAACATGTTTTCTGTCAGGATTGTTCTCTG
This sequence comes from Phocoena phocoena, assembly GCF_963924675.1. Lineage (NCBI taxonomy): Eukaryota > Metazoa > Chordata > Mammalia > Artiodactyla > Phocoenidae > Phocoena > Phocoena phocoena. The sequence goes on along the minus strand of NC_089219.1, from coordinate 72,217,431 downwards.
TTCTCTTACCTTTCCCTTCAAAGACAATTTCTCTCTTCTTCTCTTAATTTGCTCCATTTACTTGTACTATAAAAATTATTCCTTCCTACTTTCTATGATAATTTAATACCATGCCTCTCCTTAGTTTCTCCATATTGGCTCTTATGCTTCATCAAAAAAGGCTCAGATTACTCCATTTTAAATAAATTTCTACCACTTATGTTCCAGCAATTTAGTAATAACCTCTTTCTAGTAATTCTATATGACATTTTCTGACTGATCTTGACCTATTCTTTTCTGACGATTCTTTTCTGCTTTGATTTCAGTGATGATGAGCCATCTTAATTTTTTTTTCCTACTCTTCACTCTTTGGTTGGCATTTCTCTCTCTTACATTCCTCAGTTGTGTTTCTCAGGACTCTGTCCCTAGCTCTTTATTCTTCAGTCTTTCTTCTGAGTCTTTCAGTTATTGAAATACTATCTTCAACTATCCCTTCCATGTGGATGATTCTTGTGTTATTCATAGAAGGCCAACCCATAAACTTTTGGTTTATATAATGATCCCACCAAGGTGTTCCTGATTCAGTCACCTCTCAGGGCAGCTCTCCTATAGTTGCCTTATTCTACCCATGAGACGTCAGAATCCTTCACAGAACACAGAATACTCTGTGCTCTTGCTAATAGATGAGAAAAAAAAAAGGGGGGGGGTGGAGCATAAAGTATTATCCAGGAAGGTTGTGTTTTCTCTTGTTTTTGTTTTGGAGCCAGCTTGGAAGATGTACCCATCACTTCGAGCCCATATTACATTGGTCAAAATTCAGTGATATCGTTATACCTAACTGAAAGGAAAGCTGAAGTGTGGAGTCAAATTATACCAAGGACCAAATGGAAAAGTGTTTTAGTGAATACATGGCAGTCTCTGCCATGACTCCCACCTCTCAGTCTCCAGCTGTGACTTACCCTGAGCAATCTCTCTATTCACTGATGCTGCAGAATATCCAGGCATGGTTTTATCATATTCTCTTCCAGCCCAGTAAGTTCAAAATTGACTTAATCACAGATTTATAAGCTTCATACCATCCAAGTTTCGTTGTATAGGTGAGGAAAACAAGCATCCAATGGATTAAATGAAGTGCTAAAAGTCATCCAAATAGGGTAGGTGCTAAAGCGTAAATCAAGTCTCCTGGTTTCCATTTGCATCCTGTGTCCAGCATAAAACATGCGCTCACTGCCTCATATTTACCTCATTCCCTTTCTCACTCTCCCCTTATCACACATACTTTATCTTTAAAATTTTTTATGTGTAAGGTATACAATATGATGCTTTTATATACATATAATAATGAAATGATTGCTACAGTCAAGCTGATTAATATATCCATGTCCTTACATAGTTATCATTTTTGTTGGTGTGTGGTAAAAGCACCTGAAATCTATTCTCTTAGGAAATTTCCAGTATACAATACAATATTATTAACTATTATCATCATGCTATACATTAGATCTCTAGAACTTATTCATCCTACATAACTGCAATTCTGTACCCTATGACCAAATCTCCCATTTTCCCCAATTCCCTGCCACTAGTAACCACCATCATACTCTCTGTTTCTGTGAATTAAACTTTTTTAGATTCTACATATAAATTAGATCATGCAGTATTTTTCTGTCTCTGGCTTATTTCACTTAGCATACTGTCCTCCAGGTTTATCCATGTTGTTGCAAATGGTAGGATGTCCTTCTATTTTTAAGACCAAATAATATTCCATTATACATATAGGATAGAGGAGATCCTGCCACTTGCAACAACATAGATATATCACAATGTCTTTATCCATTTATCCATCAGTGGACATTTAGGTTGTTTCTATGTCTTGACTATTGTGAATAAGGCTGCAATAAACATGAGAGTGCAGATATCTCTGAGATACTGACTTCATTTCCTTTAGATATAAACCGAGAAGAGGAATTGTTGGATCATATAGCAGTTCTATTTTTAATTTTTTGAGGAACCTCCATTCTGTTGTCCTTAATGGCTATACTAACTTGCATTCCCACCAACATTGTACAAGAGTTCCCTTTTCTCCACATCCTCATCAACACTTACTTTTATCTTTTATATGGTAGCCATCCTAACAGATGTGTGGTGATATTTTGTTTTCTGTTTTCTATGATGTTTAGTGATGTTGAACATCTTTCCATATACCTGTTGGGCATTTGTGTATCTTCTTTGGAAAAATGTCTATTCAGTTCCTTTGCCCATTTTTTATTTGAGTTATTTACTACTGAGTTGTATGAGTTCTTTATATATTTTGGATATTAATCTCTTATCAAATATATAGTTAATAAATGTTTTCTCCCAATCTATGGGTTGCTTTTTCATTTTGCTGATTTTTTTTTTTTTTTGCTGTACAAAAGCTTTTTGATTTGATATAATCCCACTTGTTTATTTTTGCTTTTGTTGCCTGTGCTTTTGGTGTCATAACCAAAAAATCATTGCCAAAGCCAATGTTGAAGAGCTTTTTCCCTGTGTTTTCTCTAGAAGTTTTATGGTTTCAGGTCTTAGGTTTAAGTCTTTAATCAATTTTGAGTTGATTTTTACATATACTGTAAGATGAGAGTACAATTTCACTTTTATGCATGTGGATATCCAATTTTCCAAAGACCATTTATTGTGAAGAGACTATCCTTTCTCAACTATGTATTCTTGGCACCTTGCTGAAAATTAGTTGATCATATACGTTTGGATTTATTTCTGAGCTCTCTCATTCACACAACTGATATTTATTGAGTCCTTATATACAACAGACATTATTCTAGGCCCTACGACTGTATAATTAAACATAATTAAAACAAATTCTTCTTTCATGGAGCTTAAAGTCTAGTTCGGGATACAGAAAATCTAAAAAATAAGTAATTAATATGAATAAAATGTTTGCATGGTGAGAGGCTGTCTAGTATGGTAGTTAAGAGCACAACATACAGAGCCAGGAAACCAGAGTTTAAATCTATCTTGACAGCAAACAAATCACTTAACCAATCTGTATTTGCATTTTCTCATCTGTAAAATGGGACTAATGATATTGTCAAGTTCAAAGGGCTGTTTTAAGCATTAAATGAGCGAATATTTCTTCAGTGCCTTGTTCATAGGCACTAAGTGCTTGTTATGTAGACAAGTGCTAAGGGAAACAATAAAGCAGGGAGAAGGAGAGATGAGAGGTTTTAGAACTGTAGATCAGGTAGCCAGGGAATGCCTCACTGAGAAGGTGACATATGGGCAGAGAGCTGAAGGAAGTCAGAGAGCAAATTATTTTGAGACCCTAAAGAAGATTACTCTTGGCAGCGGAAGCTGCAAGTCAAAAGCACTGAAGCAGGAGTTTTCCTAGTGTGTCTCAAGAATTAAGAAGGTCAATGTGGCTACGCTAAAGCAAAATGAGAGAGTGAGAGTCATGTTAGATAAAATCATAGGGGGAATGAGACAGAGAGATAAAGTGCTGTTGAAGGGTGTGGGGCACAGGAGTGTTAGGTTTTTTGATTGTTATTTACACAGGTTCGTTCTGGCTGCGATACTGAAAATAGTTTGAAATGAGGCAAAAAATCATTTATGAGGTCATAGCAACATATCAGATGAAAGATGCGGGTAGCTTTGACCAGAAAAGGAGTGGTGAGATGGTAAGAAGTGGCCAGATTTGAGATATATTCGGAAATTAGAGTCAATAAATTTTGCCGTCAGATTAAATGTGGGGTGTGAGAGAAAGATCAGGATTATTGAACCTAAGCAACAGGAAAATAAAATTACCATTAAACAAGATGAGAACTATTACAAGAAGAGTAAGTTGAGAAGAAAGATTAGGAATGTGGTTTTGGGTACATGAAATGAAAATATACACTTGGGAGTTATCAGTGATAGATAGCAATTAGAGCCATAACGGTATATGAGGTAATCTAGGAAGTGAGAATAGTCTAATGAAAGAGAGTGAGAGAGAGAGAGAGAGAAAAAAAAAAAAAAACATATCCAAGGATTGATCCCTAGGGTGCACAAAAGTTTACAATAGAAACCAGCAACAAACACAGAAAACTGGGAAGGAGCAATCTGTGAAGTTGAAGGAAAACCAAGGGAATGTGGTATCCTGGAAGTCAAGTGAAAAAAAGCAGTGAAAAAAGTCAAGTGAAAAAGTGAAAAAGAGGAAGTGACCAACTTTGTCAAGTAATTAACTTTGTCAAACACGTTAGTTGAAAAGAAGACCAAGAATTATGATTTAGATTTAGTAATTTAGAAACCTTTGGTGAACCTGAAAAGACAAGTTTCAATGGAGCTGTGGGAGCAAAATCTCAGGAACAAGACACAATGGAAAAGAAGAATGAGAGAAAGTGAATATGATTTTTTTCAAGGAATTTTGCTATAATAGTTAGGAATAGTAAAGGGTGAGATGGAGAGTTAAGTAAGTAAAGAGAAGTTAGATTTTTTTACGGGAAAAATATTTTTATGCTAGTGAGATAGGTTCACTAGAGAAAAAATGTTAAGGCAGGAGAGCAGTGACATTTACTTCCAATTGGATCCTGGAACCCATCTTTTCCCCTTGAACTGCACTTTTCCTGTAGCACCTATCTACCTATTAACTTACTTAATCTAGTCATCAAAAACCCAGATCCAAGGCATATTTTTCTATGGCTTTTCAGCCACCAATTTTACTAACATCCCCATTTGTTTGCCAAAAAATTTGGAAATCATGTGAATCTTTTCCTAGAACATTACCTCTACCCTTCACCTTACATACAAACTGGATTTCCCATGATGGTGCCACTTCTCCAGAAACTCATGCAAGTGGAGAATGCTCATGGTCTTAGGCTCACTTTAATCAATTTATTCCATCTTGATTCATTTATCTAACTACTCTGGGGCCCCTTGGATAAGCACTTCGACTGTATCAACGTTTCCATAAGCTTAAATTCTCTTTTCTCCCTTGTTGTTCTGCCCCATTAACTCCAGCACTGCATGTGCTGATTAGGCCCATTATGAAGGTTTTCAATCTTAGCTGAACTTTAGTATCAGTCAGAAATCATTTTACTTATTCTTATTCAACAACTTTTTCCATAGTCCATGGTGACTGCTCAGATCTCTCAGGTTCTTATTTGTATGTCTCCCTCTCAGCTGGTTCATCCATTATACCTTTACTGAGGCCCTGCTACATGTTTAATCCTCTGCTTGGCACATATACAAAGGTCCTAGACTTCAAGGATCTTGTAGTGTTATAAAAGGAACTCTAGGATTAAAAAAATAAGTCAGAGAGAAATAATGGAACAGAGAAGTATATACATAGAATCAAACAAACAAAAACAACCTCTAATACAATTTGGTTCATGTTTTAACAGAGATATTAAACAAATTTAATGAATGCAGAATGAATAACTCTGCAAGAGAGAGTCATAAAAAGTCTGACAGAAGAGGTGGTATCTGATTTGGGAGTTGAAGGATAACCAGAAATTTTACAAGTTCCATAAGAAGAGATTGGACAAATGGTAATTCTAAGGAAAAGGGATTTCTAGAGCAAGAAAATGAGGCCTCAAACCAGGTTTTCCCATGGAATAACCAATTAATCCAATGTTCCTGGAGTGTATAGTACAAGCTAAAGAATTTGGACCCCTTTCTTAGGAATTTGGGAATCATGAATAGTTTTTGTGAAGAACGGGTAGACATATATATGTCCGTGTAAGAGATATAACTGGGAGTTATATGGAACACAGGTTGGAGAAGGGGAAGTGGAAATTATGGAAATCATCTAGAAAATAAATGATAAAGGTCTCTAGAGCAATGTTGTCTAAAAAAAAGAGGAGTGGACTTGGTAAAATTTTTATGAAAATATAATTGAAAAAAAATGTGCTGGTGGATTGGATTTAAGGAGCTACAAAGGGAAAGTGGTTAGATTTTACTTTGATACTTCTAGCTTGGGTAATTGTGTACAGAGCAGTACATCAATTAAGATATGAATACAGGAAGTTTTGAAATAGAAGGAATGGGAGAGCAACAAACAGGTTGGGTTTGAGAAGCCTGTAAAACATTTGGGTACCTATGTCCAGTAAACACTTGAAAATTCAGATCTGGAGCTTCTGAGAGATACTGGGGTTGGAGATATTTATTTAAACGTCGTCAGGTTGTAAGTACAATTAAAGTTGGAACAGTGGACTAAATCCTCTGCAAGAGTGTCGAGAAAGAAAAAAAGGAATTCCATGAAAAAGATACACCCTTTGAAGGCTGAATCCAGAATACAGTCTGTTTACCATCTATACTTGACACCAATTTCCTCAATCTTATTAACCAATAAAAACTGACAAGTCTTAGCTCCTAAACTTAAATCTTACAAGGTACTAGTCCCCAGCTTTTTTTTTTTCTCCTAGATTTCTTCTCTTTTTTCCCTTCTTTAACATTTATTTATACTTTCAAAAAGTGTCAGATGATTTCTACAAGTTTCTCTTCTATAATAGCTGGCAGAAATTTCTACGTAATTTCACTTTAGAAAATTCTTTCATCATTTGCTCATAGTAAAACTGTCTAATTTGAAGATTCCATAATTTTAGTCCATTATCACCCACTTTATTTTTCTAATGAATACAAGTACGTTATTCCCAGAGGTTAGCTCTGGCATGTGGTGGATATTGCAGGGCTCACATTCAGAAAGTGATTCTTCTACATTCCAGCATATTTAACACTCCATGTTGCCTCATGTCTCCTTCAGATGTCCAATACCTTGCACAGCATTTTTATTATAAATTTTCTACATAAATTCACCTATGTCTCAAGGAACATAATCACGGAAACAACTTTTTTTTTCAAGAAGGCATACAAAGGTTACAACCCTTGAATAAAACACACAAAGGTTACTACTAGATACAGTATGGCTTGATTTCAGCAATAAATTGTGAGCTGAAGCAAGGAGGCAAAATAAGAAACCACTGCAGTCTTGAATCAGGATATTTTTAGACTTTCATTTCAGCATATTCAGGTGAGAAACCATATTTATTAATGGATTAGAAAGTTAATTGATCTGTATTATGCCTGAAAGTGGCCAGAGAAAATGGAAAATAAGGGTACTCATTTTGTGCCTCACTCATATATTTAAGCTCTCCCTATGTACTTTTAACTTACACCATCAGCACTTAATACACAAATAACTCATTTTAAAATTGAAAGGGTTATAATTTTTATAATTTCTCCTCACTAATGCTTTATATATTACATGCGAAGGATTTCTGCACCTCACAAACTTTATAGAAATTTCTTGGTCAGTGACTAAAATGCTGGCTTACTTGAGACTGAATACAGTAACTACTGAATGAGATAAGCAATAAAATTATTCTTACGTGTATGCACTCTCAAGGATTTTAAAACTCCTTACATATTTTAAGGATTTCAAAAATATTTTTTAAATCTGAAAGTGGGTTCTGGGTGTTTACCAATCCTTAATCTAAATAGTTTTGTATCACTGGCAGATGTAGAAATTTATCCCTCCCTCTCCCCCTCCCCCTCATCCTCCCTGTCCACAAGTCATAAATATACTGAACATTCTACTCACAGTAAAGTCTTCAGGGTATCCATTTACCTTTCATCATATAGAAAATGGCCCATAGATTCTTATTATTTGTTTTTTCTTCAATAAGCAGTTTTTAATCCCTAACAGTACTTTCAATCTCTGATCTTCTTTTACAATTTAATCTTTTAAAGTCTTTATGAAAATTTTGTTAAAGTTTTCAACAATTATTTCCTGTAATTTTTTTTTTTTTTTTTTTTTTTTGCCTTTAAAGCTTTTCCAAACAATCTTTCTGGTTAATGAAGCGGAATTATTTTAGAGGAGGTCTGTTCTTCCTTCCCTCTGAATGGTTTTACACAGCCACGTTTGATAACCAAATTCCACTGGTGGCACTGTTGTTTTACAAACATATCCATGTGAGATGGGAAGAACCACCGCCGAGTTGATTATTGCAGAACACACACTCTATGAAGACTCAAGGCTACTTCTGTACTTTTTTCAGGATCAGTGATTTCAATACTATGTGATCTGAAATTCCTTCCTGCCAGGATCCTGCTTTCCCTTCCAGAAGATACTGTTTCTCCACCCACACTAAACGACAACATTTCCTTCCTTTATCAACAGCTGTACATCTTTCAATTCTTGTGTTAGATGTCAGGGGCCTCCATCATTTGCCTCCCACTCTTCCTGCCATTGCCTGCTGAATGTGGAGGAGAACGTAATTCTCTTAGTCTTTCATAAGGGCTCAAATGACAAATGAATTTTCTTATCCCTGCTGCTCTCTAAACTTTGGTAAGTATCAAGTGAACCATTAGCCATTTCACGATATTCAACTTGGGTGACCATGCTGGGAACAGTTGCAATGAAATGCCTTTTTAAATGTGTGGTTATAGGTTATATCGTTTCTAGTTATATTACATTTTCTACCATATTTTCATTTAATTGTGCCATTAATAATTTATTTTCTTTATTTTTATTATCACATTATAATAATTGTTATATTTCCATTATTTTTTTCATTTCTTTTTATAAGTTGTAAAATTAATGAAACCTTTGACACTGCCTTGGGAGGTCAGTAAGGTTTCAAATTGCCCTCTGCCAATTTGTCATTATGCATAGCTTGCTCAGGTCTTATTTGGGCATCTCCTGAACATATGAGTGGACAATGGGTTATTCAGTCAATTCACTGGGTTTTTTTCAATCTGTAAATTGTACAGAATATATAAATCTAGCAATCAGATAATGTGTTCAGAAAATGAAACCATTTTTCCTAACAACATAAAAAAGCCATCACTCCTAGGAAAAATAAAAATATGTTTGAAAAACTAAATACCTCAAAGATATTATTTAATGACATCTAAATAAGGTCAAACCATATAATACTATAGATCGTAATAACATTAACAGTGCAACTGAAATCTATTTTTAAAATTATAAACTAAGGATCCAAGGAAGGAAGTTGTTTAACTTTTGTTGACAGAAGAGAACCATATTGATTCAAAATAGAAATAAGAAAAAAGATACCCCGAGACCTGGTATTTAAATTTATTTGAGATTAGCTAAGAGGCAATCCACTGTTTTCAAAAAACTTTGGACTTCCGTGGTGGCGCAGTGGTTAAGAATCCACCTGCCAATGCAGAGGACATGGGTTCAGGCCCTGGTCCAGGAAGATCCCACATGCCATGGGGCAACTAAGCCTATGCACCACAACTACTGAGCCTGCACTCTAGAGTCCACAAGCCACAACTAGTGAGCCCTTGTGCCACAACTACTGAAGCCTGAATGCCTAAAGCCCATGCTCTGCAACAAGAGAAGCCACTGCAATGAGAAACCCGTGCACCGCAACAAAGAGTAGCCCCTGCTCGCTGCAACTAGAGAAAAGCCCGTGAGCAGCAACGAAGACCCAATGCAGCCAAAAATTAATAAATAAATAAATTTTTTTTTTTTAAAAAGGCTTGATTAACAGATTTTTAAAAAAAACTTTTCTATTTCTGTCTCTAAGTTGTCCTAAATGGTTGTATTCTTTATGGATAAGTTTGCTCATATCTACAGCAAATGCTTAATCAAACGTAATGTTCTTGAGGGCAGAGACCATGTTGAGCTCACTTTTGTAGCTTTACTGCCCAGAATATCAGAGATTCTCAATAAATATTTGCTGAATAAATCAATAAATAGGATATATATATATCCAATAATAAAATATATTTTACATGTTATGTTACTTTAATATATAACTGATTAAGACAAATATCATGTTACATATGCAATACTGTACTTGGAAAAAAGATAGCATTTGGACAACCTTTGCGAATTTTACCTAAGATGGTTATATTGAAGTTATCATACAAGCAAGGATATACAGTTCTTTATACCAGAATGTCAAATTCTGTCTTAACATTTATCTTTCTCAGAGAATACATATAAATCAAAAAAGTCTTTTTAAAAATCCTCTATAAAAACACCATATAAAATATAATAAATTTAGTTTTTGGTTTTTAATATTACATGTCAGTACACATCAAATATCTTTCTGATGCAATGCCTAGTGCCGTATTGGCTACAAATTGAGGAACTACCAACATGAATTAGCAAATAAAATACACACCTAAAAGATATGCTGTAGTATAACACAGTACTTTGAATTTTAGCAGAGAAGCCAAAGATAAAAGAAAATAATATGTCAGTCTCATAATTGATCATTATGTCATCTACCTTTCCTTACACAAAAAGCATGCTTGTAAAGTGTTTGCTAAAGGCCATTTGATTTTCCTCAGATGTGAACACCAGATCTAATTAAGGAGGACATTTAATTTCTAATAAACCTCCTTTCTTTGTATGTTTTATGTTCTTGAATACATTTCTACTCAGGTGTTGATTTCAGATCTTTGGGGTTTTAAGTGATAAAAAAATAAAAAACAGTAGTAAATTCCATTTAGAATTTACTAAAATAACCTATTATTTTATCTAATGTTTGGGTTAGTGATATAAATGTATAATTAAACAAGTACCCTCAGAACATGAAACCTCCTTATAATTCTATCCTGAAGGCCCATATCTGAGATCATCTTATTTATAAAGTCCATTGACAATCAGCCATTACTTTCTAAACAAGATATCTTGAAAGGAAACCATTATATATTAAATTCCAAAATATATATTATATCATTAGCCAGGTTCCAGATTCATATTAAGACATGAAAAATGTATTTACAGATTAGAAACTCACCCACTCAGTCACCTAATAATTAGACCCATGAAACCTGGAAACCAGAGTGATCTATACTGACATGTGTATTATTTAAATGTGCTTTGATTTTCTTACAGATCTGAAACTTTCTAGATGTAAGATAGGTACTCATATGAATATAGAGAAGTAAGATCAATAGTGGTAGAATCCCAGTACAGAGGCAGTATATCCTTCCATGTCTCCCAGCGGGAAAGAGACAGCACATTCAAACTGGGTAATTAGAGAAGAGTTTAAAAGGGAGATATTTATAAAGATCTTGATCTAGTAACAGTGAAGAGCTACCCTCAGGTCTGATGGGAAGGGGAAAGCAGGTGTTAATCTAAATGAGGAGACAGAACTATGTGGAAAGGACTACCTAACCTGCTGCAATCAGTCCTGGTGACCCCATGGGAAGGAAGCTGAGGAAATAAAGTCCTCATACTCACTGTTTTCTCTTTATCTATTGGTCAAACCCAGCCAGAAGCCAGGAAGCGTGTGGAACACTGATGCAGTCCATTAAAGCAGAGCAGAGTAGAGGGTGTGGGGGCAAATGAACCCAGAGGAGCCAAAGGAAGATCCTGAACACAAAAGGCAACTGATAAGAACGTCTGTCAGACGACCAAGAGAGTGGACAAAGGAATATACAATGTCCAACAAAAAGCAGTACATTTTTGACTGAGTAGGCAAGAACAATGAATGAGAAATCATCATGCTGTCAACTGGATGTCACAATAGGGTATAAGGAAGAAAGCCTCTAAAGAAATAGTGGAAGAAATTCTAAACAAATAGGTGAAGGAAAGTGAATTAACAGTTGTAGCACAACTACTACGTACCAAACATTGTGCTAGGTGTTTTTTTTTTTTCTTTTTATAAGTGTTATTTTTTTTCAATTCTTATAACCTGCCAGGGAGAAAAATGTTTATAACAATTTTTATAATATAGAAACTGCAACCCATAAGGAAATCTGCCCATCTATCCCCATCATAGGTGTACCTGTACATTACCACTTAGTCTACACCAGACAGTTTAACCACCAAAGCAGAGGGTTCTCGTTAGGTTAAACCTAGTCTGGTGATGAATTATGGCCTCAAGATTTCACTAACCTAAGAAGAATGGATAGAAACTTGTGTCCCCTTTCCAGCAACTTTCACATTATCTTGTCTCACCAGGGTCTCCAGAGACAATGAGTATAAAATTGTGCTGCTCCAAATGCCAAGTCATCTTCTGCTAGATATCTCATTCTCCCCATTCAAATGGAGCCAAGGAAAGTAAGCCAGGCATACAGTTTTACATTATGTATGGAATCCATTAGGTAATTCTACCTGGACCTAAAAAGTGATAACTACTTTTCTTCCAACTTAAAATTGACTGTTGCAATCCCACACTCTTTGAAAGTTATTTCCAGCAAGTTTACATTGTAGCCATTGTAGCATATATTTGTTGTATCAAATCCCTTTTATCAACAAAAATAATTTTATATTTTTTTCTCTGGCTTTACAGTTTTCCTTAGAGCTTCCCGAATCATAAGCACAACACACTCTTGAGATTTAATAGTAATAACAGCCAACATTTATAGAGGATCATGCCCTGGACTAAAGATCAAGACACAGTTTATCTCATGGAAACTTCCCAATAGATCTACAAGGTAAGTACTATTATTAGCCCTATTTTGGAGTGAAGTAACTGAGACTTACTTAGATTAAGCAGTTTGCCACTGCTCCCACAGCAGGAAATGTTAAAGATAAGCTTTAAGTCCAGGTATTCTGGCTCCACACTTGCATGTTTAACCAACGCCCTCTATCGCTTCCCAATGTGTTAAATAAACTCTATTCCCTACTCTCCCTCCCTCTGTCTCCCAAGCAACGGACAGAGAGATGTGTAAGTTGGCTTCCACTCCCTTTCTCAGTCACCTTTCCTTGTTTCTCCTGATTTATTTATTTTTTACTCTCTCCTTATTCCCTTTTCTGGTTACAGCCAGCACTTAATTCTCCCTCTAATCTGGACAATATTAAAGCATCTTTTAATACAACCAAATTGTCTACAACTTTCCCAGCAATGCCAATAAGGCAAAGCACATTATCAGGCCATTAAGCTGTGTTCCCATTTGTCAATGTAGCAAAACCATATTCAGCAAAATTGTACATTCAGGCAGATGGCTGGTAAGCACTGCTTCATGAAGTACCTACCACGTCTAGTCAGGTAATTGCCAATCAGGGAAATAATGAAGAACAAAATATACCATCTCTGATGACATTAGTGACATGAAATTAAAACCAGAAATATTTCAGTCCTAGTCCTGAAGCACTAAAGAGACTGGTTTCAATATGGAAAAAATCAAACCTTCTTCACTGATGATTGAAGAATCCCGTGTGGAATCTGAGACCAAAGGCAAAATCATTTTATTTGAATTTTTAGTATAATAACGTTTTCAGTATAATAATGTTTGAAATAGTAACTAACCAAACTCACATGTGAGAAAAGATGGTTTCAGAAATACCAAACAAAAGAAAATGAAAGATTTTCAGCATTCTTTATGGAAGACACCAAAATTTAATAGTTTCACTTTGGCATGTGTAGCAACATAAAGCTTCTATATGTATATACTTTCTTTACATCCATGATAACATACTGAGGAGTTTTGTTTTGCTCTATGACACTGATTAGAATTATTGTTTTGATTCTGCATTTTCATTTCTTTTTTCAAAAACAGCAAAAAATTGGTGGCTTCTGCTATGTCTTATAATGTGTAATTGGCATAGGTACTCATAGGACTATGGGACGGGTGGAGTTACTATGAAGTTGGCGACATAAATTTTGCAGCCAGCCTGCCATTGATTTAAAATGCATTTCAGACTGATGAAAGCTGGTGGATTCACAGTTCCCGAGACTGAAGTTCTCTGGTTCTCCACTGAACAAAGAGTACCCGGGGAACTGCAATGCCCCATAAACTTGCTTCAGCTGTGAGGTGACATTCACCATAAAGAGCCATGTTGGGTAGGTACAGCTGAAAGAACTGGATTATCAGGAAGCCACATATCACTTAGGTTTGAAAAGAGTAGTTAGATTGTTCCTATTGTTAGCTGAGTCAAATTAGAACATCTTGTTCATTGAAAAATAATTTTAGGATTTTTTTTCTCTTTTTTTTTCCTCAAAATTTCTTAGGTTTTTCTAACATATAAGATTCCCTGGAAACCTAAATATGTCCTTATTCAGAACTTTTCACTAAACTGCTATGCAAAATTAGGCAAGTTACTGTTTCCATATACGATTCAGTTAACATATCTATTAAATGAGGGTTATACTCAGTGGTTTATGACACCTTCCAGCTCTAAAATCCAGATGTATGGTGGATGAGTTTATCATGAGAGAAAAATGTTCCCTACAACCCCATAAACATATCTTTAAAAAATAGTTCATTCTGCTCTATCAGATATTTTGGATTCTAAAATATAATGGGTATATGAAATCAGGAATAAAGACAATCTCAAGTAGTTTTCACAATTTGCAGATGTACATCTCAAAATATTTTATTTGTTCCCCTTTATATTGTGAATGGGTATTTCCTGTGTCTTCCCTATGCAATTTCAATTAGAGAGAGACAGAGAGAGAGAACTATCCCCATCTCCTTGGCAAGATGGCCATATGTATTTAAGACTGCACTATAAGGAACCAACCCAAGAAAAATGGTTGTTGGAATTTACTATAACAAACCTGGTTCTCTATCATTCAGAAATATTCTTATGCTATGGGTCATGCTATTTGCCTCCTGACAGATTCTTCTGGTTATATAGACCTCATATAGAAATTAAACTGGAGGAAAAAATATAGCTCACTAGAGTTGTCTTATTACCCAACAGATTTAAACCAGATATAATGGAATGGAAGGGGAATAACAAGCAGCGGGGAGAAAATACACAGCAAGAAACATATAAAGTGTGTGCTCCCTTGGATTCTGACCAAAATCAGGATTTAGGGTTTTGGAACATTTGGATACTTTGTGTGTTCCATTTTATCTTGATTTTATTCTCTTTCCCACTTTTAATTCCATCCTGCTCTAATTCACTTAATTCTACCCCCCCAAACACACACACACCACATAAAACACCCAAATACGTACACATTTAATTCGATCTACATTCATGTTATGTGATACAACATACTCAGGTTCCTATCTCCTTAGTCACTCTAAAGATAATGCTAGCTCTTTTTAAGTGTTGTAAAAGCTATAGAAGAAAAACTTTATAGAATATCATGTACAATCTTCTTAATTTAATCCATTATTTTTTTAAATAATATTTCCTGTGAAACATTAACCATTCTTGGTTAATCTCTATATCAAGGAAGAAAAATTCAAATGTCTTATTGACATTTTAAGTAAATGCCCAATGATGGCTAATTTTAGTACTGAGATGGAAAAAAATCATCTAAACTTCCACTTTCAAGGCTCATTATTGGATTTTTTCAGAGTCACTAAAATAAACACATAGAAGGGGACTTCCCTGGTGGTCCAGGGGGTAAGACTCCTCGCTCCCAATGCAGGGGGCCCGGGTCGATCCCTGGTCAGGG
This sequence comes from Phocoena phocoena, assembly GCF_963924675.1. Taxonomy (NCBI): domain Eukaryota; kingdom Metazoa; phylum Chordata; class Mammalia; order Artiodactyla; family Phocoenidae; genus Phocoena; species Phocoena phocoena. The sequence continues at coordinate 72,202,135 of NC_089219.1, read as the reverse complement.
GACTAGATCCGGCATGCATGCCACAACTAAGAGTTCACATGCCACAACTAACAAGCCTGCATGCTGCAACTGAAATATCCCACGTGCCACAGCAAAGATCCCGAATGCTGCAACTAAGACCCGGCATAGCCAAAATAAATAAATAAATATTTTTTTAAAAAATAAGTAAACACATAGAGGAAATAATTCATTATCTACTAGAGAGCTCAGGCTTAACAGTTTATCTTCTGATGAAAGTCTATTCAATGAGAAAAAATAGGAAAGGGACAAAATAATGGGCAATGAGAAGAGATTTTGTCCTAAAGATCAAATAGAGGAGGAAGCCAGCTTTAACACCAAGTCCTTAGTATCTAAGAGAATGTACATTATCAGCAACATTATATTCATGGTGACCTCAACCCCATGACTATGGTTTTGAGCAAACTCTCTGAGCCAGGAAGGACCATGAACCAAGCCGGAGAAGAGACCTCATGTCTACTGAATAGGCAGTGCCTAGAATAATTATGCTTCTGTGTTTCCTCCAGCATCCTTAGCAGTGTGCTGTGCAGACGGTAGGTGACTGAACATCTTCAAATCAAGAAGATACTCTAAATTATGTCTCCTTCATATCTATATGGGAAATTGCATGGCTGAGAAGCAGCAATGAGTGGTGGAAATCACTGTGGACATTCTATCACATACAAAAAAGCCTCCAACTAATTCTAAATCTCAGTTTCTTCCACTGTGAAATGATAATAATAACCCCTTCCTTGCTTATTTCACAAATTTGTTATGAGCATCAAGTAAAATAAATAACAATAATAGCATCTTAGATAATAAATATATGCAAAAGATGTCACAAGCATAATTTCAATTAGCCATTTAAACAAACCTATGAAATGAGTCATATTGATCCACTTTTTTTTTTTTTTTTTTTTTTTTTTTTTGCGGTACGCGGGCCTCTCATTGTTGTGGCCTCTCTCCTTGCGGAGCACAGGCTCCGGACGCGCAGGCCCAGCGGCCACGGCCCACGGGCCCAGCCGCTCCGCGGCATGTGGGATCCTCCCGGACCGGGGCACGAACCCGCGTCCCCTGCATCGGCAGGCGGACTCCCAACCACTGCGCCACCAGGGAAGCCCTTGATCCACTTTTGCAGCTGAGAACAGTGAGGCTCAGGGAACTAAAATTCCACAGATTATAAATGGGAATGAAGAAAGATTCCAATTCCAAGAGTTTTAGGTGACACCTTATATAAATGATATCAGTGAGGCTTTATTCATTAAAACCAACAAGGAGAGTGTTCTGTTTTCCTGGCCTCTTTGTTTTCAAATGATAATGATATTTGGTGATAATAACTGCAGTTCTGCTGATAAGAAAGAATGTCCATAGTCCAGTTCTAAATTAATAGTACACAAAATCACCAAACTTAACATTTACTAGAAAACTCGATGAAAATTTAGAGAAAGGAAGTTTCTCCTTTCACAGGTAAAGCTCTTTTTTCTTTTTTTTTTTTTTTTACTTACTTTAACCTTCCTTTAAAAGGCTGGGGGGACGGTCTTGTTACTTTTCTTTCTTCTTTGCCCTTGAATGCTGCTAATAATTGCCTTCAGTCCATGATATTGTCCCCTCATTTACCTAAAGATGGAACTTTTTAAAAATTAAAATCTGCAGTGGACAAGGTGATATTAGGCCACCTAAGGTCCCCTTCTGCCTTTCAAAATCCAGCTAAGGGCATTTAATCTCTCTCATTCATGAAAAGATGCAAATAACCCCTTTGACCAACTGCTATCTAATTAAACCAAGAACACTAAAAAGTCACTCATTCTCCACTTACTCAATTTAGCTCTGAAAGACACAAAGGGCTGCCTGTTTTGGATGGTTTTCCCTTAGGTAGATAATTGAAATGATTCTAGTTTGGCAGTGCAAGCACTAAAGTGTCATAGTGATGAGTGTCATAAGATAAAGAGAGGGATAGTTTCTTACAAATATTGTTTTTTGCAATTTGGTGTTGCATATGGATGCCTGGAATAAGTAATGTAAATTGGTCTCTTCTAATTTACATTTAAACAGGGGCTTAAGAAGGATCAGGGAGCATCTTTCTGTCTCTGAAAACTACAGCCTAAAAAGAGTGACAGGGATTGTCATCTGTATTATAATCATTACCAAGTTCTGAAAAAAAGATCCTTGTTAGGAATGGATCCATCTCTGCAGGGGATATTCAAGACTGTGGAGCTTGGATAAAATATGAATCAAGGACTAACGCCAAAAATCCAAATTACATTTTTAAAAGAGGGTGTTACATTAAAATAGTGATAAGCTGGATAATTACAGAGAATTTATGTATCTTTTAAAATAATTAATGACATAAAACACTGAAGTTTTAAATTTAAAGTCGATGTATTTTAAATTACACTTCTGAATTCACATATATCATTAGAATAAAAATAAAATAGTCTAAATGGTTAGATTAATAAGTATAAACTAAACATGGATTTGATATTCATCCATTGTGAATATTATAAAAGAAAGCAAGAACTGCTTCTCATATTAAGTAGATTCTAGTTAACTGCAGGGCATTTACTAAAACTAATATTAATATTATCTTAGTTAACTTTTCATATATAACAAGTGCTGGGTAAATAAATGCTGTATGAAATCTGGAATGTAATTTATAATGAATTTGTGCTAATGATATTTAATGTGCCTAGTTAAAATGGAAGCTTTATTGAGAATAAATGTTGCTCATTTACTTCAAAGGGAGTTACCAAACATACGTAATTTAATGGTAATTTAAGATATAAAACAATGTTAGCTAATATAAGTATGATTTACAAATTTCCTTATAAAAATGTATTACATATGTTATATATTTTTCTTAATTGTTTATTAGTAAAAAAAACTTCTCAGACTCTATGGACACTCCAAAAATTGAAACAAATAACTATTTCAGAATACATACTTGTGGTGGCAGAATAATGGCCCCCCACCAAAGACTTCTACACCTTAATCCCTAGAACCCTAAATATGTAACACTGTTACATGGCAAAGGGCCTCTGAATATGTAATTAAGGTTAGGCACCATAAAACAGGGAGATTTTCATTATTCTAGATTATCCCAGTGTGTCCAACCACATGAGCCTTTAAAGGCAGAGAACTTTCTCCAGATGAAGTCAAAGAAATGTGAAAGAAGTAGAAGAGATGAGGCCAAAGAGGAGGTCAGAAAGAAATCTGAAAATGATTTGGCCCCACCTTTTCCAGCTTTGAAGACGAAGGTAGTTGGTCAGCATCCAGAAGCTGTAAAGGACTCCTGGTCAAAAGTCAGTAAGGAAATGGGGACCTCAGTCCTTCAAGTGCATGGAACTGAATTCTACCAAGATCCTGAAGGAGCCTGGAAGCAGATTATCCTGTACAGAATGCAGCTCTACTGACACCTTGATTTTAGCCCAGTGAGACCATGTTTGCCTTCTAACATAAAGAACTGTGAGATAAGAAATGTGTGCTGTCTTAAGCCACAAAATGTGTGGTAATTTGTTAGGGCATCAACAGAAAACTAATACTATACTGCATATAAACAAACATTTAGTAAGTGAACATTAAGATGATCAAAATTCATTTTCACAACAGAACATCATGGTATCAATATGAACAAGACTTTTGAAATTCTAAATTTTTTGAGAATAAATTCTTTAAGTATTGATATCTTTAGTCATGATATAAAAAAATTTAAAAGACATAGCATTTAAAAAATAAAATCAAGTGTTTGCATATCCAACATAAGCAATGGAGCTTACAGTTTAGGATTTTTGTAAAATCCTAAAGATTGTGTGATCTTGCTCCCCGCTTTTTTGTTTCCTCCAAAGAATTTTATCATTTTAATAAAGCTATAGTTTCTTACCACAGCTAGTTTTCATTCATCAATGATATATATTTTGAATCAATTTTAAGAAACATAAATTTGTATTAATTTTAAAATTTGATTATTGATTTTTGTTTGTATATAATTCAAATTATTAAAGAAGAAAGTATTCTTATACCAAATGTCTTTGTTGTTTTATTAAAACTAAAATGTGGCACCCACACATTCAGAAGTTCAATTTCTGGAAACTCAATCAATTACTTAGTTTTAACTTGCTCTATCATTCTGCTGTGAAGGGGTTGCTAATCCCTTTTCCTCAATTTTCCATAGACAGGGAAGGAAATACTTCTCTCCCAGAAGAGGACGAAGAGCATGGAGTGAGCACTTCCCTTCTTTTCCCCTTCTCAGCTTACTTTCCCCACAAAAGATAAGAGTCTTTTCTGCTTGGGGAGATCCAAGGGTCCAACATCTATTATCTGATCTATCAGAAGTGCTCACTTTTTCTAATTATGTTTTGTATTTAGAAATCAGCATTAAATGATGTATTTCAAAGTATAGGAGAATTATGATAAAACATAAAGACAAACCACTCAAACAGCTATTTAAATGTTATGCTTTGGGTGCATTACTACCTGATTTTTTAGGGGGAAGCATAAGAAAATAATCCTAATATGATTCTCTCCCTATTTTGAAAGTAAAAAAAAAAAAAGCAGCAAATTTCCAAACTCTATAATGGAAATTCCTAAGGATCCTCAGATTGTTTACAAACCAAACATGTTCCATCCTCTGTGCTCACTTAGCAATGTTCTTACATTGGTGAAGACTTATTATCCAGCATTATATCTTTTTGTACTTATGTGTATTTTCTATCCCTCCACCTCCTCAACTCTTAGAGTTTCCATGGTACTCCTGATACATTTTTCTCCTTTACATTCATTTCCCATCTCCAAGTCCTGTAGAATTCACTTCCCCAACTTTCTAAAATCTGTCCCCTGCATTGCCACCACCATATCAAAGCTGCTATCACCTAGCCCTGTAGCATAGCGATTGTCTCACTACATCTAATCTTTTTTTTTTTTTTTCTTTGTGGGATCTTAGTTCCCTGACCAGGGATCAATCCCGTGCCACCTGCAGTGGAAGCATGGAGTCCTAACCACAGGACTGCAAGGGAATTCCCTCTTTTTTAAAATCTAATCTTGTCTTCATCAAATCTCTTTTCTACTCTGCAGACTTGGAGATCTTTCCATAATGGAAATCAAATAAACTCATGCTCTGGGCTACCTCTCAGCCTCTTCTTACATCACTCACCCTCTGAGATGGCAAATGTATGGTGAACTCTTAGTGTATGCTGAACACATTGTGCTGAGTGCTTTACTTAAATGATTTCACTTAGTCCTCATAGGCCACACTGAGGTTGCTATGTAACTTGTGTCACCTGCTGCAGTTGACGCAGAGCATCACTAAATAGTTTGCCCAAAGAGCCACAGCTAGTCACTGAATGCTTTCTGCTTGAAATGAAGCATTCTGAGCCCATAGTCTATATTCTGAACCATTCCATCATTTAGTTTTCTTTTAGTATCTTTAAGTCTGCCTGTTCCTCTTTACATTCTTTATGCACAATTTTTCCTACCTGAGCCAAACTCCTCTCCATCTTTGCCAAGATAGCCACTTCTGATTCTTTATATCAGCTCAAGTGTAACTTACTCACAGAAGACTTTTCTGACTCTCTAGTCAATGCTGTCGTTAGACCATTATCCCTTCCTTCATAGCAGTTAGTGTGAAATCAGTCACTCATGGTTGTGTTTATTCCATCAGTGCCTGTCTCCAACATTAGACATTTCATTAGCTGAGGCACTCCAAGACAGGAGGAGTCTTGTCTGGTTCTACTCATCATTGTGTCCTTAGTGATCTTCACTACCTAGCAAGTAAGTGCTCGACAAACGTAAAATAAGTGACTAAAGTAATGATTTTTTTCTGCTTTTAACCATATTCTCCAACAACCTGATCCCTTCATGTGGTACTATACAAGCTGCCAGTAGTTTCCGATCCTCACCTTTTAGCTCCACTCTCGGAGATAGATTCAATAAAGCTCTTTCTCCTGCTTTAGTTTAAAAACTTTTAGGGAAGGACCTTGAGTGGCATTGCTTGAATCAGGTCCTAGCCCTAGTCCAGTTGACTCTGATCAAAGAGACCATATCCTTTTTTTTTTTTTACTTTCTTTTTTTTTTTTTAATTGAAGTATAGTTGATTTACAATGTTGTGTTAGTTTCTGGTATACAGCAAGGTACATAGTCTTTTCCATTATGGTTTATTACAGGATATTGAATATAGTTCCCTGTACTATACAGTAAGACCTTGTTGTTTATTTTATATACAGTAGTTTTTAGCTGCTAATATTATTATCCTATTTAACACATGAGAAATTGAGGCTTAGAAAGCTTAAGTGATTTACTCAGAATCACATGGCTAGAAAATGGAAGAGTGAATCCCAAATTGTCTAACTCCAAAGTTTGTGAACAGAATTGCTATAAATTCTGCCTTCTTAATAGCAAAGCTATTTAAGTATATAGAGAAACCCAAAATTTACTAGATGATTAGCTGTGTTAGTATACAGCTGCAAAGGAAAGAATTCACCTAGTATTATTCACAGAGCCTGTAATTCAAAGGTGGCATGATGGGAGGAGGAAGAAAAAAGATAGTATATACAATACATACAATACAGCAGGGGCTATATCTGTCAAATGATGGTGAAGTACCAGATGTAAATAAACAAGACTAGAGAAGCTGTATTAAACATAGCTATGCACACACAAACATATACAAGCAAACACATAACAAATAAGCAAGAAATTTTACACATTCCAATACTTCGTTGTGCATGACCTATCCTGGAGGTGGAAGAAAATCCTTCTTCCAAAAGGGCACAATAGGATAAATCCATATATTGATCAGAAAACTATGATTAAGTGCACACATTTTAATTTTTGAAGCTAAAAATTTTATTAGATTCCCCATAACTATTGTATTTTAAATCTACTAAAGGGAAACCTTTATAAGAGAAAATACAAATTGAATTCATAGGCTGACACTCTTTATTTTAGGGGTTCAGGAATAAAAGATAAAAGAAGCTAATTTTCTATAAATCCTGGTATGTTATCAAAATGGTACATTAAATTTTCATATTGAATTATTTAACTATTTAGCACATTATAAAATTTAAAATGACATCTCTATTTTAAATGATTATAAAGCTTTGAATGTGAATATAATTTAACAAAATTATGTAAAATGCATTACTGTATGAAGTCAATCTGATCAATTTCATAATATTACATATTATGATGTATAATACTATTAAAAATGTATTAATATAGTTCCCTTTAAAGCATTTTTTCCTCTGCCATTGGGCATATGACTGAATGCTTTAATTTATTCTCTAAACATTATCTTGACATTATTGATTTCTATAATTGTTTTTTGGCTTCTTTAACTATGAAACATTTCAAGATTTCAGTGTTATGAAGTATGTGATGCGCAAATAAATTGTATTGTATGACTCTGTTCGATATCCTAGAATGTTCCTGTAGTTACACCAAAGAAGTACTCATGGATTAGGTCCTATTCTAATTGCCATTTAGCCTAAATCTGATCTGTTTAAAAAGTGAGCTGAAAGCAGATTTAAAAATCTAAGAAACTTAAAGGAAATGGTATATTTATGAACCAGGTTTTTTTGGTTTATTTTTTTTTTTTTTGCGGTACGCGGGCCTCTCACTGTTGTGGCCTCTTCCGTTACGGAGCACAGGCTCTGGACGCGCAGGCTCAGCGGCCATGGCTCACGAGCCTAGCCGCTCCGTGGCATGTGGGATCTTCCCGGACCGGGGCACGAACCGGTGTCCCCTGCGTCGGCAGGCGGACTCTCAAGCACTGCGCCACCAAGGAAGCCCTGAACCAGGTTTTAAACATCTATAATGCAACATTCAAAAGAGCCCTTTCTTTTTTTTTTTTTTTTAACATCTTTATTGGGGTATAATTGCTTTACAATGGTGTGTTATTTTCTGCTTTATAACAAAGTGAATCAGTTATACATATACATATGTTCCCATATCTCTTCCCTGAGAGCCCTTTCTTTTAAAATAAAATAATAATACATAGATTTTTAATATAACAGATTGGTAATGACATCTTTGTGTTTTTAATCATTAATTTTAATTAACACATATATTAAGTACCTCATATGTAATAGAAATATTTCTGTATACATTGAAAGCTGGAAGAATGTTCAGTTTTGTATTTACTCAACTGACATCTGACTCCAATAAAATTATTTTCTAAATAAATTAATATAGGGTTTTTAAATTTAAAATATAATAATAAGCATTGAGGAAATGAAAGCTACACAAGTCTAGAGTAGCTGTCAGATCAGTGGACTCACTCAGTACCACTGTGCCCTCAGTCCAACATTCTGGCACAACTCCATCAGCCTGGGCAGTGCACAAATCCCTGAGTTTCCGGCTCCCATGGTAGAGATCCATTTGCCTCCCGATTCCTGAATATCTCATGTTCTCCTTAATAACTTAGTCTCCACAAATATCTTACAATCAACAAACATCACAATCAGACTCATTCTAAGCACTATACCTGACCAATGGCATTTACTTTGTGTTTATATGAGTTGGGGATGTCCCTTTGCTTTCCAGAACTTACATATTTAAATTCTGGCTGAATACCAGTCCATTTGGATATCCTAAAGGCACTTTTTAATTAACATCTTAAAAACTGAATTCAGGGCTTCCCTGGTGGCTCAGTGGTTGAGAGTCTGCCTGCCGATGCAGGGGACACAGGTTCGTGCCCCAGTCCGGCAAGATTCCACATTCCGCGGAGCGGCTGGACCCGTGAGCCATGGCCGCTGAGCCTGCGCGTCCGGAGCCTGTGCTCCTCAACAGGAGAGGCCACAACAGTGAGAGGCCCGCGTACCGCAAAAAAAAAAAAAAAAAAAACTGAATTCATACCGTCTCTACTCCCTAATCCATATCTGTGTCCCCACCTGCATGCCCTGATTGTTCTTGCCATTGCTCAAGGCAAGCACTCGGGAGCTATTCTAGGTGCTTTCCTTTCCTCAAGAACATTCCTCATCTCCAGCATAGTCAATCACCACATACTGACTTGCTTCACTTTAGATTCATGACCACTAAACTCCAGTGTGCTCTCAGCAATCCTACAGTGTCTTGCCAGTCAGTTCATTTTCTCTCCAAATAACTATTATATAATTTCTCCCCCTCTTCAAATGACCAATACCTATCTCTGGTCTTCCTTCTCAGCTGATGATTTTGCATATTATTTCTCTGAGAAATAAGACCTTCTACACTTCTTGCCTCCACATCCTTCACCTCCGCATTAGGACCCACCTACCTTGAGTCCCCTGAAGTCAGCCACTGTATACTCCATTTTGTCTCCATTCCTTTCTCGAGAGGAGGGCTCAATCTCTCTCTCGGATTATTCCCATAAACATACACACTTCTATTAAAAAATAACAATAAATTCTCTCAACATATCTCTCCAGTTACTGCTGTTTCTCCATTTCCTTTATAACAATACTCCCCAAAAAGATAGTCTACTTACTGTCTCTAGCTTCTCTCCTCTTGAAACTGAGCAAAACCCCTATGCCCCTCCCCTACCACCAAGTGCAAAGGCCCCTGTATGTCCCCTACCTCTTGTTTGTATAAAAGTTGAAGTCTCTCAGGCCTCCCTGAGTCACAAAAGAGCAGGTACAAGCAGTTGATGATTAGGACAACAGAGTCAGAGACTCAGTGTCTGATGCACATTCCTAAGTTGTTTTACAGATACAATAACTGACACCAGAGAGAAAAAAGCTAAATGCATGATGACAGATTATAGCCATGACATAAGCTCCTCCATCTTGAGCAGTACTGAATCTATGGCTAGCAGAGTTCCAAAAACTGGCCTCAGGAGAGTGTTAACACAATTGCTCATAATAATCTATATCTTTGTAGGCATTAAAGTAATTGTAGCTTATTCTGCTCATATGTGTAAGCAGGCAACTAAAATTGCCAGCAAACAGATGCTACAGACCCATGTCAACATCTTCCACTCTAAGAATATGGTGCCCTATGTCAACTTGAAGAAGTTACAAGACAGACCTTTGCCCATGATCCCATAGAAATGGAATGATGTCTGACAAGTGGGGATTTATAAGCAGCTCTTTGCAGGAAACCACCCTCAGCAGGAGACACTTTTTTTGTCTTGCCACTTTAGCAAAGCTATATTGTAACTAACTTTTAAACCAGGCACCCCCATGCTCTACTCATCTCAAGCCCAAGCACACCTCTGAAATCTTTTGATCACACAATACCTTACCTAAACTGCTGGTTCTCTCCTTAGAGCAAAGAAGTAAAAATGAAGAATAAGTAATTAACAGATCACCAGATCTTTTCACCAGCTTCCCCTTCAGTAACCTCACTAGCAAAACGTATGAATGAGATAGCATCTAAAGAAAGATCATGAGGCATCGACAAGCCTGTGTGCCACAGGAGATGGCAACAAGTCTGATCCCCTATCTCAATGATTAACTGAGATTACTTCCCCTTTTCCCTTTAAAAACTTTCATGGCCATGCAGAATCTTGGGAGTTGGTTTTGGGACACAAGTCCACCTTCTCCCCAGAATGCCAGCTTTCTGATTAAAGCAACCCTCTGCTTCTACCAGCACTTGCCTCTTGAATATTGACTTCCGAGCAGCAAGCTGCTGGACATGAGTTTGGTAACACTTGATTCTCTTTCGCTTTGCTTTTCTTTCTTTTTTTTTTTTTACATTTTTTAAAATCAAGGTTGTATATGGTAAGTAAAACTCTGTTCAGAAAACAACAATAACTCGTATTATCCTCTTCAGTGGAAAAAAAATTTTTAATCATTTAGGTGAATTGTTTGATATTTGTTGAATTGTGTTTCCCTCAAAATGCATATGCTGAAGCCTTAACTCTCTGTACCTCAGAACATAATCTTATTTGGAGACAAGGTCTTTGAAAAGGTAATTAAGTTAAAATGAGGTCATTAGGGTAGGCCATAACCCAATATGACTGGTGTCCTTATAAGAAAAGAAAATTTGGATACAGACAGGCACACAGAGAAGACCACGTGAACAAAAATAGAGAAGGCAATAATCCACGAGCCAAGGAAAGAGGACTCAGAAGAAACCAGCCCTGCTGACACTTTGATCTTGGTCTTCTAGCCTCCAGAACTATGAGAAAATAAATTTCTGTTCTTAAGCTACCCAGTTGGTCGAACTTTGTTATGACAGCCCTAACAAACTAAAAAAATAATCTTATTTATCTCCAAATAATACACTTGCATTGTCATTTCCTGGTTTTTCAGATTTAGGCAATATATATTGACTTCATCCTAAAAAAAGATAATAATTTACATCATTTTCACCACTCTCTCATCCATACCTTTATACACCAGCAGCCATGCCACCCATCTTCTGAATATAGTTACTGTATTTTATCTATCTAAGAGGCCATCACTTTTTAAGATGCACTATCATTTTATGTACCACTAACAAAGAAAGATACTACCAATTAAACTATGACACAAAACTTTTTTATCACTTAGACTTTCTACTGAAGGAAGTCTTTTAGAATTAACCAGACATAGGTTTTATCATGTATCACTTACTCAACTTGAAAATATAAGCAAAATAAATTATTTTAAGGTAAGCCTAATTTTTTCAAATTCAGAATCTGACTGTTGCAAATCACTTGTTGACTTGCAGTTTTACTGTTTTTCCAGACTACCACCCTCTGTAGCATCAATAATGTTGATAGTGCCATTTTCATAAAATAATTCTTAAAATACTGAATGACTGTGATGTTAGTCTCTTAATCCAGTTTTGCATTATGTATAGCTAGGTAGATTTTCCATTCCCCTTTGGGGAATATTACTAAATAATTCTAGTTCACCACTTTACTTTATTCCCATACCACTGGTTCCTTACATATGTATATATTCATGTAGCCACTACCAAATCAATTATAGAGCACCTCCAGTACACCATGATGCAGGCATCTGTTGTGCATTCTTGCATAGGTAATGATAATCTTATTATGAATTGCTGTCTGGCCAAAAATTTTGTAAGATATAATTTATTACAAGATGATCCTAATTTTTAGATATGTTAAAATGGGCAGAGTAAAATTAATAAAACTCAAAATATCTTTTTGGTTAGATCAATATTCAATGTTTATTTATTAGAATCATATAGATGCTAATCATTGTAGAGGTGAATTTACCATGAAATTAATGAAGATCCCCTGACTAGGATGGGAATCTTCAAAGCCCCTGGGACAGGACCTCACAATGTGCTCATATGATAACATTTTTTGTAAAAATTATAAAAGGTACTTTAATTGCCACCATTTAACTGGCCATTTTTACTCTGACTTCACATGTATTGTCTGTCACATTTCTTTTCACGATTTGTTAAACATAATCATATTTGTAGGGGAAGCTGACATGAGGATACATAGAGTTTGGGTTTAGAGGAATATCTTTATTCCTCTAGTAGTTTTCAGTCACTTCCACGTACCGTTAAGATGTTGCTAGCCACCTTTTTAAGCTGTCGTTGTTACTGCTAACTGCCAACTCACTGGGTATCATGATCTGAAGTGCAGCGTGAAATCTTATTGCAATATGAAGGGGTGCTAGGGAGCCGAGCACTGGGAACACGGAGGAGAAAAAGAGTTTGAAATGGAGCCTGAAGCTAGTCCATGTAATATAATACATGGAGGATTCAGTTCTCATCGAGGCCTACTCAAAGTACTGCTGTTCTTTTAGAAATATACTCCATGCTGCAGCTGTATCCTGACATTGACAAATATAACATAAAATTTATAATACACTACTACAGTAAGGACATCAACAAACTGCTTGAGAGCTGTTGATTCAAAAACTATCAAAGATCAGTCTCTGCATCAGAAAATTTGAAATATCCTGAAATCTTACTACTAATATATGAAGAAAGTTTGATAGAGATTTTTTCCCCTAATTTGACAAAAATCTGAAACTTTACTTGACGTCAGCATTATTTAGCTAAAGGAAAAATTTTTCAATTATCAATAATAAAGCAAAATTTTTGATCAGCTATGCTAAAGGAAAGACTGAATTATGTGTTTTTCCTCTCTCTACAGAAAATGATATTACAATATTATTTTAATAAGAAGAGAAGATTATAACATATATAGCCAAAAATGTAGGTAAAGTGTATTACTGGGGTATGTGTCAGGAAGTTAATTAATAAAGGTAGCATTTTATTTCTCTGGATATTGTGATGTTTGCAGTATTTTGTATGTTTTTAATTTTGTAATTTTTGTAAATTATCTTATTCTAAATAAATATTTACTCACAACAAATTTTTGTAACTTCATATTCTTTTTTAGAAAGAGAATCCCCATAATTGTATTCACTTCTGTCCCCAGTAAGTCTGGAATATTTCCTATGATTACCTTTTCATTCCTGCATACTGGCCTCCTTGCAATCTTTAAAGCACATCCTGCTCCTGGTTCAGGCCTTTGCCTCATCAGCATGTTCTTTTCAGACATAGCAACATGGCTTGCTCTGCACTTCCTTCTGGGCAATACTCAGAGACCATATATTAGGGAGAACTCACTCACTATCCTCTATAAATAGCACCTCTACCCACGTTAGAGTTGTTAGATAAAATACAGGACACCTGGTTACATTTAAATGTCAGATCAACAATGAATAATTTTTTAGTCTAAGTATATCTCCCAAAACGCATGGAATATACTCATAGTAAAAATTTATACATTGTTCACCTGAAATTCAAATTTAATCAGGGATCACGTCTTTTTTTTGGCTAAATCTGGTAATACTGCTCCCACAGTTTCTATTCCCTTACTCCACTTTGTAGCACTTATCACCATGTAATATACTAGACATTTACTTTTTGTTCCTTCCCATGTTCCTCACTAAATTGTGAGCTCCAAGGTAGCAGGGATGTTTGTCTGTCGTTCACTGATGTATCCAAGCACCTTGACTGGTGCCTGGCAAATAACAGGCACTCAATGAATATTAATTCTAAGATTAATGAACAAGCAGTCTAAATCTTACAACTTTACCTCTTAATATTGCTCAAACCCTCTCCTTTTTCTATTCTAGTGACACCCACTCTAATTAAGGGCCCAGAATATGGCTATTGTGTTCTAACTGGTCTCCTTGCTTCCAGCACACTGGTTTGAAATCCATTCACTATAAATAACTGATTGACTTAAAACACAAATCTAAACAAACCATTCCCCTGCATAGACTCAACAGGACTACAGCAACTAGAGCAAAAAATCCAAGCACCCTGGCATGTTACTTGTGGCTTTCTTCATGGTACCCACACCAACCTCTCCATCTCATCTACTACAGCCCTCCAATAGGTCCCCATCCATAAGTTACCCTTCACACCTCCACATCCATACTGACTAAGTTACTTCTGCCCATAGCACTCTCCCTACCCCTTTTGTCACCTAAGTCTTTCATATTCTTAAGGACACATGTCAAGTACAATTCTCCTCCAGAAATCCTTCCCTTACACCCATGGGCTGAACCCAGTATGTCTTTCTGGAGGGTTTTGTTATTGCTTGCTCGTTTGTTTGCTTCTGTACCTCCATAGCACTCTGTGCATAATTCTGTAATGGTATAGTCTATAGTGTATTACCCTCCCCACATCCCATTTCCACTGAGTTTGAATTTTTGCATGCAAGTCTCAGGGGGATTTAGAAATCTCCCAGACCACTGTGTTACTAGATGTGGTCCTTATTTGGGAAGGACTACTCTAGTTTAGGTCAATGCTGAGCAACTGCGAGGTTCTGATAACTTATTCACCCCATGTTAAACTTTTTTGCCTGATAGAATTCCCCAAGACTGATGGGGAGAAAGAAGTTTATTTTGCCAATGTCCCAGGAAAGTGCAGTTACTTGAAGAAATTTTTCAATTCATAACTCCACAAAAACTTCTTAGAAAAAGAAAACATGGAAATATACCACTATGGCACACAATTTTTCCCTCTGAATCCCTCTTTTCTTTCATTAGAGATGATCAATTAACAAAGAATCAATTAAATAATTCCACACAGCATTTCACCTGCCAGGAACTTTGTTTAAAAAAAAAAAAATGCTCACTGCACACCTTATTCCACTCTCCTATACAACTTTTTCATCCTACTAGATTGCCCCAAAATTGAGGAACCTGTTTCAATTTTTTTTAATTTCCTAAATTAAAATAACTTCACGGTAAAATATAACCCAAAAGAGGTGTATCAAATGTAGGATGTTGAGTAGAAAAAGAAAACTGTAGTGTCCCAAAGGAGTCTGAGAATAAGGTCTGAGAATTACAAGATGGAACCTTCCATCAGATTGCTGTTCAACTTAATTATGGTTTAAGATATGCACATATGAAGTTAATATTCAGGATCCTGGTGATTTAAAAAGCAGCAGTCGACCACTATTTGAATTCATAGTCTTATAAACTATCTTTCCTGATGAAACAACTAAGCACAATATGATATCAGTGCTCAGATTTCTGGAGAGAGAAAGCAGTGGCCCTATTTTTTTTTTTAAATGATGCATATGTAATTTGAATACAAAAGGGGAAATTATGTAAATACCAAGGGGACACTACAGAGCTTCTAACTTTTCAGTCCCAAACCAAGTAGAAATTCCCACTTAGCTCTTTAGGTCTATTTGGAATGTCATTGCACACAGACCAATGTCATGCTCTTAAAACATTCTCTGAGCCTCGGGCTATGCTCATGTCTGTCATAACTTTGCATGGTCAGAAGTGAAGATACTAAATTAAGGATGAGACCTGGACTGGTTTGATTGAAGCTGCACTGATAATAACCCATTTCTACCTGCCACTCCTCCCCACGGTTGCTAATAAACACTATCCAGGGACATATGTCCCAGGGAAATAAGAGAAATAATTGTCCTCTCCAAGCCTCCACTCTGGTCCAAAGAAGCTCTGACCCTTGCTTTCTATGTCTCAGCAGCTGCTTTCCACAAATGTCCAATGCAGATCCCACCCCCCCCAGGGTCCAATAAATCTATGTTAGGCAGGCACCACATCTTCCTAGAACTTCCTGGCTCTTCTGTGTTGGACAGTTTGGCATGGGATCATTCAGTTTTATCCTCTGAATCCTGCCTTGTCACTGTAACAAGGAAGCAGCTTGGCATAGTAGAAAGACTTCAAGCGTTTGGAGTCAAGTCTAGACTCCCTTACTCACTCATGGCTATGTGACCTTGGATAAGTTACTTAACTACTCTGGATCTTTTCTTTGTTGTTTGTTTTCCTAGGTAAATATAGATGCATTTTACTTACAGGATTGTAAGCACGAAATGAGAAAAATATGTAGTACGGGGACTACCATATAGGATGTGTTTGGTAAATCTTAGTTCCCATCACTGCCATGGAATGCACTCCACCAAGAACAAAGTCAATTCCACTGAGATTGTGTTGTGCTGATGGACCTTATCAGGGCAGTTGACAGAACTCTTAGTCAAGCTGTCTCTACCACCATGGCAAGATCTGGATGCTTCACCCTCTTGAGCTTCATCTCGGATGTATATAACCCATGCTCATTGTCATGCTCAAGCCATCTGGCCTTCCCTAAGTTGAAACATTTTGAGTTCTTGCTTTCTCAATTTTGCTGATACCTTTCTCCTGACTCTTCATTGAACTACTCTTTAGGTGTCATTTGAAATGTCATCTCCTCAGAGAAGCTTTTTCTGTCTATCTGTATCTAAAAGAGGTCCTTCTTTGTATCTTTTTCTGGACATGCACCACAATCTGTAATGATTTTATTTGTTTGGTCGTGTAATATAATATAATCTCCTTGAAGATCTTTGTAACCTTTGTATCCCTCATGCCCAGGAAGGGGCTGGAGCATAGCAGATGTATAATAAATACAATATCTGTTGAATGAATGAATGAGTGAGTGAACAAATTATGGTCATTTCATCACTGCCTCAGTTTTAAAGAAGCTCTTTGCTGCATTCCCCATTTAGATAAATCACTGGGTGGAATTGATTATTTACTTAGCGGTGAAGAAAGAATTTGTGAAAAAGTAAATGAAATGTTGGTACTATGATTTTCTCTTAATGAATACTCAATATACATTAATTATTTGTGGTGATATTTTTGTTAATTAAAGAACAGTAGCCTCAGTGTTATAAGAGCACACAGTACCTTCACTTCCCTTTGCCTTGGTTTTCTCAACTATAAAATGAGAAAACAAATAAAATGTACATCATGTGTGTTACAAAGATTAAATCAGTTTATAGATGTAAAGTGCCTGAAGTGGTACCTGGAACACAGTGCTAAAATTGCTAAATCATTTCCAGAATTGATATTTACTTCAGTCTAAGGCATAGACAATTTCAGATTAACTGATTAATTCATCTCACTGAAGCCGCAGATGTAAGGAAAGGCAGAATCTATGCAGCCTGGATTAAGAGCCCTGCTGTCATACACAGGGTTAAAGAAAAGTCTGTAATTCCTATTTGGTGAGAATTAGTATAATTTGATACTGATATTACCTGACAAGATGAAAATGTTGTTCCACTAAAATCCCTGGAGAGATTATATCCTCAAAAAGTTTCAGAGGAAACTGTATTTTCACTAACAGCATGTGACTATCAAAAGGTATTTTAAACCCATGCTGACCAAACTGATCAGAGATAACCAAATATTTAAGAATATTCTGGTCTAATGGATACCAAAGCTTGTTAGATAAAATCCATGCCAGTTGGGTTTATCATAATAATAAGTCAGCAAGTCCCTGGATTTGTCTTTCTGCTCCGTATTATCACAACCCTTGGATAAAGATTCATTTCAGTACCACAACTAGTAAGATTTTTTTATATTATTCTACTACAAATTCAGAGTTTTGAACTGACAATAAACTCAACGTGTCTGTTTATAAAGACAAAAAGTTTTTTAAAAATCCATGTTAGTAGAAAACTAAAAATAGCAAATGGTCCCATATTTATATCTCAGTAGTCAGAATACAAATAAATATCCTTGGTGAAAACACACCAGTGCTTTCAATTAAGGTAATATAATTGCATGCTTTGAAGTGGAATAATGGAAAAATCTGACAATCCATTGTATTAACATGAGGCACAGACTTTAGAGACATATAAAAAATAACATTTAATCTTTGTAAGGCATCTGCTTCTATATACTTTTTGCATAACATTTATGTATTGTGTGTAAACACACACATTAGATAGATAAATAGATAGCTGGATAGATGAACATATGTTAAAGAGCTCAATGAAATCTGGTGCAACCCATTAATTCACTTCAGTAAGCCATTTCACTGCTATTGCTACAAGTTCTATTGTCTTCTGCAGTTTCATTGTTTTCAAGAGGTGGTAGAAAAACTTTACACATTTATACTCAGTCAATTAATTTACTTACCTGGCACAGATCACAAAAGACTGATGTGAAGGTAGAGGACAAAGGCTCAAATAGACTAGACTATGGTGTAAACGCTGAGAGCAATGATTTTTATCCTATGTATGTCTTCAAGTGTTTTATTCATTTATAAAGTAGAGTGCAATGTATAACCATTGAAGAAAAAATAACAGGTCAACTAATAGTCTTTTGTAAATAACTATTTGGAGCACACAGTTGTTTTCCCCATTCTTCATGAGATTCCACTATTATTTTGTCATCAGTTTTCAAGTATCACAGTTCCCCTTGTTTGCTCTCTAAATCAACTTAAACAAAACTAAGCATTATTTGCAAATTTCTTTGTTAAGAATCCTAGCTTCTGGGCCTCTGACTCTGCCTACTGCAGTATTTGAATGTATAAAATTTAATTAAAATTATCACTTAGATTTCTTTATCAAGAAAGACTGAGACTTGGAGCTCAAGATAACTAGGAAGGTGGGGAGGGCATTTAAGGTAACCAATTCGGTGAATGAGTAAATTCCAATACTGATGGTCGTAATTTATAGGCCTTTAGAAACTCCTTTGTAAGACGGATTGTAGGCCAATGGTTATATACTATAAAAAGAAGCTTCATTTAAAAAAAAAAAAAAAAGAAGCTTCATTAGAACATTTGGTCTAGATTTAAAAATCAAGAAGCGAGGAAGGCAGCAGTTCTAGAAGAGAGCAAAGAATTGATCACAGTTGTCTTGCACCCATCACCAATAGATCAGTTAGAATTAGGGAAGCTTTGTTTTAATTTCAATCTCTCACCTTCTGTCACAATCACAACAAATTGTCCTCCTACTTTTATCTGAGGGGATTTTTTTAGCATTTAAAAAAAAAAACTTCAGCCACTTTGTAGTACATAAAATTATCCACTCGAAAGTCCCATAATGCAAACATGCTACAATATTCCAGCATGGAGTAACTTTCTGTAACATAAAATATGATGACATGAAATTGATTTATTCATAATCTACACTGCTTATGTTGTGAACTATTCAATTTTGTGGATGTAGATTCTTTAGTAAAATGTATATGTTGAACCCAAAGATGCATTTCATCCAATAGTTCCTAAGGATTTTATAAACATACCTCTGAAAGGCCTCTTGGTACTCATGATCAGAGTTTCGGTCTGACAGTCCTGACAATGAAACCAAAATATCCATCAGTGCAACTGGTATGCAAAAGGTGTGCTCTCAGTGCATGGCCATGAGTGCAGTTCCTGCCTTGCCAGAACCAATGTGGTAACTGGACACTCTGGGTCTCATTGTTCTGTTTTCATCAATGTACAACATCACAGAATAAATCCATCAACAGAATTTTAGGCACAGGTTTTAAAAATTGTGTCAAAGATGTAATTGATCAGTCATAAGTGTACACCATCCAAGAAACTGAGTCAAGATGTAGCATTATTAAGGGCATTAATTTAAATAAAATTAATGAAAATTAATTAATAAAAATTTTAAACTATTAATTTTAAAAATTAATAAAATTTAAAAAAATAAACTAATAATTTAGGGATGAGCTATACTGTTTCTGCTCTGATTGTATCCAGTGTACCAAACCATACTGAGTTTAGATGTCTCTTCAACACAGATAGGTTGGCTACTAAATATATATAATCTGGAAGGGAAATAATATCATTTTTTATAATTTTTTTAAAATTGGTCATTCTTTAGAGTCACATGTAGGTGGAGATAAACATTAAATAAGAATTATTTTTAAGAAAGAAAGGTGAGAAAGTTAAAGTTTACTAAAATAAAAAAATAAGGGGGGTATACAATTAATCTAGGGGCAGGCATCATTTATCAAATTGCCTTTTTCTGCCAGGAAAATTCAACATTTATCATTCCGCTTATGTTTCCCCTGTACAACTTTTCAGGGGTTAAAAGCTTTGTGTTTCAGACTCTGAAACATTGGAAAAATCATTCAGCTGGTTCATTTAGGGGTCTTTGTAAATTCTGAGAGACATTTGAAGTGTTGTGGTGGGTTTAGAGTCAGGTGTTTGAAAGCCTTGGCACTCCTGGGTGAAGCCATCTCAGATACTAAGATGGAAATACAGCAAAGAAAAATAATAACACATTAAATTCTAATTCATTGTTGTCTTAGAGCCTGAAGGCCTCTGAGAAGTTTAACAAAAGACCACTAAGAAAAACATGCTTGAAATACACTCCAAAGAGGAAAAAAGTAAACAATGAACCTCAAATAGTTCAAGGCAAAAGGCACACTAACAGTGTGTTGGACCAAAAATAAAAGTCTAAAGAGAAACTAAAAAGATTTGAGACTGGCCTTTAGGATGGTGCATATGAGAAGGGGAAGAATTTCTAGTTAAAGTCCTTTAAGATCCAACAGATTACACATTTTGATGGCCAACAGTATCATTCTGACCTTGACTGCTGCTGTAGGAAATAGCTGCGCATTCAAATATTGCCATGTATTTGTTCCACGTCAGTCAGACACTGACGATAATGATGGCCCAAGAATAGAGATCCTTTTGCTGTATTCTTTGTTCTCTGTAGGAGAAAAATCCGAGAAAGATTTTCTATTATACACCAAATAGCATTCTTTCTGGCAGTCCATAATAGCGGGGAAAGGGAAAGGATTGTTAAGTGAGGAAAAAGTTTACTTAAACTGTGATAAACTTCTGTTTATCACATGCCAATATAGTCTACAATTCTACTAGGTACTTTGTGTGAATTTATATAATTCTAAAAACACTCAGATGTAGGAATTATTAATTCTATTTTGTAGACATGAAAACAGAGATGGAGAGCAGTAAGACATTTGCCCAAGGCCATTCAGTGACTGAGCAATAGAGGCAGGATTTGCAGCAAAATCTGTTGAGTCCAAAGCCCCAGTCATTAATCATTATGTTTTTCTATCTATTATTAAATCTCAAGGGTTGTGAGATCATCCCAAGTAAGTCCAAGCATTTCATCCACCTACTTTAGGCAAATATTATCTAGAACATCCTAGATCTATTGTATGCTATAGAGAAGTAGCTGACCTCTAGATGTCTATTAAGAATCCACCTATGAAAGGCACTCACTGCCAAAGCTGCACCCAACCCTTCTACCAGTTAGGTTCCAAAGGACACAAGTGGTGAACTCATTTCATTCAGATGACAAAGATTGTAATTCCATCAACCTGGTGCAGAGAATCAGACCAATATCTGAAAAGTTTCCCATTCATTAAACCATAGCCACAACAGAAAAACTCCACAATCTTGTGTGAGGAATATTTCCACTGATGCAATTTCAAATGAAGACCATCTCCCTGAAAGATCAAACTCTTTACAGAAATTATTTTAATGTCAAAGTTAACCAAAACAATTAAGAAGCCCCCACCTACAATGATCAAGTAAAATGGAATATTAAATTTCCACAAATTTGGGGCATTATTTCAACTGTTGATATTATTTCAACTGTCCTCAAAATGGATTCACTGATCTAGTACTGAATAGAAAGCACTCATCTAAAATCACATTAATAATTTTTCTGCAAAATGAGAAAATACTGTCTTATACAAATACCTTCCATAATAGTATAAAAACTATGATTTAAAAAATTGAGTCCTAAATATCTTAGCTAAAGTTGGATTAGCTTTCAAAACTGAAATGATATGCGAATTCTGAGAAAGTCTCAATTTGAACTCAATAAGATTAACCATTCACAATAGAAAGCCATTTCAAATGCAGCATTTGGGAAGGATCATCCATCACAGAGACTAGCACATTCTCCATGCTAGATGAAGCTTGGAACTTAATGGGAGGTTACTGACAGCTTTCATCTTCATAGCTGCCCCTGGAATTTGTTAACAAATCAGTTCTCCTGACAGGGAGATACTAGAAGAAACTCACAATATCCCAAAGAATACAATACAAGAAATGCAACCTCATATAAACCTATTTGTTCAAGGGTTTGAAATAAGTAAATGTACCTTTTAGAGATCAACAAAGTATACTTCATAAACCTAGCCTTATGGTTTTTATCACATTTGATACAACTATTTCTAGCAAACAGTGAAAAGAATTCAATGTGTCAGAATTTCCAAATTCCTTTTCTTTTTTAAATTGCAATTCTCACAATCCAGTTCTAGCATCAATTATGTCGTCAGCAGCTTATTAAAATGCGTATAGTGTAATAACATGTTCTGTCTTGATTCATTCTCAAAACAATCCTCTATGATAAGTACTATCGATCCTCTGTTGCAGATAAGTTAACTGAGGCTCTCAGAAGTTAAGGAACATGCCTAGATTATACTGCTAGGTATTGGCAGAATGACCAACTTTTTTCCCTACAGTAAAATTTATTTTTCCATAGAGATGGAGAAGTAGCCTTAGAATTGAAGTGAGAATAAATAAAACTTTCTGTTTCATGTGAATTAACAACAGTATCTTTTAAATTTTATATGTGCTAAAGAGAGTTAAAAATAAGTTTTCTTTTTTTATTAATTTTTATTGGAATTTAGTGGCTTTAAAAACTAAATTTTCTTACAGGCATTTTTAGCTTAAGCCCTACATAAATCGTGTGTGTGTGTGTGTGTGTGTGAGTGTGTATGTCTGTGTGTGTGTGTATGTGTGTGTGTGAGAGAGAGGGAGGAGGGAGAGAAATTCTGAGAAAGTCTATATGCCATATATATATATGGCATTTCTCTATAGATGAAATAGGTGACCTCCTTGATAGAAAATTCGAAAGACTGATATAAATCCTCTGTCAAATTCTGATCAAACTGCCACCATCACTACACTTACCACCAGCATTTCACAGTTCCTTAAACTTCCACCATGAGTCATATTTTTGAGTTGAGGCATCAAAATGTTACAACTACTGTGTTATTGAGTGAGGTTGGGGATGTGTCACATTAAATCGTTATAATCCATTAATATCATTCTACAGTCTTGTTTAACTGATTAACTATAATCATGTAGGAAGTCCTTGAAGAACAGGATCACCCAGAACAAGAACAGGTAAGTTTGACACTGGAGGATAGAAAAGGGAAAGGTTAGGAACCTTCATAGATCTGGTATTCCTAAAATATGCACTTGAATTTATTCTGCCAGGCTCTTCTCAGAGCTGATGGAAATGACCACTGAATGCATTAATCCACATAGCATTGTAATCAGACAGATATTTTCACATTCTACAGTGTAAGGAACAGCTTATCCTCAGCAGACCCCTGCCTCCCATTATGACAACAGAGTTTTCAGAACTACGGGGCTATTTCTCATGGTGCCAACCACACATGGCTGTTCAGAGCATATTTTCTGTCACTTTTCCTTCTTTCAAGTTCTATTCTCTGTTACTCTTCTTTCTAATGGTCAGGGGGCAAGTGAAGAAGAAATGGCAGCTAAAGGTACATTTTTCATTTATAAACAGTAATTGCATATTTGTGGGTAAACAATCACCTAAATATCAAAGGCAGGTCTAGGACTGGTGCCAGACACACTAGCATAGCTCTTACCAAAATAGGTCCTGAATCATAATCACCTATCACAGACTCTTTGAAAACTCCTCCTGATTCACCCTATATTTAAAAGGAATATGAAAAAATAGAGGATAGTTATTTAGGAGATGCATTATTTTAAAATGCATTTTAATAATCCTGAGATTGAGGGGTTAAATTTCTCTATATAGTTTTCTCTAAGTTTGTCCACATATCCTCATATATCTGCATTCCAATGTCAAGAAATAAAAGATTTGTCAATGACCCTAGAGGATACTTCTGCTAAGAACACTGCTGAGGCCATAAAACCAGCCACTGTGCTCACCCAGGTATGCTCAAACCTTGACAAGTCAAGTCTCTACAGATTTAAAATGTCTTACCATTAGCTTTTCACTTTAAAAAAACTGTCCAGTTTGTCTTTTAAAAATTACCCCTCTCAAATGGTTAATGTCCTTATTATCTAAAGATTTCATATGAAAAATTTAAAAAATACAGAGAACCCAATAAATAGATGAGCAAAGGGTAAGGATAGCTCACAGATGAGGAAGCACAATTAGAATGAAAAGTAATGAAAACTATACAAAGCTCTTCAGGGTTTCCATTAGTAAAAGAAAAACCAAATAAACCAAATAGAAACCATCTTTAACCTATAATTTTTTAATTACATAAAATAAAATTGTGGTTGAAGGCAAAAAAGCTCAAGGCTTTTAGAGAGTAATTCAGTAATACATGTCAAGAGTATGAAAAGTAGCCTTTGAACTCAAAGAATAAAACTAAACGTGAGGAGGCAAAGCATATAAAAATATTGGTTTATCACAGCATTTTTCTTCATAGTGGAAAACTAGAAATAATCTAATACTAAACAATAGGGGAAGAGTTATGTAAATGGAATGATAGCTACTACGTTATAATACAAGGTTTAAAAATGAGGAGATGACAAAAGATTGGTCAAGGGCTTCCCTGGTGGTGCAGTGCTTGAGAGTCTGTCTGCTGATGCAGGGGACACGGGTTTGTGCCCCGGTCTGGGAAGATCCCACATGCCGTGGAGCGGCTAGGCCCGTGAGCCATGGCCACTGAGCCAGCGTGTCCAGAGCCTCTGCTCCGCAACGGGAGAGGCCACAACAGTGAGAGGCCCGTGTATGGCAAAAAAAAAAAAAAAGATTGGTCAAATGGGGATAACTGTTGAAGTGGAGTCATAGGTACATGAGTTCATTATACTCTCAAAGAGATAGGGAAATTCTTGGACTATAGCATTAAAGGAAAGGAAACACATCTATGCTGGGAGAAAAAAGATATAGAAAGAAATACAACAATATGTTTAGTGAAGAATTTTTTAAATCCTTTTTTAAAGAGTAGTTTTAGGTTAACAAGAAAATTGAGAGGAAAGTACAGAGATTTACCATATAACCCCTGCCCCCATACATGCATAGTCTCCTCCATTCTTAAAATCATTCACCAAAATGATACATTTTTTACCAAAGATGACTACACTGACACATCATAATCAGCCAAGTCCATAGTTGACATAAGTGTTCACTCTTGGTGCTGTATATTCAACGGGTTTGGACAAATGTATAGTGACATGTATCCATCACTTTAATATCATGCAGAATATTTTAACTGCCCTAAAAAACCTCTATGCTCTGTTTGTTCTTCTCCCCCCACCCCCCTAACCCCCACTCCTGGCAATCACAGATCTTTATATTGTCTCCGAAGTTTTGTTTTCTCCAGAATGTAATATAGTTGGAATCATGTAGAAAGAATGAGTTTAAAAAAATTTTAGAATCCATATTTATAATGAAAAACTAATAATTTGCAAATAAATATTACCCTCTTTATGAAATGCATGGAAACCATTAGGATTCCTCCATGAAAATAAACAAGGTATTGATACTACAAGCAACTGTATGTCAATAAAATGGACAACATGGAAGATATGGATAAATTCTTAGAAAGGTATAACCTTCCAAGACTGGTTATTTCCAGGAAGAAATAGAAAATATGAACAGACCAATCACAAGTAATGAAATTGAAACTGTGGTTAAAAATCTTCCAACAAACAAAAGTTCAGGACCAGATGGCTTCACAGGTGAATTCTATCAAACATTTAGAGAAGAGCTAACACCCATTCTTTTCAAACTCTTCCAAAAAATTGCAGAGGAAGGAACACTCCCAAACTCATTCTACAAGGCCACCATCACCCTGATACCAAAACCAGACAAAGATACTACAAAACAAGAAAATTACAGACCAGTGTCACTGATGAATATAGATGTAAAAATCCTCAACAAAATACTAGCAAACAGAATTCAACAACACATTAAAAGGATCATACACCATGATCAAGTGGGATTTATCCCAGGGATGCAAGGATTCTTCAATATATGCAAATCAATCAATGTGATACACCATATTAACAAATTGCAGAATAAAAACCATATGATCATCTCAATAGATGCAGAAAAAGCTTTTGACAAAATTCAACACCGATTTATGATGAAAACTCTCCAGAAAGTGGGCATGGAGGGAACCTACCTCAACATAATAAAGGCCATATATGACAAACCCACAGCAAACATCATTCTCAGTGGTGAAAAACTGAAATCATTTTCTCCAAGATCAGGAACAAGATAAGGATGTCCAATCTCACCATAATTATTCAACATAGGTTTGGAAGTCCTAGCCACATCAATCAGAGAAGAAAAAAAAAAGGGAATACAACTTGGAAAAGAAGTAAAACTGTCAGTGTTTGCAGATGACATGATACTATACACAGAAAATCCTAAAGATGCCACCAGAAAACTACTAGAGCTACTCAATGAATTTGGTAAAGTTGCAGGATACAAAATTAATTCACAGAAATCTCTTTCATTCCTATACACTAACAACTAAAGATCAGAAAGAGAAATTAAAGAAACAATCCATTCACCATTGAAACAAAAATAATCAAATACCTAGGAATAAACTTACCTAAGGAGGTAAAAGACCTGTACTGAGGAAACTATAAGACACTGATGAAAGAAATCAAAGATGACACAAACAGATGGAGAGATATACCACGTTCATGGATTGGAAGAATCAATATTGTGAATATGACTCTACTACCCAAAGCAATCTACAGATTCAATGCAATCCCTATCAAATTACCAATGGCAATTTTTACAGAACTAGAACAAAAAATCTTAAAATTTGTATGGAGACACAAAAGACCCTGAATAGCCAAAGCAATCTTGAGGGAAAAAAATAAAAAATAAAAACAGAGCTGGAGGAATCAGACTCCCTGACTTCAGACTATACTGCAAAGCTACAATAATCAAGACAGTATGGTACTGGCACAAAAACAGAAATATAGATCAACAGAACAGGACAGAAAGCCCGGAGATGAACCCACGCACCTATGGTCAACTAATCTATGACAAAGGAGGCAAGGATATACAATGGAGAAAAGACAGTCTCTTCAATGAGTGGTGGGCAAAACTGGACAGCTACATGTAAAAGAATGAAATTAGAACGCTCCCTAACACGATACACAAAAATAAACTCCAAACAGATTAAAGACCTAAACGTAAGACTGAACACTATAAAACTCTTGGAGGAAAACATAGGAAGAACACTCTTTGACATAAATCACCGCAAGATCTTTTTTGACCCACCTCCTAGAGTAAAGGAAATAAAAACAAAAATAAGCAAATGGAACCTAATGAAACCTAAAAGCTTTTGCACAGCAAGGGAAATTATAAACAAGACAAAAAGACAACCCTCAGAATGGGAGAAAATATTTGCAAACGAATCAATTGACAATGGATTAATCCCCAAAATATATAAACAGCTCATGTAGCTCAATATCTAAAAAACAAACAACCCAATCAAAAAATGGGCAGAAGACCTAAATAGACATTTCTCCAAAGAAGACATACAGGTATCCAAGAGGCACATGAAAAGCTGCTCAACATCACTAATTATTAGAGAAATGCAAATCAAAACTACAATGAGGTGTCACCTCACACCAGTTAGAATGGGCATCATCAGAAAATCTACAAACAACAAATGCTGGAGATGGTGTGGAGAAAAGGAAACCCTCTTGCACTGTTGGTGGGAATGTAAATTGATACAGCTACTACGGAGGACAGTATGGAGTTTCCTTAAAAAAGCTAAAAATAGAATTACCATATGACCCAGCAATCCCACTACTGGGCATATACCCAGAGAAAACCATAATTCAAAAAGACATATGTACCCCAATGTTCACTGCAGCACTATTTACAATGGTGAATATTGTAAGCACTATTGTAAGCTTCATGGAAGCAACCTAAATGCCCATCAACAGACGAATGGATAAAGATGTGGTAAATATATACAATGGAGTATTACTCAGCCATAAAAAGGAACAAAATTGGGTCATTTGTAGAGATGTGGATGGACCTAGAGACTGTCATACAGAGTGAAGTAAGTCGGAAAGAGAAAAACAAATATAGTATATTAATGCATATATGTGGAATCTAGGAAAATGGTACAGATGAACTGGTTTCCAAGGCAGAAATAGAGACACAGATGTAGAGAACAAATGTATGGACACCAAGGAGGAAAGTGCGAGGGGGAGGTGGGATGAACTGGGAGACTGGGATTGACTTAAATACACTAATATGTATAAAATAAATAACTATTAAGAACCTGCTGTATAGCACAGGGAACTCCACTTTGCTGTACAGTAGAAACTAACACAACATTGTAAAACAACTATAGCCCAAGAAAAATATTCAGAGAAAAGAAGGTATTGATAAAGCAGCCTCCAGAAAGATAAAGAAAGCTAATATATTGATAATAACAGTTCAACTATAGAACATTAATAGACAAAACAATTTTCAAAGAAACATTATAAGTGAAGAAATAATTTGTTTTCACAAACAAAACCCTTGGGAAACAAATGTCTCCCCTTGGCAATGAAACACTTTGGCAGACTGACTCAGAATCAAGACTGGACAAGGAAGAGACAGAGAAGAACAAAGGAGAGGAAGAGCCAGATAGCTATTCAATAACTGAATCTTTCAGGAGAAAAAGAAGAATGCTTTCTACACAGTTTAAAAAAAAAAAATAATAGACAAATGTAGGTCTGTAAGACTTTGCTGAGATGACTTTATAATATTTACAATCTGGAGAAATATTTTAGTTTCTTCTAATCTGAAAGGACTTCTCTTCTTTCCCAGTCTTTCAGGATACTTTGGAAAGAAACCATGACCTGAGGTATTGTTGTCTTCGGAGATTAAGAGAATTGCAGTCCTCTGCTATCATTCTTCTGATCCTCTCCAATTATAAGCAGTTGCAGGCAGTTATGTGTGGCCTTTGCAGCTTGGTGACTACTAAATAATTGGAGTTGAGATGTCAAATATTTCCCTAATGAGCTCAAGGTCCAAAGTAAACCCTGAACTGAGATCACAGTAGTGAGGCATTTCAATGCATCTGCTTCTGGATGGGTTAGAGCTTTTATGCCTCCAAAAACACGTGCATGGTTGCTTGGGGAAAAAGAGAGAGAGTGAGAGATAAAACGAGGGGAGGGAGGAAGGGACTCTCTTTCTGTAATAAATTAAGAGGATTATCATTTTTAAATTGCTATTTCTATCACTTAGGTTTAGAAACTCAGCCCTAGAATGATTGATTCTAAACACTTCTAATTCTATTCAAATCTAACTAAGTGTACAAAGCTGGAGAAAGAAGAATTCTTAGAAAACAAAATGATACCATAAGCTTTCCTCAGAAATGACTAGCATATTTGTGGAAGCTTAGCTATTTTTGACAAAAGAGTATCTGGCATCTCTAAGCACAGATAAACACAGGTGTTACTTATAAACACAGCCAAGTCTCATCCCCCATTGAATGCTCCAGGTTGCTGCCTGTTCTGTCATGCTGAGGTGAAGGTGAACCAGAGAATGCCATAACTCCCAGCCTGGATGACTCTGACTGCAGTAAATTTCTTTTCTAAGTAAGTAGTTAGACCTGCACAAAGATATTGATTGTGCTTCCTGCCCCAAATTTAAAGGAATAATATGGTGATTGAGGTCTATCATTATTGTAAAAGAACTAATATCTCACAGCTTTGGTTAAAGGTCTATTCTGAGACTGTACAGGAGTGAGGAAAAATCAACGTTCTGCTGGTCGATAGGGTCTTCAAATCATGAAACCGTTACAGAAAGATGGTGGGCATTTTAAATTAGCAGATTGCATTATAAAATAAATTTGTGTGGTCCCTCCTCAGTGAAACAATTATTATAAGCAACCCGTAATACTGTGAACACAGCTATTTGAATGTTTTATTAAACAAAAGCTTTCCAATCCTTTGAATTGGCATGTTGGCTTGAGATCAGACTTTGCCTCACGATTTGGAGTGTGGACATGTTTGTGCTTGTCTCTTTATTGCTTTGGGGATTTTCCCAATGTAAAACCTCTTGGAACTTAACTCTCCAGCTTTGTACAGATGTACTGTAACTGAGTCTTTGTTTATGATCCCCTATCCAGTTTTTTTTAATGGGAGTAGACAGATTAGACACACTTCTAAGGGACTTATTGTGCATTGTGAGACCTGTGTGCTTAATTGCAAAAGAGAAAACAACAACACCCACCCAGCTGCTTAATTTATGGATATCAGAAATAGGGCCAGCAATTTCAAAATGAAAGTGGAACTCTCATCATTCATAAAGCTGCCAAGAGTTTCTTCTGAATTTCAGACTGAACAAGAATCTGTTTTTCTCCAATTACTTTTTCAGACAACTAAATTGAGTGCTCATGGAAGGTGCTTATTTTCCTAAGTGAAGTGATCTATATCACCAGTGAACAGGTGCAACAGAGGGAGTGGCATTTAAGACATTACAAACTTCCTCAAATTCAGCTAGTATGCCTTAAGCTTAATCTAGATCCACTATTTCTAGGGATCAATAAAGGTGAGGCTCTGTGGCCAGGTTTAGTCTATTCTTTGGCATTATCTGTAAAACCACCAATTGCAATGGTAATTTTTCAGAATCAGCTAGGCCTGGAAATAAACATATTATTTCTCTAATGTATTACCTCATACAATTTTGACTCATTTCCTTCTCTACTTGGCCCAGAGCCATCAATATCTTAGAGACTCCTCAATGCCCTCCAATTAAAACAGAGATGTGTGTTGAGGATGGCAAGGGCAAACCCAATGCCAATAGCTCTCTTCTTGGTTTTGCCTTATTTTTCTCCCAGCTCTCTTTCTGACCTTTCTTTTTTTTTCTTTTCCCACCTAGCAGTAAATGTTTTGGGGTACGTCCTGATGATACGAGAGAGCTCAAAACGATCTCTTTCTCGATATGCCAGTCTTTCCAGAGCATTATGAGAACTCAATGGTGCTTTCTTATGAAGCTGTCTTTGAAGCCCCAAGACTTTAGAACCTGCTTCAAATAAGACTGTGTGGAACAATAAGTAATTGCTGTCTTAGAAATTAATTTCTCTTGGGTGGGATCTTGTAAAGATTTACTTTATGAAAGTATTTTCAGAGGCATATAGTCTTAAAGTAGAGTTTCAATGTATTGCAAACGGATGAACTTCAGCATGAAACAATGTCAGAAGAGTAAGCCATGAGAAGTACCTGTCAGTATTAAGTAAATGGAGTCAGAAGAGAAGACATATACACAGAAAATGTTGTTTTTGAAAATAAAAATGTCAATGTACAATGATCCATTTAGCAGAGGAATGCCATCCTAAATTATTCCACTAGAGTATCTGAAATTCCCGAATGCAACAGATTTTTGGTTACTATTAATTGAGTCTGGATTCACGCCCACAAATTGAAGATAACATGTTTCTGTATCTCATTACTAATTCCTTTAACAAGGTTTCCTATGAATATTTTTCACATTTTAAGACTTTTGGTTACTGAAATTCCATTTAACACAATAGTTTCATAGAGGCACTTCAGTCTTATCCTGTCCAAGTACTTGGGATGCAGCTCTTTAATGAGATGTCCCAATTGTAATTGCCACGTGTTTTAGCAAGGAGCCAGTTTTGCATAGCCACATTTAGGTTTATGAGGAGAGAATAGCATACTTCTGTATACATAAAGATGTATACATCATAACAACTTGACTGTATATCCAGAAACCCTCTAGAGGACAAGGTGTTTGTTCACTCACCTAGATAAGCTAGAACCTGAAGGGAAGACATGAATCAATGGTACCTACTTTAGCTTAGATATATTGTATTTGGTTTTTTTTTTTTTTTTTTTTTTTGCGGTACGCGGACCTCTCACTGTTGTGGCCTCTCCCGTTGCGAAGCACAGGCTCCGGACGCGCAGGCTCAGCGGCCATGGCTCACGGGCCCAGCCAATCCGCGGCATGTGGGATCTTCGCGGACCGGGGCACGAACCCGTGTCCCCTGCATCGGCAGGCGGACTCTCAACCACTGCGCCACCAGGGAAGCCCTGTATTTGGTTTTCTGAATTACTCATAGACTAAGCTCCAAGTTGGGATACTCCTATATATGTACTTTAAAAAATAATTATCACTAGGCTAGGAATTGTGAGTCTCGTTCTAGGTCTGTCATTAGTTAGCTTTAGAAGTGAAGGCAACATACAGCTTCTCAGATGATTTATTCGTTCCCTCATACACAAGATAATAATAATAACTGGGGACTTCCCTGGTGACACAGTGGTTAAGAATCCACCTGCCAATACAGGGGACATGGGTTCGAGCCCTGGTCCAGGAAGATCCCATATGCCACGGAGCAACTAAGCCCATGTGCCACAGCTACTGAGCCTGCGCTCTAGAGCCCGCGAGCCACAACTACTGAGCCCACGTGCCTAGAGCCTGTGCTCCACAACAAGAGAAGCTACCGCAATGAGGAGCCCGTGCACCACGATGAAGAGTTGCCCTTGCTGGCCTCAACTAGAGAAAGCTGCGTGCAACAAAGAAGACCCAATACAGCCAAGAATATAATTAATTAATTAATTAATTAATTTTTAAAAAATAGAACTTCATTAAAAAAAAAATAACTGGCTTACATTCTTAACAGGGTTGGTGTGAAGATTAAATGCTACCATACAAAAAAAGCACTTTAATAAAAGCACCATCCAAATATAGGACCATTATATATGCCCAAAACAATCTGATTGTTGGATTGTCACCCCAATTTTTATAAGATTTAAACTGGAAACATATACTAGAATATTAGAAAGGCAACTTTTTATTTGATCTTAAAGAGAAGCCAGTGGGAAGCCTCATATGGTTATGACACATTCATTCAACAAGTCTTTACTGAACTCTCATTTCTGAACCATTTTGTTAATTGCTGGTTAAAAAGTGATTAATAAGTCATATAAACTTTCCTGCATAGAGCTTAGAGTTTAATGGGGAGCTGGGTATTAAGCAGATAATTACACAAAGACTTATATGACTGAAATCATGACAAAGTGTTATAAAGGAAGAATACATTTTGAGAGCATAAAACAAGACCTCAAATATAGTTCAGGTTTTGGTGAAGGTCTCTAAGGAAATGACATTAGCTGAGACTTAAAAGATGAGTAGGAGTTACTCAGATGAATGAAAAGCATAAGATTACAGTCAGAGAAAACAACACGGATGAGATCTTGACACATAGAAAATAAGGGGCAGAATGTAGCTAGATGATATTAGAAACATAGGGAGAGGTAAGATCACACAGGAACCTAGACGTCAGGGATTTGGAATAAATGGAAAATTATAAATATGGGCATAAATAAATGCAGAATTGCAAATATAAACTAGTAATTTCTTTTTATCCAAGTACACAAGTAGGAGTGTATTATTGCAGCCCTTACCCTGGATCGGTGATTTTCACACCATGCTCTCTGGAATCCTAGACTTCTCCCAAGCTGTCTCAACAGGGGCCTGCAGCGGGCTAGGTGCAGGGAGGACCCCAGGCCAGGAGCATCATGTGGCTCCACCCACAAACCACCCTACTCCTTGTCACCAAGCTTAGCTTATATTTTGGGCTTCTGCATAAGAATCATTGGAATAAGGATTCCAAAGTCAAGGAAGGCAGGAAGGCAAGGAGAGTAGAGAAGGAGAGAGAGAAAGTTCCTATCTTCCATGAGCAGTAATGTTATTTATGTATGTTATATATGGCCTTCATCCACATTTTCTTCTTTTTTGCATAGAGGAGTTGGTGTTTTGTTTTCCAAGAGCTTATCAATGTTTTCTCTTCTGACTGCTTGCCCATGGATCATCATATTATATCAGATCATTTGTCTTAAAATGGGGCCTAACTCGCTAGTCCACAGGGCCTCGGGAAATCTGTGATGCCTCAGAAGGCAGGCTTATAAGTACTCCCTTTATGGAAGGGAGAGCCTGCTTTTTCCACTGGGCGATACTAATTTGCCTTGACTATGGTGGTACTTCAGCAGGCTCTGCTTTCTGAGGTTTTAAAACCTTTTTATTACAGCTTCCAGGGCTTTGTTCAGGATGGCTGATGGTGTTCTGAGACCTGGAGAGAGGGGAATATCAACCGTTGTATGTACTGTACACCAGAGAAATCTGGATGCCGAGCTCAGAGTCCAGACTGAAAAACACACTGTGAGTGACCGCCCACTGGCTCACAGGGAGCAAAAGAGACACAGCCTTGCCCTCCTGTCCTCACACTATGTTCTGTCCCTCTGGTTAGCTGAATGAAGGCTGACACTGATATGAAATGGATGCAGACCTGGCAAACTTGTAAACAGTAATAAAGGAAGGCAAAGAATAAGACTTCAGTCCCAGAGGATTCAATCCCAGAATCTTCAGAGGGAGCCAATCTTGCTGATCTATTTATTATTTTCTATCTACCTGTTTCATCCCAGGTAGAAAGCTACTTTTCATTCTCTCTCTACCCAAGCCAGCAAGCAATCTGGCAATCTCATGCCAAATGATACATTTCTGAGGCTGCCAAATGTTAACACATATTTTGTGGGAAAAAGTTTTTCTAAAATTACCATTTCTAGTTTTAACTTGTTAAAGGGGGAAAGGCATTACAGCAAGCAAGGAGAGAAGGTCATGTTGAAGCCTAACTTGGAGAAACTTCCACATGGAACTTGGAAGTCATTCCAGGATCACCTGCTTCATACTAAAACAGTCCAAGACCGGTTATGAAATCTGACCTGTGCGCTGTAGTTTTAATATCTCAGCAGGAAATATAACCTAATTCACTCTTGTGGCAGAGAGTGGTGGGCTCACCCAGTGTTGAACATACCCCTGACATTTTTCAGCTTCCCTCGAAGGTAGGTTAGGGCCACTGACTCTTCTGGCCAGTGGGTTGGGAGCTGAAGATATACTCTGATCTGACACACTTAGGGGTGGGTATAAGTTCCACACAATCTCTCATCTGATTCCTGAGTCCTTGTTTCACAATCCTGCAGTGACCTTCCTGTTACCACAGGGTACCCTACTGGGATATCACCTGGGCTACCTAGACTGTATCAACTAATACAAACCACAGAATGAAATTAAGGCAAATCTTCACTTAAACCTCCTAACCCTTCAAGCTCTCCATCTACTCACTGCCATATTTCTCTAGGTTATGGTTCTCTTGTGTCATGTGATTAACTTGAGTTCTATTCACTCTCCTGAGCCGTGCTTTCTTAATGATTACCAGCGAGTGGGCTGGGAATACCAACCATTTCTTCTTAGTCTTCATCTTTTTTTACCTCCTTGGAACATTTGGCATTCGGCATTGAAAACTGCCTTTTCTTCCAATTCTCTTTTCCCTGAAATTTTGCAAGTCTACTAAATCAATTAAACAAGAAGCATTTGTTGAGCAACTTCATACACTAAAACTGTCTATGGCCCTTGGACTCTTTTCCTTTATACTTTCCACTGAGATATCTTGTAGCTCTATAAATAGATTCCTTAAGCTTCAGTTTTCTAACCTGTAAAGTGAAAATAATAATGTTCTCCCTTTCTGTTGCTATGAAGATTAAATAGATTAAATGAGATAGTATTTATAAAGGAACCCATGACAAAGTATTAAATATTGGAATTGCAGAGTCAATCTCCCTTACTGCTGTTGTTGTAAAGTGAGAGCTATTCCAACACTTCAGATCACTATTTGCAGTCTCACCTTTCCAGCAACTGCCAGTCTTACATTTTTAATTTCTAAGGAACATTCCAAATGCAATATTTACTTTCACCTCAAGTTGTTTATTAAAAAAACAAATGCAATATTCATGTTCACCTCAAATCTGATAAATAAGTCCACAAATCCACAATATGTCCCCTTTCAAACCCAACATTTCTTAAGCTTGTATTTCTGCCAGTGGTATCATTACTAACCCAGTCATCAAGGCTTGACACTTAAGTTTCATTTATTGAAGTCTCCTACTGATATCTGCTTTCCATTTCAGTTTAGTAAAACAGTAACTGAGCAGTAACCCTTGCAATGTTTGCCTTCAATTCAAAATTGAATCAGATACAAGCCCTGCCTTCAGGTTGAAGAAGTATTGAATGGATTTGTCAAAAGAACAAGATGAACACAGTCTGAAGGTTTAGCAAAAGAAGCCTGTACGTTATTGCAACATGAGGTTGCAGTCAAAGAGATAATGACAGCCTCTCCAAGAACTGGAGATACTAATGAGATGGAAGAGAAATTTGGGTGGGCTTAAGGGACTAAAGGTACTGGAGGGCTACAAGGTTGTTTTGCTGTTGTGAGTGAGTGGGATAATAAAGTCAAAGAGTCCTGGGTACTGACAAAGGGCAGTTGTAGCCATGGGAGAGGATTGTTAAAAGGAAAAAAGTTTTTTGAGAAGACTGAAGTTAGTTGTGAGGTGCACTTTCCATGTGGAGATTGAAGTTGTCCATGGTGATAACAGGAGTGGTGGCGGAGAGGAGGACTAAGATGATGCCAACTTCCTCAATAAGATGTGGTAGCTGCAACGTAACAGAAGACAATTGGAGATGTCTTCATCAGGCTCAGATGGCATGAGCCTCAGGGTGACATAGCACTAAAGAGGCAGTGGGAGAGGTGGGAGAATGCCCTTTGTGAACAAATTCCAGACCTCCATCTTTTTGTAATGGCTACTACCCTGGACCTTGTCATCCACTGCACTATAAAGTGGAGTACAATTAAAAATTGGATGGGTCCTTTCAAGAGGGTTCGTTGCTGAAGTAATGAAGTAACTGAGACAGCTCCTTTTAAGAGTTTCTCATATAAAAAGAGGATTTTAGCACGGATTTCAAAGGCATATTAGAGAGATTTCTAGTAAATGTGTGAGCTATTAAAATTATTTACCTTAAATAAATCTCAAGAGTCTTCTTCATCGCTTCTAACTTACACAGGTCACTAACGAAGACTAACAGAGACCACCCACAAAGAAAGCTAAACATTTTATTGGCTCCAACTTAGTTGTGTGGATAGCATCCAGAGACTTCCAGCCCCTTCAGATTTCACAGGATTGTGAATTTATGTAAACCACCGACATTCTGAGGTTAGTGGTGCAAGGAATAAACAGAGGAAGTTGAACAGATAATTCAAGCTGTGTAGCAATTTGGAAAAAGTAGTTCTATCTCAGATTAATAAAATGGAAATTGTGCTTCTAGAACTATGTTGCTTCCTGTTACTGCCAAATCTCTTTTGCATTTGTATGATCAAAAGCACATAATCCTGTTCAATGCACACAAAATTGGATAATAAAGTTCTCCAAGTGTTATTGTTAGTATCTGCTCACCAATACCATCACAGAGGGAAAGCTGCATGCGTATAAGATGTTACAATATTATAAACTTCTGACTCTTTTTAATACTTTCTTTTCACTGTTCAAAATATGTCTAAATTAAGAATTGAAAAGTCATTTCTATCAGATAGAATATAAGCACATCTATCATATAAATTAGTAATGTGACTAGCTATTGAACGTATGGGAAAAAATTGAACTGCCATAATTTGTATTTTTTTGCATGAAAAACTGAAGAGAGGTTTGGCTACAAAACAAATAGCTGTTCTAAAGTGGCTTTTTTTTTTTTCTTTTCCTCCACGATGTTATGTTTGGGCTGTGAAGTAGTGTTATCATCTATTAGTGCCATAAAAGATTGTGCGTGAGGATGGGAATGTGTTAGGGGGAGGGACAGAAGGCTGATGGTGATTAACAGAAATTGATAATACCATATTGATTTTCATTTCCTTTCTCATCCCCAAATTTCCATAAGACAGAACACAAAGAAAATCCCATAAAGACAAAAAATTATGCACATAAACTCTCTCATTGACTCCAACTGCAGCATATTAGAAGAATCTCAAGGGCAAATGTTTCCTTTGGAACATTAAATTGGTACAATACCAAGTATATTTTTTTATGAACCCTTAAAACAATAAATGACTCATGGAAATTCTAAGTGAGATGTAAGCGGGGAGAGAGAAATTCCCTCCAAATTCAGCTTTATCTGAATTTCAAAATCTTTTGACTGGGAGAGGGGTTAAACTTGTCTCTCAAAAAGGGAATATAGTACTTTAAAAGCAAAAGAGCAGGGCTTCCCTGGTGGTGCAGTGGTTGAGAGTACGCCTGCCGATCAGGGGACATGGGTTCATGCCCCAGTCCGGGAAGATCCCACATGCCGCGGAACGGCTGGGCCCGTGAGCCATGGCCGCTGAGCCT
This sequence comes from Phocoena phocoena, assembly GCF_963924675.1. Classification (NCBI taxonomy): domain Eukaryota; kingdom Metazoa; phylum Chordata; class Mammalia; order Artiodactyla; family Phocoenidae; genus Phocoena; species Phocoena phocoena. The sequence continues at coordinate 72,163,726 of NC_089219.1, read as the reverse complement.
GCGCGTCCGGAGCCTGTGCTCCGCAACGGGAGAGGCCACAGCAGTGAGAGGCCCACGTACCGCAAAAAAATAAATAAATAAAAAATAAAAATAAGAGCAAGTTTTGTTTTGTTTCTGGAGTTATAATAGAACTTGAGAAGTTTCCTAAATTTCAACTTGAACAAACCTACTCAATGGATGTCATTCTGGTATCGAGTACTGCAGATGGAAAGGGGGAAGGGTGAGGAGGGATGTGGGGAATGGCATTCTGTCATGTATCTCCTGTTCAACATTACTGAATTATTTATGTGCCAGTTGCTTGCCACATGTTTATCATATAGATTACGTGTATACCTTTTAGACAATGAAGAAAAACAGATATAATTTCTTTTTCATCTCACTCTAGAGATGAAAGAAGATTTGTAATCATTAAAGACATGTAGCTGTGTCCTAAAATAGCTTAGGTGATGTTAAACCAAGGAAGCCTGCATGTCAGATGCTGGTATTGACATTATTCTGTGCCACTCTTATTTTAGCGTCTCTAACCATTCGTTTAATTCTATCCAAAAAATCAATGCCTTTGCTTTATTGTAAACACAGTATTTAGCACCCAGGATAATTCTTTCCTCTAATTCCAGCATATAGAAAGGAAGGTTTCATGTTTAAGATAATTTAGCCCACAGAAATAATCAGTTTACAAAAGAAAAGACTGAAAAATTCTTTTAAAAAAATGTTGTTTTTTTTTAAAAATACAAGATATTCACCATAGATAGAGCAGAAAGGAGAAAACAACTAGGCAATTTGAGAGAGAAAGTGGAAAGAAACAGAGAGAGGCCTGAACTGATATAATATCTTAGAGTATTAAATTTTTAATCTCTTACCAGGGCACGCAATTCCTCTCTGTTGGACAGTGTCATCCTAATGCAACCTTCCAATATCCTGATAACTTAGTGTGACCCACAGAGCTTCTCTTGGTTATGTGGAGTTTTCTAGAAATCTGGGTCCACAGTGAGAAATCACTACACTGAGTTTCTCCTGTTGTCAGACAAAGGGTAGGTAATTAACTTCTTGGTATTTGTTGCTCTCCCCTCAAGTTTAGGATCTGTCTTTTTTCCCTTCCTTAAAAATTATGGATTCTAAAACATGCTGGATAAATTCATCAATAAAATGTGTTTGATGTGGAGACACAATAATATTTATCAGTTTTACATTAGTTAAGGTAAAAGGAAAGCCTCAAATATGAGATTATTTTGACATTTATTCTAAAGGTTTCCAAAATTTCCCATGTTTTTCATGAAGGAAATTTAGGGAGTAGGGAAAGAGAATGATAATGATTAATAAAAGATAGACTTCAAACAGTATTTCAAGGACTAAAGTTATTAACTCTTCATTAGTATTCAGAAACCCTCTGGTTTAAAGTGAGTTTCCTTATACAACTGGGGCTGTGGAGCACAAGGGCCCAGGAGAAAATGATTAAATAATACAGTACATGCTCGAATGCACATGCAAACATTTGGCTAAGGATATGTATGCTTTCCTGACATCAGAGTGTGATATTCCATAGACCTACCATACGGCTCCATTATGCAGAAGGATCCACTAGAGAACTCCTGTTATGCAGCAAAGCTGAAATTGCTGCCTCTTTTATGCAGGCAATATTCCATTTTAAAATGTTTTCCAATCTGGCTCAGAATCACCCCCTCTGTGAACCAAATGTGTTCGTTACCAAATATTCTCCATGGTTTTCCTCCAAGGACTGACACAGCCTCCAGGTGTTAGCAATGACCTAATCATATAAAAGCCAGAATATTTATCTACTCTTACCCCCAAGAAAATATGGATCTGCTTCCTTCTTAGTCTACTTTGCCTCAACAGTCTTCATGTATCTGCTGATTATATATTTGTAAATCTCTCCTTTTATCTCCCCAACAGATGCATGCTGTGATGAGAAATACCGAAGCACACATTAGAAGCAGTGATGGTTATCATCCTAGCAGAGGCTGATGGGCTTCCTCAGATCTTGCCATGGAACCAATGGAATGCCAGAAAATGATTGGCTGGGGAGTTCTTCCACATTGTCAGGAGTTTTGGAAAAAGGCTGTAAGAGAATGATGAGAAAAAACCTGGAGAATGGCAAATGCTTCAATGAAGCAATCTGTTACATTCCTCCTTGCAGAGTGGGATGCCTGGCCTGAGATGAGAAGAGAAGTAATGGGACTGAGAGGAAGCAAAGGAAATAGAAGCTGAGGAGAGCAGCACAGAAAGCAAAGATTTATAGCATGTATCATAACCACTTTCTTATTTTGAGCTTCTCCTCAACTTAATCCAACTTCTACGTTGGATTGAAAATTTGGTTGAAAATTTATTATTTCCCTTATATATTTGTAGAAAACAGACCAAAAATGAGTAAAAAAAAAAAAAAAAAAAAAGAAATGGAGACAGAAAAAAGAAGACAAAAATGGAGGGGACCAGGAGTCCAATTCCTGTTTCTCCTGCTTCTGTCAGACTAAGTGAAACATTTAAAATCATCAGCAGATATTGGCTGACCCTCATCATATTGAAAGTGGCTATTCAAACCTTTTAGAGAAGGACCTGGTCTTTGACACAGTTATTGGCCAAGGTACAGCATGTACTAATAGCACTTTGGGGACAATGGCCTTTCGGTGACCATCAGGTACCAGTGCTTCTAAATTGGCCAATTTCATGTGTCCGGAGGCCAGAAGACATACAATCACATAAGAAAAAGACTTTAATCCAGTCATTATAAGGTAGGAGCAGAACAGAGTAGCTGAGGTGTTTATGGGGATAACTGTAATTTCAGCCTAGCTTCATTCAGTCAAGAAGATTGCTTCCAGTCTACTAGAAAACACTTCCAATAAGCTTGAATTACAACCTCAATATCGCTCCATCTTTTTTTTCAGGTTAGCATGTGAAATAAAGAGATTTCCTCAATGTCATAGTAACGTTTACTATCTAAAAACTGATGAATATCTTCCCCTCTAGAAACAAATAGGTTGTTTAATTTTAATCTCTTAGCAGACTGGTAGCAACAAAATTGGTTTTTGCATTTTCTCTTTTCATTTACTTTTTGGCAATTGATCACTGGCCTTAAAAAGATGAGAAGATAGATTTTAGTTGCCATCTTCTATGGTGGTTTTCATTCATTAGTTTTCTTTTCTTCTTTCTTTCACCCTCCAATCTCCGCCTCTCATGTTACATCAGCTACATCTCTTACCACAAGCTCACATAATTCCTGTCGTGAGTCTTTGCAACATCCAATTTGTTATGATGTACTATGCACGCAAATGTAATTGCAGAGGAGGAGTTAAGCAGAATGACAGCTTAAAGAGGCATGTTTTTTTGACTCTGTCATTCCCAGAAAATAGCATGAAGAGATCTGGGACAACTAGATGTTGTGATGAAAATATTATAATGTCAGGATATCAAATTAAACAACAGAACTCTCCTACTGAATCAACATCATCTGTCAAAGGCAATGAGAGCCCCAAACAGAGAAGAAAGCTATATGAAGTTGAGGCCATTATTTGTCCTAAAATCTGCCTCTAATTTTTACATTGTGAAAAATAAAATAAAAATTGTGCTTTCAGCACAATACTTTTGAGTGAGAACTGTATAAACTTCTTTTGTCACACTATATAATTAGTTATTTTCAGACCACTTAGTTTGTGAAAAGTCATATTAACAAAAAGAGTAACCTAGAAATTAACTCAATAAATCTTAATGGCACTAACCACAATCTTAAAAATTAAGGAATTTTACTTTGATCTTATGTCTAAAGAAGAAAACTACAACGATATGGGAATAACTTACTCCTTACAAATCAAGTATCGCAGAACATGATATATCCATTAAAAGATGGATAACAGGAGTTGTTCCTTGAACTATAGTGCTAGAAAAATCATCTACAAATTATTAGTTTAAATTGCCAATAGACCTCTGAAACATGGTCTCAAATGGAATCATTTTGTATGAAGTAGATTTCAGACAATACATTTTAACTTCAAAAAAAATTCATTGTCCTGATGCTTACATGGTAAAAAATGAAATGGGAGCTTCTTCAGACTGACTCTTGACCTGGAACACCTTCCCTTCCAAACCAGGCTTTTCCCCTTTTCACACCGACCATTACACATACTCATTATTTCTGGAGACTCAGAGAGGTTTGGAAAATATTCACAGAAAGGAGTTTATATATATGGGGGAAGAGTCTATAGCTGTGTAAGAATAGAACTAGTGAGCAGGCCTAATTGGTAAGAAATGTTTAGCTACACAGGCTAAGTCCATTGTCATGAAGGTTCATTCCTACCCTGTTATGATTTACACATTTAGGGACAATCCAAGATGAAGAAAAAGTGCCCTCTCCATGTGTAGTGGAAGATGGCAAGGAGAACATCTTCTTAGGATGGATGCTCAAGCAGAAACCCTGGCCTAAAACTAGAGCTCAGTAGAATTCTGGGATTCAGGTTGGAGACCTGGTTCTTGCCTTTATTTATTTCTCTATTTTGAGAATTTGTTTGTTTATTTATTTATTATATTTTAGGACAGGAGTCAGTTTTATTTTCTTTATCAGCCTTGAAGCCGGACTTGCACAACACCTTTGTACTTGGGAAAATGCAAATCTTGGGGAAGAGCCAGGCAAGTCTTGACGTTGTACCCCTCCCTGCTATTCACATCCCTGCTTAGCCTGAGAGACAGACTCCTTCTGACACTAGCCTGGGATGCACATGAATACAAGGTGGAAACCAACTGACACAGTGACCTGTACTTTCAACATGTCTGCTGCTCTGATAACAGTGAAGGAGTCCAGCTGGGCTTCCACTTCCTTTTTTATTCTTATTTACGGAATAAATGCTGTCCTAATAAATAATCATTAAGAGAGACTGACTTTACAACTCAAGACAACTTCCAATAATGTTGGAACTAATTCTGTAGCTCAGATTAGCTTCGAAGAAAGGGCAGTTCAGACAATATATCAGCACTGTGCGACCTCATCAGCATATTAAGGAAGCGATGCAATAATGCACTGCACTGGATTGGGAGCAGGTAGAAGGAGACTCTTGGATGGCTTGGGATCTAAACCATTGGACATCACCCTATGTGAAAACAGAACTCTGCCACCTAGACTTCTGATTGTCTAACAACCGTGTACCCTTCTCCTAAATTCAGGTCAACTTTTGACCTAAATTAAAGTTGGTCTTGCCATCAAAATCTAAACTAGAGACATAGCTTTTTAAACCTTAGAGATGATAGCTATTCTGGGCCCCCAGGATGGCTCATCAGAATGCACCACTGAGAGAAAGGGACAGTTGGGGTGGGTTATAAAAGTAACTTTATTTCCTCTTTTCTCAGTGTATCTATCACTCTGGCTCCAGCTATGTCCGTAACAGCCTCTCCAGCCTTTGTGGGACTCCTGCTAGCTAATTTCTTCACCCATCCATATCTCCGTCCTCTTGGCCAAATGACTTCCACACTACTTTTCCTGACTCTCCAATAAAAATTAACTGACCCATCAGTGATTTGCTGCGTGTGACTCTGTGAAAGCCTCTACCACCACACTACCCTGAAACAGCTTACTTGCTCCTCCAGTACTCAGACAAGTCTCAGGAGTCCAAGGTTTGCTCAATTATACCAAATTGTCCTAATTCCAAATCATGGCCTTAGGATTATGACAGAAGCAGAGGAAAGGAAAGTAGGAAAAATTGTAAAAGATCCCAGCTATAACTGCTGGTGGACAGGGAGAAAAGTGAAAGCAGCGTAATTTAAAGAAGTCTGTCCCCTAAATGCACAGATAAATGATTTACAAGTCACAATTTTAAATCACGCTGCCTAATGTTACTGAGAAGTGCAAGAAATATAAACCTCTATAAGAACATTGATAGATTCTGATATCTAACACATATTTTAGTTAGAATGGTTCTGCCACTGGTATCAGTAGGGGGAGAAAAAAAGCTCTTTCTTTTAATAAATGGTAGTTGGACATCCATTCAGACAGTGTGAAACACCAGCTACCTTTAAGAATATTCATCATCTACCTTGTTAGACTTAGATGCCATCTTATGCTGGGAGGCAAACTGGTGAACTCTGTGACTACTCTAAGTCCTTTATAGGCCTCTGATTTTAGATCTTTGATTTTCTATTTATGATCTTCCAGGGCAGAGGAATGGAGTTTATTTATTCATATTAAGTCCATTGATATATTTTGAATAAGGTATAGAGGAGGGTTTTGAATGGCTTCTCACTCATCTGAAGGCCTGTGACCTGCGAACTGCCTCAAGGCTCTCTCTTCAACCTCTCTTCAGAGTATTCCCAACCTATTCAAGCTCTTTCTTAAACTCTCCACTCTTTCGATGAAGATATCACTTGTAGTACTTATGGAATGAGTCTATCTATTACCAAACATGTGTGTACTTCTGTAATTAATAGGTATCTCTAATAAATAAGCAGACAATATAGTAAGGACAGAGCTCCATCAAGAATATCTCAATGCTCATTGAACATCTGTGATCTCAGTGTATAAAGTACATAGCCCCCAGGTAACACTATCCTCTGAACTGAGTTAGCTCACATATTTTCTGAACCCATCTGTACTTGTGAAGTAAGGGCTTGATTCAACAAGCCCTATGTGCTGCATACAAAGGGCTTTCTACATCTTGGAGTGGCCACTTCACATCTCCCACTCTAAACTCATAGACTCCCAACTGTATAACATGCATTCCTTTTTTATTCCTTAAAGGAACTGCAATTCTGCTATGACTGTAGTAATTTCTCTGGAAAGGCTATTTCTTACAATTTGAGAAGAGAGTCCTTTTTTTCCTTGTCTGGGGTGCTGTTGACTTTAGAGCTTGTGGTTATGCTGCATGCAAGGTGGTATGAGTGCCTAGTGGAGATGGTATTGCAGCTCCAAATCTACCCAGAAAAGGAACACCATGGGTAGGCTTTTCAACAATTACCAGTTAGTTGGACTGTAGAAGCAAGTGGCTATATTCCTTTTGCATTCACGCAGTCAAGTTTGTTTTAGTAAATCCTATAAGAAATAGAGCCACTTAAGAGGTTTTTTTAGAAATAATACCCACAAATTGAAATGAAATATCCCTATTCATGAAAATAATCCTTTTACAAGATGATTTTGCACTAAAGAAGAGTATTTTGTTTTGTAATTTGTTTTTGGAAACATAATTTGGAATTGTGTGATAGAATTTTGATCAAAAATATGAATAAGTTTTCTGAAAGTAACTACAAATCCTTATATGCATTCTATTTCAATAGTAATTATTTCTCTCAATCTCAATGTTACATGATTCTTATTCTTACAGATAATAGAAAAAGCTACTGTGAAACAACTGTATTGACAAAACTTCTCAAACTTACTTTTAAATTTTGTGACAAAGAAATGCTAATTAAAACAAATAAATGTATATTCTCTGTTTCGTTGTTGCTGTATTCCAAAAAGGAAAGGGAAAAAAGTAAGTCAAGAAAGCTAAAAAGCATTTATTATATATCTATTGTGAATATGGCACCAGAGTAACATGTTTGGATACAGCTCATAAAAGGCTTGTCCAGGGAAAAACACTGCCATCCTAAGGGTCCCCTTTATTACCTCTATTAATGCTGGTAATATTAACAATATATATTAGTTATGATAATATGGACGCTATAGCAAACCATCAATTTTATGACTTAACCCAATAAAATTTAATTCATGACTCACATAACAGTCTAATTCCACTGTCCCTGGCTAGCATGCAGCTTTCCACCTTCTAATTTAGAGACAAAGGCATTTTAGACCTTTTAGAGACAAAGGCTCTGCCTTCTCCAAGGGTCTCGGAAGGGTCCTCTTTCAGCCAGACAACGGGAAAAGACAAGAAATGCCATGTACAAGAGACAGTTAAGGATCAGGTCTGAAAGTCATGCTTATTTCTGCTTACATGCCATTGGCTAGAACTCAGTTATTTGGCCACATCTCAATGCAAAGGAGGATATAGGAAATATAGCTATGTATTAGGATATAGGAAATATAGCCTAAGAAGAAGAGGAAAGAGACTTGGTGAGCAGCTAGCCACATAATGACTTAGTGGAAAGAACACTAGATGGAAATCAAAAGTCATAATTTTAGACTTTGTGGTACTACTAAGTAGTGTATGCTGTAGAGTAAGGTTTTAATAGTTTTGGGCCATAATTTTTGCATAGGTGAAGTTAGTCATGATATTCTGATTCTGAATGAGAAAAGTAGGAGAACAAATTCATAGAAGCATAGTAAAGTTGGAGGAAAAATAAAATTACAGTTGTTATAAAACAGAAAGTACTATAATATCTGCCTAAATCATATTTTCTCAAGTTTCACTGAGGTATAATTAACACACAACAAAGTGCACATATTTAATGGATATAGTTTAAGTTCTGACTATACATACACTCATGAAACCATCACATCAAGATAAACATATCCTACACCCCTGAAAGTTTTCTTCTACTGCATTATAATCTCTTACACCCTACACACCCATGCCACCATTTCTAGGCAACTACCCATCTACTTTTTGTCACTATAGCTTAGTTTGCCTTTTCTAGAATTTTATACAAATAAAAATATACTTTTTTGTTGACTTCTTTTACTCATAATTATTTGGGGATTTATCCATGTCATTGTATACATAATCAAAAGGTTCATTCCTTTTGATTGCTGAGTAATATTCCATTGTATGAACACAACATGATTTGCTTATCCATTTATTTTTTGGTAAATATTTGGATTGTTTCCAGGTTTTTGTTAGTATAAATAAAGCAGCTATGAACATTTGTATATAAATATTTCTATGGACAAATGTTTTCATTTTACTTCCATAAATACCAAGAGGTGGAATGGCTGGATCATATTGTCCTTTATTTCTTTTCTTCTATTTTTTCTGCCTCTCTTGGGTTAACTGATCAATTTTTATGATTCTATTAAATCTTTCTTATTAATTATTGTTTATATTTTTTAAAAATTGGTTGCCATAGGACTTCTCAATATGCACTTTTAAGCTATCTGAATTTACGTTCAAATAACACACCACTTCGGTTGCAGTGTTAGGATTTTATAAGAATACAATCCCAATTTCTCCCTCATATTCTTTGCACCATTGTCATATTTTTAACATATACACTAAACTCACATTATATTATTAGTATTTTTGATTGAACAATCAGTATCTCTTAGAGATATTAAGCTATAAAATACCTAAATATGTAAATTAAATTTTACCTTAATTTATTCATTTCAAAACCCCTCATTCCTTCTGATTGATATCAAAATATCTGCCTGAAAAACTTCCTTTAAAATGCTCTATAGAGTATGTCTACTAGGAATGAATTCCCTCCATTTTTATGTGTCTGAGAAAGTATTTCTCCTCCACTTTTAGAGGATTTATTTTCTGGGCATAGAATTCTGGGTTGACTGGCTTTGTTTTTGTTTTTATTTTCTTTTAGTGTTCTAAAGATATTACTTATCTTCTTGCTCTTATGGTTTCTGATGAGAAGTTGGCTGTAATTATTATCTTATTCCTCTGGACATATGTATCTTTTTTGCTCTAGCTGCCTTCAAGATTATCTTTCTGTTTTCATTTTCAGTGGTTTAAATATGAAACTCCTAGCTATGGTTTTATGGTATTTATCATAATTCATGTTCCCTTAAGTTCTTGGACTAGTTTGCATAATGTCTGTCAATAATTTTAGAAAACTTTCAGCTGCATATTTCTACTACTCCATTCTCTCTCCTTTTCTCTGGAACTCCAATGGTGCCTACATTAACCTTTTTTTTTTTTTTTTTTTTTTTTTTTTTTGTGGTACGCGGGCCTCTCACTGTTGTGGCCTCTCCCATTGTGGAGCACAGGCTCCGGACGCGCAGGCTAAGTGGCCATGGCTCACGGGCCCAGCCGCTCCACGGCATGTGGGATCTTCCTGGACCGGGTCATGAACCCGTGTTCCCTGCATCGGCAGGCGGACTCTCAACCACTGCGCCACCAAGGAAGCCCTACATTAACCATTTGATATTGTCCCACAGCTCTTAGATGCTCTGTTCTGGATGGCTTTTTTTTTTTTTTTTCCCTCCACTCCTTGTACTTTCTGTTTTAGTTTGCATGATCTGTTGACCTTTCTTCAAGTTCACTGATTCTTTCCCTGTCTGTGTCAAGTCTACTGATGAGCCCAAGGAAGACATTCTTCAGCTGTGTCAGCATGTTTTTTTATTTCATGCATTTCCTATTTGACTATTTCTAGCTTCTTTCTCTCTCTTGAAATTACCCATCTGATCTTGCATGCAATCTAACTTTTCTATTGGATCTTTTAACATATTAGTCATAATTATTTTAATTTTTCTGTCAAATAATTACAACATCTTTGTTATAACTGAGATAACTAGTTCTGGTGATTGGTTTGTCTCTTTCGAATGTTTTTCCCTGTCATTTTGGATGCCTCATTATTTTTTGCTGAAAGCCAGACATCTTGTGTAGGATTGTAGATACTAAGATAAATATTTTTATGCTTGGAACTGTGCATATCTTTTTTCTGATAGCCTATTAGCAAATGGTTTATGTTAATCTGTTCAGAAGTTGGGCTGTGCTTGAGATTTGCTGTTGCTATGACTGGCCTCGGTTCACCACAGGCTTCAAATTCCCTCAGTGATAACTTGGGTTTATGGTGTGGGATGATTGCCAGTGATGATTTTTAAAGTATTTGCTCCCCCCTTCATATTGTGTTTTCCTAGTGCACTTCCCTTCAGAGAGAATCTGTTCCTTGCAGCTCTTTCAGCTGTATTCCACTGTTATTTTCACTCAACATTTCTTAGCCTCCTTGAGTGTGGGGGAAGTAAGGGGTCGTTCTCTAACGTTTTGATTAAGACAATCTTAGGCTGATACAGTGTCTATGAGTCCAGCCAGGGTGTATCCTTCACAAGCCTCCTGCCCCTCTTCCTACTGTAGTGTTGTACCTGGAACATATTCTGCTCCTCCCCATGGGTAGTACTTTTTTAAAAATTCCCTTTCCTAAATTACAATGGGTTTCCACCAGCACCCTAAAGGAACATTTCTCTGTTGCTCTTCACCACCACCACCTAACCTCAAAGATTAAGTCTTTTGATCTGAAAGAGAAATAGGAAAAATGTTCTGGGTGAAGTTTTGGCAGTGACTGCTCTTCTCTTTCCCCAAAGAGCACCATGAGTTAAACCCATCTCAGGACTTGCCCCATCATCCCTGTTAGTGTCTTGTGGGGTTAAGGAAAGAGTGTGAGAACACTGTAATATTTGAAGTCCTAGGGGCTTTCCACTTTCATGTCAGCCCACATTCCACCTTTAGTAATTTGTTAACAATTTTTAGCTGTAAATTCTTACTAGCTTTTATAACAGCCAGTGATATCTGCCCCAGGTAAACAAATGCTTGGATACTATTTCTCTCTGCCAATGCCTCACTACTGCCAAGATTTCCCATGGCAATTCTCTGGTAAATTCAAGAAAAGTCGTTAATTTGCAGTTTGGTATTTTTCTTATTACAAGGTTCTTTCCAGATGTCTCCTTCTCCAAAGGTGAAATAGAAACTGACCTAGTTATAGAAATCCTCCTCAACAGTTTTTCTTCTTTCCAAATGTTGCTCCACTGTCCTCTCACTTATATTGTTTCTGACAAAAAAAAAAAAAATCTGCCTGAAATCCTCTTATTGTTGTTGTTTCTCTGTAGATCAGATCTTGTTATCTGACTGCTTTCAATATTTTCATTTATCACTCATTTTAAGTAAATAGATTAGTTTGTGTGTTGATATAGTTTTTACTTGGAGTTCATTGAGCATCTTTGATCTGTGGGTTTATAGTTTTCATCAAATTTGGAAATTTTTGCCATTACTTCTTCAAATATTTTCTGACCCTTTTCCTCCCTCCTCTCCTTTGGGACTCTAATTATACATACATTAAGTTGCCTGAAGTTGTCCCTCAGCTCCCTGGTAACCTGGTTTTGTTGTTGTTTTCTTTGAATCTTTTTTCCCCTGTTTTTCATTTTAGATAAGTTCTGCTGCTAGATCTTAAACTTAACTATTCTTTTTTCTGCAATGTCTAATCTGCTATTAATCCTATCCAGTGTACATTTCATCTCAGACATTGTAGTTTTCATTTCCAGAAATTTGGTTTTGCTTCTTTTTTATATCTCCCATGTCTCTATATAACATTTCCAATCTTTTCTCTAGCTTTTTGAATATATGGAGTATAGTTATAATAACTATTTTAATGTCCTTGTCTGCTAATACTAACATCTGTTTCAGAGCTGCGTTGGTTTCAATTGATTAATTTTTCTCCTCATTATGGATCTCATTTTCCTGCTTCTTTTCATGGCTGGTAGTTTGTTGATTGCATGCCAGAAATTGTGAATCATACCTTGTTGGGTGCTGGATATTTTTATATTTTTCGAAAATTCTTGGGCTTTGTTCTGGGATTCAGTTGAGTAACTTGGAAACAGCTTGATCCTTTTGGGTCTTGCTTTTAAGATTTGTTAAATTAAAGTAAAATAGTAATCTATGTCTAATTTTTCCCCTCTACTGAGGCAAGACCCTTCTGAGTGTTTATCCAACTCGATGAATTACATGATTTTCCAGTCTGGCTGGGGAATAAGCAATATTCTTGGCCCAGTGTGAGCTCTGAGTATTGTTGCTTCTAATGCTATCAGGTAGTTATTTCCTTGGCCTCCAGCAGTTTGCTCATGCATATTTGCTGAACTTTGTTGATTACTCAAGGAGGACTCCCTGAAGACATCTAGAAATATGTTTTGTTTGGTTGGTTGGTTTTTGCTCACCTTGGTCTCCCTAAATTCTCAGCTGCTTCTCTCCAACTCAAGAAATCTGCCAGGCACTGCCTGGGTTCTCCCTCCATGCACTGCAACCTGAAAATTCTCTTAAGGCAATAAACTGGGGCAATTATAGGGCTTATCTCATTTGTTTCCCAATTCTTGAGGATCACTGTTCTTCATTCTCTAATGTTCAGTATGTTGAAAATACTAGTTAATATATTTTGCCTACTTTATTTCAAGTGACAGATTAAATCTGATGTCCTTTTACTCCGTCCTGATTGAAAGCAACAGTCTTAAAACATATTTGAGTATACAAAATATGGTGAACCTTTCCAGAATACATAACCTCTTCATTAGAAACACCCATGGCATAAAGTACTCACGAAGAAATGATGGCATGTTATACTTTTAGCATTTATACCAGATATTTTATTTTGTTTTATTTTATTTTGTTTTATTTTGTTTGCTACCCAGCATTCCCTTTTTATGCTACGATATTACATCGAAATTCCTCTGGAGACTCTGCCTTCCTGACTAGTTCATGTGGTTTATTTGGGGCTCCATTCCTAGTTTAGATAAGTAAAAAATAGTATTGCAAAGTATTTTACATTTTGCATGTCATGAATCAGGTTAAGCAAATCTTCATATGCTTAAGAAACATTTGTAATTTCTTTTTGATGAACTGTTATTTCATATCCCAGATCCATTTTTTTTTTTTTTTGGATTGTTTATCCCTCTCTTAACAATTTCTATAAGCTACCTATGTAGTTTAGAGATTGGCCCATTTGTCTCATATACTGGTTGCATTGATCTTTTGTTTACCCATTGAGTTTTATCCTTGCTTAAGGCATTTTTTTAACTCAGCAGATGATCTTTATTTTTATATAGTATATCTTTTCATTTTTGACTTCTAGATTTTTAATAATGGTTAGGCCGTTCCTACTTTTATACAGGATTTTCCTAATGTCTCCTTTTAGTACTTTTAGTATTTTATTTATATGACCTCTTAAAAATTAGTTTCTAAAATTTGTTAAAATCTTTCCCAAATATTTCAGCCACAATGACTTATTTCTGAATGCTACCAGTACTGATTGATCCATATCTTTTATTATAATTATTTGCTTTCTTAATATTATAGCAGTATGTTTGTATATATGTATGGCAATATTATGGCTTTCTTAATATATATTATATTATGGCATTTCATATCCCTCATGGTCCCTAGCTAAATTATTATATAAGCTCAGTGACAATACACAACTTTTCTTCCTTTATGTCCACAAAGTCCTAGTACAGAACACAACCTGCTAAAAGCTAGATGTTGGTGCCAAAGTAAAAAGGAAGGTATTGTGTTCACCATATTATTAAATCCTCAGCATGTTTTGTTAAGTGGTACACTTCTAAAGATTGCTCAATTTATATTAAAAAATTCTGACTATGTGCATAGTAATTAAACTCAATGTATGCCATCTTTGTGCTATAATAATAATAATTTGAAAAATTAATAGCATATAAACATGATTTACATGACATGTAAGAAATGATAGTATATATTTTATAATAACAGTACTCCTGTCACAATTCAATGGTTTAATTTAAACTTTACAATGACTTTCATGGTGACTTTTCCTATGATTATATTCTGGTTTCTTCAAGTCATAGAACATGATCTCATTTGATGCCTATGATTTAAACATCATTTTTCCTCATCTTTCCTAAAATCCTGATTTTCTAAATATTACGTATCTTGAATAAGTTACATAACTTTCCTGAACCTATTCACCTACTTGTGTATGGAAATAATAAGATCTTTGTTCAAAACTCAAGAATTAAAAAAAAAAACTAAACAAAAATTCCTAGTACAAAGCCTGGCATATAGCCAGTGTTCATAAAACAGTATTATCATCATTATGATTATCTCTATCATCTTTGTTCTTGGTTTTTCCTTTTGGTTATTTTTTAACCTCTTTAACATGTGTGCTTTCTTTCCTTTTCTAAAATCTTTCCTTCCTTCTTTCTATTGTTTTTTCTTTAATGTGCTCACTTGCTCACTCTTCTACTCTGAGTATAGCCTGTACTTCTTTAGACATCTTAAAATATTTGGAAACATAATGTGCTTTACATACATGCTCAGTTTTAACTTTTTTTTCCTGTATGAGATAAGCATCATCTAAAAGAGGCACAACAAATTTAGGCACAGAGCATGAGCCCTGAGTCCCCAGATGCAAGAAGTGTAATTCTCTTTCCTTCTCCCACCATTCAACTCTTCTCTTCCAAATTCCCCTTTGTCCCTTTAGACCTGTCACAGATCTAAGCAGAGAACATTTCTTCCAGTGTGGAAAAGTACCATAAAAAGCCCTCAGGTCTGCCACATCATAATCTTCACATGGAGCTCCATGCCATCTTGTACAGAGCCTTGTCAGCCACCTCTGAAACTATTATCTTGAACGATGAATCATAAAAGTAATCACCATTTGTTAAATATTTGCTACCAAGCAAAAATTTTAAAGTTTTATGTGTGTTATCTCATGGAATCTTTGACAACACATTGAGGTAACTTTATAACCTGTTTACAATGAGTAAACTAAGGCTTAGTGACGTTAAATAATTTACCCAAGGTCACACAGAATGTGGCATGCACAAGATCGCATATGACTCCAAAATCCATGCATTCTGCCGAGAAAACCAATTCTATATTTTAAGAAAAGTACATTCACCATGTCACTTGACACTTTTCCTCTCAAAACAAAAATCTAGTGAGAAGACAAAAACTCAAAGATTAGCTTTGTACCTAGAAAATATCTAAGCCAGAGTCAGTGAAATGATCTCTGGACCATAGGCAGATATCACAGAGCAAGTTAAAAAACAAATGCTTCAATGAAACAGAATTTCCAGGGGGGGTTGAAAATGCTCTTTGGATCCACTACAATATTTTACTATGGGTACAATATATTTTCCCTCCAATTGTGAAGTGGAGAAAATGTCAGCTTTGCTTTCATACTTTTTTAAGTTCAGGATGGTCAAATATCGAACTCTGGACCCTCTCAGTTGATAAGGTTTCAATATTCCTTGAACTCCTTTTATAGTATGAACAAAATGAATTTCTATTGTCTGTTGTTCTAAACTCCTGCCTGTTTTTTTTTTCACTCTGTTTTCAAATTAGTGATTTTCACTACCTCATGCAATCTTCTAAATTACATTTTAGAGTGCTGGCTATTAATATTTTAGGTAGCTTTGATGTTTTACTTTACAGTCTTCAATTTTATTTTACATTTCACAGGTTCCTAGTTGCAAATAATCCTACAGGCAATTTTCTCACACTGCAACTATTCCTTGAAACATATGCTAATGCAGCACGACACTTGCAATACTGGGGGTTAACTTAATCACCCAAAATGAGTTGTATTACTGTCAGCAGTGTATAAAGACATCCCATAGTGAATTACAAGGAAGGCTAGCTTTAAAGCTGCATTTCAAAAAATACCCAAAGCTGGAGATGAACAAAAATAAACATTTATTTCAAAGTCCATTGAGCTAAAGAACCAAACATTTGTTATTTCTGGTCTCAAAAGTTACCCTGTATAAATAAAGGGATTCATAGCTTTTTCAAAATTTAATTACCAGGAAAACCCTTATCGACAGCATACTCTGTCTCTGGGCAGGACAAACACTGCAGAGCAGTTTCTATCTTCAGATTTGTCAGCAGATAAAGGAAGAAATCACTATATTCCTCTCTGTTTGGCTGAACCACATGCCAGTTCTAAAATCCTGGGGAGCAAATTGTGATCCTCTGCTCCATCAGCGGAAGTGACACTCATGGCAACATCACAGTCTAAACATGATTTTGCCAAAAATCACTAGGCAGTACATTGTGCATGTGTTCACCGATTTCTTTCCACTGTTCAGTTATTACTTGTGCTTTTAGTATGGATTAAATAGGAGATTTAAGGACCTGCCAAATACATGACCCTTTCAAATCTCTGAAATCCAAGTCGCTTGTAATACTATTTTGTATTAACTTCATAACAGTGAAGGCACATCCAACCACCCAAATTTCTGGTCTGTAATATTCCTTACTTTATTCTTGGGAGAGATTAACAATACCTTGCTGCCACGCCCAGATGCCCCACCACACTGCATCTCTGTTTCCTATACGCTGTCGTGCATACAAAGCCAAGAGCAGCCATCACCGCCAGGCCTGATTCTGATGGGTGGCATTGTATGCATCGCCACAGCTTTTTTCCATATGGGCAGCAGATTAAGGACTTTCAGGAAGCTTTAATCCTTTCTGTTAGAGGGTACTCCTCAGTCAACTGACTGCTCAGAGGCCAACTGAGGTACAGTTGCAAGCTGCATTTTAAAACAGCAGCAAGTCTGCACTTATGCTGATCTAGATTTCTCTTTTCTGTCTTGCAAAAATATTGAAATAAGATTTAGCTGCAATGTTGTGATACGCATTTTTATGAGAGAAGAAATATATTGTGAAAAGAGCATTACTTCACTTGAAAAGATCAAGAGAGCGGGGAAAGAATAAAGGTTTACCAGGAACATAGTATTTATTTGCCATGCATATTTGATATGAGTTCATTAATATGCAATAGAAGTGTCAACATAAAGTGCTGTTTAGATCAAGCTATGAAAACAAATTGCCCTGGTATTAACGCTGGAATATACTAAGCTGTGGTTAAATATAAGCCTTATTTACTATACGGTTAAGAAATATTTTATTGACTATTGTTAAATAACCATCTACTTAGCCTAATTGAATTTGCCCTCTATTTATAAGACTGATGGTTTGAATACTATGACAGTGTTCCTGGTATTTTTACACACCATACCTTTGCCATTACATGGATTTTTCTTTTCTCATCCATTGACATTCAATAATTAGCAATTATCACCAGTCCATGCCTAATTTGAGAGTATTTTCTCAGTCTCACCGGACCATGGCCAAAGCTATATCCAGTGAGGAAGCAAAGTACAGAAGCTTCTCTTTAAGGAACACTTGCTATAGAACTGGATAGAGTACGTCTGACTGCATCACAGCGTGAAAATCCACTCCCTGGCACAAGGAAGCGTTTCATAAGACAGAGTAGACTCATCTGAGTCTCTTCGGGGACTTGAATTTAAACATAGATATTTTGGATTAAAACGCAGATACCTCAGGCAGAAACAGAAGCCTGGGTTGTCTTTCTGGCACGTTGCCGTCCTGACGGTCATTAACATAATGCAAAAGCACCAAGATAGGAGACTATTATTATCCTCACGTCTCATGCAATATGCAGAAAAGCTAAACCTGCTGTAATTAATACTGACCCTTTCTTTACTGGTAGCTGTCACAGCGATTGTTAAGGAAGAATATCAGGAGAACAAACGCAGAGTTGAGATTTTTTAAAACCTTGGTTTTTGCCTTACAAATGATTTCTGCCACTGTTCTGGCCTTAATTCTTTGAGGTAGTAGAAATAAAACCGTATGAATGTTGCCATCAGGATCTATAAACACTTTACAAAACGGAAGAAAAACACTGGGACTTATTCAAACTCATACCTAAGATGTCTGAACCACGTGTCACCAGCAAAGCCCATTGACAATTCCCTGAAATGACAATAGAATCTGGGTAATAAAGTCTGACCTTTTTTTTTTTTTGCTTTTCCTTTGTGTTTAGTCTAGTTTCACTTGCTCGTAGGGTATGATGTGCAGAGGCCTTGCACTCGGCCGGCCCTTCAGACCAGAGTTCCCTGTAGGAAACGACGGCACACAGGCTGCGCGCAGAAGCACCACGCACGACACTGCAATTCAAGATGGCGGCGGTGGGTCGCATGGCTGCTCCCAGCACTGGGATCTGGAGCTTCAGCAGCGCAGCTGCGCCTGCTCTGCCAGAGCTCCATCCCCTTGCCTTGGACAGAATCCTACACAGCCACCCCGCCCACGGCCTGTCAGAAAGAGTGCATACTTAGAGCAGGGAGTTCCGACCTCTCCATTCCTTGATCAAAGATAAAGCTTTCCTTTGCTTCAGAACCGAACTGAGCCTCCTTCTATTGGTTCGAACAACACAGAGCAGGAGGACCCTTGTTGGGGATCAACTCTAGAGGATGGGTAACACATGTACTGAAATGCCATTTCTCTGATTGAAGTTAATAATGCAAAAAATATGAATTTCAAATATTCTTAATTTTAATGCTATATTTTTAGTTTATTGTTTTGTGATCTCTGAAGCAACTGTTAATGGAGCTCTTGACACAAAGTCAGAAGTATTAATTTTTAATTTAGTTTTTAATTTAATGACCATGTATATCCTTCTTTGGGCTCCCTTTATTCAGGCTTTTAGATGAAAGGGTTTGAATTAATAACTATTTTTAAAGGTTCCGAATTCAAAAAAAAATGGGTATAAACTCTAAAATTAAGACTGGGTTCAAATTATATGGTTTCAGTTATCTGTCATTCTTCTTTAATAGTTTTCTGCAAATTTCCCACTGCCACCCAAACTAATTCCAGGTAAGGAGTTTCATGTCATAGTTGGGCTCTGATAAACATGATGATTAAAATATCAAGGTTTTCTCTCTAGAGGGAAAAACAAGGTTTTCACATAAAACTAGACAACACACAGCTTTCCCCAGAGGTTTCAACCAAGCCATTCATTATTTTTCTCTTTCAATAAATGTATAAGAAAAACACTTCATTTGCATTTTTTTCTCTTCAGGACTAAACACCACTTTAAATTTTAGCTAAAAAATGACACCAATAACCAACTAAATTGATCTCAAATTAACCGTTGTCTGCTTAAATTTAGACTTTTGTTCATATTGTAATTGATGCAACACTGATTATAGAAATTCATTTCACTAATGAAAAATGAGTCAAGTGTCACAAAATTCTCAAAGGCATTGTTGTGTATGATAAGAATATCAAGACTGGCAAATGCCAAGGAACTGTAAAAATTTATTCCCACAGTCTTCTCCATCACACCCACTTCCTCCTTCCTTTCCCAACATACAGCTCCTTTTCTGGGGCTGTCTTTTCCTTTTCACAGCATCATCATTAATTCAGTCAACCAAGCTACAAACCCTGAGGTCATCTTTGATAACTCTTCCACTCTGCCCCCTTTTTGCTTCCTGCAGTGCTTCTCCTCTTTGAACCATCCTCTCCTTTGTTACCATAATTATCGTTTGAAAACAAGGTTTGACTAAGGCTCTAATGGAGTGTGGTATAGTGGGAAAAGGAGATGATATTAGGGTGATGATATTATTAATTACTTTGTTATTTATGTCATTGATGTTGTGCCATCTATTTGGTTTAAACCAAGGATAGGTTTTGGAATCAAAGTTATGTCTTGGAGTGTAATGCTTACAATCAGGTGTTCTTAGATAAATTGCTTGACCTTACTAAGTATTGGCTTCCTCATCTGCAGGATGCTCGTAAATTGAAATCCTTCTTAACCAAAACTCAATTTCATGTAATTTCTTGCCAGCCAAACCGCTTACCTGAATAGTCTATATTCATTTTTTTTTTTTTTTTTTTTTTTTTTGCAGTATGCGGGCCTCTCACTGTCATGGCCTCTCCCGTTGCGGAGCACGGGCTCCAGACGTGCAGGCTCAGCGGCCATGGATCACGGGCCTAGCCGCTCCGCGGCATGCAGGATCCTCCCGGACTGGGGCATGAACCCGTGTCCCCTGCATTGGCAGGCGGACTCTCAACCACTGCGCCACCAGGGAAGCCCAGCCTACATCTTAATGAGACAATTCTTGGGATTTAGCTCTACTGTCTTCTCAACGAGTAATCAAACATTCTAGTCCCTTTCCTGGTTCCTCATATCTATTTGACAGTTTCTTCTTTATAACCTTCATGGGCTTCTATTTTATTCAAATCCTAATTGTCCCTCAGGGTCCATAATGGACAAGTATTTCTCCTTACCTCTAAGTTTCAGATTTGCATATTCACTTGACTGCCATATATATATATATATATATATATATATATATATGATGTTGGCTGTCTCATGGTCATTTTAAAATCAGCATATCCTAGTCAGGATTCATAGTTATCTCCAAAACATCTCACTCCCCTCTTAGATATTAACATAAACATTTCTTCAATCTCCATGAAAAAACCTGTCTTTCTAACTCCTTCTTCTTCATCATTCACCATGTGGTTAATCACCTGATACATAGAATTTTCTCTTGATTATTTCTTGTATATATTACCCACTTTTTATTTTTATTTCACTGATCCAGTTCAGTCCTTCCTGTTTTCCTGGACTGAAGCAATAGTCTCCTAATTCACCTCCTTCCAGGCTTTTCTACTTCGTTCTGCATCTTCCCCACAACAAATAAAGTGGTAGATCTGAAATCAAGTCTGACTATCTATTCCTCTACTTCAGATGTTTCAGTGGCTCCCCATTGCCCATGGCTTCTTAGTTTGGTCTGTCAGGCTTTCTATGACCTTGTCCATAACTACTCACTCAACTTCATAGTCCTCCCTTACTGCCATAAACATTGTATTTATTGTTATGCATTATTTTTATACAAATGGCTCATAACACACTTCAAACTTTAAAATTTGTAATTCATCTGACTCTTTGCTTTGATTGCTCTCTCTGCTCGGTATATTCCAACTTTTCAACTTCAATATTCATTCTTCAATACTTAGCAAAGGGACATTTTCAATAAATTTCTAATCCAATCTGTAAAGATTTTTTTCTATATCAGCCTATAACAATAACTTATTGTAATTATTGTTTTGTGTCAATTTCTCCTACTAGATATAACTTACTCAAAAACAGAATTTGTATCTTCATTAACTTTGCACTCTGAACATCTAGCAAAGTACTATACACATAGAGATGATTCTACAAAGGCACCCAATTTCTGTCTTGGGCAACTGAATAGTTGACCATGCCATTCAGTGAAACAAGAAATAAAGGGAGCTACAGGCATATGAAGCTAGATCGTATATCTGAGATGCTAAGGGGCAATCACATGGAAATATCCAATAGGTAGAGGAGTATATGCGTCTGAGTCAGGCAGTTAGAAGAGATCTGGACTGTAGATAAAGGTTGAGAAGTCATATTTATATAAATGGTAATAGTGCAATAAGGAAATTTGTCAATTGTTTTCTGTTTAAAATTTCATACTGAAAGCTAATTACTTAGACCTTATGTTTTAGTCAGAATTGTTACTACAGAAAATCATTTTAATTAACTCAAACATTCAAGAATCTGGATGTCTGCAACATCCCTTGCTCTAGATTAAGAAATGTAGTTTTGATTTCAACTAGACTGTTATGTTATTGTTTTGGAAATGAGAATTACCCACATGAAGCTATTATATTAAATAATCATCATAACACATATAAATTGAAAGCTGAATTAAACATTACTAAGTTTTAAAAGGCATGACACTAAAGAATAAGTGATGCTTTATAGTATATGAGGTGGACAGTATGTCTGTAATTCTAACATACTTATGACTCCAAACCCACGTTAGTAGAGGCTATAACAAAATATGAATTCACTTATAAAATGCAAAGGCAGTATAAAATTGTCCAGACATGTAATGAAAAGATCAAGTGCATAAACTAGATATGCTTTTCTTTTCTAGTCCCTTGAACTATGAACAGGATACTGGAAACCTATAATGAACATAAAATTCATTTATTCTTTAATACTCATCCAATGTTTATGAGTACCTACTATATGTCATCACTGTACCGTGCACTGGAAATAGAGCAGTAAAGAAAACGGCAAAACTTTCTGTCTTCATTGAGCTGATAGTCCAGTGAGGAAGGCAAGAAATAAAATAAATAAATAAAATATAGAGGAAGTTAGATGGTGATGAGTCCTATGAAGTAAAATGAAGTAGGGAAGGGAAATATGGAATGTCAGAGAGGAAGCAATTAGTTTGAAATTGGGTAAACAGCAAGGTTACACATTTTAACAATGATCTGAAGGAAGTTCAAGAGTGAGCATTGTGAATATCTGAGGGAAGAGACTTCCAGGCTGAGGCATAAACTATTACAAGGGTGTTCAAAGAACAGCACTTTTTGTGAGAGTAAAGAAGGCAAGGGGAGAGTAGTCAGATAGGTAACATATGCCCTTATCATGTCAAGCCCCTAGACCTTTTTAAGGATGTTGGCTTTTATGTGTTTTTATTCTGAGTGGAAGCCATGAAAGAAGTTGAGCAGAAGGGTGTCATGACCTTATTTTTTTTATATTTCTAGACCATTACTATGACTTCAGTGCAAAGAATGAAACACAAGTTCTGAAGCAGGGAGACCAGTCAGGAGACATTCGCAACAATCTAGGAAGGAGGTGATGGTGGCTCAGACTAGGGTGGTAGTAGAAGATATGGTGAGCAATGATAAGATTCAAGATATATTTTGAAGCTAAAACTATAGCACTTGCTAGTAGCTTGAATGTGAATTATAAGAAAAGTAAAGTACTGAGAATGACTACAATGTTTTTGGCAAAATCACTTGGAAAAAAATAAAGTTTCTGTTAACCGACTTGGGGAATACTAAAGGAGCAGAAGGTTTGGAGTAGATAGTGGAAGAAATCAGTTCTATTTTGTGCCTACTTGAGATGCCTGCTAAACATCCCAATAGGAATGGTGGACGGACTACTAGATAAAAGAGTCTGGAGTTTACAAATGAGGACTGAGCTAGAGATACAAATATGAGAGTTATCAATATACAGATGGTGGGAGAAAAATGAAGGATATGAAATAGTGATCTAGGAGAGTCAAAGTGTAAATGGACTAAGAAAATTTAGTGTGATTATCTCCAGCACAAAGGGCCCGCTTGTCTACTTGATCATAAATTTAAAGTGAGACCGACAGCAATGTCCAGGTGTAGGTACAAAATCAGCAGAGAGATCAACTTAACTATGGTTGTATTTTGCCAGCTGTGGCAGATGTTGAGATGGAATTTGCAGTGCAAAAGGCTTATTGGGAAATAATGCCTCTGAAATGAAGGGGGAGGAAGCAAGATTGGAAAGAGGAGCCTGAAGACCCTGGTACAGACTGATAAACTCCACCAGTGGAACAGAAAACCATTAAAGAAGTCCTGCACTGAATGGAAGTGGCTAGACTTTGGTACCGCTGCCTCTCTCAGACATTGGCTGGAGTCACTGGACCACTCCAAGGAGTTCACAGCCAAAACCCAAAGGTGTTAAAAGCTGAAGGTTATCTGCTAATCATATTCCTCATTCTTGGACAATTTCTTTCTCAAAGGAGAATCTGAGCAACAAATCTTCCCAAGTCTCCCAGACCAACCCTTTCATAACTAAGTGAAAAAAAATGAGGATAAATGAAAGGAGATGGTTTTATTAATTAAACATGAAATTTAAGCTGTCTAAGGAAGAAAGTGAAAACGAGATGTGTAAAGGACAGTAAAAACAGGAGAATCCATGGATATATATTCCAGCAGGACTTAAAGATTGCTGGAGTCAAGATAGGAAAAAAATTAAGCTGAAAAAATAGGAGATGGTGGTCATTTTGTGGGGTACATGAATTTGGGATTATGGAAGGTTTTGGAGTAATGAGAAGGTTTAAGATGTAACCCTGGGAGTGAGTGAGTGGCTGCGGTCAGATGGAAGACAAAATCATCAGAGGAAGAGGTTAAGGAGCTGAGAGGCTGCTGTATAGAAATGATCACCTATAAGAACAGTAAAATTACCAAGAGTTATAATGGCATTGGATTGAGAAGTAATGAGCCAGGAGCAGACGTCTTTAAATAATCAAGGGAAGTATCACAGGGATTGATAGGTGATTGCAGCAAGAAAGGTGGTAGTAAAAAGACAGATGACATGATATTCAAAGCTGGGAGGATTTACAAAGAAAGGTAAGAAAATGGAGTAGAAACATTAATGAGGACAGAATGGACACATACCACACCGAGATGTAAGTGGAGTGAGAAAAACACCCACTAAAGAGGGGTACAGAAGTAGCCACGTCAAGAGCCAGGTTTCCAGTGAAGGCAAAATGGTGAGACAATTGTTCAGAGAAGATGCTGAATATATAGAGGATTTTGTGAATAATGACCCATGATTTCCAGAGGGCGCTGTGGCAGGATTTCCTGAACTGACATAGGGTGTTAGAGTGCAAGAGATGAAGGATGGCCCGGGATCTAGGGGCTTTTATGGGAGACAAACAAAAAAACAGAAATAAAAAGCATATCATGTTTCAATTGGTGGGTCTCAGAGCAGGTAATGGTGGCGAAGTTGGAGCAATGAAGACTTGGAGAATGGGTAGGGGTCTGGGGTCTCCTCTTAACTCCTGTTGATAAAGGCATAAAACATGAGAGTGGCACTGAAGGCCCCGATTATGTACCTAGGATTACTGTTTGATGTTCCTGATTAAAGAACCACATTAAGTGCATTTATATTTTTGTATGTATGTAAATGCATTTACACAGTAATCAATACATAATACTAATTCTGAGAGACAATAAAGCAAAAGTAATTTTTTGAGTATTTATCTATGACGTGAAGTTAATTGTTTTCACATACTTTATCTCAACCAACTTCTCAACACATCTGTAGGGAGGGTATTTAGTTTTTTACACACAAGAAAACAGATTTAGAAAGATCATGTGACTTGTCTAAGATCATTGCTAATTCATAGCAGAGCTAGGATTCTTTTTTTTCTTTTCTTTTTTTTTTTTTTTTTTTTTTTTGCTGTACGTGGGCCTCTCACTGTTGTGGCCTCTCCCGTTGTAGAGCACAGACTCCGGATGCGCAGGCTCAGCGGCCATGGCTCACGGGCCCAGCCACTCTGTGGCATGTGAGATCTTCCCGGACCGGGGCACGAACCCGCGTCCCCTTCATCGGCAGGCGGACTCTCAACCACTGCGCCACCAGGGGAGCCCGAGCTTGGATTTTTTTAATTAGATCTCTCTGACTTGAAACCTAGATGAAGTCCATTGTGCTACACTTAAATAACCATCTTACAGGATACCTTCATATTGAGAGAGCTTTAATATTTCATTTCTCTGAAAGTGTTCAATTTTTGAGATAAGCTATCACATATGTTCCTGATATATGTATGAACACTATATATAATGTATGGTTATATATGATTATCCCTTATATAACCATTTTCAATAAATTAGTTATAATTCCCTATATTCCCCAAAATGTCTATTCCCTATGCATTTATTTTGCAGACTGAAGCCAATTTGTCAGGTTCATTGGTCATCTTAAATTTACAGATGTTGGCAGCAGATTAGATGAGATTGAATAGAGAGGTCTGAGGGCCAAAGCATTCACAGCTCAGATTTCTATCAAAAACTGAAAAGAAATTCCACATCACAAGAACTGCAGGTCTGGAACCAATAAGCAATGGTAAAACCAAAGGCCCAGATTCCATACACACTACGCATTTTTTATTCATATCAAATGAGGCTGTTAAAAATATATGTACTTTCTTACATTTATAAGATTGGCTAAGAGATACCATATATGTTAAATTGGTTTTATGTTTTATTAAAATTATAATAAATAATATATTTTATTAATAATATAACACTAGTTATGCAAACAGCTCATTGTCATCATAGATATTTTTGTATATAAACAATGTGTCTATTTTTATCAAATGTATTCTATTAAGTGTATTATCCGTTATTATAAGTCATATTCTATCCTCTAACACAATAAAATGACTACATTTAGTTATATTTAAAGGAAGGGATTAAACAACAAGGTCCTACTGTATAGCACAGGGAACTATATTCAGTATCCTGGGATAAACCATAATGGAAAAGAATGTATATATGTGTATAACTTAGCCACCCTGCTGTACAGCAGAAATGAACACAACACTGTAAATCAACTATACTTCAATAAAAGAGAATAAATTTTAAAATCGAAGGGATTATTATATTATCCTTTTGGAAAAAAATAAAATTATCATAATGTAGTATTAAAATAGTGAACTTTTTTTGGCTCTGCCAACAGAGGTATCCAAAAATATTTGTCAAAGCATGTTTCCTAGGCTCTCTCATCTCTATAATTGCCAATCAGTCCATTAGGCTGGTGATGAGGAGGGAATAGGGAATTTGAATCACAAAGCATATTCAGTTCCTAAAGAGAATAAATCCTTAAAGATTGATCTTTACCATATTTCATGGAGTCTACAATGCATATTTTCTGAAATCTGATGTCTTTTTAAAATCAAAGGCATCATAGATTTGATCAAATTTGTTAAATTACATTAAATGTATTTTAATCTAACTAAATGGTGGAGCAATTCATACTAGGTAAAATTCTTTCTCCATATCTTTCAGACAGATCTGCAGACTCTGACAATGGCAGCATGAACATCAGAGAGTCCTAACTCTCTGAGTTGCTACCCAAATAAAAATATCCTCTATCCAAAACAGGTCCATGTGCACAGAAATGACACAAGTCAAGTCTGAATGCCAAAAAGATGAGCTACAAAGTATTTGCACATAACTAAGCCCACAGGATTCAATTATCATTAATAAAATCTTAAATAAAGCAATTCACCAATAGACCCAGTGGCGTAGACAATTTTTTTTGATTTAACTAATATTGATTAAATTCTTATTGATGTCATATTTGGTTCTGACCAATTTTATATATGTTACCTCATTTAATTATAAAAACAGCACTATAAGGTATGTATTATTACCTGTCCTATAGATGTAGTAACTGAAGCTCTGAGAGGTTAAATAACGTGTCCAAAATTCCCCATGTAGAGAGTAAGTGACTAGTTAGAATTTGAATCTAAGCTCAGTACACCTTCCACTGCCCCAGAACTCTCTGTCATTGCCTGAAGGATGGCTTATTGCAGACTCATGAGCCAAGACAGTCTCAGAAGTCCTTACTCACCTAGTTCAGGGCATGAAAAGTTTACTGTGGAATTTGAATTAACAATCTGCAAATAAAAAAACAAACATACACACAATGTGCCCATCTATATTCCCTCAGAGACTTCTCATGTCCCTTTTAGTCCAATCACCTTTGTGCACATGCTATGATAAACTGCAATATCCACATTACAATTGGAAAGCAACAATATCAGAAATGAGACTAATTGTGGAATAACTTATAATAGTAGTTATAAAATAATAAGTTATACTAGGAAAGTAAAATAATGTGTCCAACAAAGAAATTTCTAGTTTTGGACAAAATCTTTAGCACCCTTTTAGTTATAAAGCAGTATCTTATTACTACCTTACATTTAGTGAATGCTGACTTGTGTGATACTCTTTACTTATCTCACTTAAATCTCATGGCAATGGAATTGATATTATCATTATCTTCCTTTCTTACAGATGACAAAATGAAGAAAGAGAGACATTAAATCATTCACCTAAGATGAACTGTCCAACATTTCTAAATTGGTCTTTCAAAACTCAAGATCCATTTTCTTAACCATTACACTGCACTCCCTCCTGGCTCTCCTGAATTGCCATAATGTAATTTGAAGATGGACATTGTGAAGCCATGAATTGGGGATGAAGGATGTAGGAATCCCTATAAATAGATATTTCTGATTGCTCAAAATTTTTTAAATGGCATGTTATATACACTGAAGGCAAATTGTGTGTTGGCAGAAATTAGTCCATAAAAAGCAAGAGTATCATGGAAAAGAAAGGTATTCATATGAGGAAATGAGTTTTAAAAAATAGCTTAGGCAACTTAATTTTTCAATTCCTTGAGTTTTACAGTGAAGATTTAAGTAAGAGTTATAACATTCAATGTTCTGAAGTTTTGAAGAACAGAATTACTTTTTAAATTCCTTTGGAAGACACGAAAGATCATGGTGGATTAATATTTTTATTGATACTGAACAGATCTCACTAAGAAATTTAAAGACTCTGCCCAAGAAACTTCTTAATATGAAACACTTGGGAAAATCTCAAACTCTCCTTTCTTCAATGTAAATGATGAACTTTATCATCAACAAATTTTGCATCCAAGTGGACAAGAAAAAAACATTTTCAAATCTGTAGGCCTAAATTAGCAAAACATTACAATCACTTGTAGGTAATATGGTTTTGGATGTGGGTGTGGGGGGAGATGACAGAAAAGGAGGAAAAAGAAAGATGCGTGAGAAGAATGGTATCATATCTCGATGCAAAGATCCCTTGAAGACACGCAATTATTGCTAAGATATCTGTGAATCTCCAAAATTTACACATAAACTCCAATATAAAAGAACATCTTCAAAATTAATGAACCTGTAACTGTTTAAATGTAGTTTTTGATAGATAATTCAAAATAGCCTGAAATGTTAAAGATCAAATGTTGGTGATAGAACAATCTTATAACTAGATTAACAATATAGGCCAGTAATTTTGAAAACCAAAGAAAAAAAAAATACTGTTAGTGGGAAATCAGATAATACCTAACCAAAATCAAGTCCTCATCAAGAACTAGTCATGAAAAATTGAGAGAGTAGCATTGACATATACACACTACCATGTGTAAAATAGATAGCTAGTGGAAACGTGCTGTACAGCACAGGGAGCTCAGCTCAGTGCTCTGTGGTGACCTAGAGGGGTGAGATGGCGGGGTGGGAGCGAGGCTCAAGAGGGATGGGATATATGTATAAATATAGCTGATTCACTTTGTTCTACAGCAGAAAATAACACAACATTGTAAAGCAATTATACTCCAATTAAAAAAAAAAACTAGTCATGAGTCATACGTTACTGCTTTTGTTTTTTTGCCTCCTGCCTCCTTTCATACAATAGAAAGGAACACTTATCTCCAAATCTATTTATCTGAGTGTTCAATAATTGAAAATTTTCAGGAGCAACCACAGGTAATGACATAAATGTGGTTCCTGAAAAATCCACATCCTCCTAAATAGAAAAGATCTGCTAAAGAAAAGTTACAGACTTTTCCCATCACTCTTCTCCCCATTCTTTGCTCCAGGGATCACTCCCCGTAACAGCTCTTCTCTATTTTTTATTCCATCCTGCTGCAATCATTTCAAATAATTCTGGGATATGTTTATAGCAGCACCCGTGTCATGCTTCTGCTACAGGTTTGAAGGAATTGTTCTGACTCCCATTTATGCCAAATAGACTGACCTATGCAGAGAATGTGAGAGAGTTTATTATATATAATTCCAGGTACTATCTCAACTTACTGGGAAAAAAAGTGAAGTTGAAAATAATCACATTTTATTCTGAACATGTTTTCCCAATTTCAATTAAAAACAACAAACATAAAAAGGCCTTTTCCAACTCATGGGGAATCTACTATTTTCTTGTAACAACCCACTACTTGCTTCTACAAAATTGCGGCTTGTGAGGAGATGGCAAAAAGGAGGGGCAGGCTCTGAACTGCCTTAATTTATCTCAACTTGTTTTATACTGACATGCAGAATGAGAGGTGGGCAGAAGGCTGAGAAGAAGGCAGCTGAACCCCTCAGAAGAGCTGAAGGGGGAATCCAGCTGAAGGGTGGAACCCATATTAGTCCTCCCAGCCAAGTCCACTGGGCTTGTTAACCATAGTACATTCTTATTTTTTCTTTTCCCAGAGCAGAACTGAAAGTGGGGATGGGAAAAGAGAGAAGAAAGTCAGACACTTCATCTCCAGCCACTTTTCTGTCTAGGAATTTAGGAATGGTTCTAAATGGAAATCCAATCCTGAGCATCTTTAGCTGCTACAAAAAAGTCTCATCTCCACAGCCTCCTGCCCTCCAAACATCAGTGTCATTATTTTATGAAGACATCGCTCCAGAAGCCATAAGACTGCTGGAGGTGACTGATAATAATTAATATATCTCTCAATTACAGCCTCTGACAATATTACTGATAGGAATGTCATGGGTAACGTTACATGACAAAAGATCTGTTGAAAGTATTTTGTTATATGACTATTCCATCACATATTTCTTCTATCAGCTACTCTCATTTCTTCTACCAGGATTGATATAACTGCTTCCAGTGTCATTTGCAAAGGACTAATTGTACCTTTAGGACCAAATTTTCATAGACCAGTGCTAGAATCACCTGCAGAAATCCATATTCAGATTTTCAAGAGAAGATGGATTTGACTCAAGCAAAAATATCACCCAACATGGAATGTAGATATTACACTTTCTTTAGTGAGGCCTGGGATTAAGGAAGTGTGAATTATAAACCCATATTTTTTCATGAGAGAAAGTCAACTCTGTACTTTTTGGAAATTTAGCTCCTAATATATATTTGGTTCTCAAGGGGAAACTCAGGCATCATTGTATATTTCCTACATTAATCCAATTATAATGATTTCTACATTTAACGATGAGCCACAAATGTTTTTAATCATCCCTTGTTTCTTATGGTACAGCTCACATGATACCACTGCATACAAGCTAAGGAATAGTGCAAAAATATCCTTGTCCACTAACAGAATATTTGACAATGCAAGGAATTCATCATCAAAGCTCAAATCACTCTCTGAGAGGGCAGAAGCCACAGATTTGGAACTAAATTAAAGTCTGTTGCATTCCTATATTTTTTTAATTTTTACTTTATATTGGAGTATAGTTGATTAATAATGTAATGTTAGCTTCAGGTGTATAGAGTCACATTCCTATTTTCTTTAGTTTTCTCTACCCAGCCAAACTGGATAATTACAGTAAAAAGTATTCATCTTAGGGCCTAAAATTATACCCTTAAAATTAACAGGATAATTAGCCACTTTGTATTTCTCTTTTACTCCAAAGACACAACTTTGCCTTCTGACTTCCACAAAGAAATGTTAAGAATTTGATGGAGAAAAAATTTATCAGGGTTGGAATCTCCCTGCATTACCTTGGGTCCCAGAATCTAAAAGCCAGATTGAGAACCAGGGGTCTAGTCCTGCAAAAGGCATTTAATGACTCTTTTCATTTTTGATTTATATACACTTACATAAGAGTGCTATTAGACATGAATTTTTATGCAGAGGTTGGTGAAAATCTGTCGAATTAGTTTAGTGTGTTCAATTAAATATTTGGGAAGGGCTGGCCAGGGATTATAGGGCGAATTAGGGTGAAATTATTTTGTAGATGCCCATTTGGAAAATTGATTTCTTAAATTTTGAATATTGTTCAAAGAGTAACATGGAAGAAGATTGTATTAGTTTCTTGGGGCTGCCCTAACAAAGTACCACAAATTGGGTGGCTTACAAAGCAGAAATGTACTGTCTCACATTTGTGAAGTCTGCAAGTCCAAAACCAAATTATCATCAGGGTTGGTTCCTTCTGAGGGCTGCAAGGGAGAATCTGTTCCATGCCTCTCTCCTAGCTTCTGATGGTCTCAGACATCCCTTGGGTTGTAGATGATGTATGCTCTATATCTTCACACTGTATTCCCTCTATACCTATCTGTCTTGGTGTCAAAATTTCAACTTTTGGAATAAATACCAGTCATATTGTATTAGGACCCACGCTAATTATCTCATTTTAACTTGATTATCTGCAAAGACCCTATTTCCAAATGAGGTCACATTTAGAGGTACCAGGGCTTAGGATTTCAACATCTTTTGGGGAGGCATAATTCAACCCACAACAGGGATTAAACTATTTCCAAAAATATTAATACCCTATTCAATATAGAATCAGTTTTCCTAAAAAATTATTTTTCCACTATGCAGCATTACCCACACTTGACAGAGCAGTGTAGGGATCGATCAGTTATTCTCAACTCGTTGAGGCTTGGGGAGAGTGGTTGAGCAGATCAGGGAAAAGTTGGTCAAGGAGGAAATCATGGAGGGATGACTGACATCTAGAGGTAAGTATCAGAATCAAAGTCAAGTGTGTTTTTAAAAATTGTGTTCAACATGTGAATTTTATATTTGAAATATGAAAAAAATAACTATTTCCAATATTAAAGATAGAAATTAAAGCTCATCAAAGTACTGTTGGCTGGTGGGAATAAGTGAAAGATATATCTAGTCCTCGTTGCTTGTCCGTGCCCTTCCTCCAGAGATATCAAAGTATGGTCTGGGAATGGAAGTAGGGTAAGTATCAGCATGACCATGTCTATCAAAGGGAGTAGGGCTTTTCAACACTAAAACACTATTAGTAAGTTGACAACACACTACGACTATATTCAGATGGGCAAAGACAATAGATTCTTTGGCTCTCTATAACTTATACTGACTTTCTCAAAAATAACTAAATCTTCATCATTATCTGCTCCCTGCTGGGCAGCAAAGAGTGCAGAACGAAATATAAGGCAATCCAGTAAATTCAATCTGATCCCATTTAAATCAATTCATCTGTTCAGGAACTGCTCAGTTTTCCAGGTGGCTTCTTTCCTCACCCCCTGCTGTTCACTCTGATAATGTCTGGATATATTTGTTGGTCAAGGAGGGGACCAAGTTTACATGATCTCAAGGTCCTGTAGGTGAAGGAGACCTCAGATTCCCTAGTGTCCCCTGGACCCTTATGCTATGACTAGCTGCCTACTCTGGTCTTTTGACTGCTGATGACTGAGACACACTCTGGCACTTTAGACAGTTATGTGCTGGTCCCAGACATTAACTTCCAGTCACCACTCCCTAAAATCAGTAGCTTCTCTGTCTCAATCTCAGTTCCCTAGTGGTCAACCAGTTCAGGCAGCACCCCTACACACCATCACAGAAGCCTTAACACATGTTGGGAATATCCACACCTGAAGTGTCTCCTGGAGTGGGAGTTGGTGACCTCTGGTCTGAAAGCCAACTTTAGCCTACTATTTGGTTTTATTGATAAAATACAGCCACACTCATCCATTTATGTATTGTCTACAACTGCTTTTGTGGTACAGAGTTGAATAATTGTAACAGAAACCACATAGCCCCCAAAACATAAAATATTTACTCTCTGAGTTTTAAGAAGAAAAGTTTGCCAGTCCTTGGCCTTAAGGTTTGCAATCTTTACTTGTATGCCCAAGGAAGTTATGCTAGTATACACACACACACACACACACACACACACACACACGTACACAGCCACACACTCAAAGTCTTGTTCATGGTCTCCTTAATAATACGTAGATATTTCTTTGACACACTTTCCTTGAATTTCCACTCCAAAAAAAGGACAAAAAACACAAAGTACAATTCTTTGCTTTACCTTAGTCTCACTTTTCCATAATTCACAAGCACCGGAAGGGGCAGACCTTCTACTTCTTTAATATATCTTATTCTTTTATCTACTCCAGACACATTTGAAAAAAACAAAAACCTCTACTCTCTAGTAATCCATGTCTGGATCTTGTAAATAAGGACCAGAAGAATTTGGAAAATGCTTTTCTCTTTTGAGAGTGTCTGGAGATCACCTTGTATTCAAAACAGCCAGCTTTGAGATTCAAAGCACATCAATGACCTATGGGTTCCAGGAAGAAACCATCCTGTCTCATTTCCTAAGGCAATAAGCTTTACCTCTCAGCCCTGGAAATGGAATACTAAAAGGAAACATGATTTGAGGCTGACAAATACATTAGTTTAATATCACTAAAGTATTATCACTATTATACTGGTGTGCATGATGATGCTTTACTGATCCATTGATCCTTTAAGAGTGATTTCAGATTGACAGTGTGCATGCCACTCTTAAATTCTGGCATCAGAGTATAAGCATGTACATAAATCTGACTACATCAGAAAACAGAAACTACAGAACCTTCCTACGTCAGGACAGCCTTCACTCTGGGTATTATCTCACTTTGGCCCAACTCCAAACCCAAACTGGAAACACTATCTCAAAAATTGTCTTGTAAACTCCTTTACATTTTTTGTTAGGCAATTGTAGCCAGCCTTCTCCTCTGCATATATCTCAGCCATAATGGGAATGGTGCTGCTGCCCTAAACCTCTGTGGAGGTACATAGAGCATTGTCTCATCCCTACAACATAAAAGAAATTTTAAGCTATATAAAAAAAAGTAGCATAAACCTTTCCTTAAAAGTTGGGGAGCCAGCCAACCTACCAAATGGGATAAAATATTTGCAAATCATGCATCTGATAAGGGGTTACTATCCAAAATATGTAAAGAACTCATACAACTCAATAGCAAAAAAAAAAAAAAAAAAAAATCCAATTAAAAAATGGGCAGAGGATCTGAATAGACATTTTTTCCAAAGAAGATATATAGATGGTCAACAGGCACATGAAAAGATGCTCAACATCAGTAATAATCAGAGAAATGCAAATCAAAATCACAATATCACCTCACACTTGTTAGAATGGCTGTTATCAAAAAACAAGAAATAACAAGTGTTGTCAAGGAGGTGGAGAAAAAAGAACCCTCATGCCCTGTTGGTGGGACTGTAAATTGGTGCAGCCACTATGAAAGACAGTATGGAGTTTCCTTAAAAAATTAGAAATAGAACTACCATATGGTCCAGCAATTCCACCTCTGGGTATTTATCCGAAGGAAATGAAAACACTAACTCAAAATATATATGCACCCCCATGTTCATTGAAGTATTATTTATAATAGCCAAGACATGGAAACAACCTAAGTGTCCATGGATGGACGAATGGACAAAGAAAATATGTATATGTATATATATATATACACTATGTATATATAGTCCAATATTATTCACCTATAGTAAAGATGAAAATCTTGCCATTTGTGACAATATGGACAGAACTAGAGGGCATTATGCTAAATGAAATAAGTCAGACGGAGAAAGACAAATACTGTATGATCACACTTATATGTAAAATCTAAAACAAACAAAAAGAAGCCTAAACTCATAGATACAGAGAACAGATTGGTGGTTGTGAGAGGCAGGGATGGGGGGTGAGCAAAATGGGTGAAGGGGGTCAAAATGTAAAACTTCCATTTATGAAATAAATAAGTCCTGGGAATGTAATGCACAGCATGATGACTATAGCTCATAATACTGTATTGTATATTTGAAAGTGGCTTAGAGGGTAAATCTTAAAAATTCTCAGCACAAGAAAAAAAGTTGTTACTTTGTATGGTGATGGATATTCATCAGATTTACTGTGGTGATCATCAAGCAATGTATACAAATATAAAATCATTTCGTTGTACATCTAAAACTAATATAATGTTATATGTCAATTATATCTCAATTAAAAAAAAGAAAAATGTTGGGGTGCCAGAATAGTTACAAATATGTGTTTATGTGTGTATATTTATGTATAATACTTCACTTCCACTTATTGGCTCCCAAGAATGTTGTTAGGCTCTCTACATCCATGTATTATTTCATTTATGCCTTATTACCTTATGAAGTAGATATATATATATACATATATATAAATATATATGTATATATATATATATATATTTTTTTTTGACGGTACGCGGGTCTCTCACCGTTGTGGCTCTCCCGCGGCGGAGCACAGGCTCTGGACGTGCAGGCTCAGCAGCCATGGCCCACAGGCCCAGCCGCTCCGCGGCATGTGGGATCTCCCGGACCGAGGCACGAACCTGTGTCCCCTGCATCAGCAGGCGGACTCTTAACCACTGTGCCACCAGGGAAACCCTGAAGTAGATATTATTAATTCCATGTAACCAATAAGGAAACTGAGGCCAACTCAACTTAGAGGGTGCCAGTAATCAGAGTAAATGAGAAACAGAGCAAGGAGTGAGCCCAAATCTACACTTGATGTTTACACTTTGATGCTAAAGTGTAATCCAAGGGAATGATTATCACATTGAGCCCTTACAAGCTAAGGACAGGGAACATCTCCATGGGAAATGGAATGCCTCAGAGTGGGTCTAGCCCCAAGATTTTCTTTTCTTGTTACTGTTCTAAGTTAACCTCTATTTCATGCACAAGGATTTGCTAATTAGGCAATAGTGACTAATATAGATCCATGATCATGTTCAGCAGATTGAAATCTCCTCTACCTAAGCACTACCTATCCTTCTATAATGCATTCAAATAGACCAGTGGTATACTGTAAATGTTTATCAGGCAACTCTCCAGAAAAAAGAAAAAAACAAAAGGAAACAAACCCCCGTGTTTACAGTGTTTGCCATTTTCCATGTTATAAATAATTTCCATCATGACCAATATTCATGAACAGGTCAACACTCAGTGCAGAATTTGAAAGAAATGTGCATGATTGGACCTTGGGAGATGGCACGAGCCAATCTAGCATATCACTGATGGAAATGAAACTCTAAAGTCATAGCTTTCAAAAATTTAACAGCAGTTTTGTTTGTTTGCTTTCTGTTTTTTTCCTAAAGGAATGCAGGCTCCATACTATCAGGAATCTTTTCTGGTTTGTTTACCCTTCAATCCCCAGAACCTAGAACATTGGCTGACACATAATAGATGTTCAATTAATATAAATGAAAGACAGCATAGCTATGAAAGTGAAAAGAGAGAAGAAAGCTAAATGAAATGAAACAAAATGAAATCTTGGGCAGACACTTTAATATAAAAATATGCAAACGTATGTTCTAGTATGAATTTATTTTATATATTTGAATTCATAATATTTACTCAGGTAGTCAATTGATAAGAAAATAAGATTATTGGACTGTACATGAAACTTTGAAACCAGGAGCTACAATTGATGGTTGTAACCTGATTTCAGCATGAGTATTCATTTCTGCATTTGTTTTGGTTACATAGCTAGAAAAAAATCCTGATTTGCACAGATGACTAGTATATTTTTTTAATCCCTCACTTTGTAATCTCAGAAGTCTTCAATTAAACACAGGCAGAATCTTCAAAGAGGAGTAGTATAATTATTTTTGCAATTTGAATAACTAGCAATATTTCAGAATTACGTTTGATGAATGGTTTTCTCAGTAAGTTTACATTTGTATTGATATTTAGTGCAATATATATGAATATATAGAAGATATACATATCTTGTAATATTATTAGACATGCAAAAATGTCATTAAAGAATTTCATATATTTCAAGGGCCATCTCTACCACATATTATTCACTCAGAGGTTTATGAGTCAAATTTATTTTATTTTTCGTATTGAATCCAAATTTTAACTTTCAATTTTATTGTACCTTTATAGGTAGTTGTAAATGAGATTAATATGGCAGGCTAGTCTTTTCATATTGAGTTCTTTCAGCTTATTAAAAATAGCATCAGGTGATACCAGCAAGTACAACCATGGTTTAGGAGAGGCTTTGTTAATGGTGCTATCACCAGGAAGGAAAAAAAAAGATTTCTTGTCTCATTTGAAAGATTTGTATCAGCACTCGGCCTTGACATAACCAAATGACTTCAGTTGAGAAAGATCTTTGGAACCCATCATGTATATAACCACAAATAATGCTAAAAATTCTGCACTATAAAGAGTACACATTAAAACTTTGTCAGTTTCTATCACAAACCCAAACACTATTTTGAAAGATGCTCATTAATCTGCTTGACACAACATAACATAATTATTTGAACTCATTTTGGCAACTTCTCTTATATAAATGACAAATCCTATAGTTTTTCTCACCATTACTTTCTCGATGCTAATTGAAACAACAATATATTTTTGACAACTGATTTGGTGGCATATTTAAAATTAACATAAAACAAACACTTTTTCCTGTTGTATGTGCTTTAACTATTGTACCTAGTATTACATATCCTTAGTATTTATTTGTATGGTCCTATCTTACCAATAAATTGCTGTAATTCACAGTATTCATACCTTGAAACAGTTGAATTGTAATGATTTCACGTAGTTCACTTTTTGAAATAAAAAATTCTTTATGAGCAGCTTCTTAGTGTCCTTTTCACGCATATTTTAAAGTAATGGCAATAAGTGTGTGTTCATTGCTTGCTCATCTACCATGACTGTTGCAAAATCAATAGCATAAGGCTGAATGAGTGTTTTCCTGATATCTTGTGCTTTTTCCCTTACTTACAATGTGATGACTTCAAATAGTGCTATAAATACTTTTTTACTGACAGATTTAAATTTTAAGTATACTTTTTCAAGAACATTAAGTGGTGGTTCAAACTGCACCAAAAGATGCTGGGGGACAGTTTTATGGTCAATCTTTTAATTCAGAACTTCCGAACTTGTCAGAATTCACAGCACAAAGAACTCTGCAAATTTTAATTTCACAAACACAATAAGGACTTTGTGTAGAGGGCACTCACTATATTTGGGGCTGGTATAACTTGACTTGGGTCATTTGATCCTGATAATTTTTATGGTATTAACCATGACATTTTATTTTCTTGTGAAACTTCCTGTTTTTAATTAGTGATGGATTTCTAGTTTGAACAGCAATTATTTCACTTCAGTTTTAACAATTACACTTATATTTAATTTAGGCAAGTAACATCTGACATGATCTTTAGTACAATATGGTCATGATGCAGTTATGTAGCCTTCACCTGGTATTGCAAAATTGTCTAATAAGCATGAGCTGAGCAGATGTGCCTGAGCTTTGCCTGGCATTTAATGGAGCACAGGACACATGTGCTGAACTAGTGAACTCACCTGTATAATTTTACCAGAGCAGAAGTGTACAGGCTTGAATTCAACGAAAGACCACAGAAAAACCCCTTCTTTCCTAATCAATTACACGTCTGTAGAAAGGTCAAATATATGCATAAATAAACAAAAGTATGGCAGCCTGAAATCTGCACAAAAACAAGTTAAACTCAGTGCAACACAGGATGCTTGATAGCCTCTACAGTGCAAAAAATGGCAAATAACACATTTCTGTGTTTGTTGTTGTTTTGTTTTGGGTTTTTGCTTTGGTTTTGGTTACAGCTTTTAAAATAATGAAATATAATTTGTAGTTGGGTTAAATGTGAAACTCTATATAAAGCATCTTGCAGAAACCTGAGGTTTCATAGAAAGCAGTTTGACAGTGTCAAGAGATCTCAGAAATGCCTAGCCCAGCATAAGGCATATTCAAACTGTTAGGCTTGTCACTTCCCAACAGAAATCACCTGCTGAGAACAGGAATAAAGGGAAAAGAAGGGAAGGGAAGGGAAAGGAAAGGAAAGGAAAGGAAAGGAGATGGGAGAGAAAGGAAAAGTGGGGAGAAGAGAGGAGGAGACAGAAGGAAATGAGGGAGGGAAGGACAGAGATAAGAAGGGGAAGGAAGAAGGAGCTATGGAAGAGAAAGAATGAGTTTTGATCTGGCACCTTGTGATCAATTATATTTACATACTACTAAGTCTCTATTTCCACTGCCCCTTAAATCTCCCTCTCCTACCATCCACCTCCTCCCAGGCCTGCTCCTTGTCAAAGCCTCCACACTGTGACCTCTCCTGTCCTCCACTTCCCAGAGCTCTTAGCCTCTTCCTGAGGCACAGTGTGTCTTTACCTGCAGATAGCTCAATAGAAGAAAGCATGACAATGTGTTCTTTGGTGGGCTAGTAAAGGACTAATAATTTGTATGAAGTTGAAGTTAATCGTGCCAGTAATAAGCATAATACTTTTGGTTTCCTGAATCTATGATTACAGGAAACATTAATTAAATGCTTCTTGAGCTCCTACTATTTGGGAGTGTTAAAAAAATTGTAATGACCATTTATTGGGCACTTACTATGTGCCAGGCATTATGTTAAGTGAACTGCATACATAATCTCTTTTATTTTTCACAACACTAGGAGATAGAAAACATAATCCTCTTATCATATGGGAAAATTTTGGCTTAAAAATGTTTAACAGCCTAAGGTCAAATGGTGAGTAAAAGCATAGGAAGAGATTTCAAACTATAGCTGAATGATTCCATAATCTATATTAATGACCTTTAAATTCTATACCTCTTCCTTCAAACTTACTCACATAATCTCCAATTCAATATATCTGTAACCAATTAATTGTCCAGTAGTTACATTTTCCACCTGATTTATCCATTGTTACATGCTATAATTTTTTTCAAAAAGGTGTTTTTCTGAATTACTATTTTAATTTCATACGTCACCTGCCCAACGTAGGAGAAAGGACATAGTGACATAACCCTTCTAAAGGTTGAAAGATTTCAAACTTTATTCTTAAAACCCAGAATTTTTAAATCCTGCGATTATAATAGTCCAACATCGACAAGAAACTTTTATCTGCGTCTACGCTTCACAAAAAATAAAACCTGAACTTTTTTCATTTTGAGTAGTTAAGTGAAACTTCTGCCGAGCAATATTGGGAAAGCAAAGGAACCATAAGTTAGTTAAATCTCCTTATCTCTCAGTGGGAACATGGAAATGCACATATGTCCACAGGAATGTGGCTGCCTGCATGGGCGCACACACACGCACATGCACATACATACACTTTGCACTCTGCTTCTCATTCCCTCACTCAGCTTTCTCTACCACAAGATCCTTTCCCTCCTGTTTCTTTAATCCAGGAAGAGCTTTCTAAATGACCTCCTCACAGTGGAACACTGCCAAGGTTAGCCAATTCATTCAAATACTCCCCATTATCTCCACATAGCCAGCAGTCAGAGACACTGTGAGTCTCTTTTTCCTTCTCAAACATCCTGCCCACAATCATTTGTAGGCATTTTCCATAGGACTTCCTGTTAGGTAGAGATTAACCCCTTGAAACTGATCAGCAGTCAATTCTTAGTGCTGCTATTATTAACTGTGCCTCTCTTTTAGTTCAAATCATAGTATGATGATATTTTGAAAATGGAAGAAAA
Organism: Phocoena phocoena; assembly: GCF_963924675.1. Taxonomy (NCBI): domain Eukaryota; kingdom Metazoa; phylum Chordata; class Mammalia; order Artiodactyla; family Phocoenidae; genus Phocoena; species Phocoena phocoena. Next base: position 72,122,376 of record NC_089219.1, on the reverse strand, counting down.
TTTTGTCCCACCCCCCTCATTTCACAGACAAAGAAACCATGGCTTATTTTAGCCTAGAGAGGTAAAATGCTAGGAATGATCAAGACTGCACAATGAAAATGGAATTAGAATCCATTACTACAGGCAGAGCTAATATTTCCAAAAGTCCACTCTTCCACACACATTGTGGTGTCTGTAGCATACACTGTACACAAGGCTGAAATGCCATCTTTTTCATTAATACGTGTGTCTATAACCTGACTCTTATGTATTAGCTCTTTTATCAGACAACCAACTGGCAGCTACTTGAGCAAATGAATTCTGTGTCTCATCTTGTAAAATGATTTTATCCTTCTTTTATTATTCTATGATAGATATTCTTTCACATTCATATTACTTTGGCATGATACACTCACGCTGCTTTATGGGAAAAAATCCATACTTTAGAACAGACTGTTATACAATCTTGATATAACCAGTGTCACCTTATATAATGAAGGAGTTAAAAACATACACAAAATGATTGCTTCTCTTCCCTACTTTCTGTATATCATAGTTGAGGCTGCTACAAGTACATACAATACAATAATTATTATTGTGTCCTATTGTCAAAATATATTGAAGGTTTAACAACTACTGATGAGCAAATCTCAGTGGGGTTTGAGTTAGAAGTTCTTTTGACAAAAAAAAAAAAATCACTAAAATAGACTTCTCATAAAATCCTTAGGGTTCCTTAGTCTCTACTGAGAGAAAAATTCTATGATAACATTTTTCTTTCTATTTCTGGCATATATGATCAGGATCATAGCCTAGGCTATGAGTTATTAGCTTAAATTCTATTCTCTCCAAACCCTCATTGTTAAAATTTGTGCTTCAATCGACTGTCCAAACACTGCCTTGTGGTCTTTAATCTTTCAGAAGAATACTATTTTTCTAATGCTTAGGCTAATATTTTTCCAGCTTATAACCCAGCTTTTCATGGCCTATGTTGTATACCTGGAACAAATATTTTCCTTCTACCTTTTAACATTGTCTTTCTCAAATCTAATGAAGGATATTATTTTTATTATTATTGTGTTATTATTTTATTATTAATATGTTATTTTTCACTAATCCACATTTAAGTAGAAATACTGTCTCAACTAATTAGCATATATGCAACAGGAATGGGAAATCACCTTAAAAGTTGAATCCAGGCAGGCCTGGATTTAATTTTATCCAGTTCTTGGATCAAATACCAAGCAGTGATATTACTGTTTATGCTTAATGTTGTGAAAATGTAACATCTTAATGTGTCCTTAATAGTAAAATCATAAAATTTCATAAATTTTACATGCTGCCCAATTAAAGTCATCTATTTTCTCTCATCCTTAGTATATATTTCTAGGCCCTTCTCCTTAGTATCTCTTCTGTGTCCCTTCTTATTCATTAATAATATTTATGTTCCAGACCCTATGGCAGGCACTAAGGATACAATGGTAAATATATTAAAATATATCTCTCCACTTCTTTTACTTCTCTCCCTCCCCCTCTCTCTCCTTCTCTCTCAGACACACACACACACACACACACACACACACACACACACACACACAAATACACACAGTTTTCTCAGACTCAACTTATGATCTGTTCTCTCTCAAAGATAAGTACCATGATTACTCCCAGGCAACTCAGTCCCACTCTGTGAGAACTAAGCATATTATATGCTGCTGACTAAATCTCAAGGTATCTTTTGCAGTCTGGCTGCTATTCCTGTTTAAGACCTTGCCTGAGAAGTCACCCAGAAGCACATAGGACTTCAAGTCTCACCTTGTCAAGCCATCGAGATAAATTCACCCCCCAGCACTACCTTCAGCATCCTCCGAAGGGACTGCATGGAAAATCATGTCCTGTTCCACTCTCCCCTCCACTTGAGGGAAATTTTAAGGTAGACAAGCCCTATCTTTGCCTAAACAAATGACTCTCCTACTGCTCTCACATGTCTGTATCTCTTTCAGAAATTCCAAACAAGTCCTCTCTGCTTTAGATCTTTCACTCAGGCCTGTTGAGGTTTCTGCTCTTACTCTCTTCCCTTCCCCCCTCCGATGAAGCACTGATTCCTGAAGGACCTAAATGTGTCCCAGATCCAGTCTCATTCCTGCCCAGCCTATCACTTGCTCTAGGCTCCAACTCTCCACCTTAAGAGCTCTCCTTTCTCACAAACACTGGAAACTTCTTTTGCAGTATAGCTTAAGTCCTATCCACCAAAGGTTTAAAATAAATTCCTATGCTCAGACCTGCTGCAATCTGGACTCATTACTGTGTAGGACTGTTCAGCTGTGATTTCACTTTGTAATTCTCCTGTGTTGGATTTCCCTACTTTCTTGATCCTATGACTTCTTTTCAAAAACTCTATCCTATTGTTGTGCCTAAACAGCCTTTAGGATATGTCTAAGAAAGAATAAAAGGAAAGACAATTTGTTTCTGAGAATTTGCAGGTTTGAAAATGTCTTTAAGTCAATCCTCACACTTGACTGTTATTTTGTTTCCATTTATACAAGATGGACAATTTTTTCCTTTGGTATTCGGCAGTAATTGTTTCATTGTCTTCTAACTCAAAGTGTTGCTAAAGAGGAATCAAATACCATTTTTCCCCTAATCCTTTATATGTAACTAGCTGTTGATGGTTTATTTTTCTGTTTCTCTTTGTGAGCTTCTAGGATCTTTTTTTATCTCTGGGTGTGGCAAAGGCTGCTGGATATTGCTCCCTAATATCCAGCCTTCCCTTCTTCCTTTTGTAATAGAAGCTCTAAGATTTAACAAGACACGAGCCAGCCCAAACTGAAGACTATAATTTCCAGCTTCCTTTGTAGCTGGGGTGACTAACTTTGGGCCAACTGGATGTGAGCAGAAATTATGTATAGTTTCTGGAGTAGACCTTGAATAGAAAGAAAGAAGCCCTCACTTTTCATCTCTCCTCTTCCAGCTGATAGTAACACAGACATGATAGCAAGAGCTAAAGCCTCAGTCTTAAACTGAGAGAGGAAGCCACATTTTAAGGATGGCAGAGCAATGAAATAAAAGGAGCTTGGGCTCTCAGTACCATGAAGCAATAATGCTGCTTGTGTTTGGACTGCTATAAGAAAAAGAATTAAATTTTCATCTGTTTCAGCCACTATATTTTGGTCTTTTAATTATCTTAGTTTTTTTCCCTCCCTCTCCTATTTTCCATCTCTCTTTTTTGTTCCAATTCCAGAGAGATGTCCTCAACTTTATCTTTAACGCCTATTGAATTCTTACTTTAATTTTTATATATCTAAAGCCCCTTTCCTTTTCTTTTATTGCTTTATTTTTGTTTTTAGAATCCTGTTTTGCTTTATAGATGCAATACCTTGGGTTATTTCTCTGAGAATACTATGATAGAGTTTTTTTCACAGTGTTCTACTTCCTTTACCTAAGAGTTCCGTTTTACAGATTATTTTGGTTTTTGTCTCTTTCATGTCAGAGACATTCCTCCATTATCTGTTAACCCTACCTGTCCATTTTTAAATGTTTAAGAGTAAGATATTTAAAACACTTATGGGAAGTTCTGTGTGTTAGGGTGGGACTTGTTAACCATCGAGCCTTATTGTGAGGTGACTGAGTGACAAGCTAAATTTTTCTGGACGATCCCACTGATGTCAAGATTTAAAGATTTTTTTGTTTTCTCCTTTAGGGCCATTCTGCTTTTTCAGACAAAGGCTCTCTGCCTCCTGCCTGGAAGTAGGAGGAGGGAGTGGGTGTCCTCCTGACTTTCTGCATTTCAGAACAGTTGACAGAAAGCTGACGACCCCACCTTTCAATACTCAGATGTCAGTTGATCATCCTATTTTCCACACTTGACTCTTCACCCAGCTGGGTCTGGAGTACCTGAAGTCATACACGTTCCAGTTCAATTTCTAAAGAAGTTGAACCTCTAGTCATGCGTAAAGGTTATGGATTAGCTTGGTGCTGGGAGTGGGTAGAGAGTAAGAATCAGAGTCACCCAAGCCCGGACACGTTGGGAAGGTGACCCAAGGAGTCTACTTGTTTCACATGCAGACCCTTGTGTTCATTGCCAGACCTCTTTCATGCCTCCCAAGGTGGCTGGTGCCTCTTTTCTGGAGGTCTGCAGAACAAATTTAATCCCCTTTCTGCACTAATTTCCTCTGCAGCTGTTACTTTATACCTGTCTCATCTTGCCTAAATTGGATTCAGTCCTGAATCCTCTATCTCCCAAAAGTTCATTGTCTGCTATTGCCTTCCCTCCTTTTTTTCTCTCATGTGTTTATGTTTGTTGTCTTTAATTCCTTTACTTTTGCTGGGCATTTGAGTGGGAAGTTAGAGAAATGTGTTTAATCATCCAGATGACCTTGTGCACATTTAAGTTATCTTTGTGCAAAATATGTTACATCTACGTTATTCTGGTCTGTTTCAAATGGCAAGTTCCCTAGCTTATTATGATAATTCTTTGCCAGCATCAAATACAGTCCTTATACTTAGTGTCAATACAGAATTAAAACGAATATAAATAGATGACTTGGTTTTTTTTTTTTCATTATAGCAAACCTTTCCAGAAATTACAAATCCTATTTATAGTACAAGCTACAGATATTTATTTAAAGAGAAACCAGATTTTTTCCCTTCATGAATAACCAATTTCACATGCATGAATTTGTTTGCAAATTCACTTAGAAGTGAAGATAATGTTGGCCGAAGAAGCACACTAAGATTGACTCAGAGCAACAAATTTTCCAAGAAAACTTCCTGTTAAATTAGCCCTGTTCCTTTAGGTCAAGCCCTTTGGGTAGTGGGAGAAGGAAGTTAGTAGAAATGTGTCTGCCTTTATGGAATGCCAGCTACAACGTAAAGTCTTGAATGATCTTCCAAAGGACAGACCTTGTCTGTGCTGCGTGTCAGTACAGAGAATTTTCATTCTCTGGTGAATAGAAATTCATCCTAGAAAATGACATCGTGGGTTTAACAGTTGCGTGGTGTAAGAAAGCCACCAACACTGAATTCCTGTTAGTGTTCAAACCTAGAAGACTTTACCATAAGCCACCAAATCTCCTACTACATTTTATCCATTGCAGCAATTCAGAAAAATCTGCACTCAGATCTTTTCTTGAAGTTGGGTTTTTTGGAGTTTTTTGTTTGTTTGTTTGTTTGATCCCTTTTCAAACAACATGCTCTATGTTTCCATTTGCTCACTCATTGGATATTATTGCACCTATCATTCTTCTCTTAATTATTCAAGTATATTCATTTTACTTGTACACATCTTAAACCGCCTTCTGGTTAACGTGCTCATCTGGTTTTCATCAGAGCACAGAACTCTACTGAGTTTGCCTATCCTAACCCTTTTTGTTTCAGAAATATGACTTTCTCTTCTCCTCCAACTTTCCTCTCTCAAATTGGCTTCTGACTCCCTTGGAGTTCAGTCAGTTTTTCATTCCAGTTGGAAAAATGTCAAGATTATTACTCAGATACTTGGTTTAAAACTTCATTCCTGAGAAAGGGATTCTTTTTCCTCTCAACTTTGTGACAGGAAATAGAACACTGAGTCTGTCCAAGGCAGGAACGACGTAGGGACTAGGCCCAGTGCCACAATCATTATGTCACTTCTGAGGAAGCTCGGCTTTCCACAATTCAGGACCTTTTTAGCACATAAAGATTCCGGAATCTAACCTGGAACTAAAACACTTTACGGTTTAATCAGCTCGCCCTGATGAATGTCAATGCCTTAGTCTTCGATTCTTCCTTAAAATAGATCTAGATGACAAAAAAGCACCATTGCATGTCTGCAAACTCAGGCATGTTAGATACCAAATAGGCAAGTCAAACATGACAGGTTTTCTAGCTTGGCCAATGAGACTAATAAAGTGAAAATACAGACAAAGGGATTAAGCACAAGGGGAGATAGATTATTTTACTCAAGCCTCATGCTGCTACCCCGTTACCAAATTATGAATAATTTATCAGACATGGCAAGATGCTTTTTAAAGCTCCCCACTCTGGACTCGGACGTGCCTGAGTTCACTCCCCAGCCCTGCCTCTGACTAACTGTGACATCAAGAGTTATTTAACCTAAGTAGCCACCTCTTCACCTGAAAATCCTAGTAATAATGCCTACTTGAAGCTGATTTCAAGGAGTCACTGAAAAAATATGCATAAATGACATAATATGCAAAGTAGAAAAGCCTGATGCAACATAATTGCCCAATGCTTATAATATTACCATCATAAACATAGTGTCATCATTGTCTTTTTTTTTTTTTTTTGCGGTACACGGGCCTCTCACTGTTGTGGCCTCTCCCATTGCGGAGCACAGGCTCCGGACGCGCAGGCTCAGTGGCCATGGCTCACGGGCCCAGCCACTCCGCGGCATGTGGGATCTTCCCGGACCGGGGCACGAACCCGTGTCCCCTGCATCAGCAGGCGGACTCTCAACCACTGGGCCACCAGGGAAGCCCTCATTGTCTCTTTTGATTTTTGGAGGTGGCCAAAAATTATTCTAAGTATCAGTGGGAAAAAAAAAAGAATCACCAAAGGGAGGACTTACAAGAAAGAATACTGCATGCTGATGCTGACCCATGACCTTATTTGCAGCACTGCAACCATTTTTATTCTTTAAAATGTTATATAATAATCATGAAGATATTGAGCAGAAACCAAATATGTTTGGCTGTAAAAAAAAATGAAATATAGCAGCTTTTATAGAAATTAGGGACTACTCATTTTGTCACTTGCCAAAATTAAACTTCTCATCCTTTACCCCCATCCCTTTTACCTTGTCAATGGTAAAGACGCACAAATCGAAACAATATTTTTTATTTCAGAGATAAGTGTTAATCATTACATCCCCATTCTAATTAGGTTATTCACTCTTCACTGAATATCCCATATTCTACTTAATAAGTGTCAATGTTTTAATTGGGAAGGATTTCTGATGTTCTGGGTATATATTTTTGTATAATAATGATTTCATATTAGTAAACAGGCAGTTCAAATATCAGTTTCGGAAACTTGAATGAGTCTGGCTAATCTACTTTTCAACCTTCTTTAGGATTGAAGAAGTGATTCTTCCTTATTACGTGTGTAAAAATATCCTGGCATTCTTATTAAAAATATGTTTCTGGCCTAACCCCAGAAATTTTGATTCAATGTATCTGGGACCCAGGAAGGGGCATTTTAATAAATGTCTCAGGTGACCACCATGGGGATGGGTCTCAAAATTCACTGGGAGAAACACAAGACTAAGGGAACAATTAGTAACATTTTGCTTCCATTTCATATCAAATTCTCAATAACATTACAAAAATTACTGTAGATTTCTTTTTTTTTTTTTTACTGTAGATTTCTTAAAATTTCACATATTTTCCCCACACACATTTCTTACAGCTGAGAAAATTGTGCCTCTACCCACACACTCACAAATATGGCTTTCTATTTTTCCCTATTTTAATAGCAAGCTTGATGAATCTCATCTCTAATATTCTAAAAAACATATTTTAGGAAAATAAAATCCATAAAAACACCAAAGCTTAGAGACTAGATAAATCAAGGTGTTTTTTGTTTTGTTTTGTTTTTTGGAAGGGTATTTATTTTTCTTTGGAGCTATTTGAATAGTGAGTTCTCAGACACATAAGTGTGTGTTCACTTAATACTACTTGCTATAGACTCTGTCGGGACAGACGTAATTAGAGTGGCAAGGCCACAACCAATTAAATATCAATCAAAAATGAAAATAAAACAGGTCTGAAATTATAATGTAAATTCAATGTAAATATATTCATTCATTCTTTTTATTAGCTAGTACTTATTAAGCACCCACTACATGGCAAGAGATCATGTTTCAATTTATTTAAAAAAATACATCTATTGTAAAAAGAAAAATATACCCACATGGGATAACAGAGTGACATTTACAGGCTCTTTGGGGTATATTTAAATATATGTCTGATCTTCAAGAGCAGGTCTTTGAACATAAAAAAAGCAATAGTGCTAATTAAAATAATCACCCCAAATCATCACTGAAGCCTTCACAAAGTCTGCCCGACCATTTTTTCCATCCTTCTATATACTTATTTTCAGCTTTCAAAATATGTAGCCCATGGCGTTAGTTCATATCACTTATTTTGAATCTGATTAGTTAGGCTTCAGTTTTATAACACGCCTGTGTAAAGAGACAGATTACAAATGGTTGACAGTTGTCAATACTCCTCACTCACACTTAAACAAATAAGAGTCATCCTTAAAACAAAAGTAACATTCTTTACTTAAAATAACACTCAGACACCTGGGGAGGAAGAATTTTTGAAATCACATTTTTTAATGGCAATATGCACAGCATAGAGTGTTACTCTAAGTATGACCTTGGGCAAGTCATAGAACTTCTCTGAGCTACAATTTCTTCATGTGTTAAACAAGAATGATAAGATCTCATTACAGATTTGGTGTGTGAGAGCTCACAGAGGTAATGTATGTAAAACAGCAAGAACAGAATCTGGCAAGAGTAGGTGATCAATAAGTAGAAGTTGGATGATGAGATAATAAGATGATGCTACTGCTGAATTGGTCCCTAATTATTTCCTGTGTACATATTTTTTCTCTTCTACTAGACTGTAAATTATTTGAGAGCAGAGATGGGGTCGTTTTTTTCTATTTCCAGCAACCAGGCACAGTATTAGGTAAATAATAGCTGCTCTATGGATATTCATTTAATTGAATTAGAAATAACCATATCAGGGCGTCCCTGGTGGCGCAGTGGTTGAGAGTCCGCCTGTCAATGCAGGGGACACAGGTTCGTGCCCCGGTCCGGGAAGATCCCACATGCCACGGAGCGGCTGGGCCCGTGAGCCATGGCCACTGAGCCTGCACATCCGGAGCCTGTGCTCCGCAACAGGAGAGGCCACAACAGTGAGAGGCCCAAGTACCGCAAAAAAAAAAAAAAAAAAAAAAAAAAAGAAAGAAATAACCATATCAATTGACAGGAGTGTAATTTTACCTAAGAACACATATCTTACCTAAGAACACAACTTGAAGTGTCTCAAGCATGGGAGAAAACGTTTCCTGAAGAAAGCCAAGCACTACAGTGATAGTAATAATAGCAAATTGCATTTTGGTGCTTTCTATGTGCCAAACGCTGTTAAAAGCACTTTACACATATTAACTCATGTAATCCTTTCAACAACCATATGAGGAAGATCCCATTATCATTCCTGTTTAATGAACTGGAGATGAGAGAAGATAAGTGACTTCCCAAGATCACAGAGCTAGTGACACAAGCAGGATATGAAACCCAGAGTATTGGCCACGAGTTCTGTGCAATTAACTGCTATTCTGTACTTTAGCTACGGTAGGTTAAGGAAAAAAGGGGAAGGGGAGTAGAAGATATTTGGTCTGAGGTAAAAAAACAGATTTAAATCTAATAAAATGGGCTGCTGACCCTTACATTCATCCGAATCTTCTCAAAATCTCAGAATAGTAAAATGATTGTGAGAGTGTTCACTTTCGCCCAGAGAAACCAGTTTGTCTAAGAAAGTACCTTAGTTAATACTTATCATGCAGTTCAGGCAAAGTAACACACATAATTATATGAAAGAAAGCACTTTATTATGCTTGGAACCACTTGAAAATTAGTGATGCCAAATTTAACAGCAAGCTATCCCAACCTAGTGGGCTTGGACTTCCCTTGCCTCTAGCAATATACATGTTCTAGTCTGCCACAGAGTCTGGGGGCAGGGGCCCTTATTTTGTTATTTGTTGTTATTGTTTTATCTTCTTTCCCCTGTACTTTTTATAGAAACAGGCCCAAAATTTCTCTCAAATATCAATCTCTATTTCCAACTTTGTGAAATCTTCAAATGGTTTGGAAAGGGAATGCTATTTCCTTAATAGGGATCTTTATATCAGTTTTGGCAGGGGTCAGCAAACTTATTCTACAAATGGTCAGAGAGTAAATAATTTTAGGCTTTGCAGGCCAGTCTCTGTCACAACTACTCAACTCTGGCTTTGAAGCATGAAAGCTGCCATAGACAATTCATAAATGAAAAGGTGTGGCTGTGTTCCCAATAAAACTTTATTTACAAACTTAGGCAAGGAATTGGGCCCCAGGCTACAGTTTGCCAATCCTAGGTTTATAGAGGTCCACTGTTTTAAAAGCCAAATTTTTCTTGAATCATTGTAATTTGCCTGCCACTATCTCCCAACATAAATTATCTTATTTAATTCTCTCAGCAGCCCTTAGATGTGAAGAAAAAAAAAAAAAAAAAGCTCAGACAGGTCAAATGGACAAGAGTCAAACAAGTAGGAAGTGATGGAGCAGTTACGAAGCAAAAAATCAAACTCAAATTGTTTGTTTACAAGCCCTTGTTCATCTTACTCTGCATGATACACAAGGCTAGAGCTCTTACAGTAATTAAAAGGAAAATGATCCAAGTATTTTTCAGTTAAATGAGTTGTAACTAGAGATACTTGGTTTCAATAACAGTAACTTTGAGAGAATAAAAGAATTATTGACCAAAATATTCTGAGAATACAGAGCACTGAGCTGACCCTTGATATCCTGTCATAAGGATAGAAAAGAAGGCTAGAGAATGCATGCCAGTTCTGATACATCAAAATATTAAGGATGTAATTCATAGCTAGGCTGGGTTCAAAGTCCTTTTCCATCAGTTTTATACTTAATCTGCCTCTTATCATTATGAAATTAAATTCTAACTAGTATGTTTATACTACAATTCTCTTGTGACACTCTGACTTCTTAAACTGTGATGTTATATGTTGTTAATCTCAAGGCTATGATGTATGTTTTGATTGTTTGTTATAATAAATTATATTTATTCATTATCCATTTGATAGATGATATTAACTTTAGTCATAGATGTTATTTATTTAATCAACTTAAGTAATTTTTTTAAACAAACTAAACTGGGTTTAAGAAAAATGCCTTCTTTCTCCTTGCAAAGTTGTGTAAATAAAAATGGTAATTATAAAAGAATCTTTTCTAAAACAGTACAGAACCTTGCAATTTTCTCCTACTCTCTCTACTAATTTCTCTTATTCCAATATTTGCCCATTTCTATTGAGAATATCCAGGGTTGTTCACCTTTGAAAGGCATCTGCCTTGAAAATCTAGACGCGGCTTTTTTTTTAAATGGTAGATGGGATGCAACAACATCCTGGAAACTTTACCTAGACGTCTGTCCCTAGGAAGGATAATATCTCCCTAGGTAGTAGGGTTTTGTTTTGTATTGTTTCTTTTTTATCTAATAACGTTCTAAAGGGAAAAATTTCAGCTTTACATCCAATAGTAATTAAAAACCATGGCTTGAGTTTTCTAGTTGGAGTGTTATACAATACTTTCAGAATAGTGAATAAGCCACACTTTTATTACTCTTCAAAAAAAAGCTCTTGTAAAGTGTTCTATCAACTTGATGGAAAACGAAACCCATAATATGTCATGAAGCAGAAAGGGGGAATGAAAGGAAATGGTTGCTTTTAATTAATACAGTGGAGATATGCAGAGCGGTCACCATCAGAAAAAATGGAAATAGTGCCGCACTTAGTTGGAGAGATTGATCATTTGTACCCAAATTAGCAAAGGGACAAAGGTGAGAGAGACAAAGCAGATATTGCTCTTTTGTGGGCAGAAACCCAGCATGTCCCTGATGCAGTCTTTATACTTCAATAATCCAAAACTTAACCTCTGGTGATGATTGCACTTCAGAAGGTAACTCTTATCCAATCAAAATAAGAAAACAACTCCAAGTGTATTAGTCAGGGTTTTCCAGAGAAATAGAACAAACAGGGTGCATGTGTGTATCAGCCTCCATAATCACACGAAGCAATTCCTTATCTATTTTTATATAGGCAAGTTCAAAGTCTACCGTGTTGGCCATTAGGCTGGAAACCCAGGAAAGGCAGTGGTGCAGTTCCAGTCCAAAGGCCAGCAGGCATAGACCTAGGACAGCAGACGGTCCATGTTAGTCCAAAGGCAGTCTGCTGGAGAATCCCCTCTCTCTCAGGGAGGCCAGTCCCTTCGTTCTATTCAGGCCTTTAATAATGGGATGACCGCCATCCTCATTATGAATGTCAATCTGGTTTACCCTAAGTTCACTGATTCAGATGTTAATCTCATCCAAAAACACCCTGCAAGTTGATACATAAAATTAACTATCATATCAAAGATACCAAACATGAGGGCAGATATATAGATAGATAGTTGTAGTAGTAGGTATATGTATAGATAGAGTTAACTGCTGATCCCAGAGCTGAAACTCACTAGCTGTATGACCTTAGGCAAGGCACCTAATCTCTCTCAAACCCAATTTCCTCATTAGTGCCTACTTCAGAGAATGGCTGTGAAAGAGAGAAATGAGAAATGAGAAAATAAGTATAATACACTCAAACCTTTTCTTGCTACCACTAGGGCTTCTTAAATCTAGTTTTAAGTTACTATTATTAGAATTACTGAAGAAATCCTTACTGACAGAAGGGTCCATCCAATCCATTAAGTAAATAATAAAGCATATTCAGTACTGGAATTGACTGCCTAGTATTATGTTTAGATATATTGCTTATGCCTGGCAGGGAGGAGGGAATGTGGAATTACGAGATAGAGTAGTAATACATTTTTTTCTGGATAGATGTAACATGGATTTGCATAACAAGACATGATATAGCTCACCTGGAACACTGCACTTACCTAAACACTGCCATAACAAACTTGGAGGAGGTCAAGGGGAGGGCAGGCAGAATGACTGAGGACAGAAGATTACTGTATGAGAACAATGTTCAAAGCCTTCTGTCTAGAAAGGTGAGCACCTTAGTGGGAAATATGATCAAAGGGTATGAAAATCAAGAAAATTATAGATAAGGCAAACTTGGGCTTCTCCAAAAAATGCTAAAGCATGTGAGTTTGCTCCTAGAAGCTGTAAAGGGATAATTTAAGGACAATCTATTATATTTATAATCCATATCCCACATAACAGCACATCTTTTTGGCCCATTAACTTTAAAATACTCTCAGAATTCGGGGCTTCCCCTGGTGGCGCAGTGGTTAAGAATCCGCCTGCTAACGCAGAGGACACAGATTTGAGCCCTGGTCCCGGAAGATCCCACATGCCGCGGAGCAACTAAACCCATGCGCCACAACTACTGAGCCTGAGCTCTGGAGCCCACGAGCCACAACTACTGAGCCTGCGAGCCACAACTACTGAAGCCCACATGCCTAGAGCCGTGCTCTGCAACAAGAGAAGCCACTGTGATGAGAAGTCTGTGCGTTGCAACGAAGAGTAGACCCCGCTCCCCGCAACTAGAGAAAGCCCACATGCATCAATGAAGACCCGATACAGCCAAAAACACCAAATAAAATTTAAAAAATATATATTTTCAGAATTCAACCACTTTTCACCACCTCCACTGTTCCCATCCTAGTCTAAGCAACCATCATCTCTTGCTTGGGTTATATCAGTGGCCTCCTAATTCATTGTTCTGCTTCCAACCTTGCCTCCATACAGAGTTTTCTCAATATGGTAAGTGAATTGCTTCAAAAAGTTGTTTATCAACACTTTCTAATGACTTCTATCTCACTCAGAGCAAATGCCAGAATCCTTACGATGGCCAACAAGATGCTAGAATCAGGCCCCCAGGCCTGCACCTTCACCAGGGCCTTTGCGCTTCCTCTTCCCCCAACCTGGAATGTTCTTCTCCTAGATGCCACATGGCTTACTCCTCACATTCTTTAGGACTTTACTCACATACCAGGTTTTCAATGAGGCCTTGTCTGACCACCCAATTTAAAACTATAAACTCTCTCTCCCCATACCTCAATTGTCACCTTCCCTGCTTTATTTTTCCCATACCTCACTTATCTCCATTTACTTTAATGTTTTTATTATAATGATCTTTCCTTTGGAATATAAGCCCAAGAAGACAGATTTTTAAATGATCTCCCAGGGCCTGGAGCAATGCGCTTGCTACAGAGTAGGTGCTTTAATAAATGTGTGTTAACTAAATTAATGAATATTTTCTTGTAAAGGCATGGAGCTCTGGAAGAAAAAAGCATGCCAACAAAAATGTTCATGAATTCCTGGAAGATTAATCCTCAGAGAGTTTTACGTTGATGTCATTCCAAGGTTCACGTCATGTAAAACCACCATGGCCTCCCAGGAAATACTTCTTTGTGCTACTCTAAGATACAAAGCTGAATTGGCCACTTCATTGATTCAGTACAGCAAGTTCTGTGTTCTACTGTGACATCTGATATTCCTAGTGTTATTCATCAATACTGCTTCTGCCCCACTTTTATCTACATTCTGAAAGGTGGCATTTAAAATGATAGGTCCCTTTATATCTATTCTCCTCCTGCCCCAAAAAGTAATCAAGGGATAAGCACTCAATGGTATGAAAACTTGCACCATGGTAAATGTTCAAATGCCAGGAGGTTTCAGATTTCCTGCATCATGCCTAGTTTCTGAAAGGGGAAAAAAAAAAGGTTTCATGATCCAAATCCATTCCTTTTTGAATGACTGCTGCCTGTGTAAATACTGCTTAGATAAATGGCTCCTTGTCCAATGTATTTGTCCCCCCACAGTTGTTAACGGTTCTCAGAGCAGTTGCCACCTCCATCAGTGCTGGGGGCCTCTTTCCACTTACCAGAATCCACACACCCTACTTTTGTCTCCCAGCCAGATGGCCTTCATTACGAGAGAAATTTTACCAACAGGTGCTTCTTGGGCCTGGAAATGCCATCCTGAAATTCAAGGAAGAGCTAATCTTCTGTGTGCTTTAGTGGTGTGGTGGTGAGGGGGTGTGTTTAATTGTTTGCATGGTTTGAGATTGGCCGAACTCTGTTGACATATTTCTTGACACATATGTTTGCCCCTCGCTCTTAGAAAAATCTGTCCAAACCACAAGAAATTGTAATCTCATAATCTTAATTTCATTCCTGTAGAGCTAGCTGCCACTTGAAGAAAGAGAGAGAAACTCCTTCATAAATTCACACAACCAGTATCTCTGCGATAGAGTTGATATGGAAAGTGTTACTATAAAATCTCCTGAATATTCATTCCCTTTTTTTAACCAAGTACATTCCTTCACTGACACCTAAATTGGCAAGCAAAGGCTTTCCCTTTCAAAATTAAAATTTCCTTTCTCTTTCTCAAGTTAGAGGTTTTTTGTTAGCTCCACAAAAACACTAACTGGGGTGAGTTGGTCACACTGTAAATCCGATTCCTAACTCTGTAGTTGAAGGACGCTGCTTTACCACATGCAAAACAACTGTTTTGCCGTGGCGAAAACCAGACTGATGCTCAGCTCATTGACGGTAAGAGAACTTACTGAGGATGCAAGGATGGGGGGAAGGGGGTGCGGTAAGGAAGGGGATCTGCTCCTGACAAGAAGAATGATTTTAAGTCCTCAAATGATGCCAAATTCTGTCTGTGGCACGCATTAGCCATAATCAGGGAGGGTTGCTATGTAGAAGTAGAAGCCGGGACTGAACTTCACAGAACTCTTTCAACCTTTCCTCTCTCACTGCGTAAATGTGAACGTAACAATAAATCTTGTTGACAATTACTTCCACGTTTACTGGCAGGAAGTCAGCAGCAGTTTTGAAGAGTATTGTGAGCCGTATGTGCAGTGGAGCCAACATCCATTAACTATCTCCCTAGTTTCTCCTGTGACTTATAGAACATGTTATTTTTCCCCAGTGAGCAACCCTTCCAAATGTTGAATTAGCAATATTAGCACCAAATGCCACTAATTTGTCAGTTAAGCTGTGTTTTTCCATTGTGGGTTCCAGTTACCCCTCTGCAACACAGCTGAGCAAAGATGAAGATCTGAAGACGTTTTATTTATACAATTTTGCCAGCCTTTACGAAAACACATTAAAACAGTCACAGAGGTGACTTAGTCACAGTTCAAAACACTCACCGGGACTGTAGAGAGAATCCTGACATTTCACCTAAGCCTCCAATGAAGGTGGCATTTGGGCAGCACTCTGATTGTTTTTGAATTTCACGAACAAAATAAAGTTTTAATTCAGTCAGTCACTTTTGAATGTAAAAACCCTGTGTTCATTCTGAATTGGGAAATAAATCATTCATTCTTTCATGCTTCCTCAGAGTTTTATGAACTAGGGGTGGAGAGCCAAGCAGGGAAGGGCAGGAGGAAGGGGCCTTGAAAACCCCACAACTGTTTGCATCTGACGCTGCCGTCCAGCGTGGGGTCCCAAGGCAGGACTCGCGCTCCCAGTTGCGGCGTCAGCTGCTCTGCCAAGGGGGTGGGATGTCTACTTGCTTGCCTGTTTCCAAGAGCACAGATGCCGCCTAAGTTTCAAATTCAAAAAAGAACGATTTTGAGACCTGCATGTCTCATCAGAAACTGTACTTTGAATTTTATGTTATCAGAAGATCCCACCTTAGTTAGGCAATAACTCTCCCCTCAGATCTTTGAAAGCTAAAAGGTATGAAACTCCCTTCTGCCCTCACACATACCAGCCCAGGGAGCAAGCCCCAAGGGTGACATAGCAAAGGGCTGGAAGAGGACCCAGCTATGCAGACTGTCCAGGGACTCCATGTGTCATCAAATACCTACAGTTTCTTTCCCATTCTTCGCAGGCTCTTTCCCACACAGCTATCCAGGGACCAGACAACATGTGGGGAAAACATTACCTTAAGTAAGCATTGCTTCACCAATATAAGTTTCTCGTTTCCCTATACTAAAGGAAAGTGCCTAAACTTAAGGGGATTATATGACTTATTGTCTGAACCAGGACACTTTTATGCTAGTGGGTGCTATTAACAGTATTCCAGAAGGGTGGGTGTAAGCCAGTGCTACTCACGGCAAACTGGACCATGTAGTCTCCCCACCCCCAAAATGAACGCTTAGGCCTTAATGGGTGGAAAACATACTCAGGTGTTGGGGATGGAAGGAGAGCTGAATTCTTTGCTCTTTGGCAAAGGACTAAGAATAGGAATAGAGTGATCAAAAATTTTCCACTCCCACAAGCATTTACTCTCATCCAGAGTTTAGCACATTACTGGGCTTGTGATCAGCATCCAACCCATATTTATTCAGTTCAAATGTTTGCTGACTTTCAAATTTATCTCATGAGTACAGTCTCATGAGTATACCTGCTGCTTTGGGCTCTCTGCTTCCTGGCCACGGAGCACATCTACCCTGTAGCTTTGGGAACAGATTCGTAATCTGTATATTTGAGAAGTAGGAAGAGAGAATCCCATTTGTAGATTTGGGAAGTAGGAAGAGAGAAAGATGCTGCCGATATAGGCTTTGGGCCAGTATCACACTCCTTACTCTACATGACTTTAGCAAGTGACTTAACTTCTCTGAGTTTCAGTTTCCACCTCTGTAAAGTAGTAATAATTGCAAGGTTCTTCGAAGGGTTAAATGAAATAACTATGTGCATTTAATTGTTTAGCACAGGAGTTGGTACTTAGAAATCAGTTAGTAAATAGTAGTGGTTGCTAATAATATTATTTTCATTATTAGTGTAAAGATGAGTGGCCTGTAGTCTGTGTTATGTAGCCCCCGGATTTCTATTATCCAATGTTAGCAGTCTTGGTCTTTCTGTCATCCTGTATGTAGTTCATTGTACAGAAACTGCAGTTTCAAGGTGGAGGATAGTAGTTTATAAGTAACAAAGGACTGCCTTGTTAGCAAGCTGCTTGTTCTTTGCCTACTTTGACTGCTGCACAACAGATTAACTGATCAACCGTAAGGACAAGTCAGTTTCTTAACACCTACTTGTAGACTCAAATCTTGGCTGCAGCTCTCCCTGGCTCTTTAAGTTCTGACAGGCATGCAGATATTTGCATGGTTCCCTATGGCATTTTTACTTGTACAATATTTCTTTGTGTAATTCCTTAGGAAGTGCCGTCAGAGAGTTTCAGATGATCTATCAGGCTGGATGTGGAGGGGGATGGGAAGAGGCCCTGTAGGGGTTCACCATTCAGAAGGCGAAGGGGAGTGAGCTCACTATGAAAAATCTAATACAATTTTCCATGGTATGAGGTTTCAGCTGGCTGCTCAGTTCTCTCCCGGATGCTGCAAAGCCAGAGAACCAATAGATCTTCTTTCAGCTGACAGCTTTTCACACCTTGTAATGCCCTCAGCAAAACTGTTTATAAGTGGTGACGACATCTACAGACAGTTTGTTCACTGTTCTCCCACCTGCCCTTAAAAAAGTGATATGTCCAAACATAAACTTGAAATAGCAGTTCTTTCTTACATGAGTCAAGCCCGGAGTGATGAAAATTCAAAACAGCAACGTAAGGTGTGTTAAGGCTTGGGAACAACTATCCCCAGACCTGAGGATGACTTACTTTCACATGAGGGCAAACAACCTACTCCTCTTTATTCATGATTCATCAGTGAAATGCATACAATAATGTCAATTTATAGGACTTCTATTACTTAATCTTCTTAAAGAGGTAAAGATAAAAATTACAGGACAAATGCATTAAAAAACAAAACAAAACAGCAGACTATTCACTTCCCAACCAGCCTCAAACCAGACCTTTAATTTACTAGCATCTTATGATCCTGGATGACTCTGAAGGAGGAAAGTTATTTTCAAGGAAAGAGCACCACACAACCCCCAAAGGGAAGATAGATACCTCTACCATTGAAGCCTGAAGTTGAATTTATATAGGGAAGTGACCCATGCCCTTGTGCGTCAAATCTGTTGCAGAATAAACCATGGGAACAGCTGAACTTTGAAAGGCATCTCAGCACACATGGAGTAAGACAGACTGTGCTATTCGGACCTGGCCTTGTGTTACGAGCAGGGTCCTAGTACTAGCCTCAGTGCTAACCACAGGCTACATGTTCAACTGACGATACTTATTCAGCTATCTGACAAATTAGATATCATTATTATATATGTGGATGTTGAGCGATATTCAAATTCTACTATGGTTTTGTTTTCAAATAATTCTTCATAAAAAGAAATTTTTAATATGAGAACAATTTTGGCAATATATCTAAACATAGGAGAAGTATTTTTTTTTTTTTGCATTAGTACATAAATTTAAGACCTGGAGATTAACAGAAATGACAATAGGACACAGATGCAACACAGTAAAACAGGGATGGGGGTAGGAGTGGAGGGGGCAGAGGGACACTGGGTATGATCACAGTAATCAGGGAGTGATTTTACTGAAATATTAATTAGCTCTTTTCTTCACAGAACTAGCATATATTTTTTGACAGTCATTAAACTAGACCATCCCAATGCAAATGGAAATAAGAAGTGTCGTCAAGGAAGGCACACGTTAGCTGAGGAGCCAGACATATAAGAAACAACTATAATGCAGGGTAATAACTACTGCAAAAGACCAGCCCAGGGTGCTATGGAAGCATAGGAGAAGACGTGAAAGAAAGGAAAATTATGCCCTGGTCTTTAAAGATCAGTAGGAGCTTCTCAAAGCAGGAAAAGGAAATTCCTGGCCCCCAAAGTTAAATGTACTAATAATAATATCCAATATTTTTAAAGCCCCAACTATGTGTCAGGTAGTAAACTAAGGACTATATGGATATTATTTCAATTAATCCTCACAACAGTCCAATGATATAGATAATATATTTACCTCATAGATGAGGAAGCTGAGGTACAGA
Source organism: Phocoena phocoena (assembly GCF_963924675.1). Taxonomy (NCBI): domain Eukaryota; kingdom Metazoa; phylum Chordata; class Mammalia; order Artiodactyla; family Phocoenidae; genus Phocoena; species Phocoena phocoena. The sequence goes on along the minus strand of NC_089219.1, from coordinate 72,102,753 downwards.
GAAGTCAATCAATGTGCCCAAGATCACACAGCTATAAGGTGGTGGAACTGTCAGGAAAGCCTGAAAGAGCATATCATGTTTATGAACTGGCCAAGAGTCTGATATGGTTTAATACATTATGCATGAGATTAAACAGGAGAGGAGAAAGTGTTAATTGCCCAGGAGAGTTGGGGAGAGAATGCACTAGAAATATATCACACCATGAGGATATTATGGTATTATTTACCAGCAGCAGTAAAAGCTCACTTCATGATCTTGGTTATGGATTTGAAGTGAAACAATTCTACGTGAGGTGTTTGCTCTAATCTTCTTCAGCTATATGGGTACACACATAAAGTAGGCAAAAGTTGGACTGAATCAAGGTTGTGAGTTTTTTCAAGTGAATACAACAAAGCAAGAGTAGGGCAGGGAGTTGAGGGGCTCTGCAAGGCCTGAGTATAATTGTTGATTGACAGAAGAATTCAGGCTATGTAAAGAAGCCAGTGACGATACTAGGTTGGTAAGGAAAGTACAACGTAATCATCCCAATAGATTAGAAGTCACTGTGGTGCCAGAAGATCATTAAGGGTGGAAAGAGAGAGAGAGACCTAGAAAGATATGAGGTAGTATTCAAGGAATATAAGGCAGGAAATTTGGATTATAAGGAGGTTTTGTCATTGATAACATGTAACCTCTAAGAGTATGACCTCAGAAGGGAAAGGCAAAAGTAGATGAAGGTAAAGATTCTTGGAGGACAAGTATGCTAGAGGAGCCAGATGCAAGAAAAATAAACTCTGTGCATATTTAAATCACCATGAGTGAAGTTATAAAGTCAGAGGTAATACTGAAGAGGGACCATGAGCTAGGAGCGAAGATCGTCGTATTAAGAGTGGGGACCGCCCAGAGGTCAGTAGATGCCGGCAACAGTGGAGGAGCAGCTAACAGGCAGAGCTCAGACTTGGGGTTTGAGGGGAAAGAAACTGGCCTGGAACGGGCAAGGAGGCACTAGAGCTCCTATTCCACCTCCAGGTCAGGGGGGAGAGGGCTGTAGGGGCCTGAAAGAGGTCCCACTTGAGAGGGATGGAAGGAAAGTGGTCCTCAGAACAGAACCAGATTTCCATTCAAATGAAACCATGAAGGAAGCACTTGGAAATAAAGTCTGAGCAGAATATTTTGCTAATAGTGGAACAGAATCACACTGGAAGGATGCCAGGAGTTTGGAGGAAGGATGTGGTATTTGGGTGAGTCTTATAGGGGTTTATGGTAGAATGGGGTGACCTGGACACTGGGGGCTCTTTCAGGTGACTGACATAAAAAGGAAAAAGTATGGTGGGTTCAAGGCAGATAGTGGTGGAGAGGCTATGAAGGCAAAAGTAGGTTTCTGAGGCTTCTTTTTCGGAAAGTGAAGATGGAAGTAGAAAGCTGTAAGAAGAAGGCTCTTAGACCCAAGAACAATCAAATTGACTACAGTATCCGAACCCATTTTCACTGAGTTTATAACAAAAGAAAACTCATCTGAATTGAAAGGTAGAACAATCCTTTAAGTTCTCTAAGCCCAGAGAAAGCAGTGAAGAATCACATGAAAGAATACTTGCTACTCAAAGTTGAAGGTTGCAGGAGCCAAATTCCCACATGAAGTGCTTGCATCCTGCAGCTGACATCCTGTATCTTTCTATGCTTTATGACACTTTAAAATGAAGAATCCCTCTTTGCTGTGCATTCTTTGACCATTTCCTTCTGCCTAAAAAGGACAAGATTTTTACAAAATTATTCAGTTTGCTTTTGTTTTAAATCATCCAAGAGTCGGAGGTTACCTCAACAATAAGCTAATAGGATGGAAGAGGAAAGATTAATGATGCTTTCTCTAAAGAAAAGCAGATCAGATCCTCATCAGAAAGACAATGGTCTTGGATATTATCAGACAAGGAGAGGGAGTTTAGCATGAAGAAAATAAAAAGAAATAATCCAGAGGAAAACGAAAGGTCAAAGAATCGTCTTATTCTTTTTAATGCTCAGGGCCTCTGTTGAGCAGGGAAAAATTGAAACAGGCATTATTGGTGTCTCTTGCCTCGGCTTGTCCCATTTTGGTTGCTTTATCTCCACCTATAACTTACAAAGAACAATTATAAACAAATGGGGCCCAGCATGAGCACCTCTCCGGCAGCCTCACGGGGTCAATTGTCTCCTCCCAGCTCCCGCACCAGCAGAGTGATGCATGATCCCTTGGACGTCAGCATGAGGAGGGGCTGAGAAGGCAAGCGGCCTGTGATTTAAACCCATGTCTGCCTTTGTCCGCTCCACGTGGAATTGCATCAGGAAGGGAGCCTGGACAAAGCTTTGCTACTTTAAAATCCAGAAATGGATATGAGATATATGATGAGCATACAGAGTGATTCAAGGGGAAAAAAGCGATGGAAATCATTTCCCATTATAATCCCCGCGAATTGCCTTACATCTCTAATATAGATCGCTTGGGAAATAATTTTAAAGCATTTAAAAATATCTTCCATTTTCTATTATGAGCCTTTGGATTTCCACAGTTTGAAAGAGTGAAGAGACTGTAGCTTAGAAAACTAATTACAAAACATAAAAATGCTCAAGTCTAATGGAACATATCAGATTGGAGGAAGATTCCAGCAATGTCAGGCAGTGTTACAAATGTTGCCCAAATGAAAAAGCCACATCCGAAATGGAGGCAGCAGTTCCTACCTAAATGTCTTGTTCTCAACATCTTTGTTTTACATTTTCTTTGTTCCTGTTGGCTTACTAATTAGCTGTGATTTTTTTTAATGCCCCTTACTGTAGGTTAATATTGTCTAACTCACCAGCAGGGGTTTCTGTAATACATAATTCACTGAGCAATGTCAACGATTAAAATTCTTTCATTAACACAGCACCTTAAAGATAATAAATATGAAGTGTTGAGCTCCCAATCTATGGGTGCAGAAAGCCTAATTTTGCATGGAAAGAAAATGTGTGCCCAGATAACTTGGCACTGGAGAACAAAATGGAATCTGTTTCAGGGTATTGCAAACACAAACAAATCAAAGAGCACTTATTTTGAGAACAATAATGTAGCAGGGGGGTTCCAGAGAAGGAATTCTAATAAAAATGTACTTGAAGAATGCAAAACATGCAGCCAGAAGTGCTCTTTTCTGGCATTTTTGTGGGCAGTGCTGAGCCATTGCAGATGATCGGCTGAAGAGAGGGTCAACGAGTCTTGGGCTGACAGTCGTCAATGGTGTGGTGCCAGTTGCTTAGGTCTCTACATACCATTTCTCTTCATTCTCCTCAAGAATTTTAACAGGTCTGACTCGTCAGGATTCAAGAAGAGCAACAAAATAATTAGCCACAGGGTAAGAAATTTCATTTTGAAAAGTTCTAATCACGCTTAGAACATCTGTTCCTATAAGCTCTATCACTTCCTTTCCATTTATATTTCATTTGCTAAGTGCAAGCTTAGCAAATGATTCTTATATTTGCTAAGATATATTCTATTCTTATATTTCATTTGCTAAGTGCAAGCTCTGTTTGCTTCCATGTATTCATCCTGTTACAAAAAGAATAATAATAGCAGATGCCTTGGCAACAGCAGCCTACAAAACAGAGAATCTGATCACTAAATGTGATTTTGCTCACAGCCTTGTTCCTGATGTATTATTTTTTTCTCTTTCTCGTCTCCAAAGATAAATCAGATTATTTTTTGTTGGCTATTTTGGGGGAAGGATGGATATATGTATTTTTTGGTAGTAGTAACAAATAGCACTTCTCCAATTCAAAACATTTTCTCGCATTAAGTAGATCAACTGAGAGTAACTTTGCACAGAAGCAGCTTCAAGTTCAAAGAAATGAAAGTAGAATTAAAAACCACAAAGTTGTCACCCAGTCCAAAGGTTATGGCTCACATTTAACAGGTGTCCCTGACATAATGCATTTTCTACTCTCGACTATGGTTCTAATAGATTTGTCTCCAGAACCAAAGTGCAGCATCAAACTAAGCCCTCAATTGACATTGTGAGCTGAAGAGACATGGAACCAGGTGAGAGAAGGGGGTCCTCCAATATGCCATCCATTCAAGTTAAGAGCCTGTCCACTTCAAGAGGGAGGTCAGCAGCAGGCCAGTCAGAGGAAATGTTCATGGGCTTGTCCCTGCTCTCTGTAATTGGCCTGTGGCTAATTTCATAATTTCTATTTTTAGTGTTTGGTTGCTCCCATCACTCTCATAAGCACAAATAATTGCTCCCATTTTTTAAAAGAAAAAAGCAGCAGATAACCCCTTAGTAAGGCGAGCCACTGAGCTAGCTACTAAAATTAATATTGAACACCACTAAGTGAAATTTGCTACTGATCAACACATTAACAGGAGAGTCGTAACCAATGGTTCTATTTAAAAAATTATAGCGAGGCAAACATAGTTCTTTTAACCCAGGCAGAGTTTTTGAACTAGAAGTATTTTAATTTCACACATATAAACCAAAAAGAATTGATTTTTTTCCCCTTGTTTCCACTTATGGATTAAAGTCTGGGTAGCTTGCCAAGTTTGGTTAACCGATTACTGTTAACGATAACGGATGAGGTGGGTGCAGAGCGACTGATACCTGTAACTATTGGGCAATAGATACATATGATTCAGATAAATCAAGAATTTTATATGGGTAGACTGAATCGTAACTTGAGCATCTGAATTCATAGCTCTTCAATGCCACATAAAAGAGGATGGTAAAAGGCTAGAGAAAAGCCTTTATGTCAAATCAATCTCCTTCCTCCTACTGAAAAGATTCAGTTTGGGAATTTTCATCTTCCTAGAGCAGCCATGGCCATGTCTAACCATACTGGTCTTAATGCAAAAAGTAGATTGATTGTTTGTCAATCAAACACTCAGACCTCTGTGTAAATGCAGTCCACCTCCTCTACCATAGACAACCATAAAAACAAGCTTGATCTTGGCTCGGAAATTAAGTTGAGGGGGGTTGTTACATAGGGCCTGTAATTCATATCCTTTCATCCAGCCTTTCATCCTAAATATTTGTTGAGTTCCTATTTGGGTATAAATGTTCATGTTAAGAACTTTGGATTTTATTTTGAAATGGGAAGGATTTTAAATTAAAGAATGGCATGATGTGACTTCAGTTTTTTAAAAAAATCACTCTGGATGCCGTATTGAGAAGAATCTTTTCCAGGGCAAAGTAAAGGAGACCAGTTGGAAGGCTAATGCAACAGTCCAGGAGAAATATGATGATGGCTTGGACTAGGCCATCATCTAAAATTTTTATATTTTAGATGTAAAAATTGGTCAGATTTTGATACATTATGAAAGTAGAGTCAGCTGAATTTGTTGATGTAATGATGGGGTCTGAGAGAGACAAATATCAAATTCCCTAGAAGGTAAACTCTATTGTGGGAGAGAGAGAGAGAGAGAGAGAAAGTCTGACTGACTGATCCCAGAATTTCCAATAGAGCCTGGAATATAATGGTCACTCAATAATTATATGTTGAATAAATGACATGATGGCTCCAAGTTTTTGAACAGAGAAATTAGATTAGTAGAGTTGCCATTTATTGAGGAGGGACAGGGAACAACTACAGAGGCATGTTGTTGTTATTTTTTGTTTTGTTAGTGAGACTGTGAAATCAATAGTTCAGTTCTGCACAGGTTAAGTTTGAAGTGTCTACCAGATATTCAAGTGGAGAGATCAAGTTGACATCATATGTCTGAAATTAGGGGAAAGTCAGAGATAGAGAATAAATTTGGCTCTTGGTAGGGAATAGATGGTATTTAAAGCTATGGGGCAGATGAGATCAAGTAGGTTGTGAATACCACAGAGAAGTTTGAGGAGTGAGCCCTGGGTCACTTGAATATGTATTAAAATGAAAATAAACAAGCAAATAAAAAGCAGACAATGAAATAGAAGGGGAACCAAGAGTGAGTAGTGCCTCAGACACAAAGAAAATAATGCATTCTGAGAAAATCGGTTAAGTAATTGCATCAAATGCTATTGATGAATATCCATTAAAAAATATTAAAAATTGGTCATTAGATTTTGCAACATACAGGTTAACAGTGACCCTGACAAAAGCAGTTTCAACATCATCTGTATAAACTGGTACTGAAAGAAAGGATGAGTCTCTAGCATCCAGAACAGTGCTGACAGAGCTGGTATTCAACAGACACTTAAATGAATGAAGGACCGTTATCATTCTACTTAGAGTACATTTAAAAATGATTCACACATATCCCATATTGGCCATGCCTCATTAAAAGAAATTAATTTAGACCCTAAGAATGTATTTAAACAAATTTATATACATAATAAATTTGACACAGCTATCATTAAAAATATAAAAGGATTTAGATGAAACATGTCCATCAGGATATTATTTGTAATAGTAAAACTTTAATAAAACCTGAATATAAAACTATAATAAATAGTTAAATAAGTTATAGTTTATCCATATAATGGACAATTATGCAGCCATTAAAAATGTTTGATGGAAAATGACAAATTTAAGTATCCAATAATATGGAATGACATTATATGGTATAATGAATCAAATGATATAATATTACTATGCAAATAAAAAGCAGGAGTTACAATGTTATATTCAATAATCTAAATTATTTAAAATTTTTATGAGTTTGATGAGTATGTATGTGCATGTATGCATGCCTGTAGGTGGGGCAGAGTGCATTTATTTATTTATTTGTTGGTGTGTGGAGAAAGAGTTTTCTCTACTGAGGAAATATGCCAGATTACCTCTATGTGATTATTCTCTTCCATTTAATAGTTTCTCTTCTTTAAACTATATTATATTTCTCCAATTTCCTCAAATATGAATATTTTGCATATAAAATTCAAAAGAAGTAAATAAACTTTAATAAATATTATAACTTGTATATATATGTACATATAGCATATATAAATTTTAATAATTTTTGAAATTTATTTAATGGTCCACTAAACTCCTAATATCAGCAGAAGATATCTATGATAATTGAAATCAACTGCAGTCAGAGTTACATGATCCACGAATTCTGTTTTTGTATCCACTATCAAACAATGATGTGACTGGGTATTTTTAGGGGCCATGCCTACATTCCTTGCTGTGCATTCTTAATCACTATCTTTATAGGCCTGTGCCAATGTACTGAATTTCAAACTGTTCATCTGTTTAGTCTTCCAAGTGGACAAGCAAGACCCACTTCATAGTTAATAAAAGTGATTTTACAGAAATAAATCATGTGACTGCAGAGAAAAAAGTAACTAAAAATTGTCAATTCAGCAGCTTATGAAGATAATTCTTTTTTTTGCAATGTATCTACCATATTGACTCAGTGATACCAACAAATAATGCTATATATCCGCTAACTCTACATTCAAATTAAAGAGAGACCTTATAATTTTAATATCATGATAGAATCTGGCTCCCTTAATTCTCCAAATTATTAACTATCCTAATAGGACTAATGGAATATTTTCCTTACAACAAAGGCCAGTATTATAAGATTTTAATGGAATTAATTTTAAGCATAGCTTAAGCATTAAATTTTAATGCATAGCTAGCATTTTTTTCTTTTAGTTGTGTGACTTAGTCTAAAAATGCAGCTGAATAATAGTAAGAATATTCTTGTTCCTAGATTATTTTATTACATTAAGAACTATATTTTAGGATTAAAGACCTAAATGTAAGGCCAGAAACTATCAAACTCTTAGAGGAAAACATAGGAAGAACACTCTATGACATAAATCACAGCAAGATCCTTTCTGACCCACCTCCTAGAGTAATGGAAATAAAAACAAAAATAAACAAATGGGACCTAATGAAACTTCAAAGCTTTTGCACAGCAAAGGAAACCATAATCAAGACCAAAAGACAACCCTCAGAATGGGAGAAAACATTTGCAAATGAAGCAACTGACAAAGGATTAATCTCCAAAATTTACAAGCAGCTCATGCAGCTCAATAACAAAAAAACAAACAACCCCATCCAAAAATGGGCAGAAGACCTAAACAGACATTTCTCCAAAGAAGATATACAGAATGCCAACAAACACATGAAAGAATGCTCAACATCATTAATCATTAGAGAAATGCAAATCAAAACTACAATGAGATATCATCTCACACCAGTCAGAATGGCCATCATCAAAAAATCTAGAAACAATAAATGCTGGAGAGGGTGTGGAGAAAAGGGAACACTCTTGCACTGCTGGTGGGAATGTGAATTGGTTCAGCCACTATGGAGAACAGTATGGAGGTTCCTTAAAAAACTACAAATAGAATTACCATATGACCCAGCAATCCCACTACTGGGCATATACCCTGAGAAAACCAAAATTCAAAAAGAGTCATGTACCAAAATGTTCATTGCAGCTCTATTTACAATAGCCCGGAGATGGAAAGAACCTAAGCGCCCATCATCGGACGAATGGATAAAGAAGATGTGGCACATATACACAATGGAATATTACTCAGCCTTAAAAAGAAATGAAATTGAGTTATTTGTAATGAGATGGATAGACCTAGAGTCTGTCATACAGAGTGAAGTAAGTCAGAAAGAAAAAGACAAATACCGTATGCTAACACATATATATGGAATTTAAGGAAAAAAATGTCATGAAGAACCTAGGGATAAGACAGGAATAGAGGCGCAGACCTACTGGAGAACGGACTTGAGGATATGGGGAGGGGGAAGGGTGAGTTTTGACAGGGCGAGGGAGAGTCATGGACATATACACACTAACAAATGTAGTAAGGTAGATAGCTAGGGGGAAGCAGCCGCAGGGCACAGGGATATTAGCTCGGGGCTTTGGGACGGCCTGGAGGGGTGGGATGGGGAGAGTGGGAGGGAGGGAGACGCAGGAGGGAAGACACATGGGAGCATATATATATGTATAGCTGATTCACTTTGTTGTAAAGCAGAAACTAACACACTATTGTAAAGCAATTATACCCCAATAAAGATGTTAAAAAAATAAAAAAATAAAAAATAAAAAAATAAAAAAAATAAATAAAAAACAATGACACCACCAAATACTGGTGAGGGTGGAAAAACCTGGATCACTCATACATTGCTGGTAATAATTTAAAATGGTAGAACAGCAACTACCATATAATCCAGCAGTTGTACTCTTGGGTATTAATCTCAGAGAAATGGAAAGGTATGATCACATGAAAACTTGTACACACATGTTTATACCAACATTACTCAAAATAGTCAAAAATGTAAGCAATCTGAATACTCATCAACTTGTGAAACGATAAACAAACTGTGACATGCCCGTACTTTGGAATACTACTTAGCAATAAAAATAAAAAATTGATACTTGAAACAACCTGGATGAACCTTCAAAGAATTATACTGTTAAAAAAGCCAATCCCCAAAGATTACATAATGTATACTTCCATTATATAACATTCTTGAAAATATAAAATTATAGAAATGGAGAATATATTAGTGGCGGCCAGAGGGAAGGGGGTGCTTTCATAAAAGGGAAAAATGAGGGATCATTGAGGAAATTTTCTTTATCTTGACAATATCAAAGTCAATGTGTTATTTGTGAAGTATTATAGTTTTGCAAGATGTCATTATTGGGGAAACTGGGTAAAGGGTACAAAGAATCTTTATGTATTATTTCTTATAACTCCATGTGAATTCATAATTACCTCAAAATAAAAAGTCTAATTACAAAGAAAAAAAAAAAGAACTATATTTTAAATGTTCTGTTATGTGTTTTTATTTTAAACTTCAGCTACATTCGAATAGTAGAAAAGTATTATTAATGAAAGAACAAATGAATGAGTGGATAAATTCATGCATTTTTAAAACCACTATTATTTTCTACTGAATTCAAATTCAATACCATGTATTAATCATTTAGCCTCTGTGTTAGGAGATTTCACATGTATTTAATTTTCTATATAAAAGCAATATCTATTTTTTTAACATTCTCAGTCAAAAAACAAAGCATCCCTCTATATAAAGTACTAATTGAAAAACCAAGTATTCTACCTAAACTTTTTATCCATTTAGAAGAGTTAATTCTAATGTAAATGAAAATGCTTGTGCTTATTTAAAGGTATAATATACAAATATCTATAAAAATCAGAAATAAGCCAGACATCCTTATAATATGCATTATCAATTACAAATTCACCTGTTTTTTCTTTAGACATGCAGAAATATAATCCACTTAATAATTATTTACTATTATCTTTTGACTCTTACAATTTAGGGACTGTGCCACTAATTAATTATACTATTATTTAAAGTATAAGCCAAAGACTAATTATTTTAAAATATTTGTATTATTATAAAATAAAATTTTTACTATTGTTGAAAAATCAGGAAACACCAAAAATGACCAAAAACTTATAAATAAAATCACACACATCACCCCAAAGACATAACAGCTTTAACATGTAGGGGTACTACTTTCTGTTTTTGTAATGCTTATATTACTTTCAATCTTAAAACTGGAATTCCCTAGTAGTGAAACTGAGGTGCTTCTCTTTTTCAGTAAAACACTGTAAATAATCTCAGAACTTTAAGTATCCAGCTATGAGGTATTTTTAATGGCTGCTTAATATTCTATCAGATGGATTTGCCATAATCTGTTTAAGCAACGCCATGTTGAACATGTAGCTCATTTCTAATTTTCTCCATTAGGAACAAAACTACAAGAAACATCCTTTTAGATAAATATTTGTACAATATCATGATTACATCCTTTGGCTATATTTTCACATTTGGTTTACTGAACTTCACAATATTGCTGAAACTATAAAAATGCATACAGACCTTAAATAATTGATTCTCTGTCTCAAAAATGGATCCTTCTTATTCCACATTTTCTTCCTTGGAAGGGAGCCTGACATTTCACATGTGCTAGTGCTAGGTGACTATGTAACACCAAATCCTCACAATCATCCTGTTCTATAGATCGTATTATCTTCATTTTACAGAAAAGGAAAGGTGAGAAGCCAGAAGGTAAGTAACTTGCCCAAAGTCACATACGTGGTAAGGAACAAGGCTCAAATTTAAACTCGGGTCTAATTCCAAAGGCCACACTCTCTTAATTAGCGCAGGTCACACGCATCTGTGGGCGGGGAAGGGTTTGTCCTTTATTGAACTTCAGTTCCTTTCAGAATACTGAAAATCTAACCTAACAGGCAGCCGAAAGTGAAAATTCAGATCATCAAATACGTGATTTTCAAAACAACCACTTCAAGGAGTGGAATTTTGTTGTTTGTTTGTAATCAGATGGCTTCATCATTGGCTGTTTTTGATTTCCTTCTTTTCTTCAAAGTGGTTATGTTGGTTTCCTCCACTTCTTTTCCATGCCCCTTCCGGGGCTTTGGAAGAAGCCTTGTCCCAGCAGTGAAGAGCTCTCACTGTCACTGTCTGGCTGGATTGAATGTCTCAACATCACATTCAAGACAACCCTGGCGTTACAATTAGCCACACTTCCTTTTGAGCACAGTCCTACTGGAATTCAAGCTCCCTGCTGGAGAGTGCACGATCCCACTGTTGTGGAACAAAGCTCTTACACATCAGGACAAAGGTGGTAAAATCTGACAAGAGAAAATTAATGGTTCTTACTTTCTATGGCTCCTTCCGATAGGTTTTTCTATAGGCATGCCATCAGACAGGGAGAGCCAAAAGTCCTGAGATCACTCCTATAGCATCCTGAGCAAAAAGGTTTTTCCTCTCCAAACCAGTGAGAATAAAAGTTGGGAAAAACTTGACTTTAAAAAGAAGACAAGCAATTCTATCATTATTTTCCACCTGATACAATTAGTCAATAATCATTATTATGTTTGACAAATAAAGTTTTTATACAATCAAACTGAAAAGTATGTTACCAAAGTCTAAGAAGCACTTAACTAAAATTTTATTTTTCCCATTCCATCTCTCATCTCTCTAAGGTTCTGCTTATTTGCATGGTTTTTTTGCTTGTTTTGTTTAGCAAAGATATTTCTCAGGACCTTCAATCATCAGTTGTCCACTTTTCCTAGGTTCCAAATCTTCTCACCACATACCTGCAACCCACATTCTTTTTAAGCTTACCTTTCCTTCGTTCCTTCTACAAAAATTTTACTGAGCATCTACTATGGTCCAGATGACATATTAGCCACTCAAAATGTAAATATTTATTTTAGGGAGAGGGGAGATTAAAGCTATTGCCTTAGAAAGTTCTCTATGAGTAACTGGAATTAATGAGATTATTTATCTTTCAGTAGCAGATATTCTGACAGGCACATTTCATGATTCCAATTTCACTTTCCAAGCATTGTGCAAGCAATTGTTCATCATGTAAATATTTGGTTCAATTTACGTTTTTGGTTGGTGTTGGCGTTTGTCTGTGCATCTTTCAATCTGTTTATGCATATGCCATTCACATTAAGCCTTTAGAGGTTGAGGGATCTGTTTATATTTAACTTAGATGTTCACAAACCAGCAAGCATTAATACCAAACCAGATGGATGTTTATTGAGTTATTTCAATAATTATAATATGCCTTTAAGTTCTTAATATATAAATGTCTGTGCACTACCAGCCAAATATTCTTCTCAACACCAGCTACATTATCGTGACAAGCTTAAGACAGGCATTGCCTAGGGACCAAAATTATGCTGATAGCTACTCCTTTTTGATACGGACAGTAGATTTATTCATATGTTCATCCATATAGCTTTTCACCCTGGTCCCTAACCAGGCTGTAACAAAACGAGATCCTTGCCAGTTCCTGTTTGGCAGATCCGTGTGGCTTAGAATCTTTGGTCTAGCGTTTGAGCAATGAATGCCAGAATTACCTAAAGAATTGAGAACATACAGAAAACCTCCTGGTCTTCCAAACATTGATTGAGTGTATTTGTTGATAGAATAAGTTTAATTATTCTGAGCATATTTAAAAATTGTCCCAGTGCGGTAATTTTCTCTATTGGCATGTAAAATCTTGACATGTATAATTTTCTTTATTGGTATGTATAGTTGTTACTAATATAAATCATGTGTATCTTGTTGGACATTGAGGTGATATAAACCTTTTTAAGTTCCCAGAGATCCCTAAAGAATAAAGTATTTTACTAAAATTTAAGCCAACATAATCACTGCTTTCAGAGATCTGTGGTATCTATGCTTTTCATTGTTCTTTTTGGGGTGGGGAGGGGGGTCTGGACGACTTAACTTTTCCTTTGGAAAAGTTATGGTTGGTCAAACACCAGATAATCCAAGTACGAAAATTGTCATGTACAGTACAATTTATAAAACAATAGGATAACTCTCAAGTCTGTTTTTAATTGAGTGGTTATCCTTCCAATAAAATATATATATATATATATATATATATATATATATATATATATATATATATATATATATATCAGAGAAAGACCATTACTTTAGGTTAAAAAAAAGAATGGCAATTTATCTTCTGACCAAACAATTCTTACTGATTCCATTTGGAGTGTATTTTTCTTACCAGTTCTCTGTGGATGAGGAATTGTACTAGCCCGTCATTCACATAATACACATAAAACACTGTTGTAGGGAATATCCTTCGACAGCAGCACTGTTTCTCAATCTAGTGGCCCAGTCCCCCTGGGGGGTTGCCTGGGTGGCAGTTAAATAGTTGCTATAACCCCTGTACTCAAGGGTTTCTAATACAATTGCCCAGAGTTTTGAGTGATGACACTGAATACCTCTAGCGAAGGTGGTGCTTTACAGGTGAGGGCATCAAAGTCAAACATTCCTGAGCCCTGCAGTTCCTCTGAGATAAAAATACTTTCTCTGTTTCAGACTATGAAAGATGAACATGGATAGGGAGAAAGCCTGAAGAAATCAGCTAGTAAATGTAACATAGATTATTTGTTTTCTTCTCTTGTAGTAAACCATTGGGACGGATAGATAAAAGAATAAAATGAAATGCCATCAAACTAGTTGTGGGTGTCTTTTTACACCTATATTTTATCACTGCTACTGACTGCATACCTGTTTTAAACAAGCATTTTTAGTAATTATTTTTAATATTTATGGATGTATTTTAAAGCCATTCATCCCCAAAAGTTATATAGGTCAAAAACCTCACAAATAAAGTTGACAAGAAGATAAATTAGAAAAAATATTTGCAATATATGTAACAAAGTGTTAACATCCATAATACAACAGTAATGTTTATGAGTGCTTCCCATGCAATGGGCACAGTTCTCAGTGGTTTACAGGTACTATTTCATAACAACCCCAAAGGATGGTTCTATTATAATTGTCATTCAAGTGAAAGGTGGTTAAGTTACAGGTAACAGGTGACAGAACCTGAACACAAGCAGCACATGAACAGTGCCTGTACATGAACCCAGGAAGTCTGAATACAGAGTCAGTCATCTTGCCATCTCCACACCCTAAATCGGTTATATGAATCAATAAGGAAAAGACGAACTTCTCGGGGCTTCCCTGGTGGCGCAGTGGTTGAGAGTCCGCCTACCCATGCAGGGGACACGGGTTCGTGCCCCGGTCCGGCAAGATCCCACATGCCACGGAGCGGCTGGGCCCGTGAGCCATGGCCACTGGGCCTGCGCGTCCGGAGCCTGTGCTCCGCAACGGGAGAGGCCACAACAGTAAGAGGCCCGCGTACCGCAAAAAAAAAAAAAAAAAAAAAAAAGATGAACTTCTCTTTAGGGGGGAAAAAGGCCAAGCATATGAACTGGTGACTCCAGAAAGAAGGAATACAAACAATTCAAAGAAAAAAAGGAAAATCCCACAGATAATGCAAATTCCCATCATATGCACATTGCTGTGCTGTGAATAGGTTACAGGTTTGCCCAGACACTGGCCTGTCTGGAACCTTTGGTTGATTGCCTCTGACAGCAAGGATCCTCATCCACTTTCCTCAGTGTGCCACAGAGATACAATATTCTAGGTGCTTTATGACACGGAAGTGTTGGGAAGTTCTGATTAACATCTTTGATTTTTGACTTCCTTTTGTACAAATGCAGATAGCATAGGAACTGCCTCCTCACAGCACTGCTGTGAAATGTAATGAAAAAATGTCTGTAGGGCACTTAGCAAAGTGCTGGACACATTGTAACCACTCAAAATTAGCATTACCTACTTTAGGCTGAACCCTGTATGATACCCAGTAGCCAGTTAGCAGTCGTGAGAAATACTTTATCCCCCTTTTCCCACCTGCCAAATACAGCTGGTATACGCTACCCCACTATTTACTAGAGGAATTTTAATTAAATTGGTACAAGGTAGGCGTTATAAAATATGTGGAAGAACTAGTCTAACTGCAGGCCTGTACCAGCAAAACTCTGAGTTGGACACTTGCTCCTGTTCCTGTCTCCCAGGTCATGGTGAAGACGGTACTTTCCCATCTCAAACTCTACGGAGTAAATATTTATATATCACACAGCAAAACTACAAAAGCTAATGACTACATCCTGCAGTTAGTAATGCGCCAAGATGCTGATCCTATGGAAAAAAAACTTATCGAAGCATCTACACGTTTCATACTCTGCCATTTTAGTAACAGACACATGTGTGATCTACCAGATAGCTTGCTTTGAGCCTTGATCATTGATCATTCTCCCCTGCTCTCTGGAAGGAAGAAGTGTCATGACGGACAGTAACAAGGGAGAGAAAAGGAGACATTAAGTCAAATCCAAAAGAAACAAATATAAAATGATATGACAGCAACAATTTGTGAGTCAACAGGAAAGCTTGGTACGGTGAAGTGCAGTGAATCAAAATGATCAAATGATTTTATTAGTTTCATTTTATTAGTCAGATCTATTACCTTATTTTTTATGACCAGGGAAAAACAAAATAATTATAATTGGTTTATTAAGGCAGACCTCAGTGGAAAGTACACCGCTGAGTCCTTGATTCCACTTCGGTCAAGGCATGCCCACTACCCTTTGACTGAAAATACTTAGCCTCCCAATTCATCCACTCCTCATGGGGAGGACAGTGGATGCTGCAAACAAAGGTTTCTCACAAAAGGACTTCACAACATCCAGAAAAAAATATAGTATGAGCTATTGTATTTAAAAAGCACTGGAGATGAGCACTGCTCAAAGCTGAGTGGAAAAAAATCTTAATTTATCTTTAAGCCCCAGACTGTAAATATACTGCCAGCACTCGCAGCAGAAACCTTCTCACACTACTGCCCTCTTTCGTAAGCCCATGAACCTCACCTGGAGTAATCACATTCTCAGTGGGAGAGAGGGGGCTCAGTTACCATGATAGCTAATTCCTGGGCCTCCCCTCAACAAAGACAGTCATTATAAGCCATTCCAAATTATAGATGGGTGCTCTGTGATATAGACTGTTGTAGACAGGGCTGAGACAATTACCAAATGAAAAAATATTATTATTTTAAGAAATCTAACATTTTAATACAATGTGAAAAATGATGAGGGAATAATAAATGGAGTACATGAAAAGAACTAATAATAAAAAAGAGCTTGGTGAGAAATCCCGCTGTCATATTTGCATTTACCCTGAAACTAATGCCATGCACATTTCTGAATGCAAATAATTCACAAGAGGAAGCAAAATGAGGATGTTAATAATCATTTTTCCCTTAATGAGAAGCTGTTCTTTGACTGAAAGGTGCTTTAAGATGGACTAAGTGAGGCTTAACAAAAGAGTTCCTTTTGGGGGGAATGCATAAATGAAGGCAGTTGCATTTCATTCTGGGATTTCAAGGCAGCAGCATTAACATTATCATCACAAATATTATTTCTACATTTTTAAATAATAAAAATTCACCCTGTCAGTGTAAAATTCCTCCTTGTACTGACTTTAGCTCAAAGTGTTATTTCTTATGGGGTTTCCAGGTATTAAAAACATCTTTCAGTATTACTTTTAGTCATGCAGAATTCTAGTTCTTTTAATAAGAAGAACTAATGTTAAATGATTCCTTATTATTGACCAAGTACTGTACTAGGGGTTTGACAAAGGTCACCTCACCTTAGAACTCATGAAACTCCCAGAGATGGGTGAAATTTATCCAAGGATACCAGCGAGTAAGCGGAATTTATTTAAACTCAGGAGACCAAACCGCCCTTTCCACCTTAGAAGCTACCACCGTTTCTGATATTATGAACAGACCCAAGCGGCCTCAGCAACAACCTGTGAAGAATGACACGTGACATCTGCACATAGGTGAAGCCTAGAGATGCTGTTCTCTTCAAAGTGAGCTTACAGTTGCTTCTGTCTCCTCTCTCTCCCTCTCTCTCTCTCTCTCTCTTCCTTCCATAGTAGGCTGCTAAGGGAGAAAAATGCCCGAAAGACAGGGAAAGTTTTAGAAAATCAGCCTCAATTATCCATCTGTGGCTCTATATGCACCTCCCTCAGTGTGATTCCCAATCAATGGCCTGACTACCGACAGTATTTCCATGGCAGAAATTTATACAAATAGCTTTAGAAGAGTGGTATAGTGTTTCCCTCCAGAGGAAAAGGCAGCCATACTTACTGCCTATTATAAAAGATTTGTTTCCTCAGCCCAGGATTCCTCCCCTATAATGCAGCTTACTGTGTGTGCCAGTGACACCGGGCCCTCTTTTCACCCTCCTGTAGGACTCAGGAAAATGCTGAGGGCTACTGTTATTAATGTGAGTAATAAAGTCCTTTGTCTCTGTCTTAAGTTTTCTACCAACATCCATGAAACCATAGTAGGCTAACTTGTTAACTTGCAAGGAAATTAAAGTCTCACACACTTCGTAGTTCTTGACAAGGTCCATATTGGAATCATGGTTCTTTTGTTAACCAATTATTTGATTTTCAGAAAGTTACTTAAACTCTCTAAGCCTCGGTGTACTCAGCTGTCAAGAAAGACCAGCCTTAAGAGTTTAACTGTTATATGATATAATATATATTATGCTATATAACATATGATACATGCATTAGCACCATACCCAGGCACAAAGTATGTGCTCAACAAATTTGCCTACTATGGCTCTTATATAATGAAGAAATTACTTAGAATGTGGAACCAAATTTTAGCCCCTTTTCTGTATGGCCTCAAAAAAGTCACCCAACTCACCCAGGACTGGATTCTCTCCTCTGTAAAATGAGACAAGTAGATGAGGTGATCTCTAAGATTCCTCATGGCTTTAAATTCTGAAACTTTTTTCCAGCTTCTTCTCACCATCTTCTTCCTCTCCCCTTAAAAGCAGTTTCTTTCATCAAATTTTTCCAGAGGTAACACATCAAGCACAGGGCCTGATTGGAGTTAGAACCAAGCCTCAACTCTGATTCACAAGAGTAAAGTCTGGCTGCTGCAGGAGAGAGAGTTGCTTTGCTAAGGCCAGCTGAAGACAAAGCTCGTACTAGCGTTGCTGGTAAACCAAAAGAGTCTTACTAATTTTAGCCTTTTCTCTCTAACGCACACCCAGCTGGCTTTCCTCTTGCAGTTTAAGCAAGGGCAGAGACAGTGGAAATGTAGAGGAAGGTTTGAATATCCGAAATAATAAAGTAGAATCAATCATTGGACTTGTTGCCTAATTCAATATGGCATGTGAGCAAGATGATGAGAGACTCTAGTTTTTAAACCCAGCTCTGCATACAGCAGACTGTGCGGCCAGATTAATCCACTGACTCTCCCTAGATCTTGGTGCCTTCACTGGTACTGTGAGGACACTGGATTAGATGATTCCTGAGGTCCCTTCTGACTTTGTAATTCTATAATTAATGATCGTCACGAACACTTCTCATTGCCCTAAATAATTTATCTGAATAAATGACTAAATTTATTTTAACTCCAGGCAGAGAAATCAAATTAAGTGACAGGAAGTTTTAGACTGTACATAGCCAGGAGTGTGTAAGTAAAGAGCTACAACTGTCAATGTCGATCTAGGATCTACTTTAGTCCCAATATATGGCCCAGCCAAAGATATGTCAGTTCTGGATGATGATGGACAAGCTTATGTGCATCTGAGTACTCCACTCTTGACCTACTTATCCATATTGTGTGGATCTTCCTTGCTCATTTCCACCCATAGATGCCTACATTGTTCTTCTTGGACCCAAGACATATGCTCATCAGACAACCAGCTAAGCTAGGGCAAGCATCTGGAAAGGTATCAAAGAGCACAAAGCAGATCAGTCAATCATTAAGCCCCAACAATTATCTCATTAGTAACCACCTTTAATCAAGCAACATCAGAAACATACACCACTGTGCAATAACTGCAATGGAAAAAACCAGGTTTCTCCCCACAGCACATTGCTGATATTTTTATTTTAACATTTAGCAATATACATACTTTTTAATATCTCCGCCATGACTAAGCTGATTTATTGTGGACTATATCATTTTTATCTTTGCACCTATCCCTGTTAATTCAGCATACAATGTTTTAGAGTTTAGCATACCTGGTTTTAAATTCTGAGTTTGCCATCTGTTAATTGTGTGACTTTGGGCAAGTTACTTAACCTCTCAGAGCCTTACTTACTTGTCTGTGCAATTAACATAATAATACGTACCTCACAGAGGGGTTGTTAGAATTTAATGAGGCAGCTTTTATTTTATCTTTTTATTGAATGAAAGATCCTTTAAATTCTATACAGCTTTACAATTTTCAAAAGTTTCACACACTTGACTTCATAAAATCTCATAAGTCCTTTTTCCCCTACCTCTATAATGCCCCTCCCCCCCACCCTCTACCCACTGGTAATCACTAGTTTGTTCTCTGTATCTGTGAGTCTGCTTCTTTTTTGTTTCATTCACTAGTTTGTTGTATTTTTTAGATTCCACATATAAGTGATATCATACAGTATTTGTTTTGTTCTGTCTGACCTACTTCACTTAACACAATGCCTTCCAAGTCCATCCATGTTGCCGCAAATGGCAAAATTTCATTTCATTCTTTTTTATGACTGAGTAGTACTCCATTGAGTGTGTGTGTGTGTGTGTGTGTGTGTGTGTGTGTGTGTGTGTATATATATATATATATATATATATCCGCATCTTCTTTATCCATTCATCTGTTGATAGACACTTAGGTTGCTTCCATATCTTGGCAATTGTAAGTAATGCTGCTATGAACATAGGGGTACATGTATCTTTTTCAAATTAGTGTTTTTGTTTTTTTCAGATATATACCCAGGAGTGGAATTGCTGGGTCATATGGTAGCTGTATTTTCAGTTCTTTGAGAAACCTCCATACTGTTTTCCACAGTGGCTGTACCAATTTACATTCCCACCAACAGTGTAGGAGGGTTCCCTTTATAAGACAGCTTTTAAAGTGTCAGGTGCATTGTCTGACATACAGTGAGATTTAATATATTGTAGTTTTTGGTATAGCAGATCATCAATAAATATTTATTGAACTATAGTTATGATTTCTTGATTGTTTATTGTGTACCATGCCCTAGGTTATTATTTTATACAAAACTATATAATAGAGGTACTATTATGAGACTCATTTCAAAAAATGAAGGACATGAGAAGAGAAAGGTGAAGTGAAATGCTGGCAGAGGTCCAACAGTCAGTAAATAGCAGAACCAGAATTGAAACTCAGGTATTCTAGCTCCAGAGCACAAGCTACAAATAGCACACAATATTACATCCAAATAAATGAATGATTTGGTTTCAAATAAAGCTAGGGAGCCAGAAGACACTAACAGATGATTTATTATGTCCTTTAATCTTAAAACAGGTTTCCATGTCTTTATATAGAACTAGATGTAGACCCACATTTATTAAATTTCTATTACTAGTTTTCAAAATCCTCAAGAGAAGACACATTCTGAGTAATCTATTCCACTAATTAGCATACAATTATTTCCACATGTTTGTGACCTCCAATGTCCACAGACAGGAAGAATAATTAGAAAGTTCATTATATCTCCTTTGGTTTGTATTCAATTTCATAAAAACATAGTTAAATATCATGTAAATAAGTTTTTCTCTGTAAAAGTATTAGTTGCACTGGTCCCTGGTAGAAAAGAATGAAATGTAAAGTTCTCACTTACAGATAGAACTTAAATACAGCTTTTTTATGAATAACCTTTATAAAGGATACTGAACAAAATCTTTTCAGTAAAAAATGATATCATATTTTTAACAGAGTTTGTTTGAAGAATTCATTTGCAAATAATTCTTTGTAGTAAATTGTTGGCCCTCTTCCTACATTTTAAAGCTTTTTCTTTTTCTTTAAGATAGAGCAAAATGTGTTATAAATCTCAATACTGTAACAAATACATTCTAATGTAATTATTCAACCACTGGAAAAACCTTTTCATGCTTTAGGTTAAATAATAAAACTACAATTTAAGATGCAGTGTTATTCATCATTCTCAAAACAAAAAAAAAAAAAAAGGAAAAAAGTGAGTTCATTGGTCTGTTTTATGGGAGAGAAACTAAAACAAAGAAAAGAATAGTATTTGACCAAGATCTAAAAAGAAATAAACACAATACGGTGGGCCTGGCTGCTCATTGTCTCATCTAAGCCTGCAGAATAAACAAATCTAAAAATTGTGGAATGATTCAAATAAAACAGAAGTTTCTTTCTCACTCACAGAACAGGCTGAGACAGATGCTCCTGGTTGGCAGGCGGCCTTCCACGTGGTAACTTAGAGACCCAGGCCCCTTCCTACTTGTGGCTCAGCTATCCCCTAGCACCTCATCATGACCAGTTTTTGCAGCAGGCAGAAAGGGAAACAGAGTGGAGGTGGACATACCCTTTTTCTAAAAGATGTAGAATTAGCACATATAACGTCCATCACATTCACATTCCATTGACTGGAACTCAAACATATTGCTACACATCAGTACAAAGGAGGTTGGGAAATATGGCCTAGCACAGAAAAAATAAGAAATAAGATTTGATGAACAGCTAACCGTCTTTCCCATACTTTGTGTGTTCTATTCAATGTCACTACAAAGTTGAAAGAATTCAGACATAGACAATTTCTGAGGAGTCTTCCATTAGATCTTTTAAAACATACCCCAAATCCTAGAATATTCCAAGCAATAATTTAGTTATTGTGTAATAATACAATATAAGGTAACTGGGATCAAAATCTTTTTTCTCTTTCTTCCATACAAATAAAGAACCTTTTTATTTTGGGCAATTTTTGCCAGAGTTCTCTTTCATAAAAGTAATAATACTTAAAAATCTGGGAATTAGAAATGTTATTTAAAAGTATTCTGATCCATTGTCCTACATTCAGGAAGGTCTACACCGTTCTATTTTAATGAAAACACTTTTTCAAAGATGTGCAAAGGAGATTCCAGCAAGTCTTTGGATGCCCAACAACCCTCACAGTCAGGAAATTCTTCCTTGTTGCCAATTTAAATTTGTTATCCTATAGCTTAAGCTCAGTTCCTTTTGGATTTTTCTTAGACATAAAAAACAGATGTTCTTTTATCCTTAGTATATTACACATTCCCACATTTCTATATTTAGCCTTGTCCTTAGCAATATGAATAATCCCAGAACCTTTTCCCCACAGGTACTATGCCCAAACCCTTTAATTGCAGAAATCTATCCAACTTTTCCACATTCCCTTTAAGTTGTCATGGTCCAGAATGAGATCCTCATAATTTAGCCTATTTTTGTAAGTGCCTGTTCTATGAGAATATAGTATACAAAGAGTAGAGAGAAAAATGAATCTAATTCCCAAGAAAATGACATTCTATCAACAATAAAATAGACTCTCATCGCTATATTTTGTCTTTTTCTTGCCAGTTACTGCTTTCACATTTGTCATCCCCTTAGGCAGAAGTCTTGGCTCACAACCCAAGTTTCCAGTTACAGAATTGGCAAAGCCACATAACTCCCTTCTCAACACATCCTTATCTCAGAAAAGTCAACACTTTTCCCCATAAATGTTGGGAATCTTTCACATGTTCACAAGCAAGATACTTAAAATACTTCACATTCAAATAGCCCCTTACAGTTTGAAAAATGCTCTAACACGTGTGTTCGCAATGACTCTTTACAGTAACCCTGTGAGGTAAATTACACATCTTCATTTGAAAGATGAGAAACCTCAGAACTAGAGGTTAAGTGGTTTGCCTAACATCACATAGGAATAAGTGGCAGTTGTGGACTACTAATTCAGAGCATCTATCTCCAAATCTAGTGCTTTTGCAGAATACCATGTAGGGGAACAGTTTCTTTCTTTGTGTTTCGATCCACTGCCTAAGAATCCTAACAGAAATAAATAATTCTTAAAAAGGACGTCATGTAAGTTACATCAATAAAAATATCTGATTTGAAAGGTATCTCATATTACTAAAAGAAGGTGCTGAAATATAACTTCAGTGTTGTAAGACTGATTTTTCCTTCAATGATTTCATGAAATATTGGCTTTGACCATGGTTCAATAAGAGTTTGTGTGTATTCTTGGCGAAGGGGGGCGGGCGGGGTAACAGTGTGTTTGCTACATAGTAGATGCTGAATAAATGTGCGTCTGAGCAAAACATCATTATTCGTTATTCTTATGTAGTTATTTGTTGAGTTTAGCTGGGTTCTTCAAAAGTCGGTCACACTGCTCACGTGCTCATGAGAAGAAAATACCACACAAGCAAATATTTATTAAATAAAGACAACTAACTTGTCTAACTGTATGAATCTTTTTTTAATTAAGGTATTTAAGGTTTGTGGGTGTGTGTGTGTGTGTGTCTTTTCAGAAAAAAACTGTTGAGACATTAAAATGCATTTTATAAGACTTTAAAAACACTTAACATTTAGCTTAAGCTTCCAGGGCAAATTAATTTCATACATATATTTCTAGCTTATTTTTATAGAAAATCAAGTGTATTAATTTGGAATTTTTCAGGTATTTTTCATCATCCCTCCAATATGCCCCAATAATACCATTATTATCCATTAATATCCTATTCAAGTGAGAGTAATGGTAATTAAAGTAAACCAAACCTCACGTACCCCATGTTTGTGTAAGTTTCTTTGGCTGCTTATTTGAGTTAGGAAGCATATATGCTTTTCAAAGACTCTCTCCCTACTATACATTTTATTTAATAAAATTCCTTTTGGAAAGTTTCTGATATCAAGTAAGTTTTATCAATACAAATTTCCTTGTACTTATTGTGTTAAAAGATTCTCAACTACAGAATTTCCTTTCCAGGATATATGGGACTTTAAATCTTTAACCCCTAATAGATTTTCATTTTCTCTTGCATAGTCTGGGCAATGCATATTTTAATTATGTTTATACGATTTATCTTCGGATTCTTGCTTGGAAATAAGTCTAGAAATAGATATCGTATGTGTGGTATTCATTTTAAATCTAATCATATGGCAAACTTATTAGTCTAAAAGAGAGACATTTAATTTTGCAACATAATTTCACATTTAATTCTGAATTGTTTGTTATATTTAGCTTTTGTCTTAATTAGAAGTAAGTCGGAAGTAATTCTAGAAGAAGATGAATAAAGTTAGAATTTTATTCATTACTTCACACAAAGAAAAACTTACAAACCTTACTTTTGCCAGTATGCTGTTATCACATTACTGCTTCTTCTGCCACTTTTTACTTAATTAAAATACTATAATTTTAACAATAGCCTAAATTTTTTAAATAGGGCACTTATGTCTTTCAAGTGTTTGTTAGCATTATTTATTTTGTGCTAAAATGTATGTTTTATCCTAAAAATATATGTTTTAAACCAAGTTTTATACTAACAGTGAAAGAATGGAATAAATCACGAGAGATTTTTCAACCAGAAAAAGAACATGCTTTGAGTTTCACAAGACATTCATTTCAAGCCTTAACACCCTTAACTGGACTTTTCAGGGCAGGTTAATATTTGCAACCAAAAGTCTGTCATTGAGTGAAGAGCTTGGCTTTGATGGAAATAACATGGGCAACAGGACTGTCTAGCTAGATGTTGAATATAGTTTCACACTTACAGAGTTTGCTATATGGAAATCACCTTCCTTCCTCTTTCATTTTGGTTGCTCTGTCCTTGGGCACTTGTCATTTAACTTTGGGTCCCTCACACCTTGGAAGTTAAAGAAGATAACACAGAAGAATGATGCCGAAACCAAACTTCTGCAACCAGGGAGTAATAGCTCACAGAGCTATCATGCCAAATGACAATTACACTATATTTGCTTATGGTTCTGCCACAATAAGCTTATGCAAGGGGTGGTTAGGGATATTGGTATCTATGCATATCTATCTAGTAAAAGCATTGGTATCTGAAAACTAAGTCAATGTGTACCACCTTCACTAGTTAAGCAACACTGTTTCAAGTTCTGTTATTTAATAATTAACTTTTATGGAAGCTATAATTTCTGAGCCAAAATCATGGTGCAAAACTGTTACAGATGCAGCTACAGTTGTTCTTCTGTAAATCAATGTTTAGCATGACTTGCTGTTGAAGGGAGAAATGCCTGCAAATTAATAGATTTAGTAAAAGAACTTTTTTTTTTATCTTTTCACTTCTATCTCAATTAGAAATTAGAGAAAGATGGAGATGGGAAATAGGAAATATAGGAAGTGGGAAGAGAAATACCAGAGTACTGGTGCCTTCCTTTCCAAATAGCAAAACATGGGCTTATCCTCAGCAATTTACAAATGAATGTAAATAAATAACTATTAATGATGGAGCTACATCACAGATGATGTGGAAATTGTAATTAACTTTACTGTCATGTAAGTGACAGATTATAGAGACCTTTCATCACCTTGGAAATTTATGGAGCAAAACGCCTGTGTATAATTTAGTAAATACGTGGAGTTGTAGAGGAGACCTACCATATGTTAATTAGGAGGTAGTTGCAAGGAGAAAAAAGGAGATTGCAACAGGAGAAAAAAGATATATCCAGAGTAGGTAAACAGAGGAAAAAAAGAAAAGGTCAGGATGGGAATTGGGTAATTGAAGAAGGAGGCATGTTGGTGGAAGACAAGATGAAGTAGAAAACTATTTTTCACAGAAGATTTTTCACAGAGGATATCCAGGTATGTCATCTGTAAAGCCTGCACCTTTACTAGTAAGCAGGTTAGAATACATAGTCCTCCTCCAGCTTTTGTTCTGGATTCATAACCCTTTGATTTTGATCAAATAATAAATCACTCCACGTGCTAATGAATACTGTACTAGGAATCGAAGACCAATGGTGTCTAGCAAAGCCCTAGATTTCCTAAATAGAGTGCCAGCTAATTAGAAGGCAGTATGCAGAGTTTGGATAATGGTTTTAACACCCTATAGAATCAATGATGTCCCTGGGAATTGAAGCCTGAATCCTAGATGAAAATCTACTCTGGATTCACAGGCTAATGGGTTGACAAAAAAGCAGAGAAACTACATATGAAAATGAGAGTTTGGCTCCTTGACAAAAAAGGAGGGGAGAGAGAAAAAAATCAGTATCAAATCTTCAATCCTGAAACTTAAATTGCTGCTTTGAATCTTTTCTTCTTTTTTGCCTTTCTTCTTCTTTTGATGAAAAGCTGAAAATGTAAAGCACAAAGGTTTCACCAGCCCAGGAAGCAGATTCACGGCCTAAGTAAGTCCCTGAAAAATTTCCAGGTTCCCATTCTTCTTTAACACTAGAAGAGGCCAGACTGGGGGCAGTCATTTCATGAAAGCCTTAGATCTTTGCCACACTACTCACATTGTGTGGGAAAAGAGCCTTGGCCAGATAAAGGATTCTCGTTAATTTATAATGGTGATAATGTTTTTCATTCAGCATGCAAGATGTACACAGATGGGCCTTATGCTTCTTGATTTCCACTCTACAAGACATCGAGTGCAATGCTTTGCACCGGATTCCTGGTGGGAGAGGTAGAAAGGAGATTTTTCATGCCCCTTACAGAAACTGAAAGATAATAACTCAGGAAGAGTCACTTAACAGAGTTTAGGGAGCATTGGTGGCTGCTTCATTGTTCTTCTCACAGCAGGCTAGAGGGCAAAAGTTTATCAGAAGAGGAGAAAAAAACCTGAGGGTTAACTGGAACTGAATAGAATTTCAAATATGCTTAAATAAAATTTTCTCTTGGACTTTAATTCTAGTCATTGATTTGAATTCTTTTAAAAAAAATTAAATGATGTCTTAAATATGGCAGCCCTTTTGTATCCTTCTTTTAATCACAAACCTTTGACTTTGGGCATTGTTAATAACATAGTATTAGGCTTACATTGTTAGCTTAATAGTAAGTGGAAAGAATGGCTTTGTAATTCTATGATTTTTCTCATTCAAGCCTTTTCTTTTAATAAGTCAGTTTAAAAATTCAAGACAGTCTATTAGGGTACTTACTAGAGGAACTACTCATCCAAACCAGTGCAAATCATTTAAAATTTAGAAATTACTGAGTTCTACTGAGTTTATCCTTAAAAATTCCTGAAATGCCATTTAAAATGGGTGTTAATTAGGCATACAATATCTTAGGTTTCCTAAATATTGCAAGCCAGTTTTTAAATAACATTTGAAAATAAACCCAACAGAATTGTCACTACCCTTCTATAGAACCTTCAACCCTCTATCAGAAAACCTTTACAGGGGCTTCCCTTCCCTGGTGGCGCAGTGGTTGAGAGTCCGCCTGCCGATGCAGGGCACAGGGGTTCGTGCCCCGGTCCAGGAAGATCCTACATGCCACGGAGCGGCTGGGCCCGTGAGCCATGGCCGCTGAACCTGCGCGTCTGGAGCCTGTGCTCCGCAACGGGAGAGGCCCGCATACCAAAAGAGAAAAAAAAAAAAAACCTTTACACTAGGTTGTTTATAATATAAAATTAACTGTGTTGAATTTTTACATCTAATTTAGCAATATATTGTTAGTAAGAGTTTCTTAATATCTATATTTTTAAAGTTTTGTTTTTGTTTTTTTTTTTTTACTTTGAGAATTTCTAACTTTTTTTCCCTAAAAAAACTGGAATCTACAGGCTTCCCCTTGCATATCTGTGAAGTCACAGAAGCTGGCCTAAAGTCATGGGTCCTTTGTAGTCTGAGGTCCTCTCTATTCAAATCAGTTTCATAAGAAATGGTTTAAAGTTAAAAAAGTCACATAATAGCTTATAGAAAGTGTTTAGGTATATTCAGTGGTTTATGCACAACACTGTAGAAATACTGGTATCAGAAAAACAAGTCAATCTGAGCAAATTTATGTATAAACAGTTTTCACCTTGTAAAAGGAAGAAATTTCTATATTTCTGTCCATTTATATGGATTAATCAATATATATTTTATATATAATTATATTTTGATATATATTATATATATATAATATATTTTTACATATATAACATTATTAATCCATTTCTATTGATTAATCACTATAAATAGATAAAATGGGTAGCACCATTTCTGTAACAAAGACTATTAGTTATCTATCAATATCCACTCTCACCTTTTTTGATAATAGGACTGGGTTAAGCTTGGCAAACATCCTTTTGGTTACACTCTCTGTATACAGAATAGACATATTTTACAGTTAGTATGGCCATTTGACTAGATTGCCTAGATTCTATGTAATAGGATGAGAGCCTTCTCCCTAAAAAGGACTATGCATGTGCTCCCAGGCCCTTTGGTCTCTCTGGTTGGGAAATTATAACAACTGGAGCAGCCACTGTGGACCCCAAGAAGACAGCTATACATTGAGAGTGGCAGCATCTTACTGTTACAGCAGGCAAGTAGCTAGATGTGAGCAGCGAATTGGGGGCAGGGGACAGGTGGCAGGAAATCACACATCTTGTAAACAGCAGGGGTCCATGGGCAAACAAAGAAAAGCAGGGACCTCCAGACTAACAAGAAACCACACATTTTGGGTGATGAGTATCCTGGAGGCAGACAAAGAAAGGTGGGGAAAGGCAGGAATCTCCTGCATACATATGTAACCTGTTGCTCATTACATTAAAATTAGCCTTACAGACAAGAAGTACCCATCATGCACCACGCCATGACACTTCTGATCTAAGCACAATAAGGACAAAAATCCCTCCTCCCCTCAGGAAGATAAAGCTGGATGAAACTCAGGGAATAGGACCCCCAAACCCCTCCTTCCCCAGTGAATATTCTGCCCCTTCATTTGTATGCCCCTCATAACCGGCTTGCCAAAGAAACCCAGGGCAGAGGCTCCTCATCTGTCTGACCCCCCTCCTTCTGAGAACGTATTCTTGCCTAAATAATCCTCACTTTACTTTCTTAACCTCCCTATCTTGTCTCCGAATTCTTTCTGCAATGAGGCAAGAACCTTAAATTCACCAGGAACATTACCAGCCTTAAATCACAAAACTCTAGATTGTTCTAAGAGAAATAGACAATTTTATCATTTTAAATCACTATTTTGGATTCTCTTTGTTATAGCATTTTAGTCTGTACCCAATTTAACACAGTTCCTATTAAGGAGAAAAAAAAATGGTGGGAGTGGTTATAAAAGATACTCAGCAAGTGAGAAATTGCATATGGCTGGATCTACCAAACAATTTTATGACAAATTTAACCATAGCTAATATATGTCTACTTACTCCACACAAAAATGGAAATATGATCATATGTGGTTTGATGAACTCCTCTATAAAAGTTTTTAAAACTCTAATTCCAATTACCTATGTTGTTTTCACCTACAAAAATTAAAGAACAGTGTTTCATCTTCTAATTATCTATTCATGTCAACAGTTCTTGATATTAGTACAGGAAATAATAGACTAGAGGGGAAAAAAAGCAGGGTTAAAATTTTCTTCACCTTTATTATACCTGCCCTATTACCAATTCCAAGAGTGAAAGATACCATGCCTTAACTTATAATATTTTAGACTAAGTTCAGTAGGTTTCCATAATGTATGTGAAAGTTTTTTGAAAAATAAAAAGAATACAATACACTATAAAATATGAAGGATTATTATTACTATCATTACTATTATCCAGAGTTTTTTTTTTTCCTTTTTTCAAATTGTGGCAGCTACTGACCTAAAGCTTGAGAGCTGTAATAGAGAGGGGAAAAGAGGTACATAAAAAAGAAAGAAAAGAATATTTCTGAAGTTAGTAGAATAATTATATTTCCAAAATGTCTGAATTTAGGATTTAGGTTTTAAATGCTTTACCATCAAAAAAATTCATAGTTACATACATATCTGAGTCATTTTGGATAAATATATGAAAGCAAGTAAAACAGAAAATTCTGAAACAAGAATTATTTAACTTGACATTAAGCAATGTGTATATTTTACCAATACTGGTTCATTTTCTAATAGGGGAGTTTGGTTTAAAAAATTATATGGCTTATAACTTTATAACCTTGATTGATATTAAATTATCTAAATATAATTTATAGTTAAATAGAGGACTAAAACATGCATGTGATCATTTAGCTTGATTCTTTCAAAATTAAAAACAAGTTGAACTACATAGAGTCTCTTTTTATGTGTTTTGTTTAGAGTAGATGTTGGCAGGGTTTTTTTTTTTGTTTTTTTGTTTTTGTAAAGGGACCGGTAGTCAATATGTTAGGATTTGTGGGCCATATAGTCTTCATCGCAACTATGTAACTCTTCCACTTAGTACAAGATCAGCCATAGATGATATGGAAATGAATGAATATTTCTGTGTTCCAGTAAAACTATCTACAGATACTGAAATTTTAATTTCCTACATTTTTCATACATCATGATATACTACTCCTCTTTTGATTTTTTTTCAAGCATTTAAAAATATAAAACCAACTTTTAGCTCACAGACCTTACAAAACCGGCAATGGACCAGATTTTGTCTGCAGGCCATGGTTTGTCAACCTCTGATTTAGAATGATCACAAAATCAAATCAATATATACAGATACATTTACCTATACAAGATAAATTTTAAAATTCTACCTTATTTAGGTCAATTAAAAGGGTTACAAGAGGTAATCAAAATTCATTCATTCAACAAATATTAGTGAGATCCTACTGGGTCCCAAGCAGATAATACAAACAGAGAAAGTCTCTGCCTAGTGGAAATTATAGCCCAGTTTGTAAAACAGACATTAATAAGTAACTCATGCAAATGAACTGATAATGCCCATCAACTACAATTTCTAGATTAATTCAAAACTTAAATATAGTTTTATAATAGTTTAATTTAATTTCAATAATCAAAATGTTCTAATAATATGGGGAAGTTGAGTAAATAGAATACTAAAATTTTAGACTAGTAGCTCAAAGATAGAAGCTGAATTTGACTTAGCATATGGAAAAATTGTATACAGTGACTCTGTATTTTAATATTGTGACCTCATTTTAATTGATTAAGTTTCAGAATGGTCTTACATTGCATCCTCTACTCTTCTTTACCACTTCATAATCATCCCATTTTCTCTACTTGAAGTGACCCAATGTAAAAACCTCAATTTATACTATATCCTCTGCTCTGAGAAACCATATATCTCATGACTGAACAAAAATGAAACTAATATGAACCCAGATTTGTATCAGTTTAATTGAAATATATAAACATATTCTTTAACCACTACTTTTTATTGAACTAAGTTAACCCTTACAATTATGGAAGAAAAGAATTCACATTATTTTACTGAACATATTTTGCACATGCATTTCCTTTTTTGTAAGTGATTACTTCTTCATAAGGAAAAATAATTGTTAACTTGGAGTGTCCACTGTGAAGAAGATGCCAGATATACATTTAATTTTTCCAGAGCAGCTAATTTATACCTCTGGCTTTCAAATATTTTCCAAGTTCAGTAGCGTGGGGAAAAAAATCATGCAGTTATATGACAGTTAACATACACTGTGTTCAAATTAAGTTTAAAATTGTTCAAAAGAATGAAAAAAATATTCATTTAAAAATGAGGTCAGACATCAAAATAATCCATACTGGGGATATGTTAAAATAGTAGAGGCAAGGTGCACATTATATTAAGCTAAACTATGGATAAAAGAGGAAACTGACAGTGTTTTCAAACACTAAAGAGAATTCAGAAATAGAAAATCATGAAGAAAACATGTTTTTGAGTATTTCTCAAAATTGTGTTTTACAGATCACTAATCCCATACAGAGCCCGCAAGGAAAAGATGTAATAGTCAAGTAATTTTGGGAAATACTAATATAATATTTCCTTCTAAAAGGATCAAAATGTGCATTAGTACATTAATCACACTGAGAAATCCTGCAGTAGGGAAAACATTAAATTTGTTTAACTGTTTCCCTAACTATTTGACCTTTGACTATTCCCACCCATCAAAATACCCTTTAACAATTGTCATATGGAAATATTTAGAGAAATCTTGCACTAGAGCAAAGGTCAGCAAACTTTTTTGGAAAGGGCCTAATAGGAATTACTTTAAGGCTTTGCAATCCGCATAATCTCTGTAGCAACTACTCAACTCTACCTTTGCAGCATACAAATAACTATAATTAATGTGAGAATGAAGGGGTGTGGCTATAATCCCAAAAAACTTTATTTACAGAAACACAGCAGACCAGATTTAGTCAATGGGCCATAATTTGCTAACCCTTGAACTATATAGGCATGATCATTCTCAAAAATAGAAGCTGAAAATTCATCATCTTTATCCATTAGGGTTTGTTCTCAAGTGTCCTTTAAGGAGCAATGACTGTGAAGAGTTAGTTTCCTGAAACTTCACTGTGACATAAAAAGACTATGCAGGCAGTGATGGTCTAGTTTTACCAACTGTGCTGAATAAAGGAAAGACACCCCAAGTACTAAGATATCTACTGCCTTCAGCTCAAAACAAGTACATGCCTACAGTTTAGTAGATGATCTGAGATATCTGTACCCTATTTAAACAGCTATATGCTTCCAAGCAAATGCAAAAAATTAAGCTGGACATATACCTCAAAAACAGAATTAAGGTAAATATACTTATTAAATACACTAGAAAGTTGAAAAGATGCTTCTTATGCACCTAATTTAATATTGGTTAGTAATTATGCAAGTTGCAAAATTATATTTTCAGAAAGTGATATATTATTCTAGGCAATTGACTGAATTTAAGTGGTAAATTGAATTGTCTCCTTGCATATACCTAGTGATATCTATCCTACTAAAGTTCCCATCAAAACAATATTATCATCTCATGAAAATAACCTCAGGTTACTAAAGCAACAAACAGTGATGCAAAATAGAATATTTTCCTCATTATAGTCCCTTCCTTCCTCTTAATCTGTTGCTTAGAAGCTCATATAATTTATCAAATTAGCAAAACTGTTAGCAAATATTACAGTCCTGGCTCCCAACATCAGTTTTGATCATTTTGCTCATTTTTTCAATTCTCTGGAGATTCAAAAGACCTTTGGCAATTCCATTAAATGATCTGTTATTTTTCTCTGTAAATGTCATTTCCCTAATCTAGTAATTAGTAAAAAAACAAAGACCAGTTTCCTCAGTGAATGTTGCTCGCTTTCCCTTTTTTGTGCTGGATTTCTACCATTTGCCATTTCTCACCAAAAAAAAGGAAGAAAGAAAGACAAAAAAATTAGGTTATTATTATTAATGAGTAACATTTAATTAGGTTGTTTGATCTTTGATTGATACCTACAAAGATCAGCCCAACTGTTTTAATGAATATTGATGTCTTTATATAATGACAAAGCCCTTTATTCTCTGGCTACTGAATTACTAGGCAGTGATCACAAGAAAACATGTGATACACACTAAACAGAAATCCTTAATTTTCACAGAAATAATTTCTGATGTAGGATATAGGTCAATAGTTTGTATTGTGTGATCATAATTACATCAGGATAGAACTTAATAAACAAAAGATTTTCTAATCATTCAGAATTCAGGCATAAATGTTAATAGCTAAATTCATACAGAATTAAAATCTAATTTCTACAGTATTCAGTTTTTCAATGGACTGTCCATGTCACCAGAATCTTTGACTTGCCTTACAAGGCCTTTCCTTATACGGCTAAAGTGTACCATTCTGTTGCCAAACTCCACTTTTACCACCACTCCCTCTAAGCCATCTTATGCAATGCTACGAACATACCAAGTTACTGATTGCCCCTTAAATACCCCATCCTGGCTAGTGCTCCCATGAGGTTGCACATGCTTTCCCACTTACCTGAAACAACCTTTTCCACCTCATCTACACAGTTAATGGCTACCCTCAAACACTCTGCCCAAACGTTTTTTCTTCTAGTCATTCATTTATTCAGAAGCATATGGACCATGTCCTACGTGCAGGTGCTGTTTAGGCACTGGAGAGACAAATGATGAACAAGATGGTCCCTACCCTCAGGGAGCTTACATCTAGGATGAGGAACACAATAAACAAATTCATGAATAAACAAGATACTTATAGATTGTGAAAATGGCTAGGATGGAAGTAAACGGGATGATGTGAGAGAGGATAAAATGTGGGGAAGCATAACTTTAGATAAAAGGTGAGGGAAGGACTCTCCGCAGAAGTGACATTCTAGCTGAGACCTGAAGATGAGAAGGGTCCTGGCCAGTGTGATTGGAGCATAAAACCATGGTGGAAAGAGATGAGGTTTCACTCCCTAACTTCTCGACCCCGTCCTCCTGAAGTCAGTTCATCAGCAACGTTTTTCATAACAGCACACGTCTGATGATATGCTTGTCTGCCTCCAACTCAGTCTTGAGCTCTTTGAGGGCAATTACCATATATTATACATCTTTATATTCCACCACCTCTTGGGCCCAAGTACATGGCATATGTTCAACAAATATTTGTTCACTGTTCATTTCTATGCCTATACTCTTTATCCTAACCACTTCTGATGACTGCAAGGAAATCATTTCATCATTTTCCACATTTATCCACACATTTACCCTGACTATTAACTCCATGCATAAACAACCTCAAATCTTTCCAATTAAAAAATGAATCTCCCTTTAGCCCCACCTCCCCTCTACCCACAGCCTCTCCAATTTGCTGTATGAAAATTTATTGAGAGCTATTCAGTCATTGTTTCTACTTCTAATTTCCCCCATTTTCCCCCAGCTTACTGCAATTTTGCTTTAGTGTTTGGGTTTTTAGCTCTTCAGCACTGACAGAGCTGTCTGTTATGTGCCTGAACTTGGGAGTCAAACTGTGCAGATTCAAATATTTGTTTTGTTGTATAATGTGGGGCCGATGACTTAACCTCTCTGTGCCTCAGCAGCCTCATCTGTAACATGGGGATAATAATAGCATCTAACCCATAGGTTTGTTATGAGGATTAAATGACCTATTACATGTGAAGTGTCTGGCAGAGTTAGTGCAATTGTTGTCTTACCCTTTACATTCACAGTAGAATTACTCATCACACTGACTCTTCTGCAGCTTTTCTTGGTCATGAAATTATTTCCTCCCATAGCTTCCCTATCTCCACTGTCTCTTCATTTCCCTTCTCCCTTTCTGGCCATTATTTCTCAATTTCATGAATCCTTTTCCTCCAAACTCTCTTAAATGTCCGTGTCTACCAGGGCTCTCTGCTTTTTTCACTTCATCCCTTTCATTCAAATCCATCTGTTTCAATTACCATCTAAATCTTAATGAACTCCAAATCTTTACCCCTAAACCGGATCTTTTTTTCTAAGGTTTAGTCCTCTAGATACCACTCCTTTTAAATTGTCCCCATCTAGCTTTTCAGCAAGACCCTTAACCTCAACACCACCACCCTTGAAATCAGTTTTACACCTCCTCTGGGGCTCCCTGCTGCAGGGAATGACAGGGACCCAATTCTAGCTCAGGTAACCAATTCGGAAACATTAAGTAATTCTGAGACTCCAGCGTCCATTTCCACTGCAGCACCTTACACCAGCTTCCATCATCTCTCATCTATAGAAACCCTCTTAGCTGATCTCCACGACTTCAGGCTCACAAACTACCAATCCAATTGTACACGACAGCCAACGCAAATCTGATCCACGCCATTGCCATGCTTAGACCCCTGCAATGACTCCCCAAAGCTTTCAGGATGCAGTCCAAACTCCTCAGTTTAGTTCAAGGCTCTCTGCTCTGAGCCAGATCAGTGCCCTTAACAGCTCCCTCCCCACCAATTCAGGAGGCTGCAAGTGCCCTATAAAAATCTGCTGCAGCTACGTTCCGGCTGCTCAGGAAATTCCTCTAAGTTCCACATCACACGCAGATCGCAGCTTTGAGCCTCCGCTCTCATCGTGAGTCCCTGCTTTCCTTCAGTGCCCGCCTTCATCCTGACACTGCCTGGTTGCCTCCTTCAACGTCAGATGTGCTAGCTTTCAATTTCTCATTCTCTCTAAATTATGGTCTCTTTAATTATCCCTTGTGCTCTACTGCACACTGTGGCCCATGGGTAAGCGACATTGTAGCTCTTACTTTTGACCCAGGCTCCCCTGACACCACCCCCCAGCCTCATCCAGCATCCAGTTTCCACCTGCCTGGAAGGGAGCATTGGACTGTCTGAAAAATTCATCCGTCCCTGTGCTCCATCCACATGGAACACTTGAGTTCCCAAACAGTCCATGCGGTTTCACACTTTTGTCCCTTCACACAAGCTGTTTGTTCCCTTTGCCTGGAATATACTTTGGTCTTCTCCCACCACTCACCTATATACCACATTGCCCAACATATGCATCTACTAGCTTACTCAGGCCAGCACTTAAAGATTCAACTCTTAGAAGATTTTGGTGATACCTATCCTGGTCTTAATTAGGAACATTTCTTCTGTCCTCTAAATCCCTCTATACAAATCTATAATAGCATAGTACCTACTGTTAAAAAGTTCTTTTATTTCTTTTTTTCCCCTATCAGATGGTCAACCTTTGAGAACAGGAAAATGGAATCAATCTTTGTATCTCAGTACTTAGTATAGCGCTTAATACATCAGTGAGCACCTAATAAACGATTTTTCAATGAATGAATGAATGAATTTCTTAATCCTGGAATAAACTGAATAAATGTCATTTTAAAACATTTGTTGGATATAAGAGAAATTTCATTTCACAATGATTTGTGAACATTTTCAAGTGTGTGTTAATATTAGTATTTTTAAAGTAGGTATTTATATTCCAAAGTATCTCTAAGAATCACATGACACACTTCTACTTTTAACTTAGACTTATAATGCATTGACTCCTTTAAAAATAAAATCAATGCCCCTCAATTTCTTTCTCTAGAAGGCCTGTATGGTGAGGCAGGGTGTCTCAGCAGAGGTTGCCCAAATGTAGAGTTATGTAGTGTATTTGATGTGGATGGATTCCCACCAGGGAATAAAATAAGATACCCTCATTCTTTCTCATTGTGCCTTTGCAAGGCCTTTAGGAAAGAACATTTGCACTCCAACTTTCCAAGCAACTTAACTCCTGTAGTGTTTTTAATTGTGCCATTTATACCTGACACTATTATCCCTATGACTAAACGTAAAATTAGTGAACATAGTTATTGGATATATTATTAAAACTGGTAAAGACAAATGTGTGGAATACAGAATGCTGATATTATTTTGCCTGATATAGCACTTCATGGTTGTAAGTCTTACACACACACATACACACACAACCAAAAAAAAACATCTTTAGGGCTTCCCTGGTGGCGTAGTGGTTGAGAATCTGCCTGCTAATGAAGGGGACACGGGTTCAAGCCCTGGTCTGGGAGGATCCCACAAGCCACGGAGCAATTAAGCCCGTGCGCTACAGCTACTGAGCCTGCGTGTCTGGAGCCTGTGATCCACAGCAAGAGAGGCCGCAAGAGTGAGAGGCCCGCGCACCGCGATGAAGAGTGGCCCCCGCTTGCCACAACTAGAGAAAGCCCTCGCACAGAAACGAAGACCCAACACAGCAAAAATAAATAAATTAATTAATAAACTCCTACCCCCAACATCTTCTTTAAAAAAAAAAAAATCATCTTTAACTATATTTAAATAGTATGTGATGCATAATGTTAATAATAGCGAACTGTTACTGAGTGCCCACAGCAAGCCAGGAACTGCTCTTGGAACTTTATGTACATTTTAACATTTAGGCCTTACAACAATTTTAAGGAACAAGTGATACTATTTTCTCCTTTTTTCAGTTGAAAAAATGGAGACAAAGAAAAATAAATAGCCTGAGGTCATATAGTTAGTGAGTGATAAAGCCAGAACAGAAATCCAGGCAGTCTAATTTCAGAGCTCTGCTTTTAATTTCTTTACCACCTTGTCTTTGTACATACCATAGTGTAAAACCAAGATTTGCATGGCTTTAATAAGAAATGCATTAAAAAAAAAAACCCTGAAAATGCTCTAAATGCTTGCCATAAATGGAACTGTATGCATGCAATGAAATGCTGTATGATTCGCATATATACATTCAATCATAACTACCAGTCTATCCCTTCTCCTTACCACACCAAACAGTGCTTCACCTAATACCTCTAAGACATTGTAGAGACCTTGGTATATAAAATGCTCTGAAAAAAGATTTAATAAAGACACAAATATACACCAACGAAGATAGAATTTAATCAATAAATTTTAAAACCACAGATTAAGCAGTATGATAAACACTTTGTTTTCAGTATACCATTTAATCCTCAATAATTGTATGAGATAGAAAGTATCATATCCATTTTACCGATATTTTCTGTGGTTTACAGAAATTAAGTAACTTGCCCAAGGTCATGTAGCTAGTGAATGGTAAAGCCAGGATTCAAATCCAGGTCTGTGTTACTACAAATCTCAATGTTGTCATGGTTTTAAGCACTTTTAACTGTACAATCTTACCACGGAAACAGACCAAATATTGGGTTAAATTTGTCACAGTCCTGCCCAGCTTGAGTATTTTGTGCTTTTATTAGCCTCTAATTTCTAGCTGCATGATTAGAAAACATCAGCACTGACAATTTTACAGGTATTACATATATGAAGCAACAAATTCACATACGGATCATTGTTTTGCTCTGAGTATTTTTTTAACTCCCATTTTATTTCTTTTTCAGTTGCTAATGGATGCATTTACAAAGGACAAGATATTGAATTCTGATGTTATTATGGAAGAAGGAATTAGGGACTAATCAAGCTTCTAGCTGACTCTATCAGAGCCCTCACATTTCTATTTCCATATAAGCAATGCTGTATATGAAGTCAATGGAACAGGTGAGTCTAACAAAACTCTAGAGAAGCCCAAACAAAACTGATGATCCAATGCACTGTTCAAAATATGAGTTTTAAAAAATGAAAACATGTCTTGAAAAAAATCTCCTAAAGTATTCATCTTGGATGCTAGCATAAAACCAAAAACACATTTAATGGAGAGTAATGAAGTATAAAATACAAGTTTCATACTTACTGAAGGTAAGACTAGAAACAGTAGAAAAATAGTCATCCTCTAACAAAACACCTCACCATAGTAGGCATTCAGTAAATATTTATTGAATAAATGAATGAGGTTTACCTTTGCTTCTATAAAATAGGCTACATTCCACTAAAGGTAATTCTTTTGTGATCTATGTTATCAAAATTATTATAAATAACTATAAATAAAATCTAGCTAAGGCCTTAAAATATAAAATAAATTGTTTAAAAAAATGAAAATGTTAATGTCTTAAAATAATTTTTGTCCACTTCAATTTATCTCATTAATGTCTCTCTAGCTAGGTGAATAGATTTGAAAATAGTTCTGTTATTTTTTAATAACTCCAGAATTCAAATCATATTGTGCTATTCATTGGTACCAGAGTTCCTACAGAATACCCTAACATGCGAAGGCACTAAAATGAGAGATGCTTTATATTGTTGTTTAGGATCTTGCTTATTAAAGATTTCTATCATTTTCCTAAAAATCAAGAGAAAAAAATTTTTATTAGATTAGATCTCATTCATGTGTAATATTCTACCCATCTATAATTCTCTACAATTGGTAACAAGTCAGTTCTTTATATCTGTTTACATTACACATAGATTGACCAGACTTTACAAAGTAGAAAACATGTTGTTCTGAACATGAAAAGACTCTAAACAAATCTGACCAGAAACAAGTTATAAAGTCAACCTGAATAATCAGGAACACTTTTCACTTTTCACTGTTAAGAGTAGAGGATGGCTCTTTCAGAACTCTGTCAAGGTATGGCTAATCTCACCCATATATTTTTATTATTGCTGTTGTGCCAGTTAAACATCAGACATCAAGACCTAGTTTAAAAACATATTGGCCCCATGGAACTTTTTTTTCCTTTTAAATGTTTTGATTGTCTTTGCTACCACTTATATGATATTTTCTAAAATTATATTAAAAAGTAGATTTGGGACTTCCTTGGTGGCGCAGTGGTTGAGAGTCCGCCTGCCAATGCAGGGGACGCGGGTTCGTGCCCCGGTCCAGGAAGATCCCACATGCCGCAGAGCGGCTGGGCCCGTGAGCCATGGCCGCTGAGCCTGCGCTTCTGGAGCCTGTGCTCCACAACGGGAGAGGCCACAACAGTGAGAGGCCTGCGTACCGCAAAAAAAAAAAAAAAAAAAAGTAGATTTGTTTCTACTTCACTTATTCTCAGGAACAATACCAAAACAACTATAATCTTTTAAAATACAAACTTTATTTTACTATATTAACAATTATATGGAGTTAATTTGATTTTTATTTTCACTTAATTGACCATAAGTATTGATACTGTAGGGGAAAAAATGTGTCATTAGTCAAATGCCCTTTCCCTGTATACTTAGTAGTCTATCATACACATTAATATTGATACAAATTAACTTCCTAATTCTAAAAATTTTCATTAAAACAATTTGGCCTGGTCCCAGATCGAAATGTATCTCCCTGAACCTTTTTTGGATCCCTTTACAATATCCGTCCTAAACAGAAAACTTAGTTTATTCTGGCTCTGATTCAATCTTCCAAAATTTCCTCTCTGTTTACTTGGGTTTTTTGGAAGCACTCCAAGTTTGTCTCTAGTCACTGAAAGGAGATGAATGAAATTGAAATTGCATTTACTATTCTTTTGACTTTTATATTTGTGCTCAAAGACAGATCTAATTTTGCTGACACTTTTCACAGAGAAAAATTACCAAATTAATTTATTTTAGCACTCACTAAAACAGGGTTTATTCACAGCTAATATAGCATTATTCCCATTCTTTTATTAAACAATAAAATCTATATTAAAGAATAAATTACTATTTTCCCAGGCACAGCTATAAAAAGCTTTAGACAATCCCAAGCATTTTTGAGTAACCTAGAAGTTAAACTTCTTTTAGAATTGAAGAAATTGAAGCCTGGAACAGGGAGAGATCCATCCAAGTTCCCATGGCTAATTAGTGTTCAACTTGGAATTGGAAACCCGGTCTAGCACCACTTCCGGTCTCTTCTCACTCCTGTGATTGCCTGTAGGACTTCTCAGATAATTCAACTGCTGATTTGATCTTCAGAGTTTTTATGGAATGTTAAAAAGTCAACTATTCATTCCTTCCATTACTGTACACTGATGTTATCACGATCTTTCTCAAAAGAGAAACAGGAACAAATAAACATCAAAAACCATTATGTGCCATAAATATGGAGAAAAGTACAAACCATATACCTTGAGAAATGTGTAGTGACTAGATGATAGGGTGATAAGCACTGTAGAAGTAGATGACAGATCCAGAGACTGAAAGATAAAATTCGCCCACTATTACATTTTCAATACATAATACTTAACTCCTCAAAGGTTTCTGTGCACATAAGCAAAAGAACCATCAGCTTAAGGGTATCTATGAATTTTTAGTAGTCTAGGCAAATATTTCAGTTCAAAAATACACGTCAAGTACCGTCCTACAAAGATGTAAAATGTTTTAAATTGCTTGAGAGAAGATGTTTCACACAAGACAACATAACGTTATTAAAATGATTTGCTTATGTGCCATATTCTTTTGATTATTAGTGTATAAAAGCACACAATCATCTGCAAAAGACTGAGAAATAATATGGACCTGGTCTAATGCAATAGCTGTCTTTCAGAAAATTCATGAATGAATCCATTTTTCTTGTAAATCATAATCTTATTTTGAAATGCATTGCAAGCTTTCTATTTAAGGGAACTCTGCAGTAACTCTTACAAAGAATAATTCAAAATAATCACTCTGTGTTATCTAGGGAACAGCCAAAGAGAGAAGCTGACTAGGTATCTGAGGCAGGCCCACTCAAGAGCCAGCACTATGAGGCAGTAAGCATGCTAAGGTTTTCATCCTTATTTGGAAAGTCTGGGCCAGTTCTCCGTCCTGGCGACACTTCATAATCATTTGGACAGCTTGTAGAAAACAAAACAAACAAAAAACAAACAAACAGCCGAAAAGAAACACAGGTCCCAGCTCTCATCCCAGAAATTAAATCAAAACATCTGGGCATCATTATTGATAATACTAACAAGAGCAGTTCCACTGGAGGCGGCTACCAAAACCTGAAAACAGTGGGTTCAAGAGAAAACTTGAAGAAGAGAATTAGAGATAAAATACATACAAGCAACTCTTTCAAGGAGTTTTGGTCTAAAGGGAATAAATGAAGTAATCATGAGAAGTAGATTCACAAACAAGAAAAGGTTTTATTTGGTTGATTTCTGCTTTCATTTGTTTTCCAAGGTGAGAAATACTGTAACACATTTGTGCGTTGACAGGTATGATCCCACAGAAGTTTATATCATCAGAGAAAGAAAGGACAAGTGCTGGCCTTGACTAAGCAAGAGGAAGTGGGATGCAGTGCACGAGGGAAGGAGCTGGACTTACAGTAGAGCAGGACAGCTCATCCCTAGGAGAGGAGGAAAGGCAGATTGTGTGGACACAGATACAGGGAGAGGGGGAGCTCTGGTGGAGGAAGCACATGGAAGTTCCCTCTAACAGCTTCTATTTTCCCAGTGAAAAAAGAAATGAGTCATCAAGTGAGAGTGAGAAATGGAGCTAAGATATTGCTGATCTGGAGACAGGGCAGATGTAAAATAATCACACAATTAGATGGGTATAATGCCTAGAGAAATGTCACCACACTGGTCTGTTGTACCAGAAAATCAATGCCATTCAAAAATAAAATGCATTAATCTCACATGCTTTGATCTTAGTCAGTCCATGTTGGGCCCTATTGACCATCACTTCCTCTTATAGAAGTGTAAAACCACCCTTCTTTAGTTCATTCCAGTCTTCCCAGAGATTAATAAAGCTTGCCACTTTCTAGTTTGCAAAATATTTCTTCCCTGTTTCGAAACTTAAAAAGGTATTTGCTTATCTCCAGTTTGCCAATTCTTAGTCTCCAGAATTCCTTAACAATAAAATCACTGAAAATTGCTCAGGAATCTCATTTTTGAGCAGTCTCAAGACCCCTCAGTATAATTCCACTGAATCAATACATGTCAACTCATTTAATAGTACTAGGAGCTCCATCTCTCCACCCAGAACATAATTCAGCATGGTGAGAAATCCCTAACTTAATTGCACTGACTTCTATTCTATTCTCTCAGCTTGGCCCATTTCACATCCAGTAGGTTCTGTATAAGCATTCTATATATTTCTAAACTCTTAAATTATCTGACAGTCTACAAGCACTTTAAGTACTTACAAAGATTAATTTAGATGAATGTACTGTTATCAAATGAGTGAAAGACTGGAGATGACATTTGAACTTCTGGAAAACTATAAGGATTTCAGAGACTTGGGAACCACTTATGCTCAGCAGAAAAAAGAAAATCATGTTATTGTTTTCCTCTAATCATAATGTCTCATCCTTAGTTCAGGCTTCTTTTTTTCAGCTCTGGATTTACTTTATTAAACTCCCCAAAATTCCCCTCAGTCCCAGTCTCTTTCATCCTCCAATTTATCTGAATATTATTTCCGAAGATCAACTTTCACACAGTATTGTTTTGTCAATTTCATGGTGATGTGGTAAGCACAGAGCATTTGATTCCCCACAGTGAAAGTCCTGCTCTGGGTTGTGGGTTAGTTAATTCTGCTCTTTAGAGTATAATTGTCCTTATCTATAATGTAAGGATAATAAGAGAATTACATGCAGTAATAAAAATAGCTGCCTGGCTTCCCTGGTGGCGCAGTGGTTGAGAGTCCGCCTGCCGATGCAGGGGACACGGGTTCGTGCCCCGGTCCGGGAGGATCCCACATGCTGCGGAACAGCTGGGCCCGTGAGCCATGGTCGCTGAGCCTGCGCATCCGGAGCCTGTGCTCCGCAACAGGAGTGGCCA
This sequence comes from Phocoena phocoena, assembly GCF_963924675.1. Taxonomy (NCBI): domain Eukaryota; kingdom Metazoa; phylum Chordata; class Mammalia; order Artiodactyla; family Phocoenidae; genus Phocoena; species Phocoena phocoena. The sequence goes on along the minus strand of NC_089219.1, from coordinate 72,058,728 downwards.
CAACAGTGAGAGGCCCGCGTACCGCAAAAAAAAAATAAAAATAAAAATAGCTGCCTTTCCCAATGCTTAGAACATAGTAAGTGCTCAATAAATACATGTTCTGCTCCTTTCTTTCTCTCTCCTATTCTCAGATGGCCCCACTTTTCCAATAAGACTAAGTCCAAAGTAAAAAAAAAAAAAAAAAAGACTAAGTCCGAAGTAACATTTTTTTCTGGTAAAGGCAGACAATGATCTCTATCATTTTCCTTCTTGACTACTTCTCAAATTCTACTCAGTTCAGAGTGTACTTTACTTGTTCATATCATACACTAACTTTTTAAGTTATTTTATATGTTAAAATATCATTAATTCCCAGATAAAGAGACAGAGATAGGTTAAAAAAAAAAAAAAAAGATACAAAGAGACAAATTGATAGAGATAGGTCTAGGTATGTTTATGTTCAGATAAAGATATGGATTTGGTTTTTATATACGTACGATTTTTTTAAATAACCAATTTTTTTATATATACAATTTTACATATATACAATTTTATCTTAGGTATAGCAGCTCAGTATAGAGGTAAGGAAGCAAAGTCTGTTAAGCCAGACAGGTAAACCCTCAAGCCCTCATTCAGGAGCTGACTCAACATATAGTTGTAAAAATGTAGCTTAAATTCTCTAAGCTTCCCTTTTCTTTTCCTGTGACATAACTTCTTCACTGCAGAGTTGTTATATTTAAGAAGGACAATATTGGTAAAATCCTGGCACATAGTAGGGTCCCATTGAGTTACTGTTATTTTTGTTATTATTATTTTCAGAAGTCTTACTTTTTCTGCTGTGCCATGCATTTTTAATAGCAACAATAAATAAATGCCTGCCGAGTTGGATTTTGTTATGATTCGATCTTGTTAATAGCAATGAGTAAATTGACAGGGTTGATGTTTTCAAATTTTAAAAGATGCCATCTTTTGACTGAATCTTATAACATCTGCGGTAAGGCTGCAAAAAAGATTTTCCAATGGATAAGATTTTTTTGACTTGCACATTAAATGAAATAGATATGTGAGATTATATTGCTGAAGCAGTCCATTTGTAAGCACATGTGGAGTTTTTCGCTGTGGTGACCCAACATATAAGTTGGTAATAAAGGTAGGCGTACATCTACAAATCAAGTCTAGCTTCTGGTACACAGTTCTTCATTTTATATTTTCTCTTCTCTCTCTCCTCCTCCTCTCTCCCCATATATATCTCTATTAAATATATATGTTTTACTATTGCTCTTTGGATAATCAAACTTACCTTGAAAGATTTTACTATTGACTTCTCTATATTTTCGCAATTTTTCTAAATGCCTGGTAGAACAGAGTCTAATGAAAATTGAGCAATTTCTTGTCATTATATCTTCTATTTTCCTTTTCATCAATAATACTTTTGGTAAAACAAACAAGTAATAAGAATATATCTATCTAGTTCATGTCACTGAAGCTGACTATGAAGGAATTTCCAGGCCAGAAAAACAAAACACATATTACTGGCTTGACAGTTAGAGAGACTAGAAAAATCAAAAGCTGCACTAGATCTAGAAGAATTATCTCCAAATTGATTCCTGAAAGTAAATCAATTTCCTAGCCTTTTTCCATGTTGGCAAGTTAATGGAAAGAAATAGGCTTATTTATTTATTTGAGTGATATTTAACCTAATAACATTTCAGTGAGTGAATAAAGAAAACTAAACAAAACAAAAAAAAAATCCAGTGTGATTTAAAGGAAGTAGTTAAATTTTTGAAAAGGTGTTTTTTTTTCCCTCTTCAGGAGAATGCGTATATTCTCAATATTGATTAAGGATTGTTTTCACATGTACCTCATTTGATTTCTATTTCATAATATTTTGGATCGATAAATATGTTTCACCTGGAATTGTCAGGAACTGGGGGTGCACAGCTGTCACTTTTTTAATTAAATACTTGAGCTTTTCTTTAATTCACCTAAAAAAGCAACTTCACGCAATGCAAAACAAATCCGGACTTTGTATAATGTATATAATCCAGAATGCACAATCTTTAGCTCTCTGACCCTGGGAAAGATATTTGACATCCATAAATCTTAATTTTCACATGAATAAAATGGGAATAATAATAATACCCAACTTGCTGATTGTTGTAAGATTTAAAATATATGAATTTCATGAAAAACCCCTGATAAACATTCTTGTAAGAATGGACTGGTACTTCCCTGGCCGTCCAGTGGTTAAGAATCCATCTTGCAATGCAGGGGACCCCAGTTCAATCGCTGGTCAGGGAACTAAGATCCCACATGCCGCGGGGCAACTAAGCCTGCGTGCCGACTAAGCCCGTGCGCCACAACTAGAGAGACCATGTGCCGCAACTACAGAGCCCACACACTCTGGAGCCCGCACGCTACAACTAGAGAGAAGCCCGTGCACTGCAACAATAACCCTGCGCACCGCAACGAAAGATCCTGCGTGTTGCAACTACGACCTGACGCAGCTAAAAAAAAAAAAAAACAGACCATGAGTGTAGCTCTTAAACTCCCCAGTATAGTGCACATTACTTGTTTTTCTTTGTGTGTGTGTGTGTGTGTGTGCATGAGTATTTTCAAAACATATATTTCTAAGAGTTTTTGAAAGTTTTTAATACTTTCCCAATAAGAGCTATGAAAAAGGGACTCATAAATAGGTTTGCCTTTGAATAAAAAGTTACCATTTTTCTGAGCCATGAAAATTCTGATGAAGCACTGACATATATAGGAAGAAATAGCAACTCTAAAAATAATGATAATAACAAACATGGGTTTGCTATGTCCAAGTGCTTCATATGTATTATACCGTAAATTCTAGACGCCTATCAGGGGATTGCTGTTTAAAAAAAAAGAAAAAGAAAAACAGTTCTTAAAAATCTGAAGCTAGGGGGCTTCCCTGGTGGCGCAATGGTTGAGAGTCCGCCTGCCGATGCAGGGGACACGGGTTCGTGCCCCGGCCCGGGAAGATCCCACATGCCGTGGAGCGGCTGGGCCCGTGGGCCATGGCCGCTGAGCCTGCGCGTCCGGAGCCTGTGCTCCGCAACGGGAGAGGCCACAACAGTGAGAGGCCCGCATACCGCAAAAAAAAAAAAAAAAAAAAAAATCTGAAGCTAACATGGATTATAAAATGTGCTCAATGCCCTCTAGCTATAGATTAGCATATCTGGTACTTAAACTCAAACTCCAAAATCCAGGACTGGCTCTTGACCACCATGCTGCCAGTATCTACTTGGGGTAGGTATAAATAACTCCAAAGAAATACTTCAGGTCGGCACAGCAAAAAGAAAAAAGAGGAGAGCTCTTCTTATATAAACCTCTACAGAAAACACTATAATTTACACCTATTTCCAGATTTTTTTCTATTTATCATACAATTAATTATAAGTCCATTCCATCACATACCTCTTCAACCAAAGTTTTCTGCCATGAATGCCCTGTGTGACCTCAGAACCAAAGAAGATATCAGACACCAATAAATATTTGATGAGGAAAATTGGGGAAGGGGTATAAATTTTCAAATCCAATCTTTAACATGAAACTATTCCTTAAAGTTTTAAATTCCCCACTACAGAGAGATGGAGTTCTATAAATTAAAATATCAAAAAGTAAAATATATTCTTAAAGTGTGGTTGAGCTCAAAGGCTGCTTCAAACTCAATAGCCTGGGAAACAAATATAGATATGCTGATTTAATATGAATCAGCACACCCATTATCAGCAAAACAGAATAAAATACATTTTATTTTTAGTAGATAAAAAAATTAACAAATTTTTCTTTATAGAATTAAAGGCAGGAGAAGCTTGAAAAGAAATAAGCTGTGGGCACTTTGTTGCAGGGTAAAGTGGTATGCCTGCTAGGAAAGTGAACCTTTTGATTTTGAACAACTCTAAACTCACAAATCATGGATATTTAAGTGACATCCAGGTAATATTTGAGCCTGTCTAGTTGAGCGTGCCAATCAGTAAATTGTGTATGTAGTGGACAATTAGGTGAGCATAATTGGAGTCTGTGCTTGCAATCTAGATTTACATCTTAATCATCGTGTACGTCATTGAGAATGGTTTACACACACATAAATTGTAAAGGTTTCATGTATTTTTACACTTACAGTGTCTATTTCTGGCACAGATAAATAATCCCCTTGTATATTTTTCCTTTGAAGTTAATCTTATTTTCTGTACTATTATATATGTCATACAAAACACTTAGGCTGTTGGACTATGCATTTACTGTTTGTCCATTTCTTTGGTTATATCTATATGCCCTGCATCAAATCTGGGAGCACTGTAGAGTGAAGAAGGAGATAAGTTTTCTGCCTTTTGAACATGCTGTCTGGCTTTTCTAATAGTATATTATACATTTCAAACATCTAGAACAAAAATTTTAAATTTAAAGAGAAATGGGGTAAAGAATAATATGATATATACTTTCATACTTTAACTCTCACTTCAACACAGTTCATCCTTCAATTCACACTTTGTATACCCATTTCCATTTGGGAGGTGGCCCATAGGGATCATTCAACATCAGGTTTACAGAAGAGGAAACTGAGGTTCCATAAGGCTATGTGTTTTTCAAAATCCACTGCATTCCCACAGATTATGTGCTCTGTTTATACATAAGAAAGACCAGACGTATCAAGGATTTCAACTCAGCCCTTCACAAGCTTCAACCTGACTTCCTCTTCTCTTGGCTGAACATTTCTATTTGGATTCCTTTCTTCCTATACCCATTCCCCTTTCTGACTTCTCCATGCCATTCCTGAGTCAGTCACTCAGAAATGACTCTTCCCTTTGACATATTCATCTGATCATCAACAAGCCCTTTCCATTAATTCTTCATTTCATTTTTCCCTCTTTTTGCATCATCATTTTCCATCCATCATATCTGGCCCTTTGAACATCACATCAGATTTACTGCAAAAGTAACCCATTAGTCTTGTCACCTCAAGTCCCCGCTTCTGATATCCACCACACACCGTACCATATGATTCATTGAAAACTCTACCTTTATTACATATTTGCATCTGTTCATTGCTTAATATATAAAAATAAAACCATAACAAATAAGCATCGCGGTTTAATATGGTACCAGGTGCTGTGCTAAGTGTGTTACATTAATTACCTCATATGAGCTTCACAGTAATCAGATGGGGATGTATTCTGGTTAATTCTGTTTTATAGATGGAGACATTAAAGTTTTGAGACACTGATTAATTTGCCTATGGTCACATCATTAGTGGATCAAGTACTGACACAAAAGAAATGTAATTCTAGAGCTCAAACTATTAACTGCTACAATAAACATATGCAGGGATGTTTCCTGTGAACCTCAAGTGACAGAAGAGAAAGCCATTTGGAAGTGACAGGGTAAGAGGTGGTGACAGCATGAAAAGGCATCTTTAATCCTCCAGAATTTATATTTCCAAGAGAAGTAACTCAGAGAATCATGAGTTGCTTTCTTTAAATATTTTTTGTCTTTGGCTTTTGTATTTCTTTTTATTTAAATAGCCAATGGCTTCTAATATCTGGAATAGTGGAAGCAGGGTAATGGGTTTCCAAAGGAACAGCAGTTTGGCTTGTGAAAAATTTAAAGAAATGCTGTAACTAATAAATGGAACCATCACAGCACAAAAGAAAAACATGCCAGTTTGGGGGCTTCCCTGGTGGCGCAGTGGTTGAGAGTCTGCCTGCCGATGCAGGGGATGCAGGTTCGTGCCCCGGTCCGGGAGGATCCCACAAGCTGTGGAGCGGCTGGGCCCGTGAGCCGTGGCCGCTGAGCCTGCACGTCCAGAGCCTGAGCTCTGCAACGGGAGAGGCCACAACAGTGAGAGGCCTGCGTACCGCAAAAAAAAAAAAAAAAAAAAAATACCAGTTTGTTTTCTCTTCTGCAAAGAGACATTCAAATAGAATGAAACAGACGTTCAATGGCTTTCCTTCTTGAATTTTTTTGGTACACTACATGGGGAGATCAGTCAAGGAAGGTCATAATTACTTTTAATTATGGGCAGAAGAATAGATGTAAAAATTGCATTTCAAAATTCTATTTGGAGCTGTAATTTGTGTCAAAGCCAAATCCCATCACACAGACTGAAAGACTTCGGGTACTCCAAAGGAAAAGTAAAAAGAGTATGTAGGAATGTTTTAGTTTTATGTTATATGTATTTGAAACCAGTCAAGAAATCTGAACCCTTTTCGTGTGGAATGAGATGAGATGTCGGAATCCTGAAAATATCCCTCTATCCTCTCCACAGCTCATTCATCAAGACACTGGGAGGCTTGGTGATTAATGCTGGAGTCCTGAAGCTCCCCTTGTTAGACTTCCTTGACCGTAAGCCTCAGAAATCCATGCTGGTTAACTTCGAAAGAGAATTTATTAGAGCAATCTTGGGAAGTTCAAAATGGCAAAGAGGGCTCGAGCCAGGCTTCGAGTCAGCTCAGCATCGGGTCAGCAACCAGCCAGCTTTGGGCACTGAGGCTGCAGGACCACCTTGACCTTCACTTCAGGACACTGCATAGGAGCATGTGAACTCTGACTATCTTTTACATTCTTGTAACATTTGGCTCTAGATTTAGAGCTCTCCCTCTGCTCCCCCCAGAAAAGATGATAGGTTTGGTCTGGGAAAATGCCCACCATTTGGCTAGAAAAATGCAGTGACCCTTATTCACAGCCCCAGCAGGACTGCAGACTGGAAAGAGGTCATTCTTCAGAAAGAAATCAGGGCACTATTTGGAAAGGGGAATGGTTGGTGGGCAGCAAAAATACAAAAGGTGAGCTAATATAACAGAAATTGTTACAGAATCGCAAGCTTGTTCTTTTTGTAAACAGGAATTTAAGATTTTTTTCTCTGGAAAAGAGAGAACCATGGTACCTATTCATTATGGTTTTTCAAGTATTCATAGAATTATTAAGAGGCTGAACAGTTGTTCCCCATACTTGAATAGGAGTTGAACAGAGTTCAGCTAAATGAGCCCTGGTTCAGTTCAAGCTAAAATGTAAATAAGATTAGTTGCTCATCAGGAAAACTTCCAGTGTGATAAAGGGGATAAAACAATAGTGAGTGAGCTTAACCTTTTACCCACTGCATTTTTTTTTAATAAACAGAATCCAAGATCTTAAAGGTACATTGGAGATTATCTAAGACAAACTCTTCATGTCACAGGTTAGGAAACTGTGATCCAGAGAATTAAAAGTGACTTACCCAAGGTCACACAGCTGTTCAATATCAAAACCAAATCTGCTACCTAGCTTTTCTAATTCATAGTAATATCCACTGATCTCCACTCTTTTCTTGGACCACATGTGTCCTGGTTAATTTAGACACTTACTAATTAAAGATAATTTATTGTATTTATCTTTGATTTCATTACCTACAATCTTAGGATTTGGGATAACTTTATTTCCCCAACATGTAATTTTTAAACTTCAGTATTTCATCAAATCAAGCTGCCATTAATTGTAAGATGTACCACTAGGAAACCAAGCAAAATGCTGGCAATTCCGCTGGGACACAATGCTTTCTTACTATTTCAGATTTTTATTTTATACTTAAAATAGTATAAAATATAATTAAATTGTATACCTAAAATAGCTCTTTTAGGTTCATTTACACATGGATTTTTTTATCATGCATTATTCTTGTTCATATGGTATAAGGAAAATATAAGCAAAATATACTTTAATAGTAGCTTAAACTTTTGCACATGTAGAATCCAACTCTCCTGAACCACATTTCCTCTCAGAGTCACAGATACCATGTTATACAATTTCAACCTCTATGCCATTAAGAGCATTGGTAATGCAGCATTTCTTCAAATTGTCCCCAACCTTTTCTTTCAAGCTGTGACACCCACTCTGCACTCATACTTCTTTCTTAAATAGTCCTTACAGTTTTTGACTGAAATACCAAGAGGTTGTCATTGTCCAGCTGTGCCACTGAGAATAACAATTAAGCTCACATATGCACACATGTTGACACCTTCCTTACAACTGCTACCTGGCCAACAGCAATTGTAAAACTCCATTGAGTATATAACACACATCCTAATTCCAGCTATGTTAAAATGTGAAAAAAGATGTGCATTTGGGGCTTCCCTGGTGGCGCGGTGGTTGAGAGTCTGCCTGCTAATGCAGGGGACATGGGTTCGAGCCCTGGTCTGGGAGGATCCCACATGCTGCGAAGCAACTAGGCCTGTGAGCCACAACTGCTGAGCCTGCGCATCTAGAGCCTGTGCTCCGCAACAAGAGAGGCCGCGACAGTGAGAGGCCCGCGCACTGCCATGAAGAGCGGCCTCCGCTTACCACAACTAGAGAAAGCCCTCGCACAGAAACGAAGACCCAACACAGCAAAAATTAATTAATTAATTAATAAAAACTCCTACCCCCAACATTTAAAAAAAAAAAACGTAGAAAAGATGTGCACTCGAACCAAGTAAATGTAGTAATTTAGTAATTTTTTTCTGTATTTTAGCCCTTAAAATGAATACGAAGAAATAGCTTTCATTTCACTATAAAATTTGCTAAGCCTTCATGTGCAACTACTTATCAGCAAACGATGTATTATGCAAGTAGAGGAAGCTTTCTCTGGTTATTTCTAACTGACATTTATGGGGACAGTGGACAGGTATCTGTACTATTCTTATTCCCCAGGCTATGCCACAGGAGATGATGTTACACCTACACCAGCCTCCATTTAATTCGATCAAAAAGTTGATTTTCCATTTTCTGAAAAATTTAAATTTTAAAAAAATTTAATAAGTCTCTGCTTCCTTTTTTTAGCTCAAAATCTTCTTCATGGGGTCATATTGAGAAATTAGCATTTTCTGAGAGAGTAAACTTAATTACTTGAAACACACTCAAAAAAAAAAAGTTTACCCCACAATGCTGAGGATAGTTCTGCTAGCTTCCTAAGAAAAGCATAGCATTGTTGTTCATCCTGTGGTCCATGGAGCTGCGGCAGCAGCATCACCTGGGAGCTTGTTAGAAATGCAGACCCTAACTCACCCCAGACCTAAAGAACCAGAATCTTCATTTTACCAGGATCCCCAGGGAGACACAGGCACATTAAAGTTCGAAAAGCACAGGCCTATAAGATGGGCTGCTCGAAGCTGAGTACACATTCCCCAGAAACTTGGGTTGCTGTAACTTTTTTATTGTCTCAGCTGACATAACTAGCTATTACGCTCCCAAGGCATTTCCAGTCTGACTGCTAGTTCCTAGCAGAGTTTCGATCTTCAGAGACAAATAAAGGAAAGAAAAGGAAGGATTGGGTGGTGAAGGGCACAAATCTATTACCAAGGTGACTGACTCATTAAGGAGTGGCACAGTAAAGACGTGGCAGCTGAGGGCTGGAGGAAAAACTCTCTTAGCTCAGTCATCCATTCTATTTCACCAATATTATCCAGTACTTTCTACATGCCTCACACTTAATCTTTCTACCTACCTAAAACTCACTCATCTTCTCACGCTTCCTCTGCTCTCCTTATGAAATCTGGTGTGACTGTCTAAACCAAGGATTCTTTAACAGGAGACAGGAGTTCAGGGATAATCTTTGGGGAGCCTATAAACCTAAGATGATATGTTTTAAAAATGGGGTATCGGGCATATGTTCATTTTCATCAGGAAGAAAATACCATTGTCTTATCAGAATTTCAAAAGGGATTCCAATCAATCAATCAACAGCTAAGAACCACTAACACTCTATATAATTCCTATACACCATCTATTTTAGTCATTGATATCAACTTTTTAGTAGCAAAAATCATCCTATTCCATTTGGGAATGAGCTCATTATGAGGCAACTTTTATGCTGTCATATACCTGTTTTCCAAAAAGACAAACAGAAAAAATCACAGAGACAGGAAAAGTTCATCTCAGTTAAATATGAAGACCTCGATTAACTGATCATGGTGGCATCTCTTCCCATTTTGCCATCCTCCTTTCCTTTATTCTCTACATCTGTCATCTTTCATTCTCAAAGGATCATTGTTGCTATTCCTCCCACAGGGTCAGCTCCCCTGTGATCTTCCGGAAGTGTGTCATCGATGTGAAAAGCTATATTGTTCTACAGCCTGTCCTTCCCACTTTGTCTCTACTTTAAAATCTCATTCAGGAAACAGCAAAGAAAGGTCAGGACTGGCCTTGGCTGGCTATCATAAGGTGCACCATTCCCTCATCCTTAGCCCAAGATCCCACAAAAGGGGTGGCATCCTTTAATGCTCTTGAAATCATCAAGAGAAATCAAGAAAACCACTTCCAATCCTGTCTTTATAACCAGAAGCCCACTGACCAGTGTAGTTAAAGGGATAGCACATCAAGGGGGTATGGCATTTAGAAAGTATGATTTGATCCATACAGCCGAGTGATCATGGCAAGCTCAAATCCCAGGAGCTGGAGAATAAATCTATAGTACTATCAGCTCTGAAATATCTCATTCATCAAGCACAGGTAAAAAATCACCTCTAGGTCTTCCCTGGTGGCGCAGTGGTTGAGAGTCCGCCTGCCAATGCAGGGGACACGGGTTCGTGCCCTGGTCCGGGAGGATCCCACATGCCGCGGAGTGGCTGGGCCCGTGAGCCATGGCCGCTGAGGCTCCGCATCCGGAGCCTGTGCTCCGCAACGGGAGAGGCTGCAACAGTGAGAGGCCCGTGTACTGCAAAAAAGAAAAAAAGAGAAAAAAATGCTACAGCCACTTTAGAAGACAGTTCGGCAGTTTCTTACAACACTGAACATACTCCTAGAATCCAACAGTCATGCTCCTTGGTTTTTATCCAAAGGAGTTAAAAACTTACATCCACACAAAAATGCACATGTCTGTTTATAGCAGCTTTGTTTATAATTGCCAAAACTTGGGAACAACCAAGATGTCCTTCAGTAGGTAAATGGATAAATAAATTATGGTCTAACCAGACAATGGAATATTATTCAGTGCTTAAAATAAACAAGATCTCAAGCCATGAAAAGACATAGAGGAAACTTAAATGCATATCACTGGGGCTTCAGGGAAGATGGCGGAAGAGTAAGACGCGGAGATCGCCTTCCTCCCCACAGATACACCAGAAATACATCTACACATGGAACAACTCCTACAGAACACCTACTGAACGCTGGCAGAAGACCTCAGACCTCCCAAAAGGCAAGAAATTTCCCATGTACCTGGAGGGGATTAAGAGCGCTGCTTAAAGGAGCTCCAGAGATGGGCCCGAGCTGCAGCTAAAAGCGCGGACCCCAGAGACGGGCATAAGACGCTAAGGTTGTTGCTGCCGCCACCAAGAAGCCTGTGTGCGAGTACAGGTCACTGTCCACACTCCCCTTCCAGGAAGCCTGTGCAGCCCGCCACTGCCAGGGTCCCGGGATCCAGGAACAACTTCCCCTGGAGAACGCACAGCGCACCTCAGGCTGGTGCAACGTCACGCCGGCCTCTGCCACTGCAGGCTCGCCCCGCACTCCGTGCCCCTCCCTCCCCCGCGGCCTGCGTGAGCCACAGCCTCCGAAGCAGCTGCTCCTTTAACCCCATCCTCTCTGAGCGAAGAACAGACGCCCTCTGGCGACCTACCAGCAGAGGTGGGGTCAAATCCAAAGCTGAGCTCCAGGAGCTGTGAGAACAAAGAGAAAGGGAAATCTCTCCCAGCAGCCTCAGAAGCAGCAGATTAAAGCTCCACAATCAACTTGATATACCCTTCATCTGTGGAATACCGGAATAGACAACGAGTCATCCCAAATTGAGGAGGTGGACTTTGAGAGAAAGATTTATGATTTTTTTCCCCTTTTCCTCTTTTTGTGAGTGTGTATGTGTACGCTTCTGTGTGAGATTTTCTCTGTATAGCTTTGCTTCCACCATTTGTCCTAGGGTTCTATCCGTCTGTTTTTGTTTTTTTTTTTTTTATTTTTTTCTTAATAATTATTTTTTTATTTTAATAAATTTATTTAATTTTATCTTACTTTATTTTATTTTACTTTATCTTCTTTCTTTCTTTTTTTCCTTCCTTCCCTCCTTCCTTACTTCCTCCTTCCCTCCCTCCCTCTCTCCTTTCTTTCTTTCTACTTCTACTAATTCTTTCTTTCTTGTTTTTCTCCCTTTTATTCTGAGCCGTGTGGATGAAAGGCTCTTGGTGCTTCAGCCAGGAGTCAGGGCTCTGCCTCTGAGGTGGGAGAGCCAACTTCAGGACAGTGGTCCACAAGAGACCTCCCAGCTCCACATAATATCAAATGGTGAAATTCTCCCAGAGATCTCCATCTCAACACCAGCAGCCAGCTTCACTCAATGACCAGCAAGCTACAGTGCTGGACAACCTATGCCAAACAACTAGCAAGACAGGAACACAAACCCACCCATTAGCAGAGAGGCTGCCTAAAATCATAATAAGTCCACAGACACCCCAAAGCACACCAAAAGACTTGGACTTGCCCACCAGAAAGACAAAATCCAGCCTCATCCACCAGAACACAGGCACTAGTCCCCTCCACCAGGAAGCCTACACAACCCACTGAAACAACCTCAGCCACTGGGGTAAGACACCAAAAACAACGGGAAATACGAACCTGCAGCCTGCAAAAAGGAGACGCCAAACACAGTAAGATAAGCAAAATGAGAAGACAGAAAAACACACAGCAGATGAAGGAGCAAGATAAAAATGCACCAGACCTAACAAATGAAGAGGAAATAGGCAGTCTACCTGAAAAAGGATTCAGAATAATGATAGTAAAGATGATCCGAAATCTTGGAAATAGAATGGACAAAATGCGAGAAACATTTAACAAGGACTTAGAAGAACTAAAGATGAAACAAACAACGATGAACAGCACAATAAATTAAATTAAAAATACTCTAGATGGGATCAATAGCAGAATAAATGAGGCAGAAGAATGGATAAGTGACCTGGAAGATAAAATAGTAGAAATAACTACTGCAGACCAGAATAAAGAAAAAAGAATGAAAAGAACTGAGGACAGTTTCAGAGACCTCTGGAACAACATTAAATGCACCAACATTCGAACTATAGAGGTTCCAGAAGAAGAGAAAAAGAAAGGGACTGAGAAAATATTTGAAGAGATTATAGTTGAAAACTTCACTAATATGGGAAAGGAAATAGTTAATCAAGTCCAGGAAGCACATAGAGTCCCATACAGGATAAATCCAAGGAGAAATATGCCAAGACACATATTAATCAAGCTGTCAAAAATTAAATACAAAGGAAAAGTATTAAAAGCAGCAAGGGAAAAACAACAAATAACACACAAGGGAATCCCCATAAGGTTAACAGCTGATCTTTCAGCAGAAACTCTGCAAGCCAGAGGGACTGGCAGGACATATTTAAAGTGATGAAGGAGAAAAACCTGCAACCATGATTACTCTACCCAGCAAGGATCTCATTCAGATTTGATAGAGAAATTAAAACCTTTACAAACAAGCAAAAGCTGAGAGAGTTCAGCACCACCAAACCAGCTTTACAACAAATGCTAAAGGAACTTCTCTAAGCAAGAAACACAAGAGAAGGAAAAGACCTACAATAACGAACCCAAAACAATTAAGAAAATGGGAATAGGAACATAAATATCGATAATTACCTTAAATGTAAATGGACTAAGTGATCCCACTAAAAGATACAGATTGGCTGAATGGATACGAAAACAAGACCCATATATATGCTGTCTACAAGAGACGCACTTCAGACCTAGAGACACATACAAACTGAAAGTAAGGGGATGGAAAAAGGTATTCCATGCAAATGGAAACCAAAAGAAAGCTGGAGTAGCAATTCTCATATCAGACAAAATAGACTTTAAAATAAAGACTATTACAAAAGACAAAGAATAACACTACATGATGATAAAGGGATTGATCCAAGAAGATATAACAATGGTAAATATTTATGCACCCAACATAGGAGCACCTCAATACATAAGGCAGATACTAACAGCCATAAAAGGGGAAATCGACAGTAACACATTCATAGTAGGGGACTTTAACATCCCACTTTCACCGATGGACAGATCATCCAAAATGAAAATAAATAAGGAGACACAAGCTTTAAATGATACATTAAACAAGATGGACTTAATTGATATTTATAGGACATTCCATCCAAGAACAACAGAAAACGCATTTTTCTCAAGTGCTCATGGAACTTTCTCCAGGATAGATCATATCTTGGGTCACAAATCAAGCCTTGGTAAATTTAAGGAAATTGAAATTGTATCAAGTATCTTTTCCGACCACAACGCTATGAGACTAGATATCAATTACAGGAAAAGATCTGTAAAAAATACAAACACATGGAGGCTAAACAATACACTACTTAATAACGAAGTGATAACTGAATAAATCAAGGAAGAAATCAAAAAATACCTAGAAACAAAGGACAATGGGGACACGACGACCCAAAACCTACAGATGCAACAAAAGCAGTTCTAAGAGGGAAGTTTATAGCAATACAATCCTACCTTAAGAAGCAGGAAACACCTCGAATAAACAACCTAACCTTGCACCTAAAGCAATTAGAGAAAGAAGAACAAAAAATCCCCAAAGTTAGCAGAAGGAAAGAAATCATAAAAATCAGATCAGAAATAAATGAAAAAGAAATGAAGGAAACAATAGCAAAGATCAATAAAACTAAAAGCTGGTTCTTTGAGAAGATAAAAAAATTGATAAATCACTAGCCAGACTCATCAAGAAAATAAAGGAGAAGACTCAAATCAATAGAATTAGAAATGAAAAAGGAGAAGTAACAACTGACACTGCAAAAATACAAAAGATCATGAGAGATTACTACAAGCAACTCTATAAAAATAAAATGGACAACCTGGAAGAAATGGACAAATTCTTAGAAATGCACAACCTGCCAAGACTGAATCAGGAAGAAATAGAAAATATGAACAGACCAATCACAAGCACTGAAATTGAAACTGTGATTAAAAGTCTTCCAACAAACAAAAGCCCAGGACCAGATGGCTTCACAGGCGAATTCTAGCAAACATTTAGAGAAGAGCTAACACCTATCCTTCTCAAACTCTTCCAAAATATAGCAGAGGGAGGAAC
This sequence comes from Phocoena phocoena, assembly GCF_963924675.1. Taxonomy (NCBI): domain Eukaryota; kingdom Metazoa; phylum Chordata; class Mammalia; order Artiodactyla; family Phocoenidae; genus Phocoena; species Phocoena phocoena. Next base: position 72,043,673 of record NC_089219.1, on the reverse strand, counting down.
ACTCCCAAACTCATTCTACAAGGCCACCATCACCTTGATACCAGAACCAGGCAACGATGTCACAAAGAAAGAAATCTACAGGCCAATATCACTGATGAACATAGATGCAAAAATCCTCAACAAAATACTAGCAAACAGAATCCAACAGCATATTAAAAGGATCATACACCATGATCAATTGGGGTTTATTCCAGGAATGCAAGGATTCTTCAATATATGCAAATCAATCAACGTGATACACCATATTAACAAATTGAAGGAGAAAAACCATATGATCAACTCAATAGATGCAGAGAAAGCTTTTGACAAAATTCAACACCAATTTATGATAAAAACCCTACAGAAAGTAGGCCTAGAGGGAACTTTCCTCAACATAATAAAGGCCATATATGACAAGCCCACAGCCAACATCATCCTCAATGGTGAAAAACTGAAAGCATTTCCACTAAGATCAGGAACAAGACAAGGTTGCCCACTCTTACCACTCTTATTCAACATAGTTTTGGAAGTTTTAACCACAGCAATCAGAGAAGAAAAGGAAATAAAAGGAATCCAAATCAGAAAAGAAGAAGTAAAGCTGTCACTCTTTGCAGATGACATGATACTATACATAGAGAGTCCTAAAGATGCTAGCAGAAAACTACTAGAGCTAATCAATGAATTTGGGAAAGTAGCAAGATACAAAATTAATGCACAGAAATCTCTGGCATTCCTATACACTAATGATGAAAAATCTGAAAGTGGAATCAAGAAAACACTCCCATTTACCATTGCAACAAAAAGAATAAAATATCTAGGAATAAACCTACCTAAGGAGACAAAAGACCTGTATGCAGAAAATTATAAGACACTGATGAAAGAAATTAAAGATGATACAAATAGATGGAGAGATATACCATGTTCTTGGATGGGAAGAATCAGCATTGTGAAAATGACTCTACTACCCAAAGCAATCTACAGATTCAATGCAATCCCTATCAAACTACCACTGGCATTTTTCACAGAACTAGAATAAAAAAGTTCACAATTTGTATGAAAACACAAAAGACCCCGGATAGCCAAAGCAACCTTGAGAACGAAAGACGGAGCTGGAGGAATCAGGCTCCCTGACTTCAGACTATACTACAAAGCTACAGTAATCAAGACAGTATGGTACTGGCACAAAAACAGAAATATAGATCAATGGAACAGGATAGAAAGCCCAGAGATAAACCCACACACATATGGTCACCTTATCTTTGTTAAAGGAGGCAGGAATGTACAGTGGAGAAAGGACAGCCTCTTCAATAAATGGTGCTGGGAAAACTGGACAGGTACATGTAAAAGTATGAGATTAGATCACTCCCTAACACCATACACAAAAATAAGCTCAAAATGGATTAAAGACCTAACTGTAAGGCCAGAAACTCTCAAACTCTTAGAGTAAAACATAGGCAGAACACTCTATGACATAAATCACAGCAAGATCCTTTCTGACCCACCTCCTAGAGAAATGGAAATAAAAACAAAAATAAACAAATGAGACCTAATGAAACTTCAAAGCTTTTGCACAGCAAAGGAAACCATAAACAAGACCAAAAGACAACCCTCAGAATGGGAGAAAACATTTGCAAATGAAGCAACTGACAAAGGATTAATCTCCAAAATTTACAAGCAGCTCATGCAGCTCAATAACAAAAAAACAAACAACCCAATCCAAAATGTCTATTTAGGCAGAAGACCTAAATAGACATTTCTCCAAAGAAGATATACAGAATGCCAACAAACACATGAAAGAATGCTCAACATCATTAATCATTAGAGAAATGCAAATCAAATCTACAATGAGATATTATCTCACACCAGTCAGAATGGCCATCATCAAAAAATCTAGAAACAATAAATGCTGGAGAGGGTGTGGAGAAAAGGGAACACTCTTGCACTGCTGGTGGGAATGTGAATTGGTTCAGCCACTATGGAGAACAGTATGGAGGTTTCTTAAAAAACTACAAATAGAATTACCATATGACCCAGCAATCCCACTACTGGGCATATACCCTGAGAAAACCAAAATTCAAAAAGAGTCATGTACCAAAATGTTCATTGCAGCTATATTTACAATAGCCCGGAGATGGAAACAACCTAAGCGCCCATCATCGGATGAATGGATAAAGAAGATATGGCACATATGCACAATAGAATATTAGCCTTAAAAAGGATGTCCTGAAGAACCTAGGGGTGGGACGGGTATAGAGACGCAGACCTACTGGAGAACGGACTTGAGGATATGGGGAGGGGGAAGGGTGAGCTTTGACAGGGCGAGAGAGAGTCATGGACATACACACACTAACAAACGTAGTAAGGTAGATAGCTAGTGGGAAGCAGCCGCATGGCACAGGGATATTAGCTCCGTGCTTTGTGACAGCCTGGAGGGGTGGGATAGGGAGAGTGGGAGGGAGGGAGATGGAAGAGGGAGGACATATGGGAACATATGTATATATATAACTGATTCACTTTGTTATAGAGCAGAAGCTAACGCACCATTGTAGAGCAATTGTACCCCAATAAAGATGTTAAAAATAAATAAATAAATAACAAAGTAAAAAAAAAATCTAGAAACAACAAATGCAGGAGAGGGTGTGGAGAAAAGGGAACCCTCTTGCACTGCTGGTGGGAATGTTAATTGTTACAGTCACTATGGAGAACAGTATGGAGGTTCCTTAAAAAAACAAATAGAACTACCATATGACCCAGCAATCCCACTATTGGGCATATACCCTGAGAAAACCATAATTCAAAAAGTGTCATGTACCAACAAGTTCATTGCAGCTCTATTTACAATAGCTCGGAGATGGAAACAACCTAAGTGTCCATCATCGGATGAATGGATAAAGAAGATGTGGCACATATATACAATGGAATATTACTCAGCCATAAAAAGAAACGAAATTAAGCTATTTGTAATGAGGTGGATAGACCTAGAGTCTGTCATACAGAGTGAAGTAAGTCAGAAAGAGAGAGAAAAATACCGTATGCTAACACATATTTATGGAATTTAAGGGAAAAAAATATGTTATGAAGAACCTAGGGGTAAGACAGGTATAAAGACACAGACCTACTAGAGAATGGACTTGAGGATATAGGGAGTGGGAAGGGTAAGCTGTGACAAAGTGAGAGAGAGACATGGACATATATACACTACCAAACGTAAGGTAGCTAGCTAGTGGGAAGCAGCCGCATAGTACAGGGAGATCAGCTTGGTGCTTTGTGACCGCCTGGAGGGGTGGAGTAGGGAGGGTGGGAGGGAGGGAGACGCAAGAAGGAAGAGTTATGGGAACATCTGTATATGTATAACTGATTCACTTTGTTATAAAGTAGAAACTAACACACCATTGTAAAGCAATTAGACTCCAATAAAGATGTAAAAAAAAAATAGTGAAAAATAAATACATATCACTAAGTAAAAGAAGGCAATCTGAAAAGGATACATACCATATGATTCCAACTATATCACATTCTGGAAAAGGCAAGACTATGGAGATGATAAAAAGATCAGTGGTTGCCAGAGGTAAAGGGAGAGGGATGAAGAGGCAGAATACAGACAATTTTTAGGGAAGTGAAAATACTCTGTATGATATTATAATGATGAATATGTGTTATTATACATTTGCTCAAATCCATAGAAAGTACAAACCCAAGAGTGAGCCCTATGGTAAATTGCGGACTTTGGGTGATTATGATGTGTCAGTGTGGGTTCATCCTTGGTAAATACTTCTGGTGAGTGATGGTGGTAATGGGGTTGGCTACGCACTTGTGGAGACAGGGAGTATATGGGAAATCTCTGCACCTTTCTTTCATTTCCTAAAACTTCTCTCAAAATATAAAGGCTTAAAAAAACCTGAAAGTTAGGTGAACTGATCTCAAAAAGGACAGGTTGGTGTAGAGGTTGAAATCTTGAACTCTGGAATCAGAGAAACTTGGGTTCAAATTCAAACTCTGACACTCACCCCTTCCTGACCTTGATCAAATTACCCAACTACTCCAAGCCTCTGTTTCTTCATCTGCAAATGGGAATAATAATTGTTTTGACCTTAGGAGGTATATAAAATATGTAATATAATTCAAAATGTGGTCAGAATTCCAAGGGCATTTTTCAGTTTCTAATTATTGAAAAATATTTTTACCTACTCTGAGAACTGTTCTCCCTATTTGCGTTATTGTAAATATCAACTGAGATAATAGGTCAAAGTACTTCAAAAACTACACATTATTGTATTGGTATGAGGAAATATTATTCGTTTTATTTTACTCTTCTTACTTTTAGAAGAACTAAGTAAAAACAATCCCTATGATAATGCTTTCATTCTAAATATCAAACTAAGTGATACATTTTTAAATTAAGAAAAAAAAAACCCTAGTTGTGGCAAAATTTGTTTATACAGTGGGGATTTAAGAGACTAGGTCTCTAAAAACGAATTGCTAAAAATCAGTACAAATATCAAAAATGACCATTAAAAAATCAGAATTACTAGTATAGTTAAATCACATTGACCCAAAACACTATTAATTGAGATGGAGCTCGTTTTCTATTTTTGGTAGCATTAAGATGAATCAGATTATTTTTTTAAGGTACATATATAATTCAGAGCTGCTAAACTACAGGTAAAACAGTGCCAAACCAAATGGACTTTATCGCAATTCTAGAAAATCTGAAATGATTAACAATGAGAGAAAATAGAGTTGAAGAAATGTCACATCTCATCATTTTTATCCCCTTTTTCCTAATAATTGAGTTTCTTTCTCCCATACTTCTTATACTTATCATTCATTTCTTTCCTCTTCAAGTCAATACACACTTTTAAAAAATGTCAGACTGTTTAGAAAACAACAAATCAAACCAAACACTCCTATGAAGTTGCATATTTCAATAAATCTCCATGACATTTGACTTGGAAATGCTTTATAACTGCTTAAATTACCTCTTCCATGATTGAAATTTTTTAAAGCAATTCATTAAAATAGAATTTTTTCAAGACAATTAAAAATAATTTCTTTGTTTCATGCAATTTCATATTCTTGAAAGTCCTGATGATAAGACATGAGGAAAGGAGAATTGGTAAAAGTCCTACTTAAGTATTTTTTTAAACCACTAAGGTACCACTTCACAAAAATGATGTTGACCTGTCAGTTATACCTTCTTTTCTCTGTGGGTATGCCTCCATTTTGCAGGGGAGATATACATATTGGCATGTATTGAAATAGTCTGAATCAAATTATCATCTAGTTGAGATGGGGTTATAGCAAGAGGATGTCTCCATGACTCAAAATTCCACTGAGAGGAACTGCAGTGTCAAACTTGTGATATGGTGTCAAGATGAAATATGCTTTGAATTTTATTAATAGTAGGGAGCATATTTCACTGCTCATTCAAGTGTCATGCTAGAACTAGGTGAGTGTTGCCAATATAAGTGGATGGAGATCAACACTTTTTTGACACTCCTGCTACCTAGTGCCTATAAAATGTTTATACCTAAAATTGTGTCAAATTATGCTAATTGAGTACTGAAAAAACACTATAAGTTGAAGTATTCAAAAAGTATATTTCTTGGAATCTCATGGGGCTCTTCAAATTAGGCACTTGGGAGAACTTTTTCTCTCTTCCAAGTACCGTCAAAGTACAATGTCTTAAAGTGTCACGGGGAAAGCAAATTCATTTAAATTCTTGATCATACATATATAAAGTATTAAAGGTTTTACCATCAGTAGTTTCTTTTCAGCCCCGTTGTTCTAGTATCAGTTAGAAATATATATTTTTTTTTTATAGAAAGCTTGTGTTTATTATAAAAGATACCCCAAGCCCAGCTCAGGGTCTTTAACAACATCAGCCACCAGCAGTGGCTGATTTATTTAACAATAAATCAGGTGTGATTGTGAGTCAGGAAGAAAATGAAATAAAATACTGCTTCCTAAGAGAGATTGTTTTTTGTTTTTTTTTTTTTCTTCTCTCAGGTCAAAATAAATAGGGATTTTTCTGAATGTCATTATAGATGAAGACAACTTCAGTGACTTCTCAATTTTACATGAGAATATTCTACTTTCAGGACTATAGATAACAATCCTTGATTTCCCAAATTCTGACCATATTCTATTAAAATCATTTTTTCACTTTTCTGTTAAACTGTATTTAATCCTTTGTGTCAATGTACTGAGAAAGATAGTAAAGGTATATCTGAACTTTGCCTTAAACTTCTTTAATCTTTTTTTAAGCTCTCATTCATGTAACACAGATTCAGCAATCTGATTTCAACACCCCATCTCCCGGGGGGAAAAATGTTAAGATTTCCAAGTTCAGAGACCAGTGTGAAACTGGTTCTCCTCAACTAAAAGATCTTTAATTCTAACCGCAGACTCTCTACAGTGCCTCCTGGAGACCTTTCAAGTCCTTTGAATTCCAATGGTAGTAAAAGGTCTTTTGTACTGGCTAAAGGGGTCCTAGAACGAGGGACTGGTAATGGTATATGGCACAGGTGGTCACAGAGAATTTCCATCTGGTATGGAAAACATCAACCCTCCTACAAGGCAGCATATGCCACCAAGAACACATTTGCCCAAAACCTTTGTTCCCTATGCTGGCGAAGAGCACAATTTAGCAACCCATTCAAAATACTGTTGCATTTCCAAGGCCCCTAACAATGTGGGATTCAGCTATGGAAGAAACCACTGATAGTGCTCGTTCTGCCACATTCTCCCCACTTCCTAAAGCACAAATGGACGAATAAATCTCTCCAGAAATGTTTGCTTGCAGGGCTGAGAGTCTATTCCTAACTCTTGTGTCTTTTCGTCCAATTCCAAGAGCAGTCTCCAGTGTGAAGTAGTTCTGAACAATTTTGCCTGTAAACAAGAAACCCCGTTGTTTTTGACCATTCCTCACTGTTTCCGTTCAATGTCCCTTATCTCCGTTAAAAAAGAAGTCACTTGGGCTTCCTGGTGACACAGTGGTTAAGAATCCGCCTGCCAATGCAGAGGACATGGGTTCAAGCCCTGCTCTGGGAAGATCTCACATGCCGCGGAGCAACTAAGCCCGTGTGCCACAATTACTGAAGCCCACGTGCCACAACTACTGAAGCCCGCGCACCTAGAGCCCGTGGTCTACGGCAAGAGAAGCCACTGCAATGAGAAGCCCGCACACCGCAACGAAGAGTAGCCCCCGCTCGCCGCAACTAGAGAAAGCCCGCGCGCAGCAACAGAGACCCAACTCAACCAATAAATAAATAAAAAAAAAAAAAAAAAAAAAAGAAGTCACTTTATCTCATGCCCCTTTGGTATACTTCTAATACTTTTGTATGAGAAATTATATATTCCAATGATAACGACATTCCCATGCCTAAGAAGATCTGCCAGCAGATGGAAAGCAAGTCAGAGCTCTCTAGGTCTGAAAAGACAATTAAACCTCTAGCCCAGATTCGTGGTGATTACTGGCTACCAGTTATTCAAAGGCTTTGTGACCCAAGCTGATTGTAGTCCATGTTATGGCAACAAAACCAAATCACAATTGAAGTGCATGCTTGATAAAGAGCCTTCCATTTATATGAACAGCTTTAGCAATTAGTTCCCTATAACAGAGAGAGCAAGAGATAGCACTTTACTAGTTTCATGTGACAAAAATGGCGGGATGATTTTTAAAAATCATCAGCCCTCCAGAGCAAACATAAAAATTATTACCATTATTATGCATAGTATATTAGATTACAAGACTGATGCACCCTATGCTGAAGCTAAATTAAAAGAATACCATACTATATTAGATAAAAGTAATCAGTGTACTCAACATCTTACTATAGTTTATGTTCCCTTTTCCTGAAAACTTTCTAGCCCATGGGAGAGAATATTTGATGGTTATTCTGACAAATACTACTGCTGGAAGACGGTCTCTATATGGTAGCAACAACCATCCCACCCAGCCTAGCTCTTTCTGCACTGCTCATCTTTTCTCTTTCGGGACCTGTAGTTTCTTCTAGAAAAGGATTTTTTTTGTCACTGCACTTTAAGTCAGTGGCAGTTTTAAATGATAAACCTATTTGACAGGCATTTTGTTACCTTCCTATCTTTCTTAGAAAGTAAGGAACAGGCAGCAAAATATGAAAATTGAAATAATTGAACTTCTTTTAACAGATGGAAAATTTGGACTGCTCCTCAGCTTTCTAGAAATTAATCTCTACTACCGTGCCAGAAAATAAGGAAATGCTTTTATAAAAATTGATGATAGGGGTATCTTAAGGGGGCATAGGAGCTCCCAATGGCCAAAGGTAGAACAATTTGAGCAAACAAAAAAAGAGCCCTTTTTAAGTAGCAAAAAAAAAAGTAGGATCCAGGTCTTACAATCCTCCTGCTTTGCCATCATCAGCAGACTGGACCTCAACCTCCAGCTCAGCAAATCCCATCATTGTTGCAAGGAGGCTGCAGCAGCTCTAAGCTTCATATTCCCAGATGACATGGCTTAACAGGACAAGGAATGAGGCAGCGGTAAAACAAAACCACAAATAAATTTTTCAAATTAAAAAAGGAACAGCACTGGATTATAACCCAAAACATAATATAAATATCCATGAGTCCATATTAATATAAGTGAATGACTGAATAAGTAAATAAATATGGGAAAAGACACAAATCTCCGATGCATAAGGATTCCAAATAATTTATGTAAATACACCACCTTCCAGGAAATGGAGCATAACTCCCCACTCCATATAAGTGTGAGCTGTACATAGTGACTTCCTCCCAAAGGTACAGTGTAGAAAGAGGGTAAAAAAAAGTAGCTTTACAGTGTAAACGCTTGCAAACTCTACCTCAACCAGGTGATCAAGGTCAACGGTGATAAATCACGTTTATAGTGTATACCCTTGATATCATGTGATTAAAACAACACTTTACTTCTGTGGTCTTCCTTCCCAAACCCCATAACCCCAGTTTAATCATGAGAAATACATCTGAAAAATCCCTACTGGGGGCATTTCACAAAATGCCTGATCACTACTCCTGAAAACTGTCCAGGTCACCAAAAACAAGGAAAATATGAGAAACTGTCACAGCCAAGAGCAACCTAAAGAGATATCACTAAACATAATGTGGCATCCTGGATGGGATCCTGGAACAGAAAAAGGACATTAGGCAAAAACTAAGGAAATCTGAATAAAGTACGAACTTTAGTTAATAGTAATGTGTCAATATACAATCATTAATTGTCATATTAATATAAGATGTAATAATAGGAGAAACTGGGTGTGGGGTATACGAGAACTCTCTGTAATAACTTCATAGCTTTTCTGTAAATCTAAAATTGTTCTAAAATATTGAATCTCCACAACCCTTAGAATTTGTCTGAAGGTTACTTTCTTCATAACTCTAGCTCCACCTTACCTAAGCCAACTTGCTTTCTATTACAGATTTATGCTCATATGTACACGTATATGGATATTTTGTTCTCATAGTCATTAGTCCTGTTCACCATATTTCTCAATTCTCCTGCCCCTTTTGAGGTTAGGCATAATACTATTACTGTCCAATAAAATGTGAGAGGAAGTAAAATACATCACTTTCAGGCTCAAGATATAATAGCTATCACTAAATTCACTCCATTATCTACCCCGTGCCACAGCAGTAGTAGAAACGCAGATAGAGAGTTAGAGATTGAAGTTCCATAACTTGGATCACTGAGTGACTACAATGAACAGAACTCCTGACCGCCCTGCGTCGGGAGAGAAATAAACCTTGATGTATTTAGACAATGAGAACTTGAGTGTGTTTGTTACCACAACATAGCTTGACCATCCTATCAGATACACATATGTGCACATTATTTATCACTTGATAACACAATGACTCTCAAAATGTCCCAGCAGAAAGTTTATTATAATCTTCGAAAATACTGAATCAGTGCACTGCACACCTGAAACTAATATGATATTGCAGATCAACTATACTTGAAAGAGAGGAAGGAAGGAAGGAAGGGAGGAAGGAAGGATGGAAGGAAGGACGGAAAGAAGGGAGGAAGGAAGGAAAGGAGGGAAGGAGAGAGGGAGGGAGAGAGGAGAGAAAAAGAAAAAAAGAAAGAAAAGAAAGAAAGAAAGGAAGAAAAGAAGGAAGGAAGGAAGGAAGGGAGAATGGGAGACAGAAAGAGAGGGAAAGGAAAGAAGAAAGGGAAAAAACTTTTGGAGGAGATGGATATGTTCATGGCATAGATTTTGGTGATGGCTACACCGATGTACACTTATCTCCAAACTCATCAAGTTGTATACATTAAATATGTGCAGCTTTCTGTATTGTAAACCTCAATAAAGTGGTTCATCACAAAAAATGATTGAATTTAATGAAATAAAAGAAATCTTCCAAATATTACTGACAGTCTGTACACAAAAGGTTTTACGTTTTGGACGTTCTTGTAAGAGAGTTGTGAGCTTCTAGAGGGAAAGAATTCTGTCTTGTTCTCCAGTTTATCTCCCATATCTGGTGCACACTATGCACGACATGTGGAATTTTGTCATCAAATAGACAATAAATATGAAAATATTCAAAAAAATAAGAAGCTTAATTCCTTATGGGATGCATATTTATCACAATGTGCTTATATTATGGGAGTAAAACAAGTATTTTAGGCAGAATTAGAATAGGTACTAGAATGAGTCTTTTACATCATTGGCTTACTGCCAGTTTAGAATTTTCAACGTTTTTAGTAATTCTTTTACATCTTAACTATGGAGAATTATCTTCACTTATGAATAGGGAAACCGTTCCTATTGTAGTCAGTACTGGATTTTTCAGGTAGTTTTAGGGTTAAATTCCCTGTGTCTGGAGATAATTTGAGAGCTTGCTTTCTTTTTGAACCACTCTTAACATTGGTTCTTTTTTCTTAATGAGAAAGTACAAGTAGAGTGGCTAATATTTTTTTAAGAGAAAATAAATGTTTCACAAAAAGAAAAAAACTTGAAAACACAACCCACAATAAAGCAGTGGGAAGATTCATTTTTTTATAACATAATTTTAATAGGAAAACAATCTTTTATGATCCTTATAAATAGGTTAGTTACATATTCCTTCCACAACATAAAAATTGTTGTAGAGAAATAGACTCAGGATCCTCTTGAGGAGGTAAAAAACCACCAAAGTGCACTTGATAGAGTAATACCCTGGGGTATCAAGAAATGATAATTCCTTCATTTCCCCTCTCAGAGCTCAGTTTATGCAAAAAGCACTAGAATTTTAAAACTTCAGGGCCCTTAACCAGATACCAGTCATGGCCATATGTTTCCACCTTCAATGACATCCTCTGGCACCAAGTTCCAAAATCAAAATTTATTTTACTTAAAATACATTTGTCAATTTAGAGACATCAACACACTTCTCTTTCCTCACTAAGCACGCAAACATCACTGGGCCTGAGAGTTTAACCACTGTCATGCAAACTGCAATGTCATAAATAGAATACAGGGTCTGCCATATTCTTTTCTACACAGTTATTTTAAAGATTTAATTTTTTATCAAAATAGCCCATGATATAGGACAAATCAAAAGGTACAATAGCATATGATAGATTTCCCAGAAAAGTATATTTTAAAAATATATTTTTTATATTATACTTAATACATATATAATATTCTATAAGGCTATCACTCTGCTCAGCTCAATAAACTTCGTATATGAATAAGTCTTGCAGAGTATTTTGATTACCTCTCTAACAGAAGATTCATCACCTGATATTTAGTTGAAATAGTGGAAGAAACCTTGAAACTCCTTGCTTATCACACATACCAGCTTTACCATATCATCATGGCTAACAATGGATAAAGACTGGAAATGGAATAGGAAATCCTCCTTAAGGAAGAAGATAGATGACTTATAAGGGTTCAGATAAAGAATTGATACCTTTAAAAGATATGACTTTTTACTACAGCTATACAGAAACATACATAATACAAATAAATTTTAATAGGATCATAAAGACAAGATAATTGTGCTTTGCTGATAGGATTGTTGGAATATGGTTTTTTGTTTTTTTTTTTCTTTTAAACATCTTTATTGGGGTATAATTGCTTTACAATGGTGTGCTAGTTTCTGCTTTATAACAAAGTGAATCAGCTATACATATACATATGTTCCCATATGTCTTCCCTCTTGCGTCTCCCTCCCTCCCACTCTCCCAATCCCACCCCTCCAGGCTGTCACAAAGTGGAATATGGTTTTTAATGCTCTAAAATAATCATTAATAAAGGACTCTTAAGGATAAGCTGATCAACAAGAGTAATAGAAGTAACATGTTAAAAACATAAGAAGAATATTCAAAAGTTTAAACATTTACAAATACAATTTATTTTCCTTAGCACTTTAAACTCTTTAACAAAATGGCATTTTTGTCTCCACAAAAATCCATTTGAAATCAAATGCATAACACCTAGAAATCCCACTGAGCTCATCTCTTCTTTTGAAAACTGTCAGATGTACTTTAAATAGTGGGGGTCTCGATGCTACAGTCGGGTTTATAATTTGCAACAATACACTTCTTATTACTTACAGGAAAATCATTTCCACAATGACTCACTGATGCCTCTCCCTCTAATCATCATTTCTGCAGCATTTAGGTACAAGATGCGTGGTGTCCTCTCTTCAGATGCCAACAGAATGACAATGAGTCAGCAACATGAGCAGATAAAGTCACAGTCAGAAGCTGTGTGACTGCCCTAGTGACCGCAGAGAAAACGCTGAGGGCATCCTTCACAAGTGGACGCAAGAGGACTTCCAGGCAGCAAAAGAAAGTTGCCAAACAAATGTGGCTCTTCAAGAGTACAGTGGGACGCTGAGGAGGAATTATCAACTAGGAAATTCACTGGCTGTAGACTTCAGATACCTTGCCTCTGGGGTTTTCATCAAGCAGTGCAAAACCTGTGTGAGTCTTTGAGATTCCTGTAGAATGAGGAAGAAAATATCTTGCCATTCGCTCTTTCAGTTACTGATCTTACCTGAACATTGTCAGGTATTTTAATGTTTTAAGAAAAAAAGGAGTACCTTGGAGAGTCTACTGAGATTGAATTCTTAGTTGCCAAAATGTAAGGTTTTTAAACACTTTAAAATTACTCTACCCTGTGGACACTGCAATGGTTAATTTTGTCAACTTGAGTGGGCCACATAGTGTCCAGATATTTGGTCAAGCATAAATCTGGTTGTGTCTGTGAGAGTGTTTTTGAATGAAATTAACATCTGAATTGGAAGACTGAGTAGAGCAGATTGCCCTCCCCAATGTGGGTGGGCTTCCTCCAATCAGTTGAAGGCCTGAATAGGACAAAAAGGCTGACCTTCCCTTGAATAACGAAATTCTTCCTGCCTGACAAGTTTTGAACTAGAACACTGGCTTTTCTCCTACTGTTGAACTCAGACTGAAACATCAGCATTTCCTGGGTCTCAAGCCTCCACCTTCTAACTGAAACTGCCCCATTGGCTCTCATGGGTCTCCAGCTTGTCAACTGCAGGTCTTGGGACTTGCCAGCCTTCACGACTGTGTGAGCCAATTCCTTAAAATTAAATAAATAAATAATGTAAGTAAATAAATAAATTTATCTGTCTATCTATCCATCTTATTGGTTCTCTTTCTCTGGAGAAACCTGACTAATGCAGACACCTTTGCATAGGAAAGGGATTTGGCTCTCCTAATTTTATATATTTGTTGGGCAGTGTCTGGATGTACAGTGGACATATCGTTTAACTGAGTTGACCAGTCAATTTAGAAAAATATAATCATCAACCATTCGGTTTTGTTGAATGACGTGGACAGTTTAAAGGTAAAACAAGCTGTGCTCAGAGACAAGCCCAGAAGATATATTTTGGTTTGTAAACTCTTGCAGAAATTATAACACAAATTGAAAAGTCCCCAATTTCTCAATATATACTTAACCAGTAATATTATTTCTGAGCTTCTTATTCTCTTGAATTGTCTGTAAGTCCACAAACAGCATTTCTGAGAAAAGTGGATGACTAGCAAGGAGAGGAATTGAACCACTTAAGGATGACTATAGAAGCAGTAATTCTGAGTGGATTAAACACATGTTATTCCCAACATACAAATATTTGTTGAAGATGATCACAAATCACAAGCTCTAAAGAAGTCTTTCTATTCTCCTGGATCTCTTTTTTTTTTTTTTTTTTTTTTTTTTTTTTTTTTTGCGGTACGCGGGCCTCTCACGGTTGTGGCCTCTCCCGCTGCAGAGCGCAGGTTCCGGACGCACAGGCTCAGCGGCCATGGCTCACGGGCCCAGCCACTCCGCGGCATGTGGGATCTTCCCGGACCGGGGCACGAACCCGCGTCCCCTGCATTGGCAGACAGACTCTCAACCACTGCACCACCAGGGAAGCCCCTCTCCTGGATCTCTTGGCCAGGCTCAAGGAATCCTAAGTTAGGCTCAACTTTACATATTCTGTAAGCAATAATATCCTTCCATATCAGACACGTACACCTGAAAATGGAGGCGGGGATCAATCTAAAATATACACAGACAGTGTTTAAACTTCAATATGAAAAAAAGTGCATTTATCAAAATTTCATTTAAGTAGGTCTGAAGATTAAAAATACACCACTGGGGAATAAGAAGCAGTTAGAAAAACTGCACTAGAACTTTGTACCCCTAGTATTTGGACTGAGAAAATTTCCAATAGCTGAAGTACATGTCAAAAATATTATGTTCTGAATAAAGGGACCACGAATGAAAGGCAGCCTTCAGATACCTAAGGTCTCCTATATAGTGGATCTGGCAGAATATCAGAGGCAGGAATGATCTGACACATAATCTGTTAGTTGCTCTCAGAAGGATCTTTGTTCAGTGGTTGGATGGATTTCACTGATTGCTGGCCCCTGAGGATGTCAATAGTGCCACGTAGATAGAGAATCCATAGTCCAGCTGAAACAGGAAAGACTAAGGGAGAAGTCTTGATGTCTCAGTGCTCTAGTCTAAAAGGAAGAAAATCTTTGCTGATCCTAATAATATAACTTTGTTGTAATAATTACATGATTGTATGGTTGTAACTCCTTTTGGGAACATTTGTTCAAGTTTCCATAACAACTTGATACAGGTTTTTAATATGGTTATAACTTTCTCTGGATTTATGATCTCAGAATTTTTTCCTCCCCTTGGCTCAGCAGTACTCAATTGCAATAACATTAATTTCATAATGAGCCTCCTTTGCTAACTTAGTTGCAGATCTATTTCAGTGCCAAGGCGATCTATGTAATTTAAAGAAGAAACATGACTGTTGAAAACTTTACAACCATGAGAAGGGAAATTCAGTGTTTCTATTGCTCTCATATTTATTTTTCATTTTAAAATATTCATAAAAGTATTTATTTTTACTTTCTAAATTTATAGTCCACTTCTTCTCTTCATGGACTTTTTTTTTTTTTGCAGTACTCAGGCCTCTCACTGTTGTGGCCTCTCCTGTTGTGGAGCACAGGCTCCGGACGCGCAGGCTCAGCTGCCATGGCTCACGGGCCCAGCTGCTCCGTGGCACGTGGGATCTTCCCGGACCGGGACACGAACCCGTGTCCTCTGCATCGGCAGGCGGACTCTCAACAACTGTGCCACCAGGGAAGCCCTCTTCATGGACATTTTTACATTTTGGTCCAGATTTGCCATTCCAAGTCTTCAAAGACTATTGTTTAATAGGAAAGCAGATGATAGATAACAGAAAAGCAGAAAGGGGATTGAGCTAGAGGGAACTTTGCCCTTCTATTTGTTTTCTTTGCCATAAGTATTAAAACAAAATTTTTTAAAGTGGAGAGAAGGAGTTACGATTGAAAATCTAAAAATAAAATTCTAACTCTGCCATCTATTTGTTTACATACATTTCTTAAAACCTCAGGTCCTTAGTTTCTACATCTGAAAAATAGAATGAAACCAAAATTATTTATAATATATAAAACACCAAGCACAAGTGCCTAGCATGTAACAAGCCCTCAAATACAGTCGACAAAAATCACTGTTTCCTGCCATTATTTCTATTACTCGTATTGTTAGTCTCCTACTAAGAATGTTAATCTCCTTCAGTCCTTCAGCAAATGTGGTAGGCCTCCAGATGCCTACACCCTATTCTCTGGAACCTGTGAATATGTTATGTTACATGGTTAAAGGAACATTGCAGATGAAATTAAGGTTATGGACCACATTGGCTTACAATCCCCAGTTTTCCGGTGGTCACAGTACAGTGGGATAGACAGACACAAACCAATTTTTAAAAATTATACAAATCAGTGAAATAAAAAAGTGATCTCAGATCTCAAATCATACTTTATATTTCACTTATATGCCTGGCCCAGCAATTAATGCCAACATCTGCTACTGACCAAATTCACAGATTCCTTGCCTCCAAACATTGGCCACATTGCCTTGCTCCACTATTATGGTTCTTGTCATGGGGTCAAGGCACCAAGTATTTGATCTTCTTCAATACTAACTGGATTGCAAAATGGATATTGTAAAAAAATAAGTTGGGCTTATTTGAATACAAACAAAGAGAAGAGGGGCTCTTCCTTTTTTTCTCCTTGAAATACACACAAAAATGCATACCACTATGCAAAGACCTTAAAATATTGAATGTTATAATTACGGTATCAGAAAAAAATGGTAAATTTCCAGTGGATGAGCCCAGAAGACACCATCTTAACTAAGTGATCATGGTCAACATCACCAGTAATAAGACTTAACTTCATTATGTACTCTGCATATGACGCACAGATCATTTCTTGCCGAAAATGCATAACCTTAATCTAATGATGAAAAAATAAGACACAAACTGGACAAACTGATGAAATGTGAATTATCTTTTTTTATTATTATTTTTTAATTGAAATATAATTGATTTACAATGTCATGTTAGTTTCAGGTGTACAGCAAAGTGATTTAGTTTTATATATATTATATATATATACACATATATTCTTTTTTTTTAACTTTTTTTCTGGCTATGTTGGGTCTTCATTACTGCGTGCTGGCTTTCTCTAGTTGTGGCGAGTAGGGGCTGCTCTTCGTTGAGGGCTTCTCATCGCGGTGGCTTCTCTTGTTGCAGAGCACAGGCTCTAGGCACACGGGCTTCAGTAGTTGCAGCACATGGGCTCAGTAGTTGTGGCTCGTGGGCTCTAGAGCACAGGCTCAGTAGTTGTGGTGCATGGGTTTAGTTGCTCCACGGCATGTGGAATCTTCCCAGACCAGGGTTTGAACCCATGTCCCCTGCATTGGCAGGTGGATTCTTAACCACTGCGCCATCAGGGAAGCTCCAGTATACACATATATCCTCTTTCAGATAAATTAGGAGTCTGGGATTAACATATACACACTATTATATATAAAATAGATAACCAGCAAGGGTCTACTGTATAGCACAGGGAACAATACTGAATATTTTGTAATAACCTATAAGGGAAAAGAATCTGAATTATCTTGAATTTGAAGAAATTTAAATAAACAACAATTCATTTAATAGTATTATAGCACTTTTAATTTTCTGGTTTTGAGCATTGTGCTATGGTTATGTAAATTTTAATGAAAGGGGAAGCTGAGTTCCGTAGTTTTTGTAAATTTGTGTAAGTCTAAAATTGTTTCAAAATAAAAAGTTAAAAATAATCTACCATATCGGGAGTTAGATACTCCCAGGTAGACTTCAGTGCAAAGCAGGTCTCCCTCATATTGCCATATTCATGTTTGAGCATCTCACAAGCTTGTCTCCAAAGTAGCCAATTAGGAACAAGTGGGAGGCTCAGTCCCAAGACTGGTGAAGTGTTTTGATTGAGTGGACTGGAGAAAACGAGGAACTGAATTGAGACAGGCCTACCAATTTCACTCAGACCACCTGCTTGTTTCGGATACAAGCCAGTGACCTAAACATTATGGGCCATTACCAGCTCTCTGCTGGCATTCTGAAATGACTACATAGGAGACAAATCTGGGAGTGATGAGATTTGCAAATGGCATGGGAACAGCAGAGGAGTAATGACTTTTCATGAGCATTCTGAGACACCTCTCACACACACATCCATTAAGTCACCAGGAGCTATACTGCATGAATTAACAGAGACTATTCACCCAAAAGAAAACTTTTCCCCAGTAAGTTGTGACACGTAATGCAATATGTTATAAAAAAAAAAAACCCAAAACTCTAAATAGCACTTTTCATCACATTTCTTGAGGCAACAGAATGAATTTTTTTAACACAATTAATTCTTAGTTTGCTCTTTTTCTGTCAAGCATGCAACTGCTTTTCCTTTCTTCTGAAGTAGTTCATATTATGATGAGTGAAAGGAGAGAAATAAAAAGAGCTATGATTGTGTCAACCACAACTGAACAAATACATCTATTAAAAAGAACTCCCACCAGAAATCTTAGAAGCCTCACAAAGTCTCATTTTTTTCCACATACTAACTCTATCATGAACTGAAACTTCCCTTTCTTTTATTTTAAATTATTGTAATTGTCCCCTGTGCATATACCAACCAGTATTTACGCTGTGTCAGATGACAATACACTAGTAAATTTGGTGTTTCAATGGCTATAATAACTCTAATAAAGAAATTAAATCAGATGTCATATGTGAAATGTACTTTTTTTTTGCCTCCAACAATAAACTGAATTATAGCAGGCTAAATATTACAAAGCAAAACATGTATCCATTAGCAATTGAAAGCATGTGTTGAAACTATTCTAAGCGGACAAGGCTTTGGAGGCAGCGGGGGAGCAAGCAAAGGTGCTGGTTGCCTCAAACGTGGTCCTTTTTCCCAATTTTTTCAACTTCATCCTTTATGATAATTCCCTCTAAGTTTCATCCTGAAGAGCATCACGCTATACCCTTCCCCACCTCTGGTCCAACCAAAATCCTAGAACCCAGGACCATAATTTTAATATGCATATAATTTCACATGGCTGATGAGTATAACACACCATGGATAAACAGCAGGGAGGGGCTAAATGGAAAACTCATTTGTTAGTTTTCCCACTTGGAGGTTGTTATTTTTTAAATTACTGATATTGGACACTGTAGGAGTGCCCTTTTTCATACACATTGAAGCATTCCACTGGCCCCAGGAGTCACTAAGACTAGTGGATTTTAATAGTTATAGATCTTAAATGGAGGGTTAGAAATTGTTTCTTTTCATTACAATTACAACAAGGAATTAACCCCAAGGGTATCCACTTAATTTCATAATATATAGACTGGAACGCTAATGTGACTCTTCTAGAGTGCAATAAAGAGGCAACTGGCCCTTCTCTCCCCGGGGTGGGTTTCTGTAAAATGTATCACAAAAATAATGTAAAACGAAGAAGATTTGAAGTTAACAAGCTCCATAATGTCACCAGCTCCAGTGCCGGGTGTGAGCGAGCCCTCATAGGCACTGAGCACTGCTTCAGTGGGAAGCTCAGCCCCAGCACTTTTCTTTGAATCGCTTCACTGACACAAGGAAAATGGAAAATGAGAGAAGGAAGGATAATTTACAATTAAGCACAGAAAGTCACGAAGACAGAGAAGAGACTTGGAACAGGATTTGTTAATTACCCTGTTTCTGAGATGGGATCAGAAGTGCACGCTGGTCACTTCCCGTCATGTCAGCTTAACCCTTTATACTCTGCAGTGACCTCAGCTCCATCTTATGGGAACTCTCTCCCTCCTTGCTAGAAGCTGAAGCGACACCAAAGGTTAGGATTTTCCATCTTCAGGCTCCAAGTGTCTGAAGCCACTTCCTGGCAGAGATTTGAAATCTTGGATCCCTGATCATTAGCCCTCTCATTTAAAGACATTTTTATTTCCCAATGCTTTTTCATGATGTTTGACTATGACTCTCTGAGCCAAAATAGAAGAAGGACACTATTTCAGAAACAGAGCTTTAAACAGAAGTGGGACAGGACAGTGGGAGAGGCTAATGGCAATTCAATAAAAGCACAACCCAGAAAGAACGTTCTTCTCTTATATTATGTATTTCCAACATATATTGTCATATTTGACCCACGACAGGCTTCTAGCCAGTCATTACTTGGGACTCACTTCTTCCCAAAAGTGTCAGCTCTCTCGAAATCTGCAAATTTGCCAGTCAATTAGAGAAAAACTGATGATCCAGAGAGGAGAAAAAGCAGACCACTTAACTCATTTGTTCTCATCTTTCATGCAGATTTCATTTCCAGAGATAGATAATATTGTATAGGAAAGTCACAAAGGAACTCTGCCTTCAATGAAAAGCATCCCTTTAGAAATCAAAATTCCAGGCTTCGCTCCTAAGACAGGAAGCAGTGGCCTGAAGCAGATGTCAAGAGAGCTGCCAGGAGGGCGCCAGAGATGAGAAGGCTCTAAAGAGGACAAAGGAAGACATTTATCACAAGGGAAATTTGGGTGTCCTCGCTGCTGGCTGAGAGCTACAGAAACCATTTCTAAGAGAGCTCAGAATCATTCACAAACCTGCGAGGAGCAAGAAGAAAGTTGAGGAAGACATCCAGAAAACAAACACGATCAGGATTCTACCAGAAGACCAAAGTTAGACAGTGTACATGGATTAGCAGGTGATTCTTCATTTAGGCAAGAGGCCAAGATTTTTGTAAATATAAACCATGGACTCGGTATCAAGGATGAAAGGAGTAATGTATATGCTGATCAATGGTCACAAACTTTTCTATCCCCATATTTCCTCATTCCCCATTTTATCTCCTTAAAACCACGTGTCCCTATAAGCTACATTTCCTGAATATATCAGATGTTGACTTATTAAAAGTTGTATGTATCTTAGAATAGCTCCTTAAGGGTTTTTCCCCAATGATTTTAATTGTGTTTGTTCTGGGTTCATAAACAGGGAACTTGAAGCATTTAAAAAACACACAAGTGTGGTATCCAAATGTTTTGTTTTTTCTAAGCTCAATGCACTTTAATAGGCTCTTCCCTTTAAAAAAAATGTAATTAAAAGGAATAAGCTCACCTATTTAGAAATTTATTTATTTACCTTAAATCTTTCATGCAAGAAACTGTTAATGTTCTTTGCTTTGTTTTGTACTAAATAGAAATAAGATACAAAACAATTCTCTAATTCAGATTACATGGGGTGTATGCCTTACAAGTTTGATTTTCTGAATTTCCCCTGACATTTTCAAATTGAATATCATAGTCAATATCAATCTAACCAATAAAAAGCAATTTAATTTTTACAGAGAACGAAGAGAATATCTAAATTTGACATATCAGACAGTTTTTTGTCTCTGTTGAATTATTTCAGGTGATATTTTAGTTAAACTGAGTTAAAACAGCAAATTTCATAATCCCTCAAGTAATATAAGACTGTAGCCCCTGATATAATTATTTAGGGCAAAAGCTTATTCATATCATATCGTACTTGATAACATATCTGAAATACATACTCCTATTTGTTCTGTTTATAACACTATTTGCCCTACAGGTCATAGTCTCAAAGACTATAAGCCTTTCAATATCAGATACATCACCAGAATATTTGATTTTCCAATATCTATAACATTGTTAGTGATTATTTGGATTATTATTTCTTGAGTAATATAATACTTCTTAAATGATATAAATGCTTATTATAACATAAATAGTATATCTATTTATCATATATTGTCTCTCCCAAATGACACAGGCTATTACAAAAATGGAATATAAACACACCAAAAACAAACAAACAGAAAATTTTTGCTCTTTACAAGTTTCCAAAGATCACACTGGTAGATAGCCAGTGAAAGAACAAAAATCGTATCTCTGACAGCTGTACTGCTGTGAAAATCAGAAATATTCCCCCAACGCTTTAACTCTGGCCCAGACAATCTCTTGAACTTTTGCCCAACGTGACCAATGACCCTGGAGACAACGGCCCAAAACTGAATGCTTTATTTTCTATTGTAAAACTGTTCCTTCTCCCATGTTTCCCCTTTAGGTGAAAAGGAAGAGTCATTTTCTAAGGCCACAGGGATTTTTTGGATGTGTTAAATTGAAAGACTATTAGGCTTGCATTTGGATGTATCAGGTAACCATTTGGATATGAGTGTTAGCCTCCAGGCTGGAGAAATAAATTAGGGAATCACTAATATAGAGATGGGATTTAATCCATGAAATTACCTATGCGGTGAATATAGATGAAGAAGAGAAAAAGTGTGAGAATTGAGCTACAGAGGGAGAACTCCATAATCTAGAGGAGAGGAGAGGAAAGGAAGCTATGAGAGGACATAGGAAGAAGCAGACAGTGAGGTGGGCAGACAGTGAGGTGGGCAGGCATCCTGGCTAGTGTGGGAGCCTGTATTTCAAGTGTAGCAGGTGTTTCAAGAAGGAACATGATCAACTCTGTCAGCTAATGATAGGTCAGATTTATTGAGAATCTCTTTTTTTTTTTTTTTTTTTTTGCGGTACACGGGCCTCTCACTGTTGTGGCCTCTCCCGTTGTGGAGCACAGGCTCCGGACGCGCAGGCTCAGCGGCCATGGCTCACGGGCCCAGCCTCTCCGCGGCACATGGGATCTTCCCGGACCGGGGCACGAACCCATGTTCCTGCATCGGCAGGTGGACTCTCAACCACTGCGCCACCAGGGAAGCCCGATAGGTCAGGTTTAGATAGTTAACCGATGACTTTATTAACAGCGTGATTATCAGTGAACTTGATAAGAGCTGTTTTAGTGAGTGCTGAGGGTGAAAACATGATTGGAGTGGCTCTAAAAGTGGAGTGGCAAAGACAAAGAGGACAGATTGTAAGAAATCTCCAGTAAAAAGGAGTGGATAATTGAGATGGTAACTGGAGAGGGACATTGAGTCAGAGTATTTTTTTAAGATAGAAAAAAATCACACAATATGCTTATGTATCAATGAGAACGAACCATTAGAAAGTGAAATTTTGGTTTTGCGGTAGAGCAAAGAAATAATTGCTGTGTGATTCCCTTAAGTAGGGAAGAGGATGGAATCCAGTTGACAGGTGAGGCAGACAAGCAGGGGGAGTTCATCAATAGCACCAGAGAGGAGGGCAGAGTTCACGAGATGGATAGATGTGGTGGTGGCAGCAGATGGAAATTTCTCATCTGATGGCTTATGTTTTCTTATCATTCAGGTCTCAGAGCAGCTGCCACCACTCAAAGAGCCTTCCTTAACCACCAAATCTAAGTAGCTCTCCTTTCCATAGGGTCCCATACAACCCAACTTTACTATCTCTATAGCACTTATGACTTTTTTTAAAAACACTGTTGTATAATTTGTTTACTTGGTTATGTATACATTTCCCAACTAAGAGCATAGACCTTCCTTCTCTTCTTTACTGCTATATCCTTAATTCCCATAACCGAAAAGCAGAGAATACAAATAGTAGCTCAATATGTAATTGTTAAATAAATGAATCAATGAACACTTCAGAAACAAGCGCTTCCAAGAATCCAAATGATTTCAAATGTGATATTACCAGTTTCAAGTATCTTTCTAGAGTTATTCATACAGGTGGCAAAGTATGTGGATAGTTGTGCCTTTATTGCCTGCTCTATTGAAAATGTACACTCCAGAAAGTTTTGTAATAGTGAATTAGATATTCGTGGGCACGTTATAGGTTGCAGACTATGGGCATTACAGAGCAAGAGCAGGTGTCTCCAACACAAAAAGTCCAGCTAGTCTCACCGGCACTGCACGTGGCGTACAAAGGAGGGTGCAGAAAAGGAAATGTTCAGTCAGAAAACAGAGAAAAGCCCTGTAATTCAAAACCATTAAATAAGAGAAAATTATCCTTAAATGTTTGTCTAGCACTTGATGTTTGCTTCCCATAATTTTTATTAGTACTCCACCAAATCACTTCAGAGGTCAGTTAGTATTGTTAGGTCATTTTTTTTTTTTTTGTGGTACGCAGGCCTCTCACTGTTCTGGCCTCTCCCATTGTGGAGCACAGGCTCCGGACACGCTGGCTCAGCGGCCATGGCTCACGGGCCCAGCTGCTCCGCGGCATGTGGGATCTTCCCGGACCGAGGCACGAACCCATGTCCCCTGCATCGGCAGGTGGACTCTCAACCACTGCGCCACCAGGGAAGCCCTGTTAGGCCCATTTTTACAGAGCTGTAAACTGATCCTCTAAGATAGGGGTCCCCAACTGCTGGGCCACGGACCACCACAGGTCCACAACCTGTTAGGAACTGGGCCGCACAGCAGGAGGTGAGCTGCAGGCGGGCTAGCAAGAAAAGCTTCATCTGCGGCTCCCCATCGCTCGCATTACCTCCTGAACCATCCACCACCACCCCCATCCGTGGAAAAATTGTCTTCCACAACACTGGTCTCTGGTGCCAAAAACGTTGGCGACCGCTTCTCTAAGAGATTAGCTGATTAGGTACTGCACACAGAGGAACTTACCTGCAGCTGCAGAAAAAGGATTCACAATCATGCTGCCTGCTTTTCTTAGCCCGCCTAAGTCAACCATCCCTCTAAGAGCCACAGAATGGAACAGTCGATGGTTGGATGATCACCAGCAACAGTAGTTGACCGTTACTTTTTTTTTTTTTTTTTTTCTGATACTGATTTTACTTCTCTGGGCTGACTTGCATTAACCTGAATTTGAGAATATTTATGCAGAAGAAATAGTGCATCCATGAACACCAAGTCCAAATCCTGATAGGAGTGTTTATTCCTTGGTCGAGTTATGCCCAAAAGCAATTAGACATTACTCAGTGGCCCTGGGTTTAATCTGTTATTTATACCAGTTAGGCAGAGGGAGTCCCTGAAATTATCTATGGCTAGGCACCCTGGAAATTTTCCTAGGCTATTTTTCAAAGGTTATCTGCTATTGCTGGTCACCCTTGCCAAACAGAAATACAAGAGGCAGAGAAATGAGGAAACTGAGAAATGAGGATATAGATATCCTTCAAAAAAAGTACAGTTTTGATAAAAGAAAAAAAATACAAGATACAATCTAAGAGTTTGCCCTTTTCATTTAGTTTTTTTTTTTAATGTTTAATAGTGGAAGAAGCTTTGTTTTGAAGAGTTCATCATGCTTCTTCCAAAACTGTGTTTCCCAAATGAAACAACATTCCATTCTCCTCTAAATCTCCAATGAAGGAGAATTTCACACTCCAGATCCAAACCACATATTAGAATAATAATATTCTGCCTGAGGCGAGGAATGACTTCCATAATCTACCTCTCTGTTCACCACACCAAGACTTTCGCAATAGAGTATAAAGAGATATTGTCTGACGATGTTCCCCCCAGATGAGGTAAATATCATTTCATTAGGGAGGAAAATAAAAGATCAATTTACAAAACCCATAAATGTGTAAGAATAACCCAAGTTTGTTCATTCTTTTACACTTTCTTCCTCCTTCCCTCCTTTCCTTCTTTTCTTTTCTTTTTTATTAATTTTTATGGTATTTACTGCCAATACTGGACCTTCTGAAACAATCAGAATGTGGTCTAGTCGTTAATAAATGTTGTCCTTAATCTGACATAAAGAAGAAGGTGGTCCCTGTTAATAAACCAATATCTTTCCAGATTTGGTCTCTTCTCTTGCTCTGATCATCCTAACTGCTTTCCCTTGACCTTGAAACCTGCTTCATTTTCTATTTCTGGGATTCTATCTTAAGACATCATCCAAACTTTAGAAAAAAGTTGTGGAAAAAGCTATATCAATTAAGCATAAATTTTAAAAAATAATAATATGAGAAATCTCCCAAATTAAAAGTGTTAAGTAAGTTCTAATTCATTTTGTTTGAAATAATATAGAGATATTTAAATTTAATTACAAAGAACATTCAATACATGTGGGAATGCTTTGGATATTCAATGTTAAATGAAAAAAAATAGGATGCAAAATTGCATAACTATATGACTATAATTAGAAAGTAAAAATAAGCAGAAAGTAAAAAATATAAAAAGTAGAAATACAATTAAATGTTAAGAGATTAGTTAAGATAGTTGTTTTCTTTTGTTTTTTCTATATTCCAAATTTTCTATAAAGTTAAAATAAGTCTTAATTTAATCTTTTAGTTTAAAAGAGATCTGTGATGTAAAGGAACTCATATTTATTGCAATTGTTCCTTTTTCTTTTTAGGTATTTCTTGCATCTTGGAATAGTTGTTTGTGGGCAAAAAACATCTTTGGATTAGACCAAGATTCTGTTCTCTGAGCCAGTTGGTAAGGGCAGGGATTCAAAAGGAGAAAAATTTTATGTAATCAGAATTTTATTAAAACTGTCTGGGATTTTATAGATCATGTGTTCAAAACTCCACATTTTATATTGAAGAAACGGAGAAGGAAAGAGCTAGAAAAATATAAGAAGCAGATATGTGGGTGGATCCAACCGACATGTAAGTTTAATGATATTTTGTAGTCACAATTATTTCAGAGGGCCCTGAACACGGCAAACAGTAGATCTAGGTAATAGAATCTGCTGTCTTTCTAACTCTCTCTGTTTTCTAGTGATTTCCAGCCCTTTGTATCAAAAAAGTCTGTTTCTCTGAACAGTCTGCGGGACAACATTTACAAATCCTAGAGATAGTGCTGAAGATATTTATTAGAACTGCCTAAGTTCTAGGAACAATGTGTGCAATCAATGCTGTGGCAGCCCCTCTGTGCTGAGGCTCCCATTTCCTAGCTTCTGGGCCTGAGGACTACAGATTGCCCACCCTGAGGTCCTCTCTGTGAATCACCCATGGTCCAAGCTGCCTCACTGAAGTTCCCCCTTGGGGAAGGGGACACAGGATGAGGATGGGATGGGTGGGACTAAGGGAAGTTCTCCCAGAAGAAATGTCACTTGCGAGCCTTTCAAAACAAGCAGCTTTGATGCTGACAAATGTGGAGTTTAGAGTGACACAAACAAGGAGAAGAGCATGAACTAATTTAGGTTTTTAAAAAAAGGAAGTGACATGATTAACAACACATTTTTGAAGAATTTCTTTGCATTGTAGAAGTAGACTGGATTGATGGTGCATCCTGTAAATGCCTCTACCTGTTCTCCTAGGTCTCCAACTTGCTCCCATTCAACCT
Source organism: Phocoena phocoena (assembly GCF_963924675.1). Classification (NCBI taxonomy): domain Eukaryota; kingdom Metazoa; phylum Chordata; class Mammalia; order Artiodactyla; family Phocoenidae; genus Phocoena; species Phocoena phocoena. Next base: position 72,016,683 of record NC_089219.1, on the reverse strand, counting down.
GCTTTTGAATTCATCTCCATGCTGCTACTCTGGGTCAGACACTCAGGTATTTTCCTATATGATATTTTATTAAGCATGTCTTTCTATTCTAATGCTTTGACACATGAAGAGACTGCCCCTCCGAGGGCTAGCCAATTCCTAGAGGTCATAAATGACTCACCTTTCATATGCAAATAAATCAATTCAGAGTCCCTGCCCCCAACCACCTCCTTTATCAGACTCTCCCACACACCAGTCTACTATCCCACTACCTATTCACCCCAGAATCAGTACAACTAAAGACAGTTCCTATACCCCAGAGCCTGCTGAAATTTTTTGAACTAGACAGCCTGCTCACTCTGCCTTGTACATGTCTTCCAGCTGAAGCAACAATAAAGGCTCTTGCCCACATTCTCCCCTCATTCCCTCTGCTGCCTGGCCAACCCTGGTGCTTCCCCATTTGGCCCTCATAGTGTGGTTCCCCTGCTCCTCTTGGGAATTGTAACAAGATATCCTTTCAGTGGCAGTCATCTCCTGATCTGTTGGCCCCCACCACATATGAATAAAAATAAAAGCTACATTTTAAAACGGTTACCTCATTTAGCTTTTGTAACACTCTTATAAAGTGTCTCCCCATTTTTTGAGATGACAAAGCTGAGACTCTTCTATCTCAGAGCCTTCCACTTTGTTTAAGCAAATATACTGTGGTGGGAAAAGTTGTAATACTTCTAGTAAAATAGATTGGCCAGATTCAAATCCTACCCAGTACGAGTCTGGCAGTAAAAAGCAACCACAAGAATCTCAGTCACTTTACACATAAAATTTATTATCCGTTCTCACAAGCCTTCTGCAAGTCTAGATACTCTCCAGGGCAGCTCACTTCCCAGCAGTGAATCATGGATTCTTCCAGGTTCTATTTTGTGGCTTCACCATCTCAGCACATGGCTTCCAGGGCCTCCAAGATAGGCAAAGAGAGAGAAGAAAGAATTCACAACTGATCGTGAGTATCATAGTCAGAAGGTGACACATATCATGTCCTTCCACAGGCCATTGACCAGAACTCATCATATAACCTAACTACAAAGAAGGCAGTAAAACATAGTGGAGTTCATGGATATTTGCCATCAGCATTTTATAGTGGCCCAAGTGCAAAGTTCAATAGCTACTGTATTGGAAAAATCAGTTGTGAATCATTCCTTCCATTTTAAACACATGGACACAATCAGAGCTGTCATTCCCTTTATAGCCACTCAGAGCTCCAATATATTTTTATTGGTTCAATAACCTCTTTACTTACTTATACATACAATATAAATTAAAGTTAGAATCTACTTCATTCTTATTACTGCTTTCAACTTTGGTTTTTGGCTTCTTGTATGCTTTTATTTGGGATTGTTTGGGTTTTTTTAAAAAATTTATATTCTAGGAAGAGAATCACACACAGAAAACTGTCTCAATATTCAATTAGGTCTAAATAAAACTGAAATCTCTTCTAGAAATCCACAGAAATTAAGTCAATCTATTATTCCCTTTTTAACTACTTTCTCTATCAGCTGCTTCTTCCTATTCCATTTTGAGTGTCTTTCTGTATGCTTCAAGAGCCCCCAAACAGGTCATCTAATTGGTTTAGTTAATCATTTTCTAAATGTAGCACCTCTTTGGGACCAAATTCTCATACAGACTCCTTGATAGATCACAACTCAGTCTATACACGGTTGATTTGGTCTGGCACATAGTTATAATATAATTCACCACAGCCAAAGTTGCTGAAGAGCATATGACCCCATGTGCTCTGTACTCACCTCTGGAAGCTTAGCTCAGAAGATATCTTTGGGTGAGACAGTCTCGCAGCCATGGATTCCTCTCCAAAATAGCCTTGTGAAAAAACTTTTTTGTTTTTTTATGAATAAAGCTATACTCATCATTTTCAGTTCAGTGTTGGCTTAGTATTCAAGAAGGTAGGAAAGTATTGAACCACAGGTTTAGCCACCATGGCACTGCTGCCAGATGGGTTCTTCAAGACAAAGAAAAATATGTGAAAAACAGATCTTCTACTCATTCTATTTCTGTCACACACAGGATTTTTTTTAATGGTGCTTACACCCTACTAAGATTTTCACTAACTATTGTAATATTGAATTTTTTTAACTTTCATTTTGAATTATATAAATGGTACCGTTACCATGACAAAAACACAAACTGAGTTATCCTGTCAAACATATACATCACCCAGTGAGCACAACGGAAAACTATGATAATTGTAAATTTAAGCAAGAAAACAGATCAATTTTAAGGAAAGGGCATGACTAATCTATAAGTCACCTTTATACTATGGAGCTTTATATAAAATATTAAAGGATCTTTTTTAAGGGTAAAAAATAACTAAAACAAAACTAAAATTTATCTCATATTCAGCTTTAGCCATAGACATAAGAAAGACACATTAAAGAGGAAAACCCATTAGTTAATTAGTAAACTTATTTACCTAGGTTGTGACTGGGGGAGAGGATATTGGAAGGAACCTGAGTTCACCCCTGGGAAAGTAGATAAGTCATGTGTCCTGTATGCACAGTGTGGAGTACCATGTGGCAATTAGAAACAATATATGAGATTTGGCCATGGCAACATGGATGGATCCAAAAAAGAAAGAAAGAGAAAAAAGAAACAAAATGAGATACAAATCATCCAATAATATTTACATGAATTTAAAAATGTAAAAACACAATATGAAACAAAAAGATGCAAGTCAAAATTGTTGCCTATGACAATAGAACAAATACTTTTCATTAAAAGATCCAATGACACAAGAAAATTTGCTGAGTCCCATTTAGCCTATCCTACACGCCATTTTCAAGGTCCCAGAACCTGGGGGTAAGATTTCTGAACTAAGGCTCTGGAAACCCTTCCATTCTGGCTGCCTCTGTTCTGAGGGGAATGGGTGGAGTAGAGATAAAAGGGGATAAAGTTGAAACAAACAAATATGTGAGTCTCCGCACCACACAGATGTTAATTTGTCTGCCAGGAGCTAAGGAGTATGATTAAACAGCCTCTAAGACCCAAAAGAGACAGAGAGACACAGAGAGAGAGAGCACTCTCTGATCATAACGACATGTTTAACTAGACTGTATATTGTCAGTTTATATGGAGTTTTTTGTTTTGTTTCGTCTATAATAATAGCCCATCTGACCATTAGCAGGTTCAAGAGAATGTAGACTCGGGCTTCCCTGGTGGCGCAGTGGTTGAGAATCTGCCTGCTAATGCAGGGAACACGGGTTCGAGCCCTGGTCTGGGAGGATCCCACATGCCGCGGAGCAACTAGGCCCGTGAACCACAACTACTGAGCCTGCGCGTCTGGAGCCTGTGCTCCGCAACAAGAGAGGCTGCCATAGTGAGAGGCCCGCGCACCGCCATGAAGAGTGGCCCCCGCTTACCACAACTAGAGAAAGCCCTCGCGCAGAAACGAAGATGCAACACAGCAAAAATTAATTAATTCATTAATAAACTCCTACCCCCAACATCTTCTTTTAAAAAAAGAGAGAGAATGTAGACCCAAACACGTAGGAAAAGTATTAGGGCTCAGACTCAAGTCTTAGCAGTCATTCAATTAATTGTTTAACCCTCAGCAGAAAACAATTGAAAAGGAATAGACTCAAAACTACATAAAGATATGGATTAATCATCTACAGTACATCCATCACTTGGTCAGGTTTGAGATTCTGCAAGCTACAAATACTCTATTCCTATAAGTAAGATGTGACAAGCAGGCAGGAAATAAAAGGCAGTCATGGTTCTGAGTATTACAGGTGATCAGAAGTCAGGTCCCAAACTGCCACACAATTGAAAATGATTAGAGGGTATTCCCTCTGATAAAGTTTCAGGGCACCAGAAGCTGGTTAGTCTAGCAAAGACAACTTTTCTACAATAGCTAAGGGAAAGTTAGAAGGACCTAAGTAATAGAAAATAGCCAAGACCGATTTTGAAGCTTCCAATCTCATGCAACAAAGCATAGTTTTTTCCTGGGGATTGTGGCCAGGTGGGGGATTGTGGCCGGGGGGGCATTGGCTTATGAAGGCTGTCTCTATTTGACATGATGTATTGAGAGGCCCACAGACTCACTGACACAATTCTACACAATGGCAAGTTGGACAAGTTATACAGCTTTCCAAAGGAGATACATACAGGATGAGAAATGGAAACGAGATTTTATGATTTAGGAAACAAATCACAGCCTTCCTGCAGTCACATGTCCAATATTTAATCTCTAAATTATTACAGCCAGGGAAACCAACATTTTCATTCTTGCAGAATGAGTGACACATGGTTTAATGTTCCTCTCCCCACCTGGGAATGTACTTTCCCCAGGATCCCAGTGAAAGGAGGTTTGTCTGGTCATATCTCTGGAAAGGGATCATTGACTATGCTAGTTTTGATGTTTATTACCTTCCTACAGTGAAGCTAGAATAATTATGAAAAAAATTTTAGGAGTGCAACAAAGACTAGGTCTCAATATAGTCTCATAGAACTAGTTCTATTTTGGGAACATTCTTTCTTCTCCTAAGGTCATGGGTGACATTTACCATATAAAACAGCCAGTGTGGCACAGGTACAGACCAATCAAACTGCCTAAGATCAACTCAGTCATACTGGTGCCTACTGGCACAGCACAACCTGAAGCCCCGCGGAGGTAACCCCCAAATACTAGAGACCGATTTTCTACTCTGTTATTAGGGTAAGTCCAAAGAGCTAGTTTTGTTTTCCAGAATCGAAATTTGCTGAATGTCCCTGTAGTGCCTGCTGCAGTTTCATAATTACAGGGATTCCCAAGCCTTTGCCGACCATTCACTGTCCCAGTCGTATTCAGCACTCACAAAGGTAAAGCAATCCCTCAGAATGACACTCTGTCCCTGGATTTGTTGAGAGAGAAAGAGAGAGAGATTCACCCGACTCCACACTCTGCTAAGGAGCAAAGAAGTCACGTGATCTAAGAGCCCACCCACCAGGCGCCCCTCTCCACTCCTGCATTCCTGAAAGGGACCGGGTCAAGGACAGGCACCCAGCACTGCAGTTTCACCTTCAAGGGTTCCTTGCCCCCTCTTCTTCCTCCCCAAAAGCCCCACTCAATGGGCTTTTCCCAGAATCACAGTGGTGCAAGAGCCCAGGGTCACTTTCCAGGCACGAGGAATGTCACAAAGGGGACTATGGGAGAGGGTTCCGTGCCCCTGTCTAACCTCACTAGGACTTTCCATACCTGAAAGAACAAACAAGCAACACTGACAAGTTCCTAGTAGTACTTCTTTTTATTGCTAAGGAACATAGATATCCCCCTTTCCACATTGCTGGGGAGAAATCTCATCATTTACTGGAACATTCCAACCATGTTTTGAGTACACATATGTATGAAATCTTATGCACTGTACAAGAGAATGCTCTTCTGTCGCTGCTCGCTAATACAAATTTTCTGACTACTTTCATACGAGGACGTTCTTGTGTGCATTTAGAGACAGTTGTATTATAGTAGCTGAGAACATAGGCTAGAGCCAGACTCATATCTTGGCTGGTCCTCTTGGCAGCTATGGAATCTTGGATCAGTTTTTAAACTTCTTCCTGTTTCAGTCTCCTCATCAATAAACGGAGGGCAACAAGACCAACATCATAGGATCCTTGGGAGTATTAAAGGATTTCTACGTGAAAGGTACTTAGAGTAATGCACATAGTAGGCATTCCACAATTATTAATAAGTGGGATATGTTTCCACAACACAGACAAAATGCTCAGTTGATTCCGATAACTTAAATCAAGAATCATCAGATTTTCTAGAATCCTACAGATAGTTTTTTTGTAAAACTGTTCACAATGTACCCAATTGGTTTGTCATCATGGATTCATTCAACAGGTATTTCTTGAGAAATATCAATGTGCCAGACCCTGTGCCAGAGCTGAGAATATAAAAAGGAATGAGATCGGGTCCTTACAATCATAATGATTGCAATCCAATAGGGGAGACAGACATGGACACAAATAATTCAATGCAGAGAGTGGTTTCAGACAGAACACACAAAAAAAAGAGGTTAACCCACATCAGTGGGCCAAATTAATATATGTCCCACACAGCCCTTGAATAGTGGTATCGTGGGGTCCAAACTTATATACGATACAGAACCAGACTCATCATACTTGTGAGCCTTCATTTTCATTGATAGCAGAAGCAAGAACTAGATCTTCCTATTTCAAGTAACTTAGACCCTTCATTTTTAAGCTTCATCTCTATTAGATAGTCACATTCCAGGTTTTCCCCAACATCATTCTCCTATCGCTGAGGAGCTTACAAATTGTCCTGTCATTAGAGAAAGGGCCTCTGGCTGTCCTTTCCAAGATATGCTCTATTCATGGATCAGATCTCACTACCCATCTTCTTAGCAAAATATAGTATCAGCTATTTTAACTTAACCTAATAAAATTAACATATCTACAATAATTAACTTCTGCTACATAATAACCTCAAAATGTAACAATTTAAAACAACAACCATTTATTTAGCTCAAAATTCTGCAAGTCAGCAATGTGAGCAGTTCTGGTCTTGGCTGAGCTCAATCAATGCATCTGTGGTCAGCTGGGAACTAGTTGGTCTAGGATGGCTTCATCTGGAAGGACTGTCTAGACTTGTTCATAAAGCATGAAAGAGTTTCAAGGGAGCAGAGGGAAAATCAAGGCATGGAAAGAGCACAACATCATTTCTGTCATATTCTATTGGCCAAAGCAAATTCCAAGGCCAGCCAAGTTTCAAGTATTGGGTAAAGAGACTCCATCTCATGATGGGAGATGCTGCAAAGTCACATTGCAGAGATGAGGTGATTTTTGCATCAATCTGTCAAAATATCTATAACTAAAGTTAACCAAAGTATCTATAACTAAAGTTAAACAAACAACAAACTTTATTGTCTGACTACATGACCTACTCTGCTAGGCTCCTTACATGAATATACCTTTAACCATTTCTCAACGAATGTATTTACTTGGTAAAAGGAAACAAGAATTTAAATAAAACAAGTTTAATTCCATTGAATTTGCCAAATATTACTCAGGTGTCTAATTCAAGGCACTGAGCCAGTCACGGAAATATAAAGACAAATTAAAAAATCACCGCTATTAAGAAGCTTGCAGTCTAGTAGAGGAAATAAATAGGTAAATATATGCAATGATAGATGGAGAGGGCACTATGAGGTTATAAGGAAAAGGTACATGACTCAGAGAAAATTTCCTGGAGAATATTGTGGAATGTCAGGTATCAGAGAAATCCAGAAGGATGAGAAATAGTGCATTCTCTGCGTGTGGACAGATAGCACTGAATCCATATCCCCTAGCCTTGTCACAGATCAAGAAATTAGTTCACTGACAGACTTGTGTTACCATAAGTAGCATGTTTGATACCAGGAACTTTCAAAAAAAAAAAAAAACTTTTTTTTTTTTTTTAGCTACCATAAAACTAGTTTAGCATACCAGACCCCTTCCATCACTTGTCAGGTAGTCATCCCAGGTAAACCTTCGTTTTTGTTCTCTGCTTCAATATCAGATAATCACCGTTGCTTGATTTTTGGTCTCCCCAGTGCCCCTCACCACTCAGTATCTGTTCGACACTTGCTCCTCTATTTTTGGCATTTCAAATCCTAGGCTAGCTCATTCGCAATACTGAGATGTGACTTCTACATCAGTTGCTGAGCAGCTCAGTATTCATCCTCTTTTTGAAGTCCAATGTCATTCATACATTCATTCGTACAACAATTTGTTAAGGTCTGGCTATGGCCTAGGACTACTATATAATGGTAAATAAGATAATTACAGCCTCTATTCTTATAACTCATAATATGTAAGGAGAGACTGATATTAAAGCAGGAATTACACAAGTGATTTTCAATTATGTTTATATGTCCTATAAAGAAAAATATAAAGTAGTATGAGAACAAAACAAGAAACGTTTTAATTAGTCATCTGACAGATGAGCAGAAGCTTATCCCAAAAGTGAATTGGAAGGATCCAAGAAAAATATCTTAAGCTGAAGACATGGTGAGTGCCAGGGCTGGGTGTGAAAGAGCCTGGCAATGTGGAAGAACATAACAATGTCCAGTGTGGCTACTGCCTAGTAAGTAAGGAGGAGAATCATAGTGATGGTGCTGGAAATAAGGACAAGAAAATAGCTGGTATGCAGGGCTGGATCCACCACTCTGCTTAAAGATAGTTTTCTCCAAAACCATGTCAAACCTAGGATGCACGTGACTTCAGATTAACTCAAACTTCATAATTTTCTATTTCATTTGCAGTTTATCATTCAAAGAGTATCTTAATTTCTCAATACACATGTTCACCTCCAATTCTAACTAATTCCAGTTTCTTGAATATTTCTTTAAAATAAGGTTGGGTTAACTTTGATACAGTCAGAAACTAAGTAGAATTTCCAGGATATAAAATGTTTTACATGATTCTAGGGATTGAAACCATCTCTCTGGGCATAGAATAAAGGGTGGCAGAGGAACAGAGCTAGAATCTGGTTCACTTTGCTTTCTTTCTCTTTGACGATGTTCAAGCTAAAAGTTATGCCCTACCTTATTATCCTTAGAATCTAAGGAGGTTAGGCTAACCCCAAGGGCACTCTCCAATCCTCTTTTCTATGCTATTTTCCAAAGCCTTTCTTTATCTCTATTATCCTGTTTTAATTTTTTTTGAAATGAGAACTTGGAGAAAATCTGCTTCATATGCAAATATTTGGCTATTTTTATGTGTAAAGTGTACTTGAAAATCAAAGCTATAAAAACAAAAATAGAAAATCGCAAAAACCTAAACTCTACGCACACACTGGTCAGGAGTGCGCACACCGTTGTACTTTTGGGGATGGCAGAGAGTTATTGGCAGTAAGCAAACTGGGAAGATGAATTAAACCACTTCTCACTACTCAGAGGCTCACATATTCAATCAGATTGAGATTTCCCCCCACTTTTCCCCAATATTTTTTCTAGCCAAAGAACAAATGTGCAGTCGGTACAAACACCCTATCCTAGACTCATGGCCATTGTGGGGTTTCCCACCCATAACACACACCTCAATCCTTTATTAAATTCAGCATCATTCTTTCTACACTTACTCAGCAGATGACACTTTTGTCCACATTGTTCAATTCATCTGAGTTTAAAGAAAACCTGTGCAAACTTTGAGGTCAAACATTTACGGATCATTCCTTTTCCCAGGAAGTCACTTTATCTGGAGTGTGATGCCCTTTACTATCAACTTCCAGAGTTGAAAGCATAATGTCAAATTAAAACCCTTCTCATTTTAGGCGCTCAGTTCCTACCCTGAGTTCTGTTACTTTAAAACTTTAGCTAAAATTTTTCCAGAGGTGACTGAGTTTCCTCAGTCCCTGGGGGAAGCTGCTGTGAATGACTTTCCACAATTCATTTTTCTGAGAGTCACCAAGTTCCCTCTTTGCAACCTAAGCGTTATAGGCTTAAATGCTGGTCGGGGCATTCAAATCGAAGGAATGAATGAAAATTCTAAATAGAAAGTTTTTAAATGAATAAAGAAACAGGGAAGCCTTAACTTAAAGAGGTAATAGAGTGGAAACAAAGCTTAGAGTTCCAAGCTCACCCTAAGCAGTGGGACCCCAATCAAGCTACTCTGGTTTCCTATTCAGTTACAGGGACATCATGACATTCTTTCAGAGATGAAATGAATTAACACGTGTAATTCATTTCTTGCCTTTAGCTTGCCTAATGTCTAACTAGCCAGCATGATAAGACAGGGAGTAACTCATGTTCTGTTTTTTAAATGAACTAATGGAGATTCACTGATTTATGCAGTCAATTATAAGTGTGGACAACAGCCAAATAGGCGAGTTTCTTGAAGGGAAAAAGAAAAAAATCCTCAGGTCTCTGAAGCAGCAATTAGCAAGTATTGTGGGGAGAAGACGGGGAAGAGAAAAAGGGAGGAGGAAAAAATCCCGATGAGGCAAATTGCCTTTAATTATCCTTAAACATTTTCTCGTCTTCTTTTGATGTCATAGGACCCCCTGCAGTTGCAAAATAAAATAAGCCTGAGTTTTGTTTTGCTCTTTTAAATAGGAACATAATAGCCACTGTGGAAACATGTTCTTAATCAAAGGTATTAAACTCCTGGCTGCTCTCCTTCATTTGAAACTGCCTGCGTTCATTATTATCAAGGGGAAGAGAAGTCTAGTCACCATTTAGCTCTCTTCTTAGTAAATTAAAATATTAATTACAAAATACTTTATAATTTATCTTATATCTTAAGCTATTAGTTACTACGGCTGGAAAAGGAAAAACAAGAGGACTCGTTTGTGCTGAAGTAATTTTCCTAACAAAGCATTCATAGTTACTTCTAGTTCCTGGAAATCAAATCCATACATGAAATGCTGCATCTTGAGAGCCATCTGAATAAATTAGATAGCAACTTCATTTATTTTTTGTCTCAGAGATAAGTGTACAATTACAGTTGCTGTGTCCACGCACTCAGGACATGTGACTGCTCAGACAGGGCTGTTTGCTGCAGCCAACGCCAGGCAGAGCTGGAGAGGTAAGAAAGAATGTTTCCTTTTCATTTCTGCTGCATAATGCAGTAATCGATCTTATGCCCGTAGACATAAATGCTCAATCTCTGGGAAAGAGGCAAATAAAGCCACAGAATAGACATTGAGCCAACTACAACCCTCATTGTCTGCCTCTTCAAAGACTCAAATTACCAGCAAGGTACGGAGGTGACAAGAGAAAGTCTTAAGAAAACACAGGCCAATGGCCAGCAAACCGCTGAACATATGCAGATGACCTGGTCCTGTGGTGCCAGAAGTTAGCACAAAATAAACCAGAGCTGGTCTCTTTTACAGTTGAGAGTTATATACAGTAATCGTGCACTTAGGGGGTTTATTTAGAGAGGGTCTAAAACCACCATCCCCCTGCAAAATATTTCCTCCCTTGCCTAATACCTGCATCGTGCCTGAAATTAGATATTTTTCCCCTTACATCTGGGAGGATATTCAGTTTAAGAGGTCGCTATTGGGCTTCCCTGGTGGCGCAGTGGTTGAGAGTCCGCCTGCCGATGCGGGGGACACCGGTTCGTGCCCCGGTCCGGGAGGATCCCGCATGCCACGGAGTGGCTGGGCCCGTGAACCATGGCCGCTGAGCCTGCGCGTCCGGAGCCTGTGCTCCGCTACAGGAGAGGCCACAACAGTGAGAGGCCCGCATACCGCAAAAAAAAAAAAAAAAAAATTGTAAGAGGTCGCTATTTAATTTCAGAAACAGCTAGAGACAGAAAACTTTACAGCCAACACCATTTATTAAGTGCCCACTCTGTACTAAGTACTTTACATATATTATTTTCTTGAATCATTACAATAATCTTATGATGTAGACATTTTTTATAGCACCATGTTACTCAAATGAAAACCAAAGCTTAGAAAGATAAAGTAACTTGAACAATTGGCAAGTTGATACAGGGAAGATCTCAGTCCAGGTGTCTGATTGCAAAGCCCTGGTTCTTACTATATCTGTCGGCTTCTATCTGATATTATGTGTTGGGGTGCAAGGGACAGGGTGCTGGGTATTAAAAAACAGAAGAGGGTACAAAACAGGGAGGTGAAAGAACATTGGAGAGAACAGAGAATCAGCCCTAGATGTGCTGATTCTCAGAGGGAGAACCCAGACCGCCAATTGGAAGCATTAATGCCCAGCCTCTCATCCTAACCACTAAACTTCAACCAAGCCAGTCTTCTTTTCAGTTCTTTGTACATATGTCTCACTAAATTGTACAAAACCCACAGTCCCTGTGGATGAGCAAGGTAGCTGTAATTTTTTCACATGTACTTTTCTGTGTCCTTGGTGAATTTTAGTCACATGCCTCTTGCTCTCTGAAAGAGGCAGGCTCACTGGCTTCAACACGTCAAAGACACTGGGAGGCAGGAGAGTACAGGGAGTGGGGCAGGGCATGGGTCCTGTGTCCATCTCTGTAGCTTAGGGCAAGTTTCATAACCCTCTGTGCTGTCTCAGATTCCTTGTCTGAAAAATGGGGTCATTAATAGTGCTTTACAGCGAATAGCAAATGGAAAATGTTGAATAGACGTCAGTTATTGCTTGTAGTAAGTACTATACCACCAATCGATTTCACTGGGTAGGATAGCATTCCTAAAGAAGTACTATAAAACAATTCCTGAGCCAAAGAAGCTTAGAAAACATCAACTACTTGACCTGTTCTTGCAAATGTACAGCACACCTTAGCATATAAAAGAATCCCCAAAACTGCAGTCAAGAAAGCTATTTTAACATATTTAACAGGTTCATTCACACTTGAGGGATTAGTGTTCCAAAGAATTCCCTAGGGGAATATAAACTAAGACAAAGTAATGGGAACACCTCTGAAACTGTATCAGTTTCAGATTCCTACTTTGTATGAAGACCCCTTTTTTGGATTCAAAACTCATCTGGCCACTTAGGAGAAAAGTCTTGAACATGTTGCTCATCTTTTAAGTCTGTGTCTACGTACATCTTTACGAGTCTATCTTGTCAAAGATAGGGATCAGCCTTATCCATCTTTGAATTTCCAACATCTACCTCAGAGCCTAAAACTTTGTTGGTGCTCAGAATGCTTGTAGATGACAGAATGAAGGCTCAGCTTGGAACTAGACAACGTGAAACAGTTGATCCAGGGAAGACTTGTCACCAACTTGATTCAATCTCATATACTTTTTCTAAGTCGATGCAAATCCTTCTAGAAGCAGATACTGAAAGTGCAGTAGGAGTGCAAGCGGTTAACTAGCAGGTATTGACTGTGAAAGACAAAGGGGGAGGAAGCAGGATTGGACAGGGGAAATCTTGGACTACAATGTGTATCTGATACTCAGCCAAGCTAATGGGGAGCTCCAGAGCAAACGCTGCCCTGAAGCAGTATCCTGTAAATAGCAGAAATGGTCAAGCACTAGTCCCCCATCCTCCTACCCTCAAAGTGCTCAGTCACTGACTGGGGTTGCCCAGAAGACCTTGAAATGCCGCAGTGATGGCAGATCCCTAAATCACTGCAAGTAGAGTCTACTTCCTCGCAGCTGAAGAGGAAGTTTTTTATTGAAGCAAGGGTCTGCCGCACACCTCTGTCATGGCTACAGTGAGCTTCTTCTACGTGCCTCAGTAGGTTCAGAGATAAACAAAGCTTAACTTTTACACTAGACTGCAGTATAATAGAAAAAGAAACCCAATTATCAATTACTAATTTAAGAAAGTAGGTAGATAGTTCTCTAAGGACAGAAAAGTCTGCTCTCGGGTAGTCGATTAACAGTGTCTGCCATGGACAAAAGAGGAGACAGTAAACAAGCAGACACATGTACTTGCCATCGCTGCCTACCCCATCCCCTTGGCCAGCTCAAATCTTCCTCAAGGTTCAGCTGAAGTCGCATATTTTTCATAATTTTCTTGAATACTTCTGCCCCTAGAGGTCTCTCCTTTTATAACCAACAACAACATTTCTTACCTTCTCATAATTTGTTACAGAATTTACATGTTATGTATTATCCTGCGATTGTATTCTTTTATTATATCTCATCTCAATAACCAAACTAGAAACAATTTGTCACAGAGACAATGTCTCATATTTTCTCACCCTGCCCTTCTTGAATCGCCCCACACCACTTACACCGCAGAGAAGACAGTAGGTGGTCATTGTCTACGTTTGGTTATGCGGTTTATTATGAGGATCAATTGGGAAAACTTGCTGCGGAAATTCGAATGTATTCTTTGTTTCCTTTACCATTGATCCTCCAAAAGAAAGGGGTGCACACCATTCTCAGTTGGAATATGGCTGTGTATGTAACTGTATGTTTCTTTGGCCTATATTCCTTCTATTGGCCCCAGAACCCACTGGCAGCTTAGAGGGTATCTAAGAGGGAAACTAGAGGTTTTAGAATCATGTCTCTAATCTCCATCAAACACTTCAGTTTGATAGAGATTATAGAAATGTCCATTCCACCATCCTCTGAAGTGTTCAACTTTAATTCTATAATTTAATGTAAATTTTTCCACAAGCAAAACTTCGAGCATCCTGGCCACCAGTATCCCTTCCAACAACACTACCATCATTAAACAGCACAAACAGAAATTCTGGAGCTGCTTCCACTGCTTTCCTTTAAAATTCATGCAGATAATAGAGTGTAGTCTCTAGTTCTATTTTCTCCATCAAAATCCACCAGAGACTGGTGTAGTCAGCTCTACTTCCCTTAAACTCTTCACTTCTGCCATTTTGGTTCCCATCCAGCCTCTCTCCAAGGATCAGGTTTCCAGTTAACTCTCTACAGAAAGAAACAAAATGGATTCAGGAGGAAAAAACGGTTAAGATGAATCTTTTTTTTCTTTCCTGTAAAACAGTTTGTCTTCTATACACCTGGCTTACTTACCAGAGGAAACAAAGACATTTGCTTCTAAACTCACTGAAGTTGAATCTACTTTTTCAAATGAGTTTACCTTTCTGTGGTCTTATTTAAAACCAGTTTGCCCGTTCATAACCCTCACAACATTTAAAGTAAGTAAGAGATTTCAGGAAAATCTCTTTAAACTCTATCCTAAAATTAGTCCTCATCACATTCCATATGTTTACATGTTCATAATTGCCATTCTTACTTTAAAGCTCACTTAAAAGAGCGTCAAAAGGTAAGAGATTTGCCGGAGGTCACAGTGAATCCGCACTGAGTCAGGAATAGAAGCCAACTGTTTGGATTAGCTGCCCCTCGCTCTAATCACCTCAACAGCATCCTTTCCCACACACCCCATTATTAGAGATACTTGTCCCAGACCCCTGTCCAATTCATCTTCTATAAAGGGGTCTGTGAACATGCTCAAACCACCCCTCTCACTTCTCAAATTTGAGTCTGATTCATTGCAAAGTCTCCTGACCAAAGCAAACTATAACCATTTGGTCATCTTCAGGGCAAAAAAATCTATTTAGTAAACTGAGAGGCTGTGTTCTTATTTAATATAAAACTTCACTGCAAGTGCTAAACATTTTGCAAAATCACAGGGGTGGAATTTTTTTCCCACTTCATATCTTACTGGTGTGAGTTCAGCAAGTGCTCCCTATGCCAGGCATGTTGCCAACTATTAGGGATACAAAACAGCTTCAAGCAGTTTACCATTTATTGTAACGAACAATGAAGCAGGCGACACAGTATATTAAGCCCATCATAGGGGGAAATCCCAAGTTCACAGCAAGGGTATTTCATCTCAGCGTGGGGATCACAAAGACTGCTCAGAAGGTGAGTTCTCAGAGAAGATACTAGCTGGGTGTTACGAGTTGAACTGTGCTCTAGCACTCCCAGCCCCACCCTTAAAAAAGATATGTTGAAGTGCTAACTCCCAATACCTCAGAATTTGACCTTATTTGGTAGTAGAGTCTTCACAGAGATAATCAAGTTAAAATGAGGTCGTTAGGGTGGACCCTTATCCAAAGTGACCGGTGTCCTTATAAAAAGGGGAAATTTTAGACACAGAGACAGATGGGCACAGAGGGAAGATGATGTAAAGACACACAGAGAAAACACCAAACGAAGTGTTGCATCTAAAAACCAAGGAACACCAAAGATTGCCAGCAAACCACCAAAAGCTAGGCAGAGTCAAAGAATTCCCCCACAGGTTTCAGAGGCAGCAGGGCCCTGCCAACACCTTGATCTCAGACTTCTAGCCTCCAGCCTCTATTTCTGTTGTTTTAAGCCACCCGATTTGCCATACTTTGTCAAAGAAGTCCTACAAAACTAATACACCAGTACGAAAAGAAAACAAAGGAGCATTCTAGGCAAGGAAGATGGAAGGCGGAAATACCTAGAGACAAAACGTTCCCCCATGGCTGGTTTGAGTTCACTTATGATGAAAACCTGAGAGTGGGAACAGGAACAGCCTGGAGCTGGGACGTGACAGGAGTCAGACGCCAGTTCTGGACTACTCTGTATAATATACTTAGTCTGCCCTTTGCTATAATGGAAGCTGTGGAATCCCCAGCGTTTCTACTATGGAGGGAAAAGTTTCTGGCTATTGTATGTTCTGTACATCTGCTGATAATCTGTAAAACCCTGCATTTCCTCTGCAGTCAGCAGCTTGAAGATTCAAAGCTTCTGTTTCAACACCACATCAAAACTGAGGAGGCTTTAAAGTTCATCCAAACACCCAACTCTTGTTGAAAGAAGACACCGGGACTCTGCAGACAAGGAATGAACTGTCTCAAGGATCCCCCTGGAAACAAATATCAGATAAGTGGACCTTGATTTACATCCTGGAATGTCCTTTCCTGGTCCAGATCTACTCCAGCCAGAAATACAAGACCCTGTGTCAATTTCATCTAAGGGAGGGCAGACGCCAGCACGGCCACAAGACAAGGGGAGCAAAAACCCTGACACTCAGCCCACAAACAGCCCTATCACCTTCTGCTTTGTAAAGAGACATGTGAGGCTATCAGCCTGGACCATGCAAACATGTTCCCTTAAAAATGGGCTAAAATTAGCAGCTTAAATACTTCTTTGATATATCCCCACACTAAAGAAGATATTTTTAGCAGACTTCCCATAAAGTCCAGCTTAGTGCATTTCCTGCTAGACGCTTGAACGGAAAAAAAGCTCCTATGATCCACCAAACTGGGGAAGTCTGGTGAGTGAGGCAAGGCTTCAAAGTGCCACAGTTCAACAGAACTGAGAAAGGGATTGGAAAGGAGGTGACGCCCTTCGGGAAGGTGTGCGAACACTCAAAGTCTTCCTTTTTTCCTTTGATGTGGGTGGACGTCACCTTAATGAGAGGAGCTGCCTTGTGGAAACACAACAGAGAATTTATGCCAATAAAGAATCAAATGTCTGCAATGCTTCATTTTACAGTTTGGTGACTGAGTGTTTAGAGCAAAGGTGTCATGTTTCACCTTCTTTATTCAGATTAAACTCCCTTTTGAGAGAGTGAAATCTGGAGGAGAAAGGGGTGGGTGCAGAAAATTGATTGCGCGTTCTCCCACTACACATGCTGGATTTGAATTTTGTTTTCTCTGCGTTGAAGCTAAAAAAAATTAAATGTGGGTAGAGTGCTAGGTACAGCACACAACTGCACAGCATCCTAACAGCAGTGAACTTTATTTTAGTATTACAGTAATATTTTACTCATAGTAATCTGTATTCACCTTCCTTAATACCCCAGGATAGAACTTTCCCATGAGTTTTTGTCCATAGTTGAGTGAAGAGCTTACCACACTTTATTATAACAGTGTCACACCTCTCCCACGGCAACAACAGCATCTTAATCATTTTGAATCTCCAGCTCCCGACACAGAATAGATATACCATTAATTCTTCCCAGATTAATGAATAGTACACATCTTGGACAACCACAACACTGCCGAGATAAACTTGCCATTTCAGCTAATCACTGCTTATCCTGACAGTTGTACCAATACTCCTCCATGTGATTGCTGATAACACAAAGGAGCGCAGGTTTGGCCACCTAGAGAATACTCTCCTGTCACTCAATCCCAGGCTTTCTCACCTTTGCTTTTTTTGCAAGTCTTCTTCATGGGGAACTATTCCTTAGTACACAGAAAATAGCTAATTAGGTAAGCAGCTTAAAAGAGGTTATTTTAAAACTTGGGAGCTGCAACCATACAGTATTTTATATTATACTGTTGTTTATATACACATAGTTTAAAACCACATTTATATAAACTATGCATGCTAAACATTATTTCAACTCTATTTAATTTGTTCTTTGCAAAATGGAATAAACTTTATAATCATGGTAGCTTGACTTGTAATAGTTTTGTCTTAGGAAGTCTAAGCATTTAATTGGCTTTTCCATCTACTCACTTCATACCCTCATCATCTAAGGAGATAAGAGGAAAGACATTGTCCTCATTTGCCTGGGGGAAAAAGAGAGCCTGAGTCAATGACTGAGTTTAAAAAGCAGTGCTCTGGAAGCCTTCTGGAGTGAATATAGCAGATTTCAACATAAGGCTGGTCCATCTTGGTTTTCATCCAAAAAAGGTTTTGTTAGGGAAGTAGAGTAATACATCTGTTATTAAGGAAGCTGTACTCAAATAGCACACTTTACTGTCAGAAACTTTATTACCAGAGCTCAAAATATATGAGGCATTAGGGAAATATTCTAGTATGTCAGTAAAGGAGCCAATTATGGTCTGATTATATCATCAACACTAATGGAAATAATATCAGATGTTTTAGAGAATAAAATTATGATTCAGAGAGTCTTATGGAAAAAAGGAAGGATAAATTTTGGGTTTGGAGAATCTGAAAATAAAAAAGTTTCAGATAGGCTTCCAGATGTTAGAAGAAATATGTGTGAGAAGCAAGTATATATATGGCCCAATATCCCCATCTTAAGATCTCCAGCCTCCACCCAGAATCTGAAAATAAGTCACCCAGAAACACAATTAGAACTAAGCCTTCTCATTTTTTCCCATAAAGTTATTAGTCATCCAAAGGGAGAGGTCATGAGGCAGTTTTTGTTAAGTCCAGCTACTAAAGAGAGAGTGTGTGGGACAGTGGAAGGGAAAAACAGGTTTCGGGACCAGACAAGCCAGAGTGAGACTCTCACTAACTGTGAAAACTTGGCTAAATCACCTCACTCACCGGAGCCTTAGTCTTCCTCATCAATATATTAAAGGTGATAGTATTTACCTCATCAGGTGGTTTAAGATTTGAGATTATGTAGATAAAGCACTTAGCATGGTGCCCAAAAAATACCAAGTGTTCAATAGAAGAGAATTATTATTAGCTAATATATTAAATTACATTTACCATCAGCACAGACTCGAAGGAAAATGAGATTCAGTAGAATTTATGCCCCAAAGCTATTGGTCCCCTAGTAAAAGAATTTCAAATGTCAGCAAACAAGAGGGGGAAAGTACTCTTTCTATAGAGCAGAAAATGATACTTAAAAGGTAAGTGACTGAAAGATTAAAACTACATTACAACGTAATAAATCAATCATCAAATGTAAATCGTTGATACTAGATTCTTTTCGATTTTTATTTTACCAAGGAAGAGAAAGGACAGTAAAAGTCGGGAAATAGGGCTTCCCTGGTGGCGCAGTGGTTGAGAGTCCGCCTGCCGATGCACGGGACACGGGTTCGTGCCCTGGTCTGGGAAGATCCCACATGCCGTGGAGCAGCTGGGCCCGTGAGCCATGGCCACTGAGCCTGCGCGTCCAGAGCCTGTGCTCTGCAACGGGAGAGGCCACAACGGTGAGTGGCCCACGCACGTACAGAAAAAAAAAAAAAAAGTAGGGAAATAGAAGAAAGTAAAGAAAGGAATAAAAACCTGGAGAAGAAAGGGTACCAGAAATAGGAGAATGAGAATGCTTAAGTAGTTTAAAGGATTAAAAGATAAGTTTAGAGGGAAAAATGGAGGCCAACATTAAAAATTGTATTCCTGGTTCCTAAATTTTCCTGATTGAAACAATCAAGAAGCTAGATAAAATATAAAAGAATTTTAAAAAATGTATTCTGAAGCAGCATGATTATATTAAGGAATCCATAGAACTAAAAACAAGATCCTGGAGTGAAATGGATTCCAAATTTGGCTTTTGCGCTAAGAGTTTCTTCCAAGCTTTGGAAATCTTGAGCTTCATCCTTGACAGATACAGTGTGAGCAGCAGACAGGAGACAAAAATCAAAGGTGGTTCAAGATGGAGTATCTAGTAGAAGATGTCTGCATTGAATGAAATCCCAAAGGTCTCTATTCTCAATGTAAGAGTAAACTTGGAATAAGATATGCCATATACTAGTGATTAGCAAACAGAATTTTTTTGCCTAATCTTGATTCTTGGTGGAGGTAATAAAAAAAATTTTCCTAATAATTTGTAAATGCAACTGGCCCACATAAATATTAGTGATCCAAATTTGTGTCACCTAAATGGTCATAAAATAAAGAAGTGGGTAATTTATGAAATATAAAGTGATTCAGAGTTGGTAGTGCCAGAAGCAAACATAAATCTTATTTAAAAGAATTAAAATTCAGCCTGGTTCTTGAAGAATAGCACCAAACATATAAGGATTAAGGAAAATAGAACACTCACAGAAGAAAAAAAAAAGAAAAAGACAGAGAAAGGAAAAAACAACTACAAAACAAATCTGAAGAGAAGGGAAGAAACAACATAAAGAAAATATAAACCTCTAAGGACTTCAGAAATTGACCGTCATATAGAGAGTATAAAATGAATAATATTGATCTGTTTACATTTTTTAAAGAAAGCATGAAAATTGATCACTGAATGAGAAATTTAAAAGAATCACTAAATATATTTGAAAAAGAATCAAAACAGAACTTATATAACTGAAAAATACAATGATTTAAGTTAAGGGAACCAATCGATGCATTAAAAAATAGACAGCACTGAAGAGAGAATTAGTGAACTGGAAGATAAAAAAGAAACAGAGGAATAAAGAAATATAAAATATGGACACAGATTTACAGAAATAAAAAGGAGACAACCTAATCAAATTCCAGTTGGAATTAATGGAGAAAGTAGGAAAGAGGCAATATTCAAAGGGAGAATGGCTGAGAAATCTCCAGGATTAATGAAACAACACTAATTATCATATACAGGAAGCTCAAAAAATCCCAAACAAGAAATTATAAGGACAGCATACCTAGATAAATCAGAATGAAATCGTAGGGTACAAAGTAAAAAAGAGGAACCTAAATAGAGCCAGAGAAAAATGGCAGCTCCTCTACAAAGGAACAAGGCAATTAAACTGATGGCTGACTTCTCCATACCATCAATAGAAGTCAGAGACAGTGAAATAAAATCTTCAATGTTTTGAGAAAAAAATAGCTTTCAGCATAGAGCTTTATCTAGTTGAAACCTGGAAGGAATCTTTCAAAAACTGAGGAGGATGGGGAAAATAGACATTCTTGATTAAAAAAAAAAAATTGATATTTTTACCACAAAAAGACCTTCACTCAGGGAAACTACAAAGGATCATCTTCTAGCAGAAGGAAATGATCTAAGAAGCAAGAAGAAAAATGTTGAATTGGACATTTCTTCTATGCCTCTTCAAATTCTCTTGGCTGTACCTTTTGATTCCAGCCACAGATGCACCAGCCAAGTCTGCATGCAGACTTCAATCAGCTTTACACAGCTTCAGCCTGACAGCACTGCACTTTTCACTACCTTCCCTAGGAAGTCTCACACATGCTCAACCTAGGACTAGCAAGTAATTAATATCTCAAAGAATAACCAGAGCTTTTGACCAATAGGAACTGGGAGCCAATTAATAATGCCCCCCACTTCTTCCCCAAAGTGGACAGTCTGAGACTCATCTATTAAGGTTCATGTCATGGTCCTAAACCAGTCACCTCTAATCGTGGTTAACTCAACAACCCATCTTTGTACTGGCTCTCCCTCCTTCCCTATTTCCCTCCACTATCCCTCAGTTAACATACTCCTAGATAAACTACTTTCTTGTAAATCTTTGTCTGAGGTTCTGCTTTCCAGGCTAATACAAAGCTATATAAAACAATGATAATAACTAATTTGCTGAAGGTGGGGACATCAAAGAACAAATTAGGTTGAAAATATTTCAAAATAAATAATGCTTTCTCAAGTCCTTTTATTCCTTGAACAATGGGTAAAATATTGAACAACTTTAGATTTGGTTAATGCATTTTACAACAGCTATGAAACCACTAAAGGAATAGACATAAACCTTACAATTTCTGAAGAAGGGAGAGAGGAAAAAGATTGCAGGAAGGGGTGAGCAGAGCAGGTTGGAGACTCATTCAATACAAAATAAGGCAATAAAGGAGTAGGAAAAAAGTAGCAGGTGGATGCATGTCATTATACATTTGTCCAAACTCAGAATCTACAACAGCAAGAGTGAACAATAATGTAAACCACGGACTTGGGTGATTATAATGTGTTAATGTAAATTCATCAGTTGTAACAAATGTATCAATCTGATAGGAAATGCTGATAAAGGGAGAGGCTATGCCTGTGTGGGAACAGGGGTTGTATGGGATATCTCTGTATCTTTCCCCGAATTTTGCTGTGAACCTAAAACTGCTTTAAAAAAAGTAAAGTCAAAAAAAAAAACAAAAAAATGTAACAGAATAAACAGGACAAATAGCACAAAACAAGCAAAAGAAACAATTCAAATATACTAATGTAATATACATTGCCTAAGCTCTCCAAATAAAATTAAAATATCATGTGAATTAAAATCCAGAGATACGCAACTTACACGAGACATTCCTAAAACAAAAAGAAACAGAAAGTGAACAGTTAATAATACAAATAAGAGAATCAAGTCTGAAATATACTGAATAATATGCCCAAGGTCACAGGTTTCTAGTGCTTTATTCTGACCCCAGCATCCAACTGTTTCCCATTATGTCATGCCATTTACTGAGGATAGGGCCATGATTTTATTCATCTTCATATATCTACTATTCAGTATAGCAACAAAGCAGTAACTGCTGAATTCATGAAATCAAAATTGTGCAAGTGTGCAATCCATCAGAAACACGTTGAGCATTCTCACAAAGAGCAACAGTGTTTCTTATAATTTATGAAGGTTGATGTCTTCTGATATTTCTAACATAATAAATGAGCTTTATTTCTCCCTAGAAGATAAAATCAAGGCATAGCTCAACCTAGGAAATGCCCACATGTGTGGTCATTTTATAAGGTGACAGGCAGGACCATGAAAGATGGCTTCCATTCATTCATTTCTTCTACTTATATTTATTCACCTAATCTGTGCCAGACACTACGTAAGCATGTGGATACAATGATAAATAAGAAGAACACAATCCTTGCCATTTTGGAGATTGCAGACTAGTTGTTATATAGCAAAACTCTAAAGTATTTTAAATTTAGATTTGTTTAAAGAGTTTAAATTTTATTTATTTTAAATAAATAGGAAATTCCTCCACCACAGTGTAAAATTTCAGCTAATCTTAATTTATTAACTAAATAATCTTGGGCACATCATTCAGTCAGTTAGATCATTTGCTGCTCTGAGGCTCAAGTTTCTTATCTCAAAGTTTGAAAATAATCCCAACGACTCATTGCTACAATTATCTGAGATGATGTGCCAGGCATATTGATGTTCAATAAATGCCAATTCTCTTTAGAACCAAATTGTTACTACCATGTCCAAAGTTAATATGTACCATATCCCATGTGTAAATATTAAACATTATGCAGTCCAGGAATCAGGTTTCAGAAAAAAGGAGCCATCAAGATGCAGCAAGATTGCTATTTATTAGTAACAGGTTTATTGAGGCCCAAACAGGAATGTAATGTATGTATATTTATTCATGCTTTGTATCTATTACATAGATGGTGGACTAGCCACTCTGATTTGAATAATCTACTGGCATTTACTGGTAATAGTGATCCTATTACATGCTGTATAGTTAACACATATAATTCAGTGTATTGCCTCCATCTCCCCCCACCAAAAGCATATGATGTAATGAAAACTTACAAAGGACTGTTTTGACCATTTTTTCCAAGCTCGCTCTTAACCTGAGCAGATGAAGAAATGTATTATTGGATATGCTGCATAAAGCTAAAGACTTTGAAATTAATAGAGACCTGTTTGCCACAGGATACGACTACACCTAATGGGCTATTTAAAAAAATGATTAATATATGTCCCAGTGGGCCAGCAAAGAGAAGGGCCATGATTGTGCATAAAAATGAAGAATTAATTTGACCTATCATGGCCACGAAAAGGGCTAGTCCAAGTTTCAGAGCACTGATTGTGGGAAGAGGCTAAAAGCCCTGGCTGGCTTTATTAGCTTCTAAAAAACAACATTTTTAAAGGAAAAAAAGCAGAGTTTACCAGAATGAGCTGCTTGTTTGGTCTTGCTGCAGTGGCTCAATCTTTCAAAGTTAAGTGCTATTTGGCCTTTGATTCCCCATGTCAGTGTGCTGGAGGTCAATTGCATGAGAGGAGCATTGAACAGTGCCTTTGGGAAAAATGCTAAACTCCTGAGGATGCTGGGATGAAAGATGCTTTGTAATTGCAAGAATTTATTATTAATTATTATTATGCAGACTCTCGTTTTCCCATATTTCCCATTTTAGATGGACAATATAAAGCCCCATCTCTGTCTTCCAGAACACAAGCTAAAGATGTTTGAATTACTACAAACCTTTGTGTCTTTACCATTCTGTATTCAGGGCCACATACGAACAGATTATTTCTTTCTTCTCAGCAGCTCTAAGACGAACCATTAAATCTCTGAGATAGTTCGGATGCCTTAGTTGTTGAATGAAACATTTTTAAAATTCACATTCATTTATTATTGTTTCTTTTAAAACACCCCCCCTCTCTAGCTTCATCTCAAGTATTACTGATTATTATTATTATTATTATTACTTTCTAAATACTGTCAGTCAAATAATGAACATTTCCAGAAGCCACACCCGATAGAATAAGTCTGGAGGTGACAAGAAAATTGATCGTGACAATTGTAAAAGTAAAATCATACTCGTTAAATATCTTCTTTGAAATAAATGAGTGAAGATGGTTAAATACATTAATTTTTAAACTAACTATTTTAGGAAATGGAAGAGCCAATCAGAGCTGTTTCAAGCATTAATGATAAGTTACTGAATCCAAAAGTTTATTCAGTTACACATAATCATGAGAAAGGACTCCTATGGTGAGTTAGAAAATAGGGAGAAGGAAAGATTTCTTGAAAAGACCAAAATGCCAGGTTTATAGATGCTTCCTTCTACTGACTTTGGTTATTTCAATCTTTAATTTGCACATTTATACATTCATGGGGTGGGGGAGGACTATACGTTAATTAGTTCTTTTTAGGTGCTAGACTCTTGATATATTTATCTAACTTAATCCTTATAAGAACACTAGGAAGCAGCTATTTTTATTAGCCCCATTTTACAAATGCCTATTGTGAAACTAAGAAACACTCAGTAATTTGCCCAATGTCACATGACTAATAAGTGAGAGAATTAGATTTTCATGCACAGATCTGATTGAGACCAAGTCTAAGTTCTTTCCACTATTTCATTCATTCATTTATTTTGTTGAACACCTACTATGTTCCTGATCATATTCTGGGAATGCAAAGACTTCTAAAATAATAGTCAGTGCCTTAGGGGGTCAGGAGTTCCATCCTGGGAAGTGCTATAGGACATAGAAGTGTTCATGCTACAAGGCAAGGGGTAAAGAGGGAGGGCTGGTCAGAACAGACGTTAGAGAAGGTGAAACTGAAACCTAGTCTTCAAATATGAGTAAGTGTGGTCAGACAGGCCAAGAGGAGAAGCCTTCACAGACAGATAGAGTAGCGTGGGCAAAGGCAGACTAGCCTGAAATTTTAAATTTAGGAGAAATTTCTAGAATATAATGTTCAAAAAGGTGTATGGGGAGTTGGGAAAGAGTTCACAAGTTGGATTATGTTGGTGGCCAAAAGTTTTTTGGTTTTTTGGTTTTTTTTTTTTTTTTGGTAGATAATAACATGAGAAAGTTCTCAAATGTCTTTCCCACATAAAGAAGTAGACAATTCATAAAGCAGTGAAATCTGTATGAGAAAAAGCAAATAAAATCAATCATCCAGTAAAACTGGTCAGAGGATAAAGTTAAAAAACATTGTCTACATGGAAAGCATGGAGCAGATTAACCTTCTTGTATTAAAATTGGATCTACTGACCCTGTGCACAGTCTGAGCACATGGTCTTAGCATCAGAGTACCCTGAGATTTTAATGAGGGCTGGATTGGCTTTGAGGGAGTCACTTGGGTCATATGAACACATCACTGGAACCAGCGAAGACCCATAAAGGTTGTATATAGTGTTGCATTCCTATTTCTAGGCTCTAAACCACTCTCTCTAAGGTGTGCAAAGAGCAATTCCATCCCAGCATGACACTAGTTACTCTGCGACATGCCCTAGAGCCAGCTCCACAGAGACAGTCCAGAGTAGCCTGCAGGACTCCCTCTTGGTCTTTCAGCTTAACCTATGCATTGGCATGTGATAGGAAGAAAGAATAAGGTGAAGTATCCTGATTAGGATGCTCTGAATGGAACCCCAGATTGAAGAAACCACTGACAGATTGATTCAAATTGGCTCCATGGGATCCTTACCAGAAGCTGCTGCAACATTCTCTTCAAATACCATGACATCTGATGAAATTCCCAGGGGTCTGCCCGAGTGAGCCAGGCATTAGATAGATTTCACATTAATGAGCTGCAGCTTCTGGGTTTTTAGGTAAACCACTGAGTAATGCCCTTCATTCTGGGGCTGGGTGGCACAGTGATTGCAGAATGAGCTTCTTTTCCACTTTTTCTTTTAAATATCTTATGCTGTGCAGATGAATCCATAGATGAAGAGTGGTGAGCAACAGACTGCCATAACAAATTGTCCAAATGTATATTCATAATCATATGATAACCAAAAATGGGAATCAGGACACCAATCACATTAAATTCATGCTAACTTGGCAAGGATTGTTCAATTTACCTTGAAAACAACAACTGGACTCTCAGCAGCTCACCAGGAATATTTTTTTCCATTCCCTGTCTCTCTCTCTGTCTGCATCTCTTTGCTCTCCTTGCCCCTCTCTACCTACTCTCCTTTTCTCCCTCTCTATCTCTCTGCTATTGTTTTTTTCTCCGTCACTCTGCCTTCCCTTGCCTCTCTTTGTTTCTCTCACTATATGTTTAATTTCTCTAGAATTCTGCTACAATCCTATAAGATGTTTCTAGGTTTATGTCATTAGAACAGCAGCTTCATTTGATAGAAACTTGCCAGTAGGTTCTCGACCAAAGTCAGATACACACTCTCAGAATTAAACTATTTCTAGCAATAAAATGAGCTTCAAACATAATTTCTTTGTATGGTTATCAAAGGAAAAAAACAATCTACGACAATGGATTTTTGTGTCAAAAGATAAAGATGTTGATCAAACAATGTTACAGAACTTTCCCATTTCTTTCAAGCAATATTTCTTCAGGTCAAATTTTCTTTTGCTTTCTTTGAAAAGGTGGAAGTTAGCAAACTGCCAAGTGCCGACACTGTTTCCCACACATGAGAAAGAACTTTCTTGAGCTGTACACATGCCACACTGAAAAAAATAATTTAAAATTTCTTAAACTTGCCTCAAACTTTATGAATGAACCCATTATACACTTAATTCTGTACTTCCTTAAAAATAGTTATGTAAGGAACTATTTTATGCTCCTTAAATAATTTAAAATCCCATGGATGCAGTTTTCAGCAAAGCCTTAACATACACATTCATACGTGCAACATATATTAGATTGCGCTTTTTTTTACACATTCAGTCACAGGTACATTTCAGTATTTTGATATTCTCTGCATTGGTTTGAAAGAGCTATTTATTATCACAGAGTCATCTCACCAGTAAATTTTTATGGGCTGTTTTATTTCTAGTTTAGGGTTTGAGTATCATATCTTACAATACCTAAAATAGGCAGTGTTGATTTGCTACTTTGGCTTTTGATAGAGAGTGTGTTTCTGGCATGGCTGTGGGAGGCTTTTTCTTTAATAATTTACAAAATTACCTGCAGTAAAATCTTCACCTGTTCTTTGTTTCCTTAGTACCACAAAATGGGAATTACATATAAAATCTTTCCTCCAGGAGAGTTATGTCTACCATGGCAAGAAAATCTCCACTTAAATTTTTATGAAACATCAAAATTACGGTCTGCTTTAGCAAAACAATACAAAGGAGACTTTTGTTGCATGAGGAGCATTTCCAATATTTGAGGACATCATTCTTTGTCTCCCGTTTAATTTTTGTTTTCCTGTGGCAGCTTCTTTTTGGTTTCGTCGATTCCCCTGTTTGCATGTGCAGTGTGCTAATTTGTCTTTCATTACAGAAAGTTCCAGTGCCAACCACAGAGGCTAACCCCAGCCAGAAGACAGGCCTCACGGATGGCAGTGCTTTTCACAGTTTAATTTGAAGTTGTGACATAAAAGGACTGATGGTTGCTTGTTTCTTTCTTTTCTCCAGGACTGATCACCCCATCCTTGAAGAGGGCAATGGTCCCCACCTGGTGGCCCCAATTTAGCCACACATAGAAGTAAAGAAGCCCAAATGCTGTCCTTCACTTGATTTCGATTTAAATCTCTCTTTATTGAATTATGTGTTTTAATAAAAGGTGTATATAACATCCACAGAGCAGTTATCAATTAATTGCCCATGGAAATTTACGGGATGCTTCACTGTGGTATTTATTATACCCAGGGTGTTAAACATATGTTACATAAAAGATGCAGTCGCCTTGAAATTATATTGGCAAGGCTGCCTTTTTCCTATAGAATATTATACATTCTAATGTGAAAAACGAGTTTAAAACCTATTAGGAGATGGGGATGGTGTGTTCCAAATGGCTTAAGTCAGGCTTATACACATTCCAGTAAGCTCAATAGAAATTTAGGAAATTATGCCTGCTGTCTGAGAAATTTCTTAACTTTTTAGGACATTCTTGCCTTCCATGGATTGGGTTTTGTATTTCAGAGAGCAAATGGGCAGCTCACTTAGAGCCCTGGTTCCATCTGATTTCCCCCATGGATTCATCCAGAGCCACTGCAGACATCACTCGGGCCGGGGGAGAAGCTGTGTGTCCCTCCCGGTAGGTGCAGTCCTAAGTCTGAAAGTTTCACCTACACACAGGCACGTGAATGCAGAGGCCAGAAAGGACAGAGGAGAGTGAATATGGGGGAAGGCAGATGAATGTTCACTGGGACCCAGGATGTGACTGACAGAGAAGGGAAGAAAATAAATCTTCCGGGTCTCGGAACAGTGAGGGCGACCACAGGTCATGGCAGGGTTACTGGGGAAGGGAGGTAGAGAGGAGCCCCAGCTGGCCCTCAAGTCAGAAAGAAAGCTGCCAACAGGTTTATAAGGATTATCTCACGCTTCACCGGCCCTGAAGACAGCCAGCCTCCAATTTTTCCATGTCTGGGAAAAAACCTTATCTCATTTGTTTGGGAACATAGGGTGGTGTTGTTTCTTTGATTTTTTTTTTTTTTTAACTTATCAGGGATAGAAATTATCTTCCTTCCTGGCTGAAGAAATTAAGCTGATACATTAGCTATTTCTGAAGCTGTACTCTAAAATATCACAAAATCAAAGTCATTACTTTGGGGCATTTTACTACATTGATTTTTAGAAAAATTACCTCCATAGTTATAGTTTAATTTAAAAATATCAGAAGCCAGTGAAATGTTTTCTTTTAGCTATTCATTAAATGAATTTAAATAAAAGCGAAATCAAAGATTTGCCCTAATACATTGCTACTATAAAAACAAAGTAATCCATTCATGCTTTCAACATTCAGTTTTGAGTTCATCCCTGGAGAGTCACTATCAGGAAACAAACAAAGGACACAGCCCCTGAGCTCAAGAGTAAGGGGAGAAGCAGGATGAAAAGGAATGATTACGGGCTTCCCTGGTGGCGCAGTGGTTGAGAGTCCGCCTGCCGATGCAGGGGACACGGGTTCGTGCCCGGTCTGGGAAGATGCCACGTGCCACGGAGCGGCTGGGCCCGTGAGCCATGGCCGCTGAGCCTGCGCGTCCGGAGCCTGTGCTCCGCAATGGGAGAAGCCACAACAGTGAGAGGCCCGCGTACCGCAAAACAAAAACAAACAAACAAAAAGGAATGATTACAATCAAGTTTATAAGTGGTACACCAGGGCATCATGAGAAGTGATGGGAACACCAAGAGGCATGAGGTCCTAATTCCAAAAGCAAAAGCTGCTTAAGGAACAAGGGATCACAGCTGAGCCTGACAGACTGACAATTGAGAAGGTGGAAGAGGAGGAACATGGCACCCCATGGAGAGGATACACAAGTCACATAATCCACCCCCAAGGGTCCATTCTCCCTTCCTAAAGCTGTGCTTGTGAAAGGCACCTGCAGTGACAACAGAGTTCATCTCCTCTGGTTCACGTATCTGAAGATGGCTAGGACATTGAGGAAGCCTAGACTTTCTTTTCTAGGCACCAAGACTTTCTCTGAAAAATCCACCAACTCTCATTTAAGGGTGAGTATTAAAGGTAATGGAGAACACCATAGATTTTGGCAAAAAACTTTTAATCCAAGGCCTAATTTGTCCTATTGAAATTTTAGTCACTCACTGATGCCAAAAGAGCTTAAATGAAAACTCAACTAGGTACTTCTGATTAGTTTCTTAATGAACTACAATTGACATTAAATACAAAAGATCATCACACTTGAGAATGAAATAATCTGCATGGAGAGTGTTCTGAAGGATAAGTACAAGTGCATTTTGGTTACAGTCAGATTAGCTGTCAAATGACAATAATCCCAAATATTCAATAGTGCTGTCACATTCATTCCACTCTTAGAGGCTGAAAACAAATTCCTGGAAGCTAGGAAGATGGTACTATTACTGCCATTTAACAATGCGGAAAGTTTTGATGATTTGCCTAGATCAACCTGGATTATCAGTGGCAAAATTACCAGGGTCCATATTCCTAAACCTATCATTTGAGCCTCCATTCTAAGGTATATCCATCATACAAAAAAGCTATGCAGAGCTTTTCCAAGTGCAAACTTTTAAATATAATTGGAACTATTTCATATCTAATTCCATATTACATGAAATTGAAGATTATCCACTGATTTAATCTACTTTTCTTCTGCACGTAAGGTTTGATGTTTTTTGCAAGTTGCATAGAATGGAATGATCTGAAATTGACAATATAACTCAGAGCATGGAGATATTCTGAGGCTGCCCTAGAAAGAAGCTGGTAAACTCTTATCTATAATGTTTAACAAATATTTGGAAAACGAAAGGAAATTACTACTTCTGTTAAAATAGAAAAAATAATTAATTGACATACAAAATTAGAAACAGTCAGCAAAGAAGCATAGCTCAAGTAGATAATGAATGTTCATAATTTGGGTTACCAAAATAACCCATATATTCCTGGCAGCATTAATTATTCAGATTCATGTTTTATTTTGCATTTATTAAATAATTGTCAAAGTTGTACTTATTTTTGTTTCATATATTTATGCTTGACACAAATTGTGAATTTTAAAGCTTCATCTTTAACAAGCTTTAAACATTACTTTTGGTTCCAAGGTTGAAAAGTAAATACATCACCACTATTTAAATAATCCGTGGTCCTTTATTCCACATTAAGAAAGCACTTATTTGAGAAGTAAATTCAAATCCACTAAAAATATTTTTAAAGCTCTTTTAAGATATTATAAAGGGAGACTTCCCTGGTGGTCCAGCGGCTAAGACTCTGCGCTCCCAATGCAGGGTGCCCAGGTTCAATCCCTGGTCAGGGAACAAGACCCTGTGTGCTGCATATGAAAAAAAAAAAAAAAATCTCACATGCAGCAACTAAAGATCCTGCTTGTGGCAACTAAGATCCCTCGTGCCACAATGGAGACCGGACGTAGCCAAATAAATAAATAAATAATACTTTTTTAAAAAAAGATATTATAAAGGTAAAATCTTGTGTGTAATAAGTAAACAGTAGACTTCTTGTCTTTTTGTTACAGCTTTTCATTTTTGATAGCACATTGTGTTCTTTGTGCTGTTCCTAATGACAATTATCTAAAGAGTTAGTATCTAGGGCTGAAGAGGCAACTGCCACAAGAAATCTGTGAAAGCAAATTCATTAATACATTTTATAATATAAGGGGGATGTGTAAAAAATCCCTTGCACTCATGTATTTATATGATCCCTGCATTAGTTCCTCGGGCTGCCAAAAAAATATAGCACAAACCTAGTGGCTTAAAATAAGAGAAATTTATTCTCTCACATTTCTAGAGGGCAGAAGTTTCAAATCAAGGTGTCAGCAGGGCCCTGCTCCCTTCAAAGGCTCGAGAGGAAAACGCTTCCTTGCCTCTTCCAGCTTTGGCAGCTCCAGGCATTGCTTGGCTTGTGGCTGCATCACTCCAATCTTTGTTCCATTCTGCACATGGCCTTCATCTCTCTGTGCATCTCTCCTCTATGTGTCTCTTATAAGGACACTTGTCATTGGATTTAGGGCCCACCTGGATAATCTAGGAGTGTCTCAAGATCCTTTAAATTAACTACGTCTGCAAAGACCCTTTTTCCAAATAAGATCACATTCACAGATTCCAGGGGTTAGAATATAGACATATCTTTTGGGACGCACCATTCATCCTGCTACAGTCACCTTCCCAAGATTTCCACTCACACAGTCATGGTCATTCAATGGTTATTCTGTACAATTACTGGAGAGATAGGAGCAAGAACACATGAGTCACTGATTCCATTACAAAATCCAATCACAGTGATCATGTGACAGGGAAGAAAGAGCTCTGTGAAGAGCAAACCGTAATTTACATTTGTCACAGTCTTGTTGAAGAATACCCAGTGTCAGACTGCTAATGTCCTGAGGCATCGATCGCTCCTGGTTTCTTATTTTGGCACAAATTTTACCCAGGACTTTTACCAACTACGTGAGTCTTTTATTATGGGATCCCTCAGGAGCAGCTATTGAAATCATGTCCTCCCTTACTTGTTCCTCCCTTGAAAATATCTTTCTCCTATTATGTTGGTTTGAGATTTTTTTTTCAGTTTTGTGTTGTTTTTTATTTTTATTTTTTCTCCCACAAGTCTGGGCTTCTGTCAGATATCAGGAAGCCCTCACTATTCTGGGACATTTTCCCATGTTGACAAGTCCTTTAAAAGTACTGTCACCTCTTCTTCAAATAAAGAACTTGCATTGGAAAAAATCTACAGCATTTGTTCAAACTTAAGGATTTTTCATGAGCTTAAAGCAGGTAAACTTTTTTTTAAAAACGAGAGAGTTCAGGGCTTCCCTGATGGTGCAGTGGTTGAGAGTCCACCTGCCGATGCAGGGGACACGGGTTCGTGCCCCGGTCCGGGAGGATCCCACATGCTGCGGAGTGGCTGGGCCCGTGAGCCATGGCCGCTGAGCCTGCGCATCTGGAGCCTGTGCTCCACAACGGGAGAGGCCACAACAGTGAGAGCCCTGCATACCGCAAAAAAAAAAAAAAAAAGAGAGAGAGTTCAACGTTTTTCACTTATGTAGTTTACTACTAAAAGATTTTACTGCATTTTATTTATATCTCGGGACATTTTCAAGGAAGGGACTTGTCTCTAAGGACTGATATATAAGACAGAGAGCAGGTAAGGGTAGTCCTATCTGTCCACCTCATAGCTCCCAAAGATTTAACTCGTCATCCTTTCCTCCTAAGCTCTTAGCCAATCCTAGCCAAGGTTGGCAGATCAGTAAGCTCCCGAACTTCAGAATTAACCTCGCTGCGATAAACCAAGTTTCACTATTCCTGAGATAGGCACAACATTCCTCATCTGCCACATTGCCCTAGACCTTGTAGGCACAGCATCTATCTCATCTCCATGTCAAGATAGGCTTGGTATTTCAGGAGTAATTTTAGACAGAGTTCCTGTGTAATAAAGAATGTGGCTGGCCTTTGTCCCTGGTTCCTGACAGGTAACTTCTAAATTCTTAGAATTTTCTGAGTTACTCATGGTAAGCCTGACCACACCTGAGTTTATGTTAATGAGATGACTCATGATAGGCTGGTGGGCCCCTAGATTGTTCATGCTAACAAGATGACTCAGGATGGGGGATAGCCACACCAGAAAGACCAACAATGTGACTAGAGGATTGGGGCTTTGAACCATATGATATTAGTCCAACCTCTGAAGACTACTAGAGATTGAGTTTAACCACATAGCCATTGATTCAATCAATTGTGCCTACGTAATGAGGACCCAACATAAGCCCTGCATACTGAAGCTTGGGTGAGCTTCCCTGGCTGGTGATGCTTTGCTATCGTCATGCATCGATGTGTTGGTGGTGAGGCACCCTGACTCCGGTGGGAGAAGACAACAGAAACTTCACTTTTGGGACCATCCCAGGCTTCACCCTGTGCATCTTTCCTTTTAGTGGTTCTAATTTGCATATTTTTGCTATATTAAAATTGTAATCATAGTACTTTCCTGAATCCTATGTGTTTTTCCAGCAAATTATCAAAACTGAGGAACTAATGAGAACCCCTGAACTGTATCAGTTGGTCAGATGTGAGAGTGACCTGTGAACCCCAAGCTTGCAGCTGAAGTGAGGGTAATCTTGTAGAGGACCATGATCTTAACTGTGAAGTTTGGCCCAACTCCTGGTAGTTGGTGAAAGAAATCACTGGTATTTCATATAATGTATTAGTTTCCTATTGCTGCTGTCACAAATCACCACAAACTAAATGGCTAAAAGCAACACAAATTTATTATCTTACAGTTTTGGAGCTTAGACATCTAACGTAGGTTGACAAGTGCTGCATTCCTTCTGGAGGCTCTGGGGGAGAATCCATTTCCTTGTCCATTCCAGCTTCTAGAGGAGGTTTGCATTCCTTGGCTCAGGGTACCACATAATGTGGTCGTATTTCCTTCACTCCTTCTCTGCTGGTTTGAAAACTGTCCCCCATACACAGAGGGCAAGGCGTGATCAAAGAAAGAGGTAGACCACTTCAGATTGGTAGGCAGCAGATTTAACAATCAAGGGAACTTGCAAGGCTTGTCTTGGTCTGCCACAAGATGAGTAGATCTCTGCCCATGCCTGCCAATTCATAAAAGTTTATGTAGAGGTCTTAAATGGGTGTATCACGTGTACCATTCAGATGGTCTCAACAACACACTACTATTTCAAGGTTGTGTCCTTGGGGTAGCTTCTAGCACAGGGTGGGCAAGTAGGATGCACATTCCAAGGGCAGAGGAGAGGGTCAGGAGACTCCGATTGCCCAGGTCCACTTGGTGGGTACATTCTCTCAATGAAGTTCTCCAACACTCTGCTTCTATTGCCACGTCACCTTCTCTGACTTTGACCCTTCCGTAGCCTTCTTATAATAACTCTTGCAATTGCATTGGGCCTATTCGGATACTCCAGGATAATCTCCCACCTCAAGAGCCTTACCTTAATCACATCTGCAAAGTCTCCTATGCCATGTAAGTTAACAAATTCACAGGTTTTGGGGATTAGGAAGTGGGCATATTTTGAGCCATTACTCTACCTACCACAAATGGCTTTTGCCAGTGGAAGAACACTCAAAAGCCGTAGCCTCCACTAGGTTTGTGTTCAAAGCCAAAGCCATACTCTGAAATCATTTCAAAAGGCACAAATATATTTTGCTAAATGTAATTGGTTTCTGTCTACATAGGCCTTTCTTGTTAAAATTTAATTATTACTACCCTTAGGGTGGCCTTTCCTTAACTTTTCTTTTTATTTCCTCCTACATACCTATTATTATTAACCCAGATCCCTTACAACAGAAGTTTACATCTGAGAACAGAGAATAGGATTCTAAATCTATTGCTACATTCATTATATTCCTTCCTAAAATGGCTTCTGATCCTAACACCCTCATTTTTCTCAGTAGCAATATAGCAGAAAAGCAATAGTGGGAAGACAGGAGGAGAGGAGAGGAGAGGAGAGGAGAGAAGCAGAGGAATTAATTGCATGTATGTTACAAGTTTGGCTCCCCTTTTAACGAGTTGTATGCTTTTGGAGAGGCCACTGAATGTCTCTAAGGCTCAGTTTCTTCATCTACATAATGGCAATAATAGTTTTGTTGTGATCATATTAATAATTAGATTGTTGTAAAGATGAAATCCAGCACAGGGTCTTGCACATAGTAGGTCCCCTTCTTTCCTTCACCTTCACCCACCATTGCACACCAGAAATGGGGCCTACCTGCTCTAAAGAGAACCAATTCACATAAGATCATGACGCAATGTACTCCACCCTAAGCCACTCGTCTACAGACACACATCACTGAACCTCGGCAAGGTAGGTCTGCCCCCAGTGCCAACACCGACTTACTTTTATAAACCATCCAGGCGTGTCTTGCATGGCTGTGGACGGGGGGATGAAATATAATATGAGAGGACAGGATTTTTTCTGACCTTCAATGCATTCTCCTACTGTCATCTCATTCTACTCTACAGCCAGCGTGACTTTGTCAAGGTTACCTGAAATCTCCACAAGAAATGAAACGATGCCTGTCCTGTTAGCCTAACTCTCCAGCAGAACGTGGGGCACATATACGTCACTCCACAAATATTTGCTAAATTAATTGAATAAACTAAAATATGCCCTGTTCCCTCTTGTTTTTTCATTTGACCTTTTACTCTTCCCTCCACTCTGCACCACTACTTCTCCTCTCTGAGCTATGATCATAATTTAAAGACCAGCCCAACTACTACTCAGATCTCACGCTTGGGGGAAGTTTTTCTGACCTCTCCACACTATCTGTTCTCACCTGCTTCTAAATTCCTCCTTAAGAAATATGACCATGATCATGGTTATATCACAACTAGCTTGATCCTTTTGACTGAATCAACAAAATCGCTTAACGAAATTGCTTTTTTTGAACAATGTGACTGATTGATACACTGAATCGACTATACAAAATCCAATTGCCGTTAACATTTGTAGTTTGAAGCCATGAAGTGATATCGAGTGAGGGCCACCAAAAATGTTGCTGTGCTACTAATGGCACTCCCAGGGCACATTTTATAGAATTTTTGTCTCAAATTTTGGGGTTTCTCATTGTTTTCTTTCGTAAAGTAAGCATTCCAAGGTGTGTGTAGTGTATTGCAAGTGGCAAACTGTGTTAACGGGAATCAGGGAGGAACTTAATTATTCTCCCAATTTCCAAAGGCAATGATGTATCACATTAATACTTTCCTTTGCTTTTCCTACGCACGAGTAGCTGAAAGTGAAATGATGCCCCAGTCCCCAGTGTGTTTGCAAAGGTGTCATAAATTGCATCTCTGTACCTTTTCAGTGAAAGAGCTGTTTTCTCCTGATGCTGCTTGTCTGCACAGACACTGAACAGAATGGCATGGGCTATGAAAATAGTGTAGAAAATGTGTTATTCTAAATTTATTCTAGGAGCTTTTTTTTTTTTTGAGTTTTTTCCTGAATGATTCCCATTCTGCAGGGCTGATGGCTCTTAGTAACCAAATCTTCTAAGGGCATGATAATTTTTATTAGTAACTCAGTCAATTTTAGGAGCATTCTTGAAATCTGTGAAATTCTAAAAAATAATACACCTGTAACTTTACAATACTGTGATTGTGCAAATCAACATTTCATCATGAAGAATGTAAATGCCCGGGGCAATCCCTAATAGTGTGTGACTAGGGCCAGTGCTTCTGTGTGTCACTACGCATACACATGGGGAGGGCAGAGTCAAGCGAACCGATGACTCTCACTGAATGAACAAGTGCAGCCAAGTTCTTAGGATATCAGACTACATGACCTTTGGGAAAACATCCCTGGGTGGAGGTTGTACAACTGTCAAGTGGAATCCTCTAATTAGGAATGTTCTGAGAATGACCAGATAAAATTGTCGAAGCAGTAGAAATTTGTCGGAATAAAATTTTCCTTCAAATTCCAAATATTATTTAAGATTATAATATTGAAAATAAAAAGCCAGTTAAAAACAAAATGGTTTGCATGGGGAAAAGAAAAAATGGAAAGAAGCAAGGAAGGAGGGAGAGCTTGAGGGGAAGAAGAGGAAAGGAAAGGAGAGAAGGAGGAAGTAAGGAAGGAGGGAGAGCTTGAGGGGAAGAAGAGGAAAGGAAAGGAGAGAAGGAGGAAGTAAGGGAGAGTGAAAGAGAAAAATTGATTTTGAGATATTTAGATAAAGTTAATTCTGGCTATTGACATTGTACATCAATTTCTTTTCTTTTTCCTTATATTTCATATAATACATGTCTTACAAGCCAAAATTTATATTTTATGAATATTTTTATTTAGAAATGTCCAGAGTGTCAGATTTCTCATCACCCATTTTTGCCAGAGACCTAAGATTTCCAATCTGTTTCCTTGCCCTAAACGATAGTTATTGATTTCTTTAGTTTTCCTCATGAAAAAGTGACTTGAAAATAAAACTGAATCTTACTTTTCCACAATATTTACTGTATTAATCTCTCCAGGTGGTTCAGCCTTATATATTAGATATGAATTCATGGTTCACCCGTTCTTCAGTTGTAAAAGGAATAAAAAAATTATTTCTTGCTAGGAACGTTCATCTTGTTACGGCTACCAAAAGCCAGGTATCAAGTAAAACATGCAATGCTGGCCTAACAGTCATATTGGGTTTTGGTTCCTTGTCTAGCTCTTTCAGTTCTCAATTAAGTTACTGGAAAAAAAAAAATATGGTGACTTAAGCACGAAAGCGTCTAAAAGAAAGAGAACTGGACATATTGGTCTTAGGAAATTTGGCTTCTGTTCTTGGATCTTCCAGCTCTACCACCCAGTCCAGACTGGCCTTGGGAAAATAATATAACTTCTTTGTTGCCTCTCTTTCCCCAATAGTGAAAAAGGAAGAAGAGCTGCCCTTCCTATTGCTCAGGAATCTAATAAAAGGACAATGGATAATAAATATGCAAAAGTCCTATGCATACTTAACAAGCTATATTATTACCACATCATTTTTTTTTGGGCTCCAATTATCAATTAGTTTGTGCCAGGCCCTGTGCTAAGCATGTTATATCTTTTAATCCTTAAATAAGCCATGGTATTATTGTCTTTTCAGAGTTACAATACTTTAACCAAAGCAGTTTATTCATCTTCCAAGGTCTGCACGTCTGCCGTGCTATCCCACTGGGGTGACTAAAGCAACCACTCCATTGATCCTCCATTGTGGAGCCAGTGTCTGCTGGCAGCTGTGGTGGATGGTCCCGGCTCCACATGTGGCTCACAGGCGCAGCACAGCAACCTCACCTCACACCTGGGGACTTCCCTTTCACGACTGATGCGTGAGATGCGCCACATCCGTACATATGCAAAGCAGAAAGAAATGTCAGGGAATTCCATGGGTCAAAGGTTGACCACTGGGAGACGAAGATGAGAGAATATCTTTTTCTGTCTTCCTGT
Source organism: Phocoena phocoena (assembly GCF_963924675.1). NCBI lineage: Eukaryota > Metazoa > Chordata > Mammalia > Artiodactyla > Phocoenidae > Phocoena > Phocoena phocoena. Next base: position 71,977,744 of record NC_089219.1, on the reverse strand, counting down.
CCATGATTCATACTGTTTGAAGGCACAATAGCTTCATTCACCTTCTCTGAAGACATCCTAAGAAACCAAGCCGCCAGTTGATCACAAACCCATGGCCAGCTCCATAAATTACTTCCTAAATATTTCTTCTCCTGTCCTGGTCTTACCTTCCTTTTACCTCATTTCTTCGTCGCTGGGTTTCCACTTTCATAAACTATCAGCACTTAAACTTTCACTTTAGGCTTGTCTTCTAGAAAAGCCATCCTAAGAGAGAAAGCCATCACCAACAGCCCAGAATGGAAATCACAGAATCACAGGTAGAGGATCTGTTTGGTAGAGTACCACAGAAGACAAATCATATGTATGTCAAGGAAAATTTCTTTCAAATCACAATTTATCTGTCATAAATAATAATATATCCTGTCTGCATAACATAATATTGAAGAGTGAGAATAATAGCAAACAAATTCATGAAAATATCAGTATCTTCCTATTACTTAGAATGCACTATACTTATGGGCTTTTTTCTCCTTCAGAGGGTTCTCCAGAGCAGCTCATCATCCATGTGATGATTAAGGGATCCAGTCTGCTTCAGTCCTGCGGTTCAGCCACCTCAACCCATTGCCTCCACCCTAGACAATGAAGGCAGAGAGAGAATGTGTTCTAGAACAATCATGCAAATTTTCACTGCCTAACCTCAGAGGAGACACACGTGACTTTTAGCTTCACTGAACTGCAAGAAGGCTAGTAAGGGTAGTGTTCAGTGGTCTTAGGAAGAGAAGAAAATTTCATATTGAAAAACACTGGTAATGTCTACCATAATCTATTTCTAACTCACACGTATGAGGTGGCTACTGCTTGTCAATGTTTTATGCAAAAATGTTTTATGCAAAAAAGAAAAAATAGTGTTTACCAGAGATACAATAAAATCAAAACCTGAAATGTTTATCAGAGTTCACAGGTACTGCTTAACCCAGCCATGTATCACAGGAGTCAAATTACTCAATTCCCATTTTTAACTCAATTCCCAAAGTCACTTGGGGAAGTTACTTCTACTCATGGGCCTTGGTTTCTTAATCTATAAACAGGACCCTGAGCTAGGTGCTATTGATAAGTGTCCCTTCCAGATCTCCACTTCATGTTTTTTTCCTCAATTGCATGGAGGACTATAGAAGTCCTACAGAAGATATGGCCCAAGGTTTTTGCTCAGACCTCTACTGCTATCTCGCAGTCAGTTCTGCAGGCGCCGTAAGCCCAGGGTTTGAACTGGAAGGTACTGCTGATTCATATTTCAGGACTGAGGATGCTGAGGTCGCACCTGCGTGAGTTTCTCACTGTGCTACCACGAGTGATTGAGTGTCAAAGAAAAAGTTAGTGTGTGACTCCTAACGTGGAAAATGGTGCAGTAAATTTTGTCATTTTCCCCACTGTTTTATTATCCTTACCTATTGAGAGAAAAGTGATTAAGCAGTGAGTGTTAGTTTTACTTGCAGAGTGAGATGAAACAGTGCATACTGGTGGAACAGCTCCTGCTCTATGATTAGCTAATGAAGCAGAGGGGAGAGTGTATGAGAAGAAATAATGACAGCAGCCCAAACCAGGGTACAGGGGGTACTAACACATTCCCATTGGGATGAAAGGGCAGACTGACTCTGAAGAGTTTCATGAAATAAACATGATTTTTTTCTTTTTTTTTTCTTTTTCTTGTCCACAATCTCTGACTTCCAGAGAATCTTTATGCCTGTGGCTCAAGCCTTGCATCATGAAACACAAATACACACATTCAGAATATGGTCATTCTGCACACAACCTTCACCTGATTCCTAGTATGTGTGTTACAAAATGGTACTCACTGCAGTACTTAAAAAAAAAATTATGCATAGTAGTTTGTACCTCTTAATCTCCACTCTTATCTTGCCCCTCTCCTCTCTCTCCCCACTGGTAACCACTAGTTTGTTCTCTGTACCTGTGAGTCTGTTTCTTTTTTGTTACCTTCATTAGTTTGTTTCATTTTTTTATATTCCATGGATAAGTGATATCGTACTGTATTTGTCTTTCTCTGACTTATTTCACTAAGCATAATACCCTCCAAGTCCATCCACTGCAGTACTTATTAGTAGTGCATTTAGTCTCATTGTGCTGTGCTTATGCTTTCCTAAGCGAGTTAAATAGAATCAATTCCTGTTGTCTACATGCCTGCATTTCAGACCACACAATATTAATGTGGTCAAAATAGAATTATCCAACCTGGGTGATATTACAGCAAAAGCAAGCCTATTCTAAATAAGGATTACATTATGTTTTGAGTTCAGCAGTTGCGGTTTTTGTGGAGTGAGTCAGTAGCACATTAGAATAAAAGAGAGATTCAAAATCACACACACTTAGTTGTGATGGGCTACCAGGGGCAAGGGAAAATGAAAGAGATCTCTGAAGGCTGTAAGGGAAGGTATTTGGCAGATCGAGCAGGGGAAACGCTCTAGAAACAGGGAGGGGAAGGTAGAAAAGTATGCAATTAGGAGAAAAGTAAGATGTCTCCAGAATGGGGAGCAGGAACTGAAGGAAGGGCAAAAAATTGGATTGAGTGATAAGAAAGTTAGTATGGGAGGAGAGAGGAGAATGGTTTGAGAGATCAGGATGCCAAGAATAACTAGAATGAGTGAAAGAAGTCAAGAGAGAGTCTTGCTGCTTTGCTTGCACTACCAATCTGTATGGTGCTATTTCCTCACATGCACAACTGGAAGTACTGATTCTCAAAATTCTTCTGTTCCTGTACTTTGTTGGCAGTTATGAGCATATTACATACACAGTGACTAGTGTTTTTGTTGTTTGAACTTTTGATTAGGCTCTTGCCAAAAAGTCCTCAACTTTAGAAGAATTCACCATAATCTGGGTAAGATGGTCAGTTTTCAAGAAACATTTATTGAGCTACTCTATTTAATTAACTGCCCGAGTCTCTTTGAATCTCTTGGTTATTTAGTCACAAATTCAAAAATATGCTTGGCTTTGTTTTTTATGTATGAAGAGACCTGGGTTTTTGGCAGGATATTTAAAATCTGAATAAACAAATGTTAAAATTATGAAAGTTAATGACGTGGATAATCAAAGCATTTCAGAAATTACAGTCATCTATGTGTGGATACTATTCATGAAAAATTCTACTTTTAAAAAATTGTTAATAAAGAGAAAATACCCTCAACTTCCCTTTGTCTCTCCCAGACATACCATTAGCAATCAGTCCTGTGAATCTTTCCTCCATAACCCCTCAAACTAAGCTCTCCTCCCCATTCCCATTTATCTCTCTCCCATCTAAAATCTAAACCACTTTAACATCTCAAGACTGCACTTCTCCCCTCCACCACCTTTCATCGCTGGAATAAGAACCACACACAATGCTCTATGCACACCTGCGGTTAGTCATTCCTCTCCTCAGAAACACACATCGGTCTACGTAGAATAAAACACGAACTTTTTTCACAGTGTCCTAAATCTCCCACAATCTGTCCTCAGACTGTTTTCCAACAGGATCGTCCCCCTCCTCTTTTTACATTCCACGTTGCTCATAACCATTCTGTGCCTTAGTTTCTACATCTTAGGACTGGATAATAATGGTACCACCTTCGCAGCAATATCGAAGGATTAAATAAGTGTCTGGCACATAATAAGCATTATCTGCATTGAGGTCATAAATATTATTATTCGTAGCAGTAATGTAAGCCCAACTTTGAATATTTGAATGTATCAGTATATATTTTCCAATTCTCAACTATATTTTCTGTTAATGTACCAAGTCTTATTTGCTGAGGTGTCTCCTATGATCAGGCCCTGGGTTAGGCATTTTCACATTGTTATTTCATTTAATCCACTTTATATGAACCCTGAGGGAACACCTAATTTTCAAACCCCGAAGAGAGCTCTTTCGGTGGAGTGAATAACTTGCTCCATTTGCTTGATCTTGTAACAAATCAATTCCCGTGTGTAAGTGGACTCCATAACATTAGAGGAATATTTCAGCCTAGAGCCTGAAAGCTGGTTTCATTGCGAAGTGAGATCTATTTAAAACATGGTTTTTTACAGCTGTATTGCATAAAGACTGGATTTGGAATCGCAACCAAAGAGGTCCTTGAGAAGGCTTTTAGTAGAGCTTCTAACCTAAAAGAGAAGCACCTGAGATAGAAGAAAATCTCTTCTGTTTTTAAATATCATCTGAAAAGATTTTTGAATTATCTTTCATAACCTACTGCAAAATTGGTGTCTCAGAATATCCCAAATGCGTTTGCTATAATATAAATTATTCTGCAAGATCTACTTTCTGTTTTTCTTTCTTTTGTAGAAATAAAACCAATTAGTGCCCCTTGATATAATAATAATTCTACTTTTACTATTTTAAGCACCTCTTTTTCTAGATCAAAGAAATACCAGCTTCTGGGCTTACCTGGTGGCGCAGTGGTTGAGAGTCCACCTGCCGATGGAGGGGACATGGGTTTGTGCCCGGGTCTGGGAAGATCCCACATGCCGCGGAGCGGCTGGGCCCGTGAGCCATGGCCGCTGAGCCTGCGCGTCCGGAGCCGGGGCTCCGCAGCTGGAGAGGCCACAACAGTCAGAGGCCTGCGTACTGGGGGGGAAAAAAAAAACAAAAAAAACCCCAGCTTCTTTGGGTTTGCTGCAGCCTAAATATCTATGTTCCTGTTCATAAACTTGCCCAGAAATTTCCCACATAAACTTATGAAGGCCAAAACAGTACGAAGAATTCTGGTTTCACTATTGATAAACTTAGTAAAAAGAGTAAGTCAGGTTCTTTAGTTAGACATTTTGCTATGATTTTAGAACTAACCAGTTCCTCCTGGTAATAATTTATATCTGTTTGATACTAGTAAACTTGAATATATTTTAATATTTTTTATTAAGCATTGATTGATAATTTTAAAATTATTTATATGGATAGTTTTATGTTTCATGTGATCTAATCATATATATATTGTTTGGGCTTCATTGCTCTTATGATTATAAGATCTTTCTATACCCAAACCTCTTTATCTACATTTTTAAACTTTAAAAATCCTAATTTTTATACTTAACTCTTTAACGTTCATGCTTTTGTTTTGTTTTGTTTGCTTATTTTTTCATGTCCCCTCAGATGAGTTGCTATCCATCTTCCCCAAAAAGTAAAATTATTTCCTACAGTTTTATGATATTCCTTTTTATACATTAAAGTATTATAAAGACCAAGAGTCTGCTTTAGGAAAAACTGTTTTTAGTTGGTCTGTGGGTCTATTTTATATCAGTTGTATGTAGATAGGTTAAATAAATGTTTAATTAAATAATTGATATTTTATGATAAACAGGGAGTTGAACATGGGATGATAGCCCAGAGAAATTTTGAAAATTATAAAATATACATGACATAAATTTTACCATTTTAACCATTTTGAAGTATACAGTTCAGTGACATTAAGTAGATTCACACTGTTGAACAACCATCACCACTTCCATCTCCCGAACTTTTCTCACTTTCCAAAACTGAAGCAGATAACTTTTTAATAAGAGAGAATGCTGATATTTTCTTTCCCTTTTGCTATAACATTTTATCATAGTGCAACATTATTCTTCTCGTTTACTCACTAGTATGTATGATTGTCCTTGGTCACTGTCATTTGTCTTCCTAGAACAATCTCTTGAGCTCCTCAGCTGGTGGGCAGGTTGATATAAATAATTCCTAGCCCAAATACCAATGATTATATGTATTCTTGGGAAACAACTCTCCTGACCAAAGCAAGACCAGGCAATACCAGGACCTCTGCTGTTTCAGTTTGGTGGGGTTCATGAAAAGCAACAGCTTCCAGGATGCACTGATGCCATGGTTCTTCCTGACTCCGGCTGCAAAAAGTGCATGACTTATGACATTGTATCTCCCAGAATGCAATGTACTGGTCATTTCAATGTTCTATTTGCTATTTGCTTTACTTAATGGATTTAGAAAGAGAAATAAACGTGCATCTAGTTCTCAAGATGCATCCAAAAGCAAGGCCTGAGCATTAGACAATAAGCCCCTTGGTATTCTGAGTAGTTTAGGGATGCATATTTAGGAAATGTCAACTTTTTACTATTCTTTTATGTACTCAGGCCCCCTCTAAAATAATTGTAAACTTGAGATTTCCCAATATGAATTTGAGGTGCAAACCCGCATAAGAGCAAACTTAAAGTTATACATTTTCAGGAGAGGTCCCTGGGCACTGTCTTCTGATGCCTATGACTCCGTACACCATGATAACCGAATGGCCCAGATTCAGTATAAGCCCTTGTTTTCAGTGTTCAGCTTAGGTTAGTTTATCTCTATAGATTCTATCTTTCTCTTAGCTTTTTTTGTTTTGTTTTGTTTTGTTTTTGGTACGCGGGCCTCTCACTGTTGTGGCCTCTCCCGTTGCGGAGCACAGGCTCCGGAGGCGCAGGCTCAGCGGCCATGGCTCACGGGCCCAGCCGTTCCGCGGCATGTGGGATCTTCCCGGACCGGGGCACGAACCCATGTCCCCTGCATCGGCAGGCAGACTCTCAACCACTGCGCCACCAGAGAAGCCCTCTCTTAGCTTTTTGTTTTACTTTCTAGCTAGCTCATCCATGCATTTTAAATGACATTTTAAAATATTTTGTTTAGCGTTTTGAAGTATATTCAGTGAGAGAATCAGTCAGGATAACTAGACCTCTACTAACAGAAACCAAAGTTTATTAATATATATGTTCTATATATACAGATATTTAATGTGTGCTTAGTATGCATCAGAACTCTGCTAGAAACTGGGGATACCATGAAGAAAAGGCAGGCAAGTTACTTGCCCTATTGGAGTTAAAATCACAAATAAGAAATACAGATATGAAAGTGTTTAATTTTTACTTACACTGGGACAAAATGCCTGGCACAGATAATAATTGGTTAAAGCATTCATCAAATTGTAGATCATGGTGTCAGGAAGTCAGAGAATCTTTAGAAGTAGGAATGGTGGGTAAGATTTAGGGTAAGGCAGCATCCCAGGCTAGGGATGAGACACTGAATAACCCAGCTGAACTAGAAACTAGTGGGATGCAAGCATGGAGGTTATGTCAATAGTTTGTCTGAGTTGGATGGGGTCAGATCATAGAGACCTTTGAACGTCAAGAATGAAAATTTTATTTTACTGTCACTGAGAAGTAAGGGAAGTGGGCTCCATACGCCTCAGTTGAAGGTGTAAACAGAACAAAAAACGGACCTCTCCCAAGCAAGAGGGGATTCTTGAGCCTGATGACCTTCAGATTTAAAGTGCAGCATCAATTCCCCCCTGGGTGTCCCGGTTGCCTGCCCACCCTGTTGATTTTGGACTTGCCAGTCTCCAAAATCATAGGACATAACACCTTAAAGTAAATCTTTTTCTCTGTATATACACATCCTATTGGTTCTGTTTTTCTGGAGAATCTTGACTAATACAACAAATATCAAAGCATTCATTTTATTTAGAAAAATTCTTTCCTTACCTGGACTGTTTGTTTAGGGCAAAGTTAATAGTGGTTTTCTGATGATTAAACTCGACTCTATGATAAGACAGCCTTCTCTAAGTTTTAGTGTGTAATAAAAATCCTTAAGGATATTCTACTTCATTTCAAACACCTCCTTTCGTTTTATGAAAGTAAACCTTCCTTACAAAATTCTGCTAAACCTGGGCCCAGGAACATTTAAACTGCATCAACTTGTTACCGTTAAATATTCATATTTGCACTGCGAAGAAATATTGTATTTTAATACCAATTACATTTTCAGGAGGAAAAGAGCTTGAACTTGGACAAGCAGATTGTTTTCTTGAAACTTCCAAACTTCCATCAGACTCCTCTCAGCTCTTTTCTTTCCTTCAGCGTACATTCTCACTTTTCTGCTCTCATTGGCACTGTTTGTATATTCGTCAATGTATGTCAAGGCGATGATAATTAAATTTCACTTGAAGTTCAGAGATGAAGTGATTAAATTTGAACTTAAACCTTTCTGAAATAGGTAGCTCTCTTGTATTTCATAGAGGGAAAATTCTACTTGAATATCGGGAGGAGTATAATTATCTCGTTCAAGATACTAGATCTTTCAAGAAACAGCCCAATATTATCTTGGGAAGAAAGAGGATAATCAGAAATTCAAAGCAGGTTTTTCGTGGTTATTTTACATTTTCGGGGAGGAATTGTACTTCCCTCATACACAGATGTTTGCCACAAAAGATAAAGGCCAAGGAAGGCTCTGCTTACTTCTCTCAGTGTAAAAAAAAAAAAGGGAGAACACTCCATGTCTCTGTGTGGCAGGAGGAAAGATGGGGAGGCAGTCTAAGCAGGAAAAGCTGCTGCGATGGCACAGCAGTGATGGCCGCAATTCATTTTCTCAAGAAGCTGCAAGCAACAGCGAAGGCTGACATCAGAGTCTCCCCAGTGGTACTGGGGCCCTCTCCAGCATGGGGGTCTAGTCCCTTGTAGTTGGGTCAGAGGGCAGAAGGAGGAGGATCTACCCAGAATTGGGCCTGGTAGATAAGGACACCTGGACTGTCAGATCCAGCTTTGCCTAGGAGGAATCTAATTCAAATTCACCTCCTAAACTGAAGGGCTAGTCAATTTCCTATTGCACTGGGACTTTAATGCAGCAGTTTTCCTTATCCTCCATCCAGCATTGATTAAGGAATCTGAATGCAAAAAGTCAAAGTTGCATTACAAGCTAAGGCTGTGCTTCAGTGCTGAAGTGACAATCATCCCTATTCTCCGTGTGAACTGGGAGCAAGCACTAATTAAAATTATAAGCTAGAGAGAACATGCATTGAAAAAAAAGAAGCCGTCCCTAACCAATAATTCCAGGGATAAATCACACTTGATTTGCTAACATATAGAAGTATCCAGGAACTATGATCTACAAATGTCTTGAATACGGTTCTAATCAATCTGCTGAACAATAATCAAGGAGGCATATAATTAGAACAGGCTCATCCGACGAGCCACACATAACATTGTCTCACCTTGAAACAGTGCAGAGCGTCGTCTCAAAAGTAAGAACTAATCCCAAACAGAGGCCGTGGTCTCCTTTGAAATGCGCCCTGACAGACTTCTAGCAATTCCGGGCTTCAGAGTTGTCCTGGTAAAGTTTCACTGGGCCTCCTGGTCTTTCTGTCCTCTTCTCCTTTCCCTGTAACCCTTGTCACATCTGCTACCTGAACATGGAAAAGATTCCGACCTGAAATGCCCTTCGTGACAATTCAAATCCCAGTTGGTGCTTTGCAATCAGTAATGACAAATAGCAGGCAGGAAACTCCTAGAAAATATGAGTCAGTCACATTTTTTCACAAGCTACTGACATGTCCAGCAATTCCTGTTTGCACCACTGCCATCGGGGCGGGAATGGCATGAGAGAGCAAGGACAAAAAAAAAGAACAAAGTTTGAACACTTACTATTTGCCTTGTCAGAGTTCTAAGCCGTTATATGATGGATCACTACATTTATTCCACAGAAGAGACCCTTGCAGTGGATTAGGAAACAGCACGTTAGAAAGAATAACAACATCTAGAAAAATGTGTTGAAGGTGATAGTTCAACCCTCGTCTCTATAGTTCCCAACCTGTACTTGGTGAGGACCTCAGTTGCCTCCACTCTCCTCCTTCTTTCTGACCTCATACACGCCAAGCTCATCCATGACTCAGAGCCTTTTGACTTGGTGCTCCTATGCTTGGGAACTTCTCCCTCTAGATCTGCAACCAAATACCTCCTCTTCGCTAGCTGGGTCTCCGTATCAGGAGGGCCTTCTGCAGGGAGGCCTCTCCCAGCATCCTAGCTACCCCTGCCTTCTCGCTGCGCTGTTCTCTATCATTTACCCTTCATAGCTCTGTGTTATGTGCACAGGCTCTGGAGCCAAACTGTCTGGAGCCAAACTGGATTTGAACCCCAATTCCTCTGTTTACCAACTGTGGGGCAGAAGGAAGTATACTTGGACTCTCCATGCTTCAGCATCCTCATCTGTAAAATTAGGATCATGAGAACAGCTATCATACTTATCTCATGGGTGTGTTCTGAAATTACATGCAGTAATACAGGCAAAACACTTAGAACAGGGCCTGCTATAGACTCAGCATTCTATACGTGTTTATTACTGTCTTCTTCATAGTACCTTTAGGTAGCTGATGTTATCTTCTTGTCTAAATGTCTATTAGGATGGAGTCTGCTCTGTTCCTTACTATGCCCTCGGTAGGTAGAAATGCACCCGGAAAACAGTAGATTATTGTGTAATGCATTCAATAAATTATTGGTGCCTCGAGATTGAATGATTCAAGTCCCATATTATACTGCCTTTTGGGCTTTAGAATAAGATGATACTGGATCAAAGTCTTAGGTCTGCTACTCTCTAGCTCCGTGCTTTAAAACTGGTTATTTACCTTATCCAAGTTTTATGATTTGTGAAAGACAGATAATAGTAACTACTCTGAGGCTGGATGAATAATTTATGCTATAGTCATCAATGGAACATTATGTAGCAATGAAAAGGAATGGACTACAGCTGTATGAATGCACTTCACAAGCATAGTGCTGAAGGAAAGAAATCAAAATAAAATATTCTATTTTGCAATATTCTACTTTACACTGTTCAAAAACAGGTTAAACTGTGGGATGAGAAGTCAGGTAGTGTTACCCTTGCGGATGTAATGACTGGAAGAGGACACAAGGCAGCTTCTGAAGTTCCATATTGTTTCCTGTTTTGGGTGTTAATTACATTGGTATATTCATTCTGTGAAAATTCAGGAAGAGCTACTTTTGTAATTTGTGTATTTTAAGTGATGATGATAATAATAACAATAACACCAATAATAATAATAATGGACTACTTCCCTGTATGATTGTGAAAATTAAGTGAAATAATGTAAATAAGGCATGAAATAATATAAATAAAGCACATAAGAGAACTCACTACACACTAGTACAAATTCCCTTTCCTTCTTCCAACATGGGCATAAAACAGCAGATATCAGGTCCAGCACCCAAGGGGCATTCAAGGCCCCTCTCAATCTGGCTTTAATCTATCTCCAGAGTTTTGGTCCACAACACTCCATCAGACACATTATATTTGTCCAGCCTCACTGAATTCTCACTCAAATCATCTCTTGTCTTTGCACATCTGTTTGCCTTTCACATAATTTTCCACTCACCTAGAATTCTCCCTTTCTACTTTGTTCACTTAGCAAACTCCTACTTATCCTTCAAGACTCAGCTCCAACACTATCTCTTCAATAAAGCCTTTCTCAGTAGTCCTTTTAGTCAATCACTCTCTCTGTTGTGCTTTCACAATAGTTAAGCCTTTATCTTACTGTGTTGTAATTATCCTTTTAAATATCCCCTTCTGTTTCAAGCATGTTGCTTCACTATGCTAAGCCTCACTTTTCTCACCTATAAAATGCAGATAATAATAGTTTTTATGTCATGGAATTGTTACAAAAATTAGAATTTTTTATAATGAAATAATATTCATGAAGGGTTTAAATACAGAGCTTAGCAAACAGTAGGTGATCAATATATGTTAGGCATTACCATTATTAATTTAAGGGCAGGGACATCCTTCATTTCTGCATTGTTCCACCACCTACTTTTATACATGGAACATGAAGTAGATAACTAATATTTATTAAAGAAAGATGAACTAAACAAACAAAGCAAGAGACTGCTTTGTAATACTCCAGAGGAGACTCAGAGGCTCACTGCCTTTGGCTCTCATTAACCTGTGTCCCTGCAGCCCTGAGCACTCCCTAGGGTCACCTGTCCCCTAGACGGGGGAGCCTGGTGTCTGTACCTGCTGTGCTCATAAAAATTTTACTGATATACTCTGGCCAAACGGCTTGAGGCAGATAATGGCAATCCAGTTGAAGTCCCGATGACTGATCATAAAACTCAAAGTCATGAGATGTTTATGCTACTCACAGTATCTTCTGAAAGAAAAAAAGGCTACTATCTATTGAGTGCCTATCACATGCCAGAAGCTGCACTAAGGCACTTTACATACATTACTTCTAATCCGTAGAGCAACCCTTGGCAAGGTAGGCTGATTCCAATTTTACGGAGGAGGAAACAATTTGAGAGAGGTTAAGTAATTTGCCCACGAGAGAGCAAAGGCTGAAACCTATGTCTATGTGAATCCAAAGTTTCCATAACCGTAATAAATACCTGTACTTCATTAAATTATTTATATGAATACCTTATCATATAAAATGAACACTAAAATTTGGATAATATATAAGAATTACAAGTAAGTTTGAAATGCTGGAACTTTTTTTTCAATGCTACCATCTTTGTGGCCATAACTCTAGCTAACTGTTAAGGAAGAAAAAAAAAGGGAGAAAAATTAAAAAGAAACAGAAGGATTTTCAAAAATTTTTAAAGAATGTGAAGAATAAGAAGAAAACTAGAAGGAAATTGAAAAGTAAAATTAAGGAGAAATTCAAATATAAGCAGGTTTATATTCCATAAAAGATTAAAGGTTAATACTAAAATATTATTTAAAATATATGAGATTTTTTAAAAAGCATAAGAATCTAGAAGACAAGATCTAGAGATGAAAGAGGAAATCCAGACTAAAATACACTCTAGTAAGGAAAAGGCTAAAATCCATGAAATGAAAAGATGTTATATAAAAGTAGATATGATTAAGAACTCAAACGTTTTTTTAAATCAAATAAATAACACACCAAAAAAATGCGAGGAAAATTAAAACAAAAAGAAAAACAAAAGGCTTGAAGAGGAAAGAAATAGAGGGGAGAGAGAGATGAAGTAGGGCAGGAAGCAGCCAGGGACAGAAGTGAGGACCAACAAGGCGGTGCAGACCATACTGAGTTGCAGCAGCCAGGGCAAGGGACAGGAACCCAGAGTACAAGGTCTCATGTCCCCTGTGCTTTCTCTCTTACCTCTGTCGCCCAGGGCCAGCTAGGTAATGAGCAGTTCCTTAGAAAGTTGGAGCACACGGCTTTGTGGCACTGACTACTGTAGAGCCCTTGGGGGCTCTCCGTGGGCCAGGTTGTCCCCAGAGGCAGAATCCAACGAGCCTGGCTCAGGCACCCAGCTAAGGTCCAATTCCCACCCACTGCTGTGCAGTCGGTTAAGTTGAAGTACTCAGTTTCCCCACTTGTAACAACATTTACCCTCCACAGTTGTGAGAATAAATGCAATAAATCATAAAGCTCAGTGTAATGCCTGCCTTAATGGACTACATTTCCAACAACTTAACTCATGGAGAACCTCTGATCTGCTTGCCCTTCTGAGCTCCACACCCTAACTCCAGGGCTCTTAACACTTTTTTTGGGGAAAAAAAATACACTACTATTTTAGTTCAAACTTTTCATTGTTCAGAGAAAAGGTCTCCAGCCAAATGTTAAAGACAAAGCTAGACTATGAACTTGAAATGCCCTAAATACTGAAATGCACACATATACACGCACACGCACACACACACACATTCTCTCTCTCTCTCTCTCCCTCCCTCCCCCCACCTCACACACACCCCATTTAGCTTTAACACAAATATTAATTTTTAAAAGTTAAAGGGAACTCAAATATTGGGATTTTTCACATGACTTTCCCACCATTGTTATGTCTCAGTTGTGAAGGAAAATAAAAAGCATTATACGTGAATGAATTGTTTCTCAGTTTTTGTGGTTGATCAGTTTTTGTGTGTTGATCATATTGACCAGGTAAACCAATATTATTTTATTGGTCAGGGGAGGACTAGAAATTCAACATCCTGACTCAAAATCTTTTTTTTTTTTTCCCTATTACAACTGCCTCATGACTACATTTTGTTACTTCCAAAGGGGGCAAATCAGTAACCAATAAACTTTACATTTGACTACCACCCAGCTAGCAGGCCCGCTTATGCTAAGATTTGAGGTAAATAATTATCTTTTAGGAGGGGTATCTTCTTCTGAAACTCTTTGACTTATTTAAACTTTTTAACTTCATTTTCTTTTACAGCTCTATGGACTCAAAACAAACAAACCTTCTCTAACCACCAGCAGAGAGAGTCCGTGAGGTACAAGAGACATTCTTGGGACTCTTGAGTAAAACCAGAGGTGACACATGTTGGTTAAATGCTCAAAACTCTGGGGCTAAACATGGTGCTAGTGAAGGCTCGGCCACTCACCAGCTGTGAGACCTTGGGCAAATTATTTTTCTTCTTTCGCCAAAGTAGATAATGAGCACCCTTCTTAGAGGACTGTTGAGTGGATTAAGTGCAACAAAGCACACAGTATTTAGTGCGGAGTCTGGCATGTATGAGCATCTATTAAATGGTAGGTGCTAGAACTTTTATTCTTGTTGCAATATTAGCAAAATTATTAAATGGGACCAAATCATTTAGTCTGAGATATTTTTAAAAATTAGACAGCAATTCTTGTCTTGTAGTTCCTTTATTAGAGTGTTAAAAGAATTTACTATGTGCTACTGCTATGTTTTGATTAAAAGCCATCTATTTATTAAGACTGATATTTCAGGGACTTCCCTGGTGGCGCAGCAGTTAAGAATCCACCTGCCAATGCAGGGGACATGGGTTCAAGCCCTGGTCCGGGAAGATTCCCACATGCCGTGGAGCAACTAAGCTTGTGCACCACAACTATTGAGCCTGCGCTCTAGAGCCCGCGAGCCACAATTACTGAGCCCTTGTGCCACAACTACTGAAGCCCGCGCGCCTAGAGCCTGTGCTCCGCAACAAGAGAAGCCACCGCAATGAGAAGCCTGGGCACCACAACGAAGAGAAGCCCCCGCTCGCTGCAACTAGGGAAAGCCCACACAGAGCAACGAAGACCCAACGCAGCCAAAAATTAAAAAAAAAAAAAAAAAAAAGACTGATATTTCAGCAAACATAAATGACTCCTTCATCTGATCAATATCTCTGATACCTATCATTGTTCCTGGGTATTCTATATAGTAGCTGTCAGTCTTTCTAAGGAAAGATCAAAAAAAGAGCAGTCATTTTTTGCCTAATAAAATCAAACGAGAAAGCCATGTTGCTTTTTTAAAAGCTTAGTTCTGACATACGATTTAAAAATGCTTATGAAAAACATCTTCAGAAAACCATTCAAAGATTGAGCATTCATCACTAGTCTCTTATGCTCACCCAACACTGGTTTACTTAAGATTAACTATGCCTTTTAAATATTTCTAAGAGCTTCAATAAACACATGATAGAGAAATGTGTGCAAGATTCATGGGGCAACTTTTTTCCATACTGAAGACTTTGGTTAGCTCAACTGTACTGGGTTACCTGTTTTGTTGTTTTTTATTTCATACAGTGATTTATAACGTTAAGTGCCAGCAAGCCTAACAGCATTTCACAATGCATGAATTCAGAAAAAAATTCACAAGTTAAAATAATAGGCTTTAAAAATGAAACTGACCTCTGAAGATTTCTTACTGAGAAATTGCACATTCAGTAAACAGTAATGCCACCAGGAAAAGGATGAAGACTCCAAAGAAGCCTTATTAAGAGATGTGGGGTGGTCTATTGCCAGTATTTGAAAAACACTCAGAGTATATTTAATTAGCCTAATTACATGGTGCGCTTACAGCTTATTATCAATGTCCTCTGACAGAGATATGTTATCCTGGCCTTGAAAGCTCAGCGCCCATAGTGCCTTGAAATGAACTTGGATAATGTCCAGGAATTTCCATCAGTCCCATACATTTTGGAACAAAGCACTATGAATGTGCACAAAGTACATGTTGGTTAAAAACGTGGTATCCTTCAACATTCAAGTTTTTCTGCTTGGTGCATTTAGCTAACATAATGTGTCTCTATGACTGTTGGGAGAAAGACTCAAAGTGACATAACAGAAAATTCGCATGTTATACCATTCAAATGATAAGACCGTCATAAATTAATCTCCAAACCCACTACTATTCACTCATCCTTTAACACTAATGCTTCCAGTCTGCCAATACATGCTATTTAAGGACTACTCACAATGAACTTGATGTTAACTAGCAGGAAGCATGTGATATGGCATTTTCACCCAGAAGCATACTAATTTTATTACCCAGTGAAGCAATCCTCATCTATATTCAACACGTCAGTAACTTTTCATACTGACATGAGATTTAATGCAACAATTTCATGGAAAGAAAAATATGTGGAACATAGGATCATGTGAACTCTTGGTACTAAGTTTTATTTGTAAAACACTCAGGGATTACTGTCTTTTAAAAAAAATTCAGTATCAATAAAATATGAAGAGCTGCTTCCATTTCAGAAATTCAACTTGTATGCATTCTTTCAAGTTTTTCTACTTAGAAAGGTATAACCACAATAAAAATTTTACTGAGTTGAAGTTTTTTACAAAACACTCTATCCCATGAGAACATCTTAAAGGTCAGTTTTAAGAAGGTTCAAAGTTGAATTGATGGAAAATTACATATTCTCTTTTCTCATTTAAATAAATACATAAAGCAAGCATCCTGAAAAACCCCTGTAACAAGTACACATGAATTTTTCTTTTGATATTGGGCAGTGAATTTGTGCATAATACTTCTTTTGGGGGAAAGGATAGTGACAGTGATTTTCTGTCAAATAATTGTTGCTGTTGTTTTTCTGGTTAAAATATTAATATAAACTACCCTCAAATGAACGTGGATGAGTTGAGCTGATGACATATTTAAGCAATTTATGGATTTTAATGGATTCTTTTCCACATAAATGATTTTAAAAGCCTATAAGATGAATATATACAGATGTATAAGCTATAATTTTTTCTGTTGGTGAATAGAACAAACACAAGCCTATATTTTAAAATAAAAGAGATCAATCTGGACTAACATTTATCAAGCTGCACCTAAAATAAATGGAAACAACCACTCCTTATTATTAATAGACCTGTTGACTAACTGTCCCTGAGATAAGGTATAATAATGTGACTTTATAAAAAGTCACGGTTGTGATTATTACAAAGAGAAACAATTAAGAAGGTGGAAATTGCATATACAAGTGAAGTCTGGACAGACTCAAAGAAACTACTGGGTTAATAAATAGAGTAATGCACTAGTCAATAGATTAATAATTTTAAACCTAAGAAATTATCTGTACTAGGGGGAATGCTGGATAGAATTTAAGGCAACATTTATATATTTTTAAAAAGAAATCCGTTTTAAAAGCAATTCTTTCGGTGGCAAAGATGAACCATAGCTTCCAAATTGTATTCTCTAATGTGAAGACTTGTAAATTACCTATTCTGAAGAGAACATTAACTATTTAGGTACTAGGTACTTCTGCACTTGCTCACATCATACCAGTTTTAAGAACAGCCTCAAGAGAAAGAGATGCCACAAATTAAACAATCAATGTTGCCTTTTTTTTTTTTTTTTTTTTTGGCAATTCATCACTGATCCAGCCTAACCCTAGTTAGCCTGTATACTAGGAAGTACAGATCACATAACATTGTAGAGTTTCAGGCTTGGACAGCAAAAAATATAACGTAATAGAAAATGAAAATGCTCGATTATATAATGCCCCCTTCTAGTAAATAAAGTTTTGTAAATTCCTGCAGAATTTTACCCAAGGATGAATACACTTCTCAGACGATTGTTAAACTGTTTGAATATTAATAATTTCTTATAGTCAATTTCCAACTTGTTAGGTATTAACTATATGTGATTACACTCCTCCATTGTCACCCTACTATTAATTTTTTTTTGTGGTACGCAGACCTCTCACTGTTGTGGCTTCTCCCATTGTGGAGCACAGGCTCCGTACGCGCAGGCTCAGTGGCCATGGCTCATGTGCCCAGCCGCCCTACAGCATGTGGGATCTTCCCAGACCAGGGCATGAACCCGTGTCTCCTGCATCAGCAGGCAGACCTCTCAACCACTGCGCCACCAGGGAAGCCCTCTTATTACTCTTTTTAAATAGGCTGTGTCCACATGAAATAAAGTGATTTCTAATGTGGTGGAAGCCCTTGAGAGAACCAGTAAGCTTTAGAAGAATTTGGTATAAATGCTGATGATGTAGACAGGAGAAAATCTGCATGTTGAGATTCAATTATATGATTTTTGAACGTTTCCATGATAACAAACATTGTCATTTGAAGCTGCCTATAGGGCTACTTATAATCCTCAAAGTGTAAAAGTACGTTTTAGGATTTGCTTCTCAATACTGCTGAAAAGTCAGTTTTTTTTAACGATGCCCAAATTTGACTTGAGATTTCCAACACGTCTTCTTTTTTTCACTTTTATTTGTTTTTTGGCTCTGTTGCAATGCAACGGACACAAATACTTTCAGTATATTTCCCTATTGAAACCTATCTGCCAGATTTTGTGCATAGGTAATGGTAATTAGAATACAAATGTATTCTTTTCAGGATATAGAACCATCAGGCAGCTGAAGTGTATTCTTTTGCATACCCGTGGGTTATATTGTGAAGGAACCTAGTATACCCAAGGGGAGCGGGGTGGCAAAGGACAGGTGTGTTAAAGCCAATTATGTATCATACATAAAAGTGCACATTAGCTACTTGAAAAAATTCACATTTATTTACTGTCAAACCGTGTTAAACTTTACACTGGATATTAGTGATGGGTTCATTATTAACAGGTTTACACAAAGGGATGAAAAGAAAAGCAGAATTTTGCTGAAACAATTTACATTTCACTAGAACTTTATCATAAAATAAATTAATTACTAAATATAGGCAGAAGGAATATGGAAGAGTAATATTTATGTTTAATTTTACTTTTTAAAAAAGAATAGGCACCTTTTGTTCACTAGAAAGTTTGTGAGAAGTGCCCAGTGCCCTCTTTGGCCCCTGTTCAAGAACAAACAGAGGGGTGACAAACAATCTTTTCTAGATTTCACCACATTTGTGCAAGGCATGGCATAACTGGCTTCAAAGAGTTTTTTTCCCCATAAAACACGTTCTTTTGGCCATAAGAAATTAAAATGTAAGAATAAGGACTAACTTGTCAAAGCAGAACACTGTATACAGTGGAAAATAAGTGAAAATGGGTAGAACTTACAATGACAAAGTGTAAGAAAAAACATTTGATAACATATGTGCAACCAAGAGCTTCACACAATATTTTCTCCAAACTCTAAAATTATTTTAATGACAATTATATTTCAGTTGGACACAAATGTATTTATTTTACCCTAGCAATAGAACAAAATATAATTTCTTTAGCCATTTTTGAATAGGTCATTGTACAGTTGAGGAAACATATGAAATAAGGCCTGTGGCTTGATTGCTAGTGGTTAAACATGTTTTCAATCTTTGCCTTAATGTAAAAGGTTTGCAGTTAACTGCAAACTGATGCAGAATATCTCTCCTGCTTTTCCAAGTCTTGTCAGGAACAGTAAGGTACAGTAAATTTGTCCCACAGGATTTTAAAGCCTACGTCTTGTATATAATACAATGCAGGCCTACAAAAATGGTGCAGCCATATTTACAAATTTAGTTCACAAACTGCTGCAGTAAAATGGCTGGAAAGTTTTGTCTCGCTTGTTTCACAATTTCTCTAAACAGCAGCAGAATCTTAAAATACCTGGTTGGCATCTCTTTTCTTTGTAACAAATAATTCATTTTAGTATACTCTGTGTATATACAAAGTTTTTGTATGTTATATAAAAATTCACAGAACTGCAAGGTTCAGTCATCTTTTTTACACTGGAGAACCACAGGTCAACAGAGCCATCTCTTCAAGCAGAGTTTGAGGGAGCTGTATCAGGCCATGGAGCCTGTCTTTATTTACTAACACTTGCATGGGGCCGCTGGAATTCCTTAGCTGAACTATTAAAGACTTGTCACCAGCTGCATTTGTCCTTCTCTGACATCTCCTTCTGGAATACACCCTTCTTTGTTAATGGGGATTATGTAACCATCACTATTGCCCCTGCTGATCTGGTAGCACATCTGAAGCTGATGGCCAGCTCCAAGGTTTGGCATGCTCTTATAGTAAATGTCCTCGTTCTCACTCCTCCTGGATGGAGACAGGTCTTCTTCCATGTCGGGGCTGCTCTCCTGATATGGAGAGTCTCTAAGGTTGGGCATGCTTGTGTAAAGAGAGTCTCTGTTGGGGGACTGTAGGTGGTCCTCGGCCTCAGCTGTCAGCTGGGAGACGTAGCTGTCAGTCCCCTCGGGCTTCACTTTCTTCTGGGGTTGGTACAGAAGGGAGTGAGTCCGCTGAGGAATGAGCGGTGCCTCGAGTTCTTTGTGATGGAGCTCCAGCCCTGGGTTGTCACTGTGCATTAAAGACGAAGCATCTGCCACGATAGCGTCATCTTCGCTGCTGCCCCCTCCAATCACAGGTTTGACTGGTAGTGTGAGCTCGAGGTTGTGAGCCTTGCTGCTGCCCCGCAGGTTGTTGTGCACTAATTCTGAAATGATCATCTTCTCAAAAGCGGAATCATTCAGACTTAGTCCACAGTCCACGACTTGCACGCTGTCATTATAGTCCCCCTTGCGTAGTGAGTAGCTGTTGTTAAAGTTACCATTTAGCGGTAGAGTATCCATGGCACTTGTATCCCTGGCATTGTTCAGTGAATGTCCTGAAACAGAAAAGGGAGGGGTTCGGTTACTGCCTCTGTTCCTTCCTCAAGAATCTTTACTTCTTTTGTACAAAACTTTTTAATGTCGTTCAGGACAAAGTTGTATTTGAAAGCTAACACTTGGAAAGTGCCAGGCTCTCCTGCATTCCCAACTGTAAATGGTTGCAACCCCTTAGATAACAGGAACAAGTGTGAAAGAATAATACTGTTTTCCAGGGAGGGAAGATGGTATACAGAATGTTGCTTTATCAATTTCGGGGAGACAGTAGTTATGAATTGATTTTTGGTCAAATCTCTGACACTCTTATAAAGACTTCACTCCATGCCCTTGCATAGTTAATGCAAAGCAATTCATTAGTGACATTTACGTTTTAAAGTACGAGACTATGGTTTATAAAAATAAAATTAACAGAATTTGTCCTAAACAACACTAAATTAAAAAGGAATAAGTCACATACAAAAACTGAAGGCAAATGTACAACATAAACCCACGTAACTGGCAAGCAACTCTTTAAACAACATTCTAACATTTCCTTTTTCTGGAGATGAAGTGAAAAAAAGAATGAAAAAATGGACAGACACAAAGAATTCATGTTAAACAAAGACAGCCGCCTCTCATACTGACTGGACCAGGGGCCCACAAGCACCATCCAACAACACGATAGACAGCAGGTGGAATGACTCACTTTGGACAACTCACATCATGTCTGTCTGCTCAGGCTATCTGGCCTAAGAGTAGCTGATATATAAAAGAAAGTAAAATGATTTATTGTAACATGATGAAGAATTTCTAAGCTTCTCAGCAACTTAGAGCAAGGGTTCAACAAATTAGATTACCAGCAATAGCAGCCTTTTACTTTTTCATTGAATATTTCTTATTATTTTGAGCTTTTATTTGGTACTAATACTCTCTCTAATAGCAATGGCCCCAGGCTCCTATCGGTCAAAGTTTGCCTGCAGCCCTGCAGTCTGCATCAGTCACAGTGACAGCACCGAATGAACCAGCAGAGTCTACTACTGTACGAGACTGGCCCACAGACACCATGGGCATGGAGGTTAAACGCAGAAATGTTAGGAGATTTCTTAAGTATGGGTCACAGAAATTAAACCAAGAATAAATATCAACTGTGGAATGGGAAAAGGGTGTCAGCCTTGGCTAATATATTTTTATTTCTAAAGGAATGAAAGATTGGATACGTCTGCTGAAGATATGAAAAGAGGTTCAGGAGGAAAAAAAATATGGTAACATGCTCTCTTTGAATCAGAGTTGTATTTTTCTACAGACACATAAACATGTAAACTAAGACATCACAGTGCTTCTCAGGCAGATGAAAAAAAAAGGTTTTAGAGAAAATTAAATGATCTGTACCATGGAAAGTTAGGTTATTCATTCTCAAAATCCTAGAGAAAAAAATCACTTGTCTACAGATAGGTCTGGAAAAAAAAAGAATGAAATGATGTTATTGAAATGAAACTGACCACTGTGAGGCTGCTGCATTGTATGCAAGGCTTGGAGGAGTTTAGGAAAAAAATTAATTCTTCGAAAAAATAGGAAATTTCCCTTTTTAGTGCTCACTCCACTCTTAAAGCTGCAGATTATCCTAGAAAACTCAATGTCATGACCAAAAAATACCTAATAAATGCTCAATTAATTATCATTAGCAGAAAATGAGAAAATAGGTGGGCCATATTTATTATTGACTCATGTTATTTAGAAAATTCTGATCCAACTTCTACATTTGAAAAGCTGACAATTCGATTTGTATCATGTTCCAAGGCATGTCTGACAAAATGAAGTTATGATAGTTCTTTGCATGGCTTCCTTTAGCCTCATTGACACAAATCTCCAGCTTTATAGATTTATATATGTGTCACAAACTTTAGAAGATCTACTACTAGGAAACATTTGCTGTTTTAAATTATAAGTGACACGAGGATCAGTTGCTAGCATTTGTTTCCTCTGTCGAGGTTTGATCTTGTCATTTTTCTTTTTATTGTTGTTTAATAAATATAAAAATATATACTGGGTAATCCAAAAGGTGTTTTCTATGATATACTGCAGATTTAAGCACATCTTTGGCTGGTTTTGAAGAGGCAACTTTTTCTGCCCAAGTTCAGGTAATTCACTGGAAGACTTTCCACAGCCTGTAGCAAGATTACTGTGGGAATGCAGAAATGATAAGTCAATTATTAAGCATTCTGGTTGACAGTACCTCAGGCTTTAAAGAGCAAATTATTTCAGCATTGCATGTACTTAAGTATGGACAGCATTTGCTACAGACCTCTATTACTGACAAAAGGCAGTACATATAGATGTACTGTTTGAATTTGGAAACATTTGAGTTGCAAATTGTGAACCACTTGCCCGCTGAGTCTACTTCATGACTGCTAGTTATGTTTTAATTGTGCCGGTTAAAAATCATGCTGAAAAAATTTACATTTGATAGGCAAAGTTAAGTTTTACTCCCATACTTGTCTCTCTGTAGGTTGCTAGAGGAAAGCATAAGGAAAGTAAGAAAAACAAGAGAATGAAAAGAGAAGCTGCAGTTACGTTAAAAAAGAATGTCAAGAAAAAAAAAAAAACAGAAACGAAGTTCTGTGTTTAATTTAGTGGCAAATATCAATCACAAATAAAGATTATATGCTAACTGTAATTATGCAATAACTTTCACCAAACTCTTGAAAATTCTGTTAATATTAAATATATATATATATATATTTTAAATAAATAAGCTATTAGAAAATACAGTAAAATACAGGATGGGTTAGTGACAATCTCTCCCCCTCCCCCAATAAAAAACTATAGGTATAAACTGACTAATATTAACTTTATTCTTAGTTTTTTAAGAAGAAAGAAAAACTACCATAAAGCTGCACTATACTATAGTTTGGTTACATTGATAGTGCTGGATGTAGTTTTCTATACCTAGGCATCCAAATTATTAGCTAAGTCATGCCAGAAGCAAACTCCGTCAGCAAGCTTTAGAGTCAACTGAATAGCATATTACATAGATAGGATACCTCTAAATGATATAAATCTTGAAGATGGGCTCTCAGACCATGTGATGTCAGTCCTGTAATAATATATTAAGATTTATGCCACCTGTGTCAAAAACATGGATAATTATTGGTAAATACTATCATGACTGAATTTTTACTATAATATAGTGCAGTTTTAGAAGCCTGGCGTGGGCAATACCATAATGCTTTTTAACTGAGAAATTAAGGATGTAATAGTAAGTATATGGCAACTTGAGTGTTCTAGAAAGAGGGCAAAGATCAGAGTTCTGTTTAGCAGCAAAGAAAGGTAGTTGTATTCGTAAGTATAAGCACACCTGGTGAGTTAAACACAGGAGCTGAAGGGGCATTACATACAACTGTTTCAGCGAGCAATGTGTTATAGGGGTTGTTAGTGCCGTGGGGTCGAAGAAGAGGGTTTGTTAGTAGGTAATTGCCAGTCATTCCTAAAGCAAAGAAACAGAAAAAAATACATCAGTTCTCTTATTTTAGTGTTGCAGTTGCAGTAAAGTACTTTTCGTATTCATCAAGGGTAGTGGATAAGTTGGCAATGGAAAATCTGCTGAAATTATCTGACTGTATTTGAACTACTAATTTGAAGGAGAAAGGGAAGAGGGAAGTTAAATTTCAGCAATTCACAGGTGCTTTCTAAGTCCCCCAAGTAAACACCTGCTGAGGATGACATTTACTAATTTATACAAAATCACTGTTAAACAAAAATGGCAATTAAATGCACAGAGATCAACATTATGTTTCAAGATGTTACTGCTTAATATTAAAAACCTAACCACTGAGGCCCAGAAGAGGGAATCTCAAACTTTCAGCATTTACAGGTGTGGGATTATCCCTCATGAAAACATCGGTGTTAATACCAACTCTGATACAAGCAGGAGGAAAAACAACTTTCACAAACAGGTAAAAAGTATGACACACTGCACCAAGCTTCTCTTAGTAAATGCAAGAGCACACATGCTGAGGGGAAAAAGAGACTGTGTATAATGAATTATTAGACCATTCACAAATTCTATCCAACAAGAATTCTCCTTCTGTAATCTTATTTGCCAGGTTTCAAAAATGAATCATTGAATAATTCATTTCCTTTTTGATAGTCATCTTAACAGAATTAGGTAAAACATCAGAGCAATGGAATAAACACACATTTCACTCATTCTAACTGACAAATTACAAACCTTTCAATACTTATCAAGCATGCGTTTTGCATAACTAATGTAATTTGGCTAAAAATATTTTAAAATTCAAGTTGGTTTTGATGCCATACATGTGCTTTTTTTCATTTTAAACCAGAATCTCATCAGAACAATGTCAACAATGAAAAATGTCTTTCATACTACATTGTGATAAAATATAACATATTATATTACGAATCAGTATATCAAAACTGAAATTACCTGGATAAATTACCTTTCCAAGAATATATACAATAATATATGATTTTTTCAAAATAAATTGAAATTTACTAAACTTGTACTCAGTAATATGTGTCTGTACATGTACTTGTGCCCTTATCTGGCTAAATTATTTTATTTGCCATATTATTTTAAGTTGGAATTATATTGATTATGTGATAAGTTTAAGGTTATGATTAAATAATTAAATATTATTTAATTAAATAATAACAATTCAAATATAAAAATTACTTTGTAAATTATCACGTAGTTTAATTATGTGTTTATGAAGAGTTAGTATAAATGTTTTGACATTTACTTTTTACTTTTTGAAAGAAACGTAAAAACAGAAGAATTTTACAAGAATTTTCATTGCAAAACTGGTACTGTTTAATGTGAAGTAGTTATTCTAATTATATTAATGTTTTAAGAAGAAAACTTTCATAAATGTACGTTTAGAAAGAATAAATCTGTATTCACTAGGAAACCATTTTAATCTGTGGCAAAGCACGTTCTCAGAAATTACTTTTTCCAGCCTCAGTCTGTTAACGTGGTATTTGAAATCATACTTTTTGCATTACATTATTGAATAAAAAGACTTTATATGTACTTTAATAAAAGATAAAAGATGACTCAACAGGTTTAAGAGCTTGTGATATAAACCCATTTGAGAGGAAAATTCAGCATTTTCTCTAGAATTATTGCAAATTGGCAAAAGGCACAAAATTTAAATTGTAAACTCAAATTTTCCTAGTAACTGACCTTGATTAAGTGTTGAAGTGCTATTGATGTCACCTGAGATAAAAGATGATTCAGATTGTTTTCTCACAGTGTCATTCCACATCCTTCTTATACGACTCTATTAACATAAAATAGCAAGACATATGTTATGTTAGTTTTCCCAAGCTTACCTTACATTAGACACACAAAGATGTACCCTGAACAATCTGTGCAGAATTATCTTTTGACCTTTTTTTAAAAAAAATGTGCGTTGATTCTGTTCTAGAACGAAGGAAGTCTATACTCCTCTGTTGCTTCTCTACTAAGGAGTATTTAATTTTCCAATCTTAAAAAGAGTGTTCACTTATTGTCTTTTTTTAAAGTGGAGATGGCTAGTTAGTCAACAAATGTTTACTGAATGCCTACTGAGTCCTGTGCTATGTGAGCTTAGGATATCTAATGATTATGACATACTTCTTAAAAAAGTATACCTCTCAAAAAAGGATGTTTACACCTAAAGAAACACCTTGAAGAAATACTTAGGAAGAAATTAAAACCAAAATACTAAGAAGGCAAGTATTTGCTACCTAGATCATTATAATGAGGAGACAATTAGTACATCTGAACAGAACATGTCTCAGAAGGCTTTCCATAAAGAAGGTTAATTAAAGATGCTGTCAAACTCTTTGTTACCTGTGTGCCAGAGGAATACCGAGCACTGGTTCTGGTGGTGGACGCCTTCACTGAGCTGTGAGGGCTCTCAGTTGGGAGGCTGCCGCAGCAATACGAGTGTCTGAAGCACTTGCCATATTCTTTTCGTACCTGCATTGAATAACCACAAGACCAAGGGATTAATATAAACATACTTGCTCCTCTCTCTCTAATTAAATGAGCAGATGAGACAAGAAGTCCCACTAACACTTTTCCGTGGAGATTACAAAGTCAAGTTCAATTGAAACTGGTGAAATGGTAATCAGAAAAACACCTCTGTCCACTACACTGGCTAGTAGGATCTTTAAAGGGTGATATCGTATGTAGAAATGCTTTATATACCCTGTTTTCATTATGCAAATGTTATTTATTAATACAATGGTAATATCTTAAAAGCCTTATTCTAGCTATAGCCTTAGTAAACCCAATTTTCTATTTCATGCTAAGAAAGTAAGATAAAAAATTTAGTATTTTCCTTGCTTAATTACATTTAACCACTTGTAATTCAGTCATTTAAGGTTTATATGCTTCGTGTCCTCTTAGGTAGGTCAGTACATAAACTTCTTTTACTAGATTGCATGGTGTTGCAGGTGACCTCTTTATAATGAAAGACTACTTTGGCACAAGAATAAAGGAAAAAAAGTCCTTTGATACATATGTCATTAATTAGGATGGAATGTTTTCTTCATTTTCTGATGTGTCTAGCTCTAACATTTAGTGTAGAGAGTCTAAGATGCCTTTTCACTTCATTAGCACACAAGGGAACTATTTAAGCAATTTCCATTCACATTAATGAGTTACCCAGGTAATTTCCCTTTTCCCCTGAAGTTTGGACATATGAATAGATAGAAAAGTTGTCAGGCCTAAAAGGAAGTTGAAACGTTAAAAAGTGAGGTCCAAACAACTGCTAAATAATAGTGCCCCACTTAGGTGGTCAAGAATTGGGAGGAGGGGGGAGAGTTCTGGATTCTGTGCAGCTTTGCTGGCATATAAACAGGTTTCATTGAGGCTAAGAGCCAGACTTTGAAATTTCAAGACAGAAGAAGGAGAGGCTGCATAAGAAATTATTTTTTCTAGTAGGTTACAAAAAACACTCAAAGGCTTCCCCCTCCCTGCTCCCCCCCCTACCATTTCTATGCTCAGTATCTGCCTGTAAAGGCCAAAACTTTGACACTTATTCCTTGGGAAATTAGAGAATTAAAGTCACTAATGACCTTTTAAATCTAAGTGCACTTGAATTTTCATCCTCTTAGCTTTATTTAATTATATCTATTAGAACAAATAACAATGGGGGTGAATTTTCAAAGCATTTTCTCTGCCTAAATATGCTCACTTAAGCAATTAGAACCATGATTTTAACTAAATCATCTTATATTCTTAACAATTCATCCTGACAGCACCCAATAGGACATATCCAAGACTAAGTAGAACTTGTTCAAAAGAAATGTAACACAATGACTTTAAAATGCAATTGCTAATTAAAAAGCATAGCAAAATCTCTGTAAAATTAATATACAAACTCTATGAGGAAATAATGATGACCTCATATTTTTTCTGCTAAGTTTATGCTTTGTCAAAAACATTTGACAGAAGGTATGAATATGTGATTATCTGCATGTATATAAAATGCTCATCTATGCAGAAAATATATAAAAACCAAAGTAATTACAAGGTTATACCTGTATAATGTTTAGAAAGTTAAGGTTCAGTGTTATTAAATAATACATGATACCTCACAAAAATTTCTGTACACTTAATGGCTATTAACTGCTCTGAAATCCTATATAACCAAGACAATGGCAATCAAAATGGTATTTTATCCAAATAATACCCTCCGGTGTTGGTTTTGCCTAATGCCTATTGCTGTGAATGTACATTATTATCTGTCAGCATTGCACATTCCACTGTCATTATCTCACAATTATAGCTTATCAGAACTGATGGAAGTAACACTATCATCTTGTCAGGACTGAAAACATAATAGTTTTCACTTTCACACCTCTATTTCTCTGTTCAGTTTAGTGACCAACTAGTAATAACAGAATAAAAAGACTACATTAGATATGCAGACAGGGAAAGGATGATACCTGGTGATAGGCACAGACGTTTCAAACTTAAATGGTAGCTAAGCTATTCTCTTAGGTTTAACATCTTCTTGTAATAGATTAAACTTTTTCACATTCAACTTTAATTTTTGAGTCAGTTTTGCTGACTCCACTTAACATTAAATCAGGACAAAATAATAAGATGTGAGATATGAAATTGCTGGGTTTTAAGATCTTTCAAAATTACTCAGAAGACAACACTGATATTCATTTTTCTGTATATCTTGTGCTTTTAAAATTTAGACCATTTATCCTTATACTCAATTTTGTTTTGAACCACTGCATTCCTTTTATTGAGCAAAGAACAAGATTATTTAACTTTTTATTTTTCTTGTATACCCTTTGCACAAAGCATTTTTGTAGACTCCAAAGAAGAAATCTTAACATAAGTATCTAGTTTATAATATTCCCAAACTGACATTCAAGAGATGATTGGTATTGACACATTTTACATGTGAAGCCTGAGCTTCCTGACTTTCATTACAATTAATTTATGATTAAAATATAATGCTATAATAATATTCCAGTTGTAACTTAAAATCCTCCCTATTATATATATTATTTTCAAATCAAAGAACAAGTTAAGCAGAGACTCTAAGTGTTTTCACTTACTTTCTTTTGGAGAGCACAGTGAAAGATGAAAATGAACACTCCCTGGAAAGCATTAAAGATGGTGAAGAGATAAGCCATCACAATAGTCTCCTCATTAATAAAAAGCAACCCAAATGACCAGGTTAGGCCAAGAAGACACAGAAGAGCGAAAGCGCCAAGCACCCAAGACCTGAAAAAATAAAGTGAATTTCATTAACAGGTTCAATGAGAGAACAACACACATCACACTTAAATATTAACGTATCAGTAGTAGCAGTTGACTTTATGTTCACATTCAAATTCAACAGCATTTTGGCTTTAACCTTTCATTGATTAAAGAAAGAACAATAGCATTTAGTACTGCAGTCTCCAGTGAAAACAGCAACAGCAGGTATGACCTTTTCTTACTCAGAATAAACAAGGTATGAAAACTATATTAAAATACAACGTGTAAAACATCCCCCGTGACTTTATTGTCTTTTATGTGCATTTTGGTAAAAGAAATTAAGGAGTCCTTAATTAGTTTACTCCTATGCTTTTAGTCCTGTGGTGCACTCAAGACACTGAATAATGTGACACATACAGAAAGGTTAAATGGCAGATAATCACTTAACACCTAAACCTCAGATTCTAAGAAACTAATCTTAGGTGAACCTAAGGTTTTATAACTGAAGCATGAAGAAGCCTAGCTGAAATGAGACAAAAACATGAGAACAACTTCAAAATAAAATAATTTGGGAGAGATTTCATCATGAATAGCTTAAGGAGAAAGGAACTGTAGAAAATAGGACGGAATGAGAGGATTTAAAGTCAGTGCATTCCATGTCTAACTAATGATCTTACTTGATAAATGGCTTATTATCTTCATAGCTAGAAAGCATTATAAGCAGAAAAGAGAAACAAAATTATTAGACAGAATTAAAATAGAAAGTAATAAGAAAGCATTTATATATTTTATAAAATTAGTCAAAATTAAGAAAGTCAAAATGCAGAGGCAAACAATTAAAAAATAAAGGCATATTATAGTTTAAAATATTCTAGCAAATAAGATATTCCAAAATAATTATAAAAGTTAAGGGCAATTCATGATATTGACAGATTTGTAAAAAATATAAATCATGCCATAAATTTGTTAATGTAGGGTTCTACCTTACCCAGGTAAGTCCGTATTATAGTAGCCATCACAAACACGGTAATTACTGGTGTAGATGAGAAGACAGAAAGAGGAAAAGGAAGAAAAGAGAGAGATGCTAAAGATTAGCTCTCTCTCTTACCATGCAACATGCAATGAAGCTGGCACTAACCTATCTAAACTTTATCTAATTAAAAAAAAATTACCCTTACTATAGATCTGCCATTTTTAACATTATAACCAACTTGAACAATACCTCCTCAAATTTTAAATTAACTCATATTTTAAAAAATTACTCTGAAAATGCTTTTATAAGATGACTTAATGAATCAACAGCTATCAATTTTTTGTTAATTAGATAACATTTTTCTATTGATAGGATATTGCAGTTTTTTTAACATTGAAATAAAGTAAACATTTATTTAATTATCATGAAAACAACAGACAATCTCCAAGTTAACAATAGTAACGGAGTAAATTCTCTTAGAAAAACAGGATTAGAAGTAGAAACTGCTCAGAATCCTTAATAAATCAAAAAGTCATTTAACAAAACAAACAAAATAATCATATCAGTCATGCAAACAGGAACATCATTTTGAATTGCATTTTAAATTCAAATGAAATTGCTACAGTGATATGGAATTTCCACAAAGCCACTGAAACAATTTCTTGGCTTTAGATCAAGACAGAAATTATTACCTAATTTTTGACCAATGTCTGTGACATGGTAACAGTGAGACTCAACCTTGATCAGTAAAACTTCATTCTGAATAATTTCTACAGGTGAAAGATGGTATTCATGTACTCCCTGTGGAGAATACCTTTCACTTAGTTTGTCAAGCAGTAAAATTAAAATACGAAATACTTACTTAATATTTTCCAACCTGCTAGAATCTGGTTTCAATGTGTTTGAGTGCTTCACCATTTTGCACAATGTGATCACCAGGAAGATAATATTTAGCTGTTACAACAAATAAAGAATTAGATCACTATGACAAAAAGTAAAAATTATACATTTTTGCAAATATATTTAATGGATTAATGCAGTTAAATATGAATAACACGAGTATATGGCAGACACTGATTCAATTCTAGTTTACTTATGCAATGATCAAGTTGAGTCTAAATTAAAAAATACTCTGGCTACATATGATCGATTTTTTAATAGATCATTTGACATGAAACTGAAACCTCATTAAATCAGTATCATGTGGTGATGATTAAATAAATTAGACAGCCTAAATTAGTTTCTTTAGCTAGAAGTACTCCAGGGTCTAAAAACCATCTAATGAAAACACAGAAGTGAATTCCTTAGAAGGGGCATTTACATCATGTAGCTTATAATGGAAAGATCCCTGAATTTGGGACCCTAAGAATTAGTTGAGAGTCTAGTTCTTGATTTTGACTGATTAAATGAGGAAAATTAACATTTGCATACCCTTTTTATAAGGTAATGGTGAAGATCAAATGAGATAAAATATATGAAAAATGTTAGCTGGTTATATAAAGTAAGATAAACTTTAAAATATATAAATGTATTTGCTATTTAAATGTTAAAGACCACCATTTCTTTCTTCCTGATGTCTCTATACTGTATGGAAGTAGGTAAATTCCAAAGGCTGTTTTGAGTCCCTCTAAACACTCAGTTGTACAAAGAATGTAGATGCAACAAATGCCAAATGGGGAAGATAGAACCTGACATGGAAGCACAGTCTGGCAGGTCAACTTGAGAGAACTCAGAAGATAAGAGTTGTGTTTTGACTGAGGAAAGTTAAAGGTTTGTAATTTGCATTTGCTTCTACGGAAGCCTGGCAGAATGCTGGATGGAGTGAAGGCAGCTTCCATTTTTATGCTCTAAAAATAAAACTATGCTAAATCGATCCTGGATTTTTTTGACATTTTATTTACTTCAGATTATTACTTTAAAAAAGACAAAATGAAGTTATTTTGTGAGGATTAAGTGATTTAGTGAAGGCACAAAGGGTATACTCAGAAAAGGACCTGTTTATATGTAGAGACGAAAGCAATTCCTTGGTAGTAAATAATCCACATAACTTTGTTACAGTAACGTGATTATTTTTACTGAGTCACAATACCATCTGATAAAATGATAACATTATTTTCCTCATTCATCACCACTTCTGATTTTATAATTAGGAAAAATGATGTAAGGCAATAAAGAAAATTTCCAAGTCCTTCCTAACGAGTTTAAGGAACAGAGCAAAGGCTTTAAGCCGCGTATCAGTCATTTTGTCTACTGTGCCTTGTTATTTGTCTTAGATGTAGAATTTCCTCTTAAGGACTAAAATAGGCATAATTTGCAAGTGCTGGCAGACAGCATTCCATTAATTACTTGAGGACAAAAGAAGCTCTTTGCTTAAAAAAGTACTTAAAAATTAATTTCTTAAAATACTTGTCTAGAGAAAAAGTAAATAAATTGGTAAAAAAAATGTCTAGCTTTATATTCTGAAGATTATAAAGTCCAGTTGGTCATCCATAAATAAAGGCTTACATTTTCAGGAATATTACAATATGATTCATTTCATTCAACAAATATTTATTGACCTTACTGCTCCACACAAGAATGTGCTTATTGTATAGGGGTAAGACACAAGTTTTTGCCTTTGAGAAATTAGGGAGATCTTTCTGATAGTACAATGAATACTTAATTTGATTTTAAAGAAGCATGGTACAGTTTATCTCTAATTTTTTTAAAGTAGTGCTTTTACTTTTTATTTTATATAACAGTAAGCCTTAACTAGGACAATTTAAGAATGGTTAAAAACAAATACTCCAAATAATCATAAAAACAAACCAAGCAACCAAAACCCATATAAGGAAACAAAGTAGTTACAACACTTATGTAAGAATGGCTGCCCTAACAGATTCAGAATCAAAATCTTTTAAACCTCCTAACCCTTCTTTTTGAATGTCCTGATAAAACTGTTTATTTCTTTTATTACAAACTTCCAGACCTAGGGTTGCCCTCTACCCCAACACCTTTTGTTAAATAATTTTCTGAAGTACAAAAGGGCCACAATTTGGAGCTCATTATTTTCTAAGCATATTACTTATCCCCTCAGGAATAAAATAATAGTAGTGGTAGGAGTACATTCAAGGAAAGAAAAAAAGTTATTACCCACCACAATGTCTAAACCACAAGGAAAATAAAGAATGTGAATGTGAATGTAAAAAAATGTGGATGTATCAAGTATTATGCTATAAAAAGAAAATGAGTACAAAATGTGAACTTGTGGGGGTTACATCCATCCAAACAGATTTTTCAATGAAGAAAAACCAGCCCCCACAAAAAAAAAAATCAGTTATTTAAGAACTAGCTTATTTTCCAATAAAATTGAAATGAAAATGAAGTGTACCTACGTAAAAATAGAATTAAAGCTTAAATATGATACAAAGACATTTGTTTCTTGTTAAGACAGAACTAACCAACTTGAAAATGCCACAAAAAACATATTTCATTTAATCCTTAAAAAACAGACTGTTAGATGCATCTCTCCTCACCCTACTGAAGTTTTTAATGTTATATATGTGTTCAGTGTTTCTTCCTAGCTACAAAGATAATACAGTCACAAGATATAAAGCTCAGAAAATTACAGGAAAAAAAATACCCCACCCACAACATATAATCCTATCTCCAGAGGTAGTAGGTAGCACTTGGATAACCATTTTACAAATCTGTGATGTTAATTATCTTGCCAAAGACTACTTAGCTACTGTAATGTCAATGCTGAGATTCAATATACTGTCTTCTGGCTCCATGGCCCAGTCTTGTGAACAAAATTAACCAGTTTATTCTGGTTGAGAAAATTAGCAGTCTTCTAACAAACAAAAGATATACTAGTTTTGTATTTTTTAAAAAAAGGTTCCACTTCTATAAAGAGTAATCTAATTTACCACTCAGTCAGAGATGACCAATGAGTTGAAGATATAATATTAAATTAATTAATACATAGAACACACTATCAAAGAAATCCTAAATGACATACAAAGGTGTGCTCTTCAAATGATTTCCACTTGATGGGCTTGCCATGACAACCAATTCTCCATTTCCTTTGTGAAACACTACCATCCCATAATCAGCAAATAGCTAAAACGTCCACACACTTCTATTCCCACTAGCCAAATTGTACTTTGAACAGTTATTTGCGTTTTCTTAATCCTGTCTGTGCTAGTTATATTCATACACAGCTTAATATCACACAAACCCATAAAACCCGAGTGGGGAAAGAAAGCTATTGTTTCTAGCATATTTAAAATCAAATGTTTCAAGAAGATGTTTTAAAAGTGAGTCTCTTTAAAAACAACTTAAAATCCTAGAAAAATAATCATAAAACCACAGAAGGACTCTTGCAGTCAGACTGTTTCACAAGTGTCTGTGAATTCTCCAATTTACAGAAACTGAAAATAAAATTTTAGCCAACGCACTAATGGTTAAGTTGCCAAGAAATTTAGTTAAATCCAACACTAATTTAGTCTTTGAAATACAACGACGATATATAATTACTGAGGCAATGGTATCTTTAATAGGAGAAAATAACATCATTGTCAGACAAAGTAATTACGAAAAAAGGTATGCAAGACATTGTGAATCACAGCGTAACAGCAAAAACTGCTAAGCGTGAGATATTTTTCTTTTCCTCAACTCCACATTAAAAAATTTTACTAATACAAATTATTTACCAAAAAAATGTCTATTATTTAGGCACTGAACATTTTAATACATTGCCACCAAAATATATGTGAGTGAAATATTTTCTGGAATTAAATAGAACACTTACTGAAGTGTTAACAAATTCTTTAAACTGTGGTTTTAAAGCTCTCTGATTTTCTCCAGTGTCTAAAAATGTAAATGCTAATTTTTAGTTTCATGGATAAATACTGTTCCTATGATCTTTTTCAGGAGGCAATATACTCTAATAAGAGTTATAATTTTGCATAATAAAACATTTCAATAGATTTTCTTCTTTTCTCTTCTCTTGTTCTCTTAAAATGTAACTATGGGAATCAGAACAAGAAATAGAGGGGGCAGAAAAAAATCTTTGATAAAATCTATTGTCCAAAATAGTCACTTGAAGACTGAAAACCTTAGTTTCAAATGACGTACTGAGTTCTTTCTTCTTATCATTTTCCCTATGACATAAATGGGTCTTTCTAGCCATATACTTCTGTTAAACAGAGTATTTTGGGATAGGTTGAAAGGTGCTATGCATCAATGAGAAATGAAAAAGATGGAGTTACAGCTATGTACATAAAGATTGTCTACAGCTGGTATACATGTCATTAATCATTCGTGTAGAAGCCTCTAGTAAGTACAAGTTAACAGGATTGTGTTACATGTTGTATGTCAACTCACCAGTCTAAATGCCCACACTGAAGATTAAGTTTGAAGATGAGGCAACTCATCCAGGAATTAATCAGATTTTAACTCGGCTCTGTGTGTGCGTGTGTGTGTGTGTGTGTGTACAGGTAAATAGGTAGATGGGTACCTCTTAATAGAATTCTATGTGAAAGTGTGAGACCAAATTAAAAAGAAAAGAATTCTCCTATTCAGCTATAAGGAGTTAAATCACTAAATGGGGCATTCTTTCTCTTTCAATAACAAATAATACTCTTCTATCTATCCCCAAAAATAATTTCATAAATTACTGTTTAAATAATCTGTCATGTAATTTGCTGATAAAATTCATCACTACTTGATGATACGGCTTAGCTAATCCTCACCCATATTGATGAACATGAAAATACAAAGAGTTTAAAGAAAGAAAATGGTACCATAGATTATAGGAGTGCACAGTTTGTTTTATAGTTATCGACCTGCTCAATTGAATCATATCCATTTGAGCTTAGCAGCTTAAAATTCATTCCAAAGCTTGCCGTCCTGACATGGATATGATAAGACACAAGAACAGAAACACCACTCTGAAGTAACCTAGCTGAACTGCACATGTTCTGACCCTTTTTGTCCTCCCTAGAGCTTTTGCTACCTGGCAAATGCAACTCTAAAACTGCACTTGTATCTCCAGATCTTTGCTGTTAGCCAAGCAGAAACCTATTTCTCCCTGGGACTAGCAGCCAGAGAGGTGTTCTCTGAGGAAGACTTCTAAGTGAGTGTGTGAGCTGAACTCTTACTGAACTGAATTAATTATTAACGATGCAGATGGAGCTGTCCAAATGATAAGAACAGCTCCTGACGTGTCATGATCCAAGCTTTCATTAAACCATTTCAGGCATACTAATGGTTTCCCACTGCTCATTACTTACAAGCACTTTTCTCATGGATATAATAACTCTAGCGCCTGTAGGCAAGATATTCTATAGAAATACAGAAGTAGGAAGTTTTATGTTCCATAACATGTTTTTTTCCTTCATTGAAAATTATTAAAAATGTACACTTATTTAATACTATTAAGTTATGTAATTTCAATTCAGAAAAGCTGGAAATGCAAAACTATGCTTTCTAGGAATATCAATAGGTACTTTTTGTTATTCCTTAAAAGGACAGTATACAATATAATTTATATCGTATAAATTTTTAAACTGTGTCTGAACTGACTTTTAAATGACCTATATCACCATAAGGATATATACAGGTAAATATATTAATACTCAACAAACATGTGCTGTACAATCACATATCTCACTTTAGGTTACATTTGAGATGACGTTTTACACTTCAATACCACTCTGTCTTTCTGTGTTGGGACGATTAGAGGGCAAAGCAATTGCAGGAGAAGAATTACTCCCAGGATCTGTACTGTGATTGCTACCTGCTGTTTTGTTTTGTTTTTAAGTTGGGAACACCAAAGCCCTTCACATTTCAACGTAAATGACTTGGTAAAGGATAATAATGACAAGACTAAAAAACAATGGTAGGCTCTCACTATAAAAGGGCAATACAATAAAATGTCCTTTACCTCTTTTCTTACTGGAAGCTGAGTATATACGAACATTAACTCCTTTCGCCCAGTGAAATGTTTTTTAATACTCTAAAGACAGTATTTATCTTCAGAGATAGAAAATAAACAAAACTGCAGTAGGACAGAAGTATAGATCAAATATCCCTAAAATGATTTTTACAATTTTCAAAGTATCAGTATGTTCGGCCAAGGGGTCAGGGAGAAAAAAAAAGCTTGAGTTTTTAAGGATCATACCCCTTTCATATCAGCTGTTTGTCATTTAATTCAAGATAGGCTTAGGCTGTGTTAGCATAAGCAAAGAACAAAAAATTGGGACAATCATCTGGATTGAATAATTCTGATGAGAAATCAGCTTTCCTAAGAACACTTGAGAGTGCTTTTTACTGGTTCGATTCATACAGGCATTCATCTCAAATTTTCATTTTGCTTTCATAAGTAATTGTATAAAAGAATTCATTTTAGTGACAAAAGTAGTTTTAAGTTTCCTTGAACTACTAAATTTTTTTCTTAATTTTACTGATGTACTAGTAGCTATAATTGTAATACTATTAACAGTAGAAATATCTTAATAAGCTTACTTGTGTCACCTTTTTTAAAGAAAAAATCTTAACAGGAATAAACAGTTATAGGCAATATATAAACTTGATTGTTTCATTTTCAATCTTCTAATGGTCAATAACACTTATTTGTAACAGCATGATGCTAAAACCGAGAAGTTTTAAATCCAAATATTTTAGCTTTTTAAAAAAATTTCAACTATATTTGACTACTGATAATTTAAGTTAAAAAATACCTTAATGTCATTATACTTAAGTTGTATCAGGTTTATTTTAAAATAAAATTTCTTAGAAACCAATATTATTATTTGGTATTTTAAGTCTTAGAAAAGTAATTTTATTTCTAATGAGTTTAAAATTTATTTAATATTTATTTATTACGCTAAGCTTAAAAAAACCTTTTTTATGCCCTAAAAAGAATTTAGGGTGTGGACATTTATTTAAAAGTACTAAATTACTGTGTGGAAATGAAGATAATAAATATTAAGCTAATGTTCTTTTACTTCCATAAAACATTCAATTCATAAATGCTACACAGGCTTGGTGCAGAGCTAATACTATAGATTTTAAAGATGTAACTTCGTGAACTAAATCTCTTAACAAAAAATTCCACTACTCAAAACCAAAATATACTATACATATCAGTTATTCCTTTCTAATTATCAAACTACTTTAAAATCATACAATCTTAACATAAAGATTAATACCTGACATTTTTGCAAATTAAATTACAAATGGGGAAAAGTATTTCTTAAAGGAAAGAGTGTTTTTAAAAATAGTACTAATTAGCAAGTGTATAAACTCAATAATGATATCGAATGTAAAATATACTACATAATTTTATTCTGTAAGCTAGACATGCTTATAAATCTTTGAATGCACAGATAAATTAACAGTAAAACAAATTATCCCTGTTTCAATTGTACTGCTAAAGCAGCAAGCTAAAAATGAAGGAAAAATAGAGTCTGCTTACCAGAATAATGAAGGTAACAGGTCCAATGAAACTCCATATGAAATAGTTATCAACATGAAGCCAGCAACTATTATGAAAAGAAAAGAATATTAAGTATCTTCAATGGATGCTCAATATCACAAGTAGAGCAAAATTTTAAAAATCTAACAAGCAAAAGTATCTTTACACTTACCTTTGAAAATTAATTTATCATGGGCAAGAACAATTTGAATAATTCTACTGTTCTTCACTTTAGGTTTTAAATTTGATAAAGACATACATAATTATGCTTATATGGGGAAAACAATAACCCCCCACCCCAATCCTGATGGTTAAGACCTCTGACTTTACTAAGAAAAACACGAAACTTGGTATTCCAAATTGTCTCATTTTTAAAAAGTTCTTATCTTCAAAATTTGCCTTTAGATCTGTATCTGAGCTAAAATGTTTAACCCTATGGAACATAAGAGATTAAAAAAATAAGTGGTCAGGGCTTCCCTGGTGGCACAGTGGTTGAGAGTCCGCCTGCCGATGCAGGCGACACGGGTTCGTGCCCCGGTCCGGGAAGATCCCACATGCCGCGGAGAGGCTGGGCCTGAGAGCCGTGGCCGCTGGGCCTGCACGTCTGGAGCCTGTGCTCCGCGGCGGGAGATGCCACAGCAGTGAGAGGCCCATGTACCGCAAAAAAAAAAAAAAAAAAAGAAGTGGTCAGGTGTAATGTTTGTTGCAAAACAGTATAGCACAAATATAACACCTCAACTGGGAATGGATGAATACTAGAAAAAAAATCAAAGCATAGAATTCATACTGTATTAGAGTAAATGATGCATAAACTTATTAAGACAGATTTTACTTAGTGGTTCATTTTTCATATAACATCAAATCCCCAATGAATTTCTTTTATTTGTCTTTCATCATCTGTGTAGTCAAAAAGCTTTCTTTAGTCCAAAGAATCTTTATATAACTAATTTTATCAAAGGAAAAAATAAACAGAATTGGAAAGCAAATTCATGCCTCTAGCAAATAAAATCCTTAGAAACATGGTCTACCTTCTGTCACTTTCCATAAATATATTTTTTTATAAATGAATGACAGTGACTTATTTTAATCCTTTCAAACTGCCTGATAAAATATTATCAAAGTAAAACATATGGGCTGGAATGTGGTACTGTCACAACTCAGAACGAGAGTTACCTAGAGGGTCGGCTGCACAAAGAGAGCTAATGAAACATTAGCTTAAAAACTGAATAGTTAAACCTGTCAGATGCTTTAAGTTCAGAAAAATTTTTACCTAATATCTTTCTAAGGCCAAAAAGTTATTTACTTTTTCAATTTGTTAGAGGTCAATCTTTTGTGTTAAAAAGAAGTCCATAATTTAGAATATGCCTTGCCAGAGTACAAATCCTCTCAACCTAGAAAATTACAAAAGACTTGATTGTAACTTGTGCATGGCATGCCCATTTTCTTACCAATAAGGCTTTTAGATGCTATTTTAGTCTGTCAGGGACCCTCACTGATAGCTAACAGGCTTTAAAAAGTTATTCACTTGAAAAACACTCAGGTCACTTGCAATTACTTACGCTTTTTCTGTTCCATAGCTCTTATAGTCAATAGCAGCTGAAACGCCAACCACTGTGGCAGGAAACAAGTAACCGGCAACATAGTAATATTTCTTCCTTGAATATTCACTTTCAAAAACTTCAACTAACATCAGATAGAGCTGCACACCTTCTAGGCACATCCAAGCAAAAGCAGCCAGAAAGAAAAAGTGTAGAAGTCCTGCAAATATTGGGCATGCTATCTATAAAGGAAAGAAGCAAAAAACACAAGAGAATACAGGAATATAAACAGCCCACTCTAAAACTAAACAATATTCACCGATAGTACTCACTACTGTCTTTAAGATATACCATTATTTAGAGAAAATACTGCTTCTTAAAAATTTTTTTTTCCATAAATGAAAATACTGCCAAATTTGGCTTAATGCTTATGGAGTGTAATGCTAGGTGTGCTAGAAATATCATCATTGTAAGACATTATTATTTATAGCAAAAGTAAGTGCAAATAAGAAAACATATTAATTTCTCTTCCAGAACTATTCATTTTTAAATCTGAATATTCTACTTGTAGATAAGTTGCTTTACAAATCTTTAGAACAGTTGTTTCCAAATATATTATTTCTATTTTTTTCTACTACAGAATTTTTTAAAGTTTGCTTTAATGATAAATATCCCAGCTCTAATTACTTAACATCATTTTCTTGTTATACATGGAACATTCTCAAATTCATCCCAGTGCAGATGAATACAGAGTAAAGCATTAACTAATTATTAAGTTCTCTTTGCGACACTGAGACCTCATGATGGTGAATAAATTGCTCAGAATATGAGGAAATGATCACTGGTTAGAATGACTATGTAAACAAAATGAAAAATTTTAAAATCGGATCTTTTCATTTTAGTATACCCAGCATTCTTCTATTCAAATTACGTGTTTTAATAACAACCCAGAAAAATGCAACTGTACCTTAATACAAGAAATGAATTAACTCATAATAATATTACTTAATGATTGGGTTGTGTTTTATTACAAATTATCCTTCAGTATTGCCATGTCAATTATTGTAAGTTACAAGGTCAAATATTAACAGCAGCATATGTGGATACACCTGTTATAATAATAATTCTCAGAGATCCAAGGTCAACAAACAGAAGGAGTACTTACCATGTATTTTGTCTTATCAATGCCTATTAGGAAAATAAATTCAGCAATGAAAAGGTTGATACAAAGGTTCTTGTGAATAGTATTACGGTCACTCTGTAGACCACGGAAAAAGCAGAAGGTGAAGATGCAGATAGCCAGACAAACAAGGGAAATGACAATTCCCACCCAGGTGATGACTGTAAGAAGTAATTCGTGAACTCCATCTTTGTACTGAAAATTTAAAAAATGAGGAACTTTAGTATTTCTGCATTACATTAACTAAGGGTAAGATAGGTTTCACATGTGATAGCTCAACTTTTAATACTAAACTCTCTGAATATTCATGTGTGTTCAAACGGGGCTCAATACTAAAAAAAAAAATTATGATCATATAACAGAGTTCAATATTATCTTATTGATTTTTATATTCAAAGAATGATCTATGAAAGTAGATTTTACGTAGAAAATTATGACCAAAATAATTACTTACATAAACATATAGAAAACATTTTACAACAGATTAAAGACTACTTAGTTATTTCAAAATAATTGGCATTTTAATGACTTGCCAGGCTAACAAGTAGTCAAATTTTAAGTTTCTCCTTGAGTTTTTATATTATATATATATATATATATATATATATATATATATACACTAAAAGTTAAGCACATAATAGATCTGAGAGCTTTCATGTTATAGTTCTTAAATATTTTTATCTCCTGGCTTATGTTCTCTTAATCACAAGAAGAAATGAATACTAAGAAATATTCCGGAAGCCATTCTGATCTTTCGAAATCT
Organism: Phocoena phocoena; assembly: GCF_963924675.1. NCBI lineage: Eukaryota > Metazoa > Chordata > Mammalia > Artiodactyla > Phocoenidae > Phocoena > Phocoena phocoena. The sequence continues at coordinate 71,935,588 of NC_089219.1, read as the reverse complement.
GCAGTCTGGCACAGTGTGCAAAGTCGTTAGGGAATTTAAAACAAAAGTTTTGAAATGAGATTCAAACATTCAAGATGGTGAGGGCATGTTAAACTTTAGAGCCTTCTGTCTCTTTCGCATAACCTATTGCTGTTCATTTTTTAAATCCCTGACCGCCTCTGCCTGACACCTGCCCAAAGGGGAAAACTTAGAATGAGTCTATAAAGCACACGATTTTGAGATGTAGCAATAAATATAGTGCCAAGACTTCCTAAAATATATGGACAATGTAAAAGCAATTAGAAATCCACATTACTTTGTTTGCTTTTTAGTTACGATAAACACCCAAAGAAGGGACTACTACACAAGCTGTTTTGAATCTCTGAGGTTTTTCCCTGCTACTAATTAGAAGTGCAAATACTTACTGCAATTTTCCTGTGGGCCATGAGAATTGCAAAATTGGTTAGGTGGCTGCACGCACACGTTGTACGAGTTTTATTAGTGTCAACCAGCTTGCAGCCCTGGGTAGACCAATATCCCATCATAGTTCTCTCTGAGTAGTTCCAGAAGGAGCAGTTTGCATTGAAATAATTGTCAGGCTGGGAAATAAAATGACAAGATAAAATTAGGATTTTACACTCTAAGATGGCAATAGCCATTGTTTAATATGTGCAAAAGGTAATTTAGATTAAACTTTTCATGTTTCGAACTATAAAGTTTTTCATCAGCAGAACTGTAGACTATGTTATACAAGGCAGATATCTAACTTAAAAGGGGCTTTATAGTCCAAAACACTCTAAAGTGTACTCTAAATTACCAAAGACCCATTTTACACAATTACAATTTCCATCTATGATTTTACATATGGATGGTACATCAGAATCATTTTTTTTTTTCTTTTCTGACAAAATTAAAGCCATGAATTTGTTCTGAGAAAATTCTGTAAGGACCAAGTGTTTTAAAATCTATTTTGTTGGGGGCCCATTTTTGCTCTAAATGACCCAATAGGGACAATTTGAATCCTGTAGTTAGTATGTCAAGCTCTTAAGAGAGTGAAGTAACTGCAGAAGATATAAGAAGAGAATAGCCACACAAATGTATTGTTCACAAATGAATTCTGGAGATTTACGTGGCTATCTATGGGCACTTTTTCTCTCTACTATAACAACAGCCAAATTCTGCAGACAATCTTCCAACACAGTGTTTTTAGCTACCAACTTGCATTCTAAGGCACAGCAGAGGAATCGCATCTCTTCAACTCTATATTTTTAAAAACACAGGGCTTGATAACAATTGTGTTTATATGATCTGTAAACAAACAAACAAACCAAAAAGACCTGCCATACTAAAAAGGCAGAGCTATCGTGCTGCTACGGTTAACAGTTAATTTTCATTCTAAAACAAATTATAGTCATTTACATTTTCCTGTTGATTACTGAATTAGCTTTCATTAAGAATACACTTAAATTCTAATAATCACTGAACCAGGCTCATTTAATTTTATGTTCACAGACTTAAATAAACTTGTGTCTCTGACCTAGTCCAACATTTGAAATTCAAATGGGAAGGTCTTTTCTTTCCTCTCTGCCACTTCCCCATTCCCCCTCTCTCTATCTCTAGCATGTTAGTTTTGCTTTCCTTCCTCACTGATTTTATAATTTTCCACTACTTCATTAGCATACATAACTTACATCAATGTGTGGTAGGGTAAAAAGCACAGGATCTGTCAAGTATACTCGGCTGGATTCTTTATTGATTGAAACTGAAATGACATGGGAATTCACTGCAATGGTGCTATTTCGACCGATAAAGTCAGCACCCAGTTTTATGGTTGCATTTTCTGTACTAAGGAACTGTCCCAGACTCCGGTAAATGATGAACACCAACTTTGCAAGACCTAGGAAGGTAAAAAGTCATATGTCTTTACAGAAAATATGCTTCTGAATAAGATGAGATACAATAAAATAAGAATAAAATGAAACAAATCCTTATGGAATCTTTATTCAGATTAAGTTTACTGGGAAAAAGAAGGCATTACTTTAAATCTGCTTATAAATGCTAAGCTGTAATTGTTATATTAGGAGTCAAACACTCAGTATTTTAGAATTAATAGGTTTAACTGAACAAAAACCCTATCAATTTTTAAAAGACTTTGTTCCATCTTACCATTCCTGCTGTTCTGTTTGACGGTATTCGCAGACAGTTGGATTGAGCTGCCTGCCCCTTTGATGCCCAGAGGAAATTTGAAGTCTTGGACCTGTCCTTCTGTACTGAGCACTGCAACTTCCAGAACTGGATGAGACAGAAGATAAAGGAGGGGGAAAAATGGGGTATTCTCTAAATTCAACTACAAAGAGGCAAATGATAATTGCAAAGAAACCACTGTTTTCCTTTTTTTCTACGTAAAAAACTTTAGTGTTCAAGTCCAACAAAATCATGAACAAACAACTTATTCTAAGAGGTCTTAAACTTTACTACTTTAAAAATTTTGGTGTAAGCATTTTAACATTTTCTTCATAGTTTTATATCTTTTGTCAACTAATTCCAGTCTTTTAGCCTACGAATATGAGTGTCTGATTTATAGTACACGACTATCAAAGTTTCATTTAAATCATTAAGTTAAACAAAAATATTTCAAAATGATTTTTGACTCTATGTTAAGTAATTTTCAATGACCATCACTTGGTAATGGTAAAACAAAATACGAACTATAAATGTGAATGCCTTTATTGCATATAGACATCTAGTTCTATGTATATAACACATTTTAATACATAAGATTACATAGGTCAACTTTGCAGTAATAGGTTTTCTCTAGTTTCTAAAAGTAGGGAGCTCAGCATAGCATTATTCAAGAGAAAATGTCTGGCATTATGTTCAAACTTCCCATTAATTCTCACTAGCAATGATCAATTTTTACATATTCAAGTTGGGCAAAATAGGACCTGTGGGCCAAATCTGGCCTGCCACTTGTTTGGGTAAATTAAGTTTTACTGGGACACAGCCATGATTACCCATTAACATATTGTCTATGGCTGTTAAGTATTTGCAGCTTAGACCACATAGCCTGCAAAGCTTAAAATGTGTACTACTTGGACTTTTATAGAAAAAGTTTGCCAACCACTACAGTATAACCCAAAATTCAAAAATTCAAATGAAGTAGCAACACTGGAAAACACGTAAGAAAAACAAGACAATGCATAAACATTAAGAACATTTATGTGATCAACAAGACCAATGTTGTTTAACTTTGTTTAAAAAATATAATAGTAACATCTTCAACATAAATGCTGTCTACTGTAACTCCAATAAAGACTGCAATACTTTATATCAGCATATGATTATTTAAAAGAACGAAAAAGTATCAGTTTCCACTAAAGAAAACTATTTCATATTAGTAATTAGAATGTGCCATTTATTGATGAAATGAGAGAAACTGGATGAAAATTTTTCATTTCAGTATTTGAATTTTAAAAATTAACACAAAATTCAATAAATACAGTCCATACATTTTTCTCTGAATTTCATCCTCTCTGATGGCATATACCCTTGAATAGCTATTTCTATACTTAGACAAACGTGTGTAAGTGTTGTACGTGCCATGCGTGTGCACACACACACACACACACACACACACACGAGTATGATGAATTCACCCACTCTCTTTTTAGCAAAATGGACTCATACCATTACAGAGTAACTCTTGGATGCTATTTTTTAAAAATCTTTCTCAACTTTGTTTTGCAAAATACATATAGATTCAGCTGTAAATATGAAATCATAACATTGGAAATTTTTATAAGCTATGAGACCACATATCAAGCACCTGAAATATAAGTTTATAATGAGAGTCATATAACTCCTAGAATTTTATCAGCTGCAGAAGCTGGCAGAGATACTTTGCTTAGAAAGATTAAGCAGGTGGGTATGTGGATGATCACCTGTCCTCATAACAGATTCCATGTTTGTGGGTAGTGGGTGAAGGGAGTGAGTGACAAAAATATAAATTTAATATATACCTCTCTCTTCTTCACACTATTCTCAATTATTAATTATTCTTAAAACAAGACAGAAGACAGGGTAAAAAGAGGAAATCCTTTAAGTTTTCAGTAAATGTTCCAAATATAGATACATATGTACAAAGACTTAATTTCATTCAACAAATATTTACTTATCAAACTTCAATTTCATTCAATAAATATTTACTTATTAAAGTTTAAAATCATGTCCATAGTAAAAAAATAATAATTTGAATTTTTAAAAACAGGATCATTAAAAAAAAAAACAGGATCATTAATATAGATCTTAGTAGAGATGCAACAATCAACTTTATACTATAAATAAATAAATAAACAGACAGACAAAAGGGAAAATTTTCTTGAAACAACAAAACTGACTTAAATAAATAGAAACCCCAATACTTTATGACCATTTAAGAAAATGAACTCATGGTTAAATATATACTGAATCTTTAACAAACTGCTCCAGTGAATATAAGAGAATGTTTTTCAACTCATTTCACAAAACTAATATATACTCTTGATGCACAGAACAGTAAAAGGAGAGAAATTATAGGATATCCTCACTTATTTAAAGTATGTAAAAATAGTTAATAAATTATATATACACTTTAAATATAATATCCTGAACAAACTGAGTTTAACTCAAAAAGGCATATAGAAATTAATGCATTAGAAAATATATTAATGTCTTTAACCAAATTATGAAATTAAATTAAGAAAAATATTAACAGAAAGAATTCAACAAATTTCAACACTCATTCAGTATAAAAAATCTTTATGAAACAGTAAGAATAAAAGAAAAATTCCTTGCCTAGATAAAGGTTTTGTTATCAGGTAATGGTTATGTATCCAAACTTATGGAAAAAAATGATGTAAAACTCTAAAAGCAATTTCTTTTAAGTCAGGATCATCCCTATCACAAGTTTTATTTAGCACTGTACTGAAGGACCTAGCTAAGGCAGTAATTCAAGAAAAATAAAAGGTACAAAGACTGGGAGGAAAAAGCAATGTGTTCATTATTTATAGAAAATATACTTAACTACATAGTAATGGGCAGGAGACTCTATACTATCAGAAGGAAAAGAATTTAGCAAGTCTGCAATCAGCAAAATCAACTGTACACCAATCAGCAAACAATTGGAATATGTATTTTTTTTAATTTATTATTATTTTTTTTGTGGTACGTGGGCCTCCCACTGCTGTGGCCTCTCCCATTGCGGAGCACAAGCTCCAGACGCGTAGGCTCAGCGGCCATGGCTCACGGGCCCAGCCGCTCCGCGGCACGTGGGATCCTCCCGGACTGGGGCACGAACCCATGTCCCCTGCATCGTCAGGCGGACTCTCAACCACTGCACCACCAGGGAAGCCCCGGAATATGTAATTTTTAAAAAATACTATTCACAATAAAAATTAGTGTATGTTTCCTAGGAATAAGCCTAATTGAAAGAGTACAAGACGTTACTGGGAAAAATATAGAACTTAGAAAACCTAACAACAGATGGAGAATTCTATCATGGCCCAATCTGGGAGAACTCAACAGATAAATCTGTGACACTTCTTTCAAAATCTATCTACAAACTCAGTCTAATTCTAATAAAAATTCCAACAAGATTTTTTTGAGTATGTGGAGCTTGACAAGACGATTTTAAAATGCACATGGAAGAGACATGCTAAATAGCAGCCAAGAGGAATCCGATTCCTCAAGAAGCAGGGTTGAAAGAACTCACCAGATATTAATATTATTGAAACAAAAACAAAAGCAACAATGTAAAACAGACACTCCCAACATGTACAGAAACTTGATATATGACAGAGATATCTTTACAAACCACTGGGGACAGGAATGGCTTATGCACTGAAAGTGCTGAAACAACTGATTATCTGTATAGAAAAAAATGAAATTAGTTCCCTCATTAATATTATAAACAAAATAAGTTTCAGGTTGGATTAAAAACATAAATGTAAAAAGGCAAAGCTTTATCATTTCTAAAGAAAGTATAAAATCTTTATCACTGCAAAGTAGAGAAAAATTTCTTGATCAGGGGACAAAAAACCCCCCCAAAACACTATATTTTTTAAAGAAGATCCCAAAAGTATCAATCCTAAAAGAAAGGATTGATAATTTGAGTTCATTATTCCATAAAACAAAAGATTAATAAACAAGGTACAAAAGAGAAGGCACAGACAGAATAAACATTTGCAAGCTATATAATCTTCAAAGAATCAGTTTCCAGAATGCATTACCTACATAGAAAGAGATAGACAGGAAAAAATTGTGGACAAGAAATTCACAGGAGAGAAAATTAAAATACCCAATAAGTGCATTAAGTAATCAGGAAACTGCAAATAATGTGATCAATTCAAATCTTTTAGAATGACAAAATTTATGTCAATAATAAAGTGTTGACAAAGAGAGTGACGGGGAACAATGATATTACTGGTGAGAATGTAAATTGGTAAAACAACATTAGAAAGCAACTTGGCAGTATTTAGTAAAGTTAAACATGGGCATGCTCTACCACTCAAAAACTATTTCTAGGTTGTGTGTGTGTGCACGCATATATATCTTGAAAGCCACAAATGTATGAGTAAGAGGCATACAAAAACTTTCACCACAGTTTTCATAATACCAGCAAAAAAGTGTAAGCCACTAAAATATCTATCACAGGCATAGTTAAATGATTGTGCATTCTTAGAGCAAATGAATGAACTAGAGATGCACGTATCAATGTGCATAAATATGAAAAATATAATGGCAAGGGAAAATTATACAATTACATTTATAGTGTGAAATCATTAACATTAAAGACATGAAAAATAACAGTTAAATGTACATACCTGTAGAGCAAAAATAAATAAATAAAAGCTTACTAATGCTAACAAAGTAAGAATGATGGTTACCCTCTTCTTCATCTGATCAGGAAGGAGGGGACCCAGGGGATTTCCAGATTATATATACCTATTTCTTTTCCCCAAAACCTGAAGCAAATATGGTATAAGATGTGGCTCAGTGGGTGACTGCTACACAGATGTTTATGATTTTCTCTATACTTTTGTATAGCCGACATAATATATGTTTTGTTCAACAGATTTCCTGAAAGTGAACACACGTGATTCATAGGAGAGCCACCCAGAGCCTCACTCACAGCCAGTGCTGAAGATAGGATTTTAATATATTTCTCTGTCCTTCTGTTTGTCAAATTCATCACTGCGTAGTGGCTGCAGTGAGAGGAAAGGGGAAGAAAAGTAATACAGTATACAATGGAAAACTAGGACCTCTGCCAGCAGACCCGTAGTGTACTAGGTTCCATCAGCCTGAGTCCCGGGGTAAAAGCAACATGGAGCCGACTGAAGATGGTAGGGAGCAAAGCAAAGCTAAGCCTCAGGTGACATGGAGTAAAGCAGTCATAAACTTTGTTGTTGACAGCTGCCGTGACTTTAGGGTTTTTGTTACTGCAATATAACTAAGCTTAAATTGAGGTATACAATCAAGCTGGCTGCTAAGCCCATTGGGAAAATAAATGATAGGGAATTTTATTATGCTGGATTAGGCTGATAATAACTAAACCACATAATCAATCTTAAGATCACAAAGAAAGACAATCAAACATGATGTGCTTCTTTTCATAAGCTGCAACAGAAAGTATTGGGGTGTGGTATTTAAACCTGAGGTTATTAGACCAGCCAAAGAACCTCGAAGGGTGGAAGGAAAACTCTTCCTTTCCAGTAAGAGCAATGCATCAGTCAAATGTACAACATGAACTTGTTTGTATCCTGGTTAAACAAATTAGTATTAACAAATTTACAAAAATCAAATAACTGAAATTCCCTTTTTATCTTTCCTGTTTTTGATATTTTTTTAAGTATGAGAATGGCTGTTTTTTTTTAAAGTCTAAGATACATATTAAAGTATTTAAAGTAATAATATAATATTAGGGTTTGCTTTAATAATACAATGGTGAGAGGAATAAGTGAAACAGGATTGGCTAGATGTTGTTGAAGCTGGGTAATGAGGATTTTTTATCAAAATTAAAAACTTTTGCTTCTCTCAAGGTATCATTAAGAAAACAGAATGAAAAGTCACATGCTGAGTGACTATATATTCAGAATATATATATGAGACAAAAGATTTGTATCAGGAATATATAAATAACCTTTATAATCCAATAATAAAACAAAGAACTCAAAATGGGAAAAATCAGATACTTCACAAAAAGATATATGAATGGCAAATAAGAACATGAAAAGTTGGAACAGTTTTCAGCAAAACATAACTTTGTAACCATACAAATGCAAAATGAAACCAAAATGAGATTCCACTACAAACCACTAAAACGGCTAAAATTTTAAAAGATATTTGAAAAGACAATTGTAAATGCTGGTGAGGATGTGAAGCAACTGGAACTCTAATTGCTATTAGGAATATAAAATGGTACAATCACTTGGGAAAATAGCAGCTTTACTAATAACAGTCAAAAAGTGGGAATGACCTAAATGTATAAATAGATATACAAATAGTGTTGTGTCCTTATAATGGAAATTCAGCAATAAAAAGGACCGAATTACTGATGTTGGCACCAACATAGATGAATCTCAATAACATTATACTGTGTAAAAGAGGCCAGATCAAAAGGAGTATATAGTCTATGATTCCATTCAACGAAAGGTCTAGAAAAAGCAAAACTAAACTATAGTGACATAAAGCAGATCAGTGGTTGCCTGGGGCTGGGGGTATAACAAGACTGACTGACAAAGATTATAAAGGACCCTTTTGAGGTTGCTGAAATACTGACCATGCTGTTGGTTAAATGGGTGTACATTTGTCAAATCTCATCAAAGAGTACCATTAAAACAGCTGCTTTTATTGTATATAAATTATACCTCAAAGTTGATTTTAAAAAGCTATAATCAGGTATAATTATAACATATAATTATGTTATATGTTATATAAGGAGAAACCACTAAGGAGGAGAAACCACTAAGGAGGAGAATCAAATTGTCTTAATAATCAAAGATACTGTATCCACACCCTAAATTTAGGTAAGAACATAAAGTGAAGACATAAAGGGATAATGGGCTATTTTAGTTCTCATGTCTAAAAAGAGAACAAGTGCTAGTAAAAAGTTGAATCTTGAATGCCATATTAAATTACGGATATTATATTTCACAAAATTGTGAAATAAAAGACATGGAAATATATTGGAATATGTAAAATGACCTTCATATCGATAATTCTTGGGTAATAAATACATGCATACATTAAGTTCAGGGCATTATTTTTGAGAAGGCATTAAAATGTGTACTACACGCTATGAGAATCTCTACCCACAATGTTCTTTCTTTAATTAAAATTTTTTAAAAAACCAGTGTAAAGGATAAACATTTAGAACTCTGAAAAACACAAGTATCAAGGAAAAAATATTCCTGGCCATTCTCAAACTGAGATAAAAATATCTCAGACATATAATAATAGCATGTTCTGCATACGTAAAGCCGGTGGGAGCAGAGGATGTTGACCTGGCCTATCAAAATTTCTTTGCACTCTTGGAAGGAGCTTAAATGGGAAATTTTATGTTTTTTGGTTCTTTTTAAAATAGGCTTCAGAAGATTTAGAAAACAAATTGAGGTCACAACACTTCAAACAATACTTTTTATGACTTATCTTCTGAGACAATCAAGTCCACACTCCTTTACCTTACAAGTACGTCCCTGGAAACATTTGAGAAGAATTGTTTAATGTGTATGTTAGGAATTTTATTAGACTACTAAATAAATTAAACCTCAAAATAACAAAAGCTTTAGACATAAAATAGGAGCTTTATTCATTGCCTATTCCTACTAAGCTATGGTAGAATATCACTTTCCTTATGACTGGTCTCCCACATTAAAGCAGGCCAAATTATTTTGATTTCACTTAAAATTATTAAGTTATTTGTCATTTCAAAACCTCATAAAGTAAATAAAAACATGATTTTAATACACCTTTTTTCCTAAAAACTCAGTTATTTAAAATAAACTTAAGGCTCTGAATTTAAATCCAGGTATCATAATCTGATTGATGTCTATTTCTCCTATACACCTTGTTTCTCTGTATTTTTAAATACAAGTCTCATACTTAGGTAGGCACAATAAGGCAATAAGATATGGCATTCTAGGTAGCAAAACTTCATTCAATATCTGCTGCTCCAACGTACTCTTTTGATTGAAAAGTAGTCTGTGTTCCCTTTGGGTTTTTTTTTTACATTTATGCTTTGGAAATTTTTTTACTTTACTAAGGGATACTAACATTTCATTCGAGCTCAACCCCACTGAATAATAATTCTAAATCAGTCAAGCCTATATTAATATAATTTCACTGTACTTACAGTAGTACTTCTTTCAAATACCATCAAAAGTGAATTCCTACCTCTCACTGCCAGCATTTAAATTCTAAATGATGCTTCAAAACTATCCACAGCTGTTTTACAGTCTATAAAGCATGGATATTCTGCTCTATGGGTGATGTAGTTCACTGACCACATTTTCACCTGAAAGCAGTTCTGTTTAATATAAACGTTTGGCTCAAATATCTGCATGCCTAAAATATTTGGGAGAACGCATTTCAGAAAGTAATTTAACCTCATTAGGGACGTATTGTATAAAATGGAAAGGCATTCGCCACAGCTCCACAGCAAGCACTTTCATTACGTAAGCAGTCCATATTCTTGCAGTTAAGTACTCTACACACTGTTTTCCTTTAATGATTTTTCAGTTGGGAAAAAACACCAACTTTTAAAAGACATAGGATAGATTTTGGCTTTTGCATTAATTTTATGAGTGTGATCAATAATATCTCTTATTAAGGGACAAAAATAATTGGACAAAATAGAAGTTCGGCACTGGGGAATAACTCACAAGACTCAATGGAAGCATTATTCTCTTAAACATCTATCTTCTAAATCAAAATTAAACCTGACAATAGATTCACTCACCAATATTTTCTGTGGGCATTGAGACCCTGGTTGGTTCTACGAGATTGTCAGCCAGGACAAAAGCTCCTTCTTCCAATGTATCCAGTAGCATTGTTGCAGTATGTGCTTGTTCAGAAGAATTCATGTGTTTCCATGATTCCAAAGCTTCAGGTCTCAGAAGGTTGTCCACTGTGTCAACAATTGCCTGCATCCATTAGAAAACTATCATTAGTTTTGACTACTTCTAGTACCAAGGTGATTTTCAATCACTGACTAGTGACAACTGTAATATTTATCTGTCATGATGATTTACTCTTATGGAAGAACACCTGGACAACATATATCTGGCCAACTTGATGTGTGACCCTTTCAAAATAGAACTAGCTGAAGATCAGTAGACTACTATTTGATTATAAAGACTAAGTATAAAGAGATGACTCGTTTCTGTTTATCTAATCATATTTCAATTGTTGCAAAGAAATAAAACCAGTGTCAGCTCTTAATCTGAGGTATTACCCCTACACGCATGGTCACTCCTACATAAAACCTCAAGACTTAAATGTTCTAAATAGAAAACACTGGTGTCTCTAGAGTAGCCTAATACCTATGCTTGAAAATAAAACCATATTGTTTTTTGGAACCTGAACTAAAAATAATAACCAAAATTGTGCCTTATAACATTGTCTACTTATTATCATTGGGAAAAAACCAAGGTGATTTCAAAGTGTATAAGTTATCTGTGAACATTTTCAACTCTTCCAATTGCCTGGCCAGCTAAAAAACACTCGAGAGTATACCTTAATTCATAAACAATCATCTGGTTTTAAGGAGACCAAGAGAACAGTCAAAATATTTAAAACCTATACTAATAATTTAAGAAAAACAGAAAGGCAAAATAAAGTCTTAATAAATATCCAAGTTATAAATATTCATATGTGTAGGTTTAGTTTATTACCACGTAAAACAACATTAAATAAAAATGTAACCCGGTCAGTTAAGCAATTGAAGGCAGGCTTTTGTACTGATACTTACTGTAGCTGTACACTGACTATGGCTTGGATAACTGAAATCACTGAGTTTATTTACTCTCTCCCATTTACCTAGCCATAATGTGTCATTAAGCCCAAATATCAATTGTTTTGATCTACTGATAATCACTGAGAAAAAAAAACACACTCTACAAAGAACAACAAAAATTGCTAGTTTGAGGTACTATATTGAAATGAGCACGGGGAAAAGTTGTTTGAGGCTACTGTCAGAGTTAAGATTAATTAGCTTAGTCCAACTTAATATCCTCGTTCTGTCTGCCACGTGAGCCACCACGACCTTCCTAGCAGGTAGAAGATACTCGCAAGTGGCATTAAAGGCTTTTTTCTCTCTGATGGGAGATAGAATAGTCAAAATGCTCACACTGATACTGCTGCAGCCATTAACTAGAATGCAACAGAAATTGGTCTGCTGAGGCCAGATTCATTAGTCACCAAGAAATACAGACTGGAGCCTCTAATCTAAGTTACAAATGAATCCTCTGTCACAAAGCAGGAACTCGCTTCATTTGCACAGTGTAAGTCAGCTTCTGATTTGTAACTTAAGGAGTTTTATTAGCTTTATCTGAACACAGAAGCTCACTTGAGACACACTGAAAATGACACTGGTCAGAAATTAAGGTCATGCTGAAATTTACTACCTATACACATAACTCACTGATGGCATGCTTTTATTAATTTGTAATGCTCCTTAGTTATTACTAGTTGTATTTTTCTAGTGGAATCAAAATGATCATTAGCCTAATCATATTCCTGAAGTAGTCTCCCTGCCAAAGAAAAAAAGCTATTCTATTCCCACTGAGATATATGTCCTGGGCAACATACTAATTATTACATTTCACACATTAACTAATACCTTAAAGGTGAGCTGAAAATTTCCGTACAACAAATTCTATACACTTCATTATCTATTTCTTTGCCCCTATTAAACAGGCTAATAAGGGACTTTCAAAATATTACCACCTAAAAACAGACTTTCCCACTGCCTTTTCTTGTAAAGTTCTCAGATGCAGCAATGTCTATCACTCGTTAGTGAAATGCTGTTCTTTTTTTCTAGATCTTGCCAACTAAAACTGGTGAAGTCATATCTTTTGAATAATCTCTATTCTACAAAACTTACAAAGTTCTTTTGTTTTGTTTTCATACATATACAGATTAGTTCTTCAAGGTTTGATTGACTAGGAATATGGTCCCCAGATGAGTAGGGTTAGAAAGTAACCATCCCCAGCAAAAGGAACTTCTTTATTATTTGGATCTACCACACAGAACTGGTTTGGCATAATTCCACTGTTAGCCTCACCATGTTTCCTATTTTACTTGGATATACCAGTGAGAAAAACTGGCTGCAGTGGACAAGGATTCTGAGCCAAACAGTGGCTTTCTGTTTCTATCATCTCGATAAAAACCAACATATAACATATATCGAGAGCACTGTCACATTATTTATATTTTATTTCTAGTAACCCATCCCCTTATCAACCTGATTCTAGAAATGACTCCAAAAAATTTCAAGACAAAGCCTGTTTCATTTAAGAGTACACCACAGAGATAAGAAAGCAGTGACTTTTTCATGCACATACATTATGACTACACAGTCTTTGATATGATAAACTGCCAGGAATATATCATAGCTGTTTCACTCAAGTTGTTTTTCAATCCACAGAGATGACGACAGGAAATAACGAGACTTTATGATAACTTTCCAATTCAGAGGATATTTCATTAAAATTCTTGTATGTTTGGATGAATGGAAAAACAGCAAAAATTATAAAAATAAATTATTTGCTTATTCTGAGAGTAATAGACCTGTGAAAAGCCAACATTTGTACAGCTGATATGGGGCACATTATATAATTATCAAAGACTGAAATACACTGGATCATGCAGCAAGATGATAAAGCGTAACAGGTAGCTGAAGAAGGGAGAAAGCAGGGTGACAGCACAGGGGAGATACCTTAAGGTAAGCCCTGCATGTCTTCTCTCGTTTTTGGAGCTTTTTAGTAAAAGAAAAGAAAATCAGAGGTTAGATTTTTATCTGTTGAAAATTGAGGAAAGAAGAAATCCTCAGAAATTAAGCTGGTGGTCCTGAGCTCAGCGTTTATTATGTACCGTAATCCTCTGGATTTTTGTGAGTCTATACTGATTGCCAAGATTGTGTATTCAGTTTTCAGCTGTATTTTACTAAACATGATAATCCAAAGTATCTTGATAAACCTAGAGACAAAGTATGTGATGAAAAGGAAGAAAAAAACCATAACACCATTTCAGCCACAGATTTCAGATTCATATGAATTTCATATAAACACTTTATAGTATGGTTAAAATAACTATCAAATTTTTGTCAAGGTAGGAAAAATTAGTAGCACTAACACACTATACTCCTAGCAAAGGAAACTTGTCCTTCTCTCAAAACCTACCACTGAAAACAGTATTTCAGTGGCTAACATTCCTATATGCATCACAAATTTCTTACAATCACAAGAGTTGACTGTATTACTATATCAGTTGTGTAACAGAATCTCTCCCAGTGGGCCTTCCAAAGTGAGAGTACTGACCAAAACCAGGCAGATGACGTTTACCACCAACTAAAATCTCCCTCAGGTAATTAGCGGCATTTGGGGGGTGGGGATGGGTGTGCACGTTGCTTCTTTCCCAACTATAATTCTTTCTTGAGATATGAACCAAATTAGAAGTTCTGTTTCTATGCGTTTGTCCAGGGGGCCAAAAGTTAGGCAGTTAACTGCTGGAAGAATCCAGAGCAGCCATACAAAACATCTAATTGAAAATAACGGAAAATTTCTACCTACCTTGTTATAACTCCGTCCAGCTGAATCCTTTTCACTAGGTTTCAGTTCCTGCAGCTGCGCATCAAGAATGTCCACCAACTGCTCCATCAACCTCACTGAAGAACTCACGTCCCCAGCAAACACTGGCCCTTTGGTATGTTTAGCCAGTTCATTGGCAAGGCTAGCGGCGTTTTCTCCACTTCTGATCTGAAACGACAGTTTACACTATCTCAGTAAGATTTCTTGTTCTGTTTGTGGCTTCTTATTTTTTTCCCAAGGATCTTTGTTGTGGTGAGAAAAGTATTTGCAAATATGTCAAAATCTGCAACTGAGACCAATGACTTTCTCTTCATTTCAGATGATTAAAGATTCTTAGATCCTCAAAAAAATATACTTAATCAGACATTTTAAAGAAACAAAAGGTAAAAAACAGAAATCGTTTAAAAATTTTTTGAGATAGTTCTCTCATTTCACTGCAACCATTTAAAACTGCTATTTAAAAATCTTATTTATTCCAATGATCCAGAAATTTAAGTGAGAATTAATCACTTACATTAGTGAGGGCTATTATCTACTGCTTGCATTTTAGAAAGGTAGATGGCAAAGGAGAAACTAAAATATCACTGCATTACAATGTAATATTAAAGTTACTAATGCTTTTTAAAGTCATTTTTCTTATTCTATCATAATCATCTGCAATATGAACATCTGCTTGCATTCTGTGGATTCAGTTGCAAATTAATGATACTTGATTTATTAGGCCAATACACTATTTGTCTTACAAACATCAAAAGAAACAGAACTAAATATGAATGAAATTAAGCAACTATGTACTCATTAAAAAGCTTAACATAGAAAACAGCATGCCCTAAAACATATGTAACTTTGAATAAATAGTTTACAGACAAAGCTATGCATAATTTTTTACTTTTACACTGAACAAAGAGCAACGAAGCTGGTTTTAACATACAAAGCTAAATTATTTATGTTAGAAGTTAAAGCCCTTAATCACCAATGTGTATCATATTAAAAGGTTCCAACCAACCTTCTGAGCCAGCTGATTTACCCAGTGTGAGGTACAGTTGCTAAGATCGGGGCCCCTAGGGTTCCATGTTCCAGTGGAAAGCATGCAGAGATACGAGGCAGTGCCTACAACAGATGTAGAAAGCAACAGTGAAATTGAAACCATTTTTTCTGCATGCATTTGGGAAATCAGCTATGATGATCCTACTCCGTGTGTTAAATTTTGAATAAACATTAATGGAAGTAGTTGACAATAACTGATGAAAAGTAGGGTATAATACAGACTATAAACAGTAAATATAAAGTCAGCACAGAAATATCAGACATTTACAGAAAACAAACAAAAAGCCCTTGATTTTCTTGGGACTCATCCAAAATGATACATTGCAATGAGAAAGACAGCTGTAAGGAAGCCTCACTAGAGAATCCATGGGCAAAAATCTCAGGCTTGACCTAGGTCTTTAAGAGGGAGAGAACTTAATTCAGTGCCTGACCTTAAATGACTTATATGGTTTAAAAACCTTTAAGTTGTCTACATGTGCTATATTACCAAAGTAACAAAAACAACAATGAAGTTAGCTATCGTAAATATCTCTTTCCTCAAATAAAATCACTTCTGTGTAATTCAGAACCTACTTAAAATAAGTTTTTGTTTGTTTGTTTGTTTGTTTTTTGCTGTACCCAGGCCTTTCACTGTTGTGGCCTCTCCCGCTGCGCAAGACACACAGGCTCAGCGGCCATGGCTCATGGGCCCAGCCACTCCGCGGCATGTGGGATCTTCCCGGACCGGGGCACAAACCCGTGTCCCCTGCATCGGCAGGCAGACTCTCAAGCACTGCGCCACCAGGGAAGCCCCTAAAATAAGTTTTAAAATGTATATATAGTATTTGACAGGAAATACCTCTCGTTCCCTTGGGACATGGTCGTTCAACCATCATTCCCCTTTGTGTCTGAGGCCACCTTATCCCCCTTGTGTCTAATGCTTCACAGAATCTCTCTGGCAGGGGAAAAATATTTGTCACAGGAGGAATTTTGGTTGTAGAAACTGCTGGAGGTGGTTTTGTCCCTTTGCTTCCTTCCTGAGATCCAGCTACAGTTGTGCTCATGGGGCCTTTCTGTGAAGGGCTTGTGGTTGATACTGTGGTTTTGAACATCTCAGCTGAAGAAGTTACTGTCACAGCTGTGGTAGGCACTACGGAAAAAAGATGAGTATGTTAATCTCAAACACACACTTGCACTCATATGTGAACGTGTACGCACGTGCACACACACACACACACATACACATACACACAACCCCTACCCATCCAACTACCCCAACACCAGCAAAATGAGAAATTAATGAGAATATCCATAGCGTGGGAGGAAGAATAAATCTCTTCATTTATTCCAATTTATTCATATTGTTGGCTAAGCGATGGCAGTTTAGGATTTACCATAGATTTTGCTCTATGACTCTAATTGTGCTAGGCTTACTTCTCAATGAAATATTTTATAATAAATTTTATGTACAATTTCATCATATATCATGTAACAGGAAATGAAGGGCAGTTTCATATAGAAAATTTCAATGTACATATCAAATACATTATGTCATATCAAATACATTTAGAAAAATCCGTTTCTTATATAAATTCATACTCTGAAACAATAAAATTCAAAGTATCAACAAAAGTCTAACCATTACATATAATTAGGACAATAGAAAATTTCAAGTCACCCACTCTGCATCTTGAAGGAAAACAAATACTGTAACATCTTTCCACCCAGCAGCCATTCTTGCTTGAGAGATTTTTGAGCATGCCTGATTAGACCCAAACAGAAGATAAGCTGGGCATGCTTGTGCTGTTTCAGTAAGGAAACATCTGAGGCTTCGACATTTTTACTTTTGAAAACACAGGTATGAAAAAGAAACTACTTCTGGTCAGAGGTTACAATGCAATCTCATATCAAGATAACGGGTTCGATCAAATAATGCCTAATTTGAAAACAACCCTACATATCCTACTGACCTTTAACAGAGAGTATAAAAGGATTTAAAAATATAAAAGTGGATTTAAGCGTAGAAATTTTAAAATAAAAAAAATTTAAGGTTATTTTGGACTTCCAACATTACTTTTAAACTGTTAAATCCACTAGGTTAAAATAATAATGGAGCTTAATGTTTCCCTCATTAACACTTAATTTAAAAAAAAACCAACAAAAATTCTGTCAGTAGAACTTTAATGGCACCATTTAAAATCTATTAGGTGATCACACTATAGTTTTATCAACATTTAGATTACTGGCTCTTAAGACCTTGTAAATATGATGCCTTAAATTTAAATTGAGTAGAGCAAACTAAAAATAACTAATTTTTAAGATAATCTTATAAAACATTAACTTAATTTATGGCTTTGCTATACATAAGAAACAAACTAGAACATTAAAAATTCTTGGAAAACAAGTTCATATTATCACTGATAATATTAAGCTCTGGTCCATAAATAGTTTACATAATTCTGACTCTATGACAGAGTATGCTAAGTTTATCAGAAAAAGTAGTGTGTACTTGTTTCTAGTTCTTTAGTAGTGAGAAACTTCTTGTTATCAATAAGTGCAAGACACACTTTTTACACCCTTTTTTCATTCTATCACAAGAGAAACTTCTTAAGCAATGTTTTATTTCCAGGGCATCAGTTACTGACCATATGAGAGAAGCCTGTGTACATTAGCCAAGCATCATGCCTAGCCAGCTGCTGCAGAAACCTATTCAAACCTGTTTATCTTTTTCTGTAAAGCGCTTCCCTGACATCCTGTTAAACCTCATAATTTTCTTTTGATTACAATGCAGCCAGGCTTTCAGTGCTTTCTCAATTAACATTTGTCAAAAGCATCACAATCTTTTGCAGAACTGTCAAGTGAATGCTGCTGAATGAAATCTAAAAGCCGGGGGCGGGGGAATCCGGAACAAAGAGAAAAGGGCAGAGCAAAATGGTTTAGTGCTACACCTTCTGATGTATCCCTTGACACTGTGCTAATTAGTACATATTTAATCACTGAAATATGTATTAACAATACTACAATTAGTGATCTGTTTGCTGAGCATCAGTAAAGATTCATAATAAGTGAGTGAAGGTAGGCAATAAAATGACTTTTATTAAATGCACAAAATTTCATGCAACATTCTATACCATATTTGCATGTGTCATTGATAATAAAATTTCATACCTTTTTACCTTTTGTTCATCAAACGAAGTTTAAAGGGAAGCAACACATTCTTCAAAGGTAAACCAATGAAATATTGGGGTATCATGAAAATAAACATGAATGTCAACTTTAAGTGGCAAAATGAAACCCTTTAGGAGGACAACTATAAGATTTTGCAAGGCCAAAGCTTAACAACTTCAAGGAAAGCATTTTTTTCTAATTTTGAAGCTAGAAATGAAGAGGTATTTCTAAAAATTAATATTTCTTTCCCTAGGTGAAGACAGGTCACAACAGGGCACTCCATGATGATAAAAGCTTACACTTTATTCAGCATTTATGTACCAGATGCTGTGCTAATCACCATTCATGGATCATCAGATCATCTTATTTAATCCTTACCACAACCCCATGAAGTAGGCACTATGATTATCTTCCTTTTACAGAAGAGAAGACTGAGCCATGGAGGAGGTTAAGCAATTTGTTCAGGTTCACTTGTCCATACTCTTAAATGTTATGATCTTACTTTTCTAGATAAAAGATTTTCAGAGACTCTGGGAAAGTATGGCACCCTACTAAGCACTTTGCCCTTATTTTGGAGCATTTAACTGACACTGTGTTCTGCATAAATCTTTAAAAGAAGAAAAAATGTGGGAACATAAGATACTGAAGCAATAAAAAGTTTCATAAGGAACCGTATGTGGCAAAAGGCTCAAAACTCAAGAATATCCTATAAATGGTAACAGAAAACATGGCAACTCACAATAGACTTATGTCATAAATCTAAACCCTACTTTACAGAGCCTGTCCCAAAATTATCAGGTGCCATATCAAACACACAGATTAAATGACTTAACATTCTACCTACCATTTATTATTTGAGTACAGAGATGTAGAAACGGTGCCAATAATGCTAATAAACATATTTAATAGGTACCCATGAAAATTTCAACAAACACATACAGAATGGTTCAATTTACTACGACAGTATTTACTAAGAACTTGCTAATTATCACCAGCTTTTTCCTGTGTGAAAAGATTTTAAGGACAACATGGGTTGTTATTTCCCTCTTCCAAGTCCCAAAACTCACCCATTATTCACTGAATGAACTCCAGTTAGAGTGAGTCTGTAGCCTGGTAAGGCAAAATTGCAGATTTATTAAATTTACCCTTATTCGATGTCTACAAACACTGATCACCTTTTAATTAGCATCCATTATCAGTGGGAAGATGTTTTAAGAAATCTGTATTCTACACTGAACACTTCCTAAGTAATAGACTTAACTGGCTCTCTTGATAAAAAATTTCCCTCATGTTGTTTAAGTGTCATACTTCATTATTACTCTAAGACAGATATTCAGAAACTGTCAAAACTCAAGACACAATATTTTTCGATAATGTTTGGGATATCAAATCTGAAGACAGATTAAGTAAATATATAAATCAATTCAGATTAAGACATAGAAAAGATATATGATATATCTTGATATATGACTGAAATGGGATTTTTCTAAGCCCATTTTATAGAGAAAGAAAGTAAAAGAGGAAAAACAGACCTAGTTCAAGGAAATGGAGCAAATTAACTATGCTGAGATCACAAAAAGCTAAAACTTTAAAGAAAAAAAGAAAGATGTATTTGAAAACATTATCAAGGCCAAGCAATAATGTACTTGTGCTGTTAGGAATGAAAGG
Source organism: Phocoena phocoena (assembly GCF_963924675.1). Lineage (NCBI taxonomy): Eukaryota > Metazoa > Chordata > Mammalia > Artiodactyla > Phocoenidae > Phocoena > Phocoena phocoena. The sequence goes on along the minus strand of NC_089219.1, from coordinate 71,914,904 downwards.
CTTGGATTTATAAATGGGGAAAAGTATTGAAGCTAATACAGTGTGAAACAGTCCGCAATGAAAAATTATCTATTTTACAGCATAATGTACACTTCAGCTATATACGTGGTAGCAAAGCCCGTACATAAGACTTGCTGACAGTGGCTTACTGGTTTGACCTAAATGTATGAGCCACAATAGTTCTGCAATGCCCCATCTACATGCAGTTAGATAACAGCACATATCTTAGATGAGCGAGGCAGGAGTCTCTCTAAAAGCATTTGAAGGTAAATTATAAAGAGCACGTGAATAAGAGAATACAATTCAAACATCAGCAAGAAATTTAGGTCAGATAAAACTCTGTACCACTAAGGGTTTAATAAGGGGTCAATACGAATTTTCACTTTCTGAGAATATATAAGAATGGTTAACTATTTTGGATAACACAACACAGCTGTAGGAATGCAGTTACCACATATGGCTAAGTTTCTCATTTTCGAAGCTGGTAACTTTTTTCCAAAAAGCATCCAAATTATCAAAGATTCTTTCATCTGAAATGGATCAAGTTATTTACTAGAACATAAGCCACATGTGGAAAATGACATTTTTACTCATCTTGTATTTTATGAAGTACTCTGTGACAATCAGGGAGGCAATGATTCCTTGTTGAGCTGCATCTGTACTCAACTTTAGGTGCTGCCTGATTATGAATTTACATTTTTAAAATTTATTTTCTATTTTTTTCTAATGGAGGGAAAGAGATTTACTGCTACCCAAGATAAATTTAACAGCTGTGAGGGTAATACAGGTTACAAAAAAGATTAACACATGTATCTTCACAGTGTCAAATTTTGTCGATTACTGACCTTCTGCCTTTTACAAACCTATAGGATAAAGGAGAAGCATAGTACTAGCGTTTAGAAAAACAACTGAGATATAGGAACCATCCCAAATTGCTAGCCTCAAGAGAAAAAAGATAGGTCTGAATTTAAAAATAAAGAATACTATGGGGCTTCCCTGGTGGCGCAGTGGTTGAGAGTCCGCCTGCCGATGCAGGGGACACGGGTTCGTGCCCCGGTCTGGGAAGATCCCACATGCTGTGGAGCGGCTGGGCCCGTGAGCCGTGGCCGCTGAGTCTGCGCGTCCGGAGCCTGTGCTCTGCAACGGGAGAGGCCACAACAGGGAAAGGCCCGCGTATCGCCAAAAAAAAAAAAAAAGAATACTAAGACTATCAACAAAGATTTTTATGTCCTAACAGATTTCATTGTTGAAAATTTAACAACGGGACATTGCTGCAATTTTCACCCAACAAATTCTAGACATACATGAATTAGAGAAAAAGGGGGCTTATACTAAGTCATATGTCATTATTGCCCTTATGTAAAGAAGAAAAATCACATATTTTTGTATTCTATAACTCAAATTAGAAATTCAATTACAAAAGGCTTCTGCTTTTGAGGTCTTAACCCTATGACAATATTTAGAACTTTGTAACATTATACCCTAAACTATGTGTGGGTGTATGTAATTGTGTTTAAGTGTGTGAATGTACACTGCTTTAACAGAAGAAAAAGATGTTAATTTATGTTCCACCTTGTTGAAGAGACTGATTTAGTCACTCCAAGGAACATTCTGGCTCCTACAATTTTGAAGTAACTCAATAATATGATAATTCTAATTAACTCAGAAAACTGAAATAATTCAGATCTTTAAAACACAAATATTATTGCTCAAATAGAAAAGACATAATAAGTGCAAGCTCTATAATAATATTAAGAGGTCATTCTTCTATCTTCTACCTCATATGAGTATGAGGTAATCTTGCTTTAATGAAATATCCAAAACTTCATTTACCCTCAAAAACTGTTCACTGCAGAACTGAATTAACTTGCTAAACTAAAATATATTTCCAAAGATTTATAAAGTAATGATCCTACATAAAGATACCTAAAGAGAACACAAATCAAAAAATGTTAGTGGATTTGTCTTCATAAATCAACGCTTGGGATCATTTAATGCTTAGTCCACGTGTAACAGTTAAAGTCACAGAAACACTGACCTAAAACAGTCACAAATTTATTGGGAAGTAAAAATGTGTTATTTTACACGATGATCTAGTAAGATGTTAGATGACTCCTTCTCCTACCCAGAGAGCAGAGGCCAAAACTTCAGAATACTTATGCCTGGCATTGTACATCAAGCCTAGCAATTCTCCTGGGACTTCCTAACAAAAATTTCCTTTAACCACTGGTGCCAAGAAGTTAAAAGGTCTGCACATAATCAATCCAGAAGTCAGGTGGAAAAAACACACAAAGCTAACAGGTTTGTAGTTGGCGTTACATTTTTAGCAATGAAAATCTAAACTGACCAAGGATGCTACAATTTTTTGAAGCCAACATTTAAACGAAGAAACTCAGAAAAAGAAAATGGACCAATATAAGGCTAAAATGTACACAGTATGTGACAATTTGAAATGCCACAATATTATCATTTGCCCTTGAACTATGAAAAGGGAAAGAAAATAAATAGGAAAAAAATTAAGAAGTCTTAAAAATAAACTGTTCATAAAAGATATAAGCATTAGCAAGCAAACATTCTTACCTTGGGCAGGATCAGGTGGACCAAACTCCAGAGAATATCGTAAAATGAAGTTATTGTTCCACACGTAGAGTTGGTTATCTCTTGGATTGTAATCCACTGCAGCAATATACTGATACTGGTTGGGGAAGGGAACATCTACATATTCTCCTCGGTTTAATCGGGTATTGTAAATATAATCAATTGCATTCTTGCCTGTTTCACTCTCATTGTCTTGATAAACTGACCTGACCACATAAAGGACTCCACAGATCATAAAAGCATTTGATGCAGCTCGCTTGTCATACACAGTCTCCCACGTTGCTTCAAAGCGAAGAGTGTATGGATTCAGTTGGCTAATAACTATCATTCCATTGTTCTGTTCAGTGGCATAAATGACCCATAAGCCATTTTCATCAACTGCTAGGTCAATATCAGTTTTTCCTCCCCATCTATATGGTGAGGTATCATGATAGTTAGCATAGTTAATTATGGCCTCTCCACTCTTAATTCTAGTCCTCAAGTCAAATTTCACAATATTCCTTGTTCTTTCTTTGTTAAAGAAGACAGCACCATCATATACCACAAATCCAGTACCATCTACCCGATTTGGAAGTTTGTATGTTGTTGTTTGGCGACTGTTTTGGAAATCTTCTAAAGAAGCATATTCTATTAAAGTATCAGTACGATATGGAGTCCAGGGCATGAAATAAATTTTATCTGCAGCCTGAAGAGGGTCCTTGCACCAAGCACCTGCCTTTTGTTCAGCTTCATATATACATGGTGAATCCACAATTGCTTTCAAGGTCCCAGGGCACACAAAAACTAACAGTCACAGAGAAAAAACAAGAATTAAGCAAAGTTAAAAGACTATACAGGCAAACCAAGTTTTAATGATCATAGATCAAAAGAGAAAAACTCACTCTATTAGCATTCAATTTTACCAGAAATTATACTTAACACAAGTACTACCTTTCTTTCCTTAAGTTACCATAATTGATGTACCAGAATACAAAGCAGCTGGGGTTTATTTTCACAAATACAAACCTAAGTTTAAGATCATTCATGATTGAGCTAACAATTTACATTTTTGCTATGTGTTTTTATCTTATAATTCGGTAATTTATGCTTTAAAACTCTGAGCTTTGTACATAAAGGTGAACAAAGTACTTTTAGACCAAACTTTGTACCCTCCCTTCCTTAGCCCACTTATAAGCCCCCAAAAGCAGAACACCAAAATTAAGCAAATAAAACAAACCCAATGTGAAGGCTTATTTAGAACGTCTATGGAACTTAGACTGAAAACAAAAGTGCTTCAATTGAAGGAACATAAATATTCGGAAAATGCAATTAGAAGCAGAGAAAAGTAAATACGAGGAAAGGAGTGATGAAACGACCAGGAGACCCTGTAACCATGGCATGCTATGGAGAGGGTTCTGGAAGCCAGGCAAGATGACACTTTAATAATAAAATATCCAAGGGTATCAGAAAAAGAGATAAACAGTGAAAAGAAACAGAGAAAGGACAACTCCCCCTCGCCGACTTCAGAAATTTTACCCCGTCACCAGATTTAGCGGTCATATAATTTCACTGTAAACAGTCGACTTCTTTATGAGGTGCATTTATGAGATCCTGCTGATTATATATTAATGTCAGGAGTGTTGTAGGGGAAGGGAAGGGAAAAGGTAACATCCATAAGGCACATAACAGGGAGCTGGGGTTCAAACTGTATACGTTATTTACCTTTTTGCTCCACTTCTATTTTAAGCATCGGAAGAAAAAAAAAAGTGCAAGGAAAAAAGAAAAAAGATTAAAATAAATTGACAGTCTAAGACTGAATTCGTAATAGATGCTAAATATAAGAAGAATAAGAGCTGCACTACTTTGGATAAAGAGAAACACAACAGGAAAACCTAGCAGGAGAAAAGATACTAAAGTTACATAAAAGAACATGGATCAATCATTTTAGTAGATTAAGGAGGCAATACAAATATGTTGGCATGTTGCTTCACTTAGTGTACCTGAATAAATAATAAAACTCTTCACTAATGCATGGTGTACATACTCCTGCCTTTCCCAAGTCACTCAGCATTCTTATCAAGTTTTACTTTAAATAGGTAGGCTATAGACACAAATGCATGCACAGGTGTATCATCCCCATTTATCTTATGCAAACTCATTATTAAGCTGACTAAAATTAGGTAAGCATAACAACAGGGAAATATATTTATAAACATGGCAACTCAATTTTGAAGCTCAGGTCAAAGCTAATGAATACTGATATTGTTACATTTTTCAAAGATACTTATGTAAGAAGAAATATATAATTATGCATCTTAGTACGTTTCAATTTTTTTCTATTAAATTTTCTGTTTCTAGAAAAATCTATCTTAACTATAAAAAATCTGCCTCCTTTTCAGGAATATATAAGCCTCCCCCTTTACCCCAATAGTTATTTTGAAGGGTACGCTAAGGTAGTACCTTTCTTCCCCACTAATAATTAGTAAATTTACTTATTTACATTTATATATACTTTATATTATAAAATTCTTATGAAATTCTCTACATCACATATCTCAAACTTGTAATACAAAGTCTATTTAAAAAAAAGTAAGCAAAATACATACAAGGAAAAAGCAAGCACAGTAGGCAAGGAGAAAAAAGGAAGAAAGAATTATGGTTAGCTTATTATGACATTGTCTACCATCATCAATTTACACAAAAGCAAGCTAGCATGCAACAACAATCATACCAAGCATTCAAAGCAAATACCTTGATTCCACAGACCCCATAAAAGGTAAATGCTTTCATAAAACAAACCTGATTAGTAGAGTTATAGGAGAAAAAAATCCTCCCTCCAAGAAGTTTAAAGAAATGGATTATGCAGTTAGGAAGTATGCTATATAAGATTCTTGCTGGTAAATAGTATTCTAATAATTACAAACCATAAAATACTATTTTAGATTTTGTATGTAGGTTTTGAAGTATGTTGCCTGAATTTAATAAAGTGACCAGATTAATGTCTGTGATTCTCCCTCTTCCCTTATTAAAATGCATTAGGGTGTGCTAATACTGTATCTCCAAACTGACTACTCAAAGATACTGTAGTAGTTGCACATTTCATTAAGACGCCTTAGCTTGATTAATTTTTTTTAATTATGATAATTCATCAAGATTAAATACTGACCTCCTGAAATACCTTAGGGAGAAACATATCACACAAATATTTTTGCCATAGGAAACCTTCCACATTAGACACCACCTTCCCAGTCCAACTTGGTCTATTTAACCACTTTCAGGAAACATACTTGCTCTATTAATGCGTCAACCTGACTACATCCAGTAAAAAGAAAATTCAGTGTTACTGACGTGGAACAATTCTTTTTTATAAACCACTGGTCCTAAAATTACTGCTCAGTGAAGAGCAATATTATACCTGCTTAGAATCAATAAAGGAAGGGCATGGTGGGAAAATGAGGATAAAATAAATCATTAGTGTTGAGTCTGCTCAGACTATCTTTATATACAGCTATATTCTTTATTTTTAGGAAAGGATGATTATACTGAAATACATCAATTAAATGCAAAGATGGGAATAATACATTTTAAAATATGTTACGCATTTAAAACAGAACTTAAAACAAGTTCAATAAAGGATGTAGAAAATATATTTTGTTTTCCATTAATTGAAAATGGCTGGGTTTTACTATTTGATACATTAAAATGACAGGGCAGTTACTGAGCAAAATATTAAATAGGGATGACTTCATTTATGATTTAACTTTTATATTTATATTAAAGAAAATAAAATGGATATATATTGTATATAATTTATAATTCTAATGAAAACTGAGAAGCAACGTTCAAATGTAAAAGTAAAAAAAAATTAAATAAAACTTTTGATGATTGATGACGTGCATAAAATATGGATATTCAAAAGACCTTACATTATGATTTTTATGACAACCCAAAGGATATATATTTGTCAAATCAGCCAAAATTCACTCAACCGAGAAAAATATTAAAATACAATAAAATTAATGAAATTAGCATTCTTCATCACAAATATATATTGCAACTTATCTTAAGAGACTGTATGAATTAATTCATAACAATACATTTACTATGCTATAGAACAAACATAAATACGTGACCCACTAACATCAGTGGAGGACACGGTTATGCAAGACAAGAAATCGACCCAAACAAACTAAAGCCTACATACTCTGTATCTGCAGTGACACACTATTTCATTTTGAATAATCTTATGTTTATTCATTAATAATGATTGAATCAATAGTAAAAGTTTTTTTTCTCATAAAATAAAACATAGCTGAATTTATGGTATAACTTTAATAACTTAATGATAATTTGAGATAGGAGGGTACAAAAATCAAAACCAAATCACACCTGTAGGATATGGAAACTCTGATCTGATTACTCTCCTTTATCCTACAAGATCCTTATGACTTCTTTTAAACACACATTCATTCAATTACTAATCAAATATATGTGCTTGTCTATAAACATACAAAGTTAAAAAACAACAGCATTTATAATGCACTCTGTTGAGTAAATTTATTATAAAATTTTCAGAGATCATGGAAAATTTCTAAATTTTTTTTTAAGTAAGTGGAAACAGTTTGGGATGGATATGCTCCTGAAGAACTTGCTCTGGATAGAAACTGGCATAAAGCCAGGTGGTAACAGACACATAATAAATGTTATCTGACAGTGACAGTTTTTATCAACTAAGTGTAAAAGGAGTATGCAAACATTACAAAGTACCAAAATACTATTAAAACAAGGGAAAAGTGAAAGTTAGACGCTTAAAATAAAAACAAGAGATGGTTATAAAGGACAGAAGCATAAAGAAACAAAAGGAGAGGATAATGGGGAAAAGAGATTAAGAAGATACACAGTCCTAAATAAGATCAGAACAATCTAAAAAGATCCTTTGCATTAATTATAATATTAGTGAAAATCATGCATTTTATAGTGTGTCACTACTGAACAGTATATAGGAATTGTAATTACTTCTACTCTTTAGCAAGGAGTAGTTTAAAAAAGCCATAGACTTATTTCTGTCTCCTGCAAACATCTAGAAAGGTAACAGCAAATTAATTACTGTTTTTTTTTTAAGGACAAAAACTAAAAAGAACAAATACTTCTCTGAGTATTGCTATTTGCAAGTTTATTACACAGTGTACATTACTTCTGGAGAACTGAAAAAGTAAATTTTGAAAGTTAGATGTTCCAGAAGATATCCACATTTTCCTTTCTTAAACAGCGCAAGAAATAACTTAAAAGTCTGAAAATAATATTTTCTTAACACTGTTCTTGATCTATAGACTAGATTACAGGAACTGGCTCCAGAAAGACATAATTCTTGGCAGCTCTGACTGATTCCACTGTTTGGGAATGGCTGCTGTATTCCTTTTCTAATTTGAGGACAGAAACCATACTAAATTCAACTGCAAGTGACTTTATGGAACAAAACTTTGGTTAGCTCAAAAGAATACAATGTTCCTCCAGTGGCAAAGGAGAATGATTATGTAAGCCACCAGCACTACACACAGGAGAAACGATATAAAGATCAGTGCACTCAGTAGGCTTCCAATCCTTCAAATGATATAGAAAATACTGAAAACATAAAAAGCCTCCATTTCACAGTAACACAACACAGAGCAGGGATGAAAAGATAATCTGTGTTTGGCCTTTAACTGATATCCCACAAAAAGCCAATTTATCAAAACTGCGGGCAGAGAAGAGAGAGACGACAGTGCCTTCACAGGATGTGTAAGTATGTATTACAACCATACTGGGCATAGTAGATCTATCTAAAATCAGCCCTTTGGTTTCAGAAATATTGATAGTTTGAACATATGAATCTATCAGAGCTAGTGATCTGGTTTTTGAGCTTCTGGAAAAAGCAATTTCATTATTAGTTTGAGTCCATCTTTTTTTAAGGAGGGAAGTCCTCTAAAGCAAATCATAAAATTGCTGCTAAAGAATTTTTAATTCAAATGCCTGTGAATTAAGATGGCATGAACGTTTATCCAATTTAAGAAGTAAAGAACAAACCAAATTACCTAATGAAAATTAAGTAATATACTTAATCTTTTTAATTGTCTAAAATGTTTTTTTCCTGTTGAAAATACAGAATCCAATTCATAAGTATGAATTCTGAGATTAGGAGGAAAACTACACAGAATTACAGTATTAGCTGAAGCCTACTTATGAAGTTTCCAACTGAATTTTAAATATTCCTCTAAAGGATAATACTAAAAATGGATGGTGCAAATTAAAAATATGTGCAAGGCTTTGTTACGTTTGTTTTATTTAGCGTTAAGATTTAGTCACTGAATCTGGTAAAGGAGTACTCTCTTAAGGACAAGGGACAAAAAGGAAAGCACTTGCCTCAGTTACTGCAATGGTAGCTTTCACCAGGCATTAAAGTTACCACAACGGCAGGTAGCCATTCAAGTAGCTCACGATTAAAACCAAAGTCAATTCCTTCTTTAGAAAACTGTGAGCCAAACCAATTTGTCAGCAACTGGTATTGGGCAAAAGTACAGATTTCTATCTGCCCTATTGAATAGCTAATTCAAGTTTGTTTTCTGGAAAAACACTAGCCTTAAAAGCCAAACACTTAAGAACACAGACAGACACTTGGCCAGCATCACACTATGGCTTCCTTCCACATTTCATGAAACTAATTGGAGGCCCGAGTCTGTTAGTGCTCTGCATGCATAATAGTTTTGTAGGCCATAAACATATGCTTCTTTCACATGTGTCCTCTTTCAGCATCAACGAGGAATGCTGTAGAAAGTGAAAAATACAAGCTTCATACTTACTGTAAGGGACACATTCATATTGGACCTCAAGATATTTGTATGTTCCAGGACATGGATCAGGAAATACATCTGACCCAGTAACTACTATACACTGTGTTCGATTGTTGCACCTGGAAAACAAAACAAATCAAACTTGTGTAACAATAATGTATTTGTTTATTTTTACTAAAGAAATATAATAGAGAACTGATCCATATTTTCTTCAAGCAACTAGTACCATAAATTTAAAAATTCAACTGATATTAGGTTGCTGTAAAGAGTTACAAAAGTCCTATTTTCTTTATGTTGTAATATATCTGTATCATGGGTCACACTGAATTTTAACTGGAAATAAAAAGAAAATCACTAACAGTTCTCTATTCTTTTAGTATACATTTTACATTTTAATTGGAATTTTTGACATGCTCAACATGTACTGAAAAAAAAGAAACTTACCTGGATACTCACCATATTTAAGAATTAAAATTGACTTTAAAATGGTACTGAACAAGAATGGAACTGAACAAAAGAGAGTCATAAACTGAATAGCTTGAAAGTAAATTTTGACAACATACTGAAACAAAGGAAGAGCCAGGTTTTAAGCTTATCCTCTAAATCCCATTTTGTGTTAAGCATTCTATTACAGGTATTTATACACTCTTGAATACCAGATACCAAGCTAATTGATCACACCTTCCGTGCTATGGCCTGCATAAATGACAGAATGAATTTAAAGCATTTAGCATAGTGCGTGGTACATAATACTGAGTGTCTTAAGCATTGTGTTACACTTACTATTTTCATACAGCAATAGGCTTATACTATCAACATGATATGACTATGAATTAGGTTTTTCTAAATTAGTACTCCCTGAAATACAACACTAAAAAGAATGTCACTAACATGATGTCTAGAATGTCCTATTTATTCCTATCGGAAGTATTTTCTTAGTTTTGTGTTGTCATTAATTCATTGTCATTGAGATTATTAGAATTAAGTTAGAATTCCAGGCAAGATGATATTTATTTGAGTTCTATGAATTTGTCCAAATGATCCTGTTATAAGCTATATAAAGGCAAGAACCATTTCCTTTATATTTAACTTGATTACAACCCAATGCAATGTAATATTTTCAGGGTTATTATTGTATTTTCTGCTAGTATATAAATTAGGAAGACAAAGCAAGGAGAGTAAGAGCACTTTAACAAAATTCACTTGATAATTTGAATACCAGACATTCTATAGTACATTAAATAACTAGACTATAGCATGGCAAATAAAGAATCAAAAAGTAGCCCAGTTTTTAGCACAACTAATTCACGGAGGGTGGAAGGAGAACTGTGTTAGAGAGGGGTAGGTATGTAAGTCATGCACCTTAGAGCCACTTCAACTCAAACCAGGTTGATTCTTCCCTGTTGAGCAGCAAGACCTGAACTGAAAACTTCTATAGGATCAAACAGGTAAATTTTATTAGGTCAAGGTATAATAAATGAACTTCAAATGGACATTTTAAATAAATTATAACTAAAATTGTTTGTACAAATATTAAACTAATGATAACTTTTATCATAATCTGTAATACCTTATGCCATATTTTTTAAACATACCATATAAAATAATTTTCAAAAGCACGGATAATGTAAACAATGCAGTGTCACATTCTTACGCAACATCATGTTTTACTCCCCTTATTCCATATTTCTCTTAAATGGGTTCAATCATTTATAAAAATTTGCCAATCGTTCTCTATTTAGTGTAAATGAATTATTTTAACATGAATAGTGGGACAAATTTTATATCCTAAAATTTTAAACAGCAAATGGATTTAAGATTTCTCAACAGACCAACGTCTATTGTTTGAACTAATGTTTCATTTTCTTCTTAAATTTTACAGTAACAAGAGTGCATTACTTCTTTTTAAAGTTTCTTGATCTCAGGAATTCTCAACCTCTAACCTGGTCCCCATCAAAAATTAAAAACTTTAATTTCCTTGCTTGTACTTACTTATACCTACAAAGATCGTCCCTTTATCTCACCCTCACACTTCTTAGAAACAAAGAAATCTAAACTCTTATGAGTTAGATATCCCTTTCATACACTCCTATATATATTTTATAGCCACTAACGAAGCTCTGCCATGTTGTAAATGGTTTTAATATTTATTCAAAATATATTCATGGTAGAAATCCCATAAAACAACAATTCCACTCGTGAGTAAACTTTTCATATACTTCATCACCCTTCCCTTCCCATTGGAGCCTCCCTCCCCACCAAACCAGGAACAGGTGAGAGAGAAAGGGGACTGTACTCAAGGTTGAAATAGATCAAGAGCACGAAGGACTTTGGACCAAGGTGAAGAAGGAAGTTGCTCAAAGGATTTGGAAATTTATATCATTTTTTCAAAACTAAAGAACATACTGACGATTTTCCAGGTTTCTTCCCACTGTAAGATCAGATAAATAAATATGACTTTAAAATGGGATTTGAAATATCTTTTAGTCAATGTCACAGTATGTTGGCAGGAAGTATACAAGGGATAAGTAGTCCTGTTTTCATTATATTTTGTTTAAAAGAAGACAAACACCATAAAATGAAAAATAACTGCTCATATTTACTCTTTTTCTGAACAACTCTGCATTAGTCACCTGACCACAACTACAAGTTCAAATTAATGTCAAAAGCAATTATAATAATTTATATCAACCACGTAATTTTTAAAATTTCTTTTAATAATCACATTGTACAATGCATTCACTCTAAGACAGCAAAAAGTATTAATTTTAGGTCTGTGCGCTTAAGTAAAAATTGAAGGTAAAGAAACTTAATGGAGTTCCTGCAAATACAATTATATAGATTTCTAGAATTCATGGCCTCTCAGATGTCAAAAAGGTTCATTTTACATATCAGAAGTGCAAAAAATTAATCTTGAGAAAAAAAAGGAATTTGGGTGCTAAAATAGTAAAGGGTCAGCAAGAAGAGGAACACAAAGGTATAAGAATATCAGATTTGCATACTAGTATCTTGATTCATGGATAAGAAAACCTAACATTTTAGAGGACCAAATGATGGAAATTATTAAAAATACAGACTATGTAAATTCCTTTATGCAAGTAGCCTTAGGTTTCCAAATACAGAAAGTGTGAGGAAACTAGGGAAAAGGAAATACCCAATGTGAGCTGTTAGTACTAAGAAAAATCTGAAAATTCCTTAAGCAATACACTGCTGGTTAAGGCTATAAAACTGTAAACTGCTATCATTCAAGATAGGGAAAGAGAAAGCAATTAGCCACAGAAGCAAAGTAAATTCCCATCAACTGCTCAGCTTCAAGTTTTCACTCTAATGAAAATAAAAAGTCACAACTAAGCCAAGAAAGGAAAGGCATTCAGTTGTTTGCATTCTCAGCCCTAAGCGAAGTTCCCCTCATGAGTTTCTCTCTTCCTCCAGAAAAAAAGATTTATCAGTTAAGATATGGTTACATTAACAATTAAAGTATCAGTATATTTTATTAATACCATGTGGATTCATGATGTTAAAAATTTATACTTTTCTTAAATGTGAAACATAAAAATTCAGTATGAGAATAAGGCAGAAAAGGATAAACAGGGTTTTTTAAATAGGTGGACCTTTAATTATGACTTGAAGGAAATGCAATTACTGTTCATTGTAAAGAAACACTTCAACTTTTAAATAATTGATTTAATTTTATTTGGTGTTTGTAAGGCTGCACAGATGAGTGAGGATAGTTAAAGCACGGGTTCTCAAAATGTGGTCCTCAGGCCAGCAGCCCCAGCACCAACTGGGAACTTGTTAGAAATTCATTCTCAGGTCCCACCCAAGACCAACAGCCTCAGAAACTCTGGAGGCTAGTACCCAGCAATCTGTGTTTTAACTAGCTCTGCTGATGATTCTGATTTATGAGGACCACTGGGTTAGAGACAGGTTTAGATACTTTAGTAAAGAATAAATTATATATGCGAACACATGCTTTTACTCTATAAACCTTAATAAAATACAAGTGAAATAGAAAAGCATTTAGTGATGACTATGATTTATGCAGCAAGTACATAACACAGCTTACAATGTTAACATATCTTCTCTTGCTAATTTTAATCATAAGAATCAAGGGTTTTAGTTGCTCTAATGTTGAGCCAGCAGGCTAGTTATTTATAAATTCCTAACCTAAATAAGTACAATTTCTAAGTACATGTATACATCACATGTAAGCCCATTTTCAACAACAGAAGGAAAGTATAATCTTTTCCTAGCTAATGAAAATATCTAACACTAAACAAATCTGGAAATAAAATTTTGGCAATCTGTAAAAATATACTTCCTTCCTAGAAGGAAGGTATCATTAAAAATAACAAACCAAAACAAGATCCACTATAATCACTGCAAATTTTTCTATAGTCAACCTTTGACTTATTTATTAAAATACATTTTAATAAAGTGGCTCAACTATAGGAAAACATTATACTATACAATTGTTTTCAAAAAGAACTCAAGGGACATAAAGGCAGCCCTTGCAAAAATTTACTTCTAAGCAATTTCTGGGATATAATGTATGATTTAATACCACCTACTAAGTTAATGTAAAACTACATACGCACTCAGTCTCAGATCTAAGTGTATGGTCATTTTTAATATTCTAACCACATTTCCAAAAATTTCCAAGTTGGCATGTGTAGATAAAAAGCTAAACATTATTTTACATCGTTGGTTTAAAAGCACTATTAAAAAAATCACCTATATATGTTATTTCTATACATTATTTTAGGTTGCAACTTTCTATCATATTAAATATTGCTTCCTCTAATTTTCTAATCTAAATATTGCCAAGAAAAATGTGTACTTGATAAAAATGCATTTTACAAATGTATATTACCATTAATTTACATACTAGTATATGGAAATTATGTATAAATTATCATGCAGAGATTAAACAGCAGAATTTGAAGAAACATCTTTTTATTTAGAGGACAGTAGTGCTTCATCACTAATGAAATATTAATAATGCAAACAAACTATTAATATGCTGCTTTTCCTTAATCTTTTAAAACTGTAAATGAAAGAAGGAACAATGTACACATTATTATAAGCTGAGAATAAGCTGTATGAAAATCACCATCACAGCATATCGTTTGACTCTGTTCAGAAGCAAAATTACTTGCTACCTGGGGAGATGAGTGTTTAAAAGCAGAGGCTTTAGAATAAAAAAGAATTGGGGTTTTAGTTCCAGCCCTGCTGCTTACTTAACTGTGAGTCCGTAAGCAACATATTAAACCTTTCAACCTTAGCTTTCTCATCTGTAAACCATAATACCCTCTTTAGAAGTTTGTCGTTAAGGTTAAATAAGATAACGCAGGCAAACTCTTTGCACACTCCCTTAACAAATATGAATTACCAACAACAACAAAAATATCAGTAATAAGAGCATTACTCCTTTATATGAGATGGACATAGATTTGCAAATCTTAAAGGGGCAGAACATCTTTTGTTCTTCCGAGTATTCCCTGTATTTCCCATATGATTTCCTATGTACAGCTTTAAAAACAGGCTGAAGTATTCATGCAAATTTGTTTCCTTTCCAACTCTAATTTTGAATTGTACAATGCCCAACAAATTGCTTTTACTCTTGTTTTGATTATCTTACGCTCATTATTACACTTTACCAAGTGCAAAGTATGGAGATGAGATTCCATGTGTAATCTATTGTGAGAGGTGTTCTAATCAATAGTCTTGTTCTGCTGATTAAGCAGGGGCTTCTGTTTTGGCAAGATAACATTAGTTTCTCCAGTCATGCTCCAAAAACCATTGGGAATCTTCAACAGATCATTAGATATGCTACAATAAACCTTTGGTACATTCTTTCTTCTTCCTTAAATTACTTCTTCACTGTCCCATCTTTCCTCATCTCGGTGGCACTGCATTATTACTGCATCTCCCCTGAAACTTGCACTAGAGCTATGTCTCCAGGCCATAGGATGCCATTTTCAATTGAAGCTTCTGCTTGAAAATATAAATTAAGAAAATTTCATTATCTCCTGCCAGGGGCCATTATTCACCACAGTTCTAAGGAAGATTAAAAATGCAAAATCTACCAACTTGAACAAATACTCCAGCATTCAACAGAAAAGCCTAGTATATCATGACAGAAACTAAAAATTAATGTTTGCTGAAATTTGGAGTCATCCTCTACAATTAGTCCAATTCTTTATTGAGAATGTCTGTTCAGTGAAGACTGCATCAATAATTTCAGTCTCTTAGTGGCATCTGTTATTTTTTAAATTTAATTATAAAATACTAGCAATAACAGGTCTGTTTCTTTCCTGAGCTACCTTCTGTCTTAGTTAAAACTGCTTACTTTTTGGAGATGAAATAAATGCTTTCAAGGTACTAGGGAAACATGTAATGACATCCCTTTCCAAAATGTCAAATATAAACAGAACATTCACAGGGGTACTGTGGAAGTTTAAAACCACATCCACATGGGGAACTATATCTTCTAACTGAATAGAACATCTACCTTTGATGTTATAAACCCATTCTCTAACAAATGGACTAGAAATGATATTCATTCTTGAGCCTTAATTACCAAAAAAAAATCATACGTCAATGAGTAAATTTTATTCTCTTCAAGTACACAAATTTTTTAAATTTACCACAGAGGGCAAGAAGGAAAAGGAAAATAAAGAAAAAAGGTCACTGTCAACCTATACATTTTTATTAGAGGTGACTATATGCCTGGCGCATAACAGGAATTCAGTAGTTGTTTTTGAATGAATGAAATAATGATGAATGGTTAACCTGACTACTGCTGCTTGTAAATAAACACAGTTATTAGAAAATAAGTATCAGACGTCCAATTCTGCTTCAATCAGCTGTACCTGATTCTCAGAGAATTCTGTCAATTTGGAAGCAGTTTTGTATCATGAAAGCCAATAATACAACACTAAGGAGACAGATCTATTTAAGGGGTGGAGGAAAAAGTACCCTTTAGCTTCCAAATAACTTTTTCATGCACTAACAATTCCAAATGACCAAGGAATGAATGCAGTATGCTAGGCACTAGAACCCATCTTTTTTTAGTCCAAATTTACAATAAATTTTTATACACATAGTAGATTATCTTAAAACATGAATAGTTAAGTTCCTAAGTAAATTTGCTCAAACAAAGTAACCAAATAAACTGGAGGGATAAAAAGAAGTTATGCTCCAAGATACAATGTTACAATCATCTTCACAGATGAAAGAGGGAAACTGAGTTGAATGTTAAATCAAGCCTTTTTTAAAACTGTGTAATGAAATCCCCTTTTATCATCTAAACTTCCATTCTGTAGAGCTAAGGAAAGTGGGTCCTGCATTTTTAAAATATTTATCAATGATGATTTGTAAGCCTAACTAATTGCTAGGTAAACATAGCATCAGGAAGCTAAATGATGTGTAATTAATGTGGTAAAAAAGGTGTTCTAAAGTAATGTTCCCATTTGTCACATAACTATGTTCTCATAATTTATTTAATAATTTGTGTATTGTAGAAGATTTCTATTCATCATATAGTATTTAATTCTTTAGGCATGTTAGGATATTATACTCTAAGCATTATAATATTGTATTATTTAAAGTGTTTTAAAATCCTTGAAACAAAGTTGAATTATTGAACTAAAGTTGCTACCCGAAATCTCTAGGAAAATACACTTGAGTACTGATACACGCATGGATACATAATTTGGAAAAAAATAAATAATATTAAGCTTATTCCATTCAGTTTCCTATATGCTGGTGTTTTCAAAAATTTGAAATATAGTCCTAATTTTTTAAAAATTACAACTGTAATTAAATCTTTACAACTGTATTTGAAAAGAGTATAGAAAAAGTCAATTTATTATTTAAATAACTATAAGCAAGAATACAAAATATCTGTCTGGACTATTGATATATAAACATAAACCTATTTGACTGAAAAAGTGTATAGTATGTAACAAATAGAAAGCCAAAAAAATAAGTATCAGCTAACCTACAGCAAATCAACAAAAGTTTGAAATAAAATCCTGCATAGGCTCATATGCAGAAGGTTGTTGTCATTCTAGTTTTCAGTATGTTGAAAACAGGAATAACATGAAAGTGATACCTTCCATAATCATTTTGTGTCAGGAATTAAAACCACAAAGTATGCATACTTTAATATTTATAGTTAAATTGGCATCTTAGAAACTCAAAAAAATTCTCAAAAATTCCACATTAATTACTAAAATTAGGATTTTGAAACGACAATGCTGATTTTCTAAAAACAACCTCCTATGTTTTAGAAACCTTTGAAATTCCTTGCAGTTTTTACTGGACCTTGGGGTCAGTTTAATGCAAATTAGGCTGGACTCACTCAGCCTTATTAATCCAGTACAAAATCTCTTGTTTGCAGAAATGCACATTCAACATAAATGCACTTGCTTTTATTAGCAAAATAAGAAATATTTATTTACAAAGCATGCCACTGAGACTAAATTTCATTCACAGGGTCATCAGGTCTAACTACTTAATGAAAGGAACAAGATAATTCAAGTGGGGATAAAAGCTAAAAAATTTTGAAATACTTCAAAAATATTGCTTCCGAGTCCAAATTTTCAAGACCTCTGCTTTTAATAATTTAAAAAATTATTATGACCTGTATCAATTAGGAGCAATTATTTTTAAAAATGTTAACCTACTACAGTTTGCACTTGCAGAAACTATCACATTTTTAACAAGGGAAATGGGATATCGCTATGGGATGCCCTAGTTAGATTAAATTAGCAAGAAACTTGTTACCAGACCATATAAAAGACATACCATAATAAGACATGACCTTTCAGAGCCTTGGAGCCAATCTGTGACGCTTTTCCTTCCTATAACCCTTGCTAATTATTGGCAAAGTTACAGACCCTTTTGTCATGGGTTATTTTTCTTCAAATTGTGAGGGGATTTTTGGTTTCTAAATATTTAATTAGTCTTGTTATGATATGAGAATTGTACATGCCAAGCATTTTGATTTTCATACTCTATTCCTTCTAATTATCCTCAGATTTAGATTGGTCATCCCAAATCTTTTCCTTTTGTAATTATTTACTTCTTAAAGATCATTCTGTGAAGAAATATGTTCACCCTTATGGCTCTTCTTTCCCACAAATGGCTTTTCTGGTCCATTAATTACCCACTTAGAAGATTAGAGTTTGAAATAATGTAAAAGAACCTGCAACTAAAAGGAGTTTTACAGTGCAAAACTGAGTAAACTAGATTTTTGTTGTTGCTATTTTAAATTCATCTTAAAGATAACTCCCTTGGTTTAGATGTGATTTTGACAAACAGGAAAATTATGCCATAAATATTTTTTTCTGCCTCCCAAGATGTTTCATGGGATGTCATTTAGTCAGTATTATAAATCTCTGCCTATAAAAGAAATGCATCTCTAGTCTAATTGACAGCTAATATAATTTCCTCTTTTACAGACCTCACTTTGATTATAGCACAGCAATGAATGTTCACAGAACTTCCTATGTAATCAAAATGAAAGCATAGACATAAAATCATAAGACTTTTGGTGATGAAGCTTTTAAAAATTTACCATCTATGCAAAAGTTAAGACAAAGTACAACTTTTTGTTAAAGTACTTATTCAATTCAGGAATATTTTTCAGTTTTTATTAAAATGACAACGTTCTATAAGTGCTTGGGTTTTTTAACCAAGAGGCAAGAAAGCACGGCTATTCTTTACGCAAAATGAATTATTTCAGTATGAAATCTTTCATGATTTTTAGTACTATTATTTCCTCATCAAACTTCTTTTTCAGTTAAGTACACTTTTATTATTATTACTTTTGTTTTACAGTAATTTATTTTCCTCCTGTAACTTGTAAATATTTTGGTAGTAAAATATGTGACATAGTTTATAAACAAGTATATAGGAATGCTTTGTGTAAAAGGGGATGTGAAAGGACAAGTGAGCAATATCTTAATAGTATTCATACTATAAAGAGTATGAACTTAATAGTATAAATTAATGTTGGAGGAGAGGGAAATACATAGTTAGTGGTCGACGAAGTGAAAACTCTCATTTGGAAAACAAAATGCTATGCAATTATTCTGCAAGTCATGAATCTTTTTTTATTAATTATCTGATATTAACTTTGTGCCTCATAAAAACCACTATCTATCTGTGTTTTCCTTATGTTGTTCTTTCTAACTTAAAAAGTTGTATCTGAACTGAATTCCCACGGAAATTACTGTCAATACACTTCTTGAATGATTTCTTCTTAATTAAGAAAGAAGAAATTAATCATATTCTGCTTTGTGGCTCTCTTCTATATTTTGCATAAAATTGTTATTTAACTCACCAAGTATTTTCCTTGTTAAAATTAAGCTGTAAACTCCTTGCGTTTTTGTTTATATTCTTTTCCAAACACCCCAAAGAGTGCTAGGCACTTCATCGTAACAGGTCTCATACCATGAATGCCTTTAGTTGTTTCTAGGACCCTAGTTTTACCTCTCCAGCTAGATGTTGTTAGGCTTCTTTTAAATTCCTTGGAATGCCTAGTCCTATTTAGGGCAAGAAGTGCTCATTTAATAAGTTCTTCCTAAATTGGAATTCTCATTCTTCTATATTTTATTGAGGGTTTTTTAATTGAAGGAACAACTCAAAATGTCCTGTTGATACATACCACTGTTGTTTCCCTTAATAAAAACTGCAGAAATTTTGTACAGATGTTTGCCTAACTGTTCTGTAAGAAAAGAGATGAGAAACAATAAAGGTAAAAGACTGGAACCACAGACTCTTGGGATACTCTTAGCAGTAGAACAGGTGTGGAAGGCTAAAAATAATCCTTAAACCCATTATCTGAATATAAATAACCAAGAGGTGGATATTCTGTGGTTCATACACTCTGGAGTCTCACCTGACGATAAATATATGGCAAATTTCACTGGCTTACTTCTGATAAATCAGAACTAATCTTTAATCGTGACAAAATATTCATAATCTAATCCTTTTATCAAACTGACTATCACTGCAGGAGTCTCATGTGTTTGCACAATTAAAAACCCCATGTTAGCTGTATATAATAAGGTATTACATTTGATGCAAATCCTTTTCTATTGAAATAAGTGCCAAGCTGACAGCAGGAAGAAGCTGATAAGAAAACAACAAGGCATTGCTGATGGCATTCTCGATAACTGAATACCTACTTGTAAGCATCCAGTCTACAGCGAACTACCAAAAGTGCTCCTTTTTTAAAAAGCACAGATCAAGGGAAGTGTCCTCTGCTACATCTCAGTCACAAAGGCAAGAAATTATCTAAAATCAGATAGATAAATGATACATAAATGACAGAAAGGAAGAAAGGATGGAAGGAAGGAAGGAAATGATAATTTTATATCCACCTGTGGGCCTGGCACTAGAAACAGTGATACAAGACATTATCTGCTGCTATATCCTAGTTATAGGAATACCTACAACTTTGAAAGCATTGCGATACACTAATTATACCACATCCAAACAATATCTAAGCAGAAGAAAATAAACAAATGGATGTGAACTTATGTGTTACTGTTCTCTGCTACGAAAAGAGTGAACTCCTTGTTTTCAGAGTCAGTATGAAGGGCTTAAGACCCTAGTGTTATCTTCTATATTGACATTACAGAGTTAAAAACAATTTTTAAAATATAGTATCTTATAGAACTATTCCATAATTTTGAGAAATATAAAGAACACAATCTTTGAAAATCCTTTCCTCCGAGGTCTAAGTGCAAGAAAAGAATTCAGAATACCCAAAAGGAAGAAGAAAGTTAATGAGATGGGACATGGTAAGGAAAGTTTAAAGGAGTGAGGACAGAAGTTGAATAAATCCTTTAACAGTTACTTAGTACTCCCTCAACAAATAGTATAATTTTCCCACCTCATGCCATTGCTTATCGCTTTCCCTTCTCTATCAGTTTTTAGAAATTTACTGTGCTATCTGAGAGATTTGGTATCATAGTTATTTCTATATATATTTCATCTTCTTCACCAGATTATAATATCTTGGAGAGGTGTCTGTTTTAAGAATCTTTGAACCACGTGTATAACACTGTGCTTTATTCTAAAATGTATTAACTTCATAAACACCAGTCCATACACTTAAAAATATATATTCTTACCAGTTGTTCACAAATATCTTTAGAGTGTTTGACACATTAGCTTGCCCACCATACAACTCAGTAATTATTTGGAGGCATAAATCAATGAATGAAAGATAAAGATATAATTTTCAGAAGTCAAGCACAGTTCCATAACCGGGATATAAACCAAAGTAAAACTTCTCTGATTTACGTGGTTTGTAAAAGTTTCTAACAGTTGAAGGTAGAAGGCTTCCATTCCATGTAATACTCTCAGCTTGAATTAGCTTCAAATCAGTAACTTGTCTGAAAGCTCAGTTCATCGTGAGCTATAAAATGTTACACTCAAGGGCTTTAAATACTACTAACACCACGTACAGGCTTGGGAGTACAGCGCTGTGTGCTGTGAAGCAGCAACACTGCTCTTCTGAAAACTAACATGTACTCTTAAGCCACAGATATAAACAGGGTAAGCATATTAAAGAATGAATGACCAGGAAAACATCTTTATCACTGCAGATTAAAGACACAATGTATATCTAATTATACTACACACATTAAAATCTATTATGCTATTTTAAGATTTTTAATGCCTTACAAAAATTACAGCTAAAAAAATGAGATTATCCTAATTTAATAAACCATATCTGAAGTTGCACATTTTATAGCTAATTTTAGCACTATTTTTATTTACAAAAAGTAGTCTAATACTTAAAGTAGTACACTCACACATAACATTACATATTTTATGTTAGAAATGACAGTCATTTCTTAAGTATATTTGATGTCATTACTATGAAAAAGAAACACTGTTAAGATCTTGCTACTGCTGTTATCTTTGATCCTTCAACTTTTCCATTTCAGCAACCTCATTAATGTCAAAATGCCATTAGAATGTCTGCCCACTTTTAAATCTCTACAGCCTGGGCAGGGCAAAATCTTTTGGGTTCAATCAAGAATGCTTTCTTTTTGTATTCAACTAAAAAGCAGAAGAGCATCACAAAGGTCCGCCTATTACCTTGATTAAAGAAAAAGGACCACATGACAAAGATAAACGTTACAACGTAAAATGCCATGTTTTAGACCTGAATTGGGCATTTTTAAAATTTGCTTTAAAACCGTTTTAGTTTTTGATTGACAGATTCCTATAATGTATGTAACCAATACCACTGACAGGACTTGTTTTTATATCAGTACCTTCCTTAGGTTGGGTAACACTGGAAGCAGAATTTAAGCCAGGAGCTCTGAGAGGCTTATAACGCTCTTAGAACTATCAGTGTTGCCATGAGCAAAGCAGGATTGGGTAGAGTGAGAAAGGCCCAGCAAACTCCTCAGGGAGGGAGCTCTGAGGCTGGCAGAACCCTTCAGAGATGTCTAAAAATGAAGCAAAAGATGAGAAGGCCAAGCCTTTGTACTCTGGCGTTCAATGAGGGATGCCTCTGGGCAGAAGGATTTAAGATCCCTTCAGCCCATGGCAGTTCCTGGGCAGGGACTCACTGTGAGCCCATCCACTGGGAACTCCCTTGGCAGGGGGGGAAAACGGGCCTGATCTGAAGGGAGAATCTGGAGGGCATACCACAACGTCCACTGCAACACTGTAATGGTGTAAAGAGTTTAATGGACTGTTTTCAAAAACAGGTCTTTTAATACCACTTCTCATTTTCACGGTTTTTATTGTATTTTATCTTCTTGTACATACTGACATGTCAATACTGTTTACTAAGGGATATTCAGTGGGTTTCCTATACAGCAATGAACCTTAACAGGCAGCTTTTAATTGGCCCACATAGGAAACCACATTACTATTAATTTCACAGCTACAGCATAAAATAAAACCATTGCTTCTCAAATTCTAGAGCAATTAGACCTCTCGGCTATTTGGCTAACTCTGCTTCATGAGACCCAATGCAGTTAATTATATTTTTTGATGTTAATAGTCTCTGTCAGTCTCAAGCATAACTTCTCTTTGATGAATATTTAAATTATGTTTGAATAAAAAATAATCTTGGTTACATTTCATATTCAGTGATCATCACAGCTTAATAAAGGTCTACTTGTCAAGGGTTGAAATAAATGGCAATGCACATATAAAGGTTCTAAATCAATGTATCAGATAATATACCTGTAATGACCATTATCTATCTCAATCCAACATACCTGTTTATATACATTTTTAAAAGGTATAGTCTCATACACATAATAACTCACAGTTAGATTTCAAAAGTTACTTATAAACAGTCTTTTAAATTATATATACAGAATTCCATGAATGAACGATGAGAATATCTTAGGACTGCGTCATAAGATAATTTAATGTATGGAATAAAATTACCAAATTTTAAAATGTCCTAGAAAATTCAGCATTCATTCTCTTTCCTCCTATTGCTGTATTGTTTTAGAAAGTTCTAAGAGTAATAATAAAAAAAGGTTTTGACTTACTAAGACTTTTTGATTATAAATGTTATAGAAATTTACTGAAATCATTACTTACTAGTCATTAATGATTACTATGAAATCATCACACAGTAATTTAAAAATAACATTTTTCTCCACATAAAGGTTTTAATAGGAGTGGGAGGTGAGGGTGAAGGAAACTTCCCAAACTGGGGAATTGGGAGAGTGGGAAGAAAGTATAAAAGTAAAGCTCATTAGTATAATTTCTTGAAAGTTTGTTTAAAAATCATGTAGTTTAAAAACTCCCTTAGTTTAGTCTATATTATAATAGTAAGGTTTTAAACCAAGCATTTATTTAACATAAACTGTGAAAATGGGTTTTTCTATCTCAGCTCTTTTACTGAATGAATATTTTGTTATCTACTTAATTAAATAAATTAATAAATTGATTTGTTAATTTTTTTTAATTTTTGACTCTTTCTTCTCTGAAACCCTAAATCTTTGGAGATTAAAGATAAAGGAGACAAAATGAGATAAAATTAAAAAGATACAAAGAAATATCCTAAAATGTACATATCAACCTAAGACTGTCTAGTGGAACACTGTGCCAATTTCAAGAAACTAACACATTATAAGTAAAAACAGCAGGGGTGGATTCAAGTTTTGTAAGGTCTACAGCTTATAATACTTAGGGGTACCAATTTAAGGAAAAAATAGAAAAGAATTGCAAGTAGAAAATGAGGTACCAAAGTGAATACTTATTTAGAAAAAAAAAAAAAGGAAACCACAACAAACAACACAAATTTTCAGAAAGCCTAAAAGTATCGCAAGTTACAAAACCCAGAAAACTAAAAAACATTTTAATAATTTAATTGCCTCCCATTCCTTTACAATTCTTCCCTTAATTTTTTCACCATATATCTTAGGATTGTCTCTTCACAATTTCATAGTGTCACTTTCTATAATTTTGCTTTTCCTCCTAAACAGCTGATCAAAATTTATTTTTCATTATTGATGGTTTGGATACTTTAGGCATGTACCTACAATGTCACAGGTGCTCATGTGCATTGAAGTGCTACAGCCTGTGCTCCACAAACACAGGTATTCTGATACATTCTATTTGATATGATACTCATTAAAAGGGGAGAACACTATGGGGCATTTACAATTGTAAGTACTACCTTTGGATATGTTCTCTGTGTACTACTGTATATAATCCACCAAGAATATACAGGAGAGAACTTCTGTTTTGATTAGTTATCTATAAGAACCCTTTAATGACCGAAAGAATTTTCCAGCCTAGCTTCTGGTTCCACATATTCCAAACATTATTTCTCCACCACTGACCACATATCTCAGGTACCATGGGACACTTTTAAACTGTAATATGACATCCGGCCTTACATATTTACGTCACAATCAGTAAGGCAGTATAATGAGTAACAGGAGTACTTCTAGAGGCCAGTTCTTCACCAGAATAGCTAACAATAACTAAACTGTACATGAGTGTCTATAAACCACATAAAAATACCCCCACTAAACTCAAACTGAATTTATCACCGACTGAACCTCCACTTAACAGAATCCCCAAATGCTCTTAGCTACCCCTAAGCAGCCATAAATGAGAGAAATTGTAACAGAGAAGTCAGAGAATGAAATCAAAACCTTAAAAGATTGTGTTTAAATATCATACTTCAGCAAATTTTACAAAAACATGACCCTGTGAGCCCACTGCTAGGGACCCTGAGAATACCTTGGAAGAGGCCTGTGCAAGCAAAAGGCTCTGACATTAAAGATTCATTACTAGCTTCAGGATAAACCCACCTTTAGAAACAGTACCTTTTTCACAAATTACAGTTGAAGTCATTAAAAATGACAGACCTATAGTCTGAAAAACAGACAATTGTCTTGAGATTGACAACTTATACAGAGTGACTCTCATTTCAGACATTATCTTCAAGGCCGTGGGGCATTCTAAAACCACTTCTTTATTGGTTGCATATGACAAGTGAAGAAATATTGGGAGAACTGCAACACATATTAGCTACACGATACATTTGATTGGTTTATATGAAATAAATATTAAGATTACAGAGTGGCTCACTTCTTTATATTTCTTCAAAACTAGACTCTTCCTAGAACCATCTGAGAGATGTTAGCTCTCATCCTAATTGTGGAATAGCAAACAGCACTAAAAACTGTAACTAAATTGCTATAAGACATTTAAAGAAAATAGTAAGTAAAAAGAATGTCTCTAAAATCTGCAAGACATAAATATTAGTAAAATGCTATCAGAAATCTAATTACTCACAGTAATTTTTCTTAGGCAATATACAAAGGAGATATCCATACTGGTGTTTTCTGTTATTGCTGTTGTTGTTAATATAGTATAGGTGTGCAATCTCATTATATAATATATGGAAAAATTAATAGGGCCATAATAAATGACAGTTTAAGCTGTTTTTAAGCAATTGATATCAAATCTTTTTCTCTCTTCATTTAATAAAATTAGTCAATAGAGTATATTATGAATGATACCGACTCACAATTTCTATCCCGTTTTTGATGTGGCAAAGTCAAGCAGCTAAACTGCTAGTAAGAAAATAAAACAAGGATTTATAGTAAACCGACAATTAAAAATATTTTCTCCACCAAATAACATATAGGCAATTTTTTTTTACTTAATTAGAAATCTCAGTAAAATAAAAAGGATAATGAGAATGGAAAATTCTCAACTTTACTCAAAATTATATTTCGTTATTATTTATGACATAATAAAATAATAAACAGCATATTTTCAGACAGTGGAATTATTCCAAAGCTTCAATGAATACATAAATTTATTTCCTGGTAATAAAAATGCCTATATGAACTGCATAAGATAAATAATTCCAAATTCTTAGGTGAACTTACAATTCATAATTTGTTTTAATTTTTTATACTGGTAGAAAATATGCTTTATACTACAGTTCAGTAGCATTTATCTATGAGTTTTTCGTAAGAGGAGAAAACAGAAGAAAAAGCCATATCCAAAGGAAAGATAGTGGCAATGTCTTGATTTGAAACTTTAAAATAAAATTTTATTTCTGTTCTCTACAACTGTGATTAAACAACTATATTTATTTGTTCCAAGTATAACTCTTTTTAAAAGGATGCTTGTAAGTCATATTTATATACTGACGCTAGTAGTACTGACTTCAGAAAGCACATACACACTAAAAAGAAATCATACTTAGGTACAAAACAAAGTACTCAAATGAGTATTTGAAAATAGTCTTATGTAAAAAGATTTAGCGTGCTTTCATCCAGTTATTTAACATTTGATTGTCCAATACATTGTAGTAATATAATGCTGAATTAGACCTGGTTTCTGTCACTAAATTGATTTGTTTAAATTTACTTTGTAAATAGAAACCCATGTTTAGTGTGTAACAGAGAATGTTCTAAGAGTAAAAATCTACAAGGTATATGACAATACATGTACTACTGAAATACCACCGTCATCTCATCCATAGCACTCACCTCTCAAATGAGAAAGCTAGCATAAGTGATAACTGAGACTATGAAGATTATTATAATATTAAAATTCAAATGGATATTCATATTCACTTTTATTTATTCTCCTCTCTTTAGTTTCAAAAATAAAAAACACTTCTAATAATAAAAACACCAGAGTTTAAATGAGATATGTCTTTACTTCTAAAAACTATATTCCCTATCTCTCATCTGACAGTAGCTGTCCAAAAATAAAATCAAATTCAAACTTTCATGGTATTATTTAAGGCTCTTAATTTCACTGAATAATCCTTAGGAAATATAGTGTCCTTAGGGAAAATGGTTCTGGCCTCCTTGACCACCAGTACACAAAGGTAAAACCCACATATTAAGCACCAGTAAAACCAGCAGGTCACACTTGTACTCTCAGTGTTCATTATCCAGCAGAATTATTTTACTAATTTTCATCTTAAAAGGAGAAACAGAGGACCCTGTAAGGCAGAATCTCTGATGTGACTGTTTCTTTCTTCCACATTTGAAAAGGAGGGTCATAAGGGATATTAAGATGATTTGCCTTCTAAGCCATTTTATAATTTATTAGTCTTTCTTACACACTAAATGTGAATGTTTAATATGGTTCATGTTTATTACTGCCAATAGTCTTTCCTTTCTATAATGCGTGCTTTGGTTTAAACACCTATCAGTAAGTGACATGCAAAGTATGTGCTCAATTAGATATACCAATTAGAGCTTTAATTGTTATTTATTACTGTACTAAGGTTCAAGAGTTTGTGCTAGTAACCTCCCAATCCCTGGCCAAAGAGAGGTGCTTGTAATTCCAGTTAGCTGTCTTAAAACAACTCAGCCAAGAGTGAAAGAATTAGTGCAAATCCATCACCCAACAGGAAATAACCTAAATACATCTCAGAGATGATGAGTTAGCAGCATCTGAGTTATTTATTTTTGCCCAGATGCATGTTTTCTTAATGGACAAATGGTTGATAAACCTGACACCACAGATAGATAAAAGCACTTGGGATAAACAGCATAAAGGTAAGGCTGCAGTTTCTCAGAAATGGCAGGCTTAGACCCTATGAGAATGAATAGGTACACTGAATAAATACTAGGCAAGAGAAGGGTACCCCTTGACTAGCAACTATTGATAATAACGCAAGAACAAAATATGTCAACCACTAAAATATTACAAAACATCAAATTAGATGATGGAACAGATTTAGCTAACTTTTCCCTCTAAAAAAATGTGATTAATAAGGAAGGGATGTGAATATCTTAGAAAGATGAGTTTTAAGTTTATTGATACCTATAAAGAAGTCAGGGAACAAAAAAATAAGTAAAACTTCTTTTGGGCTTCCCTGGTGGCACAGTGGTTGAGAGTCCGCCTGCCGATGCAGGGGACACGGGTTCGTACCCCGGTCCGGGAAGATCCCACATGCTGCGGAGCTGCTAGGCCCGTGAGCCATGGACGCTGAGCCTGCGCGTCTGGAGCCTGTGCTCCGCAACGGGAGAGGCCACAACAGTAAGAGGCCCGCATACTCCCCCCCCCAAAAAAAACCTCTTTTATATAGCTCTGACTAGGATACAAAGTTTCTTTATGAAGACTGAATCATCAATATAAAAGTTGAAAGGGTTGTATGTCAAGGAGAGTATGCCCACACAGAAATCTGTTATCATGAAGTTTGTCAGAGAACACTGGCAGAACTGTGACTACATTTTAATGGATTTTCTTGGTTAAATTCTGAGAATCTTCGAACATGCATCAGTTGTCATATGAAGGTTTTGTGTGGATGTGTGCATGTATTTAAGTATCTCCTTTCTTTAAATATTTTACACACACTTAATATCTATCAGTATACTTGAAAATAACAGAAGTATATATACAAAACTAGATAACAGAAATTTTTAAGAATAATTATTAAATATTATTTAAGAATCAATTTTCATGCAACTAGGATATTAATTAATGAGGTTTCAGGTATAGAGGATTTGAGGTTTCAGCCTCTGTGTCAAATAAATTACCTTCTTAAAGGTTCACAAAGTAAAAAGAAGGATATCGTGTTGCCATTCCTCCTCAAAGATATTTTAAAAATAAGTGAGGAGAATATACATGCTACAATGTGGATGAAGTGTTTTGACTGCAATGACAGTTGATTCTCCAAGCGAAACAAGAGAGAGCTATACTATGATGAGTCCCAAATTCCTCGGCAGTTCCAAAAATCTGTTATTCAATAACTCTCTTAAAATAGAAGCAATGGCCTATGGTTTTTCCCACCCATAAAGAGTCCTTATGAGAGTTATGTGCCTTGCTTCGTAGCAAGAAGGGAGGTGAAGAAGCCAATGCACTCATCTTTCCAGTCTCACTCTATAACCTACTGTAATGTAAAGAACCACGGAACAGAAAAAAAGTAACGCACATATGTATAAAATAACACATTTCTTCAAATCCTCAGGCACACAAGAAATTATCACCACTTCAATTGCTGTTGAGTTAACATTGTTAAATAAAATGTAATTATTATACTTGAAGATAATAAGTTGGGACACTGATAGGTTTATAAAAGGAAAATTCAAGGATAGAGAAGTTATTGAATGGGATATAGGATGGGAATAGATTAATCTGGTCCCTACTCTGTGCTTATGTCCATCATCCCAATCTTTGTGGACAAGATCTAGGCTCTGAAATAAGTTTTGGCTCTTACTTAGCTTAATTTAATTAAATTGTTCCCATGTTCTAGAAGCTAGATTTTTTCCCCCTTAAGTTAAAAAAAATCTCTGAATTGTACTCCTACTTCATAAATCTAGATTATGTATTTATTCCTTGCCTGGATGACTGTGACTAGAGTGGTATCTAATTCATATGGCCTATGCAAGCCTGAATGATATTTTCTTAACTTCTATCCTGAAACTCTCCTATCCTGAAAAATCCTAATGCGTTCTTTTATTTGAGCTAAATAGAATAAAAATCTTCAGCAGCAGTGAGGAAAAAGTGAATCTCTTTTATACTTTACTTGGCTTATGAGACACTACCCTCCTGTTCTTGTTCTGATTTCCTTGATGGTACCTTTACCTCTGCCCCTTAAATGCAGGTGCTCTCTAGAGCTTTTCGCACGCTCAAACCACATAACTTCTGTAGGTAATATTATCTGTTCACCTGTAACTACCAAGTATATGTTTATGTTTGCTTCATCTGTATGTTCTTCTTTCAACACTCTTGTAAGTGCCAGATCTGTAAAAACAACTGTTTGCTGAACTATTTATTTATATTCCACCATGTTTCCCAAATAACTTAAAGGAACTTAAATAGGTAGTTTAACAACCAAAAATATACTGTATTTTATTTAATAAGTAACCTACTGTAGTTGTGCTATGAGGTTCTAGCCAGTTGGTATCCATATGTGGGCTAAAAAAATTGGCTAAAATCTTTGAAGGAATCAGGCTAGTTCCCTAAGTCTAGGACACTATTTTACTTTCCTTGGGCAATTTCAACACACAAAAAAAGGGCCTATCTTTGAATCAATTACACAAAATATACCTTTCCTACTGCAGGGAAAAAACTGAGGCATGTATTCTTATCATTTTCTTGAGAGCAGCACATATTACTTTTAGAACCTCTTTGCACTGACAGAGGTACACTGATGTACATCTGATAGTATGAGTTAAGACTGAAAAACTGGACCTACCTACGCCCATTAACCTTACATTTAATATTTTTTTTAAACCCAGTAAACATTTACATACTTTCTTACTTTCAGATCTCTTGGCTGGAGTGCTAATAAAAAAAGAAAAACCTAAGGACAATTACAAAGCATAATCTAAGGCACCAAACCACCTTGATGAGAACTGGCAAGTTCTTAGAGTGAATAAATGAACAAAGGGACAGTTATAAGCAATACCAGAAGAGGATCTCAGGTACAATTTAGCACATCACTTTAACTAGATTGTACCCAATGCTACAAAGAAACAGTATTGTTAGCAAAATTCTAATTTACTTATTCATCAAATACTTCAGAGTAGTAATAAGAGGTGTTTTTTTTCTTTGCTTTAATGAATTCAAAGTGCTGAAACTGTTTCATATTTAAGTTACCCCACTACAATTATCTTCAAAGAGTGCTAAAAAAATTATCTCTAATGGTGATCATTTTATAGAGTATTAAAACACGTATCATTTTAGGAAGGAGTTTCATTTCTCACTTTTTAGGATGAGCCATTCAGTGTACTTAAAAGACAAGTAGAATCAGTTAGTAATAGAGTCTTGGTTTCATACCTTTAAGTGAGCAGGAAATAGAAAATAGAGAATAAATAACAATTATTGATACTTTTACTATCACCACAGTCAAGAGTTACAAGTGTGTTTATTTACTTGACTCTCAACTGATGAAGTGATGACAGTGGGGGTGGGGGGTGGGGGTAGAAAAGCCTTGAATTATAATATAAACATATTTTATGGTATTGAAATGTCTGTGCCTATATCCATTATTATATTTAGAAAACAGGGAGTTTCAAATTTAATAGAAAAATATCTAATGCTTTTATTTAATTTTTCCAAAGAGAAATCTCTTAAATTAAAGAAAAGAAGTCTGATTTTCTACATTATTAACACATTTTTCTGATGATTATAAATGGAAAAATTTGTCAAATTATTAGGAGTTTGGTGAAAATAACTCTTACTTTATTTGTAAATACTGAAAGTGTATCTTTAAATTTAAAAAATAGGGACAAGTATTCTACACATTCAATAGTTATTCTGTAATAATTCAGCTGCAAAAATATTGTCTACCTAATTTCCTTACAGCTATTTCAAACTATGTAATAGTCAAATATGGTGGACTTCCTTTAGGGTTTATAATCTGACATACACAGAATGGAGTACTTATAAATTACCACTATGAAACTCATTTTTAAGTCTCTTAACATCATCTTCCTTGTCAATAAAGTGTTCATGTTTAAATTGTCATTGTGTTGATTAAATAATAATAAGCCACTAGTATAATACAACAATATAAAAACGGAGTTTCTACAGGCAGTTTTGGAACTAACCCCTTATTTTCCCTAACACACCATAAATTGTTCAGAGATTTTGATAGCAAGGAAATTACAGTATGCTTTCACAGAATTTAAATACCCCAAACTCTATTTCCTTTAAAATGTATTATCAAAAATGTAGCCCTGCTTTTATAACATAATGAAACAATGAAAATAACTTGCTATCTTAACTTGTACATTTCCTATACTATGCAATTACAGTTATATTAACAAGTATGATAAGGCTTATGTGTTGTGCTAGATATTTAACCATGTATTTAAATGTATAACCCCACAAACAAAAGTAAGTTACCTACAAAGCACAATTCCTCAGGGCCAGCTCTTTTCAAATTCTCTTTGTACTAACTCCCACTGCTTTTTTGCCTGTCAGTCTAATAAAAACAGGTAATTGTACATAATCATTTTTCACTTCCTATTTCTCTCTGGCTTAGTTCTAGATGCTCATGTGATATCACTACCACTGAACAGTCGGATCAACATATTAAGAATGAATAAATGGTCAGTTATCAGGGGTTATCTTTATTGTCTGCCTGCTATAGGCAGTTCTCAATTTTTTAAATACTATGGGCCAATTGTTCTATTACAATTTTATTGGAGCACAGAATCCATTCTTCTAAAGAAGGTATATTATCCTACGTAGTTTGTTTCACAAGCCAGATTTCAAATCCTACATAGTCCATAAAGGACTTTTGTTTTTTTAAAAAAAAACAAAATACAAAACAAAACGAAAAAACACAAAAAAACTTTATCCAGTGCCATTTATGCAAATAAGATTTTACCTTAATTTTTTAAAAACTACCCTTTAAAAACTAAAAATAAAAGCATTTTGATGGAAATCTTTCAAAAGTATTATATATGTCCTCTTGTTTATTAAAAATATCTTGATCAGTATCAACATTAACAAAAAACTTACTATAATCTGCTATCAATAAAAATATGCTAATACCTATTCTGTTTGAAATTAGAGATTTTACAGCAATTTGTACCCACAGTCTTATAGACTGGATTTTTAAAAAAGTTTTTCCATTATTTCCTTAATTGCTCTTATCACCTTTAGATGATTTCACTGTGCCTACACTGATCAGACCTCAGTCTAGAAAATTTCCTGCTCTACTTTAAGGTAGACTAGCATACAAGCTACAAAACTGGACAGAGGACTGTTTTCAGTGGGGGAAAAGAGGCAAGAGGAGAGGGTGTAAGCTTTGAATAGAAAGATAAAGGGTTTTCCCAGTAAACAAAATACAAAATCAACATTGTATAACTCTGTGAAACTTCTGTTCCTTCAGAGAGTCTCTATGTTCCAAATAACTGGGATTGCTGGATATTACTTTCAATCATAACAAACACAATTTTAATACCTTACATATAAGAAAACTCTAATTAAGATGCCAAGAGTACCAAAATTTACGAAAAAAAAAAGAAAAGATGCCAAGAATTAGGTGCTCTGTGTTAAGGCAGAGGAAAGTCCATACCCATTGTCAGCAGTTTTTTGTATTCTATTTACTTGTAGAAACACAACTGTCCAGTTAAGAGATATCATTCATATATTTTATAGTTTATAACACACTTTCCAACACATCATTTTTAAAACACAAAATTAACCAAAATTGGTATATTACCCAAATAACTTTCTATCTTCCTTCCTTCCTTCCTTCCTTCACCCCCCTTCCTCCCTTCCTTCCTATTATCTATATATGAAGAAAAAGAGAGAGAATGAGCGCTATATGTTTTAACTTTCTTAATCTGTTGTTTTTATTTTGTTTGTTTTTCTAAAACTGAAGATCAATAGAAGACAAGCCACAGATTGAGGAAATATTTGCAAAAGACATATCTGATAAAGGATTGTTATCCAAAATATATTTTAAAAAACTCTTAAAGGGAATTCCCTGGCAGTCCAGTGGTTAGGATTATGTGCTTCCACTGCAGGGGGCACAGGTTCAATCCCTGGTCAGGGAACTGGGATCCTGCAAGCCATGAAGCGTGGCCAAAACAATAAAAATAAAAAACTCTTAAAGCTAAACAATAAGAAAACAACCCAATTACAAAAGGGGGCAAAAGACCAGAACAGACACCTCATCAATAAAGATACACAAATGGCAAGTAAGTATATTAAGAGGTGTTCAACATGATATGTCATTGGGGAATTGTAAATTAAAACGATGAGATATCACTATACACCTATTAGACTACCCAAAATGTAAAACACTGACAATACTAAATGCTGGTGAGGTGTGGAGCAACAGTAACTCTCATTCGTTGCCAGTGGGAATGCAAAATGGTACAGTCACTTTGGAAGACAGTTTCGCAGTTTCTTACAAAACTAAACACACTCTTACCATATGATCCAACAAATCATGCTCCTTGGTATTTGCCCAAATGAACTGAAAACTTATGTTCACACAAAAACCTGAACAGATGTTCACAGCAGCTTTATTCATAATTGCCAAAATTTGGAAGCAATCAAGAAATCCTTCAGTAGGTGGTGAATGGATAAACTGGGGTACATCCAGACTATGGAATATTATTTAACACTAAAAAGAAATGAGCTATTAAGCCATGAAAAGACATGTAGGAAACTTAAGTGCATATTACTAAGTGAAAGAAATCAATCTGAAAAGGTTACATTCTGTAGGATTACAACTGTATGACATTCCGGAAGAGGCAAAACTGTACGAAAATAAAAAGATCAGCGGTTGCCAGAGGTTAGATGGAGGGAGGAATGAGTAGGTGGAACACAAAGGAGTTTTAGGTCAGTGAAACTATTCTGTATGATATTACAATGGTGAATAAGTGTCATTATAAATCTGTCAAAACCCACAGAATGTACAACAACAAGAGTAAACCCTAATGCAAACTGAGAACTTAGGGGGATAATGATGTGTCAATGTGAGTTCATCTACTATAACGAATGTACCACCATGGTAGGGGATGTCAGGATGTCAATGGTTAGGGAAGTCTTGCACGTGTGGAGATGGAGTATGATAATTCTGTGTACATTCTGCTCATTTTTGCTGAAAAAATTAAGTTTACTAATTTAAAAAAATTAAGGAACAATTATTGCCAAAGACCCAGACATTTAAACATTCTTGATATTATAAAATATTTCAAAATTTTGAAGGCTTAAAAAACAAGATTACATTTCAATTACTTTTATTCTATGATGTATATAAAAAAACTGTAATACATATCCCTTCTGATATGTCAATCTATATAAAAATGATATAGAGATTTAAATGTTGTTGAAATATTATAAAGTAGAAGGCAACATTAGTAGGTAAAACCCTAACTCACTTCAATGAATAGGCTGAGATACGCATTGTATCTATCCAGTCTGGAGTTATGATAATACTTTTACGAATTTGGATGTAGTAACTAAAATGGGATAATAACACGTGAACATTTACCTTTGAGTCATAATTTTGAAGGCATCTGGGAGGTAGCAGTCTGTATTCTCCATCTGAAATGGGTCAGCATCACAAATCTTGTCGTCTGTCCGACCATAGTTAGCGCTCTCAATCATGATGACATCACTGCCGGGACATCGTAGATCTATAGAATAACCTTCACAGGATAATTCTCTACGAACTAACCCAAATGGTAAAGCTGCTCTGCTGAAACCTTAAAAAAGAAAAAAAAAAAATTAACTCATTTATGAAGTATATTATTTTAATAAGGCATTTTCAAGTAATATGAGTCATGTCTATATCCAAGAGATGTCATACGAAGTATGTTTTTCAAGCCATCATTCATATATTTATTCAATAATTCTCTGGATCTTTACTATGAATCACTAATGTATTATTAAATTTTTAATATATATCTTTAGCTGGATTATTCATCTTTATAAGACAATTTTAAATTACTTTAATAAAATATTTTCTGTATAACCTAGTCACAATCAGAAACTAAATGGCCCTTTTTG
The DNA here is from genome assembly GCF_963924675.1 of Phocoena phocoena. Classification (NCBI taxonomy): domain Eukaryota; kingdom Metazoa; phylum Chordata; class Mammalia; order Artiodactyla; family Phocoenidae; genus Phocoena; species Phocoena phocoena. Next base: position 71,878,518 of record NC_089219.1, on the reverse strand, counting down.
AGTAAACCCAAAGAAAAATGACGCATTTGATCAATGGATTTATAACGAGTGACAAGATATACAAATACAGAATGCAACAATTTAAAAAAGAACGGTTTTCATTTACGAATGAAATCAAAGCTCTGCTACACAGGACACTGGCCTTACCCATTTAATGTAGACATATTAATTGCTGTTAATGGAATTATCTTAAAAATACATTTGTCTTAGCGTCTCCCAAAATAACTAAGACACTATGACAGTATCATACTTATGGCACAATAACTTATTTCAATTTGTAGACTCTTTACTGAAAACTGACATAAATGAAAGGATTCAGCAGATGGGCATTCAAAGGAGCCAGCACTGCTCCAATCCAGTCCAAAAAGCTGAAACCCCCAAAAGGGGCAAAATTTCTGAGACTCAGTTTTGTCATTTACAAAATGGAGATGAAACATCTATGATGTTATTATTTTTTCCTACCTGTATGACTCTAAAATGAGATAATGTACAGAAAAGCACTTAATAGAAAGTGCCATATGAACTTAAGTATGGTGTATTAGGCGGAATGTAGATAACCAATGTTCATGAGTGCTATAAAAAAAAGATTCCAGGGCTTCCCTGGTGGCGCAGTGGTTGAGAGTCCGCCTGCCGATGCAGGGGACACGGGTTCGTGCCCCGGTCCGGGAGGATCCCACGTGCCGCGGAGCGGCTGGGCCCGTGAGCCATGGCCGCTGAGCCTGCGCGTCCGGAGCCTATGCCCCGCAACGGGAGAGGCTACAACAGTGAGAGGCCCGCGTACCGCAAAAAAAAAAAAAAAAAAAAAAAAAAAGATTCCAAATAGAATAAGAAATTAGAATTTTAGGTTTTAATCACGGTTCTCAACCAGGGGTCCTCTAAAGTAGTAACAGAGCATAGAACAAAGGTAAAAGCAGAGAAAGCCGAGAACAGCCAACAACAACTATGTGTGGGAGAAGCACATCTCTGTGTGCTGGTGTGCTACCTATGGGTTACCTACCATATCAAAAACTTCTACACTGACCCAATTTTTTATTTCAGTTCTCTAACTTGTTGCCAGCTATAGCGTTTCTTTTATAAAAGACTAGCATTAATTTCTGTATTTTTTCTTATCTCTATCCTTTTAATTACTCTGCATCACATGAGTTATCCCTTATATCTCTTTTTACTGGAAAAAAAAAAAAATGACATTCAGAAGTAAACTGTTCCAAGACATAAGCTTCTAAGTTGAAGAGCTAGGTTCTGTTCAGGTCAATACAATGCTAAAACCTGTTCTCTTTAACTATTGCACAATGTCTCTCACTAATACAATAAAATAAACAGTCTCCTGGATAAACATGCATCTTCTTTCTAAAATGCAAACAATCCTGCGAAAGGATTAGTTAGTGGGCTGTACCTTGGTATGATTTAGAAAATCAGCAATTCTCAAACTTGGCTGAGTTCTCAGTTCTACTGAGAAAACTAAAAATGTAATTGGGATGGAGAGAGAAGAAAAAGACACAGCTTAGAGCACAGAAATCTTCAGGGGATTGAGGCAAACGCCAACCTTGGTAGGTTTTCACTAAGATTTATGGTCTTACGAGATTACATAAAGAGAAGCGCACTATCAATGAAGAAGGAATACAGAAACGGAGCTGGGCAATATCATGAAAAACAGTAATGGGGCCAACCTTTCAACCTTTTCCCAAGTTCATAAATAAACTTTTACATATGTTATTGCTTTCTTCCATTTGCTGATACTGTACTGCTTATACAAATAATTCAGCTTAAGCTAGTATTATATTTGTTTTAAATGAAAATATGTTTTAGGGTTTCAGAAGCAGACACACTTCTGTGGCAAAAAGCTGTGTGAAAATTCAAACAAGTGACATCATATAAAATTTTGGAGCACTGCATATTTTAAAGCCAGAGATGATTTGCAATTATAATACCTTGTAAATCATATTATTAGAGAATATTAAAAATATGAGAAAATGTTATTATAAGACTGACTTGGAGCCAAAATTCACAAGTTGTAGTATTTGTCAAAAATATAGAATTGATTCTGAAGCACTGTGGTTTTTAACTTGAGCTCCTTAATTTTTGTTGTTGATAGTTTGCAGGATTATAGTTATGGTTCTAAATGAATTTTCCTCTGCTTTTGAAAGATATTTGAGAAGTTGCAGAAGTCTTGCTGTTTTGATAATTCAGAGAAAGGATTTTTAAAGCCTTAATATTAGTCATCCAAAAAGGTAAAGTATGAAAAAAGAAAAGGAAAAAAAATAGAAAGATCAGCACACTTTACTAATGTAGTAGATTTCCAATACAGAATTTTCTGAAGAACAGATCATGGTACTTATACTTTCATTGCATAGAACTGAATGAGTTCTTAATGGTGAATGTTGCTGTATTTAATGCTATAATATTATTGCCTTAAATCATGTGTTCTCTTTACTAAATTCTTGCTCTCTCACCTGTTTCCACTGAACTTTATACTTATGTATAAAATTTAAAAATCACTTGTTATTACCACATGGTGCTGTGGATATTCATTTTTAATATATATCTCCCCTGCTAGACTCTGATGATAGTTAGTTATAATTCTAATGCCTAGATTGGTACATGATACATAATTCCAATAACTGCTATCAAACCAAATTGCCAAGTTGAACAACTAGTATCTGTTTAAAACAATATAAATTACAATGCGTTTTCCTCTGTACTATCTATTGCCTTCGGCAGTGAAAACAAAGAGTGAGCATTAAGAAACAGATAAACACTTAATAATCAATAAAATTGTTACATCCTCAAAAAAAAATGTTTAAATTCTGTCAATTAATTATTTTCTAGGTACCACTGGAGTTCATTAGTGTTTCTCACAAAGACAGACATTTATGAACCTTCCTTTATTTAAATCCTGTGTTTCCAACTGGATATGGATATATATATATATATATATATATATATATATCTCCATATAAAACAAATATGAAGAAAAAAATAAAAAGTAAATATTATAGTAGCTAACATTTACATAGCAATTACAATGTTTAGATACTGTCCAAACTGCTTTTTATGGATCACCCTTTTTATGATCACCAGCATCATCAACAACTATCAACACAACAAAAAACAATGGAGTAGTTAACTGTAACAATACCCATTTACAGAGTATGAAACTAAGGCATTAAATAGTAAGTAATTCAGGGTCTCAAGGATTACTGTGAGTTAGATTCTAACGCGTGCAGGGTTCTCAGATTCCAGAGCCCATGCTTTTAGTAATGGCCATGAACAGAAAGGGATTCTGTGACTTCTCAAGCCACCATGTTGATAATACAAACAAGATTAACTTTATAATTTTTCATACCATCTGAAATTCACCAAAAAATGTTAGTGAATTTGACAGGAAACAATTATTTTAAAGGTTCACACAACATATAGATAATGATGAAAATTGTATTTGTGGAAATGTAGCGATGTGTGCCATAAACTTATTGAGAGCAAAATCTATACTGTGCAAGTATGGACATACAGAAAGAGTACTGAACAGTACAGATGTCCGGGTCAGCCTTGTGAACTTGGCTAAGTCATTTTATTTTTCTGGGTTTTAATTTCTTTTTCTGAAGAATTAAAGTCATTTCAAAGTCCTATCAAATTTCACCAATCTATTATTCTAAACAGGCAAGCTCCTTTTAATCAGGTATACATGCTATTCTAACATTTTCAAGTGGTCAACAATTAAGACATTTGTTGCTCTATTTCTTTAAAATATAAACATATGAAAATGTTAGCATGGATGGACTATGGCACAATAATGTAGATTGTATGGTACTGCCAAGAAAATTCTCAAAAGTACATGTATGAATTAGTCAGGATTCTTTCTGGATTAACTATTTTAACCAAAGACTTACTGGAAGGGAGAAAATAAACACGGGCCAATTATTAAATCAAAAGAAAAACCCACATAAACTTTTTTTTTTGGTTCCTAAGTTTTATTCAAGAACTCATACAAAATATTACAGATAATTGAGTTTTAATCCTCATCTTCCTCCTCTTCTTCATCTTGATTAATCTAGAAGTAACGCAATTCGTAACTCTTTGCTGTTAGTAACTATGCCTAACCAGTCACATAGATTATTCTTCTTCAAATATTTTTTTGGTGATATATTTCAAATACCTTTTGGAAAAAGGCACCTCAGAAGTTACAGTAATCTTGCTTTGCTTTTTTCGACTGTTACAATACCTCCACCAAGATTCCCAGTTTTTCCATTCACTTTGATTCTCTCCTGAAAAAACTGCTCAAGATTGGTGGCATCCATGATTCCATCTTCTACAGGATGGGTACAGTCAAGAGTAAGCTTCAGGACCTGCTTCTTTTTTTTTGCCCCCCTTCGCCACAAGCTTTATCACAGACGCCATGGTAGCAGCGGATGGCAGAAAGCATAAATTTTTCAGAAAAATGTAAATTCTTATGCTTTCTTTGGGCACTTCTCCCCTATTTTCCTGAAAACTTCAAGGGGTATGGCTTCAAACTCTTCCATCAGCAATGGGACTTCAAAGAAGTTTGGAAAGTCTTAAATAAAACTATTGCAATTAATATTAATTTTTAAAATTCAACATTTTCAGTAAGTAAATCTTATGAAAAGTCAGAACAAAACTTATTCCTAAAAACACTTATTTACACCTTTATTTATATCACATTAATGACTTACTATACTGAGTCACAGGAAGAAATCATCACAGGTATCAGTGCCATTTCTTAATTGCACTTTCTTCCTTTGTACACGAATTCATCCTTAATTGTTTAATGGCACATTTTTCAGGACTTTTTTCTTTTTTTTGCGGTACGCGGGCCTCTCACCGCTGTGGCCTCTTCCGTTGCGGAGCACAGGATCCAGACGCGCAGGCTCAGTGGCCATGGCTCATGGGCCCAGCCGCTCCGCGGCATGTGGGATCTTCCCGGACCGGGGCATGAACCCGTGTCCCCTGCATTGGCAGGCGGACTCTCAACCACTTTGCCACCAGGGAAGCCCCAGGACTTTTTAAAAAATCACTGGCTAAGAGTATATGACTGACCCCCAAATATGAGTTTGCATCAGAGTCATCTGGTAAGTATTTTTTAAGACATATCTGCAAGCCCAAATCCAGCCCTACTAAATCAGAATATCTGGGTTCAGATGAAGGTAGGATATCTGTATTTGGGGAAGAAAATTTATTTATTTGCAACACACTGATACAATAACTAAGACATGCCAAGAATTTCTCCAAGGTCCTTTAAAATAGGTTTTCTCTATTACATATTTGTTAAGTCATCATCATGTTTCCTCTTAATTCTCTAATATAGTTTTACTTTAATCTTTGAACATATTCATAATGGCCACTCTGAAATATTTATCTGCTAAATCTAACATCCAGGCCCACAACAGAGGCAGTTTCTATTGAATGTTTTTTCTCCTAAGTATGGGTCAACTTTCCTGTTTCTCTGCATTAGCTTGCAAATTTTTTGTTGTTGTTGAAAACTAGACATTTAAAATAATACGCTGTTAGCTACTCTAGATTCCTGTCCCCTGAGAATTGTTGCTGTTGTGATATTTTCTTTTTAGCATTCTGACTGAATTTAATCTGCTGACTCTGTCTTCCCCTGTACTTTGCAGCTGCTGTGTGTCTCTGTTCATTGTTGTCGTTGTTATTTTAATTCTTATTTTTATTTTCTAGCTTGACTTCCTAGGGATCACACCTGTCTCTGCATAGCTTAGTCATCAGCCAATGATTGAGCAAAGACTTTGCACAAAAACCATGAACCCATAATAAGGTCTCCACCCTCTGCTGATTTGACCTGTATGTTAGGGAGAGTTCAAAGTTCAAGCAGTTTTCAAGTCAGCCTTGGTTATTTACTTTCTGCCACGTCCCCCGCATCTCTGCTCTGTGTGTAGCTTCTCAGTCAGTCAAGAACGCAGAGAACGTTTGGCTCTTTCATTTCCAAGGTTTCCTGGTTATGTTTCAGACTGGCACTCAGTCTCCCCACCTGGGACCACAGCCTCAGGTTAGCAAGAGCTAGGGGTCTTCCCCATCTGTTTTCCACAGTGTTTACTACTTTTACTGACAACACTGCTGGGCATGGGTTCCCACACTCTACTCCAAATCAAGCCAGCTCTCCCTGGCAGCTCAGTCACAGATTTTCAAGGCCAGCCTTGCTCTGACTAAACTAACCACAGTGACATAGCCAAAGAGTGTAGGGTGCAGGGAGAAGCAGCCCCAGGCTAGAAGGCTTTAAACTTGAACTGTGTGTACCAAAAGTTCCATCAGCTTTTTTTTTTTTTTTTAAAGAAATCGTTCCCAATTTCTTATTTGGCTCTGGTTAATTTCCAGAGCCCTAAAATGGTGGTTGTTGACAATTTTGTTCAGTTTTATACTTGTTTGGGGGAAGAGGATTTGCCATCCTCTCCACCCCATCATCACTAGAAGTCCCTCTGAGGACTGTACAAATATATACTGACTACAAATCTCATAACAACCATATGAGATACGTATTATTATTTTCTACTTTACAAAGGAAGAAATTGAGGCACAGAAAAATTATGTTTTCCAAAATCACACATCCAATAAGAATGAAATCAAGGTTTGAAACTGAATACTTCAGCTCCCAGACTCGTGTTTTTCAATGTTACTTTAATGCCTCTCCAAATGATAATGACACTTAGCAGCAGGTTGGGGACCCCTGTTGTACAGAACATAGTTAGGGTATACTGGGTGCCTCTAGTCCTAGAGGAACAAGGGCAAGAAAGGAAGTAGTTGTCTGATGGTCAAGTAGTCAATGAAATTGCTCAGTCAACATAATCAACATAAAAAAATGCCCAAATTAAAACTCTTTAATCACACTATTACTATGACATTCATTCTAAGCTGTACTTTCAATATATTTCTATTTCAACCAAGAAAAAAAAAAAAGCATCCCAACAAGCAAAGTGTAATCCAATCCATCTGACAATCGAAGAAAAAACTTGTGGGAGACTCTGTGAGCAAAAAATCAATATTGCAGCTTTGTGCTGTGCAAATGTGAACACTGCCAAATAGTGGTGCTTAGAGTAAAATGAACTGTTTTGCTCCATTTTCTGCACTCTGAACAAATGGCTTTGAAGACACTTTTTCCCTCCCAAGCTATAAAATGTCAAGCAATAAGTCTGTGCTTTAGGCTAGTGATTGGAATAAACACCTCCTGTCAACAGGTGCAGTGACTTAGGATTGAAATCTTTCATATTCAGGGAATAACTCCTAATAAACAGATGTACTGCTATGAGATGGGAATTTGTAAGACCAGAACTGGAATTCTAACATTGGATTTCACATAATTTATGAGCATTTTTGCAAGAAAATATGCTACTCTGGCAATAAATAGTATACTGCTATTAGCTTATGCCTGTGGTGGACTTCAAACTCTTGTAGGAACATTTTGCTTTTCTAACATTGTCTCCCTCAGTCTGCTCTTTGGACATTTCTGTAAAATCATACATTCCAATAAAAGACTTTTTAAAGCTATAATATAAAAACTTCAACTTTTCTGGTACTGTTTTCCTTAATTACTTTGAACTGAACCCTGTCATGTATGCCCTGCTCATGCCAGCTATGGTCCCAGTAAGCACCACTCCTTCTGATTATCATGGTCCTCTATGGGACTGAGGCTGTGACTTCAAGCTCTACAGAAACATTAACTCAGACCATCGTCTATTACCAGTGGTGGAATATGAAATCTCTGATTTACTCCTGTTTATGTATGCTAATAAGATTTCTTCCTAAAAGGGAAATAAGAAAAATACTTAATGAGAATGGGGGCAGGATTTCCACGAGGCTGAACTCTAGTTCAGAAGCTTCCAGAAAACTTATTCCCATTTCATTTTAATTTAGGTGAAAAGTCAGTGTTCAGAGTAAACCTAAAAGATAAATTATTTCACTAATAGTTCAACTTTTTCAATTTACCTCTGCATATTCATGAGGTTATTATAACAAAATTTTTAAAATCAAGGATGTATAATAAAACTTACCTTTGACCTAATGAAACTTCAAAGCTTTTGCACAGCAAAGGAAACCATAAACAAGACCAAAAGACAAAACTCAGAATAGGAGAATATATTTGCAAATGAAGCAACTGACAAAGGATTAATCTCCAAAATTTATAAGCAGCTCATGCAGCTCAATAACAAAAAAACAAACAACCCAATCCAAAAATGGGCAGAAGACCTAAATAGACATTTCCCCAAAGAAGATATACAGACTGCCAACAAACACATGAAAGAATGCTCAACATCATTAATCATTAGAGAAATGCAAATCAAAACTACAATGAGATATCATCTCACACCAGTCAGAATGGCCATCATCAAAAAATCTACAAACAATAAATGCTGGAGAGGGTATGGAGAAAAGGGAACACTCTTGCACTGCTGGTGGGAATATAAATTGATACAGCCACTGGAGAACAGTATGGAGGTTCCTTAAAAAACTACAAATAGAACTACCATATGACCCAGCAATCCCATTACTGGGCATATACCCTGAGAAAACCATAATTCAAAAAGAGTCATGTACCAAAATGTTCATTGCAGCTCTATTTACAATAGCCCGGAGATGGAAACAACCTAAGTGTCCATCATTGGATGAATGGATAAAGAAGATGTGGCACATATATACAATGGAATATTACTCAGCCATAAAAAGAAACGAAATTGAGCTATTTGTAATGAGGTGGATAGACCTAGAGTCTGTCATACAGAGTGAAGTAAGTCAGAAAGAGAAAGACAAATACCATATGCTAACACATATATATATGGAATTTAAGAAAAAAAAATGTCATATAGAACCTAGGGGTAAGACAGGAATAAAGACACAGACCTACTAGAGAATGGACTTGAGGATATGGGGAGGGGGAAGGGTGAGCTGTGACAAAGTGAGAGAGAGGCATGGACATATATACACTACCAAACGTAAGGTAGGTAGCTAGTGGGAAGCAGCCGCATAACACAGGGAGATCAGCTCAGTGCTTTGTGACCACCTAGAGGGGTGGGATAGGGAGGGTGGGAGGGAGGGAGACGCGAGAGGGAGGAGATATGGGAACATATGTATATGTATAACTGATTCACTTTGTTATAAAGCAGAAACTAACACACCATTATAAAGCAATTATACTCCAGTAAAGATGTAAAAAAAAAAAAAACAAAAAAAAAACTTACCTTTGTATACTGAAAGGCAGTATGTGAAAAACTCATTCCATTTAAGCTTGCAGAATGTCACTCTTTTGTTTTAGTTACTGTTAGTCCATTTTAAGAGATAGCTTTATCAATCAAACTCTAAAATATCTAATGTTTTGTGTTCATTAACGTATAATTCTTTAACCTGTCAGTATTATGTCAGAAGCCTAAACCATGGCATGTGCACAGTAAAAAAAAACTACTTTCACCTTTGAACTTGTGTTCATGCCAAGAACAAAAAAAACAAAGGAATGCAATGTCATTTTCCAGCACCCTGGCCTTGAAAATGTAGCAATTTGTGTGTTAAGTAAACTTGGTTAGCATGAAACACAAATCAAATCCTTACAAAAATATAAGTTCTTGCAAAACCAAGTGTTCAAACAATTTAAGGTCATGTAACTACAAAATAGTCAACTCACCATATATGTGTGACATGCCTTAGCTTCTTGTGTCTTTCTGGTTTACAAAACATTTTTTTCTATTTTGGATATATTTTAAATTATGAAGCACTTCAAACAAAAAAATTTTTAGAAGAATGTTTACAGTTTCAAGTAAGATCAATTTATACACAAAATACTAAGATTTACATTGGAATACACAAAAATTCCTAATAAATAAATACATGATAAAAAAATTAATACATAATTAAATCCAATTACATAAATAGCAAAGGAAAAAACTTTACCTCTGTGTTTTGTTAAAAGGAACAAAATTCTGGACACTTTGGACACTCAAAACGTAAAAATATACTGCAAGAATGCCATCAGCTATTAGGTTCAAATATGACTACTCCTGAAAAGCCTCTCAATATTTTAAGGAGAAAGTATGCATTATATGTCCTTCAAAACATTTGGAGATTAAATTCCTTATTAGAAAGAAATTGATCTCTCCCACTTAAAAACCTGTAAATTATCTGGCAATGATTAATAATTCACAAATGCCATTAAAATATAGCAGTTTAAAAGTTATAAATTACTCTCAGTTTAATACTGAACTTTAAAAGAAAAATTCCTGGTAAGCATGTCTATTAAGAATAATATATGCCACAGACAGACGCTTTTAATAGTCTCAGCATATAGCTAGCTATGACTTCTTGAAAGTTCACAAACATACAATACTTTCATTCTGATCTATTTTTAAATATTAGTGAATTTTGTATTAAGCCTCAATATTACCCTTACTACTCAGTGCCTATGCCCTCTGCACAGGATGTTCTACTCGTTCTTCTCTTAGGAAACAATTATTCTCCAAAATCCAGTTCAAAACTTCCCTAACAATGGGGAATGAAGAACCTGAGCTCAGGTTTGGGTCATCTATTTTCTTTCTTCCAATAAATATTTATGAGCGTCTACTATGTGCCTAGCACTCTTCCACACACTTGGGATGTAACAGTGAAAAAAATGACAATGATCCCTGTGTCTGGGTAGCTTCCATAAGGAGTGAGTTCTCCTTGAGGAAAGATATCATCCACCATTACAATGCCAAGCCTGATAAAGAGTCAGTTTACAGTGGTCTCTTTATAGCGGACATAAAATAAAGACATGTTAAAACAATAGGTGTAGGAATGAAATGAGTGCATGAACAATTATGAGCTCCACTATCAGAGCAGGCAACATGTTCTTTACTTATATTCCTCTCCTACTGAACGCTGAGCGGCTGAATAGAAAGAAGTGAAGCTTATTTATTTTTGTGTCCTTAGTTTCCAACACAGTGCATGGTACATAGTCAGCAATCACCTTTTGCTTAATTTTATTTTATGCATTATTTTATACCTTAATTCTTTGTACAAAAAGTTGTCAAATATACCCAAGATGAAGATGTTTTTATACAGGGGGAGACACACACACCACAATTTTATCTTTTTATATATGTTAGTTTTAAAGTTTCTAGTTTTGAAGTTTAAGCTATGTACATTATCAGGAAATGTTGTATTTAAAACATTTTATGTCAGGAGATTAAAAATATATATATAAATGTAACAAAGATGACATCTTCACCAGAGTCTCCAAATCAGTGGGACTCAACTATGAAATGCACCCTTAAAAGACTGACCACCTGCTAGAGTTAAAAATCATCCAGGAGTTGTGGTCATTGGTCATGTGAAACCATCACAAAAAACCAGAATAGCAACTATACCACTCTCCTTTTTCTTCCGTCAAGGAAATAGTAAACACTTATATTTATTTATTATTTATTTAATATTTATTATTTTTAATAACTAGTTAAAACCAGTTTAGCATTAAGAATTTACTATCGGAAATGCAATTTCTCAAGTCATTTACATTGCACTATCAAATCAAAATTCATAAGTAATTCTGTGTAAAGTATTCACTGACAACAACAACAACAAAAAAAAAAAACTAGAGAATAATCACAGAATAAGAAAATAATTTCATCGTCTCTTCTGGTACAACAATTTATTTCTACTTCCACATTGATTATTTACTATAATCTTCTAGCAATTTTATTATTGTTATTTTTATTACCCTTCTTGTTATCAGAAATTCCATTACCTCCCCTCACCCACCCAACCTCAGAACATATGTTCTTAAAAGCGGTTAAACAAAGCAACAACACAAAAATATGAGTTTCGTTCCTTCATCCAGTGGCTCACACCAAGCCATACCGGCTAAAGGATTCTATTCCTTTCCTGTCATGGTATTAGTCTCATGAATACAACTACCTAGGAGTGGAGACCCCATTTAAAGTATTCCCCAGGCAGGTCTCCCAGATCAGAAAGTCAAAATTCAGATTCTAAGTTTTTTTGTTAATATCTTGTATTCAAACATAAACAATATGAAAAAAAAAACCCAAACCCCAAAAAAACTATTAACCATAATTTCATTTTTTAAAAGGTACATTTAAGTTGAATCACAAGAGGGACAACAATGTATATAAGACTTCCATGTCAATTAACTTTTATTTGGTAACAATGAACTCTAAAGATGTTAATTTACCAGGGTTACAACCAGCTTCCTCATTAAAGGCATCTATAAGGGGGCCAATTAACACCAATTCTAAAACTTATTTAACTACACAGAAACTGCAGGAAACCACCCACTCATTTCTCTCTTTCCCAAACAGGAATCCAAAGGTAATCACATTCAACTGCTGACTCAAACAAGTGTCCTAGAAAGGAAAGGCATTATATCTCCACATACATTCCTATGAGGTATTTATTTCTCACTTCAGGTAGGAAAGATTAGCACAGCCTGAAACCAGTCTCAACTCTTATCTTGACTTTTCACAAACTGTTACCCCCACTAACCACTAACACTTGGATCACTTAAAACATGTCAGGCATTTAACCTTTTCCCCACGGAAGAAGGGAGAAATTTCATGTCTTTCTTCCTACATGCCATAAAAGGCACTCTTTCCCTAAAACCTCAAATGACTTTAGGAAGTTAGGGCTTTTTTTAAAAGATATTTATTTAACTGAACACACTAAAACTATCGAAGATGACACAAATGCTTTTCTGCTAGAAGTGAGAAGGCATCTTCCAATATGGTTCTAGAAAGAGAAATTCTTACTGAGGTCCTTTCCCACCTCAAAAAAATAACTCATGAGACCAAAGTTGACTTATTTAGTTTCCCCCCTTTTCCCCAAAATGATGCTTAAAATTTTATTCTAAATTATACCACAGGGACTTCCCTGGCGGTCCAGTGGTTAAGACTGCGCCTTCCAATACAGGGGGTGCGGGTTTAATCCCTGGTTGGGGAGCTAAGATCCCATATGCTTCATGGCCAAAAAAAACAAAACATAAAACAGAAGCAATATTGTAACAAATTCAATAAAGACTTTAAAAATGGTCCACATCAAGAAAAACTTTTAAAAAAAATAAATTATACTACATACATGGAATTTTTGAAACCCCAAACTAGACTGTAACTACTAAGATGTAACTTTCTTTATAAATAAAGGCTATTTTTTATCTCATGAGCAAGTTGTAAAGATAAATTTCTGAAAGATACACAGAGCTATTGGAGTAACTAACCAAGTGGGAAATAAGATCTATAAAAGAAAAATTAAAAGATTTACTCCAGAAACACTGTACTACTGTGCTGTTACATTTTTCAATGCTCCTGGGCCAATTAAAAACTGCAAAATAAATGAAACCAAATGCAGTTGTGAACCCATTTTTGTGAACTTCAATTCAAAATGCAAACTCAGAATAATCAAAACCACCTCCAAATGGAAAACAGCATTTCAAAGTTATCTCTTACTAACATCTTTGGCAGCCCCACCTAAACACATTTATTGCTCATTCATTCATCCACTTGTATTTCTGTCCTTAGCACATTCTAATTTCTCCACCAGGCTATTCAGAGATAAGCCACAGAAACTCATAATTCCCAACAACAAACAAAAAAAAAAAAAGGAGAGAAGAAACTTAAAATTCTCAGGTTGGAGGCAACTCCACCACTTCCACAAACTACAGAAAGCCCACTCAATGATAGAAGTTCTCCCTGACAAAAGAGATGACTTGTAGAAGTATTCTACTGTGATACTCTGAATGAAAACAGAAACTGCTTCCCCAAATGGTATGAAGGTTATCATATAATTCCTTAAATGACAATATAATGACCTTGATTTCGTGGGTGGTTTCGGTGTTACTATTTTTGCATTGTGATGTTGAGGTTTGTTCAATTTTTGATGAAAAGATAAGGTTTTAAAGAACACACTCAAACTATTCTCAAATCTGTGTCGCCAGAGCATCGGGGAGGGAGGTGGAGGTGGGAGGGATAAGTTTAATCTGACATTGCACAGTGAAAATGTTGCCTTAAAAAACAAACAGTACGACTTGCCTGCAGTTAAAATTTTATCCTTTCTTGTATTTAACTGCCAAGTTGAACATCAAGAGAACAAGAAAAAGCACGGTAGCAGATCCAAGTGTATAGACCCTGCCCTTACATATACAGCCCAGTGTCATTTTTCATACTTGCCTTGTATAGGTACCAACAGCACAGAGGCAACAGAGCAGTTCCAACTTCTGGATTCAGACATTCTAATGAATTACAAGGAATTGTAAGGAAAAAAGGCTCTTAGGAACCCCGTTTCAGCCCGTGTTGCTATGTCTCATTGTACTACTCTAATGTCCCTTCCCTCTACTTTAACTCAGGTCTCCCCAACCCCTGGGCCACGGACCGGAATCGGGCCGCACAGCAGGAGGTGAGCAGTGGGCGAGCGAAGCTTCATAAACTGCCGCTCTCCATCACTCCCCATCGCTCACATTACCTCCTGAACCATCCCCCCCCCACTCCCGTCCGTGGAAAAACTGTCTTCCACGAAACCGGTCCCTGGTGACAAAAAGGTTGGGCACTGCTGCTTTAAATGTTTATTTCCCTTTACAATCTCAAATGCTTTAAATTTCACCCTTATGAAGCTGAATGTTGCCAGATAAAAAAACTCCCTTACTATAAAAAAAGAAGAAGAAAGGCTTGATAAGAGTCTCAAAAACAAGTGCTTCTTATCAGAAAATGAGAGTAAGTTTAGGTGAATCTGATTTATAATGACAACAGGCATGTTTCAGAAAACTACATCTCCCAAGATAAACTGTCTAAACAAATACCACGAAGTTTAAATACTTTATATAAGATGTACTCACAAATCATGAGTATCAATTTCAAAGTAGGTGAAGAAGAAAAAACAGGAAAATAAACATATACAATGCTCAGTTTAATTGGTAAGAGCAAAAGGAGGCAAAAAATTAAAATATGATGAAATTTTCTTCTATCAAATTACCAAATATCTATGAGTATTGTAAAACACACAGCCTCATACATTTCTAAGATTACAAACTGATACAATATTTCTGAAAAGACTCTTACCAAATTTCTTTTGTAAATATATGTTCTGAAAATAATCCAACATTTGACAGATTTAGATAAAAAGATATTCATAATGATAAGTTTGAGACAAACTAAAGAATCAAAATAGTAAAATGGCTCAAAAGTACATTGATAAAATAGAATGATACAATCCTAATAAACCATATTATAAATAATACGTAATAATAAATATTATAAATAATAATTTAATAATATTTAGTGATTTGGGAATGTATTCTTAGAGAATTATGCAAAAGAATATATACATGAATATATAGGAAAAAAAAGAAACCCAGGAGGCAGAAACCCTTTTTTGGGATAACAGTGACCAGCTCATCAAAACCAACTGGGCTCAGCAATTGGGGAGGTGATGAAAACTGGCCATCAAAACTGAGGTACCAAGAAGCAGAACTTGGGTTAAAGGGAGCAAGTGAACAAAACGGCACTCTTCCAAGTAGGATAATGAAATCCTATTCCCCTTTTGAGGAATGATCTGAAAATATACCATCTCTCATCCTGAGAATCAAAGTGTTTCCTAGACCTTCCTGGTTCTGAGCTACCGGACTCTGCACACCAGATGCCTATGTGGACAAGGTGGTTTTTCCCAAAGACTGGATATATCCCTACTCGTTACATCAATTCCCTCATTGCATCTGAGATACATTTTCCTGGGGTGGTCTGTGCCCAAACACACTGATTCAATAAGGAAAGAAATATTTTGCTAAAGTAAGGCCTGTCTCCTATAGATTACATGAGTTTCCTCCTCCCCACCTCTTCCAACTCATAATGACCTTCTTGCTGTTTGCTGCAAATTTCCCCCAACTCAATCCAGGCTTCTTACCAGCACATCCCATGGTTGTCACTTTGCTATTGTTTTTTCTTGTTGTTGTTGTTGTTTTTGCAGTACGCGGGCCTCTCACTGTTGTGACCTCTCCCGTTGCGGAGCACAGGCTCCGGAAGTGCAGGCTCATTGGCCATGGCTCACGGGCCCAGCTCCTCCGCGGCATGTGGGGATCTTCCCGGACTGGGGCACGAACCCGCGTCCCCTGCATTGGCAGGCAGACTCCCTACCACTGTGCCACCAGGGAAGCCCCACTTTGCTATTGTTTGTGTTAACCCTTACATGTTGAAAGGTGAGTGAGCGATCTATTTTTATGGAATTAACTATTTATATAAAAGAAAGAAGCAAATGATACCTGTGACATCAAGGTGTTACGTAGGAAATTCCAATAATTTATTTTTTCATACAATTTATTAAAATGTATAGTTAATCTGCTTACACTATGGAATTGAGTCAATAATTTATTCATAATCTAAAATATAGTACATGTGTACCTACTTTTGCAACTTTCTGCATGTCATTCTCCCCACTTAGAATTCTCTCCTATATGCTCAGCTTCAGGGCCTCCCTCTCATTTAAGGGCTCAAAAGCACCCTTCTCTTAAAACCTTCCCTAGCAGAAGATACAGCATAAAACTATCATGAAACTAACAAAAAGCAGACTTGATTCAAGACAGGATGATACTTTTGCACTTATACAAATTATGTGCATAAGACTGTGCAAATCACGCTAACAAATGTTAGGTTTTTCAAAGAAAAGTAATGTATTGTCAAAGGAGAAGAGCATTAAAGGAGGGGTCACTGGTTATCACAGTGCCCCACATGCACCGCTCTTGTACAGTGAGTCTTACTGAAAAGGCAAACAGTAGAGCCAGCACATCCAGATTCTAAAGGATGCCCCAAGAATGCAGAGACAAAGAACCAACCATTCCTGCCCTTTAGAGAGATGCTCTCTCCATCTCCCTGGTGATGTGGACTTCTGACTTCCAGTGTCTGCTCTACTCTGCAACAGTATTCTGTAAGCTTGTCAACCACATTCACTTGTAGAAAAGTACCCACTTATATCCCATAGGCTGGCTAATTTGCTTGCTTCCTGTGTGCTTTAAAACCTAGTTGTTGGGAGGCTGCACATATATCTTGAAAGTCTTAGTCTTCTGGAACAAGAAGTCTTATTTCTAGGAACTTCTTAACCACAGGCAATTTGGTAAAACTCTGTATTTCAGTTTCTTTCTCTATAAAGTTAGGATAATAGCTCCTATGTCTCACAGGGTTTTGTGAGGATGAAATAAGTAACTACATGTAGAGTATTCAGAAGAGTGCCTGACAAGGTAAAGTACTCAATTTTGTCAACATACTTTTCTTAAAAAGTGTTGCATTTGACACCTGGTCATAAGCTCTGGGTTCCATCTTCAGTAAACGAAGGAAACAGCCTAATTGGCTAAATTAAAAACCAGATATAATTGAATAACTCATTATATGTAGATAATTTGCAGATTATGAAATCATAATTATAGGTAGTGAGAAATAAGCTAGTCCCTGTTGTTCCCATCTGTCTCTCCTATATGTTCTTTGAGGGCACAAAGTTCATTTGTCAACGGTGTGTGTGTGTGTATGTGTACAGGCACAGTACACTAGTAAACAGGTCAGGAAAAGGGACCATGACTTGCAAGGATTTAGAATATTCTAGACACAGTGTACATTATCTCAATCATCACTATGATTTAGCTGAATCCACAGAATCCTGGCTGTTTAGTGGATTCTTACATACCTTTTTAAGATTAGAAACAGGAAAAACCTCCTCGGACGAGTTTTCTCTGAAGCTAACCCACCTCACCCCCTGAGCTGTGTCATAATTCTGACAATACGTCCATGGACACTCTCTGCACTATCACATGGTTTCAAACGTATCCGTTTATATGTCACTCCTTTTAAGACTAAATATTCCTTGAAGGCAGGAATGGATACTTATTCCTGTTTTTATCCCAAGCATCTAGCACAGTGCCTGGTTATGGTAAGCACTTAATACATATGTCATGTTAATTTTACAGCTCAGAAAACGGAGGCTCTGGGGTATTTATCCAAGGTCACATTACTACAAAAGGAATATGAAGACTGGCCTTAATGCTCCTCTCACTATACCATGGTACCTCTGTCAAGTCCTATCAGTAGTTATTTTTGAGCTTTGAGGCCACTTCACGTCAGCACCTTTTTAGCCTATTTTACCATGGGCATCACTGCAATTCTAAGAAATCCCTCAAAACCTTTCCTAGGCATTTAAAATAAACGCATCAAATGCACATTAAAGTGACCCACTAACAAGTTTTGGCATAGATTTTCCAGAGGTTACATTAAACTTGTTTTGTAAACTATGTGTTTGAATACGTAATTCCCTCACCTAGTAACACTTCCATGTGTTAACATAAGTTGAAATTTTATTTGGAAATCTGATAGGCAAAATTTCAAAGTCAGCCAAAGGTTGGTAACAAACATTTTAATGATGAAAACTGCGTTACATGTAACATTATTACAATTTTTTCTGAGCATTCAGATGTCAACATTTTTTATTACCCAAACCAAATGATCGAAGACTATAAGAAACCTCTGTAGGATTCAAAGGAAATAGACTAAAAGGTTCTGTGTCCTGGTCTATTGCCTTGTTCACCTTTGCTTTCAGTGTCCAGCACAAAGGCAGTCTGTTGAATAAATTAATCCTCTTACCAAAATTCCATTTCATTATGTCTGAGGAAACATGCTTGGCCACACATTACTTTGTAATAAGTGTATATTGGAAGTCTGTATGGATGTGCCCTCTGGAAATTGGAGAGAGATCGTGCTACATAAGGAGCCACAGACTGTTTTCTTAAGCCATACAGAACACAGCAGAGTGTGCTTTCTGCAGCTGGAAAACAACCGCTTATATTTTTAGGTAGGGGTTGTCATCTTTCCTAGACCCCTATATCTTAATCTCCTATATTGCACTAACAATTATACCTGAACCAAAATAATCAGATGTTGCCCACTGTTTCCAAATATGCTCACCATTCACTTTTTCACATTCAGTATGTGTTAAATGTTATATGATCTGCAAAACTGGGATACCATGATGTCAAAAATCTAATGCCAATAACTTCAGTAACAGAAATTATATAACTATCTTTAATAGCAGCTCCACTACCTTTTCAGATATAATTAGGAATTTCTTCACGATATCTTCCCAGTGTCCATTATACTATAAATTGAGTTCATATGCTTTCTGATTAAAGATGGAAAAGTCTGTATGAGGGTATAGATAGTTTCTATTCTGTTCACAAGCAAAATTACAGCACCCAATAAGGTGGGTACTTAATAAATATTGTATATGTTAACATGCAAACATAACCTATGTCTAAATGCTGTTAGATCAAATTTCTTGCAATAATTCCATTTTTAATCTTTTAAACTCAGTTTTCTATGAATTCCCCTGCTTTTACTGTATTTCAGTATTTTGGTCACTTATACATCACTGGAACATTTATTGAGTGGTCACCATGTGCTAAATAAACAAGACACGGTATACTAAAAATAAATTTTTCCATTTCTAGTTTTAAGCACTTCAGTCTTAAAAGTATGACACAGAGCACCTCATACAGTGACAGAAAGGTGAATGATTTCACAAAAGATAGAAAGCAATCTCAACAGGGCGGTGTCCAGGAAGGTTCTTCAGGTAGGGCAATGTTTTAAAATCTCCAATATCAAGAATACACCAACTGAAATAGGTAGGATCTGATCAGAAGTGAAATGACAGAAAGACCACATCAAGTTCACTTTTTAAACTATTACTATTTTTAATTGTAAGAACTTTCATTTTTTTAAACAAAACTGCAATATATGGAAGGCATAGTTGAAAGCATCCCATCAAAACATTTCTTTTCACTATAGCTTTTGCTTAATCAACAAAGCTCATTTCAGTCTTTCAACATTTCACATAAGTTTACTTGGGCATTTTGCAAAGGTATCAAAAACTGCTCAGTATGTCTAAAACACTAAAATAAAACAATGTACTGAGAAACTCAATGAAATTCAATTAATGTGTGTATAAAGGCTGTACAACTAATTTTTATTTTACTGTTTATCAAAAGAAGACTTTCTGACTCACTGTTTACAGTGCTCACCCTCATCATTTCATGAATGGCTCTTCTGAAATTCTCTCATCACTCATCATCTCCGTACTCTGAGTCATTCTCTACTTCAGTTCAACAACCACTCTGCTTACCTTTACCCTTCTAAAAACCAATCTCATTCTAGCAGGTTTAATAGGTTTGACAGCTCTCCCAGTTCTTCACAATAAACTCCAAATGCCCAAATACGGCAGGCAAGACCTCTTGACTTTCTAGTCACATTCAAAGTTTCTAGACTCATCTCTTTCAATTCTCTACCCCAAATGAATAAAATCATGCTCAACTTTCAAGGATATATTCTAACATCATGGGGTATTTTCTGAACTTGACGATCAGAACTAATCACTTGCTCTCTATGCTCTCACAGTTTTTAGAAAGGCCTAAATTATCACATTTAATAATTAGGAACAATTACAGTTTATATAGGTACTATTTCTCTTAGAATATCGAGACTTGCATCTTCCTTATTTATCTTTTCATTACTAAAAGTATCTGCAAGTGATAAGTTCTATTTTTTTAAAAAATTGCAATCTAAGAAAAATTTAAAATTTCATGTGGGGACGTTGTAACTGGGAGACACTTTTAGGATGAATCATCCAGTATTTCTTTACACAAACACACACGCGCATACACACATAAACTATGCCCACGGGCATGATACTCTATATCAAAACAATATAATTACTGGGTTCACACATAATCAATACAAATCTCATGAAAAAGTATTCTTATTATATATATAATGTCCTCCATTTGCTATTCTCCTTAAGTGCTGATCATAACCCCACTAAATACTATCTTCACAAATTGATAATGGGTGGTACTCTACAATTTGAAAAGCACCAATCTAGTCCAAATCCTTAAATAAAGAAATGGGGGCCCAGGATCATTATGTGAATTCCCAAAGGTTCCTGAACTACCATCAGACACCATATTCTAAGACACTGGTCACACTGCCTAGGCAACTGTTCTGCACATTCTCAATATGCATTCTGTACTCTGTCACTTGGTTCAGTAAGAAATCTAAAGCTTCCAATGGACACTCAACTATTCTGGATAAAGTAATGATCCTCCTCTCACCATATTTAATACCAGTTACAAATTTACATAAAATAATCCCTATTAAACATATAAAACATATACTCAGAATGTCTGTCTTTGACTAATTACAGTAGGGGGCAATTTTCAATATCTCTAGACTTCAGGACTAAGTGCATCTTTCTGAGAAAGTGTGTCAAATTCCTGGAATTTCAGAGCTATGGTCTTTTAATCCATTACCAGTTTTTCACCAAGGGATTACTGTGTTGTTTTTCTTACATTAATAATATATGGAATCCTCAGGCAGAAATTCTGACAGAAAGAATGTAAATGAGCTAAGCAGATGCTATTTTAATTAAAAAGAGTATATGCAAATATTTCATTTTGAATAGGAATTCAGTGAGTTTTAAAATTATTCTTATTTGGCAGGCTTTGTTGTTTAAATAAAATCCACATTTTAAAAAGCTTATCACATTGATTATTAATAATGCAGAACAACTAGTCAACTTAGGGTTTCATCTGCAAAGGTAATAAGTATCTGAGGAGTATTTGGGAAGAGAAAACAGAGGAAATACAAACTTATCTGATGGTTAATTTCTTCTAAGAAGCTGAACTTTTGCTTTCTAGCAAAGAAGTACCTGATTATTACCAAATTTCAAAGACTGTAACTTGGGCAATATAAAAAGTATGTAATTATGTAGGTAATTGCAAAGAAATAACATGTGTATTTTACATCTAAAATGATACACGAAATACAAATCACGTACAAACTATTTTAAAATGCTTTCAACAAAAAAGGTAAAATCCACTTGTTGCAAACACGCTCCTTTGAAGATCCGCAGGGGCGTCATTATTAAGTTTTTAGTTAGTGCTGATTAACAACATCACCCAACACAAGATCCTTTTAGTTTCAGTTAACTGCTAACTAAGTGACCGGCCTAGAAATTCACAAAGCTATAGGGTAAGCCTAATTTGTCCCTGTTTTCAAGTAACATCAGTTTGGGACTGTTTCAGTGTACATTTTAACAACAGTAATAGGGTATTCAAATTTGCGGGGGAAAAAACAGAATTTATGGAAATCCCAATGCTTAATTAAATCACAGAATGAGGTTTTGAAGTAGTAAATAATAAATCACAATGAATCCTCAATCTGGTTGTCAAGGAAACTACTTTGCCTTTGCCATAATTGCTGTGATCCCCATCTTGCCCCCTTTGACACCAAGCCTTATCATGCATTCTGGTCAGAGACTGAGACTGAGAAAGTAGCTTTTCTATTCCTCTCAGGCAATCATGTAACATGCATTGAGCTCGACTGAACAGGGCCATGCGACCATACAAATGCTGAATTCAAGGCCTTTCCTCTTCTATCTGGAGACAGTAATTAACTAGTAAGCAGCAGTGTATTTCTATCAAGCTTTAGATAAGTAATGGGACCGTGTTGCCTTGGCAGGTTTTAGCAGCTGTGTTTGTAGAAAGTTTTTACAAAGTTACTGATTTATTGTCAGAAGATGTGTTTGTGAACCAGTAATCATTAATGCTTTCAAGTTAAACATCAATTTTTTAATTCCTTTGATAATAAAGATCAAATATTAGGTTTAATACAACAAATATTTACATCAAAACATTACATTTAATATTTATAAACCAAATATTGTAAATAAAACAATAAAAGCAGTGCCAAATATGTATCACCAGCTCAAATGGTTTAACTTTCTCCTCCTTACTTCTATTTTTGTATATTGGTCATTTTTAGTAATTATTATAAAATAAAATCCTGAAATAAATGGGCAGTTTTATGTCTCTAATTCCATACACCGCTTCCATTGTTTTCTATTAATTATTTTGACTTCCTTAACTAGATTTTTTTTAAAGTATTTGTTTTCTAATATAATTCTAATTTGCTTTCAAAAGTATTTCTTGAGTTCATTTTGCTGTGTATTCTGGAATACTCAGACCACTCAATCATGAAGTTCTCTCTACTCACTTCAGGTACTAAATGGTATAAAAGTAAAATTACCAGTGTACCTCTTAATGCTATTTGTCTACACTGAAATCAAAACTATCTTCCTCATCAGCAGGACAACTTCCAAAATTCAAGGTATGTATTCATTCTTTTCTCTTTTATTTACTTAAACTCAATATTGGGTCACACACAAACCGCATTTCTCTAGAGCTGGTTGTACTTAACCAGCAATAAAGATAATAATATTGACTATAGAGTATTATATGAAAGAACGCATACATAGTGTTTAGCTCTGTTCAACACCTGTTTACTCAGAAAGCATTCAATAAATTCTAGCTTTCAACAATATATTAGCAACTTCCACATTTTTAATTTAAAATGAAAATATCAGGCAGTAAATTGTACAATTTATTATTATTATTATTGGAGTAAACTGAAGAGCATAAAGTTTGGTAAAATGTTAGTAAAAAAAGATTCCACAGTAGCCTCTAGGAAACTATATTCTCTCAACATACAGTTCCAGGAAGAAAAAGGTATAAAGATTCTTTAACAAATCATTCACAAACATGAGGTTGCTTAATTGGGATGAACAATGAAGAAAACAGTTTCATCTGAAAACAGAGAAAAAGTGTCTTAACAATCCAAAACACTTGTGAGTATAAAAAATAACAGCTAAAGACTTTTTCTTTTAATCTTTGTACTGTGTCACTACTACTACTATAATTCTGATCTCCAAAATACCATGGTACTTAGTTTTTCAAAAGCAAAGAAAACCTGTGTCTTGCCTAAGCAGCTAAGTAAGGAAAGTAACTAGTTAAAACTAATAAAGAAAGTGTAATAATTATGGGAATTCAGGTAGAGTGTTAGAAATGGAAAAAATAATAAAATTGAACTGGCAGATACCTGGAAGAAGATCTAGAATCAAAGTTTGGTTCAAATATCAGTAGAAACCCAGTAAGTTGCCAGGACATAGTAATCTCATACTATGAAATTTATTGCTTAAATATTTTCTCCCCATTTTTTATCTTATTTCAAATAAATGGATTTACTTATTTTTTTTTTTAGAATTAGTAACTACAAAGTGTCCTTGAAAATAAGAGAAGGGTATTTATGTTTCTTCAAAAACTGACATCAAAGCAATATAGTCAAACCTTGATTATTCATGCAAATAGATGTGAAAAGAACATGTTCCCCAGTTTTCCTATTGGCTCCAATAAAGTTAATCTGACTTTTGAATATTGGTATCTGATTTTCTTGATTCAACTGTTAACTTAAAAACAAAATTAAAGTACTTTTGTAGTACTTTAACTAGTACTCAGGTAATATTAGAACGTTACACTTTTTTTTTTATTCTCTGCTTAAGTTCTCTTCACATAAAATACATCATCCTGAAAATAAACTGTGTAACTTCTCAGACTAAAGCAGCATAACCCATAAAATCCTTACTCTCCCAATGAAATACACCATACCATAACTGGGGAAGTTAATTGTGTGCTTTGGTTTCACAAACGAACTGCTGTTGCCAGCTGCATTCTAAATAAGAGTAAACAGAGACAGTTTGAGCTGCCAACGAAAGAAATAATTAAGTAGAAAAAATGCTGTCAATAAAACACAGCTTCAACATTTAAAACTTTGAAAACAAATAGGGCCAACCAGATTTGGACTACATTGTATAGTCAACACATTTTAACCACTAACCAATTGGGTCAAATAAGAATAATGTAGAAGGAGAAAGCTCACAAAAACATATATGTGGGGAAATAAAGTTTTATGTAAATGAAGGTTAAAACAGATCATTTTATAGTTTTTCTCAATGAGGATGCCACAGAAGAATAAAGCTCTACATAAAATGACTGAGGGTCTATTTTTCTAACTCTGCTCTTCTAGCTACAATGGAGAGAAACTGATTCATTACATACAATGGATATGTTAGATTTAAATTTTTTACTGGAACTAGTTGAAAGAGGCTAGTAGAGCACCTTATGAGAACAGGCTCCATAGTTTTCAGTTTGTGATGCTGTGGATACAAAAGGCATTTAACATCTCCCTCAGGGGCATCTTCTAACCCAGAAAGCTAACTTGTATATTTACAATGTTTCTAAGTTTTCAAACTGCTTTTACATTTGCTGTGTCATTATACACATAAACAGCTCTGGTTGTTTGGACATGCTTTGCAGAAAGCATGATTTTTTTTACTGCAAAATAAAAAAAGGGTTTTTTTACTGTAATTTTTCAGATAAAAATGACTTTCACTCTGATGAATACCAAAAGGGCTCAGAATCTACACAGTACATTTTAATTATTAGTAGTATCTTTGGCATGGCAAAATCCTTCAACAGGTTTGCTGGAAAGCAGTGTTTCTTAGTGACAGTAGAAAGCAGTAAACCCTGCAAGCCGCAAGGATAATGCGGAAAAATCACCTCTGACTACTTAGCAATGACCTGATTTTTGGATATTTAACTAATTTTCTCATTTCTAGTTAGAACAATATGTCATGATTCATCATTTCTCTATCTTCCCATTTCTCCTCAGATACCTAAAATCATAAAATAAATTATGCAAATTCTGTATAACCTAAAGGCTTCCGTAGTACATCTATGTTGACACAGCAGAAAAGCAGGAAGGTCAGTTGAAATGGTGGACTCAGGAAAAAAAGGGAGTGTGGATCACTAGGCAACTTTCACACTCAATGAAAGAAAATGGATAATGAGAAAAAGGAACAAACTAATGAATCAATCAAGTATTCACTGACCACCACTGAGGTGCTTTAGCACTGTCCGAGGCAGCTTTAGGGCAAGATGAAGACAATGTCTTGTGTCTTCATCTTGTACAGTTTGAGGTCTACTGAGGGAGCAAAGAAACAGCTCCATTCAAGGAAATATATATAAGTAAATATTCAATTATATGGCAAAAACTGTGTGGTGTAAAAACTGGGAGTAAAGAGAGACTGTATAAATCAGAGAAGATTGTTTCATACCTTTTACTCTTAGGGAGACAAGGAATGTCCAACTACTTGAGAAATAACTCCCTCAACAGTATCTGAATCTCAAGTAATATGCTAGAAAGCTTTCCAACTACAGCACTCATAAGGATATTCAAACGGTCACTCTTCGAAAAGAGCAAACATCACGGTATCTCATTAGACACAGTGAGGTAACTTGAAGTATTATTATTACCATAGTTCAGATGAGAAACCAAATCTCAACATATTTAAAGGACTTGTTTTGTTCACAGTGCTAGTAATTAGAACTCGAAATCAAATTTAATTGTTCCATATTTTAGTTTCTGTAACACTTGATTTTTTACTACAAGTATAAAGAATAGTCTTTGTAAGAACTCCCACCCCTTTACAGATATACCTGGCTCACTTGTCAAATGCATTTTAAATATTTCATTCTGGATTGAGTAATTAATCACCCATCAGTTAGTTACAAAGCTTAAAAAATGGCCTTAGGATTTATCTAATCCAATTGGCTTAGGTTCTAAATGATGAAATGATAGACCAGATCTAAATCTCTGCCCTTGGATAAATATCTAGTGGCAATTTAGTGGCAGAGAAAAGTCAAAACAAATGATTTACTTTCAACTGTAATGATTCTAGTTTTTTCAAACATTTACTCATAGGTATTTTTACATTTTCCCAAGTTTGTTCAATAATGACTCTGTGTTTTAAGAACAGTTCATTTTCACCAGACATTTCCTAATCCCACTGACTCCAGATCTATTCATCTAGATATGTTGCATTTCTAAACCTACAATGCTACGTTCAGTCTGGTCCTACACTGGGGATAATTCATGTCTCAAAGCCAGTCAGAGGAACAGATCACTTCTTGAGAGGGTTGAGGTGTGGGCAAAAAGAAGAAGCAGATAAATATGTGATTTCATTGTTAGGCTAACGGATTTGTTTTAATTAAATGGTTTTGGGGGGAGGCAACTTCTTTCAGAATGTATATATATGTTTTAAAACTGCAAACTTTTGATATGAATTAATTGTACCAGAATCCAACAGAACCAAAATGCTACCATAGTATATAATATGTATCTTTTTAAGAAAATCATAATTTCTAGTGTGTTCAAGAATAAGACTGTAACCACATAGGCCTGTATTTATTTCAAGTTTCCCATGATGCCATTTACTCTAGCTTTTAGTCTTTTATGTGACATTGAGCTATTTTATAATTACAAAATAGCTGAAAAGAATGACCTATTAATTTAAAAGGGACACATTTTAACATCTCTCTCTCTCTCTGGTACTATAATATTTTAATTTCTTTTTTGAAGACAAACCAGTTGGAAAGTGACCATCTGCTAGTGTGGTAGTATTATTTGGGCAAAGTAATGAGTAAATGTCCTCCTTTGCTCCGAGAAGGGGACCATTAAATGACGGAAACTCAGAAAAAAGAAAAATGAAACAGATTGATATAGGGCCATGTAAAAAGCATTCTTCATTTATTATTTACAACTTTCAAACAAAAGAATAACCTTTAAATGCATGCTCTTTTTTTTTAAGATTTTTTTTTTGATGTGGATCATTTTAAAAGTCTTTACTGAATTTGTTACAATATTGCTTCTGTTTTATGTTTTGGTTTTTTTGGATGCTAGGCATGTGGGATCTTAGCTCCCTGACCAGGGATGGAACCTGCACCCCCTGCACTGGAAGGTGAAGTCTTAACCACTGGATGCCCAGGGGAAGTCGTAAATGCATGCTTTTTAAAAAAGTATAAATAAATCTTCTACAATTTACCTTTTACACTAATTCAAGAAATATATTAACAAACAACTAAAATGCAAACTTCCTATCAATTTTTCTCATGATTTCTTCAAATCTATTCATACATAGATAGGTTATGTCCAAACATACATATCTTCCAAATATGTAATTTAAAAAACACACATGTAGTAACTTAAATTTCACAGTTTGTTACATTCTTATGTATTCTGAAACATTTTCCAAAGATGTATGTTGTCAATATTCAATGAGTTGGGTAAAGTGATACTTGTTTATTTACAAATAAATTATTATAAGAATGTCAGATCAAATAATAGATTTCTGACCTACATTGTACTAATTAGTATAGTCATCTCTATGTATGTGTAATGTGGAATCTACAGCAAGTGCATAAGCTGTGTACCTAATGAGAAACTCCATCGTGCTAGGTTATGTTACAGAAGGGCAAGGAAGGCCACCATGATAGTCTTCCTGTGCCTAAGGGATGGGCTTTGACCAGAAGAGATTTACTCGGAAAACTGTGGCTTCCCTGAATCTCTAGGGAAGCTTACCAAAGGAGAATAAAACTTCCCCCCAAATTGTAGTACAATTTTGGAACCAGGAACTGTAAATACTTATTCATTAAAACTACATAAATGGTTAAAACAACTATACCCCAATTAAAAAAAAAAAACTACATAGTATTCTAATACAGTAAACAAGTGGAAAATTATATTCTTATAAATAGTCCCAATCTGTTCTTTAAATCTGTAAACATGATTTACAGGGATTTTTTTTTTTTTCTGTCAAACACAACTAAACTGCCTTTGTCAAGCCTGACTCGTGATTAACACCTGGCAAACATTTTAAATGGTTTTGATTGCTATTAAGCAGATAAGCCATGCTCAACAACCTCTAAGGGCAAGGTAACTATATAACTATCTATTTAAGCCAGTAGCAAAATTTCTTTTATCTCTAACCTCTTTCCCCAAAATAGCAAGTGGTTTTTATTTTTTTAAACCAAAGGTCTCAGTGCTTTACAAATATTAATTTCTTTAATATTCCTAGAAGTACTATTATAATCCGCATTTTAAAGATAAGTAAAACAAGGCACAGAGAGGTTAAGTAACTGGCCCAAGGTCACGAACAGCAGAACACTCCTATTAAAGACTGAACAAGTTGAGATTCACACTCAACTACTCTGGCCCCTATGAGCGCAAGCACTATGGCATGCCACCTTAGTCATGTCAATTGCAGCAATAAATTCTGATGGACAGAGATAAAAGCAAACATTTTTTAGTTTGGAAGTGAATCCTGAGAATGATCCCATTTTAGGTCACTTAAAGTGAGAATATCTATCATAACAAAATGTTGTTACTTCACTGGCACTCTCAAAAAAATCATTTTAAAGGGTGATAATTAGAGAGACAGGAGTAGGAATTAAGACTCAACATTGTAGGATCAGGTGTTGAGCAGGAGTGGTTAAGATGAGCATCTGGAGAATCCTGTCTCAGTAAAAGAATCAATTCCACTTTCAACTCTACTACATAAGAGACTGAGCTTAGTGGTACATATCCCACCAGTCCATAACTTGGAAACTAGGGCTAAGAGCTTCTGAAGCCAACCTTCCATCAGTAGATTAGCTGTATAAACCAAAGGCAGGAAATAATTTTTCTCTCAGCCTGAGGGGTTGAGTTATCCTGATTCTGCCACTAATTTACTATGTTAACCTGAATAAACATCAAGTCATGAACCATTCTTCAAATCAAAAATGAAGGTGGTGGATTAAATTATCTCCAAAGTCCCTTTTAAACTTCTATAGTCTTTAACTTGGTCACTCAAGTTAAACAAGCATTTATTAATAGTCAAATAACTCTACTTGTTATTACACAAAAAGCTCTGTTAAGAGTAGATCAGGGGGCTTCCCTGGTGGCACAGTGGTTAAGAATCCGCCTGCCGATGCAGGGGACACGGGTTCAAGCCCTGGTCCGGGAAGATCCCACATGCTGCGGAGCAACTAAGCCCGTGCGCCACAACTACTAAGCCTGCACTCTAGAACCCACGTGCCACAACTACTGAAGCCTGCGCGCCTACAGCCCGTGCTCCACAACAACAGAAGCCACTGCGATGAGAAGCCCATGTACCGCAACGAAGAGCAGCCCCCACTCACCACAACTAGAGAAAACCCACGTGCAGCAACGAAGACCCAATGCAGCCAAAAATAAATAAATAAGCAAAAATTTATTTAAAAAGGAAAATAATCCATTAAAAAAAAGAGAAAATCACGGATTTCTCTCATGATCTGAAATGGTCTAATCAACGGAAAAAGTAATTTTATAGCACATTTGAATGAGTGTAAAAGATCATACATTGTCCACTTCAGTACTACTAAGAGCTTTTCAAGAAAATAATACGTATAAGCTATAGCCTTAAAAACAAATGTTGGGATTCTTAAATAGTTTCATGGTAGACTACATACAAAGTTATGATAGGAGTAAATGAGAAAAGAGATCAATATACAAGTATCTGCTTTAAAAATATTTCAGGAACATATTCAAAGCATATGATAAAATCAACCTGAATTCCACTTTGAGCAGTCATTTAAAACTTTTCATATTTTTGAATGCATTTATATCATATAAAGTCATATTTGGAAAGCATTTTGATAGTTTAGCTTTTCTTAATATTCTAAAAATTAGCTCAAATATGCTAATTTTTTAGAAATGTCAACTTTTTGAACTACCTTAACTGTTCATTGAAAGACACAAAAACGTGAAAATTCTCAAGGTTTAGATTCTTACTCAAATGAATAAAGACACAAGCACTTGATATACAGTATTTTCCTTTATGTACTTTAAAAAGTTGAACTACTACAGCAAATGAATAATTGATTTATGGGGGGAAAGTTCAAATGAAGGACATACTATTAACTGTGAATAAAAGAGGCTGGTTGGAAGAAAGTGTACCTCTCTGGAACATTTTAAAAGCAATATTTAAAAAATGCAAATGCCAGATACAGGTGATGCTCTCCATTTCACATCAGCACATAAGTCACACAGTAAACCCTAAGTCCCCGTCCAAAACAGTAACAAAAGGGCAGATCATATATCAAGCCACAAATAAAAGGCAAATCTTTTTCCATGTGAACATGTAAGAAGGGTACTGCACTCAAATACTATTTTAAAGAATAAGATTTAACTGTTGTTCCAAACTTCCAAAAGTACATCAATAATCTAATCACAACATAGTGCAAAAACTACATAACAATGAATACTGCATTAAAAGTCTACAGGAAGTAATGTTATTCACAATGTTTCTGTTACTCAAAAGCATTAGAGAGGTGCTTTAATAAATTTTACTTCATAATTCTGTATTTTTTAATGATAAAAATGGATCTTTATCTTCTTATACATTTTCATCCCATACCCTGAGAAATAACTACTCAAGCCAGTCAGTTTTTCAACCAAACAGCAGAAGATAAGTATTATTAGGGAAGTGGGCTGGCAGTTGGACAGTTGTTCACTCTGCCTGTCACATTCCCTTAATGCAACTCTGATTTGCCTTTGTTCTGACAGTAGCAAACAGCTGCTTGTAAATGAGCCACCTTCCCTGGGCTGCCTCCCATTATTCCCCACTTCCGTTTAACAAGGTCACTTGCTACAGAGATTTGGGGAAGAAAGTGTGTGCGGCCCACAAAATTAAGAGTTTAGAACATAGGCAAGCAGGTAGTTTTCTTTTGGTAGCTTGAGCAAATCAGGACTTAAAGTTTTCTGCTCACTAAGTCAAATGTTTTTCCTTTAATACTAATTTTAAAATCTAAGGCTGTATCACAAAAGCAAATGACTTTTCTGTTGATCCTCTTTCCTTTGAATCTACATGACATTGTATAAAAGACAGATTTAATCACAAAATGGTATTTACAAGCACATATTAATAAATACTAAGATGTTGCTCTTCTGTTGTTTTACAATGAGAGACTTCAGATCTGGAAGATAGCAAGTGGAGAACCATTCTAGGGAAACTTGAGGATAAAATCTTATAGTTTTTCCCTGATTTTAACGTTTATGACTAATTTCATTTATGACTAATTTCAGCAAGGGTAAAAGACAGGAACCTCCAGGATCAAACACTTCACAATTTCATTCTGTGTTGATTGTTACCTTTAATGTAAATTAATCTGGACTGAAACTTATTAAAATATTTGACCAATATTCCACCAATGCTCCAAAAGGTATAACTGACACTATAAAGCAAGGCTCACCTCTAACTTTCAGCTTGAACTATGATCTTCAAAAGGGCTAAGCTACTTTGGACAATATAATACAATTAAGTTGGTTCCAAATAGAGGCAGGCAGCAAGGGTGGAATGGCCAGTTTTCAATGCCATGGACAAAAACAGAGAGGGCATGTTGGAGCAGCCACCACGCAAGATGAATCATGACTTTGTGGTTCTGAAAGTTTATGAGTGGGAAACGATCTAGGAAACTCTTTGTACATTCTTAAGACTGAACCATCCAAATGTCAATAGAAGTCTGGAGTTAAATAATTAGTCAAAAATATAATTTCTCAAAAAAAAAATATATATATATATATAATTTCTCATTACTGTATCTTTTTACCTACATTTAAAATTACAGAGTTTTGAATATTTTTCTCATCTTGATATACAACCATCACAAGGAATGTGAGCCTATAGCAAACTTTATTAAGGGTTAACTAAAACAAAACAAATTCTTTTCAGCAACACTGGCACTTTGGATGTGTCCACTGATATGAATTAGACATTGCTACACTGAGGGGGGAAACTAAGAATCATATGACCATCTCAAGTTCCCTCATTCTCTACTCAAAGATTTCAATACTATTCATAAAATATACTATCCATGTTTTTGAAAATTTCCAGCTTCCTGCCATCTAATTACACTTGACAAGTTTCACCAATTTTGGGTCATGTGGAAGACATCCGAATTCTAAAAACATTTTTACAACTTTAGCTAAGTTGATTTGGTACGCCTTGTAATGGCTACTCTATTTTCTCTCTAATGTTTAGTCATAACTCTGACCTATCATTTATGATGTTCAAATAAAATAGGTTTTTCTACATTTCAATCAGAACGTGTCAAAGCATTTTCACAAAGTACTATATTTAGAGAAATATTAAAGATTATATAAATATTTATTGTAACTGAATTATATTGAATCATCCAGTGTTAACAAGTATTCACATAATAAAAAAAAATTAAAATAAGCTAATAGTCATACCTTACAGCAACCTTTACTTTTTGCACAAAAATCTGAACATTCTAGTAGTTCACTATTAAGAGCACAGGACAGATTTTCAGCTTCATTTATATTCAGAGGCAGGCAAATCACCAAAACTCATTTATACATCTCCATTTTCCTTACAGCGTGTTACCAGCAGGCATCTATCCATCCCACCTTTGAAACAGGTAGGTGGCTTAAAATGCCTCTACTTTTCAGTCAAGACCCTGAATTAAAAATAAACTTGAGCTTTAACTTCATCATTTTCTCTACAAGATGCAGTAATACAGAATAAACATAGTACTTAGTTTGTTATTTTAATCTACATTTCACATACTGGTTTCATACCATAAATTTGCTTATTTTAATCCTGCATGTTCTCTGAAGACTTAAGCATTTAAGCTAATAGAGCTAACAAATGATCCAGTAAGAAATTACATTTCTTATATTCTTATTTTATTTATTTTTGCACACCATAGACCTGTCGGTACTCCTTTATGCTGATGAACACTAAAACATTTTTTACACCATCACAATGGGGAAGTCATTATTATATTGGCTATGTACTAGCCCTACGATGTCCAGAATATATCTACGTAGATATATGTATAAAAATATCTTCATGTCTTCTGTTGGCAATGACTTTTCAGAAATAAAAATACTTAATATTTAAAATAATTTCCAGGGACATATGCCTCCTGCTACTTAGCCTGACATGTGTATTACAAGAGCCAGACTGAAACATGAAAGTCAATCACATCCAATACTTAATACAGTGTGAATAAATTAAATCTTGGTGAGAGGAATATGTCAATTCAAAAAGGTTACAGAGACTATTCAAATCACCAGCAGTACAAGCACTTTGAAAATAAAAATACTGAAGACTAAAACTACATATTTTATAAGTCGATAAGAATCTTTTCAGGGAGGAGAGGTGATACTACTTGAAATTTTTCAGACTAAAGTCAGACTTCTAAAGAACACTGTCTCCATATCCAAGAGAACTTAAAATTCAGCAGGTTGTGACCTAAGTTTTTCATTACTACTGTGGCACCTGCATTTCCTTTGAAATTACAAAATAGGTAGGGAACAAACCAACCTACATCCTAATCTTAAAAAAAAGATGCTAAATATATAAACAATTCTAACTTCTCTGGGTATCAGTGTCTAGTGACAAATTAATATTTTAAATCAACGGGAAATAAAGTAAGATTTATTGAAACATAACTTGAAAAGTACAGTTTTCTTTCATTATTTTTCAATCTCCACCAATAACATAGTCATTTATTATTTATGTTGTATAGCTCACCCAACCAGACGATAAAAATATTGCCTTCTAAAAAGGCTGTGGGGGCTTCCCTGGTGGTGCAGTGGTTGAGAATCTGCCTGTTAACGCAGGGGACACGGGTTCAAGCCCTGATCTCGGAAGATCCCACATCCCACGGAGCAACTAGGCCTGTGAGCCACAACTACTGAACCTGCACATCTGGAGCCTGTGCTCCGCAACAAGAGAGGCTGCCATAGTGAGAGGCCCGCGCACCGCGATGAAGAGTGGCCCCCGCTTGCCACAACTAGAGAAAGCCCTCGCACAGAAACGAAGACCCAACACAGCAAAAATAAATTAATTAATTAATAAACTCCTACCCCCAACATCTTAAAAAAAAAAAGGTTGGGAAGATCATCATTTACTAATGCTTTAACTAAATAAAGGGGTACAAAGTTTTTTTAAAAGTACAGTAGTTTTATATAAATGCCAACCAATATAAACATAAACATTTTCATGACCAGAAAAATGAAAAACCCTCCCAAAAAAGTATGTGTTTTTGGTTGTTTTATCTATGCTAACATGTAAATGAGTACAGCACAGACAAAACCCTTTTTTATTTTAACAGTATTAACACCAATAAAAACCTGAACCTTGATCATTTAATAACATTCTCTGTCTGCAAATAAATGCAAGAATGTCTTCATTAGAACTAGTTCTGGAAGATATAGGAATACAAACTACTTAAAATGTAGTTTATATTCCTGTATCTTGAAAATAATTTCATAGTCCATAATTTTCAGATAAGCTAAAATTAGATTATCATTATAGGTATTTTCTAAAATATGAAACTATTATTTGAAATGACTAAGAAAAACCTATTTCTACCTTTGTTTTACTTGAAAACTGATTCTTATAATTAGAAATGTTACTTTA
Organism: Phocoena phocoena; assembly: GCF_963924675.1. Taxonomy (NCBI): domain Eukaryota; kingdom Metazoa; phylum Chordata; class Mammalia; order Artiodactyla; family Phocoenidae; genus Phocoena; species Phocoena phocoena. Next base: position 71,843,304 of record NC_089219.1, on the reverse strand, counting down.
TAAAGTCATATTGTATTTATATATCAAAATGTTTCAAGAAAGGATAAACAGGAGTATTTAGTTTTTCTCTTAGAGCATTTCAAATATGAATAGAAAAGGAACACTGGTTATTCCTTGTTTTTTGGATTGAGTAAGGAATCCAAGTATTCCAATTTAGATAATTAGGAGTAAATAAAAGTTTTTGTACAAGTCTTCAGTTTCAACAAATGTTAGAATATCAAAAATATATTTTTAATAAATTAACTACATTTTATCCACATGAATAAAAACTCTCATGAATATGTATAAAAAGTTTTATGTGCAGATACACACACTGATATGTATGAAATTAACTCAATAATTGTCTGGCACAAGCCAAGTCTTTAATTTCATACAAATCTCATAATGAGTGTTACTAATTTTTTGCTATCATTTCATAAAGGAAAATGTGCATTTCCTACTTGTCCAATTTGGACATGCTAGAGTCATTATACATAGTGATCTAATATTAACAATAGAGGTGGCCAATATTAATTGAATTTTGTTAAGAAACAGCAAGATTACAGTCTCCATTTAAAAAAAAAAACTGATCTGTATATCTTTATACTGTATTTTAAAGTAATGTAGCTTGAAGGTCACAAGGGTAGGTACCTTCTCTGAGATAAGAACAGTTAAATTTTAATCTAAAACAGGAAGAAAAGAAGCAATTGTGAGTAGGGGAGAGGCAAATGATTCTGGACAAAGAAACTACAGGTGTAAAGGCAGATGTTTACAGGAACTGTAATAAGATTAGTATGCCTGAAGCCAAGGGACCCTACTGAAGACCGGCCTCATGCAAGTTGGAGAGAGAATCCTAAATTAGATCACTTAGGGGTTTATACCAATCGAGGCCATCAGAGGGTTTTTAATAGGAAAAGAAAGTGACCTAATTTACTTTTTACTGAGTTCACTTTTGTCAAACTGTGGAGAATAAATGGAGAAAGGGGGGGACATGGATGAAAGTGACCACTGCACGAAGCACCATCATTGTAAAACCAGTCCCATTTGTCATTTTTTTTAGTTAATGCATGTCTCCCCCACATTTTAACTAAGTGTGAGTTAAACCTTGTTCGGCTTTTCTTCAACAAAACCACCAGTTTCTGGGATATAGCAGTGGCAGAGATGAATATTACCAATGAAACCCTTACAGAGTAAAAGAAAAAAGTCAGTAATTTTTTTTTTGTAAATTTATGTATGTATGTATTTATTTGGCTGCATTGGGTCTTCGTTGCTGCGCGTGGGCTTTCTTTAACTGCAGCAAGCGGAGGCTACTCTTGGTTGCGATGCGCGGGCTTCTCATTGCGGTGGCTTCTCTTGTTGCGGAGCGTGGGCTCTAGGCACGTGGGCTTCAGTAGTTGCAGTGCGTGGGCTCAGTAGTTGTGGCTCGCGGGCTCTAGAGCACAGGCTCAGTAGTTGTGGCATATGGGCTTAAATGCTCCTCGGCATGTGGGATCTTCCCAGACCAGGGCTCGAACCCGTGTCCCCTGCTTTGGCAGGTGGATTCTTAACTGCTGCACCACCAGGGAAGCCCAAAGTCAGTAATTTTTATAATACACACACACACACACACACACACACACACACACTCACACCCCATTCCAAAGTTGAATTTTCTTATTAAGTAGATTCCACAGGTATACTTTGTGTCTACAGAAACCTTCATATTTACCTGAGAGTTGTTACCCAGCTTTTACCAGGTTCTCCAAGGAGTCTACAAGCTCCCAAATTTTAAGAACCACTAAAGCCTACATCTCACCATAAATCTGGAAGGTAGGGTTGCCACAGAACATAGAGAGATAACAATCTAAAACAGAACAGGGAATGAAATAGAATCTTGGTTCTTCATAGATGGATAAGTTAATTCCTGACATTCACTCAAATGAAGTGTAAATATCATACGGACTAAAATTTTAAAGAACATTACTTATTCTTTACTTTCCAATTAAATATTTGGTTTTCCTTTATGACTGACTGTATTTCATTTGAATACTTAGTATTAGCAATTCCACATAAGGAAAAGCAGTGTACAATCATACTTTTAAATGTTCGGGGATAAAAATTAATCTGCAAATAAACAGATAGTATTTTACAAACTAGTTACTTACAAACGTAGAATTAAATAAAAAACCCACCAGCTTCATTTTTATTTCTCTCTTATACATCAACAGAGCTGCCTCTGCCTCTGACTTTCTAAAAAAGAGCTACATGGCACAGGCCCCATGTGCACAGAGCAAGGGAAGTCACAACCCCCCAGGGAAGAAGTTTGGTTTGTTTTTATAGACACCCAAAACAGTGCTCCCCTCTTCTCAGGGGGCTCAGCAACAACACTACTTTGTCCCCCAGCATAGCAAAACACTATTACATCCAGGCTATTTTTTGTTATTTTTGGAAAGTAGACATTTTAAAACATTGTGATCTTAGTAATCATCAAACACTAATCATAATAGTAACTTATTGCCAAGTAAGATGCATTAGAATTCTGTCATGAAAATACTAGCAGAATCAATTGGCTACTATTAGATCACTAAAAATATTTTATTAGGTTTATTTTCTCTCCTCTATCCTCTCTATTAGGCTAAAAGGGGAAAAGTTCCTACTTAAATTTACCTAAGAAAAACTACTTAAATTAGTGGAATTTTTTTCTGCTTCCCAAGGTTTAAAAAGTAACCACTATTCTATATAACACAGATCTCAAATTCTTCTATCTAGAAACATAATGCAGTTCTTAAATAACTTGGTATAATTTATTTATAGCCACAGATAGCAATTTATATTCTAGCAATGGAAGCATTTACTAGCCACTAACAATTCTGTACTTTAAGTTCACCCTTGGTTAATGTTAAGATGCGTAATATTCCGATGCATGCTATACACAGGTCTTCAGAGTACCTATTTCATAAAACACTAAAAATCATATAAATCCCCCAAATCAGTGAGAGATTACCTTGTTTTGTGTAAGACACACAATCTACTTAATAACTCAATCATTAAGATATGCTTGCAAAAGTGGGTCTTGTATGGGAGATGAATGTAAAAATTACAAAACGGCTTTTATCAGTAAACCACAGTTTCAATTAAGAATTTCCAATAATTTTCAAGGAAATTTATATATAACTCATTATTTCTTTCAAATAACTTTTGACTGCCACTGTAACAACTGGAAATTAAAACCAAAGTGCAGTTTTAATTATCTCTTTAAGAAATTTTTTGAGGAAATAGTACTTGTTTAGTTTATCTCTACATACTTATATGGGAGCCAAATACATAGAGTTGCATTCATTCACTGAACCAACAGCTGCTAAATATGCTAATGTGTGCCAAGTACTATTCTGTGAAACAAAACTTGAGGAAACAAAAGAGGAAATGACAGGTCCTTGTCCTCATAGAGTTTATAGGGGGAGAGACATACAAATATTTACAGATACTAGAACTATTAAGAAAGAAAATAAATAGGATGATGTAACTTGGAAGGTGCTTCCCATAAGATAGTTATGAAAAGCTTCTCTGGGGGCTGACATTAATTAGAGCCAAGACCTAAAGGATGAGGAAAAAAATAAGTGATGTGACAAGCAGAGGAATGACTTTCAGGCAAAAGAAAAAGTCTACATGTTCCAGAAACAGAAAGAAGACAAATGCATGCAATGTTAACATTTCTTTCCTATTCCTCTAAGATCAGCATGAATTAACAGTAAGAACATGGACTCTGCAATAAATAAGTTTCGATCTGAATCTAGGCTCTACCAATTTAATAACTGCATGTTCTTGGGCAGTAAGTTACCAAAACATGTTAAGCCCCTTTTCCCTAATCCACATAGTGTAGAAAATAAGATCCATGCTTTATGACTCTTGACAAGAATATCTTCAATAAACAAATAATACCCAATAAATTGTTCCTTGCTTCTTCCAAAACTGGTGTCACTTTTATCTTTTGGAACTTTAAACAAATACCATTTTCTCTTTAAATTTCACTATCTATGTAGAACATTTTAAATAAAATTATTTCAAATGTCTCTTAAAATGACCCTTACAACAAAATTTTCAATGTCCCTTAACACAATCAAGTTTTCACGGCAAGTGATGATGTAAGCCCTCTCTTCCCCTCCCTTAGGGTGATGAATTGTCACCCTGGGAATTCTTTTCTCAGTATTGTCTGTGGGGCATACAGCAAAGGTTACTTACAAAGGCTACCTCACTTCCGTGGATTATCTCTCAAAAGGAATGAATCAATGGCTCAAGATTAGTAGCTAAAACTGTAAATCTCACATTTGAGAAAAATATGTTAGGAAGAATCAGAGATTAATTCCTAGAACAGGAAGCTTCTAAACAATCGTGCTCAGAGAAAAGTGATCTTTTCATATTGGAAGGATGGTATGAAGGAAAGAAAGAAGAAGGTTGAATAAATTATAATCTTTAAAGTAGAAACTATGTGAATGTTCCATATTCCCAAATAAAAGGGACAAAAAATAGCTGCAATGTAATGAAAGCTGCTAAAATGCTTCCAGTTTTAATCCTTCACATTTATCTTCATATCAGTAAAAGTCTAATTAGGGAATCATACAGGATTCTCATCAACTTTCAATATTTCAACATTTTAGCTAACAAGTCAGAACTGAATGATGGCATGGAAGTAAAAAATTTTGGCTAGTGTCACAACTAGTTTTGTTCAGTTAAAATTACATTAAACTTTAGAAAAACATTAATTCAAGGTTACAGTTTTAGAAATATAGATGGGAAGTTGAAAGACAACAGAGCACTTTAGCTAACTTAATGTCTCTTTTAAATAGTTAAGCCTGTTTGTTTAGAATGAATAGTGAATAGAGAAAAAGGGTAGAGATGCTAACATATGGAGAATCTGCTATCTGTAAAGCAGTACATGGGAGCTCTCACAAGTTTTAGAAATAAAGTAAAATGGACAATCAAATCTAAGGAGATGGGGAAATCTCACTGTCCTACTTCCCTATAAATACATTTATAGCAATTGAAACTTCCATATTAACAAAGATGTAAATAAGGCTAAATGTCAAATTAAACAGAAAGAGTGTAATAATCATGCAATTATATATATATATAAATATATACTTAAATTTTACCCTTAAAAAATAAGCTACTGGTCAATTCATTGATCCATGCATTTGCTGGGCAATATTCTACACGTATCAATTACCGCTATTTGGAGGAAAAAGGAAAAATTCTTCTACACCCTATATCAATGCTATAGGAATCACACTGAAATTCTTCTGAATCAGAAGCAGGTCCTCACTAAATATATACACATTTGCCAAATGATATGCTGTCCTCAGACACATTACTTAGCAATTAATCTTGCATATGACAAAATTTTCATTCTTGACAGTTCTGGGGCTCACACTGAAGGCCTTTTTGTTAAAAGGATATATGGAATTCAGCCATGAAACATATTTAACAACCTACCATTTAGGATGTTTATAATTGTTGTCATATCATTGTTGACCCCTATCTATGGTAAGTAAGCACATAGTAAAAGTATAAAATTAAAAGATCTGAAGTGCTAAAAATGTAACACTGTTTTCATAGCTTTAGTAACTTGTAATAAAGAAAAATTGAATTCCAGCATTTTTAGCTCTTCCTCCACGATAGACTGCTATTTATATCAGAAAATTGTAATTATTTTTTGATGTTGTTCCTATAAATACTTAAACTGTTGAAAAATAAAATATCTACTGTTCTCCAGATAAATTTAATTCCTGGTACTAAGGAACTACAAGTCTAGAGGTGATTTAATACTTGTGACACATAATTCAATAAGTTAGGGTCAAATGTATTGATTTCTAATCTTTTCAGACAGCTTCATTATTATTTTTTTTTACAACTAATGTATATAACTCAACTACCAATCTTTTGGTGTGGGAAAACATGTTCGTTTATTCTGTTGTAGGCTCTCAACATATGATATCTGGTCCCCCCCCTTAATTAGCCTTAATGTAAACAATTAAATCTCACTTTACACTACATCAAATTTAAATAACAGCAAGAGACTGAGGTTTTCCCCCTCATGTTGCCATCTTTTAATCTGCTTACTACAACCCACTCTCAGCAACTTGAGAATCATCACAGGAGAGTGTCACTGTTGTTTAGAGCAAAATATCACATTCCTCAAATTGGGGGATGGGGGAGGGAGGGCAGCTAGGGTAAGAAAATGACTGTCAGCAGGGCTTTGGTTGATTTTTCATTTTCTAGAGGAGGATCCTTTCTGGGACTATCATTTAAAACCTGAGGCTTCTCAGGCACTAAGCAATACTTAGGAGGCAACAGGAAAATGCTATGATCAAGCAACCCTGAGTCCCATCCAATGGTTCCTGTGGTTTGGAAACCTCAACAGCTTGCAATACAATATGAAGACTGACATGAGCTGACTGTTGCCCATCCTCAATTCATATGTGACAGAGCCTACAGCCAAAAAGGAATCAATCCTACACAAGGCAAAGATCAATAGCCTGGGAACCATACAAATTAATTTGGTTTTTTTTGAAGTGTAATTGATTTACAATACTGTGTTAGTTTCAGGTATACAGCAAAGTGATTCAGTTATACATACATATCTATTTTTTTTCAGATTCTTTTCCCTTATAGGTTATTACAAAATATTGAGTATAGTCCCCTGTGCTATACAGTAGGTCCTTGTTGGTTATCTATTTCATATATAGTAGTATGTACACGTTAATCCCAAATTCATGTTCTGACACCAGCTAGCCCTAGCTGTTGATCACAAACAAATCATCTAAATTTACTGTTAGACCCTCAATAAAATGAAGAAACCCCTTGCCTTCGTAAAACCTATACAGAATATTGTTTATGAGAAAGTGCAAACATGACATTAAAAATCATATTCCCAGCCTTCGAGTGTTTGCTCATTTCTCTTTGTGACTTAGTACTTAGAAACCAGCAGTTTTTTGTTTTTTTAAAATAACTTTATTTATTTATGTATTTTTGGCTGCGTTGGGTCTTCGTTGCTGCGCGCATGCTTTCTCTAGCTGTGGCGAGCGGAGGCTACTCTTCATTGCGGTGCGCAGGCTTCTCATTGCAGTGGCTTCTCTTGTTGTGGAGCACAGGCTCTAGGCATGTGGGCTTCAGTAGTTGTGGCTCACAGGCTCTAGAGCGCGGGCTCTGTAGTTGTGAGGCATGGGCTTCGTTGCTCCGTGGCATGTGGGATCTTCCCAGACCAGGGCTCGAACCCGTGTCCCCTGAATTGGCAGGCAGATTCTTAACCACTGCGCCACCAAGGAAGTCCCCCAGCATAGTTTTTATGTTACTTGGTTTTATGGGCAACATTTTTGTTTTCAAAACAAGGTCTGATTTTTTTTTTTTTACAATAATGTGAATACAAAAAGGATCATTCATGTATTCACTTCTCCAACAAATACCTATTTTGTATTTCCTCTATGTATATATACACTGTGCTGGTTGCATGGGAGACATCAGTAGAAGTGAAAAGTGAAAAGTGACCTTGATTGGTCAAAAAATAAAAGTGCTATGAAAAATTAAATATTTCTTTTCTTTCTCTAGGGTTTATAAAAAGCAAATCCAGCTTTTTTAAAAAAGGCTTACTCACTCATGTTCTATTAATATAGTCATCTCCTGGGAAATTCATTCATTCATTAATTTATCCATTCATTCATCAAATATGTATTCATTTAAAAATATTTGCTGTTCCTTGCACTTTCCTGAGATCTAGGAATACACACTGGCAGAAGACATGGTCCCTGCCCTCGTGAGGCTACAATAAAACTACAAAAAAAGGAGCTCTGAATCAAGATCTATTCATTACATGAAAAGAGTAGCTACCTAGTAACTACTCAGTGAAATGTGCACTCCTAAAATTAATGAGGCTATGTAACAAAAATGAGTGAGGTAACTGGAAAGCAATCATACATTTAACCATCACCATCACATGTTGAAAGCAGTATTGTAAGACAAAATTAAAAAAAAAAAAAGAAAATGTACACTAAAGGCAAGCAGATTTTTTAAGTCAGAAACAAATACTCTCAGAAATCACCTTTACTTCATAGTTTAGATTCAGCATATTCACCTCCTTCCAATCTAATAATTTCCTAACTTAATAAGATGAAGAAACTGGACCAGGGAAATTAACTAATAGACACAGATCCAAGATCCAAAATCTTGGATTCCTAGAAATTATCTTTTTCCCCAAACCACCTCCTTTGTCATGTTACCATAGGACATTTTTTTTCCAGGTAACATAAAGACCCTATTGACTGAAGCCATACAATAAGTGGTTATAAAATTTTGCACATTTAACAGAAATGTATTGCACATTTAACACTCTAATGTATGCTGTAAAAAAAAAGCGTTCAAAGTAATAGCATGTCATTTGTTCTTTAAAATACTGAAAACCAAGTATTTTTAAAAATTTTATAAAAAAAACTAACAGATGTTCCAAGAAAATGTTAGTTTCTGGATGTCAGTATTTCAAATCCTTTTTAATTTTTTCTTTCTTGTTTTCTAGTTTGGATTTGCTTAGAATTCAATAAAACCATTAAACTACTTTTACTTTATATTTTTTAAAAGCCTCACACAGTATTACAGTCCAAATGACCAAAAACCAACTACCACCAAAAAAATGAGCACTAATCAAAATATATTAAAAGTTTTGTTTTTTGTGGTCATTTTTACTAATAAGAGAATTTCTAATCATAGGGGTAGAAGAATGAAACATTTCAAAAATTCTACACAATAGAAACAAAAATAATGCTGTTCAATGGACACAAATGATTTAAACACAGTATCTTTTCATAAAAATAAAAGAACATTTATGCACAATCATGTCAGAAAGTAGCATGTTTTTGAATAATTTGATGTTCAAATTATTAAAATATCATAAAACTCAGTCACTATATTTTACTTTACTGTCTTAAATCATGTCCATTATTTACAACTTTACTGGTAGCATCATTTCAATTCTTCCTAATTATCAAAATCTGAATGCTCAAACATAATTACTTAATAAACTCTGGACAATTAATTTCAGAGGTTCATATCAAAACTGTATTTATTCAGTCAACACATTCCAACATGTGGAAAAATAAACAATGATAAACATTATATGCCTATAAAGTCCATGGCATGTTAAAATAAAAACTCCATAGCAGACTGAAACTAAGTCATATCCAATTAAAAAATAAGCAATCAATTACAAACAGCACTCTCATTCTACATTACATTCAGGGAAAAAATGTTAAATGTGTCTATAGTTTATGAAATGTGCTTTTAAACTTTGTAAATGATTTTTTTTTCAGGTCTTTGTACACTTGCTATCATTTTCAAAGGTACTAAAATTTTACTGGCCCTGATATAAGTAATCATCCCCAATTGTAGTAATTTAAGAAATAAGAACACTAGGTCAAATACTGACCCTGTTCCCATCTATTCAAGCTGAATCTCAAAAGGGGTGAAAAGGTGCCATGCTTTGAAAGGTGGCAAAGAAAAGATTAAGGAATATGTAGTCTTAAGTCTTAGCTCTAAGTATTTTTATAATACATCTGTTCTTGCCCTAAGAGTAAGTTTATAAAAATAGGAAAAATGAGGTTTATTCTTCTTAGTTTCAGTTCCTCACACCACCAACCACAAAAGAATGCTGCACATAGTAAGAACTCAATAAATACAGCATTTGCTAAACAAATAACAAATGACTTTATGAATAAATCAAGTTAAGGAGTAGTTGTACTATTGGTTCAATGGCATTTGTTCTATGTCCTAAATGTTATTAGGTCTGGGTTTCTCCATTCTGACATATCATGTACTGAATTTCAAATTTCCTATATGTAGCCTCATTTAAACCAACACTGCTATTATTCCAGTAGAATAATAGTAAGTTTCAGTGGTTAAAAATAACTGCTTATACCTCACAGAGTATTATAATATCAAACTTTCATCCTCCTTGATTTCCAGTTTCATCTCCCTAAGTCTAAATGTAGTCATATTAATCTTTACATTTCCTTATTTCCTTGTTCCAAACTAACCGTTAATTTTACCATTCCCATACATTATCAAGGGCCAGTCTCAAAATACCAATATAACAGTAAAGATTTAGATGACAGCAGTGAGAGTGAAAAAAGACTGATCGCTGTATAAACGCAAGAAAAGTTCTTCTAAGGGGTCCAAAGATGGTTACATCAAAGGCATATCTGGCCAATGATATTCTCTCTAAATATGTCACAACATGGATTTTTTAAATTTTTATTCATTTATTCATTAACTATTTAAATACTCTCATATATCCAGAGCACACATTTTAAAAATAGTAATATATTCAAATCAAATACAATCTTTCAGTTGTATGTTTACTGATTAGGAACAAAAGCACAGCACAGAAGCTGTCAATGGATAGTGAATCTGAGCGAAGAAGGTTGCCACCAGAAGGAACCATCTGTGGGCTGATACAGGCTTTTCTACTGATTGTCGACATAATGCCAAAATATGTAGTCAATGCAGTGAAAAAACAGAGCTAAGTAAGATGTCTGGCACCAGAGACAAAAAGCATATGGTAAATGCCTACATCTTCCACTTTCTCAATAGGCTGTCAGGCATCAAACAGACATAGCCTGAGTGTGAATAGTGCATGTTCATTTATGAACCTTTTTAAAAGCCATTTCCTTTTTACACGTATGCATTGCTTAAATTATGGATGGCTAAATTGTAGGCACCATGCTATATACATATGGAAACATTCCAAAACTGAAACCTAAAGTGGATTTTCATTATTACACAAACTAAAGAGCATCAAGAATGTTGTATCAGACAGTCATGGGGATGAATGAATCTCATCTCTGCCTTTACTATTGATTTAATGCTATTGATTTAATGTACATAAGTTTCCTCAGGTATAAAGTTGAGAAAGTAATACAAACGCCATACAGCTGCTGGGAGCATTACCCAGGACAATGAAGAGAAAACACCTAGCACAGTCCTTGATATCTAGTACAGGGCCAACAAAGGACAGCCACTGCTTTTAGTTTTAAATTAAAAGTACAAATTAGGGAGAGAAATTCAATACTAATTGTTTCTGTGTATCTATAACAAAAGTTTTCCAAACTTTATTCATGTTTATTATTTAATAATTAAAGCAAGCTTCATGTTATATGCTTATTATAAATTATGGAATATTAAGGCCATATGAAATATTAATACTAAATTTCTAAGTCTTATATTTTTAAAATTCTGTAAGCATGGGCCACTGACAAGTTTGTCTATGTCTCAGCTCCCTATCATTACTTATGTTTTTGATGGTAGTAACTTTATTAAACTGACTACACGAATTACACATCAAATCCATTTCTCTTTTTATATTTCTCATCTTTTTTTTTTTTTTTTTTTTGCGGTACGCAGGCCTCTCACTGTTGTGGCCTCTCCCGCTGCGGAGCACAGGCTCCGGACGCGCAGGCTCAGCGGCCATGGCTCATGGGCCCAGCTGCTCCGCGGCATGTGGGATCTTCCCAGACTGGGGCACGAACCCGTGTCCCCTGCATCAGCAGGCGGACTCTCAACCACTGCGCCACCAGGGAAGCCCTATATTTCTTATCTTGATGAATTCATGACGCACCCTGACTCCCCACACTCATCACTCACCATTCCTAAATATAAACTGCCATTTCTGCCAGCACTGAGTTCACGCTAACTGAAAATGCTCTGCTCATAGGCACTGGTGAGAAGGCAAGGCCAACCCTACTATGAGATCCTACCAGCATCCCAACACAATGGATCAAGACATGGTTCTTGAACTCAAGGGAGTCAGACCATGATCCCAAGAGCAATGTATGATGTGGCTTCATGCAAAAACAGGAGTGAGGCAAATGAGTTTCTCTCTTTCTCAAGAATCTGAATTGGGAAACGGGGCAATTCCAGAATTAGAGAAAAAGTTGAAGTTGCATAATGCAACAAGGCTGGATGGAGTATACTAGAAGCTATCCTAAGATAAAACTGTGAGGCAACAGAAACTATGAGTAAGGCAAAGAGAGAAAAGATAAGGAAAAGAAGGAGTAGAGGGAAAGGAATGCCAATTGGTATTTGGGAGAAGAGCAGGCAGATACAAAGGGAACCCACTGCAAGTAAACAGTCCCAGAAACTCCTGCTACTCCAAATCCTGGGTCAGCGCTGGACATGATGACCAGTTTTCTTCCATCTTTCAAACTCCACAAGGGCAAGACAGCCAGGCAGTGTTACTCCCCATGAATTCCTGGGAGAATCTAGTTTATTTTATTCCGAAACATCCATTAATTCTCCATTCCTTACCACCAACAAACTTTAATAAATCACTCTTTCCCTCATCAGTGATTTACCAAACCTCATCAATTCTACTTCTGAAATCTCATCAATTCATTCCTTTTTATGTAGTCCCACTGCAATTTTTGCCAGTCTCTCATTCTTTCTCACTTAGATCACTGTGACATTCTTACATAAGAAAAAGGGTACGGGGAATTCCCTGGTGGTCTAGTGGTGAAGACTCTGCGCTCCCAATGCAGAGGGCCGGGGTTCAATCCCTGGTCAGGGAACTAGATCCTGCATGCTGCAACTAAGACCCAGCGCAGCCAAGTAAATAAATGAATAAATATTAAAAAGAAAGAAAAAGGATACAAATGGGCAGACCATAGGATGAATCCAGCTCACAGGTACATTTCATCTGCCCCCTCAGTGCTTGAATTTGTTGCCAAGATTTCAAAGTATGTGGAGGTAACATTCAAAACCAATTTGGGTTTTCTTGGGGGGGAAAAAAAAGATCAACTGGCAATATACTCACTTTGGCAAAGGAACAAAATAATGACAAATTAATCACCTGAAGTAGCATCTGTCTACTTTAGACAAGCATGCATTTTCCAGTTTTGTTTTGTTTCTTTATACTCTGCCTGCTTCACTTTTCATGTTAATTGCCTGACCCCACAAGAACTTATGCAAAGTTCTCTCTGCTTTCAGCAGTAAACCCATGCAAACTAAATAAATACTTTTAAAATAAAAATCTATAATCACCTTTGAAATTATTCATTATCTGTTACCTAGCTGATAAAATCCTAACTCTTTCATATGATCTGGCCCATATTCTTCGTACAGTCCTCTCTTGTCACCTCTCACCTTGCAAACACATTGGACCACTTGCAATTCACATTTTTCAGTGGCAATATTTTTGCATACTCTAGTCCCCCTCCTGGAATGCCTCATTCTTCAGCTGGTCAATTCTTATGTGTTCAAGCATCTCTGCCAGAAAACCTTCCGCTCTCTCTAGTCCCCTTGCAGGTGTCATAACATACCACAGTTTTTGTAAGTTTCATTAACGGCAAGAACCATACCTAGCAAACAGCATAGTCCCAGCATGTGGCAGGTGTTCAATAATTGCTAATGAATGATTTTTTAAACGTCGCTTTTCTAAGTGTCAATAGTTATAAAAAGCAGTTATTTCTCCACTTTTATAATTAATAGAAAATGCAAACTCAAAAGTGAAATAATTCAGACAAATTCACATAGCTAGTAAAAGTCAGAATTTGAATAAATAAACTTTATACTAAAATTTGCTCCCTTTGAATATATAAAGCCTTTCCCACTTCCATGGGAAACTCTGGTATAAATGTAATTTCACTACAGGATATATCAGTGGAAGGAAACAGAAACCAAGTCAATACAAAAGACAATAATGTCTAATCCTAAATCAAAGCTGACAGGATAAATCCTATGAACGGTTCAGCAGTATCACTGAAATGTGACTGGCTGTCGAAAAGCCATGACAACTTTCACAGTCCTAGACAAACTAGAAGAAACTTCATAAAAATCTTCATATTTTGAGCACTTAGTACTTCATTATCTTACCATAATGGAAAAAATGATTAGAAAGAAGAAAATGAAAAAGCAGGGCTTCCCTGGTGGCGCAGTGGTTGAGAGTCCGCCTGCCGATGCAGGGGACGCGGGTTCGTGCCCCGGTCTGGGAAGATCCCACATGCCGCGGAGCGGCTAGGCCCGTGAGCCATGGCCGCTGAGCCTGTGCGTCCGGAGCCTGTGCTCCACAACGGGAGAGGCCACAACAGTGAGAGGCCCGCGTACAGCACAAAAAAAAAAAAAAAAAAGCAATCTACAACGGAAAATACAGTAAGAAAATTCAATGCCCAAAGGATAGGCAAAAGATAGATCATGAACTTTTAAGAAAATTATTTATGACATCAAAAAAAAAAAAACAATTAACAGAACTAATTAATGAATAATTTTGTGATTCAAGTTATTAAATTTCAAGAAAAGTAAATTATAAATGCTTCAAGCACAAATTAATTTGAGCAGTACTTAGCAAGAGCTTGTGATATAAATTCATAAAACAAAAAAAATTCTAAATTTTGCTTTTAAACGGAGTACTATAATACACAAGAACTTCTTCTAAAAAGTGAAAGAAAATAAAAAAATTATCATGTAGTAGTAAATCTTCCCAGTAAGATCAAAAAGTCTGAAGAAACAAACAAAAAAATCTTTAATATTCCTTTAACACTTGTTTTGCTTTCATTTTTTACAATCTTGGAAAACTTCACTGCTTAGTTTTTTCAAGACTCAAACATAAAGCCTCATTAAATGTTCTAGCTTAAAACACCACCCCCAGTTTTTTGCCCTCACCAGTATCTCAGGGCCAACAAAATACTGACAAGTATTGTTTTCAGTGCTTTAGGGAGTAAAACCCTTGAAAGCAATAATCTTCACAGAGATGGATATAGATGTTTTCAGTGTTCTGTATGGCATCTCCTTTCCTCATAAGCACCTGCAGTCTTGCACTGTCCTGCTAGGCATTCCTAAAAACACCTGGGCAAGCTGTTTACTAAAAAACTAGACATAGGAAGAGATAAGGAATAATTAGCAAATAAAACTATTCCTGGCACTCTCTCTACATTAGTGCAGAACCGAGCTCCAAGCCGGCACCTGGTGAAGGGAACTGCTAGATGTGATAATTCCAATTTACACATTCAGCACAACATTCTATCTGTCTGTCAATTTGAAACAGTTTCCTATTCAGTGATAACAGATACCCCAAAAGAATGCAGTGTCAAAATGCTGACATGAATTTTTTATGCACCAGCTAGACCCTCTCTCCTCTGGACCAGCTATATCTGCCTTCTTCACTTTTGGAATGGACTGACAGTTGGGTACTTTTTTCAACTGTACCAACAAAAAAATTGAAATTCATAAGATAAATTTAAAGTATTGGATCTTCCTGCAGAATAAATACCAATAAAATGTTCTTATGCAGTTAAGAAAAATAATTTAATAAGGTTGTAAAATAAAAAGTTCACTGTGTCAGTGTATCTTAATTTATATAGTGCGATACTTTTCAGTTGCCAAAACCATGAAAGTACATATTTCTACTAAATATAGAGTTAACTAATTTTTTTTTCTAAATTCACAGAAAGAAAGCAAGAGAAAGAGAGAGGGACAGACATACAGAGACAGCACAGTAAACTGGATATTCATTTGCAAATGCTAAATAAAAAAGAAACAGAAATTTAACTTAAATGTATGCAGGTTTATTTTCCAGATACTTTCATATGATCATATTTTGAAGAACAACTATAAACAGGCAAATAAGTCAAATGTTATATTCTTATTCCCTTCATATTTAAATAACAAACATATGAACTGTGCTTATAAAGTACTACTGTTTATTTTTTCTACATATATACCAGATTATATTCATAAATATCTCTCCCTATAACAAACTATACCCTCTCCTTCCAGGTAGTCACGTGGATGGTTATTCATTTGTTCTAATAATGCAGTCATGGCACAGCTCAACCATTTCTGGAACTCCCCTCTCATATCTACCCTATGAAATGGCAACATATTCTTTTTTTAATGATGCCAAACTTACATTTAAAGAATGGAGTGACTTGCTAAAATAAATCATTCAGGAATGAAGTTGATAAAATAATGCTTCAATTCGAGAGACACCATTATTGTTATAAAACAAGAGGTGATAATGAACTATTAGATGTGACGCTCAGAAACTAGCACTTCTGAAACTACAAATCAATGCTGAGCATGTCAATGAAAACTCCTTAAGTTTTCTAAGCAAACCTTTTAATTACAAAGTATTTAAAGCTAGACTATTTAGTAGAAGTATAGAATATAGTGGTTTTTTAACTCACCATTCTAAACCAAATGCTTTCTTTTCCAAAATTAATGAGTATAGAAAATACTTCCTGTAGTTGCACTGTGCATTTACCTCAATTTCTACTAAATATAGAATTTGTCATTGTTTTTCTAAATCAGAGACACAGACAGTATGTTAAACCAGATGTTCATTTGCAAATGCTATTTAAATAGAGAATATATTGTATACTGACTGCCAGTATACATATGTACACACATATATACATATATAAACATACACACACATATCACATATATATACACATATATATAATTTAAAAGGCACCTTATCAAGATTTCTCCAAGAAAGCCAATTTTATTATAAGCTATAAACATTTTAATATTAATATTTAATATTAATAATAAAATCATTAAGAACACACTAACCAAAAAAGTAATATATTTTCAAGTGTGATGTATAAGACTATGTAAAATAACATTATAATGAAACACCATTTTATATTATAAGGATAAAGTTTCCTCCTTCTTATATCTAAGCTAAAATTAGAAAAGAATTTTCTAGTTACTAAAAGAAGAAGTTCACAAGCCAAAATCACAAGAATGCTCTAAATGACGAGGGATATCCATTACTCATCATTTTTAACTGATGCCTTCATAATTACTTATTTTCTAAAGCTCTCAAACCATAGAAAGCAAATGGCAATATCAGCTGGGTTCATCATTGGATTTCAAGAAGGAAGCTCCATTTAGGGAATAGAAGCCACCATTAGCTGCCTTAGTTAGATGTAAGTTATTACTACCCAGATAATTTAAGAACTATCAAAATCATCTAAGAACTGAGGCTGCAGTCAGCAACTAGGGTTTGTAACTGTTAAGTCTTAAAGTATACTTAACATATACTCGGCTGTTAATCTCAGACTCCATTCCTGCAAGCCACATACTATGGATACAGCTACATTAATTTGTTTTCCATATTCACAAACTCCCCACATTGTTTTTGGGTGATAATCAGTGAAACTGCTGTACCATGCATGAAGTATATATTTTAAATATTGCTTTGGCACTAACACTCCCTGACCACCTCTCAACTAACTGAAATATTTTTCTGAGTGCCCAAGCGCTATGAAAAGGAGATATAAGAAGTGACCAAAAAAAAAAAAAAAAAGACTGAAAAAAATGTTTCCCTCCAGTCACATTAGTCATAGTTCACGGGCTCAGTAATGACTTGTAGCTAGTGACCTACTCTACTGAACTGTGCTGCTATATAAATTCAGAAAATTCCCATTTAAATTCTCCCATTTAAAGCCTCCTAAAGGTACTAGGTAGTATCCTAAGGAACAAACAGGAACTGAATAGGGGGAAGGGTGGATTTCTTGGCATTGTTTTTAAGGAACTTTTAATGATATAGCTTGGCTGAAACTGCGGGAGGAAAACTCCACTCTGAAGTCAAAGCCAAGGTCCTTGAATTACATGCTACACTTTTTAGATTTTAACTCTGTGAAAAACTGGTCATAGAACTGACAATCGAATAATGCATATATAAGTATGTAACTAACATATACTAGATGTTCAAAAACTGAAAGAAAGGGTAAAGAAGGGGGAGGAGAGAGAGAGGATGAAGAAGAGTCGAGAGGCTGGAGGATAAAGGGGAACTGAGAAGGTAAGAATGAGAACAGAGCTGCTGCCTCTTAACTCTCTTCACTAGGCTGGATTAACATTAAGCAGCTATGAGACTCTAATGAAATGTTAATGGTTAAGCTTCAAAATGGTCTTATTGATACCAACAAAAGCTTTTTTATACTTTGCTCTGTAACACTGATTAGTAAGGAACCAAAGTAGCATGTACCACTAACAGTCACAAAGTGGTTGCAGTCTAATAAAGGTATTCAGAATTATTGTGGGCTCTGTAATGGGGACAGTATTTAGGAAGAGGAGTTAAATACGGGTTGTGTCTACTGACTGTAGCACAATGTCAACCATATTCTGTGTCCTTGCACTTCTTGGTATATAGCATTTCAAATCTATAAATGAGTCTCTGATTTGTGTTCACTTGAAATGCATTCCAAAATCCAGAAGAGGTGCTACTCATTCAAGTTATTTATTTGTATTTTTCTTTTAAGCCTATGTATTTCAAGCTGTCAAACTGTATATCAAGGATTATAAAGCAAATAAACATTACTTAGGAAGGTTTCCACTGACAAATCTGTCCATATCTTTAATGCTTCACTACTTTACTAAAACATGTAATCTTAAGACACATCGATATCTAGATCAGTTTTACAATGTACAATTGATTTACAATCTTCCCAGAAGACCAAAATATTATTTAAAATTAAACTTAGTTCAATTTTTCTTTTTAACAAAATTACTAGAAACATTTGTTTGGGCCTTGTCAGGAAGGTTTCAATTTTACATCATTATGTTTTAACTTGCCTAATCAGTTGAACAAAAGTAAAATGATTCTTTTAGTTGCCTTACCTACAAATCCCTGCAGGATACTATAATTGAAACCTACTCACAGTAAGTTAGGAATAATTAGGGCCCCAAATTAAGGCAAACATAAAGTTAATTCAAATAGTCAGCTGCTGTCATTTAAATGGTTACAGAGTTTTATTGTTACTTAACATTTCTGAATGCTTTTAAATGTACTTTGTTCCTTTAGTCCATGTTTAGTATTTTAGTACAAATAGAAATGGGATCAAGACGCAAAGATTCACCAGCCTTTTAGACTGGAGTCACACCTATATCCAGTCTTTTGTCACTAAAGGTTTTCTACTCAATCTTTGCTATCAGTCAATTAACAACACAGCTGAAACAATGGAGTGACAGCTCTCAAAGGTAAGCTTTCGGGTAAATAAACCAGGATCACAGAATCTACAGTGAGTGCCATTAATGCAACAAAAGTAAGAGCTTTTGAAAGCTAACAGGGATAGTCTCTATTTGCCTAAACTCTAAAACAAAGCGAAGGATTAAACTAGCTTCCTGCGGTAAGCAAACAAAAGGGAAAAGATAATGTCAAAAACCCATACCTGAAGGAGGGGCTGCAAAGGCATGCCTTTAACTGCTTTATTGATGACTGCTAATCAGTGTTAACTGATAAATATAGTAAAAGTTAAAATTATTGTTGTGTTTTTTTCAGTGTTATGGGTAGTTTAATCATTCTCAGCAATCGTTTGTACTTTCAAAGGGAAATACTGATTTTTTTTTTAAAATATAGGCCTGTGGCTACATAACTTCTGAAGATTATTTGAAAGTTGCAGAGAGTTAGCAAGACTGGTCCTTCTGTAATACATATGTTACATACATTGCAAAATACAGTCAATCTTAATACAGTTTTTAACCTGAAATAGTAATGATTTTAAAAGCTTTGAAATAAGTGAATTTTTTTCTGATCACCATTAAGTTAAACAATATTAAGCAATATATTTAAATTATATCAAACATTCTGAGTGACAACCTCATGAGGCAAGAAAATACACCAATGATCTGAGGCTAAACATTAAGTTCTACAGAAAGAAAAATGGACTGGTAGTAAGGAGAGCTTGGCAAAGGAACAATCTTGGCAGGCCTGTTTCTGCATCAGTAAACTGAAAACTTCTACACTGCTAATCTCCAACTTGAGATTCTAAGTCTAAAATTCTTCAATTCTACCAAAAAATTTTGTAAAACTATTTTGATCTCTAAGATACCTATATATGTTTAAAATTTGCTATTTACTTACTTTTTATCTGGCTTTAAAAAGATCATGAATCTAATGAACTTCATGAAGAAATAAATGTAATTTGTGATTTGTATTATAGTAAAGCTAAAATAAATCAGATCAGTAACTTATCTTTATCTCTGACAGGAAGAGAAAATAAAATCATGTCCACTACTACTAATAAATAAAATCTTTGATTAAGTATAATACTATAAAGTGGAAAAATTGCTAGATCTTAAGCAGAGCTGTTTTTTGATAACCAGTTTACATTCAAGTACTCCCATCCTATACCCTTTTATGGTGTTAACATGTCAGGGTATTAATACTGACGTGAAAATGACAGCAATTCTTAGTTTTTAAAATATGCTGACTTTGAAAAATCAGTGAAATATAAACTTTTCCTAAATGGGTTAATAATATACACTTTGCATTACATGATTTTGTAATGTTACTTTAAGTACTAACATTTATAGTAAAATGCTATTCAAATGATGTTTCCATGTAACAGAATGAAAGCAGGGCAGATCAATGGGGAACAGAGGAAAATAGTAGGGAGAAAGGGTCAGGCTGCATTGTTACTCAGGGATTTTTCAATACAAATCATCAGATAAAAGGTCAATAGAAAGCATATAAAATAGGACTAAAAGTGTAACAAAATACAAAAATGTGCAGTAAAGGGCTTCCCTGGTGGCGCAGTGGTTGAGAGTCCGCCTGCCGATGCAGAAGACACGGGTTCGTGCCCCGGTCCGGGAAGATCCCACATGGCGCGAAGCGGCTGGGCGCGTGAGCCATGGCCGCTGAGCCTGCGCGTCCGGAGCCTGTGCTCCGCAATGGGAGAGGCCACAACAGTGAGAGGCCCGCAAAAAAAAAAAAAAAAGTGCAGTAAAATGTTGCAAGGTAGCTTAGTTCCTTTTTTAAATAAACTGAATTATAAAACTGAAAGTGATGTTATTTCTATATTTCAACTGTGTTGTTAAGGTAAGAAATAAACCCTAATTTGCAAAGGTAGAAATCACTATCATGCAAAATCTGATTTTCTAGACTAAACATTTTAATACCTAACACTCCTTGATACAGATGTCCTCTCACAGACCAGCAGCCTCAGCATCACGTGGGAGGTTATTAGAAATGCAGACTCTCAAGGACCATCCCAGATTACTGAATCAGAATCTACATTTTAACAGGATCCCCAATTATATGTAAATTTTGAGGTGCACTGTTATAGATAAAGAAGATTAAAAACATCCAGCATGACCTCCCTTAAATTTCTTCTCCTGTAAACATCTCTTCCTAAATCTTCCTCTCCCTATATCAAAATATACATGTTCCTTTGCTGATGAGCCTCTCTATCCTTGCACTGGATCCCATTTCCTTTCTTTCTGCCTGGAAACAAATTCAGGTATTCAACTTATCTACTACAAACAACCAAAAAAGAAAATTATAAAAAGTACTTTCCGTAAACAATAGAATACACTTAACCGGCACCACCTGTCTCCTTCACTTTACTTACAACTTTGGAAATCAACCTGCTACCACCAATCACCTCATTACAGCATTCTGTCATTTAAAAGTGGGTGTCTTAAAATCCAGCAGAGAGCTCTCTCCCCACAACCACCAGCAATGCCCCTATCCATCCTTTTCATTGTGTTTGACTAAGTTATTAAGTCCCTGACTCTTAATAACATATTATATTGACTCTAATCAAAACCTGGTTTAGATTTTAATACTACAAAGAGAAAAAATAGAATCAGGAAGGGGAGAGAGAACTAATGATTATTAATATAAACACACACACATATATTAGATACAAAGAGATAGATAAAAAGCCATAGTAAGAAGTACTCTATAAATAACCAGCAAAATAAATGAGAATTTTACTTAACCTCTTTTTTTGATTAAACCCTTATGCAAAACAAAACTCTACTTTATCTGAATCCCTCTATTTTTTCCAAGAAATTGTGGTGTTTCTTGACATTCCCAAATTCCCAAAATGGAGAACTTCACTATAGGGTATTTTAATCTCTATTGTCCTGCTTTTTGCTTCTCTGTCTCTCTGTCTCTGTCTCTCTGTCTCTGTCTCTGTCTCTCTCTCTCACTAGCTCTCTTTCTCTCAACAACAAAAGTACCTTAAAAATAAACTTTATTAAATAGACTAGATGCAAAACAAAATCATTTCAGTAGCATTATTATTGGAATCAAAAGAACAGTAACATTTTCATGCACAGTTCATTCTGTGTAAACATAAATTATATTCATTTCCCTCTCTCTTTTTTTTTAAACTGTTTTCTATTATCCATTTTTAATTTAGGTATGTCCTAACTTTATCTACTGTGTTAGTTAAAATCTGATTCATTCCAAATGATTAATATTAGTTTACTCCCTTGTCTCTCACCTGATAACAAAGTTAATTCCTAATGGATTAAAATTTTAAATAAAAACACATAAGAACTACAGGGAAATGCAAGTGAATAAATATTTAACTAATCTCAAGATTTTTAAGGATAAAAATAATGGAAGATCTCACAAAAGAACTAAACATCAAAAAGTAAGGAAAGAGGAAAAGGGGGTAAATAAAGCAAATCAAGTAAAATATTGCTAATTGTTAAATCTGTGACTAGTATTATTTTATAAAACTCTTCTGTTTGAAATTTTCATTAAAAAAATCAGTATGAATTAAAAGGCAAACAAATACATTTTTCATAATAAAAATCACAAAAGGATATCATCAAAGGGTTTAAAAAATAAGAAAAGCTATAATAACATAAACAGAAAAACTGGCAAAGGTAGTGAACAAAAAAATTCACATCAAAATTACAAATGGCCAATAAGTAAATCCATACAAAATGTTTTTGTCCTCACAATTATCCCCCAAATTAGAAATTTAAATTACAATCAGATATCCTTTTTCACATATCTAAGTGTCAATTCTTTTAAAAATTTAAAATCAGTGCTGGTAAAGCATATAGATTGATACTTTCACACAGTCGTCAAAGAGAACATTGGTATAACCCTTCCAAAAAGCCAGTTTGGAAGATGTATACACGCCTGATATAATAATCAGAGTTCTAGAATTCCAGTCCTAGGAAACAACCAAATATGATGAAAAAGACATACAGATATTTATTTTACTTATACTTGAAAGAAATTAGGTTCAAATGGCCAACAGGCAGAGAGGGAGGATTAAATCAGTTTTGACATATACATGATAAATTACAATGCAGCTGTTAAAATCTATTATCTAAATATATAATGACAGGGTAATACAAGTTATGATAATAAAGTGGAAAAAATCAGAATATAAAGGTATATGGAAATGAAGAACCTAATTTTGTTTTATACATTGTAATTTTGTTTTTATCATGTGTGTTGGGGAAAAAGAAGGAAATGTGGTTATATCAAGGTCTAGAATTATGAAAAATTTTAAATGCTTATCTTAATTTTCTTATTTTTTTATCTTTTCTCATAAGAATGTATTACATTCAAAATCAGGAGGAGGGGAAAGCTTTTAGGAAAAATAAACCCTCAAAGCAAGAACAATAGCAAACATAAAGGTCAAATTCAGGAGAGTCCCATGATCATAAGGAGGGATTATAAATGTTTTTGCTTCCAGAAGCTCTTACATGGAATTCCCTTCTCAGCCTTACATTTTAGCCAAAAGATCCCGGGGCCAAGGCTAGATATTCTCCTGGAATCACTTCTGTCAAGTTGACAAAAGGAGTAAAAGAATAGGGTTGAAAGATGTCATGAAATATTCACTAATCCACATTGATGTCTAATACATGTAGACTGCACGGCTGTCATATGTCGTTCTCTGTCTTGCAGGAGGTGAAAAGAAAATAAAGACTACCATAGGGTACCAAGCATATGTTTCAGTAAGACACTCCCTTAGTAATGTGGCAGATAAATAGTTCTTTGAGGGCTTCCCTGGTGGCGCAGTGGTTGAGAGTCTGCCTGCCGATGCAGGGAACTCGGGTTCGTGCCCCGGTCTGGGAAGATCCCACATACCGCAGAGCGGCTGGGCCCGTGAGCCATGGCCGCTGAGCCTGTACGTCCGGAGCCTGTGCTCCGCAACGGGAGAGGTCACAACAGTGAGAGGCCCGCGTACCGCAAAAAAAAAACAAAAGAAAAAGTTCGTTGAGAACTACCAGTTCTACATTAATACTCAGATGTGCTCAATCATTTGTATTATCTTATTCTCTAATACCACGACCTAGCATATAAAAAAGTGAAAAGGTACATTAATTCAAATAATGAGGCAAGAGATTCATCACGATTGAAATTGAAATTACTTAGTAAGGAGTAATGAACACAATTACCATTCAGAAAAATTAAGGTGCTTTACACGTCTCCTGTGCTTTTAATTAAACCACCTTTAATACACTATTGATTATTTCAAAATATAATAGTGACGGTGATAAATGTCTAATATGAATGTAAAATCAGTATTTCAAAAATTTACTTCTGTTTGGACAAGTTTATGACCTCTTTACTTTTAGCAAATTACTTCATAACAGATTTATTAAATAAATATTTGATGCAGTCTTTTCTGTCAGAATATGGAGGTTTGCAAAAATTAAGCAGCCAAGCAATACAGTGTTATTAAGGTCTGTGTGTAACACCCTGATTTTATAACACTTTTCTACCAGCAATAGACCTATTAGTGAATCAACAGAGATTATGGATAAGTCAACCTTTCTAAACACTGGAAAAAGAAGCAGAAGAGGATGAAATAGGGTGGGAAGTGGGGAGGAAAAGTGGGGAGAAGAAAAAAATCAACAAGCAAGCACTAGAATTAATCTCCATATATACTAAATATGGCATAATTTAACACTGAATATTGGTATCTAAAATGACAAAAGTATACTCCAAATTAACTTTTTTAAAGATGCAAGCCATGCAACCATATACCTCACCTCAACTGCCCACACACCAGATTACAGTGGTTCTTAAGAGTGATGCTGAGCAACATGAGCCTCATCCCAGAAAATTTTCAGAAACGCAAATGCTTGGGCCCCACCCCAGACCTTCTAGGTGATTCTTATGCTCAAGTTTGAGAACTACTGCAATACTTTATTTCACATCCATGCTGTTCTCTCTCGGTTGGTTTTTTCTCCACCACCATGCTCACCACTGCCTTTACCTAGCTTGTGCAGCTCATACTGAGATTCAGCTCAAGAATCATCATCACTTCAGGCTGGAAGCATTTCTTGACACACACCCAATGCTTCTGGAGTATCACCATCATGGCACTTATCACCCTGTTATTACAACTGTTTATTGTCCCTCTACCAACTATTAAGACCACGACCCTCTTCAAAGATTTATGCTATTCAGTGACGGATACAGAATAAGTGCTTACCATAAGCCAGGCATTGTTCTAGGTATTTGCATGTTGATGAACAACAAAAAAGATCCCTGCCCTTGTGAAGGTGACATTCTATGTATGTGTGTGTGTGGAAATATAAATTCTGTACATTTTATTACATGTATGCATCAATAAAAGAATGAAAGATAAAAAGAATATAGGTCTGAATTATTCTAATCTTTCTTAAGTTTAACCTTGGAGAACGAAGTTACTATTCCTTCCACTAAATTATAGACCATTCTGAAAAAAATATTTATAAGCCAAAACAGGTTTTTTAAATTCATAAGTGACCCCTAGATCTACTATTTTCCTGCCACGCAACTAGCAAAAAGACCCTACAGCCAAACATCATTTTTTACTAAGACATAATTAACACAAAAATCATTGTAAAATGTGCTTAGAGAATTTAAAAGTACAGTAAAAACTGCTAAGATACTATTTCTACAGCTATGTTCTTAAATTTTCTTGATGTATATAAATAAATATGTAAAGCTGTATCTATGTGGCATTTTTACCTGGCATAATATTTTCTGTGAAATAAGGATAAGCAACAATGTAATTCAAGTTAATTAACTAAAATTTCGACTAATGAAATCTAATTACATACTCACTGCATAAAGAATTCAACCTGAAATCCATATTACCTACTTCGCTGAAGAACTGCTATTATTTGTAACTTGTCACTTGAGCAAGCCTTCATATATCTGACTTATGCTGGCCAGGGCTCCATTATACAGCATAATTTAATTCTCTAGGACACAAAAATTCAATTTACTTTCCTACTTACTGATACATGTTTCCACAGTGGGTTACTTGGCTTGTAAAAATTGGCCAAAAGAATCAAAGCACCCCAGTTTCTCAACAAAACTGATTTTTAAAGGGCTAGATGTTAGTCCTCTAAGAGTAAAATAAATTCTAAAAAAACTTACAAAATATTGTGGAAGTTTGGTCTTTTAAAATCATTTTTTATTTGAAAATTCTAAACATAATTTTCAAAAAAACACAGGAGAGACTTTAAGAATAAATAAAACACTGTTCCTACTTTGCAAAAACCAGTACATTTTAACAGGTAAGACTTTATTCTTAAACACTAATTGACAGAAATGGAGAAGATAAGCTAATTCTAACAATTAAACCTTTATATAATTAGCTTTTACCATGGTAAAACTTAAAAAAAAAATGTGTAGGGATTTGCTCTTTAACATGCACATAAAACATGACGTATTTATAATGTTTGCCTGGACTTAGAACAAATACATAATTCCTCCTTACGTATATGGAAATTTACCTCTCATATATACAGATGTAAAACAAATCCAAAATTATGTTAAGCCTTTAAAATCATACACTAATGTAAAACACTACTGTAAACAGGAGAAAAGAAAGCTCTGAAAAGGAAGGCATGGTCCATGGCTGAATACAATACACAGGCTTGTTGTGTTTAAAAACAAAATCTTTAGTTGCTACTACTTAAAAATCTAACGACTGGTTTCTATTGAGAAGACTGGCAAAACCAGGCTAAACACTGGAAAGGCAACCATGGTTCCTCCAGCAAGCACTTTCCTGCTTGCTGCAGACCTCCACTGGCCTGCCGCACTCAAGTTACTTTGCCTGCTTGGCCAAATAGGTAGGTGTTTGAGGTTTTGACCCCTGCACAAAACCACAAGCTCCTGAAGAGCAGGACCTGTGCCTTGTGCATTTTTGAACCCCAAGCACCTGGCTCAATTTAGTCACTCAATAAATGAGGAAGGAGGGAGGAAACCATCTAGAAAACCTTATCTGAGCTTACCGGCAAATATCCAGGAGCTGATAAAAAAAGTGCTCATAGCTATAAGATTTGAAAAAGTAACAATCATGTAAGGGCCCTGAAGAAACTTAATGGCTGAATAATTAAATTTATATCTTCTTTCCTGTGCTCTCATACCCCACTTTGACTGGTTTTCTCTATAGGTGTTCACAAAGCATTATCTGCTTGCTGGCAATAATGGACTATCATGTCGCGTAAAACTTTTCTAAGACAAGACCATGTGACGCTGGATCAATGTTCTAACAGTGAAGTGCACAGTAACTCTGTATACCCTCACAGTTAGTAGTGTGGGTTCGTCCTAGGTTCTTTTTACCTGGAGGAGGGGACTGCTTCAAAAGCAACACCCCCTGACCTGATGAGCCAAAAATGAAATTTCTCTTAACAACAGATATGCATCCTGACCTGATAGGTGACACTAGAAATAAAACTGCAGTATCTCATGAAAGTCTCTGGTTTGCTAGCCCTCTGCTGAGTTAAGCTACTGTGCCAGCAAAGTAGTCTCTATGTTGATTGGAAAACTTTTTATTATGTGGACTAATGAGCCACTGATCTACACCTGGAATCTTTTAAAATGTATAAAAACATTCAAACATAACAGCAGGAATTCAGTTAGTTTTTCCCTCTAAAAAAACAGATGCAAAATTATAGACTATACACAAGATTTTCATAACAATCCAAGCCAGAGATTCATATTATTAACTCAGTTTCTGCTCGTTGTTTATCATTACAGTACTATTCATTCAGACATTACATTTTAATGTCAGATTTGATGTATCTTTCAATTCTGATGCAAAGAGCAATATCTTCTGAAAATAAAATATTAACCCATTTGTAACTTTCATGTGTGACAAACCCAAGTGAGCATTATTTACTTTCTGAATACAGAAGTTCTTATGTTAAAATTTTTCTCAACTTGTTATTTATCTGAATTATATTATTAAGTTATGTCAATATATTGAAAGTAGGGGACTGGGACAGCAAGGAGAAGTGATGAAACATAATTTTGGAACAAGCAATTCAAACAGAATTCTTTCGGAAAAATGTTAACATTTTGAAGCTTATTACAAAGACATTAGAATAATAAGCTTCTATCTATTAGTTGACAGTATGCCTTTTTTTCCATCTCCGATTTTATTAACAGGTATAAATGGGATCATTTAAAAGTACATATATAGCCAACTTAAAAATTCCAAGACATTTTCTTCAAAAATATTTAATTGTGACCCAAAAATCCATTATATTTTACATGCATTTCTCTGAGATTTTGCACTCTTTCACAGATTTTACAAGTTTAATATAATTTCATGCTGAATACAATGACTGCCACTACCAACTAGCTATGAAATTAACACATCTTAGCCCCACAATAACTTCTGACCTGCTCTGTAAAAAGCACCTGGAAGGGTGTTATTTTCACATGGAAATAACATGTAAGACTAAAGAAATAATGGATACCAGAAAATCCATAAAGTAATTATGGTTTCAACTATTCCATTAACCCTCTAAAGTGTCTTTACTTCTTTAAAAATCAGGTCTGTTTCCAATAAAGATAACATTAGAAAGGAAGCACTACAAAAAATAACTTTTTCCAGAAAATATAAAAAGAATTTATTTAGAAGTTTTAGAACAATGACCACACTTAAGTAGCACACAAAACTAAAGATGAAATCAAAGAGTTGCCACAAAATATTTTCAATTTTACTGGCATAAATTCAGTCAACAAGTGTAACATATATACCAAAGCAAAGCTTTCATTTAGTTCTCTCAGGATTATTTACAATGATTATATTTATAAATGTATGTAAAATATACATTCAGATTTCTATCACTTTCTATAATATATAGCTGTGTAATGAAAATAATTCAACCACCAGAAAAAGAATATGACATTCAGGAAATCTTTTTAACACTTAATTCTAAAATAATAAAAAATACTCATTCGAGCCACTTCTACATAAAAAAAAAAAGATTGCATAGTTTAAGTTCTCCTGAACTTAAAAAATAAAATTTAAACTGTTACCTTACCTTCTGTATTCGGTAAGAAGCTGATTATAATGATAAACCACAGGCTTCGCATTCTGCAACCAGAAGACACCATTATTGATCCCTTTAAATATTTTCTTTGTATTCCTTAATGAATCTAGTTATAAATGTCCAGCTTCATCGAACCCAGCAGTCTGCATCATTGATCCTCATATCTGAAAAACAAACAAATCCATCATTTACTCTATGGTCCTGCAATGTCACAAAAGATGAAAAAACAATAATAACAACAACTCCTCTCTTTCCCTCCTTTCCTCCCTCCTTCTCCTAAGTATAAAAAAAAGGGCATATATTTTGATTCTGTATGCAACAGGAAGTTGCTCCTATACACTGGATATCTGAGCTTTGCATTCTGGAAACAATCAAAACCCCCCAAACTTAAAGGTAATCAGAACATATGAATTCACATAATAGTTATATAATTTCCAAAGATAAATTTTTCTTTGAAAAGATTAAAAAGTTATTCTAGAATAATATATCTGCCTTTCAATGTCACGTATTAGTCATTTTATCAAAGTACTAGCTTTGGTACACAATACCTCCAACAAAATTTCATAAATACATACACTTTCTTTGTTTCTAATGACAGTAACAGCAGTATTATCTACTCTTTTATCCTGTTACCTTGCAAAGTACATTACAGATATAATGAAACAGTTTATTTTTCTATTCAAGGGTGTACAATTTTTAATATATGGTTGTACTTTATATCATAATGGCATTCCAAACACCACATAGCAAACTGTTATCTGGCTACTAGTTATTCATAAAGGGAGCAGTTTAATAAAATGATTGCTCTTTACTATTTCGTTTTAAACTTTTAGATTTTCATGTATCAGTTTTTCTTACAGCAAAACTTAGTAAGATCAAACCCATATCCTTGAGTAGTTTAGTCCATCCACTGGACGAAAATAAAACCGCAGACCATGATGATTATACCTCCAAGGTTGCATCACTATTTTTTAAAAACCAAGGGAGGGGTGGCAAAGAATATAAAAACTAAGAGCCAAGTTTAATTCTGACTAGCCCTTAAGGACACAGTTCTTCAAATGCAGAGGATACAAAAACTTCAGAAGTGATTTAATCAGCATTTCTAAGTTCCCAGGATCACGTGAAACCAGGTTATTTGCTGGGTTCTACTGAAGTGTTTTACTGCTTTCTGGGGTAGCGTGAGGAATCAAAGAGTAAATACCAGCCTTACAATACACACATACTATGAAGGCAGTTCCAAAATATATACAGCCTCCTGATCTAGCTTCTGAGGGTAAAGAAATTACAAATTCTTCCTTTAAAGTTCTCCCATGCTATCCTTAACCTGGTGCAAATAAAGATTTTTTTTTAAGTGGAGCACTGAAAGTTACATGAGGTTGTGTCTATAACGCAAATCAAATGAACTCTTACATAATTTAGATGCTATCACTAAAGCATAAAGAAAATTTAGAAAACCAAATTTCCCTAGATAACTTTTGAGTTCTCTATTTCACATTATCTGAGCTACTCTGCATTTGCTACATTCTTAATGCATCATATGTGATTCTATTAGCAGGTCACTATATTCTGCTATCACTTCCCTACAATGTAACTTCAATGGAAAAGGGGTCAGATGCTAAATGGTTTGGAACACTCATGCTACAAAGTCACTATCTTGCTTCACCAACACACAGAAAGAAGGTAAAAAATTAATCTGAAGTCATTATCTAGTGTTTAAATATGAAGACCCATAAAACCACAAAAGGAACTAGCAAGATATTTTTGTCATAAGAAGCTTATTTTATCATGCTTATAGTTTCTGAGATAAAACTGCTTCCATATACACCTCCATGATCCATAATCAGCCCAGTTTTTTTAGCTCCCTCTGAAACCTGTGACAATTACGTATCATAATGAGGGAATCAGAACTGGCATTACCAAGTTCTAAGAACACCTCAGATGTTCTTAGATATAAAACAAAAACAAAGGGAAAAGCAAGCTTCCTCCTCTGCATGCCAAAAATATAAAAAGAAGAATGATACATCAAAAATTAATCTGACGGAGGAGACACATGGCACACAACCCTGTAAAACTGGCTGCCTCTCTATTCATTTTTCACTGAGCTCCCAAAGACTATTCAAAAGACAAAATCAAAAGTAAACCTTCCATTTACAACTGCTGTGCAAAGTACCTGCCTTAAAACTGCAAGCTATTTTATATAAAGCACAGAGAGAAGTCAGATAATTTCATGGCCTGTCATATCAAAAGGGCTAATCAGTGAACAATTTCTTACTTCCCACAGACTGGTCAATGATTGGCTCAAGCAATTAGAATAATTTTAATGTGTGGAAGAGGTGCATTAATTTTACTTGTAGTAATTAAGTCAGCCTTTGGAATGCTCCCGATTTAAGCAAAGAATCCTGACTACCCAGGTTTTGGTTGTAATGGGTACTTTCCTTTCAATGAACTAATGTATACAGGCTGCGTGCCCACATGCACAACCTTTGAACACATTTCCACTTTCTTAAAGCGATCCAAGATCGGTCTGTCTTTGGTCATCCGCTATTTGAAAGAGTCCTTGTTTGTGGGAAGAAAGAGAAGGAAGAAATCAGGGACTGGCGACTGCCTTGTAAGAAACAGCTGCCAAGATAGGAAAACCTCTGTTAGTGAAGGGAAAAGGAGGAGGAAACCACACAACCCAGATCTCTTTTGTGGTCTCTGGCCAGGATAGAATATTTTATGAACTGATTTTAACTATATGCTCTAGTCAACTATGAGACTTAGTATATATGACTGTTTCTAACAAACAGAAAGAGATTCTGGAATGTAATAAAATCATGGCTTCTTTCGCCCAAATAAAGCTTAAGTCCATCCATCTGTCTGTGCAATGAGTAAAAGAATATCAAATTTATTTTTCTCATTCTGCTATCTACATCAAATCACTTTCACATCAAATAAAATTATTTTCTAAAGTTCAAGCTTTAAATGCAATTTTGAAAACAGTCAAAAGATTTTACTGCTGTGATCCAAATTAAAAACAACCTTCCATTAAAAAATTTAATGAAAACTGAAATACTTAGCAGACCATAATCAGCTAAGGATAGAATGAATAAATAATCAAACATGGTGAAACTAATCCCAAGAAAACATTGCTCCTAAATCAAACTGGAGCCACAACACACTCACTGGCATAGATGTAGCCAACAGACTACATAGCTACCTGCAAAATGAAGCTCAGTATAAGTGTCTCACAATGCAAAACAAGAACAAAAACAAGGAACAAAACCAGAAAAGGGCTATTAAACTTTCTTTCAACAAACAGAAAAGATTAAGTGACTCCCCATATTGAAAACCAGTTTGTCCTTAGATTTTTAGAAAAACTCTTCCCAAGAACTTCAGGGAAAAATTGGGAGAGTAAAGGCACAGATGAAACCCCACATAATGCTAAGTAACAGTTCACTGCTTAATAAAAACTGAAACAGAACATTTTTACTCAAACTACAAGTGACTATTTCTTTTCTTATCCTTCAAATAAGGGGATTCAAAGTATTTCATCCTAACCTTGTTTCTATAACCACCTGCCATTGTCTACCAAACCTCTGTCAAGATTTTTTTTTAGAGTAAGTATCCTATTACTCTGTCATGTAAAAAGTCAATTAATGCATCACTAATACTAAACCTTCCAAAGCTGAACAACGACTTCCAGGAACATGCCTCAGCATTGTTTATATCCCAACAGTCCTCAATGTTTTATACACTACTTACAATGTACAGTTAGCTGTAGCCTTTCAGACAGTAACCTGCTTATATTTATTAGCTGCATTAAACATCCCATGCCTTAAACTGTCAGCAAAATTAAGAAACCATTACTAATCAGTTTTAATATTTGTGTATTTATGTTACATTACTAAGAAATCACATTTAACCTTATATATGATATCTGTCTAGCAAAAATAGAAAAAAAAAATAAAACCCATTTGTTGAAAAGCATCAATGAAAGAAGTAGGATACAGCATGCTTCAAATTAATGAGAGAATAAGATAATTTATTTTTTTCTAAACATGGTTAACTGAGCTGATATTCTACTAAGTGCAAAGACACTAAAATTCATATCTAAAGCTTTATCTTTGATTTCTACTCATGGACACTGACTACTGTGAACACCAGATATTACGCCCAAACAACCATAAGTATGAGAACCGGAAAGGCAAAGAGACATATTAAGCAGGAAACCTACCAAAGTTACCCATCCTTGTTACTATGCACTAATGCTGTATAAAATGAAACATTCACACTTTGTGTAAGCCTAAAATTCTATGCACTAAGTGTATGTCAATTTTAAATGAGAGCTAAAGACAGCTGTACAAAATCAGTCTTTCTGATCTAACTTGTGCTATAAAATTACAGTCACTATGGGACAGAATTTACTAACTAAAGAAAGCTGCTTTTCTATGTTTTACCAAAACAACAATAACAACAGCAACAGGATGATATTAACCCCACTCTGCCCCCACTGCAAAGATTTAGAAAATAAAAAATAAATTGCAGAATTTCCCCTTCTTGTTAACATAGGGGAAAACATCAACACCCTTGGGATTTTTCTTTCAGTAAGTTGCCTAAGTAAACCCTTGTTATCACTAATCAGAAAGCCTTTTTTAGCTCCAGACATTTGACATTCTTTTCGCATTGGACTTTATTTTCTTTCCCTTCACAAAGATAGGGCTGGGGTTGGAAATGCTAATAGCGATTTTAAAACCATGTGGCCAACCAATAGTCGCCACCCTCTTTCTGCTTCATTTCTGCAGATATTGGTATCAAATATAGAGTACTTTAATTACACCATTTATACTAAAGTCCCCTTAACATTCATTTTTGATCTTACCCTTTATTGAAACTTCTTCATCATTATGAAGGTATAAATTCTCCTGTGAGAGGACTTACAGGAGGAGTAGAAAGGAGAAGAGTTCAGGAATGCTCCCAGTAAATTATATCTGCTATCTGCTATGATATCTAGGAGTCATGCTGAGCATGCAAAAGAGGCTTGTAGCTGTGGACTCTGGAGGCACAATGCAGGGCAGTCTGCCATTCTCTTCATTAAAATGCTTCCAGTTGAAATAATAAAAACAAATGGCTGTCATTTTCAAACCAACATAGGGGACATTTTATGACTGAACATAAAGCTGCAAATGAAGTATCAAAAGAAAAGGAAAAAAACGAAGCTACATGCCCAGTTCAAAATATTACCTTATATAACATGAAAGTTGATGGTGTCCCCAACTTTTACATCAAAAAAAAAATCATAAATCCATTGGTTTAAAATATTTTGTATTTATTGTTAAATTACAATACACCTACAATGTAGAATTTAGTTTTTTCCCCATTTGGGGGAAAGGGAAAGCTATTTTTAAATAGCACTCCTCTCCAAAGTTAAAACTTTTTTTGATTTCTTCTTAACTTTCTAATGGTCTAGAATTCTCGTGCAGTATTTTTGAGTTGAATATAAATTATGGGTACCAAGGCCAAAAATATTTCCTGAGTGCCTACTGTGCGTGAAATACTGTATCAGACACATATCACTAATCCTTAAAAGGTCAATATCATAAAGGTCAGAAGTCTGAGGTTCAGAAAAGTTAACTCCTTTACTGGAAGTTACTCAGCTAGCAGGCAGCAAAGCTTGAATTCCAATCAAGGCTAATTACAAGGACATTCTTTCTTAGTTGCTAAGTTATTCATTCAGCAAACATTTACTGAGGATCTATTACATGCTGTGTACTGAGGAACCTAAGAGACAAAACTCCTAACCCTCAGGGAGATTACATTCTAGCTCAAATATAACCCTTTCTAAATAGAAAGCTACAATTGCCTGGCACAGAGTTAGGTGCCTCCAAAATGATAAAACTACACAGATAAACTAAATAGTTTACTTATATTATTCATGAAATCTTCACAACAACCTGCAAAATATAAATTATTATCCCCAATTTGCCTTAAAATGAGAATACAACCTGTACAAGGACAGTAAACAATAGCAGGGCTGGGATATAAGACCATGTTCTAAAACCACTATTGCCACGAATTAAGTAGTTCAGATAAGCCTAGTCACTTTATGTGTTTTATTATCTTTCCTTTTGGAATAAAAAATACAAATAGAACAAAGTCATTTTGGGATTATGAAAGTGATGCAATACAAAAAAAATAATGAGTTGATTTTCAAAATGTTTACATGAGTAAAACTAACATCCCTTAGGTAATGATAGCTAAATGTTAATTTTTAGTATTTCCAGTTAAGCTATCTTAATTTTATTCATTTACAATGTTATTTAAAGTGCTCACGATATATGTTATAAATTAACAAATTATTCTAGATGACTCTTATGAGCCAAAATACCTGAGAAGTTGCTTACAAGTCAAAATTATAAACCTAAGTATTTCCTCAAATATAATTAACAATGGAAAGAACATTTTAATGTCAACTTCTGTGATATTATGGTCTCTTCACTGTTCAGGCAAATAGAAAAGAAAAAATCCAATGTTGCTCGCGAGATGCAATCTTATCCTTGGCTCACTACACTGGATCCTTTGTTCATAAATCATTGTTACTAGCCATTCTTTGAATCAATATTCAGATTCCCTCTTGGTCTCTATGTACAACCACTAAATGAAATAATAATGACCCAGGATCTGTCGTATATTAGATCATCAATATCACCATCAGGAGTTTCTTAAAGGTAATGAGGTAATCTGAGTAAAACATGTCAAATGAACTTAAAAGTGAAAAATTAACTACAAAGAACACACGGTAAGAAGCTGAAAAAAATCTTCTGAAGTATATAGCACATTGCCTTTTGTAATCAATAAATGATAAAACTCAGCTGCAAGCTATGTCAATATATATAGTGTCATCTCAACTTGCAATTCTAAAATAAAATAAATAATATTAACAGTAAAATTGCATGTATGTCAGTTTAGGTCAATGACTATCTAGTGATTACATTCCAGATATTTTTGATATTGAGCACTGAAATGAGTGTTACCTATTCATTTATTATATTTACTTTATATACTGGCCCTGTGTTAGGCTCTAAAGGGATTATAAACAAATGAAGATATGACTGCCACTTTCAAAAAGTTAATAATCTTCTAAGGAGAATTAAATACATAAGAAAATGATTAAGACCCCAAATATGAATTAATTAATAACTGTTAAACTCCCAAAAACTTAGTGATAATAAATATATTTTATACCAAAATAATGAAAGAAAAGAGAAATAAAAGCAGTTTATAGACCTGTGTTTCCCTTGAGATGTGTACTTAGGTCAACCAATATCATCTTAATGACAAGAGCCCAAGACTGAGATGAGGAACACAGTCTAGAATCCTGGTTTAACCTACCACTATGAGTGCTGGGACAAATCACAATCATCTAAGCCTCAAGTTCAGCAACTATACACAAGGATAGGAATACACAATAAATTTACTATTCCATTATTTTCTCAATTATTCCAATAACATGTTTATGGTCCTGATTCCATCTTAAGTAATCTTAAAGGAGCTTTTTAAGGGTTATTGCAATATGCTTCACTAAAAGCTTGTCTCTTATCAAAATATCTCTCAGCCATTACTTTAATAATTCAGAGTTTTAAAATTACATCTAAAAGAGTTGCTATTACAAAAAACACTTTTTGAAACCTACCTACAGATTACATTACAGATTATTACATCGGCAGCCATAATACAATAACCTGAGACTCATTCAGCTCACAGATTTCACACTCCGCCTTTGTGGGAAAACGCACATGATCAAACAGCAAGACGACATGCTTTTTCCAGAAAAAGCAAGTTCCTGTGCCTTAGCCCACGTTAGTCTCCATTAAGCCCTACATTCCATACCATACACTCTGTGTCTACAAGCAAAAACTCAAAATAACAGTATTTTATTGAGTGGTAAAGAAAAAGTATATATCAATTATTTCTGAAAATTAACTTAATGAACAACATTAGAAATAAAGTTTCAGTTTAAGTGAATGAACAAGAACAGACTCTTACTTCCAGTGTTCGACTGATATTCTATGTGGTCAGCATGTCTGATTCCTCTAAAGAGCATTAGAAGACATATGGGAAGGCAAGAAAAATGTTTATAGATAATATTTTAAAACATAATGGACTGAGTCATTTTTAATGATTGTTAAAAAAATTTAAAACTTTAGTTCATTAAAAACTTAAAATATAACATGTTTTATGTCTAGTGCTTCTTAACTAGTGACTCATGGAGTGAGGGAGGTATGTGGTTTTTAGAAAAGGGATTTTCAACATTAAAATATAATTTTATAACCTCTATTAAAATTTCAAGGACTTCCCTGGTGGCTCAGTTGTTAAGAATCTGCCTGCCAATGCAGGGGACACAGGTTCGAGCCCTAGTCCGGGAAGATCCCACATGCCACACAGCAACTAAGCCCGTGTGCCACAACTACTGAGCCTGCGCTCTAGAGCCCATGAGCCACAACTACTGAGCCTGTGCACCACAACCACTAAGCCCATGTGCCACAACAACTGAAGCCCGCATGCCTAGAGCCCGTGCTCCGCAACAAGAGAAGCTACTGCAGCGAGAAGCCCACGCACTGCAATGAAGAGTAGCACTTACTCGCCACAACTAGAGAAAGCCCGCACGCAGCGATGAAGACCCAACACAGCCAAAAAAAACCAAAAACAAAAACAATGTTCAATAAAAAGAAACACAGGTTATAAAAAGCTGAGATAAATTGACTAGAATCTTGAATTACTTGCCAAGACTCTCTTACTTGGTAAAAGACATGCTATTTTTGCAGTATTTCATTATTTTTTTATAAATTTTCCAAATCAGAAAACTGATATTTGAGGAAAATATATCCCTCGTTGCCACTCCACATATAAAGCAAAAAACTGAGCTTAATAAGAATAACTTCCAAAGATAACAACCAGTAATTCTTCAGCTCTCTTAAGCTAAAAACTATCAATAATATCCCATTATGTTTAGAAAAATTAGAAGCAAGGAATTATGTAGACTGATACTATACAGAAGAGATCAGGAAACTTTTTTCTGTAGAGGACCATATAAGTAAATATTTTAGGCTTTAAGGACCGTAGAGCCTCCGTCACAACTATACACTTCTCCCTTTGTAGCATGAAACCCGCCATAGACAACGTGTAATGAATAAGCATGGCTGTGTGTCAATAAACTTTACTGCAAAAATTGCCAGCCAGGCAGTTTACTAACTCCTGCTATAGATTAACCGATACAAGATGGAGATAACTGAATGCAGTTCGGTCAAATAATGAACTGACCAATAACCATCAACATCTACCAGAATATTCAAACCAACTTCAGTCTGTTATTTTAAGAAATTAATTTAAATGTAAAGTAAGTTAACTACGCTGGAATGAGAAAAACAAAATAAAGCAGCATTATACTGACCAAAACAAATTAGTGTTTCAGTGTGTGTATAACAGAGCCATATGTACAGCTTACAGTGCTTGGGGAGAAACTCCAGAAAAGAAAAGAAAAGGCATTACCGCATTACTACTTTGGCAGGAGAGAATGTAAAACCAATCAAAACAGTAAGTAATGGGAGGCTGAAAAGCAATGAGGTTTTGGACAAGACCCCTGAGGTATTCTACCATTAGTATGATGGTTTCAAATAGCTGTTGGTAAAAGTGGCTTCAAACTCGTGAAACTTCTGTCATCACTGCTACTCACCCATATGAAACACTGGATATATCCCAGTCCCACATTGTATTCAAAAGGAGACTACTAAATTCTTATTTGTTGAATTTCTGCTATAAAGCTAAAAATTCTACAAGGCCAGAATCACCAATCTTACTCCAAAAGAATTATGAAGTCACAATAAATGCATACATTTCTGTTAGAACAAAAGGATTTTTAGAGTTTTCCAATTCCTTATATCCAGGCTCTTCCCAATCAATATTTGACTGTTACTATTATAATAAATATTTTTACTTTCTGCAAGCTAATGTTTCCTAAAATTGAATAGTCACACTATAACATGCCATAAGAATAATATTTCTAAGCTACAATTAATAGGTAACCACATTTAAAACACATCAGCTAAACTTTTCTATCTATCTATATATACATATATATATGTATATGTACATATATGTATATATATATAAGACAAAAGAGTGGAGGTTACAAATTTTTAATAAGAGCATTATATTATGGTAGTAATAATCTAGGTGTTTTACTGGAAGTGAAGTGGATTACTGTAAATGAAATTTTAAAATGTCCTTTCCATTTTACAGATAACACAAAATGACTTTTTTCATGTCTCTGGCGATAAGGATAGATCTGCCACACATTTAAATGGTACCTTCATACTTCCCACCCTGACTCATGAATTAATAATTTAGTGACATTAATACAAGAAGATAAATGATAAAAAGGTTAAGGCGCACGGGCCAACCATACACACATACTTCTTTGAGCAGTTAATACTTCTCTGCCAATTACAGCTAAAACTTTTTAACTGTTTTCAACAGCATTTTTACAATCTAAGTAGCAGCTTATGCGCACACAATTTCACACAATTCAGGCTTAATAAATTTCCTGCTGGTACCAAACAATCATTCTAGGGGATTAAAGTGCAACATCTGTTAACATTAATAATATTTTATATAGTCATATGTATTAATGAAGCCTCTCTACCATTATTGGTCTCCTAAAAAACCTTCTAGGCCAAAATACTGATTCAACATGAATTACACATTTATGCTTTACAGTAACAAAGAAATACATTAGTGTGACATGGTAAAATAAAAAAAATCACACCCACTATGAAGTGACAGATTTCCTTTGACCCAAGCTTGCTAAGTGTGCATGCAAAGATACATATACACACAAATGAAATTAACTCAGTCTCTATGTTTTCAAAACCAAAAATCCTCTGGAGCATTATTCATTAAGTTTGGATAAAAGCATTTTTTTGAAATAGTTAATGTTTAATTAAATATTGAGGAATTGCCAATTTAAGGCACAAATAATAAAAACGGCTATTTTTCACAAGGTTAATTTATCATTGTTTGGCATAAAATACTTTCCTGTTATCATTTGCAGAAGTCAAATAAACTTCCTCAAGGAAGTTTTAAAAACCACTGACCCTCCTCACTAACAGTGAGGAAGCAAAAATGTCCACAATTAGTGAGTGGAAAAACTAAACATGCAATTCAGGTCCAACCAAACTCCAGCAGAATAATCCCCTGATGAAGTTTTTCTTTAAAATACAGATTTCCTTCAATTTACGATGGGATTAAATCCCTATAAACCCATGAAAGTTGAAAATATCTAAGTCACAAATACATTTAATATACCTAACCTACCGAGCCTCATATATTAGCCTAGCCTACCTTAAATGTGCTCAGAACACTTACATTAGCCCACACTTGGGCAAAATCATCTAACATAAAGCCTATTTCATAATAAAGTGTTGAATATCTCATATAAGTTATTGAATACTATACTGAAAGTGAAAAACAGAATGACTGTATAGGTACACATATTTGTCATGGTGGCTGGGAGCTGAGGCTCACTGCCGCTGCCCAGCATCAAGAGAGTATTGTACTGCATATAGCTAGCCCGGAAAAAATAAAATATTAGAATTTGAAGTACGGTTTCTACTGGATGCATATCGCTTTTGCACCACAGTAAAGTCAAAAAATCCTCAGTCAAACCACCGTAAATCGAGGACCATCTGTATTTGAAAATTCAATAAGTGAAATACTGAAAATAACTTAAAATCTTTTAAAGTATTAGAGAATGTGAAATTATATAAAACTATATTAAGTATACCTGAGAAATTTGCTTTTAAATAAAAACAGGATGGGGTAAATAAACAAAGTTGACATTTATTTTCAAAGTACACTAGAAGTGCAAGATAATTTCTTCTTGCAAAAATTTTTGATGAAGTAGGCTTCCACATCTACATATTCTCCCAGCAATATTTTGAATTTGAGAACACACCGTTTCCAACAGTGAAATTCCTCCCAAAAGTCAATTGTTTTAAATAAGGTCAGCATAAAGGTACAATACAGTTTTATCACCATTCAGAACAAAGAATGCAAAAATTAAAATCCACACCTCTTTTCTCCTCCAATATTATGGGACTGACGTTAGCACTCTTAATTCAATGCCAGTCTTGGGCTTATATCTCACCTCTGTATGAAAAAACAGTAAATTTCACACTGGGAATTAAACTTCAGCTTTAGTTTGCAATTAAGGTATCTGACATTGCCTATAATGCATATGGCATTGCAGATTTATTTCTTTTTAGCATTTTTTATTTACTAAAGCTGTTGAAAAAACATGGCTACTTCTAAATCCTAACTTTCCACCCTTCCTCAGACTAGCATTTGCAATTAAACTGACTTTAATATACAAGTCAAGCAATGTTGACATTAAATCTAAGCAGCTCGTTTGCAGAAAGATATCTAAATATTAAATATGGAATGTAACAGGTTTTAATAATTAAATGGTAATTGTAAATGGTACAATATATATGTCTGTCCTAATTTGGGAAGACGAGCTTCTCACATAATACTCAAACTAAATACAAGAAATTGTTCAGGCATTTCACTAAATTAAAATCTTGAAACCCTACAGCTACAATGTACAAATTTAGATTTTATTAATACTTTAAATCAAACCATAGTTATTATTCAGTTTCCTATTATGCAATTTATAGTCTTTGGCTATGAATACAAGAACCTCATGTAAAACACAAATATACACCTGAAACTAGCACAATATTGTAAATCAACTATACTCCAATATAAAATAAAAAATAAATTTAATAAATCTACAAAATAAATAAAACACAAATAAACCAAAAAACTAAACCTTACAGCCTCAGACCCACATAATAAAATTTTTCACTTTAATCAGCACTTAAAAAAACATGAATATCACTTAAACATATGCATAATCAAGAATATTTTTAGAGATATCTATAAAGGAAGCAAAATTATAATTTTTCACAGGTCACATTAAAAATATACATATCAACCTGAAGCAATTTTTGCACAGCCAACATTCTTTAGGCGCAATGCACACACCTCAAAGCATTGTCAGAAAAATGGGCTCGTTCCTCCTCCCTTGCTCTCAACAGGCCAATGGCAGGAATGAATGACTCGTATAGAACCTAGCTCTTCCTCTACCCTGAGTTCAATCAATGGCCAAATTCTGTCCCATCACTACAAAACTTTTCCACACTGTCTACTGCCACTGCCACTCACCTGGACTGTCATCCACACTTTCTAAGTAGGTTCCGTTTCCTCCAGTATTTCCCTACTCTAGTTCATTGGTTACACCACCATGACGGTCAGCAATTAAATGTAACACTTTCTCAACAGAAAAATATTAACAGCTTTTTATGGCTTTCATGAGAAAGTCTAATCATAGCACAGTAGGCTCTTCATAAACACGCCCCTAACTAACATCTCAGTTTCATCTCCTTCCACTTCCTGGGCAATTTGTACCCTCCATACACAGTCTCCTTAAGGTACCATTTTCTGCCTTTGTTTTCCCTGACCTTTACCTCTGACTTCTCCTCCTCAAAAAGCCTGCATCTGCTGAAATCCTCCTCTGTCTTCAGTTCTACTTAAATGGATTCTTTTTTCTATATTATTCATTCTGAATTCACTCCCCCTACCCGATATTTCCACAGTCTTTCCTCTAAATTTCAGGTTGGCATGTCATTACGGTATGCCTTATATTATAATTATTTGTGGAAATGTCTGTTTCTCTGATGAGATTTTAAGTACCTAGAGAGCACAGTCCTTATACAGTACATTTCTTCAGGCAGGGCCTTAATAAATGGCTATTGATCTAAAATGAAGAATTAAAGCCCCAAAGGTAATGGATACCTAGATGAGAAATGTGCTTATAGATAAAACTGCTCTTGTAAAGGGCAAAACACAATAAATATTTCAAAATATAGACTTTAAGACCAATGAAAGTAAATACATACTTTCGGTCTGGCAATTTTGACAAACTTGGTACTAGAAGTTCTGCCACAT
Source organism: Phocoena phocoena (assembly GCF_963924675.1). Classification (NCBI taxonomy): domain Eukaryota; kingdom Metazoa; phylum Chordata; class Mammalia; order Artiodactyla; family Phocoenidae; genus Phocoena; species Phocoena phocoena. The sequence goes on along the minus strand of NC_089219.1, from coordinate 71,800,212 downwards.
TTTTAAAACCACATGTGCTGTCATAATAACTTCTGTGGCATTGCAAGAAACCAAAAATAACATCTTGAAGGTAAAATCCAAAACATTATAAACACTGTGTATTACTAAAATAAACCCAAGCCCTTACCTGTCATTTATACACATGCAACATTGCCAGGAAAGGTTGCTCTGAACTACAGAAACATAATGTACTTTGAAAACATACCTGCACGTGAAATACCCTATATTTCAAAAGATTTGGGTATGACTTTTACTTTAATTAAACTCTCAAAAGAATTATTTTATATACTAAAAATTCTCTATGACTGTGCATCTGAATACAATTTAATTTATCAAAACTGGGAGTAAGTTGTAGGATAATGGCAAGAGTTGGATCGCTCTGGCTTAGTGATTTCTCCTGACCTTGAGAAACCTATAAATTGCACAACATAGAATGGTAACAAGGCTGACACAAAAATTAAGATTTGCTTCTTTCAATTTTACCTTTATGATCTTATTTGTACCCTATAAATGTCCCTATAAATTAAAAGTTGGTTTAGGGAGTTTTAGGTAGATTAACAGTCTTGAATATAAGTTAACCAAAAACGGAAAATCTGTCTTTCAGCTAAACTACCAAATACACCATTAGGTATTTGCACTATACTGTGAAAGATAAAGATAAGTTTATGATTATTATATTTAGAATTAAGAACAATTTTCAATTTTTAAATATTTGTAATATATTACATACATATTAAACCAAAAACTATGCCGTTTTAGATTTGTTATCATTCAATTCTTTATCTATTGTGCTTGCACAGAATCAATAAAACTCAAAGTCCATATAAAGGAATCTCACTACTAAAGACAGGGAGACTCTAATTTCCACTGAATTGTTTGTTAAAATAATTTTCAATCTATTCATAAATCTTGCAGCAACAACAACAAAAATGAACTGAAGTCCCATCTTTAAACCTGTTTCTATACCATCATGATAGGTGATTTCAAAAAATTTTAACCTAGATGTCAAACACTTATACTTCATCAATTTTTGATTGTATGTTAAAATTATGTAAAATATTGAAGCTTTCATGAGCACTCAGCATTAAAAAGCCAATTTGATAAGGAATGAATGTTCAAATAGATAAGCAGAGCTTTAAAAATTCAGAATGGTATAGCTGTGATACCGTCCAAAAGTTAACCTTTATAAGCCGTGTTAATGAAAATTTTAGCTAAAATTACATTCTGTTTCCCGGAATCCTTCCTAATAGTTTTAGTCTGACTTTCTACCTACTTGATTTATTGACACCTGTTATAGTTCCCTATCTAAAATCCTATTCTTATACAGGGCTGCATATATTTTCTACTCTTTTTTAGATCTCTTTTATGTAATAAATATAATGTCAACAAATTAAAACAGTAAAAGTACCACAAAGGTTTATCTAAGTTGTAGATTCTAACAGAAATGATGAGAGAAAATCAATAGAAACTTGTCTTACACATAATGCAATAATTTCTAAGTTTAGATAATAGAAGAGCCTAATTTTCAGCCAAATCCTGGCCAATAACTAATATATATATTTTCCTTACCATATTTTGATTGAAACAAATCTAAATAAAGTAGGATGGCAGGCCAATCAAAGGCAACAACTGTGCTACGTAGTTGCCCATACCAATCTTTTTTATACACAAACTACCTTATTTTTTCTTGTAAATAATTTTATTCAGAACACAAATTTAATCATAGGATGGCAGTATATATGCATTCCTCAAACTGTCATTTAAGGTGCTTCAATGAAAAGCTTCTATATTTTCTTTGAGAAAAAAATGCATGAAATAGTTTTTATTTTGTAGGTTGAATAAAAGTATGCAAATATAAAAAGCTCACACATATGCTATAATGAATGATCAATTATCAGGCCCAATATTAAAAAAATGTTTTACAAGAGTTGAATAATACCAAGCATAAAGGTATAGCAAATATCCTTTTTTAATTATGGAGGCCTTAATATATATTGTCATACAGAAACACTTTGAAGACCACCACCAAATAATGAGATTCTACGTTACATAAAAAAACTGTACACTGATAGAAAACACTAAATGTTTATCTTGGCTCTCTTTAGGAGGTCAAACAGCAGTTTACTTGGGAAGTCAAATGAAAAACATGACAATTTTTTTAAAAGGAGAAATAAGGCCCTCAGCCATCAATTCAGAAATGAGTAACATCAAATTATTAAAACAACTGAAGAAAACATTCTATCAGAGGGAATGTCAAAAATACTAAATCAATATACAAAATACTAAAATGATGTTCTTAAGAATGCAAAAAATATCTGACATTATCATCAATTTTATAAGTATGTTGGAGTTTGCGATGACTTACTCCTTAAAAACAGGCAAAATCAGTTTTAATAAAGTAAGCTAACAAATTAAAGCTATATTTTAGTTTATGTTCAATTAAAAGTTAACATCTCGGTGAGTTAATTGCAACCCTCTTGATAGCTCCTCTTGGTTTTCACAGAATTAACAGGCAATATAGAGAATGAAACTATTAGTATATGTAATCTACAAGATTCTCAATATTCTTAAAATACTTAAGCAATGGTTGTACTATAGGGTTTTCAACTTAGTATTGTTCTAAAGAGCTCTAATTCTTATTCTCTAATTTCTTTAAAGAATATTCTCAAACTATTAAAAATCAATTCTAAATGTTTTTGAAAAATTCAACTCTAGAAAATGTGAATTCTAAGATACTTAAGATTTGTTCCTGGGTTTTTTAATCATGTAATATTATTAACTGAATAATAATTGTCTTAAAAGATATCTATTCTCATTTTAATGAAACCAATTATAGGTTTCCAGGCTGAAATGTCTAAAGAACTTACGTACTTAACGTATAACACAATACCAAAAAATTAGTTAAGAAAAAAAAACACATGGGAGATGTGGGAGAGTGACTACATTATTAAAACAGCCAAGTATAAAAGTTACGACTGACCATCAAGTTTATTATAATTCTATGTCACCACAGTTCTACAAAATATTTTACAAGCGCTAATCAACCCTAAAGTCCTATAGCGATCACGAAGATAGTAAAGTGCTTTGAGAACTGTGTTCTTAAATACCTTAGCGTGTTGCAGCTGTTATCTGAAACCCACATAGCAAAGAGTTAAAACAAAGATTTTTTTGAAATGTAATTCAAGTCATTTCATAGGCCCAGGTATTTATTTTTACATTGGTTATTGGGGGCCAGTAACTACTACTAAGGGAACAGAGCATTTGTTACGATGCTCTGACAAGTAGTAAAATGCTGGGCTCAGCCTTTTTGTTGAACCTAAACCAACTTTTTACTTAGGGCCACTCAACTACCTTTCTGCTTTGACTTACATTTGGTCAAAACAAAAATGCCTTTTGAATCAATAAACTGATTTAAAGAGCATTAAATATAAACTAATTTTTAAAAAAACATTACATAAAAATTCAATGATTCAATAGGTTTTCTTTTCCTTCTTAAATATAAATCTCAAAAAAGGTTTTATGAATCATATTTATATTGAAATATGGAAAGCAAATATGAGACAAAATTATCCATAAGTAAAATGCATCAGTATTTTTATTTTGAATTTCAGATATTTCCTTAGGTATTGTATTTATTTTTATATAAGGCAACACAATTATGCCTGAATTATTGGAGATAATTTGTAACATCTTTTTCTTACTAAAATAGCATACTTTTTATTAAAAATACATAACATCTTATAACTTACTCTTTTTAGAAATGAATAGAAATTTGATATTCTAGGGTCTTAACATTTTCACTCTTTAATGCAGTTCTGAATTAACAATATTATGTGAATGTCACAAAATCATGTTATACGAAGTATACGTAATAAAAAGTCTTTTTTTTTTCAATTTGAACAAATCTATCAAATAGATGAAAGGAAACGCCTTTGAAACATAAAGGCAAAAAGAAATTAATACTGTTTATTTTTATAATTAAAATGAAAACTGTAGTTTTTAAATCCTGGTAATAAGGCAATTTAAAATACATTTAAAAATTATTTTCCAATACAGTTATGAAAACATGCAGATTCACAGTTTTGCATTCCAGACTCTTCATATAGGTATATACAAAATTTTGAAGGAATATTATTTAGGCTTTACTACAGTTTTGTTAATTTCTGTTTAAGATGTTAACATGTTAAAATATTTGGCTTCAGTTCAAACAGTAAAAAGGTATCAAGTCTTTTTTTATAGGAATTTCTATTTTTATAAAACTTATACTAAAAAAAGATTATTTCAAATGTACATTCATAACATATATTACCCTTATCTGGAGAATTATTCTTTATATTATATTATCCTCATAGCTTATTTTAAAAAGCGATCTGCTCAATAGATGCAGGAACAACTAATACATACATATCTACTCAACATTTATACAAATGACAGGATGTTTTATCAAAATTCATACTCTTTTTTATTATTCATTTGAGAATGTTTAATAAAAATTTCTTTGGTAATTTACAATGTTGGGTTATTTTAAACTGAAAAGCAGCTGTCAATTAACTCTCTCATCATAAACATCCCCAATATAATAAAATAACAATAATCCTTTTACAACAATAGTTTTTCAATAACACATTTTCTTCACAATTCAAATGTCATTATTTTAAAAATCACTCAGTAGTCTACCTTCAGATTTAAGACAAAACAAGTAGAACTTACCCTAGCTGTGCTTTTCCAGTAACCTCACAGAAGTTATGCACTCCGTGACACTTACTGTTCCTCACGCAATAATTTTCCTGGAATGAATTCTCTCTAGTAACCCTTACCTCACTGTGAAGGGAGATGTGATATTCGAGGGAAAAGGGTAATAAACTATAATATGAGATTCCATTTTCCAGTGCTTATCATATTTAGCACCAACTATGATAAGAAATCTCTTTTTATCATATTATTTAAGGCAATGAAGTAAAGTTGGCAGTACAGGATGTCTATCAATAATTCTATGGAAAGGAGTATTTGGACACTTTTGTAAAACATACCATCGTAATCCTATTGAAATGTAATTGCTGTTGTTAATATTCTTACCCTGATATGAAAATGTTCTGCGTAAATGTAGCACAGACTTGTTAACATAATACAGGGACCATGCTGGGAGGGTAGTACTTATACAAAAGCCCATGCCAGTACCATAAATCTCATTATTAGACAACAGTTTCCAAACTTACAGGGTCATTCTGTATAACAGTTAATAATCTAACTTTCCACATTAGTAAAGATTAGCTAATAAAATAATAAATCCACAACAGTAAATTTCAGTAAGAAACAGCCTTTTAAAATACAAAATAAATATTTTTATTTGTCATCTCATCCTTTGGTAAACTAAGGGAAAAAATGAACTATTATATCTCTTTTCAAGGATGGATAAGTAAGTAGATAACCTTCCCTCTTCCTAACAAGCAAATTCTTAAGCAATGTTACCATACCAAAATGTAAAATTAAAATAAAATGATTCATTTTTAGTAGAATTTAACACAATATCCTGTCCTTAAATTTCCTGGCACAATTAAACATACTCGGGTAATGTGAAAAATTCGCTCGCTCAAGAGATCCAAATGCTCTTTATGTCTTTCCAGCCAGATTATCAAAACACCTGCTTGCAAAACTCTCAAGTATTCCTGAGTATCTGATTAATAATTTCTTAGAAATTTAGTTGACACGGGGTTCATAAACAGAATTCAGTTTTTAATCAAGCAGTCTATCATGTCTGCATTCATTTTTTACCAAGTTAGCAGTTTCCTAACCCACTTAACAGAAGGTCCTTATTAGCAGTTTCCTTGTTTAAGTGTCACTGCACGAATCAGTCCATTTTTTCAAGTAAAAGTCACTAATCCAAGGTGATCATTTTTGTTTTTAGAAAAGAGCATATGCAACACACCTAATTTGATCTATTAATTAAATGTAGAGGAATGTAATTTACCCCTTACTGTTAAGTGACTGTTTTACATTTTACATAATCTGGAAAATTATCTAAAATATTCGGATCGCTCTTTTAACAATTATTAGGTATTAAACGAGAGGTCTGAGACCATCCTCCCAGAGCTTTAGCCAATCATTTAAAAAAATAAGAATCTCAAAATGAACCTGATTCATTATTTTCATTATCTTTCTAGCAATTTTTACTAATTAAGAAAAGGTAAATACAGAAAATAAAATGTAATCTGTAAATATATAAAATGATAAATACCTGGCATTATATTTCGCTAGAATTTGGCTAATCTCAAAATGCTTTATTTTCCTTAGAACAATTTTTCTCAAACAAGAATAAAAAATATCTTAATAAAATATCATTTTCAAAAGGGAAATAATCAATTTATACTGCTTTGATTATTTTATCTCATATGCAAGCTCCCTCTACAGGTAATAACAAAGGTTAGCAAAAATATCTGAAACATGGAGGCAGTTGTGTGCGTAAAGATGCAGGTCACCATTGCATAAAAATGCTATTATCTAGCATTGTTCCCTCCTCCTTACCAATTATCTGATTAAAATAACTGCTCCTGAAAATCTGTGGTTCAACATTATTATTCTTGTACTTCATCTTGGTTAAGAATGCAGCTAGAGCAGGGAGGATACACAAACTTTTCAGTCACCCAAGAGCTGCTCTCACAAAGTGTATTTCAAGGAAAAGAAAACATTACCTTGTTTACACAGTACCAGCCTGCAATGGTAGACCACCCAACACAAAGCTGCCCAACCCATTTACCTGGTGCATCTTCTGACTGCAAAGTAAGCAATCAAAAGCGGCATCTTACGACTGATTTACAGTGAAAGATAAAAAATCAATTTTAAATGACCACAGAAACAACTACATTTTCTTCTTATTTAGAATTCATAAACTTAAACCAGAGAGTATTTACTTTTGAAAAATAAATATATTTTCATTAATTCAATACAAAAAGGAAAAAGAAACTGAGTTGCTTTGAAAAATGTTCTTTACCGCTCCATAATATCTTTTTCAGAATCTGTCTTAGGTTTCTGTTTACACATTTTCCTCTTTTGCTATGTTCCTTTCCCCAGGTATACAGAGATAAAGGTGTATCTCTGCCAAGGGAGGGGAAAAAAAGCAAAGTTAAGAACCATTTCAAAGTCTTGGGGGCAAGGTTTGCCAAAAAATTGTTTCTGGACTATGTTTATTTCCCCTCTCCTTTAAGATTTCCCCCTTCTAATATGCATACCCCACTTTTATAGCATATAAGCAGTGACTGTAAATTTGAGGCAAGTCAGTTTGACTTACCTATAAATGAATTGACAGGCTTATAAAAAGTGATTTTTTAAACTAAGATTCTTAAATAAAATTATGAAAGGTATGCTAACTTTCATACTAAAACATACAGAAATATACAGAGATATCAATTATATTTCTTTTTTCCAATTAAACAAAGAAAATAAGGTTAATGGGAAAAGTAACGTATAATAAGCAGAGGTTTTGGTGAGCTTTTTACTTACAAGAAAGAAATAAAATTTTGTTTCACTTATACTTTTAAATATTCAGGCTGCAGACCTAGTTTAAAACCAAAGGCAATATAAAAAGTGGCTTCCATCAAGGCTATGGGTGACAAAGCATTTGCAGCAGAAAAAACAAAGGGAGGGGACGTCCCATTATTCATCATCAATGATGTTATCAAGAGGAAGCACCTAATAGTCAAATATCTTCCACATGACAAACAGAACTTTGAAAAGGACAAAAACAGTAAAGTGTCCTTAGTAAAAGTGAAACTATCTAGCATATCATAATTTTAGTGTAATTTTTATTTGTTGATGAATATGAAGCAAAATCAAGTGTTTTAGAATTACGTCCATCTCTTCTGAAATGGAAAACAAGATATATAAAATGGATCAATTCTTCATTTAATACACTAAGCCTTTATCAAATTCTACGAAAATACGTGCAATCACTGGGATACAAATGCATAAGCTTACATCACCAAAATTAACATTTCCCAAACTGTCTTGGACATTAACCATAGAAAAGCCAAGAATTTTAAGATTTAATACATACCATAAGCACCCTGAGATTAATAAGATGAGTAAAGAACATGCTATATAAAAAATGTGTTCTGTAATTTCTTATCAATAACCACAGTAATAAACAGTAAAAAATGGTAGGCTTTTAAAGCAGAGGAATAAAATTTCTGCAGGGAAGGTACCAGTGGAATAAAGAAATAACAATTCCAAACAGAAATACTTTTCTTCAAAGTAAAGACACAGGGAAAATAGCTTTCAACATGATTTTTTCATGTAGTAAATTGCAGTTGACAACTGATTAAGTAAATATAATCTACATAAAACAGAAATATTTTATCAACTAGAGATCTTATTGAAAATCTTGTAAACACTCACCCATTATACGAAGTGGTGTCATACTATTTAATTTTAAGAATAAATGATTAAAATTAGAGCTCACGTTATAAAGAAAACAGGGAGAATTCTCTTTTCCTCTCTCTACAGATAAACACTATTTACTCTCCTCTACAAGAGAAAGCATTAGTCAAATGCAAGGTCACCTAGACCACCCCCGACAGCCAACAACCATTTTTGACAGTAATTGGGGTTAGATTATTATGTCATCTAAATCCAGTGCAATAATCTGTTTGAGGTATGGACTGATGTAAAAACACCTACAAAATGAGGCAAAGTGTGCACAGCACAGGAATTTCATGGTCCAAAGGCAGGAAATACCTTTGAGAACAAAACAGAGATCAAGTAAGTCATATCATTTTCAGAATCAGTTTAAAAACAGGTACCTTAATCATACATTACATTTTAAACTTGCACCTGTGCTAATTTTTAGCCAATAGCTGTTAATAAATACTGATGTATACAGAGAAACAGAATAGTCAAAAGTGTATGCTTATGTAAGTAAGTACATGTGTGTATATATTAGACCAAGAAAGGAGTTAAAAGAGTAGTATCTAATAACTGAAAGAACAAAATTAAATCCTTTCTCTTTTATTAGGAATCTCACAGTGCATTCTTCTTTGCTACTACAATGGCTAAAGTTTTTGTTATTCATCTAGAGAAAGACACAGGGTTGTATCTGGTTTTGCTCTGGCAAAGTAGTATGTGTTTGAGTTGATCTAAGTCTAAAGTTAACTACCTTTTCAACTTCTCCTATCTCTCATGTCCAAGAACTAATAGTTTTATCCCTGTTTCTTTTTTCAGCTACCAGATTAAACAATTTTTTTGAAGTTACTTCACGCATCTTAAAACAGAATTAAGATCTGGTCATTATTTCAGGAAGTTAACTTCTGCTTAACCTGCCTGCTTTTTAATCTTATATTTCTATTTTTATTGAAGTATTGAATCTATCCTTTAAAAAATGTCTCCCAAAGAATCTTCAGCTTTAAGTAGGCTTCTTTTAAGCAACTCATTTCATTACTGAAATTCAGAGATTAAGGTGTAATCCCTGTGTGTGAATTTTAATGTTTACAATGTACTCCTCACAGATTGGAAAAAATCAATGGCAAGACCAACAGGGGCCCGTTTTGCTCAGCATACGTTTTCCTGTCAGGTCGTGATTAATGCTGTGCTCTGTAGAGGGAGATATTACATCCGGGCTAAAACAGACCTAAATTTTACCCTCAGGCAAAAATCTGATTTAAACATCTCTATTTAAAGTGACATTTGTCCTCCCTTTTCAACTGGTTTCCCCAGAAATTCCAGGAAGTTGACTTCATGACCTAAAAACAGCCGGGTAGCTGTGAGAGGCGGTTGTGCCTGTTCTTGCACTTGGATAAATCTGGGTGCCGGAATGAATCCAGGTGGTAATGAAACAGGTGCCCAGCTATCTGCTCCGATGAATCCCATGCCACTTTACTACTATAAGAATTTAAGATTTAGAGTCCCGTATAATTCTAGAGTCAGTAAAAATTTTGAATATGTGTTTCTTTGGCTGATTATAACCTAGCTATCCCTACTGATGGATCAGTTCCTTTTGATTCGTAAAATTACATCTGATTTTTCACTACACTGATCTGAAATATCAACTGATTACGAATTCTAGAAATCCAGAAAAGCAACTATGTCATGCAATAGCTTCCATAAAAACAAAAATGGAAAGAAAAAGAAAAAGTGTTCACATAACCAAAGTCCCCAAGTAAACAAGATGTATGCATATAAAAACAGGTGCCAATATCCTTACACTGTGAAACATGGTAACTTTCGATATTATTAAGCAATTTAGACACCACTAGCAAGTTCCTACTAACCAAGGTAATCTAATTTCTGTTGCTTTTCAAAGTAAATTGATTATTTTTTCTTTTAGCCATTCTGGTAATTGAACAAATTTATACAACTGATGGGATTTTATTTACCACTGCACAATGCATAAAATCCTTTGCAAAGACAAACTATATTACTTCATAAAACTGCATTTTTGTTGTAATTAAACAAATTGTATTTAAACTTGCTCTGTGCTTCCAAAGCAATCAATAGCATTTTGCTACAAGCTGCACTTTACTTGCAGGCGTTAAGCACTTGGTTCTTTCATTCGCTCTACCTTTTTTTTTTTTTAAGGTAATTTTTATTTACAAAATAAGAGAATTTTTTTGTAAATTTTATTTACAAAATAAGAAACAGCTTTTTAAAAACTTGGTAAGAATATATTGGAAAGTGTCTATAAATTATAGCCTACATTAAGTCCATCAGATAAATGATCTAAAAAAGATTTTTTAGGTATTTTTGGTTGTTTAGGACCTTTCCTTATATGACACAATGATCCACTCAAAACAATACCTACTTACATCAGAATAGCATTTAAGGTATTTTTATAGTTTATAACATATATTTAACAAAACCTATATATTAAATTCAAAATACCACATCGCAGTCGTGAATAAAATTTAGGAATTAGATCCTAGTTATAGTTACTCCTTTAAAAGTTATCACACCAGGTCAAGAAAAATGTCATTATTTTAGGATTCTACTTCCGTAATTCCAATAATTAACTATCTCTAAATTAACCCATTTCCTTAACCTTTTTCTTAAAGCATTAAAAAATAATAATCACTACTTGATCAATCTTGAGAAGCAAAAGATTTTAGATAACAGTTTCAATTTTTCTAATAACATCAAGTCTAATTACAGTAATCTGGGTGATTAAATACTTTTCAACCTTTCAACCTTCAATCAAGAATTATTTGAAGAGATGAATATTTGGGTGGGACTACAGACTAATTAGTGTTATGTAAGAGAGAAGTTAACCAAGCTATGACCATAATCTATTTTTAAAATAGAAATGTTTTAATCTTTCTTGAAAATAGTTACAAAACAGATATCTATTTAGGTAATGTGAACTAATATTTAAACGAATTACCTTAGTAACTGATACGACCAAAACACAAACAGGATTTTAAGTCCTTTCCAAGTCTAGCAGCTAAAGTTACTATTTTTAAATAGCAATCCTGTATGACACTAAATTCTTCAAATTTCCAAAACTGCATTTCATTCCTAATCTATGTACAGTTAATCTGTGCAAGTGGTATGGATTCTTATTAAAATGAAAACAGATTTCTATCAGGTAGGGTTTGGCTCATACCTTAGAATAAAATACACTGTAACGCTCTCTTCATCTCATACTACACTTGACAGTAAGCTCAGTGTTACTGAATATTTATTTACAAAAGTTAGGCCAAATAAATATTTTCATAGAAAATAGAGCAATAATATTTTATCACTATGGTGTGCAGACTTCTCGTTACCTTCTGACCTTCCTAACATCTCAATCTTAGCTCATATATTCCTATATTACTTAAGACACTAAAATACTACTTTAAAAATTTTAATGAAACACAGAAAGCTCCAATAATCATCAAAGTTCTAACCCCAAGTAAACCATAGTTTTAAAGCTCTCCTCTTGATAATTTTAAGAAAGGAAACGCCCAGAAGCTTGGTGTTAACGTTTCTGCTCATTGTGAAAATTGCAGCAATAAAAACTCCAACTGCTTGCCTTAAATTAAGACTTGTAGTACTCCATGTGAGATCTGTATACTTATACTAGTTTTTATAACATTTGGAAGTTTTGTTTTCTGCTTTGACATTAGTCCATTAATAAAGCAGAGAGTCAAAAGGCTGGAAAAAATTACATTTAGTGGAAATCTTCAAGTCAAAACCTCAAGTAATTGGTTTGTTTTACCCCACATGATTCAATATTCTGATTTCCCAAACTACCTGCTCCCAGAGCTATCTGCATTTCTAAATTTGCTTTCTGTTGCCAACACATAGTAACCCAGTGACTGAAAATGGCAGCTGAAGTGCTTCTACAACACATTAATTTTTTTCTCTAAGTAGTCCAATTTTGTCATCTAAATGTTGAAAAATCTTTTCACTGCATTTTACATCTTTAGAGATTTGCGGAATTCACGATCACCATCATATAAAATGAAGAGCAATGTTTTCAAGACAATTTTTAGATCATCACTAACAGCTCTAAAGGATAATGTGTTTTCTTTATAGCACTCTGCATTCAAAGCAGACTAGTTAACAGCAACTTAAGTGCAATAATAGCAATTACATCAATGTGGGCCTTTTTACCTCGAAAGTAGCTCTTAGACAACTGAAGAGATCAGATAGATAAACTATGATAAAATGATTTCAGGGTAATAAGATACAATTTGAATGCCACTAAAAAGTCCTCATCTTAATCTGAAAAAAAGTATTATCCTATTACACTGAAGACTAAAAATGTTAGGTGATTAATGATTATTTTTCCCTCCAAAACTTTTTATTAATTTTCACTTTTAAAAAAAAAAAAGGAGTTCTGAACATGTGTAAAAAAAAACTGTAATGAAGGGATATCAATTCACGTTCAAAATCAACCAACCATCAAAGGTAAAACTATAAAAAATACGCGCTTACAAATCTCCAAACCGTCCCTGAGATTCACTTTCATCTTAAAACTAGGTTTTAGGAAATCTAAAGCTAAATAAATAAAACCAATATTTCCCCAGAAGTTGAAGATAGAAGTTCTCCCTTGACCCATCTGCTTGCCATAAAATGACCCAAGTGACCCAAGTACTTGTTCTTATTTGTTTCTTCATTCATGCATATTGAGTTGTTAAAAGAAATTCAGAGAACGTATCTCTCTGCAAATGTAAAACAGCATTAGTATACTCTAGCTATATATATATTAAGAAAAACCTCCTTTAAGCTGACCTCTAGAGTTTACTGTTAGGTAAAATACAAAAATTTTGAGACAAAACAATCAATATTCAAACAATTATCTCCATATGAAATTCATGAAAAATTTGAGTATCACTTAGAAATCTTTTTCAAACTTACACTGGCAACAGAAGTTGCGTTAACAAGTCCATGTTGAGTTTTTAATATTCAAAACTCTCCACTGACTTTTTTTTACCTATTAATTTAACAAGTATATTAAAAATAAAGTTTCCTAGGTATAAAAGTGTCCTCTTATTACAAGATTTCTATTGTTTTATACATTAATTAAAAGACTTTCTCAGCCATTTTACTAATATAACAAAGTGTAGGCCCTAGAAAAGTATTAAGTTAGAAGGAAAAGCTCTCACTCTCTCTTCCACTGAAGGGACCACAAGACAGGCAACAGTGACTATCATAAAATAAAAGGTCACTCTTTTTGTAGGAACAAACCATTTATCAATAGAAGATAATTGTCTTTCCATTTGGAAGGGCTCCACAGCAAGAGACAATGTTTTTCCCTCACATAATTACAAAACAGTAAAAGTTCAGAAACACAGCCTGAATCCACCTCCCTATTTTTACCCTTTACAATTCTCATTGCCCTTTGGGCCTCCACTTGGAAGCAAATGGAAGACAGGCTGAAGTTTTCTCAATTGAGCTGAAGCTAAGAAACCTTTGATATGCTAATGGTCCCCTTCAAATGGTAAGAATTCACACTTGCATTAATTCAAACAATTTGTGCAGAATGATGTGAAATGGCACCTCTTTTAGAGGCAAGTAACAAAAGGAGAGAATCGGAATGTCTGAAGAAACTAAACAACAGAACATTTGTTCTGCAGTATTCTATTATGCATAAATGTATTGGAGGGTGGAGGGAGGGACAACAAAAAGTTCCATAACACACCTGAACAGAAGTAGATTTTCTTAGATACTAAATTTAAGTTACAAAGTTACCTTTTACCTAGGTCAAGAGTCCCATCACAACTGGGAATGTTGCCAAAGACACCACACAAACTATTCTATTTTTCTGCTATAGAGGCAGATTGCCTCCTTAGTGCCTGTCTTTTAAGGTTTGCCCAAGATCAAACTTGATTTAGTAAGAGACATCCCAACAGGCAATCATTTACCAAACGGATGTGACTTTTCCTCATTGTGCAACTCGAGTTGAGCAAAGAGCAAACTCGGTGGGGCCCGTTCCAGACAAACACTGCCAGGGAAATGAATGGACCAACCAACGTCCGTTAAATGTACGCCTCTGGAAGACAGAAGTACACATAGTGTAAAGAATGCAGAAGAAAATTTAAGAATTGGGGGCGGGGGCGAGGAGGAGAGTGCCTAAGAACCTGGCCTTTGTAACGGGAACCATATGGCTGGTGGCTGCGGCTCAGACGCTCCCAGGCGGCTTGGAGAAGCTGCTAAGCAGCCTGACACCTTTCAAGAAACAGGAGGAAAACATTTCCCGGGTCTGAATCTGAGACAACAGTTTGCATCAGGAAGAACGGAATGGGGGGCCAGAGAAGGGGAAAAGGATGAGGAGGGAGGAGTCCACAGAAAGTGGGGAAAGAAGACGGACACCGCAGGACTTGTCCCTCCAACTACGCTTTCAGGGGACGGAGTGAGCAGAGGATACAAAAATAAATATGAATAGAGACATACGTTCCTTAGCCGCCGCTCATTGATACTTTGGCACAAAGTAAAGCTTCCAGCGATTTCCCCTAACCCAAACCCCGCAGTCTGGCGAAAGGAACAAACTTTCCAGATCCCAAGCGAAGGACTCTCGCAGGAGTGCCTCCCCAGCGCTGCGGCGCTTTCGTCGCTTCCCTCGCCCCCGCCTCTCCACCAGAGGGTCGTGTAGCCCCAGCCAAGCAACGAGCCCACGCTCGGTTAGCGCCGGTGGCGGGGGGTGGCCTCCCCGGCCTCGCGCCACTCCCACGCCGTTTTCCCCCGTCGCACCCCACCCGGCACCCAGCTCCCACAGACCAGGCTTCCAGAGACTCGCAGCCCCAACGCCAAGCCCAGAAGCCCACACCCCATAACTTCGCCCGCAGGCCCAGCGCGGCCCGCTGCTGCCCTCTCACTGCAGGCGCGGGAGGCACTCGGCCTCCCCAGAGCCTGCCGGGTGCCCGGCCCCGCTGCGCCGCCCCAATCGCTGCCAGCCACAGTGCTGGCCCGGCCACATCTGGCTGCGCTTTGCTGACATCCTCGCCTCTCCACGCCACCTAACCGACGAGAAGAAACCACCCGCAACAACTCATCCCATCCCCCCATCCCCCCACCCCACCCCCCGTCCACTTGCCCAGAACTCTCTCCCAGCGCTCGGCCTCCCCGCTCCACTCACAGCCCGGGACGGGTCTGCAGGCAGCTGAGGCGGGGGAACAGGGTCGCGCTCACCTCCCGGCCTCCGGCCCCACCGAGGGTGCGCCCCACCTTCCCCTCCCCAGACGGGCTGTGAAAAAGCGAACGGCACCTTCTGACCCAGGCTTTCAGTAAATCAAAACATGCCGAACCCAATCCTACCCTCCCCTCTCCTCCCGGAGACCCCTGCAACTAGACTACAGCCAAGTGAGCGTCCCTACGCTCGCAGGGCGAAGCAGCAGCAGACTGGACGGGAAGGGGAGTTCTGCGGATCGATTTCCGAGGAGGGGGAGGAAGAGGAGGGGGCGAGCAACCCGAGCCGGCGCGGGTCTCCCCCTTGGCCCGGCCGAACATAAACAAACAGCCGAGCCCCAACTCACCCGCGGCTCCCTCCACCTCCAGCATCCACCCCAGGGCGGGAGGCGCAAAGCAAACAGGTCTCCGTAGCCCGGCACAGAGGCACATTGTTCGCTCCCACGGCTCTTACCTCGGTCTGCGAGCGCGCCCCCGGGGGCGGGCCGTCTGGCGCGGGGGCCGCGCGGAGAGAGGCGCAGAGGGCAGCGGCCACCCGGGCCGGCGAGGGTCCAGGCCGGCCGCGAGCGGGTCGCCGGCCGCCGAGTCCGAGCGGGAAGCAGCGCCGTGGCTCAGCGCGTCCTCCTGCTTGGCCGCCGCCGCCGCCGCCGCCTCCTCCTCCAGCCAAGCAGCCAGCGCCGGGCGGCTCCTGGGGTTAGGTCAACATTTTCCTGCAGTTTCCCACACGCCGCTCCGCGAGAAGAGTCTTTTGCACACGCGCACGCGCCCCCAGACCGCACGCTCCCTCGAAAAGATAAGAAATTCGGGAAGCAGAGCGAAAGGGGTGGCAGAGGCAAAAAGCTCGACAGAGGTGCGCAGACTTGGGAGTCCTCTCCGAGCTGCAGACGCGGGAGGGGCGGGCAGACGCTGGCGGCGCGAGGCCAACTCAGTTCGTCAGGCGAAGCCCCTCAGCCCGCCGTTCGCGCCGGCCGGCTGGCATCCCTCGAGCCGACCCTGCGGCCTGGGGCGGGAGACTGCAGCGGCCCCTCCTCACATTTCGGGTCTCCGGGCCGAGGCTGAGCGGTGGCCGCTGCCCCAAGACTGGCTGAAGGCGAGGACTGGGGTTCGGGGAAGCGGGGAGGTGTAGGGACGAGACACGCGACGCGCAGCAACGGAGGGGAGGTGTCCTCCCCCCCCCGCAACGATCCCAAGGATTCTCCGGTAAGCTCCCAATTTCGCTCCGGTACCTCTGCGAGTGTGAGTGTGTGAGCGGAGAGAGTGTGAGGGAGAGAGAGGGAGCGAGGGAGAGAGAAGGGGGAGTGCGAAGTCCTGACACAGACTCTCCGCGAGGTCTGAACTGGAGTCACCTCCCAGCCTCCTTCTCTTCCTCCTCCTCCTCCTCCTCTTCCAACACCTCCTCCACCCCAGATCTCCACCTCCCCACCCCCGCGAGTTCGCCTAATCATGTAAACATATTAACTTGTACAGCGGCAAAGACCAAACCTCTCCCTCCTGATTTTTCCAGCAAGGGGCTCAGGCAAACTCAAAAGAAGATTACAGGCAGCTAAGTACAAAACGTGGAGCAGATAATCTATAACTCAGTGCCGCCCAATGGCCATTTTCCACCCCATTTGAGCAGCTGCGTCGGTGGTGCACCCGAGCAAGGCGGAGGAGAGCGAAAGCGGACACTTACGGGTTCGAGCTGTTCGGGTGGCGGTGGCCCAGCAGCCGCCCGAGAACAGGCCGGCCCCGGCTCCGCCGGCGGGGCGGCCGCAGGGCTGTCCGGGCGGCGGCGGCGGCGGCGGCGGCGAGGGACGCGCGCGCACGGCCGCTGAACGCGCCTCGGAGGCGGCCTGCGGTGGCTAGCGCCCCTCCTCTCCTCCCCATCGGGTCGCCCCCCCGGGTCTCGGGGCTCCGCATCCAGCCCCCAGCGTCAACACACCCATTCCATCCCGAGCCCCACCTCCCCAAACTCCACTCACTGCGCGCTCGGTCCTCCGCGCGCTCCGGCGGCGCGCGCTGTCCATCCTGTCCACACACACGCACTTTAAAAACATTTATTTTATTTCTGGAACGGAGTGAAAGGTATTTGGGAGAGCGCGGCGCTCCGGCCTCGGAGGCGGGGGGCAGGGGATTGGCCCGGAACTCGGGGTCTCCTCCCCTCTCCCCTCCAGGCTCAGGAGCTCTCTCCTAGCCAGCACTTCGGAGAGGCGCCCAGGATGCGTCTTTTACCCACCCCGTCTCCAGGTTTTCTCTTTTCTCCGCGCGGTGAGCCGGAGGCCCCTAAACTTTTCGTTTCCGCGGCCCTCCTTTTGTGTGACTGCTCGGAGGAGAAAGAACGTCTGTTCGCCTCGGCTGCCTCCGTCCGGCTGGGGCGCGCGGGGGACGCTCCATGGTTAATGCGTCTTTGATACCTGAGATTTCCGGCGGGCTCGTTAATGAAAGTTACATTTTTTTTAAATTGCGATGACTTTTTCTTTGTAGTTACAGAGAGGTAGCCAAACTTTGACTTTATTGACTATATTTCACAAGAGCGTTTTGTTTGTTTTTGATTAAACCCACCAGGACAAGCAAAGGAAGGAAAGGAGACTACAAGGCTCTACTCGCAAGTGCATTCATCGTGCTGTTTAGGTCTGTTTCCCTCATTTCCTTACATTGAAACTGCTTTTGCTCTTGTCCTCTGACCACACTTCCTTGCGCCTCTCTGTTGGTAGTGTTAGCAAACAGCCAGACAGCGCCTACGATGGACCTAAACTAAAGAGAATAGACCACGTCGGAGAAAATCGTGCTTGAAAAATGTTCGAAAGCCAGTTGTGTCCTTTGCATACGAGTAAAATCAAACCTGGATTTTTTTTTTAATTACAAAATTTCTGGGCTAAAATGTATGTCTAAATCACTGTTTATACTAATGAATGAAGGCATCAATTAAAGAAGCTTGTTTGCATTGGTTTTCAGGAAAAACTGATTCTCCAAGACTTAAAATCTCTAGAAAATAGGATGAAACTTGAGCTTCTTTGCTTTCAGAAACAATATGTACTTTTTGTTGCTGTGGGTATGTTGCACTCATCATACGTCAGAAATCATTTCAAACAACAGTATTATTAAAATGTCAACAGCAGATTGTTCAAAAGACATGAAGACTCTAAATACCTATATTTTGTCTCAAAGCCAGATATTTGTAGTACTAAGGTAAATCCAGCTATTAGTCAAGTTTTCTCTC
This sequence comes from Phocoena phocoena, assembly GCF_963924675.1. NCBI lineage: Eukaryota > Metazoa > Chordata > Mammalia > Artiodactyla > Phocoenidae > Phocoena > Phocoena phocoena. Next base: position 71,781,416 of record NC_089219.1, on the reverse strand, counting down.
AACTTGTAAAAAATCAAGTTAAAAGTACATATGTGCAAATCACTGAAACATGCTCTTTTGGTTGATTCATTATAATTCTCAGGTTCAAAGAAGAATCCTTGATGATCAAATTTTTTTCTACTTAATGTATTGATGTTTTAACATTCTCACCAATACAAAAGATAAGAGGAGCCACATAGAGCATTGGTGCTTTAAACTACATGAACACTTCCATTTGGAATTTCTTAGGTAACATAATTCAAATATTATCGGTGCAGGATATAAACTAGTCTAGAAAAAAAAAAAACACTTATGCAGAGCTAGTGTGAAACCTTATTTCGTTTTTACATCTGTCAAAATTTATACATAAGACAGATCTACCTAGGAAAACTAAATCAGGCTTCTTTAAAGTAGTTGAAAAGAAGGAAGACATAGAATTCGCAGATCTCAGTGGTCATTTATATCACAGTCTCCCTTGAAATTTAAAATTATTTTATTCAGTATTGTAAGCCAAGATATGTCAAAGTGATAATAATTTGCATTTACCAAAAAATTTTAGCCCTTTCTTTTGTTCATCTTTGAAGATTTTTCATTCATCTAGGCATGATTCTCATGAAGTCCCAATGAGTGCATGGATCAGTTTAATGCTATTTTCTTTGGGGAGGCAGAACTTGGGCTGAAGTTTTTATTTAGTAAGTTTAGTAAGTAATCAATAGAAAATTTTGCCTGAATTAAGCTGCCCACATGTTGGCTCATTTACTTGTTTATTTAACTCTCTCAGAAAGAATCTCAGGAAGAACCCACTGTCTTCATTTCTTAGGTCTGATGCATTTTGACACTCAGGACATAAGTGAGTCACTCTCCACTATGTTCCTGAGGAGACTACAAAAAAAGGAGGATGCATGGGAGGGGAAAGAAATTGTCAGAAGTGGGTTAAATCTATAGGGAGTGGGAAATGCCTCAAACAAGTTTTTAATTTTAACTCAATAGTATATGTATTTTATAGAGTTCAAAGAGTTCAACACTTTTTTCGTAAGCATATAATAAGCTTGCTGTTTTTATAATTATATCTAAATGTATCCCTTCTCTAGGATAATGTTTTAAATATTAAAGAATTTTTAATTCTTTCCTTGCACTTTACACATAATAATGCTTCAACCTTCTTTTCATCCACAAAGAATTGAAACAGAACTTTTAATTGCATTGATACATTCAAGATTAAGCTGTTAGCCACAAACCTGCCATTACAAAAGAACACTTAAATGACACACACACACATCCAGAAAACATAATTTGTCTGACACTTCATGACAATTCAAAACATAATTTATAAGAATACAGGTGTTATGGTAGAAAAAAATGAAATGAGAAATTTAATAATGTCCACAGATGTTAGCAAGCTAAGGGGAGTTGGAATATGTTATGCATTCCCTGCAATCCAATCAATTTAACTACACAATCTGTACTATTATTTAAGTAATGGCAAAATCATTGACTTATTCATAATACTTGCTAATTGTTTTTAAAAATAAATTCTACAAAGGACAAAGGAAACACCCATTTCCATTTGTTTTATGTTAAATCAACATCTAACCACGCATGGTGATTTCATTCAAAGAAAACAGAAGGAACTCATTAGCTTATGTGGTTTGAGAGATTGATGGGCTTCAAACATTTTAACCATACATGTTTTTTCCAACTGTAGAAACTCATGTTTTTAATTTAAACATCTTTATGAAACTAAAGATTATTTTATTCAATGGATTCACATATTTCTGATACAGAAATTGTGCTAATTTTTAAAGCTATTTACCATCCAGGCATCTTCATTTAGAGGGAAGTGATGAGGTACTTGTCAAAATACAAATATGAATGCTAATAGTATGGGTACCAATTTAGCGAATCTGAAAAAGTATGAAAATGGGCGTGGTTGCAAAGTATCGCAGTTAGTATAAGCCAGTAGAACACAGTAACCTCTTCAATGCCCCACCCTGGCAAACTTGGATATAGGTAAGCCAGTTCTAAAAGGGGCCACATGGAGGTGGACTTGGGTGGGGCAGAGAGAGGATCCAGGTCTTTATGCTGGATCAGAAATTGTGTGAAGTTTGAGCTACAAGCTGTAGAGAACTACCAGTGAGAATAGATTGTATTCATTATTTTTGCCTTTGATGAGAGAGCTCTGTGAAAGTTCTAAAACAAAACAAATAAAAACATGTGAAACTGCTCTAGTTTCTAATACAGAAATAGAAATAAAATTAGCTAGATTTCATCCTAAACTTTGTGTTCCCTTTTCTTCGTTACTGTTCAATGTTGCTTAGTGCTGAAATGTTTTCCCTACTCTAGAAAATAAATCTTTTAAAGCTCTAGAGCAGATCAAAGCAATTATGTGAATACCCAGACTTAACTAGAACTCGTTGAAAGTTCCTAGCATTGTTTTTCGTTTTAGTTTTGCCGTGCATGTAGGCTGAAAAGAAATCAGAACTCATTTTCCATGCGAGAATAAACATATGAAAGCATTTGGGAAAGCCAATAAGCTTTTTCTTTTTTTTCTTTTTTTTTTTTTTGCCAATAAGCTTTTAATTCTTCTCCCAGTTCTCTCCAGGCTGAGTAAATCTTGGTCCAAGAAGGCCAAACCCTATCTAAAATGTAGAGATGCAGTCTCCAAAAATAATGATAGTTTAAACTGTATTATAAATATGATTATGGTGTGCTGTACTTAATGATGTTATTTAGAAGTACCTGATCACATATATTATTAAATAACTATCAGTTTGTAATTAATACTTCTTAAAAATATCCACCAAAACAACTGGTAGCTTGACTCTTTCTGTGTGGTTAGAGTATTTATATATGTCTATCTGTGTATAAAGGATTATACAATTTTTATACCATTATGATACTCAAAAGTAAGCGAGTTAAAAAAGTTGCCCCTCGGGTTTCCCTGGTGGCGCAATGGTTGAGAGTCCGCCTACCGATGCAGGGGACCCGTCCCGGAAGATGCTGCAGAGCGGCTGGGCCCGTGAGCCATGGCAGCTGAGCCTGCGCGTCCGGAGCCTGTGCTCCGCAACGGGACCACACAGTGAGAGGCCTGTGTACCGCAAAAAAAAAAAAAAAAAAAAAAAAGTTGCCCCTCATAATATTGCTTCACTGAGTCTTACCCAACTCAAAGTCAGTCTTTATTGCTTTCGCATAGATTATTCTCATAATCGTTGGTAATATCTGCACCTTGAGGATTTTCTATAATCATGTCTTATAGGTCTTCTAGCAATGTTTCTGTCAAACCAGGAAGTATAACTATAAGAACACTCATTTTATAGAAAGCTGTCTATGACTTCTTATAATTATTTTTTCATCATAGATTCTCACAACCAAATATTTTCTTACTAAAGTATGTAGTTTAAAATTGAGCCTCCTCGTCCCTTTTCTATACATGCAAACCTCTGTCAACAATACAGGTGAGGGGCTTCCCTGGTGGCACAGTGGTTGAGAATCTGCCTGCTAATGCAGGGCACACGGGTTCGAGCCCTGGTCCGGGAAGATCCCACATGCCGCGGAGCAACTAGGCCCGTGAGCCACAACTACTGAGCCTGCGTGTCTGGAGCCTGTGCTCCACAACAAGAGAGGCCGCGACAGTGAGAGGCCCGCGCACCACGATGAAGAGTGGTCCCCGCTTGCCACAACTAGAGATAGCCTGCGCACAGAAACGAAGACCCAACACAGCAAAAATAAATTAATTAATAAACTCCTACCCCCAACATCGTCTTAAAAAAAAAAAAAGATGAAATTTCTTTAATTTTTTTTTAATTGTTAAACTAAAAGTAACCTAAAAGCACAAGTCTTTGTGAAATACCAATTTCACGCAAGTTTAAATTGAATTTTTAGTGCCTCTGAGAATATGACTTTGATTATTCATGTCATAGTTCACTGTAGTATGGCAAAACTTGCAAAAGGCTTTTAAGAGTCAGGAAACAAATTCACAAATGCCCTCTTTGCATTTTAGAAAGTGAGTCAAAGATATGTAACACTTCTAATATATCATATTAGAATACATTGAAGTTATCCTAATGATACAGCATAAAATGATAACTGAAATATGTGATCTTAGTATTTTTAAACACAAAATTGCTTTGGTACAGTTTTGAAAATATTTGATAATCTAAAATTGTGTAACATGAGATGTTTGACCTTGACTTTTTGATCATATAAGCTGTTACTAACATTATTCATTATTTTGTCCTCTAATTAATATGATGGTTATTTTTTAACTACACTTATCTTTTTTACTGTATTTTTAAAAGGCCTTTATTGGTTGTATATATTTTAATAAAAATAAATTTGAGCATGTGGAAACTAGAACAGCAATTTGCAGAGATTTTTCTTCTCAACGAAGTTCTCATCATAGTTTCTTGATAATAGAATGTTGCCATCTCTATTTTCAAGAATAATTTAAATCTTTAAGTTTTCAACTTATTGCAACTCTTTACAATGCATTCTTTTTTTTGTTTTGTTTTGTTTTTTGGGTTTTTTTTGTTTGTTTGTTTGTTTGTTTTCTTTAATTTATTTTTGGCTGCGTTGGGTCTTTGTTGCCGCACACGGGTTTCTCTGGTAGTGGCGAGCGGGGGCTACTCTTCGTTGTGGTGCACGGGCTTCTCATTGTGGTGGCTTCTCGTTGCAGAGCATGGGCTCTAGGTGCGTGCAGGCTTCAGTAGTTGCAGCGCACAGGCTCAGTAATTGTGGCACACGGGCTTAGTTGCTCCGCGGCATGTGGGATCTTCCCGGGCCAGGGCTCAAACCCGTGTCCCCTGCACTGGCAGGCGGATTCTTAACCACTGCGCCACTAGGGAAGTCCTACAATGCATTCTTAAAGTCACTATGAAATCCATCACTTAGGTCCTAGACCAAACAATGATGTAATAGGCATACGTTTTTGTGATAAGTAAAAGTGCATTAGAAAAGAATCTTTTTTTTTCTTTTAATTAGCATCCAAATTTAGAATCATACTAAAATGTCATCGATATCTCAAAGAGATACTGAAATGATTTGGTAATGATAAGGTTTTGTTGAGTGATATTCAATGAAGAAATTCTGATTTAGGTTAAACAATAAAAACACATAATCTCTCCAGCTATTCTACATTAAAAAGAAGTTGCCAAACTATCACCTGGATAATACATTCTTTGAATTATTTTGATTCAATGATTGGGATGTGCTGCACTACACCATCCACACTCTTATCCAACTATCCTGGTTATCAAAATCACATATCTACAATATAACTAAAGAGGATTATTAGTGCATTAAAAGAGTGTTCCCCTTCATTATGGGACTGTAATTTATGACACCAATTTAATTAGTACTATGTCCTTACTACCTTAATTTAATGACCCAAATTCAAGCCACGTATATGTAATTGTTCAGACAATGTAGAATACACGGCAAGAAAAACTAATTTCCTGTTTATTATCTAATGATAATTGAAACACAATAATTCATTATAATATACTCTGCTACTGCTATATATGAAGTGGCATGTCTCAAGGAAAGAGATTGTGGAAATAACATGAAAAATATTTATAGTCTGTTAAAATCAGAGAAAAGTTGAATTTGTTAAAATAAAATCAGAGAAAAGAATGCTAGCTATAAAATGTAAGTGTTTGAGAAATCAAAGTATGTAAACTATTTTTAAATAATATAGATCCCCAGAAGACTATCATTTATCATTTTAAAATAAACTTATGGGTAATCAAATAAGGAATCTGAAAAATATTTTTTTAATGAATTTTGACATTTCATATAATTATTCAGTGTTTACTTGCCAGTGCCCTGTTACAAAATGATTTTAAATATGATTTATATAAATCAAAAAGAATTATGCAGATGTAGATTTGAGAAGATAATGCTGGCCTGTTGTTTATATTGAATATTTCTATACAGGAAGAAATCATGTGATATCAAAAATAGATACTAAATTCAATCTTTAGAAAACTCTTTAACTACTTAGGTAGATTTATAGCTTATCAAAATTCAGAGGTAAAATATTACACCTTATCACTGAGGGAAGTCTATCTTTGCCTGAATTTTCCAGTTAATGAAAGAAGTGTTTAAATACTCTAGTTAGATTATTAACTTCTACAAAACTGAAACAGATGTGTGTCTTAGTATGCCATTAAGTTTATGATTTACATAGAAATCTTACATAGAGCTGAGCAGAGGCCAATGATTCTAATTTGCTCTAGATTTACAATAACCTGATCTGGTTTTTGTAAGTATTGAAACACTTTTTAAACAAAATTAGAAAGCAGTTGTGCTTTGTGTGATTAAAGATGCAATTCCCTCTGGAGTAATGAGAAAAGTTAGAACATGTTTCTTTCTTTATGGATGTTTCTATTATAAACACGAGTGCTATACATTATATATTTTTGTTACTATGATTTCCTTGTTTTTAATTATAAAATAAACCAATTGAATTTCACTGGAGTCTCAACTGAAACTATGCCAAAATTTAGCTGAAGAATGTGTACTGAGCTTCATAAAAATCCTTAAAATTTTTCCCAGGGTATTAAGGTCTTGTTATACAAATACTAGTTCACCATAATTTTCTAGAGCAAAATATCTTTCTGATTAAGACCTCCACAGCAAAAAAGACTTGAGTGCTAAATACATTTCAAGCCCTGGAAGAAGGCATATATAAAATTGTTCAAGACTAATGATCACTGGATTCATATAAGTTACAAATAGAAAAAAAGTTCATTTATTTTATCTTATTACACAAATAATAATATTTATGGCAGTATTATTTAAACCTCCTCTACTTTGCTTGGTAAATTGTAATCCATCAGCTCCTAATAAACCAAATCTATAAAAATACATTATTTTAAACACTGTGAATACTGTTTTCTTAAAAAATCAGTCAGAAATGTTGATATAAATATCGTTGTAAGCATTTGTATGTATATTTATGTTTATAGAAAATAAGTACATGCAAAAGTATTAATTCATTAAAAGTTTATCTCATAAAACCTTTATTAGCCCTTGAAGTCTTTGCCACTTCATTTTAAATGATTTATCTTTTGAATAACAAGGTTCCATTAATCTGTTTGACAAAAGAATTTTTAAATCATTTAAATAATTTATTTGAATGAATTATTTAATTTCTGTAAAATTTGTGCACATGTATATGTATATACCTGTGTCTCTATATTTGTCTTCTGGCACAATATCATAGAAGAAATACAAAACAGAATTCAGAATACATTGTCCTTGACACCAGCAGTGTGACTTGGTGTTGCTGTCCATGTGTGCTTTGATCACCCACTGTTTGCACAGGACCCCTGTTAAAAGGCCATTTGTGCTACATTTGACACAGCAGGGTGATTTAATGTCAGAGAAACATGCATGTGATTTTCTATATTCATTTTTAATCCTGCATTTTTACTGAGATTGTAGGCTGACATATTTTTCAAAATGCAAGACTAATAAAGGCAATTATTCAACACTAGGAAAACCTGCTTTCCGCAATTCAGTGCTCGAGGTGCTACTAAAAAGTAGTAAACATACGCCATCCCCAGAGAAATAAATCATCTGGGGAAACAGGGCAAATACACATGGAAAATAAATAAGAATATACACAAAAATGTATAAGCAAGTACACAAAACTAGGACATAAAAATTTATATAATAAGTTTAAGATGCATGGCATTCAGGAATTTTAACTATATACTCTCTCTTCATAGACTATTACTTCACAAAATTTTCTCTCAAATAGATCTTATTATTCTTTTCCCCTAAAGATGCATTTTTATTAATAAAAATAATGAAACCATTGGATTTTTCTCCAACTTTGGTGAGTTTATGGAATAAATTTATGATAAGTTATCATCAATTTTATTTTTAAACATGCAGGAAAATAAGCTTTCACTTATGTATCTCCTACATACAACAAAACAAGTTTTACATCATATATATATATATATATATATATATATATATATATATATATATGGTAAAACCTTCTAAGTCACCTTTCTTTTGGAAACTCCATCCAGTTTTTTCTTTGTAGTACTGTTCCCCTCTCTACTATGTAAGGTTTTGGTGGGTTCATTTGGGTTTTATTTTAATTTTGTGATCCATCCTTTCAACAAATTTCTTTTAACTTTAATTTGCCAGGGAGGTACTAACTTTACTTACATGAAAAGCTCAATCTTTTTTTGTGACATGTAACAAAATTTGAGGTCTCTGTCTTCTCCACGTCTTCTCCCACTTATCCAACCATCCGTAAAACCAGATATAACACTATACCACTGTATACCCATTACCCACAATACTCAAATCTCAGTAAGGAGGTATGAGAATCACCCAGCACTCTCACACAACTTTTAAAGCCCCTGATATACCAAAGTAGCATCATGAATTCTCAGGGAGACAGTAGTCTTTGAGAAGTTCGTTAGATGTCTAAAACTGCTCTCTGGAACTTCCTCTCTGGAAGCACCTTCCTCCCTACCCATGTTCTTGTATCTAGAAATGTAAATAGCCTCCCAAATACCTCCAAGTTGTATGATACAGGAAGTAACATTATACTGCTTAGAATGGTATGCCCCAATCAGATGAAGTCGTTTTCTAATCATTTCTCTTACTCTCAGATTTTTGACGAACAGTGGCTTCTTTATTGTCTAGCAAAGGGCCTGAGCTGTAGTTGGTTGTTGGAAAGCATTTATGGAAAAATGAGTTAGAATTCTATAATCATAAATACTATTATAATATTTAGTTCAATAAGGCAGCTGCTTGTTATACAAATATTATAGCACTGCTTTGCTGATGTAGATATTATAAGTCAAACAACCTAGAAATCTTGTACAAATGTACTTATCACAAGTGTACATATAAACAACACACACATAAATTTACTTCTTAACAAATTTGTTTAGTCAATTTATTGAAATGTTTTTATAGGCCATATGTAAATATTTTAATATCTACACAAATTAGCGACTACAATGAAATTTTAATGTCTTCCAAAAGTTAATAACAATGTTTGTGTGTATGTGTGCTTTTACGTGAAGAGAAAAACAAATAGAGACAAATTGTTCAAGGAGTTTCTAGCACTATTAATTATCTTAGCGTGTGTCTGTGCCTCTGTCTGTGTGTGTTGGGGAGGTAGGAAGTAGGCAGAAAATTAATTAATGCATTTGAGTTTTTCAACTCAGAGAAGTTGAAAAGTTGGTTTTCTGTTGCATTTTACCTAGAACAGTCCTTCTCCCTTCTACTTTTTCTGTCCCAACAACTTATATAAGATAAAGATGTGTCAAGGGAACCTCAGAAATTAGAATAAAGGGGCTTACATGAAGCTTTTCAAGGGTTATATTTTGCACCCCTGCACTTTGGTCTTATTTAAAGGCAAAACATCTGACATCTTATACATTATGGTCAAAAGTATCATACTTCCATTTTAGTTCACTTATGATTCACTAAGCAAAGACTGGAACCCTACATTTAAGAGCCAAAAAGCATTTTAATCAATTTTTTCCTTCCAAATCACCAGCAAATGTTATTAATATTATCTTAGAGAGTAAATTATGGTGACCTAAATGGGAAGGAAATCCAAAAAAGGAGGAATATATGTATACATATAGCTGATTCACTTTGCTGTACAGCAGAAGCTAACACAACATTGTAAAGCAATTACACTCCAATAAAAATTAATTTAAAAAAAGAGTAAATTAATTAATCAAAATTTCCAAGGAAGATGTTCTGACTTTCTGATGACACTTTAAATGTTGTTTCTTTTTGCTTACATTCCTGGTTTTTTTTTTTTAAAGAAAAAAACTTACCAAAATATATTTGTAAGTACTTGGCTATCTCAGAAAATCACACTGAATATTATTTTATCTTTCTTTGACGACATGGAATTTTTCAGTGTTGAAGGACCATCAAAATGAACATTGATTATCATAGCACTTATTACACATCACTGTATTTATTGATTTACTCCTCCCCCCTAGATAGTAAACTCCTTAAAAATCTCACTAAACTTTATATGCGCAGCTGTTAGCACAGCATATAATAGAGATCACAAACCGCTGACCTATATAAAATCTAACCGACAAAGGTAATTTATTAGCCCCATAGATGTTGGGCCACACAGTGTTTTGTTTTGTTTTGACTTTTTGTCAACTTTTAAAAATTAAAAGGCTTCAATTAAAACTTGGATTAAAACTTGGATTTCCAGCTTCTGGTGGGAAAAAAAAAGGAAACATCCAGCAACTTTGACATATATTACCTCATAGCAACACTCGGCAGAAGAGGCTTTTCCTTCCAAACAAAAGGTCCACTCTTGGACTCATCACATTCTCCACCATTCCTTAATACCTCCTCATAACCAAGGCAGTGTCTTGTGCCTCGAGTGACCCAATTTGTGATAAAGTTTTGTGTTCTACTTTAACAGTGGCATTAAAAGAAAGTGAAATGTATCTTCACCTCTATATCTGTAAGGTGGGAAAGGAAAGATAGATCAAGAGGACTATATATTTCTCCCAACTGCCGTTCACTCACTAACTTTTTCTTCCTGGCTTCTGTAAATATTTTAATTTTTGAGCTCCAATGGCCAATAGTTTATATGTGAACAAATGTGTGAATTATACTGTTAATACGCATTATAGGCTATGAAGAAATGTATTAAGTAGTAGTAATAGTGCTTCTCTGTGAGGCTGTACATATATACTAACTCCTCTGTGCACTTACTGCATAACTCAGTAATAAAGTTATAGTGCCCCCCTTATTCTTACTGATTGGCTTAATCCTCTCTACTTATATTCACATTTAATAGCTTTCTCTTTTTCTCCCCACTTGAAACCACTTTCCACCACTCTTCCACTGATGTTTACTCTTGTTCTTTCTTTTCTTTCTGAGACCAGTTCAGTTTCCCTAAAGGGGAAGGTACCTTGGCATTAACAAATGATGATTTTGATTCTTCTGTAATACCTAATATCCCATAAATATAGCTCAAGGGAGGACAAATGAAAGGAACCAGTCTCTTTCAACCAAATAAATGGAAACAAACACCCTTTTAAGGATTAATACATACAGTTTAGAAGACTTACTAGTTAAACAAATAATTAAGACGTTAATTTAGCAGAAACTGTTAAGTGCAAAATGTTTTAAAGCAAACAAGGTAAACTTTTACTAAAAATTATTAGAGGTAATTGATTGTCTCAGATATGTTCAAAAATATTCTTTCTTAAGATTATACTTTTCAAAGGAGACTATAATTGAGATTATCTACTGAACCTGAATTAGGAAAATTTTTTTTTTTTACTATTGCTAATGTATGTTATGTTTCTTATTTTTAGTATTATTTGTATTATTATTATTCCTAATTTTATTTTTTATTTTGATTTACAAATTTGTATTATGATTACAGGTCAAAACATTTCCCCATGAATTATAACTCTATTTTACATAGCATGCCACCTAGAAAATGTGATCATAACGAACTACTCCACAAAGTGAGAATCACTCATATTAAACATGCTAGGGGCTTCCCTGGTGGCCCAGTGGTTGAGAGTCCGTCTGCCGATGCAGGGGACACGGGTTTGTGCCCCGGTCCGGGAAGATCTCACATGCCGCGGAGCGGCTGGGCCCATGAGCCATGGCCGCTGAGCCTGCGCGTCCGGAGCCTGTGCTCCGCAACGAGAGAGGCCGCAACAGTGAGAGGCCCGCGTAACAACAAAAAAAAATGCTAGCATTTAAAAATTCCTATAAATTATATTGTTGGCATAATATCCTTTGTATCAGTTAAAAATCCTGAGTAACATATACACTCTGAAAAGACCTTTGTACTCATTTCATAGTCTTATTGAAATACTGCTCTCCCCTATTTAACAGTTTTACAAATTTTTCAACTAACTTATTTTCTTAAAGCACACAAACATCTGCCTACCATTTTTCTTATTCTTTTTTTTTAATACAGCAGGTTCTTATTAGTTATCTATTTTATACATATTAGTGTATATATGTCAATCCCAATCTCCCAATTCATCCCACCACCCCCATTTTATTATTTTATTAAAAACTATCTAGGCAGCTTCATCATTAAACCTTTATTAGAACAATTATATCTGTCAATTGTTGGGATAGACACCATTTAAAAGAAAATCATCACGAATCATTTCCCTTGCAATCTAGAACAGATATTGGCATATATAATTGAATCTCCATATTAGAAGTTTTCTTTTTTTTTCACTAAGCAAGGCACTTCTAAATGACGAAAACAAAATTAAGCTTCCAGTAATTATAGTATTTATTTTTCAAAAAATTTGTCTTGGACTTCCCTGGTGGTGCAGTGGTTAAGAATCCACCTGCCAATGCAGGGGGCACGAGTTGGATCCCTGGTCCGGGAAGATCCCACATGCTGCGGAGCAACTAAGCCTGTGTGCCACAACTACTGAAGCCCGCACACCTAGAGCCGATGCTCCACAACAAGAGAAGCCCGTGCACTCCAACGAAGAGTAGCCCCCACTTGCTGCAACTAGAGAAAGCCCACACACAGCAACGAACACCCAATGCAGCCAAAAATAAATAAATAAATTTATTTTTAAAAATTTGTCTTTTCTCCCTTTTCACTTTTCCTGACAAATTGTAAGATAAAAGTTATATTCAATTCATAAAATTGGATAATTAATTTGGCAAATTAACTTAGTCTGTGTCCATGCTAAAAAGTATGAAACATTTGTACTGTTATTTTTGATTCAATAGAATACATACATTAAGAAGTGAAATTTCTTTTCTTGATGCTTAATGAGCACTCCATGAGGCTATACCTAGGTGAAATCATTTATGTTCACTGCTTACTTAAAATTCTGCAATTTTGTATAGTGAAGAATTTAGTAAATACCATTTTAAATGACTTTTCTCTCCAAAAGTTTTTGAAACAGCACCACTGAAGCACTTGACATATCCTTCCCAAAAAGGCATGATATTACTTTTGAAAAATAAGGCTATATTGAAGATTAACCTTTTCTTCTCCCTTACGTTAAAAAAGATCAGTTGAAAAAGATCTGAAAAGGGCCTTATAAAGTAAAGTGTAAATTCAGTTAACTTTAGTTAATCCTAATTTTAAGATCCTATTTTTTTAAAAAAATTTTTTTCAGAAAAGCAAAATAACTTAAAAGCTCAAAATCTGGACCAGGCCACCTGGATTCAGATCTCAGCTCCACCTTTTTCAAGCTGCGTATCCTTGCATAAGTTATGGAAGCTCATCTTTAAATTAACTGTTATTTTCTTTCCTCCCTTATAAAATGGGAAATAATAATTTCCTGTATTTTTATAGTGCTGCATAAGTGTTATCTGAATTAATACAGGTAGTATCTGACACGTAGTAAGTCCTCAAAATTTGCTATTATTTTGGTTTCATCAGTAGCATAAGATAGTTGACAGTTCTTCAAATACTCCTACATAAATGCCTAAAATTGTATGAGTTAATGTATAACACTTTTGAATATTCTTACATATTCTTACACACTGGGTTGTATTAGAGCAAAGAATTTTGGAAGTACATTTTGAAACATACAGCTTTATATTGACTACATAAAAAATTATTAGCATATGTATGACAGTGTTGTTTTTGGTACTTTGTTTTATTTTGTTAGCAATTTGAAGAATCCACTGACTCTTAGTTATGTTCATAGCTTATGATTTTCATTCTTTTTTAGTTATAAGTGCTTCGTTTTTCCTTAAATCCATAATATTAGAAGATTATCTGGTTAAACTTATTATACTCTGTAAGAGCTAAATACAGTTAAAGACAGTTGTCTGTTACACATCCTAATTTATATTTATTCACTTATAACACTTCAGAGTCCAAAAATAATTTGAGGAGATTTACAAACAAATAAAAATAAAAGTAATAAGAATAACCAAGCTATGGAAGCAACCTAAGTGTCCATCAACCGCTGAATGGGTAAAGAAGATGTGGTACATAAAATCAATGGAATACTCCTCAGCCATAGAAAAGAATAAAATTTTGCCATTTGCAATAACATGGATGGACTTGGAGGTTATTATGCTAAGGGAAATAAGACAGACAGAGAAAGACAAGTACTGTATGATATCACTTATATGTGATATCATATGTGGAATCTAAAAAATAAAACAAGCTAGTGAATATAACAAAAAAGAAAAAGACTCACAGATATAGAGAACAATCTAATGGCTACCAATGGGGAGAGAGAAGGAAGGAGGGACAAGATCGGGGTAAGGGATGAAGAGGTACCAACTGCTGTGTATAAAATAAATATGCCATGAAGATATATTGTACAAAACAGGGAATATAGCCAATATTTTATAATAACTGTAACCTTTAAAAATTGTGAATCAGTATGTTATACAACTGAAACTTATATAATATTTACATCAGCTATACTCCAATTTAAAAAAAAAAAAAAAGAGTAAGAATGGTAAGGCAAAGAGAAAATAAGGATTGCAAAGTAAAAAAGCAGGAAAAGTCAGTATAGGCGATGTATGCGTTTATGTGTGCTAGCCTTAGATTTGCCTTTAGTCTTTCTAGCAGCCACATAAACAGAAAGGCTGTTATAAGATTCCCAATGCTCAACAAATGCATGACCTGATGAGACCAGGGAGAATCCTGACTAAATGGTGAAGCTGGTCAATTACTTGTGCTTCCATCTCTTCTCTACTTCTGGTCCATCTCTCCACCCTGTCTTCTGCACTATTGAGTTGATACAGCTCAGTTTTGCCTCTGCTCCACAGGTACCTTCCATCTTTCCTCTTTTGTTCTAACTACAGCAACAACAAACCCCACCCCACCCCCGCCAAAGGCTAGTTTTACCTTTTTCTGAGCTAAGTTACCTAGTGTATCGTATACACACTTCCAAAGGCTCATTCTGGCAGGTGTTTAATAGGAAGGAAGGCATCAAAATCTCTGGAAGGACTTGAGGGAGTGGAGAAAAAGACCCAAGTGGTTTTGGTAGAGTGTTCCGCATTTCCACTGCCAACCCTGGGAAACATTGTCTTAAAACAACTGAGAGAATATAACTAAATTTAATGAATTAACCATTTCTAGCAGGGAAAATGATAAACTCAGAAGAGAGACAGCGGTCCCTGGGTATAACTAAGATATACTATTATTTAACAGCTGGGTTCTAATTCAAGGAATAGTGTACAATTAATTTTTAGAATATATCTATTTTACTATAGACCACAATGAATTTTGGTGTTAGAAATTATTCCCTCATTAATATATTGTACTAATGAGATAATAAGCTTGATTTCTCAGGTTATTTGGGGATATGTCTTCTTGGATTTGCCTTTTTTTGTTTTGTTTTGTTTTTACAGGATTTTGTTCCAGAGACGGTGGTGGGGCAGGCTAGGGGATGAACATTTAATCAAGCACCATCCATGTGTCAGATATCATGAAGACTTTTTAATGTTACTTCATTTTAGGGCTCGTATTCAGCAGACAAGACTTGGCAAGGCTTGCTGGTAGTTTATGGCCAGCATCTGTTCTGATCTATCAGTGCCCAAGCCCAACAATTTACACATTACTAAATATTTTAGTATTGCCCCTACTTTATTTAATCTTCCAAATAAACTTCCAGGGAGACGGGAACACTGGAAGCTGGAGGCAGAGATACTACTCGGGGACGCCCTGTCCTGCCTTGCCAGCTCCTCCCCATTCTGCCTAGAGAAGGTTTTCTTGCTTGTGCTAGTTTGGTTCTAGAACTGGGAAAGCCTGATGTTTATAAGCATTTTCTTACATGGAAGTACCCAGGCCATGAGTGTAAATTATTCTAGAGTGGCCAGTTTGAGTTTTAAAAAATTGTGGTTTTCAACCCTGGTGGTAGTGTCCACGGCAGCTCTGCGGCGCATAGGGAAGCCGAAGAAGAGAAAGGCCAAGCCAAGTTACGCTGCATCTCCATGCACCAGCTCCTGATACAAGTGGCCACCTGGATCCAGGTGGAATCCACTTCGGTATTTTTTTTTTCCGGCCATGCCGTGTAGCTTGTCTTGTGGGATCTTAGTTCCCTGACCAGGGATTGAACCTGGGCCTTAGGCAATGAGAGCACGGAGTCCTAACCACTGGACCGCTAGGGAATTCCTTACTTTGGTATTTTTGTCTAAATACATTAGGAAATGGCAGGTGTGCATGTGATATCTTCCTGCCCATCTATAACCAACCTAAAATGCTGTAAGTCCTATGATAAATGAGGAAATTGTGACAAAGAAAGGTTAACTTGCCTAAGGTGCCTATTGGTAAAAGAAACATTAGATGTGTCTTTAAGACTAACGCCTAAACATCTTGTTTCAGTTTTCTTTTATCTGAAAACACTTTTCCTCTGAAAACAATCTTACACAGCTGCCCAATATATTAATAAGAAACAAGTATGCCTGCTCTGATTAAAGCAAGATAAAGGCCAAGGGTTCACTCTCAGTTATGCCCTCATCACTAATTTTAGCAGTTCCTGAAGTACCTCCACAAAACGCAATGTTGTGCTCTTTAGAGTTGAAAAAACACTGACTTAAAAAATGCTGCCACCCTCAGACCCACTCTGTGTTGTTCACCTTGGTAAATAATTCATTTAACAAACAGAGTGTATAGCTACTGAGTGCCTGACCCTAGGAATACAAGGATAAATAAATAGTGTGTGCCATCCAAAAGTTCATAGTCTGAGGAAGAAGGAAAATAAAAATAAAAAGAAATTAAAATTACCACTGATATCGAGCCTTTCTGTATCGGTTTTCAGAACTGTAAAAATAGGAATGTTTAGCCCTTTTAACAGATGAGAAAACTAAAATCAGAGAAGTTAAGAGGATGCATTGTCATGTATCCCTTGAGTAAGGAAATAAAGATTACCATCTTGGTCTCAGGGACGCCAAAACCCAGGCTCTTTCTTCTGTGTGATGCAGCCTACGATTTGTTGTGAATCTTTAACAAAGTAAGCACATTTCACCACAGATTTAAATTTAAATTGCAAATCACTTAAACGGGAAGGAAAAAAAGCCCAGAGAAACCTACAGATTAAACCATTAAAATCATTATCATAATAATACCACTTTACGCAACCACTATTATTACACATCTGTTATCTCCTTCCCTTCTCACAACAACTGTGTGAGGTAGGAAGGGTGGCAGATATTATTATTTGGATTTCACAGAAAACGAAGTAAGACTCTGGGCTATTAATGGAAGGTAATGTGGTAGGGGTGAAATTTATTGACTTAAGGAAAAAGATAAACTTTTCTTGCAGTAACTATCCCTAACTAACTGTGAGACTGTGGAAAAGTCAGCTAAGTAACGTTTTCAGGCCACAATTTGCTCATCTGTAAAAGTAGAGGGTCCAGACATTTCATCTTTACGTTAAGGGACCTTCAGTTCTGACGTGATGAATCTGCAAGCTAGTATATGGCTTCATTAGAATAGAATCTACCTTCTGTTCCAAAGTTTTCTAGGATTTCACTCTGCTTGTTAATATAAAGCTGTATGGAAACTTCCTGGTTTCCTGGGCATAAAGTTTGGTCATATAAACAATTTAATCTTTAATCCAATCTATTTTAAATTATAAGTAGACCATGCTGATTAAAAGGTAACTGAATAATCCTTGCCGGTTAGAAGCAAGGAACCTACATGTAAATTAGAGTGGGTAAAGGAACACTGGAGAAAAATCTAGATGAACGTAACATGAAAAACACAGAGAAGTGATAGCATTATATGATTGCATTACAGACTTCCTGGTCAGGGTACTTTTCTAGTGCAGGCCACAAAATTATCAGGGCAGCTCACATCTTAGTGTTAGGGATTTTAGTCTCAAAGTATCCACAGAAACTCTCGCTCCTCAGAAAGCAACACACTGACAATTTCTTGACCAGCCTTGCTGATAATTTCATTTCCCAGGAGGCAGAGTAAGCAGTAAGGGGAACTCTACTCTGGACCCAATTCTGACAGAAACCAGTAGGTAAAATAAAATGATTGGAACCTTGGGGAAAAGCAACCATGCGCTCTTGCAGTTTGATTTAAGCAGTGTTCTGCCTATGCAAAACACAAATGATTCTAATGAGCAAGAAAATGGGGAGGAAACTAAAGAAGCCAGTATGCTGCGCAGGGAGCTACTGACAGGCGCTGAATTTCAAACAGCATATGCAGAAGATGGTAAAAGGGGACACATAATCAAGCACAAATATGTGAAGGTAGCATAGACCTATAAAAATAACATCAGCAATACTAAAGCACAAAATGAGCTGCGGCTTGTGAGAGAGAGCAAAGAGAACCAAAAATGATCTCCTTAGCATGAAACGAGGGATAAAATCCATACAGGAGCAGGCCCATTTTCTAAAGTTGAAAATGTAACATTCATTCATGAAAAAGAGAAAGCAAAATGTCTTTACTCCTTTATGTTTCTTCCCTGCTGGTTCATTCATCTCTGTTTACATGTCACCTATTCAGAGAGGACCTGGACCACCCTTTCTAAAATAATTCTCTCTGACATCCTCTAACCCTTAAACTTTTCATTCCTCTAATCACTGACTGCCATTATTTTACATATTTAATCTACTTCTTTCTGTTGTATTAGGATGTAAGCTCTATGAGTGCAGGGACTTTGATTTGTTCAGTACAGTATCTCCAGGCCTTGTATGAACCAAGTACTATTCAATAAATATTTGTTCAATGAATGAAGTCAGACCACTAGAATGAATGAAGTCAGACCACTAGACATTGGCTAAAAATGGAAAGGCAAAATAGGTAAAGGGATTATAATATAGGTGACATTTATCGAGTCCCTAGTAGGTGTCATACACTCAGTATTTAGATGTATTCAAGCATGCCTTATATCGGGTTGAATAGTTTGTCCCAGATCATACAACTAGAGAAGTATAGACCTAGGATTTGAATCAAGATAGTTAAGTTTATGGTCTGAGTACTTTACCTGTATGCTATACTGGAAGACTCTGACTAGTCTAGCTGACAATATGCCTCTTGACCTTTCTAAATTATTACCAGAGACTTCTAAGTGAGATGGAGTATTTAGCTGATTACCTTTGAGAAAATGCAGTAGAGGGGATAAGAGAAGAATACTTTCTGTTCAAAAAATTCCAGAGTCTGCAAACTTCAGATCCATGAAACTTATATTGTGTGGGGGGAGAATAGCCTAGATCATACTTATAAAAGATAATTTTGTGCACATTTTTAAAAAGTGGTTGTTAGGAAAAGGTATAAATTCAACAAGAATAAGCTATTCAGCCCAATTTTATATGTTCTGTTGTACAAAGTTAATAAACTAGTATATCAAGGCACTAGCTATTTGGATTCTAGCAAGTCATTTAATAAGGTCTTTCTTTTTTTTGGCAGTACACGGGCCTCTCACTGTTGTGGCCTCTCCCGTTGCAGAGCACAGGCTCTGGACGCGCAGGCTCAGCGGCCATGGCTCACGGGCCCAGCCGCTCCGTGGCATGTGGCATCTTCCCGGACCGGGGCACGAACCTGTGTCCCCTGCATCGGCAGGCAGACTCTCAACCACTGCGCCACCAGGGAAGCCCTAAGGTCTTTCTTTATAACCTTGTGGACCAGATGGAGAAATACAGGTTTAGGAATAATACTATTATGTGTTTTCATATCTGGCTGAATGATTGCACCCAATGGCAATTTTAATGAATCTGTATCAGCCTGAAGGAGGGTTTGTCCAGTGATATACCACAGGCCTTTGTCTCTGGCCTTGTCTAATGTGAACATATTTATCAATGACTGAGATAAAACCATAAGAAGGCATTCCTATCAAAAATCGGTTACATGAGATAAGGAAGGTGAGTAAATACACTGGATTACAAGATTAAGATCTGAAAGTTCTTAACAACTAAAAGATGAACAAAATCCAACAATATACAGTTTGGTTGGAATAACTGTGAAGTCCTCCCTTGGGACCAAAACAACAACTACTTAAATTCGATTTGAGGGATATATGACATAGTAACAATACTCATGGGAAAATAGAGGAGCTTTACTTGGCAGTGAATCAATGGTATAATATGGTTACAAGAAGGATGGGGGAGGGGGAGGAAAAGGAGAAGAGGAAGAAGAACAAGAAGAGAAGAAAAAGATGAAGAAATAATTTGGCTGCATTAATAAATTTAAGATGTGCCTAGAATAATGGGTGACATAATCTGACTAACTTCGGGCTGTTCAGATTACCATGCTCAGTTCTGAGAGCTACATTTTACGGAAGATATGAATGAAAAGATTCGAAAACTTCTAGTATTTAGCAGGCTGCGTGGTAAAGGGACTTAAAACCATCTCATATGAGAAAAGGCTGAAAGAACTGAGGAACTTTTGCCTGAAAGTTGTTATATTTGACAGCTATATTGGAATACTGTAAACATAATAATAATAATTTGAATCATTATTCATCACTTATTATTCGCTAGGCACTGTGCTAATCATTTACATTAATTAATGCTAGCCACAACCCCAATAGTGGGTTCTGGTTATAGATTAGAAAACTGAGACTGAGAGAGATTAAGTAACATACCCAAGGCTATAAAGGCTAGTGAGTGATAATGCTTCCCTTTGAACCCAAGTCTATCTTTCTCCAGTACTGCCCACTTATCCTCTACAGCAGGCTCCCCCCAATAGATAGAAACTAAATTGTATTATGTATGTGTGTGTATGTTTACATATGATAAAGTTATGTGAAATAACAGAGAATCAAAACTGTTTACAGTATTAAAAAAACTGGAAATAGATACATCAAAATTTTAAAAGTGATTGTTTTCGGTACTGGGAATATAGCTATTTCCTTCTTTTGTCTACTTCTTTTAATTTTCCAGATCTTCTTTACTAAGCTTATCCTAGTTTTATAAAAATATCACCTATATGTTTTTAATTAAAAAATTATTATGTGAAAGAGAGATTAGCTTTATTCTGAATTGTCCAAAGAGGCTGAATTAGGATGCTGCAAGATGCAAAGAGGCATATTTCAGTTTAAAAACAGAACCTCTTGTAGTCAGGAATTTTCAAAGACGCAATATCTTGATAGAGGAAATACTGATTTTCCTGTTCGTAGAGATGCTAACCCAAGTCTGAAAACACTAAAATTTTATTGTTCTATGTGGTTAAATAAGCCAAGGACTAGGTAGTTAATATATCACTGGTTAATATATCACTTCATACTGAGGTCTTTCAGACTGCTTAAGGGGTCTTATTTTATAAGTACTTTTAATAAAATATTTGTGTAATGAATACATGACTGTATACATTTAGAACAGGAAAAGTAGACCATGGATAATATTATTTTTTGTACCAGCCTTTTCACAAAGTATGCACAGGTAGTAAAGACTGTACTGAAAGGTCACGCTCATTTGTTTGTTCAAGTTCCAAGGTACTCCTGGCTGTTGACATCTGAGCACAGAATAAGTGGTCCCTCCAGGAAGCTTCATTTGGGCATGACCTCTTCTCACACAGTCTACCTCTCTGCCTACATTCCAGGCTCTTGCAAGCATCCCTCCTTTTTTTAAAAACAAAACCAGGACTTCTATTAACTAAACTGAAAACTCCACAAAATCGGGAATCATGTCTGTTTTGATCTTCTTATACTATATAATGCTTGATATAATAGACACAAAACAAGTATCAATAGAATTAATCAGTTTGGAAGATATATTCAGCAAGTTTTTCTTTTGTTATCTAAGTATGGTTAGAAAGAGCGCCTTTGATTTCAAGTATAGACTAACAGCAGAGTTTATCTCAAAGGATTGCCATTATTTGTTATCTTTTTCTAGATTCCTGTTTCCTATCTGTGAGTAGATACAAAGACCCACTGCTTTAGGCCTTGAAGCTGTTTTTTTAAGTAAGAAAAGCAGTATGATTTTTCTTTTCAGAGTATAAAGTTGTTAAATTTTGCCATATGATAGGTGTATGAATTAAGTTTACAATATGGAGGTCTAGAGAAGAATTTGAGACATTACTTCCTTTTTTCCAAGGTGAACTCTAAAGCCACTTTTCATTTGTGTTCCTACCACACAATTTGTATCAATATTAAAACAGCCAGGCCACAAAATAACTATAGGAGAAGCAAATGTTTCTGCCAGTTCTTTCATATAGTTAGAGACAGTAGTGACGTGGACATCCTAGTTCTGAAACCTGCTTAATCAGTTTCACTGTGCACAGACTGGATAGGCTTCATTTATTCTTACTATTATACATATTAAAGTATCTTCATAACATTTTTGTAGCTTCTCAGGGTACGGACATACTTACAATAAATATAGGCCTTCAACAGGAAAATTCCTGAAATGCATCATCATTGTAAAAGAATAACCACTCTACTTTAAAAAAGTGTAAGTAGATTTATTATTAAAAAAACACTGTGATAATGAAAGGCACAGTAAGAAATACAGGAAAAAAGGCCGAGGTAGGAAGTTTTGAGGAAGATATCACATGACCATTAATAAAAAGATGGGCAAATAAAAGTAACAATTGTCCATTACTTATATGATCAACTTAGGAACATATTAAAAATACCAATTTCTAGCCCACAAGCCTGTAGATTCTGAATCAACAGATATGGTCTGGGGCCTAAAAATCTGTAATTAAAAAATGCCACCCGGGCTTCCCTGGTTGCACAATGGTTGAGAGTCCACCTGCCGATGCAGGGGCTGGTTGCGCAGTGGTTGAGAGTCCACCTGCCGATGCAGGGGACACGGGTTCGTGCCCCGGTCCGGGAAGATCCCACATGCTGCGGAGCGGCTAGGCCCGTGAGCCATGGCCGCTGAGCCTGCGCGTCCAGAGCCTGTGCTCCGCAGCGGGAGAGGCCACAACAGTGAGAGGCCTGCGTACCGCAAAAATAAATTAAAAAAAAATGCCACCCCAAATTCTGATGCACAGCCAGGTTTAGGAACCATAGACTATATACTAAGGATAAGAAGAGAGTACAGGGTAGATTTCATTCTCAACAAATTCACAATCTAGTGACCAACATGACTATGAATGCTTGAATTAGAATGATAAGGAGCTGCTGGCTATTAGAATATTTCAAATAAGAAAAACACAGCCTAAATTAAGGTAGTAATAGTGAAAACAAAGAGTAGAGCAGACATTTGAAAGAAATCTTATGGGTAGATTTGACAGACAGGGTTATGTCTTCTGAGAACTCTCCCTGGCTTGTAGATGGCCATCTTCTCTCTATGATGTCTTCATGTCATCTTCCTCTCTATGTCTTCATGTCGTCTTCTTAAAAGGACACCAGTCATATTGGATTAGGGCTCACCCCCAATGACCTCATTTAATCTTAATAACTTCTTTAAAGACTATCTGCAAATATAGTCATATTTTGAGGTCCTGGGGGTTTGGACTTCAACACATGAATTTTGGAGGGACATAACTCATCCCTTAACAACTAACTAGAAATAAAACAGACCAGCCAGGTCCTTAACATAGCATAAAATGCTCAATAATTGTTACATTCATCCCTTAAATTTCAGTCCTTTCCTCTTCCATTCAGGCTATGTAAAATCTCAAGTAGAAAGTAACCACAAAGTAATATTACATGCAGAAAGGCCTTCTTGATGGAAGCCCTCTAGATACCAGAAGTTTAACTGTCCAAATACTAGTGGTCCTAAACCTTGTCATAAGGAATAATCTTAGGTAATCCTTACTTTGACCTGCCTCGGGAATAAATCAGAGGCGAGAGGTATGTTCTGGTCCAGGCAGGGCTTCAAAAAAACTCACCCAGGAACTCTTCCCAATTCCCTTCCCTTATGGTTGAAAAGGTATTAAAGGCATTATTCATCCATCACCTCCTATGACTATCAGCATGGAGGAAAACCATCTCCGAATTTAATTTTCCTTATATAAAAGTATCAGGACTATTTTAGTTGCAAGTTACAGAAACAACTCAAATAAGCTTCAGCAAAGGCAATTTACTGGTTCATGGATCCCTAGAAAGTTTAATAACTAGAATTAAGGTTCCGAATCAGTCTTCCCTGGGTTTCATCAACCAGTATATTCTCTCTCTGCCTAAGAGTCTGTTCTGTGATTCCAGTTTATAAAATCACAAGGACAGACTATGACTGGCTCAGCTTTGGGCAAGTGCCCAACATAAGACCAATCAGAGGTTCAAGGTTAAATGAGAAGACAAATTCTTTTTAAAAATTTTCAAAACACAAATGTAAAGAAAGTTCTTGGAAAAGAAACACTATACTTGGGAATTCCCTGGCTGTCCAATGGTTAGGGCTCAGTGCTTTCACTGCTGAGGGCTCAGATTCAATCACTGGTGAGGGAACTAAGATCTCACCAGCCACACGGCATCCAAAAAAAGAAAAAGAAAAAAAAAAAGTCCTAGAGATACTCTGATAATTTATAATATATTTATCATTTTGAGCATTTAGCTAAAAGGAATCTATCTAAAAATACTAAAGATAGAAAAAGAATATTCTATATTATAGACAGCAATATATTACATAGACAGAAATATATTATTTTTAGCTTAATACAATATTTACAATTATACTTGTTCATTTAAACTAAACAGAAAAGTACCTATTCTTATTTCTAATTTTTTTTTTTTTGTTCACTGCAGTTCTTATAGCTTGAAAGTTAAATGTCGAGATCAAACTCCATTTTAGTGTAACTAGGTTTAGCTTAGCAAGTTAAAACTTGATTATATTGTTAATTTCTAATTTTATAGAAAAGAAGGGTTTACATGTTATTTTGAGGAAATCAAATGTTAAAAAATTATTTAAGTTTTAGATATAGTTTTATGGGCAACAAGAATGGGAATAAAAGAGAAGGGGACACAAAAGAATGATAATGGCAATTTCAATATTTGAAGTCTTTGTGGGTCTAATTCTGCTTTTTATCTTTTTTTACTTGAGTCCTGCTCATTTTTTCTTTGTTGTTTTTGTTTGTTTTACAGTGTTTTTGTGATTTCTGATTGTGGGCTTGTTGTACTCATGGAATTTTATCTGTAAAAATTCTTGG
Source organism: Phocoena phocoena (assembly GCF_963924675.1). Lineage (NCBI taxonomy): Eukaryota > Metazoa > Chordata > Mammalia > Artiodactyla > Phocoenidae > Phocoena > Phocoena phocoena. The sequence goes on along the minus strand of NC_089219.1, from coordinate 71,756,458 downwards.
AGAGATGGAATAAAGTTAGGCTCTCCAGAGGGGATTTTCTTTTGATTCTGCCAGGCACAAAAGGTACAACTAGGGACAAGTTTAAGCTAAATTTCTTATCTTGGAGTCTTTAGACCACTGAGATTATAAAATTCTTGCTGGAAACAGTAATGTCAGTTTCTGATTATGATATTTCAAGGGAGAATTTTTTTCTCTTTAGTTATGCATTTAAGACTTGTAATTTACCTTGCAGTCCTCTGTGGGATGGATTTATTTGTAGATCAGGTTAACAATGAGGATATATCCATTTTGCATTCCAGCACTGAATCCTGGGCTTTGTCATTTTCCCCTTGTGCCAGCAAGGACATGAAAAGTGAAATTCATGTTCACCCCACTCAGTAAATGTCCTTAGAGTGAGAAATACTTCAGTTCTTAGCAATCCTTTGTGAAAAAAATCATATTTTCCTCTAAATTAATGTAGGAAAAAACACTTGATAAAATTCAGCATCCTCAAAGATTAAAAACAAACAAACTAAAAACAAAGCAAACTAAAAATAAAAAGAAAATTTCTAACTTGATAAAGGATATCTACAAAAAAACCTACAACTTTTTTTTTTTTTTAATATTTATTTATTCATTTGGCTGCACCGGGTCTTAGTTGTGGCATGCGGGATCTTTGGTTGCACCATGAGAACTCTTAGTTGCGGCATGTGGGATCTACTTCCCTGACCATGGATCGAACCTAGGCTCCCTGCATTGAGAGCACAGAGTCTTAGCCATTGGACCACCAGGGAAGTCCAAAAAACCTGCAACTTAATGTTGAAATGTTCAAAGCATTTTTTTAAAAAAATCAGGAAAAAAGAAAGTTGTTTACTGTTACAATTTCTATATAGTACTGAACTAGAGGTCTGGTTGGTGGAGTACACAAGGAAAAGATGAAAGTATAAGAACTGGAAAGGAAGAAATAAAGCTGGCATTACTAACAGAAGTTAGATTGCTTACATAGGAAATCCTAGAGAAAATACAGATAAATTATGATAATTAATAAGAAAGTTTTGAAGATTTGTTGAGTAAAATAAAAATACAAAATTATTTTTATTTCCATGTGTCTCATACATTAGAAACTATCACTACACAAAAGAAATTATTGGAAGATATAATTTTAAAATATTTTATTAAAAAGTATTTAGAGATAAATCTAACAAATTTATGGGAGAAATAAAATCTTTTTGAAAAATGTTATAGAAAATCTAAACAAATGGAAAAGTAAACCATATTCTTGGATTGGAACACTAAAATTTATAGTATAAGTTCCCTTCAGATTGATCTGTAGATTTTAAAATATTTCAATCAAATTTTTTGCATGTGTAGGAGGTGGCATTGACAAGCTTTTACCAAGACTTATATAGAAAAGTAAAGGGCCACAGGAACAAAGGAATTCTTGAAGAAGAATAGAAGAACTTGCCAAATTTTTACAGTTATTATAAAATTCTAATAATTTTAGCAGTATAATATTGGTAAAGAGGTAGAGTAAAACACAGACTCGAAAACTAGATTATAAATACGGTATATGGAAACTTGATTCATGAAAAGTCTGACTCTGAAGATCAGCGAGGAAAGCATAAACTATTCAATACATGGTGCTAAGACTATGGTTTCTAGTTTTAATAATTTATTTCTGCCTTACATCATAAAAAACAATTTTTCAGGGCTTCCCTGGTGACGCGGTGGTTGAGAGTCCGCCTGCCGATGCAGGGGACATGGGTTCGTGCCCCGGTCCGGGAGGATCCCACATGCCGCGGAGTGGCTGGGCCCGTGAGCCATGGCCACTGAGCCTGCGCGTCCGGAGCCTGTGCTCCGCAACGGGAGAGGCCACAACAGTGAGAGGCCCGCATACCGCAAAAAAAAAAAAAAAAAAAAATTCAAATTGATTAAAGACTTAAATGTAAAAAGCAAATGTTAAAACACAGAAGATAAAGGGTAAGATTTCTTAAGTGGAAAATGTAAAAAATAAGCAAAACAGGAATTTTGCTAAGTTTAACTGCATTAAGATTAAGAGCTCTACTGGAGAACGGACTTGAGGATATGGGGAGGGGGAAGGGTGAGTTTTGACAGGGCGAGAGAGAGTCATGGACATATACACACTAACAAACGTAGTAAGGTAGATAGCTAGGGGGAAGCAGCCGCAAGGCACAGGGATATTAGCTCGGGGCTTTGTGACAGCCTGGAGGGGTGGGATGGGGAGAGTGGGAGGGAGGGAGACGCAAGAGGGAAGACATATGGGAACATATGTATATGTATAGCTGATTCACTTTGTTATAAAGCAGAAACTAACACACCATTGTAAAGCAATTATACCCCAATAAAGATGTTTAAAAAAAAAAAGATTAAGAGCTCTGTCCATAAAAGGGCACCTTAAACAAGTGAAAAGACAATTCATGAACTAGAAAAGGACATTTGTCACACAAATAAAGAAGAATGGATTAGTATATGTATTACCTAAAATTCATTTTTTAAAAATTGTTTAAAAGGAATCAGTACCTCATAGAATAGGAGGCTGTAATTGTCAATAATATGAGAAAAGATACACAATCTTATTAGTAATCAAGGAACTGAAAATTGAAACTCTGAGGAGTTGTTATTTCACCTTCACAAAATTGATTAAAAAATTTAAAGCATCTGACAATATTAGGTGCTGACAAGAATGCAGATCTATTGGAACATTGACATTTATAGTCCTGGGAGGGGTATAAAATTGATACTTTGAACAACAGTTAGCAATTATCTAATAAATTTGAAATTTTCCATACTCTATGACTCAGCAATTTCACTTTCAAGCATATATTCTAGAGCAAAGTTTCTCAGCCTTGTACTATTGGCATTTTAGTTCAGATAATTCTTTGTTGGGGGAGCCGTCTTGTGCCTTATAGGATGTTTAGGGCATCCCTGGCCTTTTCTTACTAAAAACCAGTAGCATGCTCCAAGTTATGATAACCAAAAATGTTTCCACACATTGCCAAATATTCCTCAGGGCAAAATCACTCCAGGTTAAGAACAACTTGCCCTAGAGAAATTTTTGTACCTTCCATTTGTACCTGTTAAAGAATTTTCATAGCAGGACTATGTGTAATAGTAAAAAGAAAACATAAAGAACTGAAGCAGCCCCAAAATCCATCAACATTAAAGAGGAGAAATAAATTATGTCATAAAATGGAATACTATACAACAGTGTAAACTAATGGATTATAGTTATGTGCAGTAAATGGTTGAAACTCAAGACTTAATGTTGAATGAAAAAGTAACTTTCATTTACATATTATTGCAAACATGTAAACCAATTTGTATGTTTAGGGATGCAAATACATGAGACAAAATTACAAGGGAAAACAAGGGAGAGAGAAAATTTAGAACAGTGTTTAACTCGTTGAAATGAGGATTAAGTAATTGTAGAAGGGAAACAGGGGACTTAAGTATTTTTGATTTGTTACTTATTATGTATTTGAAATTTTACTTTTTAGCTACTAAATATCAAAACAATTTTTTTTTAAGGAAACAATTTTTTTTTTTCTTTTTTATGGTATGTGGGCCTCTCACTGTTGTGGCCTCTCCCGTTGCGGAGCACAGGCTCCGGACGCGCTGGCTTAGCGGCCATGGTTCACGGGCCTAGCCGCTCCACGGCATGTGGAATCTTGCCAGACCGGGGCATGAACCCACGTCCCCTGCATCGGCAGGCTGACTCTCAACCACTGCGCCACCAGGGAAGCCCGGAAACAAGTATTTTAGCCTTATAAACTGTGTAAAACAATTCAGTAGCACCCCAGAAATATATTTTTAAATTTATTTAATAATTTTAGTTTATATATTTGATTGGTATGTTTATATATTTGAAATAATTTTAGAAGCCAAGTGGTTAAAACAAAACGGATTAACCATTCATCAAGAAAGACATTCTGTCTTCAAAGACGATGGCTACTAATAGATAACATATTTAACTAACTGCTTTAAAAGCAGGGCTTTTCTTTTTCTTAAATAGGATAATCTAATGGCAGTAATCAGCGCACAGAGTGAACTCCCTCTTGTAAAAAGCGCATCAATTGTTTTTCCTAATTAAGATGAATATTATTCCTGTGAAATGAACCAAAAAGTTGTTTGAAACCAGAAATCCCAAAAGAGATCTATAATCTAGAAGGATAATTGCATGCAATTTTAATTGAAAGAAAAGGAGAGGCCTGTTTTTATCTTTGCTTTTTTCAAAACCTTGAAAGTAATCAACCTGTTGTCCAATTAACAATGTTTTAATATTACTATCATCTGACCTAAAAATGGACATTTGATATATTGGAAACTGTTGTAGAATTTTAAAAAATAAATGGCAAAATGACTACTGGCTACAGTTAAGTCCAACATGGCACTTTTATCTTTAATGAAATAAAGTTACAAATTTTTATTAATATCTCCAGAAATAAAGTATATTTTATTGTTGATTAAAGATTAGGTGCTGTGACTATTCACAGAAATATGCACTCAAACTTTGTTCATTGTGGATGAGAGGAAACATCTATTTTGTTGAAATGCAAATTACACTGAGAAATTTTCTTTATTTAAATTGTTGTCATTTATCTCCAATCTGTTAAAGATTTTTGGTAATGCTGAAGATTTATTCTGTTCAGTTTTAATAGATACATGTCAACAAAATATATATTTACATTTCAACTCATTTCACATAGTAATTCAGAACTTTGGCTGCTTATTTAAATTTGCACACTTATAAGGCAGAAAGAAATAATTTGAATAAGCAGATGTATTATTTATCCAATAATTTGTTACATTGACCCTGCTCTTTGTTATGGACAGGAGTTTAATTTTGTTTGCTTTCTAAAATGTCATGTTATGTTAGTTGTACTAAAGATGTTACATAGTGGATGCAAAAAATAAAATAATAAATTAAAATTTTTGATTCCTGGTATTTCAGTTTAGCATCTTGGCAGCATAAACCTATTAGAAATATATATTTCCATGTTCAAATAGGGATGAATTTGGCTCCCCATTCTTTAGAAGGGGCTGATGTTAGATTTTCTCTCACACACTAAATATAGTACCTCATTCAAGGTGAGAAAATTCAGGTTAAATTTCTAGGTACGTTTTTTAAATTTTTTTAAATTTTTTGGATATTGTCCAGATGCAGTGTATGTAGTTTCAGTTTTTTTTTTTTTTTAAATTTATTTATTTAATTTATTTATTTTTGGCTGTGTTGGGTCTTCGTTGCTGTGCGCGGGCTTTACCCAGTTGCGGCGAGCAGGAGCCACTCCCCAATGCGGTGCGAGGGCCTCTCATTGTGGCGGCTTCTCCGGTTGCAGAGCACGGGCTCTAGGCGTGTGAGCTCAGCAGTTGTGGCTCACGGACTCCAGAGCACAGGCTCAGTAGTTGTGGCGCACGGGCTTAGTTGCTCCGCGGCATGTGGGATCTTCCCGGACCAGGGCTCGAACCCGTGTCCCCTGCATTGGCAGGCAGATTCTCCACCACTGCACCACAAGGGAAGCCCTCTAGGTACGTTTTAAAAATAGTAATATGGAAAGAATATCAGCAAAATACACAGTATATAATCTCTCATTTACAGTATATAATTTGAATTGATATAAGTGAATTTTGCAAATAAATGAAATTTACCCTTTTAATCATTAAAACCTTTTTCATTTTAACAACTCCCAAATCGCCCAATATTATCTTTTGCTCTGTATAGTAAGTTTAAGGATATATTATTTCATTGTAAAATTCTAGGGCTAGAAAGGAATTTAGATTTTATTAAAAATCTTCCAGTATGACTGCTCAATTTAACAGATCAGGAATTTTGAACCCAAGTGTATGATATGTCTTACTCAATATCATACAACTAATCTTGGTTCCTCAGTTCTTACTGGTGGTGAATAGGTGTGAAAAGCCTCTAGCTTTTCAATGTGTTCTTCTCTGGTCCCTCCCAGCTTTGCTAGTTTGCCTTCCAGTTTGTGAGCTAGACAATCAGAGAACCAGTTCTGTCATAATCTTATGCAGACTGAGAACAAGTAAGATGGAAGTGAGGACCTGGGAAGCATTAATGTTTACTGTATTAGATCCTTACTGGAGCACCTCTCCCTCCCTAAAATGTCTTCTAAAATTATTGGCTTATTTCCAGATAAGTTGCTGGACACGTGAGATGTAATTACAATTGATATTTTAACGCTGAGTTTACAATGTATGATAAATTACTCTTGAGAAGAAATCTTTAATCTCAAAAATATTTGATTATTTGCATTATTTATTATGCTTACTATAATATGATTTTTTAACATTATTTTAGGTTAAAACCACCACTTCTGCTAACATACTTTGTTTTCTTTTAATCTTGGGTCTTAAAATAAGTCTGCACATTCAAGTTGCAAAGATGACAATTGGTTGTAGCTGGGTAAATTACACAGTAGATTTTAGATCAAAGTTTTCTGCTATTATTAACTAGTATGATCTACTGACAAAGTGTGAGTTTATTTTAAAAGGTTTACCTTCATATTTTGGCCTTTTCCTATGTAGATTTTTCCTTCTTCTGAAAAAAGTTCATAAAACACCAAATTCTTATATGCTAAAAACCAATGTGAAGCTGCAGATCTTTTTATTTCAGTTTAAAAAGGTTTATTATTTTTCACACATATGCCTGAATTATAGGAGTGCTTCTGTATTAGAGTAAAATTAATAAAAGTAATAGCTTCAACCTGATTTTAAATCCTTCATTGTTTTATTGTATAATTTTACTCAATTAATCTTCAATTTGTATTTTTAGTTCCTTATGGGATTAGGAAGGTTTGGGAGGCTTTTGTTTTCTTTTTTAATTGTATAAGATCATTTTGGTTATGCAGTTGGCACAAAGAGGTGTTTCCTCAACTGTATGTATATATATATTTCGTTAATAATAATATACTGTTTTGAATAGCCTGTTATTCAAATAATGCTTTTATTCGGATAAGAATAATAATACATATTTATTATAGGAAATTCAGAAAATTAAGAAGAAATGAAGACTACTGAACTACCTATGTTCCCACTGTTTGTGTGCCTTTTGTTAGTCTTTTTTCTTTTTTTTTTTTTTTTTTTTTTTTTTTTTGTTGCGGTACGCGGGCCTCTCACTATTGCGGCCCCTCCCGTTGCGGAGCACAGGCTCCGGATGCGCAGGCTCAGCGGCCATGGCTCACGGGCCCAGCCACTCCGCGGCATGTGGGATCTTCCCGGACTGGGGCACGAACCCGTGTCCCCTGCATTGGCAGGTGGACGCTCAAACACTGTGCCACCAGGGAAGCCCTGTTAGTCTTTTTTCTAAGCCTACAGTATGGTCCCAATTGTCTCTCCTCTCGATACACAAGCACAAATGCGCACAACATATACTGCATTTATAATGTGTTCTGCTTTTTCACTTAACATAGCACTTTTCGATGATTGGTTTATTGCAAAGTGATTTTTTTCTACAGTGAGAAATTCCTTCTTTTTATAGGGAATATGCAAGAACCACTGGGGGGAAGAATTTTGTAGGAGACAGTAATAACTTGTTAAGGAATATCATTTTACATGGACCTTTCCCATTCAATAAGATTGATTTTTATTGTTATTTAAATTGTAAAGAGGTTATGATTAAGACTAAATTTAATATTACCATTTCAAGTCATAAAAACATAAAGACAACAAAACTATGAGTTTAGACAAAATCATACAGTAGCTAGCTTGCCTTGGAGAAGTTATGATATATACTTTTAGAAAACAAACATTTTAAAATTCACAGATGCTGCAAAGCCCTGGTCAAACATAGATTACAATCAGTTTTTATGTAACAGTAAAAATTCTAAAGGACTCTTACCCACCCACTCTCAATATGTATCACAGATATGCTTCTTTTTGCTCACAGAATGTAAACCACATTTATTTCTATATCTGTGCGTATTTTAAAATAAATTACCGCAGAAAACAAAATATGGAGTACACTGTGTTCAAATGCAAACCAACAGAGAAAGCAAAAACCTTATATTCCCTCTGAAGAGCCTGTAGCATAGTTGGTGAGAATTTTGGAATGCTTATAGAATTTGAATGCGGTATCCATTTATTTCAAGAGTATATGCTACCTTATAATTATCAGATCGTTCAATACATTTAGCAAATGATACTCCACTTTTATTATAACAATTCACTTTTTCTTGTTTGTGTTCAGTACTATCAAATATAGAAAGAACTCTTTACTTACCATTCGGGGAAAGATGAAATTTATCATTGTTCCATAAATACTCTGGAAAGCAAAGAAAATATTATTATTTATTATATCTCCATCCACAGGGATCCTAACTGCCAAATGTAATGCATCAGCACCAAAACAAAAATGAAGTAAATCTATTGCAGAAAACACAAATCAGTGTTCTAAGAATTCTTGAATGTGTATTACATGCCTTTGGACAGAGCTACTTTAGGATTAAACAACTGTTGTGATAAGTACTTTCAAAGTCAGGAATAAAACATTTTATTTTCCCCCCAAAATATTATTGGATTAAGAGAATACTGTCAAAAGTTTTTTTTTTTCTTTCTCCCCTTTAGGTCAGCTGAATTTTTCATTGATAACAGATAGGACAGCTATACTTAAAACTCTTTAAGGAAAACTGAGGGGCATTTTACTTTCTTGAAGTCAGCATTAATGACAATTGCATCTATTTACATGCAAATACATTTCGTTTTTTGGAATCTTGAACTGCAAATCTGATGTAGGAGCTGAAAACAGAATTAAGAGTCCAAGCTCTTATTTTTCCACACTAAATAAGCGATAATAAAGAGCTACATTTTTCCTTATTGTTTTCTGTTGATTAAAAACAGGTTTTAATTGCATCACATGGTAAGAATTAGAACAAATTTGTATTTTGAAGGTATATACGTTCTTAAATTTATTCTGTACTTTAAATTTTTTAAATTAACATTGACTTTCACAATTAATAATTAGTACAAAATAACCTTTCTTAGTGTCAACAGTTCTAATATATGTATACATATAGCTGATTCACTTTGTTGTACAGCAGAAACTAACACAACATTGTAAAGCAATTATACTCCTATAAAGATATTAAAAAAAAAAAAGGAACTTGTCAGGATGTAAGAAAATATGCTTTTCTCATATCCTGATATATAATGTCATTACATATTGGTCATTTTCTGTTCCTTTTATGTTCTTGTAAGAATCATAAACTTTTGGTCATTTTCTGTTCCTTTATGTTTTTGTAAGAATCATAAACTTAATCTAGAGAAAAACACACAGAGTACATCTCCCTCTGCTAAAACTAGATGATAGCATAAATAACATATGCAGAAAAGGGATTTACTTTAATTTTTGGATAATGACATTTCAGATCCTTTGATGTTTTATTCGAATAAAGTAATCCTGACTAAAAATTATAATGTGTTAGTGTCACTTGAAATCATTATTTCCAAGAAAGATGATGTTTCAGTAAGTGAAAATTAGTGAAAATTTCAAATGACAAATACTGACAAAATTTACTGACTTTTCACTGGAGGATAAAATTAAGATTTGAAAGGTGTCCTACTTAGTTTTTCACATAGAAAATATCTTATTTTTTAGACTTTTTTTTTTTTTTTTTCCGGTATGCGGGCCTCTCACTGTTGTGGCCTCTCTCGTTGCAGAGCACAGGCTCAGCGGCCACGGCTCACGGGCCCAGCTGCTCCGCGGCATGTGGGATCTTCCCGGACTGGGGCACGAACCCATGTCCCCTGCATCAGCAGGCGGACTCTCAACCACTGTGCCACCAAGGAAGCCCTTTTTAGACATTTTTAATCTAAAGAAATGTTTGGGTAGTAAATGTGGAAGTCTGACATTCTGTAATAATTGAGGAATTCTCCCCACAAGCATAGTTTCTCCTAAGAAAGCTGTTTTTCACATTTAATTATAAATATTAATAATTTATTTAAAATTTTTTGTATTTATTGATTTTTAATGAAAGATATTCAAGGGAAAATTTTAGACTTAGAAATACTTTATTGTGTGTAGTGCTTATTTCTGAAGAATTATTAATACAACTTTTGATATTATAGCTTATATTTATAATTACTAAACTGCTAAAAAAAAAAAGTCAAAGTATTTTTAAGCATCAGCTCCTGAAGAGGGCAGCACGTTCTAGATATTATTGAATTTCAAGCTCAAATATGACAGCTTTGGCTTTAGTATACTTTTTTTTAAGAACTAGAGGGGGAAAAAATGGATTTTTTTTTTATAGATGTCTACTCCCATGATACAATAAACCAGCAGAAATTCTAGGCAGCTGCAGACCAAGGTCAAAACTGTATTTGATTATTACAAAAGAACATTCAAATTAGACACCTAAAGCAATGTATTTAGAAAGGGAACAACAAAATACTAGTAAGGAGACTTTCCATGAGGAATGTGTTTTATCTTAATACAGCAGATAACTTTTCCTATTGGCAGTGCATTGACTGTCAAAACTACTAAAGGGGTTAGATTTAATTATCTCACTTCTTGCACATTTCATCTCAATTGCTATGGCAACATTCAGTTGCCTCAGCAGCAATGCACACTTTAATCAGATATTTCCTCCTCATTTCTCTATGAGCCAAAACTGTGTAGTCAAATTTACAACCAAGTCCTGATAAATCTGATAACACTTCCTACAATTTAATGGCAACTTGCCTCCACCCACACATATAAATATTTTCAGAGAGGTTTGTAACTATTGGACAAGTATAAGACTTGATAAGAACATACACTTGGACTTTCCTACTTCATTGATATTTCTTTGCTATTTCGGTCACTATTCTTTATTAGAAGTTTTTTACAAATTCAAAACTCACTCCAGCAAGTCACTAACGTGGGTCACCTGACCTCAATAGGAGAGCTGATGAGTAAACAACCTCCAACATTCAGATGTCAACCCTCCTCAAAAGCCTATTGAATTATTTACCTTTTATCTGAACATACTTTGAATTGGCACATCAAAGAGGCTTTTTCTATTTCTTGAAAGCAGGTAAAAGAAGGAAAGAAAATAATTCAAGACAAAGCAAAATCTGATATAGGAAGAAAACTGTAGGGTATCAGACTTAAATGGAGGGCCAAGCATGAAGAAAATTTGGTTAAGCTTCAGTAATGAAGCAATTTTAATGAGAAGTGAAAGCATGATGCATTAAATTGTTGATGTCACGTGGGTGAATATTAACCATCTACACTGTGGGACAAATCATCACTTTAGCATTTTGCAAAAGACTAGAGAAACTTTTGTGGGCAGATAAGGAATATCCAAACTGTCTTCAAGTCCGATTTAAAGTGTTAGCTTATTATATTTTTATAAATGTTTGGAATTTTTTTAAATAGTAACTTTTAATTTGATACTGTATAATAAAAATTATTTTAAACTGTGATTAAGCAGCAAAGTAATCTAAGGTCTTCCTAACAATTTTAGTGGCTGCTATAAATTTGTATTTAGATAACAAACGTTTTATCCTGAAGTTGTGATAGCTCTTTGGTGAGAAATTTTATACCCCTAGCTGACAGTAATATTTCAGCATCGTTTTTCAATCACCACTTTGTAGTGTCTAGTAAAATTTTCATTAATTGAGACCACCAAAAAGATGTTTTCTGTACCTGGTTCTACCAGTCCAACATTTTAATGGCAATTTCTAGATTGCATCTTATGTATTACAGACCACTAAACATAGCATTCAATCAAAACTTAACCAAACATAAAAAATATTCTGTAAAATACAAGTCATTATTTTGAACTTTGAGCTGATTATTAGCATATTATGTTCAAAATGTAGTTATTGAAAAGCTAACTTCTCATTAATGATGAAGTTTGGAAGCCGCATAACCTTAAGAATTGCTGAAGGAATAGATGTTTAAAAAGAGAAACCTATACAGGAGGGGAAGCATGAAACCTGTCTTCAAATATTTGAAAGTCTTATGTAAAGGAGACAGTGAGTGTCTTAGAAAGCTAAGACAAATGATACAAGTTCCAGAAAAGCAGATTCCGGCTCTCTATAAAGAAAAACTTAAAACAATTAGAATTACTTAAATAATGGCACAAACTATGAAGCCCCAAGTTCCTTGTCTAAGCATATTCCATGTACTGTTTGCATATGAACCCTTTATTTTCTGTTGCTTGATTCTGGGACAACGTTGTAAAAATGTGGTAGAAGCACTCCACAAATTTGGATCTGGGAGTTCAGATGAGTCTTAACGAATTTTTCAAGTACCAGTGCTTTATATTGGTATGGAAACCTAGCAATGGTCTGCAAACAGCGTATTCAGCAGGAAGTTTGCGAATCCTACTCTGGAGAAATGGTCTAAATGAGATAAACAAACAGTTCTTAGTGAAGAGCTATCTAAAACCTCCAAGGAGACATGTAAATTGGTCCTAATTGGCATTCCTTCAAGAATCTCAGTAGATGGCAGGGATTGAATAGAGGTGAAGAATGAGTTCCCCTTTCAGTCTTGACTTGGCTCTTCTACCTGAAGCTGGGGTGCTGCCAGACAAGGTGTACAGCACTGCCTATGTTAGACTTGTTCTCTAGATGAAAGGAAGATTTTGGCATTATTCTCAAACCCTATATTCACTTAAGAAATAATAATTGCTCAATTAAGGGTCCAGAGCTTTTTTTCTGTACCCAGAGAAATTAAAAGTTAAAGAGAAAATTGCACGCCACGTGGGAACGCTCATTTTCAGCAAGATTGCTGAACAAGATAAAATTGTAACCGATTTGAAGGTTATAAATATAAAGAAGTTGTTGATTCTTGAGTCAAAGTAATGTTTACTTTTTGTGTAATACTAGATTCCGTAAAGTTTTAGTTTATGTTAGTTGGAAATAGTCTTTTTACTTAGATTTTGAAATTTCCTTGTGTGATCCTCTCTTGAGTCACTTTGAAGGAACCAAGGGGCTCACAAAGGTCTTGCATAGTATGTAACCTTTATGTACTCCAGTGTTGTTGTTTAGAGCATGAGATCTTTTGAAGAATGGCTGTCTACCAGAAGCATCTTTCTATCTAAAGAGCTGATAAGTTGTTTTGCAGCACCAAGAAATGCTAACTTGTATTTTTACTCTCAAAGACTATGGGATGTTAGTACTTCATTAAGTATTTTATCTCCCTTGCCCCTCCGGGCCTCTGCAAATCAAATCTTTATATTATGTTGTTTAAAATAACACCTGCTGGGCTTCCCTGGTGGCGCAGTGGTTGAGAGTCCGACTGCCGATGCAAGGGACACGGGTTCGTGCCCCGGTCCGGGAAGATCCCACATACCGCGGAGTGGCTGGGCCCGTGAGCCATGGCCGCTGAGCCTGTGCGTCCGGAGCCTGTGCTCCGCAACGGGAGAGGCCACAGCAGTGAGAGGCCCGCATACCGCAAAAACAACAAAAAAATTACACCTGCTGAGATTTTGCTGGCAAATGGTCTTGAAACTTTTTTCCAAAATCCTCACCCGCAAAAGCTTTTACTAGCCAGTCCCATTTGGTTGGTTGTGCTCCAACCAGTCTCTGGTGAACATGAACATAAGTTACAGAGAAACAGAAATATTTCCATGGCGCTCTGGAGGAATGTTTTGATCCAAAAGACACTACTAGTAAACCAAAGTGTCATTGCAAATTCATGAACATTTCCTTATGTCATGAGTAGCGGTAGAAGGAAAGGGCTTCATTTGTGCAATAGTTGTTCCATGTGTGCAAACAAGTATTTATTTAGTGCCTACCATGTCTGAAAGTTAAGGAGCCACCAAAAGACAAATAGGGGCTACTTTAAAATTCTGGTAGCAGAAACGAACACACCATTGTAAAGCAATTATACTCCAATAAAGATGTTAAAAAAAAAATTATGGTATTTGTTGAATGAATGAAGAAAAATACATTGCTGGCCTAAAAAAACCTTACAATAATCTATAGGGTTCTGAATTTAAGACGAAGCAAAGCACAATCTCTGTTTTGTCTCCCAGTTAAAATGTTAATCTATTTCATGCCACAGAAGCTTTTAATATATTTCAACATTACTTCCTTCATTTAAGTAGATTTAACTGAGAAAAAGCACAAATCATATAGTTTTACCCAATATGGTCCTGCACCCCTACATCTACCAGCTTGCATTTCTTGCCTGTGGAGTTTAAGGTATCTCTACTGAACCATTATTGCTCTGACTGTGAGCTTAATGAGGGTAGGGGAAATCTGCCTTTTTGTTTTCATTCTGGCCAGTGCAATAGTGCCTGGTAAACAATAATAAGCATTCAGAAAATGATTATTCAATGAATAATGTATGAATAGTAAGAGGAATGAAATGGCGTTGACCTAAATGCAAGAACTATTCAGCAAGGTTAGTGTAGTTTGAAATGGTCTTAGTTGGACAGAAGATATGAGATTTTTTTCACTGGGCCTTCAGGAATGGATGGGGTTTAAATAGCAGGTAGGAAGGAAATAAAGTATTTCTAGTAGAGTTAAGAACGTGAGCAAAATTCAATTGCTTTGAATGCAGAGATATTAGTGAAAGGATTTAATCCTTCTTGATGGGACCATGGGTTGTATTATGGGTTAGTGATTTTGTTTGGTTTAGATTAATAGGTATTGTAGAGAAGTGCTTCTCAAAGTTTAATTTGCATACCTGGGGATCTTGTTAAACTGTAGACTTTAATTTGTAGGTCTGGATTGAGGTATGAGATTATCTATTTCTAACAAGTTCCCAGATGATGTTGGTGCTGGTGCTAGACCCTGAACTGCAAGACTGCAGAGGGTCCTTAAAGCTAGACAGTCATTTTGCACTTGATACAGCAGGCATTTGAGAACTACTCTACGTTTCCCGGCAGTCATGGCATGATGAAAACTGCATTTAGGAAGATTAGTATGTCAACCTCAAGGAAAGTATGCTAACAAAGAGAGAATGTGGATATAGGAAAACTGGCTGGGAGGCTGTCTTACACTTTATCTGTGTATTTCACAGATTTGGTGCTCAGTTACCTGTTGATTGATTAGTCTGTGTGGACATGGTCAATTCAAAAGCACTTTCTCAATGGAATAATTGTGGGCCCGCTGACTTTTTGAAAACAAGTCAAATTTAGGTAAAACACATGGGGAATCCATGAATGCTCTTCCCCTCCTCTCCATCTGGAAAAACTGTATTTATTCTTTAAAAGACTTGAAATATTAACTCTTCTGTTCTTCTCACACTATAAAATGTAATTATTCCCTCTCAAGTATCTCTCAAACTCTGATCTTATTATATCATAATGATAATAATAATTAGTAATACAACTAGTGTTTTTTGAATGCTTATTAATAGCCCCAGGAAAATTGCTAAGTTTTATAATTAAATCCTTATAATAATGTTGTGAGGAATACTGCTAATCATCCCTATTCTTACAGATTGAAAAAAAAGAAAGAGTACTTGCATGCCCTAATATGGTGTCAGGTACATAACAATAAATAGATTTATTCAGAGAGCGATCAATCAAAATGTATCCTAAGAAATCACTGATTTATTTTATTTTTTAAATTTATTTATTTTTGGCTGCGTTGGGTCTTCATTGCGGTGCACGGGCTTCTCATTGTGGTGGGTGGCTTCTCTTGTTGCGGAGCATGGGCTCTAGGCTCACGGCTTCAGTAGTTGTGGCACGCGGGCTCAGTTGCTCCGCGACATGTGGGATCTTCCCAGACCAGGGCTCAAACCCGTGTCCCCTGCATTGGCAGGCAGATTCTTAACCACTGTGCCACCAGGGAAGTCCAAGAAATCACTGATTTCTTAACATAGCTTCTGTTTTTGCATTGTGTCTTTGTCTTTGTTCCTTGATCTCCAATAATTGTGATAATGGTTAGAACTAGTGACTGTTTCCTATGTTCCAGGTACTACTTTAAGCAATTTACATGTGTTGTCTCTTTTAATGCTCATAATAATCCTAGGACTTGGGTGTTATTATTACTCTCATTTTACATATGAAGAAAATGAGGTATAAAGAGGTTAAATAATTTGTCTAAGTTTCCATAACTATAGAGCAGGAGATTTGTATTCTGAACGCATTATAGTACGTTATTGACTTTAGCCTAACTTGTCCTTAGTAACATGGAATTCTGAGTGTTTTCTTAAATGAATACCATAAATTTCTTCAAATGATAATACTTGTGAAAAGTTAATTTTCTCCCAAATTAAGAAAGAGTCCATGAAGTCCAAGAAGCCTTGTTATTATTTCTTGGCTTCTGTCAGCACACCACCATGCCTGACGAAAAGGAACTCCCTGAAGCTGGCATCCATTTAGCATGGGGCAAAATCTTTTCGATAAAATGCCAGCAAATCTCAGATAACCTGGGGCCCACATACTTCTCACCTCTCCAGTCATATTCCAGCCCCCCTATACCACAACTCAATTCCACAGAAGAATGAAGAATATGTCTCAAAATAGGGAAAGGCGTATTCAAAAGGTAGTCCCCTTTACATTTTTTTTCCTTTGGGGAAAGATAGCCAGCTTCTGTGATCCCTTGCTAGTAATAAGAATAATAATGACAATCTTCCAGATAGTTTAAATGTGCAGATATGGTAATAATTATTACTTGTTTGACCAGCTAAACTAGAGACCAAACACAAGTAAAACATTTCATTTTATTCCACTACATGAGGGTGATATTCTAATCTAAATATTTAAATTATAGACAAATTTGATATTACGATGTCATAGTTGTTTGTTTGTTTTTTTTTTTTTTTGCGGTACGCGGGCCTCTCACTCTTGTGGCCTCTCCCATTACGGAGCACAGGCTCCGGAGGCGCAGGCTCAGCGGCCATGGCTCACGGGTCCAGCCGCTCCGCGGCACGTGGGATCCTCCCGGACCGGGGCACGAACCCGCGTCCCCTGCATCGGCAGGCGGACTCTCAACCACTGCGCCACCAGGGAAGGCCCAATGTCATAGTTTTTGAAATTATGTACTTTCATATATTGTTTTAAAGAAAAGTATCCAATATTCCTGTAGTATCCTATCAATTGGCACATTACTTGTTATGTTAATATTGATCTCATGATTAAGGGGATCATTGTAAAATTGCTCTTTTTTTCCCTTTTTTTACAACTATATTATTTATTTATTTATATCAGTATGGACTTGTGGATATACATTTTATCCAGAGGGATATAATCTGCTGTTACTATTAGTCAGTTTGATTTTCAAGTAGTCTCAGATACGGTCATCATGATCCCCATTAACCTGACTTCTTTTTTGACATGTCCCTGGCGTCGTGTGAGTGACTTCCATACTTTTGGCATAATAAGATAACCAAGGTTTGGGAGGAGGGTGTGCAGAGGTGCCCATTGTTTTGGGTGTGTCATTGTTCTCAGGATCTGGAACCAAGGAACTATATGTATGAAAAAAACATCTATTTATATAGCTATCTCTACATGTATGTACACATATTAACATCTCTATTTACCTCTGTCTCTATCTATATGAAACTTCAGGAGTTCACACTGATATCTCCATTCCAAACCAACGCCACAGGATCCAATGTAGTTTCTCTCTTTTCATATTTGTGACTACTTCCTGCAACAATGAAAACCCTATCTCCCGATTATCCTTAACATAGTTACTTATTTGATCAATCTCTCTGTGTGTAACCAATACCCTATTGCTGCTAAACACACCCTCCACCCTCCTCACCCTTCCTGAGCCACAATACTGCTCTTTAGGCTGCAGAGGCTCTCCTCGTCCACACTCCCTACGGATGCTTATCTTCTTTGTCCCCACACAATTTAGGCCTAAATTGCTCAGGAAAAAAAAGGGAAGGAAAGAAAATAAAAAAGGCAAGGGGAAAGGAATATGAAAAAGAAGAAGAGACTTGAGAACTTGAAATACTTTTAACCTGCTTGTTTGCTGCGTGGATACTAATGCTGCTGCATATTACAGACTTAACTGAAAAGTTTTCTTTCTATTTGAGAAACTAAAAACAAAATAATAAGCCCACTTTGACTGACTAGACTTCACGTATTTGGCAAATATTTATTAAGTGCCTGCTCTGTGCCAGTATAACAAATTTTAGTAAAAACCCAATTAGCTGCAGTTCTCAAGTAATCAATATATTTCACTTACTTGCCTTTCAGGGAAATTGGCCAATTATAAGAAATCACATCCAAACTGAAGATTTATTCAAAACAGGGTCAGTTATGAAGTCAGTATGGATTTTACTGTAACTCCCATGACATATATTATACTATATAATAATAAATGGTATTCAGAATTATGATTCTAAAAAAGAATATGAAGCTCAATCATAATCAAAATATTGCCATGGTCACTATAGAGATTTTAGAAATCTTTTCAACAAATATAGTTAGCTTTATTCATTTCACTACGAAATTATATTCCCCAAACAACGAATTTCTAGTTTATTTATTCACTTATTTATGAAGCATCTATATGTATCAGGCACATTTTAAGAAAATAAAAATCTATCAAACTTTCTGTTCTCATGGAGCTTACTATCTAGTGCGGGGAAAAAAGACAACAAACAGGCATATGTTGTATGCCAGTTTATTATAAATGCTGAAAAGAAAAATAAGATGATAAAATAGAGTATGAATAAGTGGAGGTAATGGTAGGTGAGCTGTCTTAGACAGATGGTTAGTTTTTTTGTCATTCATTTGTCATTTTATCCAATGAGATTATCTTTCTCAGGATGAGAAATATATTATTTGCATATTTGTTGGCTGGTTTTCTTTAACTTTGGGTCAAATCTATAGTGAACTCTTAGCTGCATCTAAATCATTTTGTAAAAATTAGAAAATATCAAACAAGATGGTAAATTGGGAAGGTAGAAGGGAAAGAAAGACTTAGTTGAGGAAGCAGTTCAAGTGGACTTTTAAATTGAAAAAGAAACTTTCTGGGAATTCCCTGGTGGTCCAGTGGTTAGGACTCCACACTTGCACTGCTGAGGGTGAAGGTAAAATCCCTGGTTGGGGAACTAAGATCCTGCAAGCTGTGCAGCCAAAAGAAAAAAGAAAAAAGAAAAAAGAAAAAGAAAATTTCTTATATTGCTTAGGTTTTCTACATGAGTTACAATATCTTCATAATTTTTAAAAATTATTTTTATTAAAAAATTGTCATAGTGGGGGCTTCCCTGGTGGCGCAGTGGATAAGAATCTGCCTGCCAATGCAGGGGAGATGGGTTCGAGCCCTGGTCCAGGAAGATCCCACATGCTGTGGAGCAACTAAGCCCATGCACCGCAGCTAGTAAGCCTGCGCTCTAGAGTCCATGAGCCACAACTACTGAGCCTGTGCGCCACAACTACCGAAGCCTGTGTGCCTAGAGCCCGTGCTCCGCAACAAAAGAAGCCACCGCCATGAGAAGCCCTCACATCACAACGAAGAGTAGCCCTCGCTCGCTGCAACTAGAGGAAAGCCTGCATGCAGCAACAAAGACCCAACGCAGCCAAAAATAAAATAAATAAAATTTAAAAATATATGATTATCTCTAAAAAAGAGTCATAGTAGCTGAATTATACTTCAGTTTGCTGATAGAGCTCATGTGTCCTTGAACAAGAATGAACAGAAAATGAAGCAATTGAAATAGACAAAATCTATAAATCTTCCTATTGTTCATTAGCCATTTTCCAGATAAATATTTCAGTAACTCCCACAAATAGTGAATCAATTTTAATCATTTAGGTTGTGGATATGGTCCAAAAGTCTTCTATTATTCCCAAGCAAAAACCGGCATTTTATTTCTTACCTCAATAGGTATATGTCTACTCTAATAATACCATTATACATTTAAAGAATTGATATTTTCAATTAAGAGGAAAGAAAAGTAAGAAAATGAAAGTGGTTGAATTCTAAGATAGATTAGTAAACAGAAGTCAATAGTATCCATATGTAAAGAAAGAGTGTTGGACAAGGGAATTTGAGTTCTGGATTGAACGCTCCCGCATACTTGTGAAACTTGGGGCAAATCACTCCTACTCTCTTATCTCTAGTCTTCTCTTTGGTAAAATGAAGGTGATGTTAGCTTCTGTCTAAAGTCACCACTTAGAAATAAGATCCTAGAATTAAAACAAACAAAAAACCAATAAAAAATATACTGGTTCTATTTCTACATACACACTTTCTCTCTCACTACATATATATTATTAAAGGAAAAATTTTTTTTTCAGTCAAATAAGATATGTTGATACTCAATTATTAAAATTCCTTTTCAGTAAGATTACTGTTCTATTCCTTTCAATCCTTTCAAAAATTACAGTAATCCTCTCAAATGATTACATTTGAGGAAAAAGAAAGGATGGGAGAAAGACCTACAGTATGTTTTTCTCTTGATCTTTATTTGTTGATAGTGTTCACAAAATATGACTCCATCTTTTTCTTTTTTTATGACTACATCTTAAAGATTTAGATTTCACACATGTTCAAAAATATTTTACAGGAAAATATCCTGGTACATTCTACATTATTTCTCAAAGAAATAATATTTAAAGTACAAGTTTGAATTAGTTTACTTATTCTTGAAGAGAACAGTAGCCAAAAATAGCTACTATACTACTTAAATTATTGGCAAGAGAATCCAATAATAAGGCTTATTAACTATAATAATATCTTGACTTTTATATAGTACATTTATTCACAGTAGAGAACACTTCGCACAATATGCATATCATTTTCTAGTTCATTCTCAAGGGCACTTTATAAAATATAGGTTAAATAGTTTTAAAAATATTTGTTTATTTCGCTCATTTTGCTTTCATAATATTTAGTATCCTATACTTTCAATTTAATAAATTATTCCTTTTTAATACATACCAATGTTAATATTATACACATATACTTGCAAAGGCACAATGTCCACTGGCAAGGAGCATACAACTGGCGTTTTAAAAATCAAAATCAAATCGAAAAACTTTCCACAAAATAATCAAAATATACAAACAAATAACTCTGAACTTTCATTTTATTTAACCCTGTACATTATATTATTATATAATAAATTGTATTTTAATTTATTTCTTTTTAACCAAGCAGTACTGAATCCATTGAAAAATCTCCTCTGACATGACATGCTTTTATATCCTTCTCTGAATTGATGAGCATAGGAATACTTATTCTTTTGGCCTCAAGCCATTTTATAAGGTAAACAAAGTTACATGTGGTTTTATTAAAACCTCAAATACGGGGCTTCCCTGGTGGCGCAGTGGTTGAGCGTCGGACTGCCGATGTAGGGGATGCGGTTTCGTGCCCCGGTCCGGGAAGACCCACATGCCGTGGAGCGGCTGGGCCCGTGAGCCATGGCCGCTGAGCCTGCACGTCCGGAGCCTGTGCTCCGCAACGGAAGAGGCCACAACAGTGAGAGGCCCGCGTTCCACAAAAAAAAAAAAAGACTATATCTGCCTATGCACTTTGTAAATTTTATATTGTTAAAAAAGTTAAACTATTTTTATTCTTAATATTATGAAGTCTTCTTAGCTTCACAATGGGTCTTTAATAACCCAAAGGGAATGCTGCATCTAGTTATCAAGACAAAAGGCTTTTGTACTTATCAGCTTCTGAGATGCTTCCCCTTTGAACTGACAAGGTGAGCTGCAGTTACCCATCTCCGGGTTTTTCTGTTATCAACTCAATGCTTAATGATCGTTAAGGTACTGGAGTACTTTGGTTTCTCAAATTAATTCCTATGCTGTCCTTGAAACAAGTGAGGTGCAAGGGTTATTGGGGATAACATTAAAAAATTTTATGAAACATTATCATCTCAAGTAACATACAGATAATCTTCAAACATAATTTCATGTGATTTAATTTGAGCTGGAATCGGGGGAAAGTATACACAACAGAAGAAAGAGGAACATAAACAGGGACATCTGGTTGTTGCATTTTGCTCTTCTGCTCTATTTTCACCAATGTCTCAGACACTGCCTTGCCATAAGTTAGGCACTTTGAGACATTATCTTTGAGCAGCATTTTGTTCACTGCAATAAGGCTGGGAGAGAGACCATCTTCAGCCCTGGAATAGAGAACACTAAGATCTTTCTTTGCTCCTTTGAGTGTGCTGCCTTTCCAATGAAGTACTTAAATACTATTGCTGGTTTCTTTGTAAACATTTCACTTACAAGAGTAATATTTTATCTTTATGGTTCTCTTGGACACAGATGATACAGTAGTTACCAGGGCATCGCTCAGGTGTCAACCTGTGTTTGAAGCCAGACTTAACCTGTATTTGAAATTTCTACTGCTTAACTACTGGTGTGACTTTGGGCAAGCAACTTCACAACTCCATTCATCAGTTTCTCATTTATAAAATGGGGATTATATTCGTTCCTACCTTATACAATTTAGAAGTATTTTAAATGAGACAATGTGAGGAGTGTTTAGAACATTGCCAAACATGCCGAGTATTTTAATGGATATTGATTCCTCATGAAATTTTGAGCATATCTTAATTTAACATTTAGAAACACAAGTGCTTTCATGTGTTCATAGAATGCTTAAACACTCATCAGGAATTTAGGTTAATTACCTTAAGAACTGATTCATCACACTGTTTACAATTTTCTTATTCCCACTTTATTTTCTACATATATCTCTAACTTTTCACTTCCAACATTTACATACTATTTCAGTTTTCCCAGAATAAATACACTTCACACCAGTTACATCTATCGTCAACCTTTCCTTTCCTTCAATGTTGTAATGCATTTCATTGTTTCTCCTTATCACTTTTTGATAACCGCTGTGTTACCAAAATAGATATCAGTTACTAACAGTAGTTATGGTTCATCACCTAAAATTAAAGGAGATGAACTAGAGGAACATACAAAAACCAGTTAAGATCTACTCATTACTACATATCCGTGGCTACAACAACAAAAATTGCATGTGGATGTTACACATGGTAACAGAGATCTTTGTACTAGAAAAAACGTGAAATGTAAGTCATAGTAGGTTAATAGAAGACTATTAGCTCTGATTTTTTTCTTTTTCTTATAGAACATTTTAATTACTGCATTTCTAATGTACTTCTCTTTGCCAGTAGTTCTCTTTTTTTTATTTTTCTAATAATGGTTCCTAAGGTACATCCTATAAATTACCCCTTTCTTTTCCCTCTCCCTCTTCTCTTTAAAAAATTCTGGGAAAGAGAGAGAAAAAGTGAACTGTAATTTTAAGTAACTCCTTTGGATTAGTTCATGTGCTCTTTAAAAAAAAAAAAAATCTCTGTCATTAACACTGTGCTTTCCTGCCCCCATTCTTACACATGTCAATGTATCAGCTGCAGCCACTGCTGTCGGCCTGCCGTTTTTTCTATTAAGGCACCAACTCTAGACAAACAAGCCCTCTCCATTCATTCCCTACATTCTTTACTTCTTTAACTTGTTCTAATTCCATGTTTCTTCTAAGGACCCTCAATTTCAAAACCCTTCATTAGGCTGGTCAAAAGTACTTCAATCTTTCTGTTTCCTTTTACTCTGCAAAAGGCTAGCTTTCTCCTCAGACCCATTTGTTCAGTTTTGTCTCTTAACTTCCTTAACTCTTACATCACTCTTTTGCAAGGACAGTGGCTTTTTATTTATTTATTTATTTTAAAAATTCTCTAAGCCCTGTTCCTCTTTTCTTTAATATGCTCCTGGAAATCTCACCTCTAGATTAAGTAGAAAAGATAAGTGTTACTACTGAACTTGCTAAACAACTTAAAAGGTGACTTTAGGTCTTAACATTTGACAAAGTGGCAACAAATCAACAGAAATCCTGGGAAAAGCAATTACTTGGGGACAGAAAAAAAAAAAAAATCTCAGTAACAGTGCCTCCAGGGCAAATAATTAAGTATAAGAAGAATAAAATTTTTTCTTGTAACGATAAAGACATTCATTCATTTATTCATTCATTCATACCATAAATAACCCTGATCCCCTACTATTCTAGGGCTAGAATAATAATAATGATCCTAACAATAAAATATCCTCTTCCTGGAGTGTTCATTTTTGAAATGTTATGTTTTGTTGCATTCTTTGCTTCCGTTCTTAACTCTTCACATGAAGCTATTCAAAGTCAAAAGGTACGAACAAGACATCAAGCACTTGATTTTAACTGTTGAATTCAATGCCATCTCTCTCAAAATCTTCAACCAGTGTAGTTTAAAGTATGATAATAAAGGGATGGATATGAAAAGTGAAATGTTTTCATTTCTCTTTTCCCTCCCTGACTTTTTCCACTAGTAGAAGAAAGTGTAAGTGTTTGGCAATATGAAGAAGAGAGAGAGAGCAATATATTGGATAGCAAATCTTTAGTGAGTGAAGTTGTTTATGACTCCTAAGGAAACTGCATTTAAATAACTAATTATGATTCATATGATTTTACAGATTTGGTTTGAAACTATCTTTTTTATGCTCAATGAACTAGGTAGCTAGGTGGGGAACATATTATTCCCAGTTTAAAAGAGAAAAAAAGTTTAAAAAATTGCACAGCTAGGAGACAAGAGCAGGATTGAGGCTAAAACATAGGCTTCCCAAATCCTGGCCCCATTTTTTTTTTTTCCATTATAATACATACATCTGTCTTTTAAAAATGCATATGCTAATGTAAACCCACGGCAGTGAAACTTCAGTCTTTTGTCAAACAAACAGTAAAATATACACCACATTCATAGTTAGCTTATGTTTTATATATTTCATAGATAATAAGATATTTGAAAACAAATTAAATTTTTATCAAAATCCTTGGCAACGTTTGCACTTTCCTTTTGTGTGTTCAATTTTTTGATAAAATTTTAATATATATATTTTATATTACAGTAGCAAAAGAGCATGTATACTTTGATTTCAAAGTGAAGTGAATTTTGAAATTCTGAGGCATGGCTCTGACATCAAAGATATTCAAATAATCACCGCACTGATAACACTAACTTGATTGAATATTGCAGTCCCCTTGGTTAGAAATATTTAAAAGTTGTCTTCAGTTGATTTCTCTTACTTAGAAAAATATAGCTTCTAAGGGGAATTCAGTCAGGGGCTATTAGTGTGTTAGCTTTTAGAGAAAAAGTAGATAGCTTGTGTAAAATTCACATGTTCCTTTAAATTTTAAGAGCAAAAGATCCCAAGACTTGTAAGAAGTAAAGGTAGTACTCAATGACATTTAATTGACTATATCCAATTATTATGTTCTGCTTATGATGAGTATGATCGTTACTATGTTAAAGTTGATCTCAGGATATGGATCTTGAAATGTAAAAACTACAACTCCCTGAACTAAGTGTCCCAATGGTTAGCACTCAAAATGCTAAAATATACTGCCCAAAATGTCTGTCTTCTAAAGGTGAGTCTAAATTCAAAGGAAATCATAAGATTATTTTTTGGGTTTTTTTCCCCCTTATAATATATCTTTCTTTATCACTGGTTCCTTTTTTTCCATTTCCTGTGTCTGTTTTGACTTTATTCTTCAACTTCATTTCACTCTAATTTTCTTTACCATTATTCTAGAACCGGTCACTTTTCTTAGAATTCTCTTGTACCATCTTCACCTGAAATGAGCCTCTATCCTATAGTACACAAAAGGGTGTGAGACTACTCAGTGTACTGAAAACATAACGCTCCGGCTTATATATTTTTTCCATATGAAGCCTTTCTTTCTGTGGTAATAAAAACCTTTAACTATGTCCTCCATTCTGTCCTATAAGCCATCACCCTGCTTTTCCACACTCAACTTGCAGGTTTTGACCTCCTTCTCTATTACTTTCTTTGAGATCTGAACCTTGTTCATCCCTTTTGCTATATTGCATGCCTTTCTCCTCTCAAAAGCCCCCTACTTCTGTTCATAGCAGCTGATCCTCTAGATATCTCATCTAGGGAGGGCATGTAGAGAAGAATGCCCACCAAATGGTTTAACTTTCAACTACTAAATGTGAATGTTGACTAGAACTCCTAGTGGTAAGTCTGTATAGTACAGACAGTAAGCACTATGGGGGCTCAAAAGCTTTGAGTCATGTCCCTTTGTTTGTCTGGACTCTATCTGTGTCTGAATGACCATGTGCTTGTCTCAACCTTGTTAGGATTATTCAATGCAATCATTCAGGCCAAAAGGTATTAAAATTGTAACAGAAATATTTCCAAGCCTAGTGTTTGACTTAGCTTCACAAAAATAACAAAAATTAAAAGTTGGTTTTAAGTTATACTGTATTAATGGCTACTACTCGGGGCTCAAAAATAACTTGCCACTTCGACATGGCTACTAAACACACTAGAAATCCTATTCAAGGGTGCCGGAAACTCACTGTGCTTTGTCTTGATTAAAATAAACCTTAAAGTAGATATGCATCCAGTAGTACTATGTACTCAGTAGGCATTTAATAAACACTCAAAATAATGAGAATTTTGTCAGAATTATTTGGAGGAAAAATGCAAAGAGTGACTACACTCTTTTCTTTAAAGTGACTTCACCTTAAGAGTTCCCCTGTTGAGAAGCACTATAACCTGGTTGAGCTTTCCTTGGTATGTTGAGTAGAGCAGTGGTGCCCAACCTTTTTGTCACCAGGGACCAGTTTCGTGGAAGACAATTTTTCCACAGAAAAGGGGCGGTGGGGGGAGGATGGTTCAGGAGTTAATGCCAGCAATGGGGAGCAATGGGGAGCGGCAGTTTATGAAGCTTCACTGGCTCACCCGCCACTCACCTCCTGCTGTGCGGCCCGGTTCCTAACAGGCTGCGGACCGGTACCGGTCCGCGGCCCGGGGGTTGGGGACCCCTGGAGTAGAGAGAGTCTAAGCTTGATATTCTAGGACTTCTGATGAAGTTAGTTCTGTTTACCTGCTTTATTTATCCATCAGTAGTTACCAATCACCTCTAACAGGTTAGGCTCATTTCCTACTTTTCTCTGCCTCCCATAGGGCAGGGCTGGGGTAGAGAAGAGATTAGTTCACATTATGTCCTAATATAAACAGATAATAAGACTTTACCCTGGTTCTTTCTCACTTCTCCAGGTCAGGGCAGTTTTTGAGTGAGCTGATGATTTTGTGTCTTAAGTTAGAGGAAATGGGTTGATTCTCTATCAAACCATTAATAACTTATTGAGCACTAGTTATATGCCAGGACTAATTGTAGATGGTTACATGAATGATTTCTTATTTAGCCTCCCAACACATCTATCCCCTTTTCACAGAAACTGAGGCACCCGTCAGTTAAAATAATTTGCCTAAGGTCTTGCAGCCAGTGGTGGAGCCAGGGGTGGATTTGCACCCTGCAATTTTACTGGAGAGACTGCACTCTCAACAAGTAAGTTTGCCCTAGAATAACTGAGTTAATTAATTCAACTCGTTGTGTGAGGTTGTGGTTTTGTTTTGTTTTCTGTCTGCTAGGCTTGCTTCACTGGATTGGTTCACGCTGAATAGATTGCCTTGTCTACAGTTGCCAGCACAAAAGGTCTTTTTGTGAAGCTCTTTCTCTTGGCCTGATTATTCCAAAAGCAAAAGCACCAGCATTATCAGGAGGGCACTAAGCCACTGGTGTCTGGGGCAGCAGTCATAGAGAAGCACCCGGTGGAATGAGTGACAGCAGAAGTAGCCCAAGTCCTGCCAGTTGGAGCCCTATAACCAGGTTAATTGTTGTGAAGATAGAATCTAGAGAAATGATCACTTAGGTCACTAGTCTAAAGATCCCAGGTAAACAGCACAGAGTTCAGGGCCTAAGGTGAGGCCAAGACAACACAAAGAAAATGAGGTCAGAAACACAGGTGTTGGAATGCCAGAATGCATCAGGAAAACAGGGGTAGAAAAATCACAGCACGTTTAGTCTCACTATGTAGAATGGGGAAAGGTCAAACTGCTAGATGAGTAACAGAAAGAAGAGTATCCCACTGCACTTGGTGGGTCTCTTCTGCAGCTCACCCTAACTGCCGTGTGCCTAGCCTGCCTACGTTTTCTGTAAGGTCCTGACAGTGGACACCATGAGTATAATCAGTTTCAGCTTTAGGTACCTAAACTGGTGGAGCTACCACTGGACTTTTGTGGAAAGGTTTCATTTTCCACTCTGCTGTTTGATTAGCCTTCCCTGTGTTGGGCTCTCCCTATTGAGGGAGAATCCCATTGAGACTGAAGAGCTTCTGTGATCTGTCTTAGCAGACTGTTTCAAATGTTGAACTCTAACCTGGGTTTCAGTTTGTTCTCAAGTCTTTAGTTATATCCAGTGTATCAAGGGATAGTTTGATAATTTCAACAATAATATTTTATGGGGTTATGGAATTTGGACATCTTCTAGTTTTGCAGCTATAAATAAACAAAGATAAACATTATTTAAATTTTTTTGTTGTTTTTCTTCAGTTTTATTGAGATATAATTGACATATAGCACTGTATAAGTTTAAGGTGTACAGCATAATGATTTGACTTATAAGAATCATGAAGTGATTATCACAATAAGTTTAGTGAACATCAGTCACTTCATATAGATGAAAAATTACAGAAATAGAAAAACAATTTTTTTCTTGTGATGAGAACTCTTAGGATTTACTCTCTTAAAACTCTCATATGTAGGGCTTCCCTGGTGGCGCAGTGGTTGAGTCCGCCTGCCGATGCGGGGGACACGGGTTCGTGTCCCGGTCCGGGAAGATCCCACGTGTCGCGGAGCGGCTGGGCACGTGAGCCATGGCCGTTGAGCCTGCATGCCCGGAGCCTGTGCTCCGCAACGGGAGAGGCCACAACAGTGAGAGGCCCGCGTACCGCAAAAAAAAAACAAAAAAACAAAGAAACAAAAAACTTTCATATGTAACATAGAGCAGTGTTAATTATATTTATCATGTTGTACATTGGATCCCTAGCATTTATTTATCTTATAACTGGATGTTTGTACCTTTTGACCGCCTTCATCTCATACCCCTTCCCCTACCCCCCACCTCTGGTAATCACAAATCTGATCTTTTTTCCTATGAGTTTGTTTTTTTGAATACAGTAGACATACAACATTGTTAGTTCCTGGTATAAAACATAGTGATTTGGTACTTCCATACGTTTCAAAATGATCACCATGTTAAGTCCAGTTACGATACGTCACCATAGAAGGATATTACATAGTTATTGACTATATTTCCCACATTGTACATTTCATACCTGTGACATTTACTTTGCAACTGGAAGTCTGTACCTCTTAATCTCCTTCACTTTTTTCTTTCCTCTCCCCATGTCCTTCCCCTCTGGAAACTACCTGTTTGTTTTCTGTATCTATAACTCTGTTTTTGTTTTGTTATATTTGTTTGTTTTGTTTTTTAGATTCCACATATAAGTGAAACCATATAGTATTTGTCTTCCGCTGTCTTATTTCACTTAGCAATAATACCCTCTGGGTCCATCTAAATGTTGCAAAAGGCAAGAACTTGGGTTGCTTCTTTGCTACTGTAAATAATGCTGCAATAAACAGAGAGGTACATGTATCTTTTCTATTTAGTGTTTTTTGTTTTCTTCATATAAATACCCGAGTGGGTATTTATATAACTATAAATAAATACAGATATACATTGTTTTAATTTTAAAGGCCAGACCCAAAAGGTTCTACTTTCTCAGGATGGCTCTAGAAGTTCCATGGCTAGTATCCTACTGGGTGTTTAGTGAACTTCTACTTGTGTACTCAGATCATGTTGACAGTATTATAGTCTCTTGAGGAGATGGAAGATAAATGTATTCCCTGAGCTTGAAGTACATAAATATATGAAAATATCTAAGCTATAGAAATATTTCTTCTTTCATAGTTCAGACTTATATGTTAGAAAATCTGGGCTCCATCAACACGACAAAATTATCAGTTGGAACTTTGGTGAGGAGTTGAGATTGAGGGAGTCTTTCTAGAGCTACAAATGGGGAAGAGGAAAACCTTATAAATGGATGGGGCAAGAATGCTCACATAAAACTCCACCGGCTGTCTCTATCTTTATTCCTTATCTGCTTGTCCTCAGTGACCACTTATTCTCTGTTCATGATACTCACAGTCCAGAACAATAAAGAAGCAACCAGGAATCAGATTGCGGTCACTAGGTACAGAGATCTGAATCTAAGGCAAAACCAAGGTTGCAAACTGAATATGACACTTTAGACCCATGTCAAGAAAGAACACATTCCTGCCCGACAATGAAATTACTGTAGGAGAGATTGGGTTTAGCAGAGCCTTGAGGAAAGAAATAAATCGTAGGAACCCCAACTGATATAGGATAGTTAGAAGAGAAGGGTAATCTTATCCCTCTGCCTTAGTGATGGGAAGATGCTGGGGCAAAGCATTCCCTATAATAGCAAGGACAAATACCTCTTCTATCTGCTTCTTGCTCTTCTTCATAAGTACCTCCATGAATCACTGCCTAAGCTCAATAAATTGAGCACCTTCGGCACAAAATCTCTAATTCATTATTGCTCCAAGATACTCATATCTACCAGTTCCATGCAGCATAGTGGAATGACCAAAATATATAGTCAAACTGATAGTTTGAATCCTGACTTTGGTAATTTACTATCTGTGCCTCCTGGGGAAGTTTAGTTAGACCCCTTTAAACCTCAGTTTCTCACTTCAAAATGGGCCAAATGGTACCTATCTCACATGGATGATTAGAGGATTTCTGAGATAATATATACCTAGTATATTGCCTTGCACCTGGAAGTCATCAGTGCATGGGAGCTGTGTTTATTACAAATACCTGTATTCATTTCTTAAAGCTGCTGCAAAAAATAATCACAAATCGGTGGCTTAAAATAACAGAAATTTATTCTCTCACAGTTCTGGAGGTGAGAAGTCCAAAATCAAGCTGTCAGCAGGGTTGGTTTCTTCTAGAGACTCAGGGAGAATCTGCTCTATGCTTCTCTCCTAGCTTCCGAGGCTGCTAGCAATCTTTGGCGCTCCTTGACTTGCAGACACATCATTCCAACCTCTGCCTCTGTCTTCACATTGCCTTCCTCTCTGGGTCTCTGTATGTTTTCTCCTTTTCTGTTACTTATAGGGACACCCATCATTGGATTTAGTGCCCACTCTAATTCAGGATGATCTCCTCTAGGGATCTTTACATTAATTATATCTATAAGGATCCTTATTCCAAAAAAGTTCACATTCAGAGGTTCCAAGTGGACATATCTATTGGGGGGACAGTGTTCAACCCACTACAAAACATGTCATTAGCTGAATTGTCACCCCCTCAAAATTCATATGTGATGCCTTAACCCTCAACATCTCCAAATGTGACTGTACTTGGAAATAGGGCCTTCCAGGAGGTAATTAATTTAAAATGAGGCCATTAGTATGAGCCCTAATTTAGTCTGACTTGTATTTTTATAAGAAGAGGTAATTTGAACACAGAGAGAAACACCAGGCATGCACAGGGGAAAGGACAGATTGTGTGAGGGCACAGTGAAAAGGTGGCCATCTGCTAGCCAAGGAGAGAGATCTCAGTAGAAACCAAACCTGCTGACACCTTGATCTTGGACTTCCAGCCTCCAGAACTGTGAGAAAATAAATTTCTGCTGTTTAAGCTACCCAGTCTGTGGTATTTTGCTATGGCCACACTAACGGACTAATACAACACACAAAATTAATGACTGGCTTGTTTTCTTTAGTGTCTTTTTTTAGGTGCCCAGCAGCTTATACATGGAATCTGATTCCTTACAGTGCAGTTATGAACACTGTGTTTGCCTTGGCCTTATAATGTAAGGGAGTTCACTTTCTCTCCTACTCTGATACTACTTAGTACACCAGGCAGTGTCACCTTACTGACCTTCTATTTGATTTCATAGTTAAATTTAGTGAAATATAGTGAATATAGTCAAGTTCCTGAAAACTGAAATTCTATAGTATCTCAGACCATCATAATGAATATTATGGTTATTGTGAAATCTAGAAGGTACAAAGGATTTAGATTAAAGAGTACTAGAAGTTTCTTTGAAATAAAAGCCCAGGAAATTCCCTGGTGGTCCAGTGCTTGAGACTCCACGCTTCCATTGCAGGAGGCCCAGGTTCAATCCCTGGTTGAGGAACTAAGTCCCGCAAGCCGTGTAGAGTGGCCAAAAAAAAAAAAAAAAAAAAAAATTCTTGTAATCTACCTTTTCCTTTTGTAAGTTAAATGTAAAAAAAAATCTGGTTAATTGAAAAATTTGGCTAATAAAGTAAAATAAAATTCCTAAGATATATACATGATATTCTATTCCATTTCAACTTAAGAGCCATTTTACTTGCATGTTAAGTCACCTATTCTACCATATTCCGCTAGCAAATTCTAAAAGTTAGGCTTCATTAGAATGAAGCATTGTATCTTTTAATTTATGGGCTTCAAAAAATCCTAAACTCCTAAGTGTCATCTTTTTAAACTAGCTTATGATTAACACGCCTGTTATTATAGTTCATCGTTTTATTGCTTTTGAAAAGAGCTCTGGGATTTTTGTGAAGGTGCTAAGCTTATCGTATATTTTTAATCACCATTTCACTTATTGTTGTCTTTGTCATTAAAAACAGCACATCTGGGCTTCCTGGTGGCACAGTGGTTGAGAGTCCGCCTGCCGATGCGGGGGACGCGGGTTCGTGCCCCGGACCGGGTGGATCCCTCATGCTGCGGAGTGGCTGGGCCCGTGAGCCATGGCCGCTGGGCCTGCGCGTCCGGAGCCTGTGCTCCGCCACAGGAGAGGCCACAACAGTGAGAGGCCCGCGTACCGCAAAAAAAAAAAAAAAAAAGCACATCTGTGAGCCTATGCTGGCATTCAGATAATACACATAAACAACTAGCAGGAAATATTAGTAATGATATTGGCAAACTCCAAGGCAGAAAGCAAGAATGACAGAGGTAAAGAATCATATAGTTCTCTCAAGCTTTTCTCTGACAAGTATAATTTCAAGTATTTTTATTGTTGAGATATTCTCTGATGTATTTCTTATGACTGGCATACCTAGAGATTTTAGGGCAATACATCAATTAGTGCTCAGGGGTGGATCTCCCATTGTCCTCTCTTAACAATAGTTGGCAGGAGGTAACATCCCTTTTCTCTGTGTCTACTCTAACCTGCTCCAAGGTCAAGATAATAAAATGTGATGCACCACCCAGCTGCCTTTGAAAATATATGGATTTCTCACAGTTACTGTAATCTACATGTTCCTTTACTATGTTAACAGAGTAAATAGGTTACTGAGAAAAACAAGGGAAGCGGCTAGTGATCCTGTAGTCTTTATGGCTAACATGTGAGCATTGGAACAATACTTGAGAGTATCATGATTCAACTGCCTTGAACAGATTGTGTTGATCTAGACCATAAGCTCTACAGGGCCTGAGTCTCTCCCTTATGCCATCGTATCCCAAATGCTTATTAGCACAGTGCCAGGCACCCAGGAGGTGATCAATAAATGACTTTTAATAGGTGAATTACTGGATAAGCAAACTGCAATGTTTGTCACCACTCTTCATTAGGAAAAATATATTACATAGTTGCTTAGTCAACAGTAATAAATGGTACTGATCCCTTTCTAGCGAAATTAAAACAAGAAGCAAAAAACACATAAGCCATGTTGCCTAAGGCTCAAGCAAAGCATTATCAAGGTGCAGAGACAGGAGCAAGCACATTCACATCTGTGAAATAAGGAAGTAACAGCAATCATATATATATATATATATCACAAAGCATAAAGAAGTTCAAACTGAATATATAAGCATAGTATATATATATATATATATATATATATATATATATATATATATATATATATATATATATATATATGCTGTACCAAAAAGAAAAAGATGATAGAACATTTGAAATCTTACTTGGGATGTCTCTAGAGGAAGTGCAAAATCAAATGGAGTTTATGGTGAAAAGTTCTTAGAGGAAGTAAGTTTTGAATAAAATTTTGAAGGAGGTGAGAGTTCTCATTTGGTAAAGAGAACTACAAAATTGATAGATTAGGAAGCCACTGTAGGAACTTGAAAAGCCTAATGGAATTAAGGGAAAAAATTACGTGGGGAAATTTTCTAATGAACTCACCTAACATAGAAACATGTAAACAGGAAATTTTGATATAGTATAAGCACAAATGTTCTAAGAATGTATTAAACATAATACACTGGTTCATTTCTTTTTTTTTTTTTTTTTTTTTTCCACTGGTTCATTTCTGTAAATGATATCCTTGGGCCCTAGCAGGAGAGAGGCTGGCTCAGATAGTGGCTTCCTGAAGTCAAATTGTTGTACTTGCCTACACAAGCCTAGTTAATAATCTTTCAAAATCTAACCACCTGTGAGTGAGATGTTGCGGAAGTAGTAATAAATAAACTATTTTACTGCACCTCAGGGAAATACACTCATAATTTTACCCTACCTGAATCACGGGGAGGTAATTGTGATACTTTAGACATGGTTTTCTATAAAATCACAGGCTTTGTCTATATGCATTAGGTGAAGTAGAGAATCAAGTCAATCAATAATATAAAGTAAAGAATAAAACAACAAAACAAAACTCTTCCCTCAATTATCTGAATCATTAATGTGAGTTTTGTAAAGAGTAAATTTTCTAGACTAGGGGTTCTCATCTTGTTTGAAGAAAGAAAAGCACGATCTGTTGACCAAACACAGCATTTTTTGCACTTATTGTTTGAATAAGTGTTATTATATTAGTTATAATATAGTGTTATATTAGTAAATCAAAATTTCATTTATAAATTTTTTTACCTCAAATATAGCACAAAGTGCTGCTTCTGTGGATACGGGAGCAGTTCTCAGAGAAGAGGTGTTGGTTAAGGTAGTTCAAAATGTTTCAAAAGGTGTTCCAAGTTTTGACTATTGTATGTGTTTTTTTTCCAAACAAAACTGAAAGTGGAATTCTTCAGCTGTTTTCTGGTGTAACACAACTCTTCTAGCTGGAAAAGTTTAGGGGTCACCGAGCTAGACAATTGCTTGGATCTGTGCTGACAGTTGCGACTTTCTAGGATCACAGGATTAAAGAGCATCTCAGCAGATTTGACATCTTTGGCTGTCTCTGTGACTGATGCTCATCACAGTGGCCAGAATCATGATGCGACTATATCCCCATCAGTCATTAAGGAAGGCTGTCATTTCACGCATAACACTACAATTTGAGGGCATATCTGAGTAGGGGAAGCAATGAAACTGCAACATGGCCAATCCCATAAATTTAGCCATTTTTCGTATATTACACGATTTAAAGTATATGGCCAGAGTGATGGATATTAATGAAGGAGATGGCTTGATTTAGATAGTTTATTGTTCACAGGTGTAACTTAAATCTACTTTATTTTCTTTGTACTCAAATTAACCCTAGTTAGGACTAGGAAAATTAACTGTCAGATATAACTTAAATAAGAAGGAGAAAATGATTTAGCTTACCCTATTACAGATTTAGATTAGAACAGAATTTAAGGGGGGGGGAAATATAAAATTTATGAAATGCAAAGAAAATGAAACTATTGAAGAAATACACTCATCATCAAATCACTAGTTCAGATGAATCATTTTGCTTAGTATAGAGAGCACAGTTAATAATGGACTGTCTCCAAAAGTGCTTCAGGTGTGGCATTGCACAGGGTAGCTCTGTTTATTTATTTAATTTTTGCAAAGTCAGATAATTTTGAGAAAAACAGTACTGCAATAAAGTATTAAAATTGCTAGATACAGCATCCCAGTTAAAAATAACTACAAATAGGAACCTATTCTTGGTAGAACAAAAAATAAACTTAAAACAAAAATGTATTTTTGTAGAATAAAGATCTCTGACATGGACAAATGGCAAAACACTTTTTGCCACTTTTTGCCAAAAATAAATAGAGAGAAGTCTAGTTATAGAATTAAACTAGATTTAAAAAAAAACCCTGAGTATCATAAATGATTTTTAAACTGGTGATGATTGGAAGATTTTATTAGATTGTATACTCAACTTAGCTTAGTGTATTATTACATAATAGGAGCCACTTTCTACGTATATTTGTATCCAGCATCTAACGAGTGCAGGCACAATGTGACATACGCCTTTTTGGATGTTTAACAATCCTAACCCTCTTCTTTGAAAAATAGCCACATATCTAAAGTGGCTAGTAACTCCCATATTTGAACTAGGTGGTCCTTCTTTGTCATCACAGCAGGTTGGACTGGGGGCAGACGGAAGAGAGATACCTGCCCCAAGATGGGTGGATGTGATTCTCTCTCTAGAGATTGTGGAACTAGAGCACAATTAATTAAGTGCTGAAATAGGAAAAGGTTGCAAAGCCAGTGCAGGGCCATGTTTGGGCATGTGCATGTGGTAAAGCAGAGGAAGTGACTTGAGTGAGAGAGAGGAAGAGAGAGAGAGAGATAGAGAGAGAGAGAGAGAAGACACTAAGGTGCAAGAGCAAGAGAGGAAAGGGGTGAGAGCAAGAGAAAAGCAGACGCTCAGTGAAATATACAGCCCCCATGAAATGTTCTTGTTCTGCATGTCCTGGTTATGGTTCCACATGAGGTTTGACGGGAGCACCCAACCTTGGCTTCTTTGAGTTGTCCCTATAGTTTTGTTTTGTTTTGTTTTTGCAGTACGCGGGCCTCTCACTGTTGTGGCCTCTCCCGTTGCGGAGCACAGGTTCCGGACGCGCAGGCTCAGCGGCCATGGCTCACGGGCCCAGCCGCTCCACGGCATGTGGGATCTTCCCAGAGTGGGGCACGAACCCGTGTCCCCCGCATCGGCAGGCGGACTCTCAACCACTGCGCCACCAGGGAAACCCTCCCTATAGTTTTTATAATGAACTTCTATTGTGCTTAAGTATTAGGCTATGAGTTAAATTTAGGTCCCGGAGAAAAGATAAAGTTCTGCAGAAGTTAGGGGGACAGCTAAATATGAGGGAGAGTCATCACATTTCTCTTCTTTTAGGTTTCTCTGTCTGGTGATTTATTAAAATGCAATACCAGCACTTATAGGCTCTTTATATGTTATGATATAATAATGAGGTAAAGTATGCTTAGTAACTTCTCTAAGTCATATGGTTTCTGAGAAGACTGGAATATGATTTCTAAACACATAATCCTCCAACAAGATTTTGCTTAGTCAAAACTTTAAGATTTTGAGACATTCAGCTAAAATTAGGCTACAAATTTCTTACTCTATAGAATGTGTTTTTGCCTAAGTAAGCATGATTTGATGCAATTTGTACTTCTGGTAGAAATAAAGAAGTTAGAACAAAAACAGTAATGAGATGCCATCTTCTGTCTCCAAAACTGAAAAAAAAATCCTGGAGTTCATGAGGGTGTAGGGAAATGGTCCATCTCATATTTTGTTGTTTGAATTATAATGGGAAGTATATCAATACTCATTCATTCAACAAACGTTTATTGAATGTATTCTAGATGTCAGACACTATTCTAGTTACTAGAATTCAGCAGTGAACAAAACAAAGATCTCCGTCCACCTACATGAAACTGACATTTTTCAAAATGTTTAAAAATACACATATCCATTTAACCTAGAAAGGAATAACTACAGCAGTAGCATTTTCTTAAGAAAAATGCATTAAGTACTCACACACATTATTTAAGTGGAAAGAAATATATATTAAAACATTAATGGTAGTTATCTCTCTATGATGGAATTATAGATAATTTTTCTTTTATTATGTTCTCATATTTCTAAATTTTCTGTAACAAACCTGTATTAATTTGATATCTTTTGCTGCAAGCTCAAGATACATGATGTTTTACATTTTCACAGGTTTAAAATTGAGAATTATAAGCTCAGGGAGGGCAGGAACCTGTGTGTCTTGGAAACTTAGTTGAATCAATAAATGTGTCGGTGTCAAAAAGAAAATTTTCATACTTCAGACCAAGGAGTACATTGTATTGCAATTGTCACTGTGCCTGCTTGACATTAACAATACCTATAAGCTGATTAATACTTTTGTCACTTCAGTTGAGTTATTTGGGTTGAAAATGTCACATGAATTTTAAGTTAAATTTGGATCCATATGTTTTGTTTAAAATGTCCTTTGAGGGAATTCCCAGGCAGTCCAGTGGTTAGGACTCTGTGCTCTCACTGCCGAGAGCCGGGGTTCAATCCAACAGCTGTGTGGCATGGCCAAAAATAAAAATAAAATAAAGTAAGATAAAATATCCTTTGAAAAGATGAGTACAGTGTACATAAAAGAGAATTCAATTAAAGGTGGATTCCTAACAATAGCTAGAGATGGATTCTCATTCAAGCTTGAACAGTTATGTGTCCAAAGGTCCTCTATATGCATTTTTGTTTTGTTTTGTTTTGCGGTACGCGGGCCTCTCACTTCTGTGGCCTCCTCCGCCGCGGAGCACAGGCTCCGGACGCGCAGGCTCAGTGGCCATGGCTCACGGGCCCAGCCGCTCCGCGGCATGTGTGATCTTCCCAGACCGGGGCACGAAACCGTGTTCCCTGCATCGGCAGGCGGACTCTCAACCACTGAGCCACCAGGGAAGCCCTGCATGCATTTTAATTAAGGAAATAAACAAAACAATACAAAATAGAAAAACTGCAGGTAATATGATGCAAGCCATATAATGTGAATTTAAACTATCAGTCCAAAAAGTGTTAATAAAAAGTTCAAGTTTTAGGGTAGGCATAGTGAACATCTGCTGTTTTTACCCCTTGGCACTTATATTTTCCACTTATGGTAAAATAGGACCTACTCCCCTCAAAACCCTTTCCTTTGGGGAACCACTCCTCAGTACATGTGATCTAAACAGGTTTGGCCCACACCCCAAATTCTAGAGTTGTGCTATTCAATATAATAGTGACTATTTAATTTTAAATCTACATTACTTAAAATAAAATAAAATTTAAAAATTAGTTCCTCAGTTGTGTCAGGAACATTTTAAGTGATTAATAGCTACACATGACTAGTGGTTACCGTACTGGACAGATTATAGGACATTTCCATCCTCACAGAAAGTTCTCTTGACTATTCCTGTGAGGTTTAGGTAGCTCAGCAAATCTCATGTGACTGGTCATGGTGATAAGACCAGGGAAGCACACATGGCCTAATCAGGTTAGTGAGAGCCAGTCCCAGGACTTTGTAAGGGTTGAGGGAGAGAAGCTATCATGACTCTATTGGAATAAAAGCGAGACCATGAGATTGGAGCTACTGCAGTTTCCACAAGGACAGCACTGCTGAGTATGGAGACTGCATGGAAGAGAAAGTATCTACTCATTGAGAGAAACCAGATCATGGTAATGGTTTTTTGAGTCGATGAGCCAGCAGTGCCTGAAGACTATCTGCAGATTTTTAAGTTACAAAAGCCAATAATTTTTCTTTTTGCTCAAGGTAATTTGGGTCTGTTTTGTTGTTTAAATATATAACTGAAGGAGCATTGACTGAGAAAAATAATCCAAGGTGAATTAACTGAAGTGCAGTGTGCTTGTCTCTTTGATGCCACCACAAAGGCTCAAAAGTGACTCCAAGGATATTAAAAAAAAGAGAGTTTGAGTCAAACTTTGATTGTAATTTGAAAACAAGCGTGACATGTAATAATATAGATAAATGCATACTATTGTCATTTAGCAAAAAGAAATTGTGTATGTAATTTTGATGTAGTTTATTTTCTAAAAAGCTGCTATCAAATCAGTGGGAGCTAGGTTCTACAATTGATAGCCTCTTTGAATCTATGAATATGATATATATTTACATTAATATATCAAACTTAGGGAGGACAACAAAATTTTTCCCATATTCACCTGCTCATACATTCTCCAGATTTGCTTTATTGATGCATAGATAATTTACGACCTTTTCTTATACTGCTTGAAGTGGCTTCTGGTTGAATTTGGTGTAGCCTACTTCCATTAATAAGTGTATATTATTAAGTAGTATTCCTTATGAGAAAAAAATGTGTATAACTTAATTTTACCAAAATTTTGGTGTATCATTTTCAATTTTATATTTCTTTTCTCTTGTTTCTCACCTCCAATTTTATACCTACCATGAACTGCTTTGACAGCCAGCAAAGGTAGTTAAGATAATTGGAATGAATAGGTGAAGAAAAGACCCAGCATGTTAACCTTAGAGAAAGAATGCTTTAATTTTAGTGCAGGCTTTTAAAGGTTTTTTTTTTTTTTTTAAACATCTATAATACAGCTATTAGAATCATTCTGTCCTAACTGGAGTTGAGTTCTCCACTTTCACACCGATAGCCTTAGCAGCAATTCGTTTGCATATGCTTCCATTCCATTTTCATAATAAAATATAGTTAACAAAAATGAAAATGCCAAGAAAATAGATGCGTTTCTAAAAATGACAGGGGATGGGGTGGGGGTAACTGGACGTGTTTTCTAACCCAGTCCACAAAGTCATGTTGTCTCTCATATCACATTCCTTAAAGAGACTAACCAAATAGAAGATAGCCAATTTTCAGAAAGGCTCCCTCAGGAATCAGTGGGAGATGTTCAAAAACCATTCTGAGTCAACGTGCTGACAGTGACCAGGAAAAAAAAAAAAAGACAGACTCCTCTAGCATTTGAACTGTATACAAAGAACCATCACATCCCAGACTTAGGGAATGATATACGATGCACCTGGAAAAGTGCATTCGGTTAGGATAAACTCAATTCCAGAAATATGTGGAAGATTGGAGAGAGTTAAGAGAAAAAAAAAAAAATGATGAAGTGACTGGGGAGGTGAGGTTGGGAGGGGGCTTGGGAAGAAAGATTAAAGCAACTGACAAAGTAACTTTTAAGATTTGACATGATAAGAGCCAAGAAATATTTTAAAATAGCAAATTCTATAAAGACAGAGAAATTACTTGGAATGGTAAAAGACCACAGAAAAAGAAGCAAAATTAAGAAAGCTAAAATTCTGGCTATGTATAGGGGAAAATGAACAACAACAAAAATAGTAACTTTTGGAATATCCTCTTCAGGAGCCCTAACTCATGGCAAATTTACTACTAAACACAAAGGAAGTCATGGGTGTTGGAAGATGATTGTAAAGGAAGTACATAGTGGTGGACTGCATGACTGGAGACGTTCTTTTCCACTTAGCATTTCTATTAAGTCTACTATATGAAAATCCAAATTTATGTTGAACAAGGATATATTCCTTGACAAGCAGCAAGGTTTAAAACAAACTTTTAAACAACCAATTATTACACAGTTTTCCCTGGGATCTCTGACTATTTTAGGGAAGAAAACTGTTTTTTTAATCCACTGTTTTCCAAAAACAATTCAATTAAAAATAATAAAAAATCTGAAATCCTACCCCCAAGGGTTAATAACTACAGAGGTGTCCAACAGATATTCAATCACAAAAATTTAAATGCTCTTTTCATTAAGCCTCGTGTCTTTTATCATAGCTAAACCAAGATAATTGTTTTGGGGCTAATTTCTGAGGCTATTTAATAACACCTCCTGCTAGACTTCTCATGTAAACTCAGCAAGAGGAAGCATCCAGAGTAATAAAAAAATACTTGTGCTCATTTTACAGCTCAAATTCATACTTTATAAAAGAGATCCTGCTGTTTGAGTTTGACAACTGCCATACCAACTGCACTGGGGAAGATTGGATTAGGAGGCAAAGCTGACTATGCAGTAAAGTCCCCACTCTCTAGCAGGATTTTTATGTAAATTCCATTACAGTTCATACTTTTACCGGTAATGAAATGGATACAAAAC
This sequence comes from Phocoena phocoena, assembly GCF_963924675.1. Lineage (NCBI taxonomy): Eukaryota > Metazoa > Chordata > Mammalia > Artiodactyla > Phocoenidae > Phocoena > Phocoena phocoena. The sequence goes on along the minus strand of NC_089219.1, from coordinate 71,714,882 downwards.
ACTTCAAGGTTTCTAAGTCAGCAAAATAATGAACAGGATAGCCTGTAAACTGCTTTAATACATTTTTGACATTTGGTCACTCATAAAAATGGGCTTTGTATTTCTTCTTTCACATGGGTTTTCTTTTTTATTGCTACATTCTAACAACTCATAGCTCTACTGGTTATTGCTAATGTATTAACATGGACTACAAAGAGTTCATAACTTTAAATTTCAGTAAGAGGCAAATTTTGCATTATGTTTCCTTAAGAAACTGTGGACAATTTTTTTTTCTCCAAAAATGGCATTCCTTCAGATTGGAAAAAAAAGCACACATACTTTATAGACTAATGGCAGTGCCAGAGGGATATGCTTTTGTTATTAACTAATCATAAAATTTTAAATATATAGATTGATCTATAATTATTCTTTTATATAATTTGTGATGACATGCATGGGTAAAAGTGTGTTTGCAAAAGACTAGCCTCTAGAGAAAATGTGTTTTTTGATTTCCAAATGGATCTTAGCAAGAGTCAATGACTATAACAGAAACAGTCAAGAAAAATATTATGTAGCACAATGTATAAAATGTATTCTTTACCTTCTGCTATTGTCATTTTAGTTCCATACACTGTATTGCACTTGAAGGTGAAATTCCTATTAGTGTCAATGGAGAATCCAGGCATGGGGTAAAGGAAACCCAAGACTTTGGCAACAATGACACAATTCTCCAAGTGAAGCAAGAATGTGAACAAAGTATGCATTTCACATTTAAAGTATTCTGGTGATCCATTATCCCATTAGTATAGTTGAACTTTTCAGGAAAGTATGCTCATCTTTATTTTGGGATGACTAATACACATGCAATATTCCCTTTGGTATATTTAATAATTTCAGTCAAAATAGGAAGCCTATTGACATTTTACCTCATTGCCAAATCAGACAATATTAGTTATATGAACTGAGTCTCACTGATAGATGAATTTTGATAGTGAAATGTCAAAACATGATGCATGACCTTTGACTTGTACTTGGACTTTTGGGAGCCATGCAGTGCCTCTCTCCAAAGGAGAAAAGTCTGGCCTTAGGTTCCTGTGGACCTATGCAGAAAATCATATACTACTGGTTCATGACTTATGTTCTAGAATGCTTCATTCTCATGGAGCTCTCAAATGCACTCAAGTGTTCCAGAAGCAAATACTCTAGGACTTTGTTTTGGGAAGTACTGATAACTTAGAGAAACAGCCAGAAGAAAAGTGGAGACAATGTGACCAACCAATGCCAAATAGAGGCAAAAACCTCACGTGCACTAATAACAATATTGAGTGTTACTCAAGTTTGTACTGATTGCTTTACATGCATTATCCCATATAAGCTTCAGGACAACCTATGACGTAGGTCTAATATTGTCCCCATTTTACAGATGAGAAGACTGAGAATCAGAAACATTTAGCACTGTTTTTCTGATGATCAAATGCTATGTAGTAGAGTTAGATTTGAATCTATGTCCAGCATTCTCAACGACTTCAAATATTCCCCTTCCCCAAAAAAGTTTACTTGCTTAATAGGATGAAGAAAGAGAATGCATCTGTATCTTACAAAATAAATGTAACTAAGACTTGATAACATTAAAAAACAAAACAAAACAAACCCCCCCCAGATATCTCCCATTCCTTCAGTCTATCACAATGACCACCACCACAAAAAGCAACAACAAAGAAAACATAATTTACCTTTTATACATACATTTTGGGATAAACATTGACACTTTTATTGAGATATAATTGACATATAACATTATAATAGCTTCAGGTGCACAACACAGTGATTTGATATTCGTATATAACGTGAAATAATCACAATAAGTCTAGTTAACATCTGTCACCATACACATAGTTATGGAATTTCATTTCTTGTGATGAGAAGTTTCAAGATTGACTCTCTTAGCAACTTTCAAGTATAGTATTATTAATTATAGTCACCATGCTGTACATTACATTTCTATAACATTTATTTTAGAACTGGAAGTTTGTACCTTTTGACCCCTTTCAGTGATTTTGTCCACCTTCACTCCCTTACATTGACTTTTTGTGGTTTTATTCTTATGTGTGCCTTTTGATGGTTTTTAACCTAATTTAATCTAGGTCTTAGATTCTGATTTTGTTGTTGTTGGTGATAGTGTGCATGTTTTTGTCCGACCTAGATAAATCACAGCTGGTTACACTGCTTTAATTTCCCTCTAAGAGATTTTTCTTTAAAAATGCTAATCACCTAGGAAAGAGAAGATAGAGATTCCTCAGTTTGTTATTCCTCAATTTGTTATTCCTCAGAAAGAGTCCTATATGATTCTAATAGTAACAAAATGTAGTTTCTAGGAATATAATTGTATTTTCAGTGATGACGACATTAGCCAATGAATGTGCACACACTCATGTTAGACCCTGTGCTAGATGCTTTGGGTACAGGGACCCATTCAGCACTCACAACAATACTGTGGAGTAGGTATTATTGCAATCATTTTTACAGATAACAAAATGGAGCTCAAATAATCTAAAGAAAATAAATTAAGGAAACTGCTGAGGGTTATGCAAAGTCTATAGCAGAACAGACCCAAAACAGATCTTTCTGTTTTCAGAGACCTTGGTCTTCCCTTTACCACACTGTCTGCCATATTCAGAAACATGAACTATTTAAAGCTACTTTGTTTAAGGCTAGAAATAAACTTTTAAGATCTGACAAAGTATGTTAGAGACAAGAAATAAAGTTCACTAGTGTAAGATACAATAGCATATATGCCTCTCTTTCTTCCCTTCTTACCACTTACATCTTTCTTCTCTCTGCTCTCATCCCTTTTTGTATGAGGTGATATTATTTATTTCAGTACCTTGAGCAATTATGATGTTGTGGAGCTTTGGATGTCCTGGCAGTGGTTGCCATAAGTGAAGGGAAGAAACACATAATCCTTAACTTTAGAACTGACAAGCCTAAGGATGCCTGTGGGAACAGGATGCCTTCCCTTCCTTGATCTGGTTGGGCCTCAAAATCTCAACTATTAATTGTGATACTAACGTGCACAGTGGACCTAAGAACTCTGCTTCCTTTGACTTCTGTTCCTCATTATGTTCTGTGTCCTCGGTCTCATGAAGAGACAATGAAACAGAAAGCAGGCGGGGATAAAAGATATCTCCCCCAGCATTTGGCAAGTTGACATGTATGCAGATCTACATTTGTCTCTGTCTCATCCTTTTGAAGGTAAGCTTGTGGGGAGTACCATGCATGTCATGCTGCATTAAGTGCTCAGCACACTCTCACTCAACGCTTAACATAGTAACTCTCATATTCTTCCGAGAGAAAATGTCTTCTTTTCTTATGTTCAGCCAGCTGAAAAGATTCATAAAGATGGTTTAAGAAAACTGAAAGGTGACTTGAAGCACAAAAATGTACGAGATACACACACACACAGAGCAAAATGTCATAGTGGTAAAATGTACTATTTGAGTTGTTGCTCTTTCTCTTGTTTAGACCTAATGTCTGGATAAAATGTTTGTTCACTGCTGGTACATATTGTATCACTCAAGAATATATGTACTATGTGTTTTTATAATTAAAAAAAAGAAAAATTCATCTGTTTGTGAATAAATCTGTACTTTTGAGTGGCCTGTTTGGTAGAAAGTTTATAGTACTTATTTTACTAACAAAAAAAGACAGATTTTACTAAAACAGCTTCCTCTAGAAAATAAATCTGGATATGAACAGGAGCAGCTAAAGCAAGAAGCAGTAAAACCCCCAAATAATATTACAAACATCTTAAGTCACTTAACTTTATGTAAATCTACTGAGGAGAAAAGAAATGAGAGCAGAAAAAAATGACTGAACAAAGCAGGTTAAAAACTGGGAGGAGAGAACCCTTGCATCAAAGAAAAAGAAACAAAAGAAATTATAAGCTATTCTTCTTTTACTGGAAAGACACTAAGACTTGCACCTACGATACATTGGAGTAGAAGCAACTATAAAAGAAAGAAAAACATGCCCAAACCTGTACTTGGATCAAGGGGGAGTAGATGCCTGCTACAATTATATAAAACCATCTCAATTATTGTTACAGGATTATTTATGAAATAGGGAAATACTCAAGTATGCAACACACTACTCAGAATTTTCTCCTTTCAATCAGTAAGTTATACCGTTCAGAACACAGCAAGCGCCACATTCATTAACTTCTAATACTGAATTCAAGTTTTCTAAACCTTCTTTCTCCTCTTCAGAGTTTTATGCTTGACTTCTGTTCCATTGTGTATAAAAATGTATTAAAAAGATGCATATTTTTTACTCTACTGTTTTCTTTGTTTTTTCTTTTTTTTTGCGGTACGCGGGCCTCTCACTGTTGTGGCCTCTCCCGTGGCGGAGCACAGGCTCTGGACGCGCAGGCTCAGCAGCCATGGCTCACGGGCCCAGCCGCTCCGCGGCATGTGCGATCCTCCCGGACCAGGGCAAGAACCCGTGTCCCCTGCATCGGCAGGCGGACCCTCAACCACTGTGCCACCAGGGAAGCCGTACTGTTTTCTTATACATCACTAAGTAAAAAATATTTCCCAGATATTAAATATACACAAAGGTGCTTTTCCTGTAAATTATAAAAATTGCTTAAGGTAAAATGATCAGTAAATATTTTTAAACAAAGATATTTAAATGCAGTTATTTTTAGGAAAGTTTGATACCATATAGCCCCAATCTTTGTCTAATAATAAGGTAACTATTTACTTCTTGTTGTCTGGGGCAATCCCAATTTATGTCTCTTGCTCTAGCACAATGAATAACAGTATCCCTGTTTCTCTCAAAGGTATTCAAGTGTATACAAAAAATATATAGTGACTTCTACCTAATATCAAGGCAGCCGGGAATGGAAGACATGAAGCTTTTGAGACAAGCCCATAGTGGGTCTGTGCATATTTCCATCATTTACTTACTATGTAAACTTGGGCAATTACTTGTTCACTCTGAGACCAGTTTTGTGGTCGGCAGCATATGGATAATAACAGCTCATAGACTTGTTGGCATAACATGAATGCAATAGTATTGTCTGTGTACATACACGAATGAGGATAATAAGATCACCTTATAAGATTGTTGTGCAGTTTACTTAAGATGATGAATTCATACGTAGCGCTTAGCACGTGGTAGATACGTAAAAAATACAGTTTTCATCATACTCATTCTCATAATCATCATTATCATCTGCCATTAGTGGCTGTTTATAAATAGTAGAGTTAATTGCTTCTCTCCTTCTAACCTCATCTTTTCTGGCACTCACTGATGTCACATCTGTGGAAGATGTTTGGAAATTTGACTTGTACTTATAGCAATCAGGAATATGAGCATTTTACTAGCATGTTTAGACTGAGACTGCTTTGAACACTACCTGGACAGCATTTGGTCTAGTTACTGGAAAAAACACATTGTTTTGTTTGCTATAAGAATGAATGTCGCAGGGCTTCCCAGGTGGTGCAGTGGTTGGGAATCTGCCTGCCAATGCAGGAGACACGGGTTCAATCCCTGGTCCGGGAAGATCCCACATGCCATGGAGCAACTAAGCCCGTGGGCCACAACTATTGAGCCTGTGCTCTAGAGCCCATGAGCCACAACTACTGAGCCTGCGTGCTGCAACTACTGAAGCCCGCACGCCTAGACCCCATGCTCCACAAAGAGAGAAGCCACCACAATGAGAAGTCCGCGCACCGCAACAAAGAGTAGCCCCCGCTCACCACAACTAGAGAAAGCCCACGCACAGCAATGAAGGCCCAACGCAGCCAAAAATAAATAAATTTATTTAAAAAAAAAAAGAATGAATGTCTCAGAGTGTATCCTAAAAGTCCCCTCAATGCAGAAGAGTAGGAATTCTGACTCTTGGACAATCTGGGAAAATCCCAGATTCTCCACTTGGGGAAATTTCTTTGAAGTCTCCATCTGATTCTTAAAAAATCAAGCAGCTTCCATTTAAATTTCATTATATATTTGTTTTTGTTTTGAATTTTTAAGTATCTTAAGAATCTTTAATCAAGGTAAATCTGTGTTCTCGTGAAATGTACAGTATGTGCTCCGGGGCTTCTCTTCCTTCTGACCCACCTCTGCCTGTTCCCAGGTTATATATACCCCACTTTGAGAAAGAGCAGAGACTTCCCAGTTAAATACAGCTGGCTTAGAAGCCAGTTCTGTACTTTGTGGCCTTTGCCATATTACTTAATTTCTCTGAACCTCGGTCTCCTGGTCTTAAAAATTGGGTTACTATAAAATACCCATCAAATTGTTTGATAATTAATGTGATAATGTCTGTAAGGCCACTAAGTCGCATATTAGGAGTTCAATCCATGTCAGTTATTTTACATCCTTTTAGTGTTATTTAAAATGTTTAGTGATATCTAGCCATGTCACATTGATGAGGACTGATGTGAATTTATTTCTATTGGGACACAGAGCCCAAAAGCACATAAAATAGATGACATCTGGCTTACCACATAAAAATGTCTGTGCAATCCAACATGGAATCTCATGCAACTATCCAGGTTCTCTCTTTCAAATTCCCATAGTAACTCAACCTTGAGTGGTAAAAGCTTATTAATGACCTTACTTGACTAGACATACATGTTTTTTGGAATCCAATTGCCATAAAGGAACCATATGGTTGAGATCTTTTTAGACTTTAGAAAGAGCATTAATAAAATGAAAACAGAAATAACATTCCAAGGCACAGGATTCAATCAGCCAAAGACTTCATTCTTGGGCTTCCCTGGTGGTGCAGTGATTGAGAGTCCGCCTGCCAATGCAGGGCATGCGGGTTCGTGCCCCAGTCCGGGAAGATCCCACATGCCGCGGAGCGGCTGGGCCCGTGAGCCATGAGCCATGAGCCTGCGCGTCTGGAGCCTGTGCTCCGCAACGGGAGAGGCCAAAACAGTGAGAGGCCCGTGCACCGCCAAAAAAAAAAATAGACTTCATTCTTTACTTAGCTGACACTTTGGTGTCTTTCAGAGTCCCACTCAGACATATCCTCTTTTGGGAAATGTTTCTAAAAGACCCTGTGCTTTCCTCTATCACTGTACTTATTACAGACCACAGACAATTCATGTTCATTTATCTATCTGCTCCCTTAACCTTTAAATCTTTAGAGGTTGTTGCTATTTTTAGTTGAATAAATAAATATTTAAATATTTTTTTCATTTTAATTCGAATGTGATAAGTATTGAGAGAGATAACTCACATAAACAAAAACTTTTGAGGATCTTCAATAATATCTGAAAGTAGAACAGGGTCCTGAGACCAAGTAGTTTAAGAACCACTGCTCTAGAGTATAACACCACTCAGCTTTGTATCCAGAGTGCCTGGTATTAATAGATGGGTTGGTGATGAGTAACTGAATACTGCATATAGTGCCAGAAGCATCTTACACTATAATAGAAAATATCTTGATATGTAATATGTGAGGAATCAATTAAAATGCAATTTAATTTTTTCCTTATCATTATTTCTTGCTTCATAATGCCTATCTCTCCAAATGTGAGATAAGGAAAGGAACTGGTCATAATTAATCACATAATTAAATCACTCAAGAAGCATCTATTTGGAAAACACTATTTGCCAGGTACTGGCTTAGGTATTGGTGGTGAGGAGGGAGACAGAGAAATAGGTTATTTCTCTTAAAGTCCATTCTCTGACAGCTAAATCAAAGAATTTACTTGGTTGATTATCGAGTTATGGATTTTACAAAAATTTGTTTGGGACAAGATAATTTTAACATCTTTTGAAGGTTTTTTACAAATATTGGTTGACTTTTTTTTTTTTTTTTGTGGTACGCGGGCCTCTCACCATTGTGGTCTCTCCCGTTGCGGAGCACAGGCTCCGGACGCGCAGGCTCAGCGGCCATGGCTCACGGGCCTAGCCGTTCCGCGGCATGTGGGATCTTCCCAGACCAGGGCACGAACCCGTGTCCCCTGCATCGGCAGCCGGACTCTCAACCACTGCGCCACCAGGGGAGTCCAGAATAGAAAATATTGATGCATCTCACTATTGATAGCATCTTAGAGTCAATAAAATATAATAGCCCAGAAAAACTAAATAAAACTTGATTCTAGGGGGTGGGCTTCCCTGTTGGCGTAGTGGTTAAGAATCTGCCTGCCAATGCGGGGAATACGGGTTCGAGCCCTGGTCCGGGAAGATCCCACATGCCCCGGAGGAACTAAGCCCGTGAGCCACAACTACTGAGCCCACGTGCCGCAATTACTGAAGCTCTCGCCCCTAGAGCCAGTGCTCTGCAACAAGAGAAGTCACCACGGTGAGAAGTCCGCGTTCGCTGCAACTAGAGAAAAGCCCGTACGCAGCAACAACGACCAAAAAATGCGGCCAAAAATAAAATAAATAAATTAAAACAAAACAAAACAACTTGATTATATAGTTATATGGTGACATCATATTCAGGATAGTGGTCTCTAAGGCCTTGAATCTCCCCTATTTCCCTCTTCCATCTCCTTGGAAAGTAGTGGACTCATCTAATGAGCAAATAAGCTGGTTTGCTTCAAGGCAAGGTAAGCAAATTTGAATGACACTATTTGATCCCTGTTAACTTTAGAGTTTGGTATAAAGTCTGCACAAGGGGAAAAAATCCAGCCCACAGCCCAAAGGGAAAAAATCCAGATGTTTAGTTAATTTATAAATAAGATTTGGTCACAAGACAGAGATTTCTGAGTGTATCCTAATTTTTATGTTTCAAAATATTAAACGTTTCCTCAGCTTACCCTTGAGTATATATACTTTTAAATGGAAATAGCAGCATGTGTGATTTTTTTTTTTTTTTTGCATTACCTCTCTTTTCTGAAGTGCCAAGGAAAGTAAATGTGTGCAAAAACATTTATGCCCACATCACTATCTGTACAGTGGTTAAACAATCAAAAGCACTTCTGCAGACGCACATATGAAAATTAAGAGCATTCCCACTTCCTCAGTCAAGACAGCCATGCTGTTCTGGCTGCGCATATGCATAGTGGAAACAAAATTGCTTTATATAATCAAAATACACAAAGGCACATTTTTCTGAGTGATTGGAAATAACCCTGACAAATGCTCACTTTTGGCAAATTATGAGCTAGCCAAGTTACTTTTGCATAAACATAATGAAAAACATTTTTTAAAAATTTAGTAAGCATATAAAGCAAGGTATTCTCTTGAAAATGAATTTCTTTGACAGATAAATCAACAACCACGCAGGGCAAGTTTCTGAAGGTGCCTCCCTGAGTATTTGAGAGAGAGGGGTGGGAGAGAGAGAGAGAGAGAGCGCCTGTGCGCGTTTGTGTATCCAGATACATATTTCGACGAATAAAAATTGTGTAGAGTTATAAAAGAGGCAGAGGTATTCTTCCAACTAAAAATAAATGTAGAAAAATCTTAGACACATCAAATAGCTACTTGTATTTTTAAAAGAAGAACACAAACTATGTGCAATCGAATGCTATGTTAATACGGTACACAAATAATTTATATTCCCCAGACATAACTCTTTGGTAACACAGAGATTACCTATTAGGTAAACACATAATTATATTTTCTTCCAACAATCTAGATACTGCACCTCAGTGGCACACTTAAACAGGCATCAGTATGTGGTTGGAGAGGATTTGTGGGTGGCTCATTTAAAAAAAAGTATTTGAATAGGGCGAAAACTAATTTTCTATTCACAGGTAGTATGGCACTATTTTTTATCAGATTGCTTTGGGTAGGTCCGGAGCACTGAGCACTACAACATGTGGCTACATCAAAACAAAAGCCAAAGGAAGATGTACATTCATTTAGGATTTCCTAGATTGGCCTATTCCTTAAGCTAAGCATAATACGGTAGGGAGGCTGACTTTACTGAATTTGCTGCATGGATGACAAAGCTCTTCTGAGAATTCTGTAGCCTTTAGAAATTGCCAGTCGCTGAAGAACACACCCTTACATGAAAGAAATATTATCAAGGCCTTTTCAAATGTGCTTGCCACATAAGATAGAACATTTTCACATACATCCGTGAAGGTCAACTGTGATCAAAAAGATGAAATAGGCCAAGGACAGTGGGTGGAGTGAAGGTGACTTTCTTAGGGGGAAATTCTTTTAATTCCTAAGTATGAATTGTAGGAAGAGCCTAATTGTCCTTTACAACCTTAGTCATCTTTGAACATCATCAACTTTTCTCCATTAACTGCCACCCACCTTCACTTGACAATGCGAAGTAAGAGCTTGAGAGAAACCAGAATTACAACAGGTCTCTAGTTGGGTAAAATGGTGTAGAAAACCAGGTTAAACTGGTGCTACTTGCCTCACTCTTGAAGTAGGCATTCTTCCTTATCTTCTCTTCTAATTTAAGGGTAAACTCCTAGAAAGCTTAATGCTTTGCTTTGTTCCAATATTCAAATACGCTGGAGATATTTGGTAAGAACTTATCACCTAGTAATATGATTTCTGTTCCCATCATTTTAATGAAACCTCTCTCCTGAAGGTCATCAATGACTAATTAATTGTGACACCCAACATTCTCATAGTTCATCTTTCTTGTCTGTGTCTCTTGCTTGTCTCCTGACCAGCCCTTCTTCCAGAAACTCTCCACCCTTCCTCTCTGTGGACATCCCCAGTTTTCTTTTTAACTGTGTGACTACAACTTTTGTCTCCTTCCTCTTCACACTTTTCATATATGTGATTTAAAAGTTTGTTCCTCAGCCCTCTTCTCTCCTTGTTCTCTCTCTTCCTTGACAAGCTCATCTACTCTTTCCTGCAGATGACCCTCACAGCTCTCTCGGGCCCTGTCATCTCAGAGTGCCGGGTACAGGTTTCCACCTGCGCTCTTCTTTTCCGCAACGATAGGCTCTGGCACCACGAAAAACTCATTACGTTCCAAGTGAATTCAGTGTCTTTTCTCTCACATTTCCGACTTCTCCTAATGCTTCCTATTTGCTTAATGTCATCACCAGGGTTTGAAGTCTCAAAGTCAAATACGACAACTTTCCTGTTTCCACAATAATTTGCAAAACCCTGTCAATATTTCCTCTGAGATATTGCTGCCATTTATATCCTCTTTTCCATGCCCTCTCTTCTATACACTATGCCAATAGTTTCCTCAGTGCTCTTCAGACTTTTCTGCATCCAAACCACTTTATATATTTGCTGCCAGAAAAATCTCTTTAAGACACAGTTTTCTCATGTTTATGTGCATTTCCATACCTAAATTCATTTGCTTCAGGCATTTGCTTTGGCAGTATTTTTCTTTTCCTACAGAAGAAATATCTCTTCTTGGTGCCTCTATGTCATCAAGTATTCTAGTCAAACAGGTTTGTGTTCCCATTTAAAAGTGAGCTCCATAAGTAAAGTGTCTTGCAAGTTTATCCTCAAATCCCCTACATACACTGCAGTGACTGACATAAAGTAGACTCTCAAGAAATCTTTGATTTAAGTTGGCTTGAGTATTATTCCTTTGTTTAAAAACTTTCCACATTCCCTATTTTTTACATGCTACAAACTCTTTTACCCGGTAAACAGGATCTTTAGATTTGGGATCTGGTAAACATTGGGAAGAGGATAAGCGAGACCCAAACAAAAAAGGAAACTGAGAGGGCTTCCCTGGTGGCACAGTGGTTAAGAATCCGCCTGCCAATGCAGGGGGCACAGGTTCGAGCCCTGGTCCGGGAAGATCCCACATGCCGTGGAGCAACAAAGCCCAGGCGCCACAACTACTGAAGCCCGTGCTCCACAGCTACTGAAGCCCGTGAGCCTAAAGCCCGTGCTCCACAACAAGAGAAGCCACCGCACTGAGAAGCCCGCGCACCGCAACAAAGAGTAGCCCCTGCTGGCAGCAACTAGAGAAAGCCCACGACAGCAACGAAGACCTAACGCAGCCAAAAATAAATAAGATGAAATAAATAAATTTAAAATATAATAAAAATAAAAAAAACATTAAAAAAAAGGGAAACTGAGAGAAGCAACTGGAAGCAAGTGGTAGAGTGGAAGCATTCTGAGACAATCTTTGTATTGTCCTTTTGCCTACTGAATGTCACCTGCTCCTTGGGATCCCTGACATACTACAACCGCTGATCTCTCTAGGAATCTCAGAATGCACAGTGCCCCTGTTATACCACACTCGGGCCTGCTGCTTCCAGGCATTGCCCTGTGTCTACTGGTGGCCACTCAGTGACTGATGTGGTCCTGACTTCTGGTAGGAAAACTGAAATAGCCAGCTAAGCCCAAGAATACACCCGTCCTAAAATGCTAATGGTAATTCCAGACATATTAAGCAGAGACGTAGACCTTTGGGACCTTCTCTTTCTTTGCCAAGTGATACATGGGAACTATGCTTATTTATTTATTTATTTATTATAAATTTATTTATTTCATTTTTGGCTGTGTTGGGTCTTCCTTGCTGCACGTGGGCTTTCTCTAATTGCGGCAAACAAGGGCTAATCTTCGTTGCATTGTGCAGGCTTCTCGTTGTGGTGGCTTCTCTTGTTGCAGAGCATAGGCTCTAGAGCGCAGGCTCAGTAGTTGTGGCGCCTGGGCTTAGTTGCTCCGCGGCATGTGGGATCTTCCCGGACCAGGGCTCGAACCCATGTCCCCTGCATTGGCAGGTGGATTTTTAACCACTGCGCCACCAGGGAAGCCCGGGAACTGTATTTAACACTGGTTTTCAGGCAATGCTGCCCAGGTTTTGGTGCCTAATACAGGGAGTATGAGCTAACAGGAATCTGGGTTATGTAGGGGGAAAGTGCTGTGATAAAGGGAAAACTAGGCAGCTCCATACAGCTTTCTCCACTGTTGAATAAATACATTTACAAGGCCATAGGTGAGCAGAAGGAAGGAGAAGCCCAGAGGGATAGTTTTCCCCAAAGACTAAGCTCTTTTGTGCATTGTCTCCTTTACTTCAATGTGCCGATGTCTTCCCCACAGTTCCTTTCTCAGTGGAGAATGGAAGAGCGCTAAACTATAAACAACTACTTTAGGTGTACTGATATTGAAGAATGTAAAGTTATAGATTGTTTCTCAATTACAAGTCGAGTGCCATTACTCACTTTACCTTGACACAAGTTAGTGTCAAAGTGAAGCTTTTACAATGACAATTTTCCATTTCTCCATTGTCCCACATTTCTTTACCTAATATTGTAAATTATTTTTGCTCCACTGTTTTTTTTTAGTAAGAAAATAAAGTCATTTTTATCTCCATGTCATATCCACCCTTTCCTATACCCTCCCAGGGAATGATTTCACCAACAACCTCACTAGAATTGAGGGCATCCAACATATACTCTCATAACTTTCCTCACATCTCCCTCGGATTTTCTCTGCCACCAGCCCCTTTTCCTCTCCTTTCTTGGAGTAATATTTTTTAAATCTCTAAATCTAACACAGCTACCTGTACTCTTCCCAACTACTGCCCCATTAAGGACACATTTCCGCTTAAACCCCCAATTACTCAGCCTCACTAGTTTTTTTCTTTCCTACAAACATGGTTAAATCTCCACTTTTGCTTCACTTCTTCCCCTTCACTTTACAAATAGAGATTCCACACATTTCCTATTTCCAATTATTCACACTTTCATTTTTCTCACGCCCTTGAAATATGTATCCAGCACCCACAAATCTGTGGAAACAGTTCCTGTTGACCATATCCTTGCTGAATCAGTAGCTGCTGTCAGCTGGTCTATAAGTCTCTGTAACAGTCAGCACAGCTGACCATTCTGAATCAGCGGTGGTGTGTTGTGCTTCCAGACTGGGTTACAAACTTTCTTCATGTCTGTGGCTAGAGCTTCCGCAGGATTCCTGAACACTTTCTCTCTCCAGATGAAATCCTCTTCTTTCCTCTCTACACATTTATTCTCCTTCCTTCCTATCCTGGAACTGTTTCATGAAATTATTTGCATCATCCATGAAAATAGGTCATTTCATATATCACCACATCCTCACACTAGAAGTTTCCTATAGACAAAATCTTCTAAGACTTTTTGCTCTCCTGCCAAAGTTACTAATATATCCACATACCAAATATTTTTAAATATTTTGGTCTCAGGCAAGTGGAATTTTCTTAATACACACATATTTTGTGAATTTATTTTTGGTTTATTTTTGTTTGTGCTTTCTGATCATGGGTATCTGACCATGACAGAACCAAGAGGAAAAGTTGTTTAAGCTCAGGGTACTTGGAACTCATAGCTCCTGAAAACCACTGTTTTCACATTACTGTGTTTTACATCATGAAGATACCCTTGAGTTCTTTCACTATCCTGGATTTTCTCCTTTCTTCTTGCATATTTTTAATATATATGGTGAGAGAGTTAAGACCACTCTGAAAGTGAAATGGGAGCCTAGGTGGTGTGTATGAATGTTTTTACTGTCACTTTCCCCTTTGTACATAGACATATCCCATATCTGTAGGAAGTTATGGCAGTGGAACACTTGAACAGACATCTAAAGAAGGAAAGTTCATGCTCTCTAGTCGGTGTTTCTGAACTGACTGAGAATACTTAGGTAGATAACTGCTTACGTTTGGTCAGACCAAATGGCGTCAAATATCTGTCTTATATCATCTACATGATGTGTCCAGCTTTTCTCCTTGAGAAATTATAGATTTAGGCTTTCAATTGACAGCCTTCCTCTTCAATCTATTCTTTTCTTTTTTTTTCATGTTTTTTACATCTTTATTGGAGTATAATTGCTTTACAATTGTGTGTCAGTTTCTGCTTTATAACAAAGTGATTCAGTTATACATATACATATGTTCCCATATATCCTCCCTCTTGCGTCTCCCTCCCTCCCACCGTCCCTATCCCACCCCTCTAAGTGGTCACAAAGCACCGAGCTGATCTTCCTGTGCTATGTGGCTGCTTCCCACTAGGTATCTATTTTACATTTGGTAGTGTACATATGTCCATGCCACTCTCTCACTTTGTCACAGCTTACCCTTGCCCCTCCCCATATCCTCAAGTCCATTCTCTAGTAGGTCTGTGTTTTTATTCCTGTCTTACCCCTAGGTTTCCATGACTTTTTTTTCTTTTCTTAAATTCCATATATATGTTAGCATATGGTATCTGTCTTTCTCTTTCTGACTTACTTCACTCTGTATGACAGACTCTAGGTCCATCCACCTCATTACAAATAGCTCAATTTTGTTTCTTTTTATGGCCGAGTAATATTCCATTGTATATATGTGCCACATCTTCTTTATCTGTTCATCCGATGATGGACACTTAGGTTGTTTCCATCTCCTGGCTATTGTAAATAGAGCTGCAATGAACATTTTGGTACATGACTCTTTTTGAATTATGGTTTTCTCAGGGTATATGCCCAGTAGTGGGATTGCTGGGTCATATGGTAGTTCTATTTGTAGTTCTTTAAGGAACCTCCATACTGTTCTCCATAGTGGCTGTACCAATTCACATTCCCACCAGCAGTGCAAGAGGGTTCCCTTTTCTCCACACCCTCTCCAGCATTTATTGTTTCTAGATTTTTTGATGATGGCCATTCTGACAGGTGTGAGATGATATCTCATTGTAGTTTTGATTTGCATTTCTCTAATGATTAATGATGTTGAGCATTCTTTCATGTGTTTGTTGGTAATCTGCATATCTTCTTTGGTGATGTGTCTATTTAGGTCTTCTGCCCATTTTGGGATTGGGCTGTATTTTTTTTTTTTTTATTGAGCTGCATGAGCTGCTTATAAATTTTGGAGATTAATCCTTTGTCAGTTGCTTCATTTGAAAATATTTTCTCCCATTCTGAGGGTTGTCTTTTGGTCTTGTTTATGGTTGCCTTTGCTGTGCAAAAGCTTTGAAGTTTCATTAGGTCCCATTTGTTTATTTTTGTTTTTATTTCCATTTCTCTAGGAAGTGGATCAAAAAGGATCTTGCTGTGATTTATGTCATGGAGTGTTCTGCCTATGTTTTCCTCTAAGAGTTTGATAGTTTCTGGCCTTACATTTAGGTCTTTAATCCATTTTGAGCTTATTTTTGTGTATGGTGTTAGGGAGTATTCTAATCTTATACTTTTACATGTACCATCCAGTTTTCCCAGCATCACTTATTGAAGAGGCTGTCCTTTCTCCACTGTACATTCCTGCCTCCCTTAGCAAAGATAAGGTGACCATATGTGCATGGGTTTATCTCTGGGCTTTCTATCCTGTTCCATTGATCTATATTTCTGTTTTTGTGCCAGTACCATACTGCCTTGATTATTGTAGCTTTGCAGTATAGTCTGAAGTCAGGGAGCCTGATTCCTCCAGCTCCGTTTTTCGTTCTCAAGATTGCTTTGGCTATTCGGGGTCTTTTGTGTTTCCATACAAATTGTGAACTTTTTTGTGCTAGTTCTGTGAAAAATGCCATTGGTAGTTTGATAGGGATTGCATTGAATCTGTAGATTGCTTTGGGTAGTAGAGTCATTTTCACAATGTTGATTCTTCCCATCCAAGAACATGGTATATCTTCCATCTATTTGTATCATCTTTAATTTCTTTCATCAGTGTCTTATAATTTTCTGCATAGAGGTCTTTTTTCTCCTTAGGTAGGTTTATTCCTAGATATTTTATTCTTTTTGTTGCAATGGTAAATGGGAGTGTTTTCTTGATTTCACTTTCAGATTTTTCATCATTAGTGTATAGGAATGCCAGAGATTTCTGTGCATTAATTTTGTATCCTGCTACTTTACCAAATTCATTGTTAGCTCTAGTACTTTTCTGGTAGCATCTTTAGGATTCTCTATGTATAGTATCATGTCATCTGCAAACAGTGACAGCTTTACTTCTTCTGTTCTGATTTGGATTCCTTGTATTTCCTTTTCTTCTCTGATTGCTGTGGCTAAAACTTCCAAAACTATGTTGAATAAGAGTGGTGAGAGTGGACAACTTTGTCTTGTTCCTGATCTTAGTGGAAATGCTTTCAGTTTTTCACCATTGAGGACAATGTTGGCTGTGGGTTTGTCATATATGGCCTTTATTGTGTTGAGGAAAGTTCCCTCTATGCCTATTTTCTGGAGAGTTTTTATCATAAATGGGTGTTGAATTTTGTCGAAAGCTTTCTCTGCATCTATTGAGATGATCATGTGGTTTTTCTCCTTCAATTTCTTAATATGGTGTATCACATTGATTGATTTGTGTATATTGAACAATCCTTGCATTCCTGGAAGGAACCCCACTTGATCATGGTGTATGATCCTTTTAATGTGCTGTTGGATTCTGTTTGCTAGTATTTTGTTAAGGATTTTTGCATCTATGTTCATCAGTGATATTGGCCTGTAGTTTTCTTTCTTTGTGACATCCTTGTCTGATTTTGGTATCAGGGTGATGGTGGCCTTGTAGAATGAGTTTGGGAGTGTTCCTCCCTCTGCTATATTTTGGAAGAGTTTGAGAAGGATAGGTGTTAGCTCTTCTCTAAATGTTTGATAGAAATCAACTGTGAAGCCATCTGGTCCTGGGCTTTTTTTTGTTGGAAGATTTTTAATCACAGTTTCAATTTCAGTGCTTGTGATTGGTCTGCTCATATTATCTTTTTCTTCCTGGTTCAGTCTCAGAAGGTTGTGCATTTCTAAGAATTTGTCCATTTCTTCCAGGTTGTCCATTTTATTGGCATAGATTTACTTGTAGTAATCTCTCATGATCTTTTGTATTTCTGTAGTGTCAGTTGTTACTTCTCTTTTTTCATTTCTAATTCTATTGATTTGAGTCTTCTCCCTTTTTTTCTTGATGAGTCTGGCTAATGGTTTACCAATTTTGTTTATCTTTTCAAAGAACCAGCTTTTAGTTTTATTGATCTTTGCTATTGTTTCCTTCATTTCTTTTTCATTTATTTCTGATCTGACCTTTATGATTTCTTTCCTTCTCCTAACTTTGGGTTTTTTTTGTTCTTCTTTCTCTAATTGCTTTAGGTGCAAGGTTAGGTTCTTTATTCGAGATGTTTCCTGTATCTTAAGGTAGGATTGTATTGCTATAAACTTCCCTCTTAGAACTGCTTTTGCTGCATCCCATAGGTTTTGGGTCATCGTGTCTCCATTTTCATTTGTTTCTAGGTATTTTTTGATTTCCTCTTTGATTTCTTCAGTGATCACTTCGTTATTAAGTAGTGTATTGTTTAGCCTCCATGTGTTTGTATTTTTTACAGATCTTTTCCTCTAATTGATATCTAGTCTCATAGCATTGTGGTAGGAAAAGTTACTTGATACAATTTAAATTTTCTTAAATTTACCAAGGCTTGATTTGTGACCCAAGATATGATCTATCCTGGAGAATATACCATGTGCATTTGAGAAAAATGTGTATTCTGTTGTTTTTGGATGGAATGTCCTATAAATATCAATTAAGTCCATCTTGTTTAATGCATCATTTAAAGCTTGTGTTTCCCTATTTATTTTCATTTTGGATGATCTGTCCATTGGTGAAAGTGGGGTGTTATAGTCCCCTACTATGAATGTGTTACTGTCGATTTCCCCTTTTATGGCTGTTAGTATTTGCCTGATATATTGAGGTGCTCCTATGTTGGGTGCATAAATATTTACAATTGTTATGTCTTCTTCTTGGATTGATCCCTTGATCATGATGTAGTGTCCTTCTTTGTCTCTTGTAACAGTCTTTATTTTAAAGTCTATTTTGTCTGATATGAGAATTGCTACTCCAGCTTTCTTTTGGTTTCCATTTGCAGGGAATATCTTTTTCCATCCCCTCACTTTCAGTCTGTATGTGTCCCTAGGTCTGAAGTGGGTCTCTTGTAGACAGCATATATATGGGTCTTGTTTTTGTATCCATTCAGCCAGTCTGTGTCTTTCGGTGGGAGCATTTAATCCATTTACATTTAAGGTAATTATCAGTATGTATGTTCCTATTCCCATTTTCTTAATTGTTTTGGGTTTGTTATTGGAGGTCTTTTCCTTCTCTTGTGTTTCTTGCCTAGCGAAGTTCCTTTAGCATTTGTTGTAAAGCTGGTGTGGTGGTGCTGAACTCTCTCAGCTTTTACTTGTTTGTAAAGGTTTTAATTTCTCCATCAAATCTGAATGAGATCCTTGCTGGGTAGAGTAATCTTGGTTGTAGGTTTCTCTCCTTCATCACTTTAAATATGTCCTGCCAGTCCCTTTTGGCTTGCAGAGTTTCTGCTGAAAGATCAGCTGTTAACCTTATGGGGATTCCCTTGTGTGTTATTTGTTGTTTTTCCCTTGCTGCTTTTAATATTTTTTCTTTTTATTTAATTTTTGACAGTTTGATTAATATGTGTCTTGGCATGTTTTTCCTTGGATTTATCCTGTATGGGACTCTCTGTGCTTCCTCGACTTGATTAACTATTTCCTTTCCCATATTAGGGAAGTTTTCAACTATAATCTCTTCAAGTATTTTCTCAGTCCCTTTCTTTTTCTCTTCTTCTTCTGGAACCCCTATAATTTGAATGTTGGTGCGTTTAATGTTGTCCCAGAGGTCTCTGAGACTGTCCTCAGTTCTTTTCATTCTTTTTTCTTTATTCTGCTCTGCAGTAGTTATTTCCACTATTTTATCTTCCAGGTCACTTATCTGTTCTTCTGCCTCAGTTATTCTGCTATTGATCCCATCTAGAGTATTTTTAATTTCATTTATTGTGCTGTTCATCGTTGCTTGTTTCAGATTTAGTTCTTCTAGGTCCTTGTTAAATGTTTCTTGCATTTTCTCCATTCTATTTCCCAGATTTTGGATCATCTTTACTATCATTATTCTGAATTCTTTTTCAGGTAGACTGCCTATTTCCTCTTCATTTGTTAGGTCTGGTGGGTTTTTATCTTGCTCCTTCGTCTGCTGTGTGTTTTCCTGTCTTGTCATTTTGCTTATCTTACTGTGTTTGGGGTCTCCTTTTTGCAGGCTGCAGGTTCGTAGTGCCCGTTGTTTTTGGTGTCTGTCCCAAGTGGCTGAAGTTGGTTCGGTGGGTTGTGTAGGCTTCCTGGTGGAGGGGACTAGTGCCTCTGTTCTGGTGGATGAGGCTGGATCTTGTCTTTCTGGTGGGCAGGTCCACGTCTGTTGGTGTGTTTTGGAGTGTCTGTGGACTTATTATGATTTTAGGCAGGCTCTCTGCTAATGGGTGGGGGTGTGTTCCTCTCTTGATAGTTGTTTGGCATAGGGTGTCCAGCACTGTAGCTTGCTGGTCATTGAGTGAAGCTGGGTGCTGGTGTTGAGATGGAGATCTCTGGGAGATTTTCGCTGTTTGATATTATGTGGAGCTGGGAGGTCTCTTGTGGACCAGTGTCCTGAAGTTGGCTCTCCCACCTCAGAGGCACAGCACTGACTCCTGGCTGCAGCACCAAGAGCCTTTCATTCACGTGACTCAGAATAAAAGAGAGAAAAAGTAAAAAGTAAGGAAGAAAGAAAGAAAGAGGATAAAATAAAATAAAGATAAAATAATGTTATTAAAATAAAAATTATTAAGAAAAAAAATTTAAGAAAAGAACAAGCAAACAAAAAAAAAAGGACATATAGAACCCTAGGACAAATGGTGAAAGCAAAGCTATACAGACAAAATCTCACACAGAATCATACACATACACACTCACAAAAAGAGGAAAAGGGGAAAAAAATCATAAATCTTGCTCTCAAAGTCCACCTCCTCAATTTGGGATGATTCGTTGTCTATTCAGTTATTCCACAGATGCAGGGCACATCAAGTTGATTGTGGAGCTTTAATCCGCTGCTTCTGAGGCTGCTGGGAGAGATTTCCCTTTCTCTTCTTTGTTCGCACAGCTCCCAGCGCTCGGTTTTGGATTGGGCCCCGCCTCTGCGTGTAGGTCGCCGGAGGGCGTGTGTTCTTCGCTCAGTCAGGACGGGGTTAAAGGAGCAGGTGCTTGGGGGGCTCTGGCTAACTCAGGCCAGGAGGGTGGCGGGGCGGGGGGACGTTGCACCAGCCTGAGGCGCGCCGTGCGTTCTCCCGGGAAAGTTGTCCCTGGATCCCGGGACCCTGGCAGTGGCGGGCTGCACAGCCTCCCGGAAGGGAGGTGTGGATAGTGACCTGTGCTCTCACACAGGCTTCTTGGTGGCGGCAGCAGCCTTAGCATCTCATGCCTGTCTCTGGGGTCCGCGGTTTTAGCCGCGGCTCGCGCCCGTCTCTGGAGCTCCTTTAAGCAGCGCTCTGAATCCTCTCTCCTCGCGCACCAGTAAACAAAGAGGGAAGAAAAAATCTCTTGCCTCTTGGGCAGGTCCAGACTTTTCCCCGGACTCCCTCCCGGCTAGCCGTGGTGCACTAACCCCCTGCAGGCTGTGTTCACACCGCCAACACCTTCAATCTATTCTTATAAAACTTTGGAGCTTGCTTGATAGACTGTTTCACATATCCTTTACAGTGTCCATTTGGCCCTGGGGGTGGAAGCAGCTCCTTTCATCTTACACAAGAATGGGGTTGAAGAAATGTCTGAGAGGGAATTAGTCTCCCAGAAGGTCCAGGAGAACTGTGTGTGTGGAAGGCCGTAGATTCAAGTTTCTGCAAGTGGGCTTCTCCAAGGTAATAATTGCTAATGGCATATGTTTCCCAGGGAAACCGAGTTAGGTTCCTTCATTCAACCCCTGAGAGAAAGGAGATGGCAAATGCAGGGTCTGTTGTGTACCTTGCTTACTATTGCATATCCTCGGCTTTGCAGCATCTGACAAATAATAGGTGCTCCATAAATATTTGTACAATAGAATTGAAATGTATTAAAATGTATTAAATGCGTTGGCAAGGAAATAGTAGCATTGGTAGTAGTAATAGCAGATTTGGGGGACTTAGGTAAATTCCTTATATTCTTGTACCACTTTCTGAAGAAAGTATCAGATATTTTGTTTTCGTTATGATTAAGGAAGATTTTTTTTCCCTAGGGTATTGTGAAAGAAGCTGGGAATTTGGTTGAAGCTGGTCTCTGCTAAGAGATTCAGGGGTCAGAATGGAAAATCTCACCTCAGTACATTTTAGGATTAGGTGCTTTCTCAAATAAATCAATCCTTTCCCTGAAGCCTCTGGCCACTGATGCTGGACACAAGATACTAGATTTGATACACAAGTAGGCAATTCAACTGTGACCATTGCTTTATTCCTCCTTGGAATTTACATATAAATTTAACTTTTTAAAATACAGTTTCACCAATTATAAAAAAATGGCTATTTTGGATAATTACATGAAACGTCAAATAGAAATATTCTGTAACTGGTAACAATGTTACTGACATCAAATTGGCGTTATTGCAATGTTTCGTGTACCCTCGACAGTTTTTTAAAAGCCCAAAACATTTTATTTTAATCAGGAAGAAAACAAGGTATGTCACAGATAAAAATAATGCACATATTTTTGTGCTTATTATTTAAAGAAAGGAGAAACATCTGAAATCTGTTTGCTAACTACAGTATAATACAAATTAGCCTGCAGGCACTGTGTGTGCTGTATTCTGTCTGCTTGACAGCCCCGCTTAGTCCCAACGTATTAATGAGCAAGTACAAGTATTTGGACAATCAGCATTTCCGCATTTGCATGCA
This sequence comes from Phocoena phocoena, assembly GCF_963924675.1. Taxonomy (NCBI): domain Eukaryota; kingdom Metazoa; phylum Chordata; class Mammalia; order Artiodactyla; family Phocoenidae; genus Phocoena; species Phocoena phocoena. The sequence continues at coordinate 71,692,407 of NC_089219.1, read as the reverse complement.
GACTCTCATGCTGTGTAATTATACACAGAGCTGGCACTCAAATTAATTAAAGCTGATTTCTCTGTGACTGCAAACTGGTCATATCCTCAGCTTTGCCTTCTTATGAAGTTATCACTCTACATTCAACATGACACTTCTGTCCCTGGCATTCTTAGTAATGCTAATATTCGACAATTGTGAATCCAGAAATATTTTAGATTGCAGCTGACAATGGCTATGTGTTCTTGTGCTCTTCCTCTCCTCCCTATTTTCCCCTTTCTGGTATAAAGATAAAAAATAGCTCTTGAATGCCTGCTTTGTAATTATCTCAAATAATAATGCAAACAAATTATATATATTGTTTCAGCTCATTTCCTCCCCTCTTTTATGATTCCACCCACTTGATTAGCACTTACAAACAATTCATCAAGCTTTAAAAAAAACTGTTTATTTGATACTAGCAAACAATTAGTTTTGATGGTTTTGGTCTTAATTCTGAAAAGGCTTTAACAAATGCTGTTTTATTTTAATAGATAAGGATCTCATAATTCAGGATAAGGGAGATTAGGAGAGAAGGAAGCAGCAATGACTACTAGATTTGATTAAGACTTTTTCAGTCCTCATCAAACAGAGACCATTATTTGCCAAAGAGATCCGTAAATGTTAACTTCTAGGGCAGAAGACTTTCCTTAGCTTTTCCACAGTAAAGCCATTTCCTTTTGGTTTCTCAGTTCCTCCGAAGTTACTCTTTCTGTGACAATTTCTTTGAAGAGACATCCTTAGAGCAATTAAGATAACATCACGATTCTGTTTCATAAATTTAAATCTCCGAATACAGGTGGCTACTAAAACCGTCTTCATGTAGGGCCCTGGGAGATGATCTGCTTAGACACATTGTTCTGAAATCACTTCTTACCACTCAACCGCAGTTCACCATCACCCCATTTCTCTGTATCCCATCAACCAGAAACAACACAGACAGCTATTGCAGGGCCTGGATGTCTCTTTTCAGAGCAGTGCCAAACAATTCTATCCTTCAAGTTCAAGATCCTGAAATACACTGCCAAGAAGATTGCCTCAGCAATCTACATTTGAGAGGGAAGACTGAGTAGGGAATCGCCTTATAATCTATCTCTAGTGATCACAAGAGATATCATTGCCCTTACCTTATCGGTAGTACTTCTGGGTCCACATAGAACATCAGTTAGCAAACTCCCTTCAAATTCCAATTGTCATACAATGAGAAAAGAGTATCTTTCCCGGAGAGGCTCTGGGGAGACCACAGTCACAACACTATTATCGTGATCCGAAGTCTGCCCTTCTGTCTTGTCATGAATTTCCTATGCAGACAGGTGTCATACTGGCATGAATTTTGTTGCCAAGTACACTTTAAGAGTGGGTGTGGCTGTGATCATGTAGCCAGTTCCACCAGTCTCTAAACCCTCCTCATAACCTTCATTGCTTTCAATATTTCACTCAAGTACCCAGTGACTTCATGAGTTACCCACGCACTGGACCCGACTAATAGAGGTGTGGGAACAGTATCGAGTTAAGCAGCAAGGTCATCGTAGTACACAATGCTCATTGCTACTGGCAAATACCTGTTTGCTGACTCAGGATTGGACTGCACTGAGCAGGACCAGGCAGTTCTACTGCTTTCTGTTTGCGTCCTTTTTAGAAACTATCCTCTTCTAATTAACCATTCAGCAAAAATAGATTCTTTGTGATATTCATTCCTTAAAAATATAGCCTTTTTAAGCATAGAGAATTACTATATTTTAACCTTTCTAAAAAACAAGCACTCTCAAAACAAAAGACAAAGAAAATTGGAATTCCCCAAATAATTAAAACAAACATCACTGCATATGTTGTACATTTTGCTCTTAAATTTTCTGATAGCAAATGAAATAGTTATGTTTCTTTTACTTTTTCTTAAAAGAAAAGGATATCCAATAAAGATGTTAAAAAAAAAAAGAAAAGGATAATAAGAGAAATGTTCTGTAAATATCTTAGGAAAAGGGAAGATTTTCCTCTTTACAGAGTAGTAGAATAGCTGGTACTCAATGATTTTTTAATTGATGGTAGTATTAAAAAAAAGTTGATTGGCTACATATTTTTTTATAGGAATATGCGTAAATGAAATTCAGGTATGGAAATAGCAAGACAGGATTTTAGAAACCAGCCAAATTTTTATGTTTTATTAATCATTGTAAGTGTAACATGATCAGAACAAAGTCTAGGAAATATGGGTCTCAATATGTGTAAATGGTATGTCTTTGACTTACAATTTCTACCCACTTTATCAATGTCCTCTGGAAGTGATAGAATATTAATTTTCTCAGACCCTTTAATTCCTCAATGACATTTAAATCAAGTGAACTGTTTTGCTTTTTTTTTTTTTTTTTTTGGATTGATTTATTCTCAAATATCAAAGTTTGGTCCAAATTCCTACCCAAAGCAGGGTCCTATATAATACTATATAATACTATTTTTCTTCAACTTGCCCACCATCTAGCATAAAATTGATGTGTAGTGATATGAAATAAATTTTTGCTAAGTAAATGTTTAGCTGTACATTTTAACTGTGATGTGGATATTGTAAATGATATAAATCAACTAACCTGCAAACTCTTGAAGCCTTCCTTTCTGAACAGGGCTTATACAGGTTTGCACATAAATGTGAATGGTAATCATTTGTTAAATAAATTGAAATTAAATAACTTTGAAGAGAATATATTACTAAGTCTAAGACAATCCATTCTCATTTTAAATAGAGATCTTCCTTATATTTGACCAATATCTTCCTGAATTGTCCATTCTTTGGTATGATTTTTTTCTGAAGCTTCATGAAGTTTTGAGGCTAAACTTAATCCTTATTCCACATGAAAGTTATTCAACTATTTGAAAAATGACTATCCTTTTTCCCTAAGTCTACTCTTTTTTCAACTTGAACATTCCTTTAATCATTCTAATATGAGATGGCTTTTAAGGTCTCTCCCCATACTGGATAGATTCCAGTTTGTCCATGTCTCTTCGAAATGTGGCCTCAGAACTGAATGCATTGCTTGAGATGTGGTCTAATTATGCAAAGTAAATGGGTACGGATGCCTGCCTTGCTCTGGACTCTATTTCTAACAATTTAGAATTTTCTGAAGGCAGGAAACATACTCTAAGGAGGGGTTAGTATCATTATCATATTTTTAGTTGCTGAACTTTTATGAAACTAAAATGTCAAATGTTTTCATACCAAATTCTGTCTAATCAAATCTCTTGCAACTTCTTCTTGTTGCAATTGATATTTTGGATTGAAATCGTGGACTTTCTATCCATCCACGTTAGAGCTTATCTTTGGTATTGGCCCATTGTTCTAATTATTTGTGGCAGTTTTGAACCTTGATTTTGCTATCCAGTGTCTTGGTTGCTATATTTCATTTTGTGCCATTCTTCAAAAGACGTCTGAGTGGCTACTATGGGTCAGGCACTAAATCAGGCAGTGAGGATACCAAAAGCAAGAAGACATGGTCATTTTCCCAAAAAAGCCCATAGCATAGCAAGGAGACTGCCAAAATTATTATTATTATTTCTTCAAATCACTGGCAAAAAACAAAAGTGCTAGTGTACCTCTCAGAGATCTCTCTTCAGATTGAAAACCAATCGGCCTTAGCTAGTGAGAATAAAGTATAACACCTATCATTTTTATGGAGCACTTATTTAAGTATAGGTAAAAAGCACCTCAGGTACATTATGCCATTTAAGAAGCACAATGTCTTTGTGATATAGATAGTTGTTAAGCCCTTGTTACAGTTGAAGGGATTAAGGTTCAGGAATTTATGCAAGTTGCACATATTTACATAGCTGATAAGTTGCAGGGCTTCAATCTGAACCACCAAAGCTGTGTGACTCTAAAGTTCATACTTAGATACTCAAAAGAGGTAATTCTGCCATTTTTGAAAACTTCCTAACCATATTATAAACTAGCTCTAACTTATCTACTAAGAATGTATGAGTACTTTGATTAAAAGACTTACCAAATTTAAACTCTCTTTTGAAGAGTAAAAGTAAATTAGTGTACTTGGGGTTGCTGTGTTCTTAGCGAACCCATACTAATTCTTAATAGTCACTGCCATCTTCTCAAAATGCTCACTTTTACTTTAATAATCCTGTCTAAATTTCGCTAGGGACTCAGGTTAAACTCACTCATTTGCAGTTCACAGAGTCTTTCTTTCTTTCCTAATAAAATCAGGTCAGCGTCGACTCATGTCCAGTTTGCTTAATTCTGCCCCATTCTCTGTGATACCGCAAAAATAATTGGTGTAGGTTCCATGAATACATCTGAAGTTCTTTCTTTCCTGAGGACACTAGGGCATATTTATGTAGCTCTCAGCTTCACCTTCTTGGGGTTCGCTTCTTGTAATGGGACTTACTGGAAGTAAAGCGAAGATTGAATTGTTCTGCACAAAGTCTTACACTTAAGACACACTTCAAAAGTATTTGCTGAAAAAAATCTGCATAATGGAGAGGGGAAAAAAGCTCCACAAACCTGTTTTATAAAAAAGAAAAAAGACCACTATTTTTTGCCTTCTCGGGAGGAGCAATTCTTATATCGCGCACGAATGGTTCTTTTGTTAGGGAAAACAACTAGGCAAATCTGGACAAGGCATTCAAGTGGAGAAAGTCAAGTCTTTTTGGGCATAGCCCGATGGGCATCACTGGATAAAGACACAGCTAAATTTCTCTATAATGAATTATAAACAATTTGTCAGTCTGAGAAACAAGACTTGGCTGTGGGAAGAAGGGGAAGAGATATGAAAAGTGTAGTGGTGTGAGATGTTGCCCAAGAACATGGCAGAAAGCCCAGAGCACAACACAGGACTACAGCCGGGGAGAAATTCTGAAGCTGCTTACACTCAAATCTCAAAACATCGCTGCCCCGGCACTGTGCTAACCCAAGAGGCGACACTGGAACGATAATACAGAACAAGGTCCTTTTCTTCAAGATGGAAATACAGTGAATGATCTCAATTTTGTAAAATGAAAAATATTTTTAGAAGAGGAAATAGCTTCTGGGTTTTTTCTTTTTTTGAGCACTTTTATTAATTCAGTTTGAGTGGGTATTAGAAAATACTAAAGCCTTTATAATTTTCTATTAATATGAATTTTTCCTAAGTGTACTTTTATTATAGTATATTTTTAAGAGCAGTATTAATTCTTTTACAGAATAGTATATATTTTTATTACATAGAGAGGCCAAAGATTATTTCTGGTAGATAAGGGTAGAAGAAAGGAAGGTATGCTATCAAGAGAATGTAGAGTCCCCCAGATGTGAAAGATTTTTGAAAATGTTATTCCATTCTACCTAGAAAAGACTAAAGTATCAGTTTTATATGAATTTCATAGAAATAACCAAAAAATTAGCAGGAAATAAACACTTGCTGAGAAAATTTTTTTTTCCAGAAGAACATTGAGATATTAACTCAATATTTCTAAAATATTTTAATAAAATAAATATATCTGTTAATAAAAATAATAAATTCTGATGGATAAAACATAGATTATATTAAAAGAGATATACATATATGTGTGTGTATGTAACAGAAACTTTAACATTCACAATTTTAATCACTGTTCGACTGTATAGCTCAGGGAACTCTACTCAGTGCTCTGTGGTGGCCTAAATGGGAAGGAAATCCAAAAAAGAGGGGATATATGTATACGTATAGCTGATTCACTTTGCTGTACAGTAGAAACTAACACAACATTGGAAAGCAACTATACTCCAATAAAAATTAATTTATAAAAAATCACTGTTCGAAGGTAAAAATTTGTTGTTGAGAATGGTTCTAGCAGCACAGTAGTATTATGCTAAAGCATTACGGCTGGAAGATGAACCTCACTGAAAAATTTAAGAAACTGAATACTGAACAGTTAGTTGCAGAAGGGTAATTACGGGACCGAATCTGGTTTCATTATCTAAGATGAGTGAGAATAAAATGCAAAACTGAAACATAAATGATGCAGTGCATATTAGGTATGAGATTTCTTTTTTGTTTTAATTATCTAACTTTTCATTAATAAGTGTTTTGAGATATATAAGCCTTTCTTTGATGCTGGCTATTTCAAAGAAAAATATTATATGGACTTATAATAATTCTAATAGCTAACTTTTTTATTATCATGTGCCGGGTATTGTGCTAAACATTTTACATAGATTTTCTCATTTATTACTACCACAACTCTATGAAGTAGATGATATTATCATTTCCCTTTAACAGAGGAGAAAACGGAGGCATAGAGAACTTAAGCAACTTGTCCAAGGACACACTGTTAAGCAAATAATTGAGCTAGGATTGAAACTCAGGTAGAATCTGCAGACTCTATGCTACCTCTATTAACTTATTTTGCATCTAATGTGTGCTTTCTTTATGTGCCCACTATGTTCTTAAGTGTTTTTCATATGATCTATACCCTCATGAAGGAGAAATTCAGCTTCCTAATTTATTTTGTCATGCTAAATGGTCCTTAATATCTTATTCAAATTGAGTATAAAATATACTTGTGTCCATTAGGACTCAGCTCAAGGGCCAACTTATTTATGGAAATTTTGTTGATTTCTTTGGGCACAGCTGACCACTGACTTCTTTGTACACCCCGTACTCTGCACAGATGCCTACATATGCCCATTATATCCACTGCACCTCTTTATTTGCATACCTACTTATCTCCGGGGCCTAGCTTGGGGTTGGAACATAGTAGGTGTTAAAGAACATTCGTGGAACAAATCAATAACTGGGGCTATTCCTTATCTTTTCTTCATTATTTTTCAACACATAATTTTCCCTGCCAGGCACCAATTTGTCCCCTGCTGGGGGAAAGCAGAGTACTGCCTTCTCTAGACTTTGAATTAGTGTTTTCCCTGCTTACTAAACTAAAGTGCTAAAGAAACATGAGTTTCTCTGCTCAAGCAAGGAGTGTTTATTTTTTTGTTTGTTTGTTTTTTTGTTTTTGCGGTACGCGGGCCTCTCACTGCTGTGGCCTCTCCCGTTGCGGAGCACAGGCTCCGGACGCGCAGGCTCAGCTGCCATGGCTCACAGGCCCAGCCGCTTCGCAGCATGTGGGATCCTCCCAGACCGGGGCATGAACCCGCGTCTCCTGCATCGGCAGGCAGACTCTCAACCACTGCGCCACCAGGGAAGCCCCAAGGTGCGTTTTTGATAAATAAATAAGTTAAAAATACCAAATCAGCAATCTTCTTGTTGGATTACCTCAAAGAGAAGTTGCCAAAGCTTGCCCACATTACCTCTGATAGATGTGGCTCTGTGCCATTCTCCTCAAAATCTTAATTATTAAGTGATCTGACCCATAGTTTAAACAGAGAAGGAAGCTGTAATGTTTTTTACCCTAGCATAGACCTGGGGAGAAGAGTAAGTCAAGTGCAGACTCATGTGTTAGCATACTACTACTCTTTCCTCTCTTCAATTCATTCATCTGACATTTATTAAATTAATGACAGACTAACTAAATGATGGCATGTGGAGGGGTGGGAAGCTGCAGGTGGGCTCTGAGATGGCTGCAGAGAGCAGGGGACCTTCGAGTGAAGCACTAGGATTAAGGTTTAGTCAAGAAAAGGGAGAGTAGCGAGTGGACAGTATGAATAGTACCAGGAACAGCACCAATCACATGGGGACACATGCCCTCTTGGGCAACTGTGAGAAGTACATTGGAGCAAAAGGTTCTTGGAGGGGAGAAGAGATGGACATGTAGCCACACATTCTGCTGTGAACATTTTATGATAAAAGGATGTAGCAGAACTGCACTTTAGGCCTACCTCTGTCATGACCTCAAGGCATGGCCTTATGAAAGTTCTTTTACACCAGAAGTGCAGAAATCAATTGCCTAAAAAGGCCAAGCAAGTAAAGATTAATGAGTGAGGAGACTGGGGATAAGGCAGTAGGAGGTAGTAGTAGTATGCTGCTATGCGGGATAAGGGCCCAGTGTTATCCAGTGGTACCAGAACTTTCAACTTTTCTATAGAAGTCAGATATCCAGTTTTTTTTTTTTTTAATGTGAAATCTCCAATTTGTAAAGTATTGACAACTAATCTAATGTTTTATTAAATATTATACTGGGAAAAAACAAATAACCATGTTAACATTCTACAACCCCTTATTTTAACTTTCTATTCTATAAAATAACACTTGCTTTATCTTCCTCAGAAAGATTATTAGAAAGATCAAATCATCTTGCAGATAAATATGTAGAGAATTAGTGTGCTGTAGCAATTAAAATATCATTTGTATTATTATTGTCACCAATTCTTATTTTTTCAATAAGCTGATTTGTGTCTCACTTACTCTTCCCCATCTTTGCCTTTATCTAACACTAATCCAAAAAGAGCATGGCGTACCATATCCTGACATCAAAGGAATCAGTCCAACATTGTTTATTGCTAGGTGAAAGTTAATTGGTACCTTTGTTATCCCACCTGACTCAAGTTATTTGAGCATTGGCTCTTCCTTTGGCAGTAGGATAGGTATAAACATTTTTAAAATACTTTACCTGGGTTTCCGTGGTGGCGCAGTGGTTGCGAGTCCGCCTGCCGATGCAGGGGACCCGGGTTCTGTGCCCCGGTCTGGGAAGATCCCACATGCCACGGAACGGCTGGGTCTGTGAGCCATAGCCGCTGAGCCTGCGCATTCCGAGCCTGTGCTCCGCATACGGGAGAGGCCACAACAGTGAGAGGCCCGCTTACCGCAAATAAATAAATAAATAAAATAAAACATTTAATCTAATTTGATTATGCATATATGCCATTTTGCCTTGGTCTACATAACTTTGGATAATCAAAAGTCTAAAAAAGAAAACTAAGAGTAGACATTACCCAAACATACTGGTATGAGCTATCCAAATACTCTATTTTTAAATTATTATTTCTTTTCTACAAAGTAGAGAAGAAATATACTTACACAGTTTTTGGCCAAAGTTTTGTTTCTCCTTACCCAATTTGTAAGCTAAACAAAACAAGCAGAGTTGATACCAACAAATACTAAAGACGGATCCTAGAACTAAAAATAATTAGATGTTGGCAGAGCTCCCCAACTGAACTTGCAGAATCTCTTTAACTTTTAAGTCATTAAACAGGATTTATTTCATTTGTCTGAAATGATTTTAGTGTGGTCCTGACAAACAGTGACCTCTCAGATTTTCTGTGCATGTTCCTGTGCTGGTTGAGAGGTCTGTACAATTTTCATAGAATATATTCAGATTCTCTGTGGCATGTGTGCTCTTTTAAGAAACCAAAAATCTCATAAGCCTCCCATAAATTTTACCCTGCTACTGATTGGAACTTCTTCAGAAGCAGCACCAGAATAACCAGGTCTTCTTTAAGTGCTTCTGTAAAGACTTTATTTCAGGATCTGTGGTTGAGGCTTTCACTACAGGCAGCCCAATAAGGTTTAGATTAAAAATGGGAAAAAAAAAATCCTCTTGAAGTAGAATTCTGAATGTACCTACCAGCAAGAGTGAAATGAATCACATGTTTCCTGTAGGTGACATTTTACTCTATGTCTTAAGGTATCTCAGCAGGAAAAGTGTAGGTTTGCCTAGAGAGAAGTGTAGGAAAAATTTACAAAGAAATGGAAAACCTAGAAATGAAGAGGGCAGGTTGCCAATTCTGTGATTTTTAATTAGGAATATTCAAAAACTGAGCCCTCTGTATAGATAGCCAAAACCACCCTTTATACTTCCTGGAAATAGGGTGGCAACTCCATTTCATCCTCTCCAAGACAGTCCTGGATTTCATGATGAATAGAAGTGGGGTACTGAATTGTACATTCTGAATGAGGCTAAAAGCAAACTGAATATTGGGAAGATCAGATCTATGGCATCTGCTGTTGGTAGTCTGGGTCACAGTGAGAGAGAATTGGAAGTACTACTCCATTTGCTCAGTATCAACTTATTTCCCTTTTTCTTTGCCCTCTTATTTTTGTGAATAAGTGGGAATCAAAGAAAAATTTGGGACAGAATTAGAAGAGCCTCAGATGTTGGGGGGTGGAAGAAACAGAGTGTGAGTTTCAGGTATCTACAAGAGATAGATCTCATCCAAAGACTGGATCTTATTGGGAAAACAGAAGGGCATTGTGTTTGTGAAAACTCCAGTAGGACTACCCTCAAGAGAGTTGCAAAATCACAGTCTGATGGAGCTTTAGGAAATCTGTAAGATCAAATCAATCAAAAACACTTAACCTAAGCTTCAAACAAACTTCTTTTTCCTTGGCTTTTGATGACCTTTCCTCCCATTCCACTCCTGGGAGTCATTTCTGAAGTTTCAACCCTTTATTCTGTCACCTACAAGGCCCCTTCCCCAGCCACATCTGGGGTGGGTGGAATGGAATGGCAAAACAACAGGTTTGGTTGTGGTATGGTTCTTATATTCTCCAAGGGTCTCGGTCATTAACTTTTGCGTTTACATCGCAAAATGAGGATGTGCAATATGTTTTGCAAATCTGAGGCCTCACATAACATCTTCCCCTTCTATAAACAGATCAACTGATTGAGTCTCTTTTCCTAGTTGAGTGTCTCTGCCACAGGTCTGGGAACTTCTTAAAGAAAGAGACTGTGTTGTATATTTCTGAAATCCAGAAGTACCTTTAGTATAATAGGCACTTCATAAATCTATGTTGAGTAAAGAAACAAATCTTAAAATTTTAATATCCTCTTAGATGCTTATTTAGCATACTTACAGGTTAGAGATAAGGAAAGAAGTATTATATCTCAGGAAAAGTAAGGAGGCACACTTATAATGTAAACTTAGTCCTAAGTCAGACTAAGATTCACTATGTGAGGAAGGCTGACAAATCCTATATTTTAGTTATAATCATTAGCCAAAATAAACTACTGTATTTCCTTTTCATTAAAGAAAGTATTTGAAAACATTTTGTATAAGGCAATAATTCTTAAGATTTGGGGGGGTTATAAATCCTTTTGGGAATTCAAGGAAAGCTATGGACTCATGAGAGAAAAGTGCACATTCACATCAAGCAACAAACAAACAAACAAAACAAGAAAGCTTGTTCATGAAGACCCTGAAGCACATTCATGGACAAACCTGTGTCCCACGTTAGGAACTTTCATAGAGGGAGAGCCGTTGAGTGGTGACCTTCAAGGTCCAGAAGAGGGCTTTCAAGAAAAGGTTTAGAACAACAGACTTGTATACAGCATAATCACAAATGCCATCCATTCCGAGAGACTGATCTGAAAGGAACAAATATGCACAGGGAGCTCTGCGGAGGTGATGGAATTTTCATGCACACCCCACAGGGTAGAAGCATTCAAAGACGCTTGTTCGAGCCAGATGACACGCAGACGTATTATGGCCACATCACACTGTCTTCGCATCCTAAGAGACACACACAGTAGGCTCACTGTGCTGAAACACATTAAACACACCCCAGGTATGGGGTTTGTGTCCTGGAAGCTTAATGTAAAGCTTAAGATATTTCCTAAACAAATTAAATGAGAAATTACTATCATTAATCACCTTCTGATTCTTTAAAATGTTTTTTCCTTGTACCTAAAATTTAAGCCGATTACCAGTCATTCCCAGAGATTCAAAGGCGAGGGAAGGACTTGCAAGAGAACAATCCGCATCTCAGTTGTCCTTTCTGACCCCTGCACTCTCCTCTTCCCAGCAACGGCTTCCTTCCCCTAATAGTTTCCTCCTTGCAATGGCAGAAAATAAATAGTGAACTTCCTAACGGAGCCAATTTCAATTTGCCAAACTAGAATCTGGAAGGTTGCTGTTTAAAATGCTTTTGTAGCCAAACAGATGTATTTCTAAATTTTACTTCACTTCATTCACTGGCTTCTCCTCCACTATGTTTAGGATTCTTTGCTCATTTTCTTGTCATTTTCCATTTCGTTGCTTTTGTTTCATATTTGAGTAACTGTAGGTCAAATGTACTCCAGACTGTTCTGTTAAAGACATGTGAAAATCAAATAGAAACTGCATGATTAACGATATGAATCATCTGTTTTTTAAAAACAGGAAAGTAAATAAGTGCTTAGCAAAGCCCCACCTGCCTTGCTGCTGTTGTGGTGCTGTGCATATCATAAGGAAAACAATTCCCCCTTCTCAAGGCTGAACTAAAATTAGGCTCCACCTGCAAGATGTTAATGAAAACTTACACAGCTGCATTCCAGAAACAAGTTACCCAGATTGCTTTTGGAAAGCTCTGTGTAAAAGCAAACTTGTTAGTTTGCCTAATTCCCAAAATGTACTATTAATTTTAATGGCAATTATTAGCACAATAACCAACTGATAAGTAATCTCAAAATAGATCCAGTATTATCAAACAGGAAATATACTGTAATTTTAACCACACATCCTGCTGGGTTTAACCCCTTACTCACAAATGCACACTTCCTGTCTCTTTTTCGGCACTTGCATTCAAAAGGAAGACATGAGAACAAATGAAGTCGCTGGAATGGGCTGCAAACAGTTCCAGTTTGTAAGGGGCTCCCCTTATCCACATGCTGCTTAATGGGAAAAAGGATGGGAAGCACATGCTTCCTTTGCCCTTGATTCCTTTTGCAGATTCTCAAGCTTTCTTTGGAAAGAAGCCTCAAATCAAAACTAAATCGCGTGAGATTCACACCCACCCTTTTCTTGCAGATTTAAGACAGTGGCAGCTCGTGCGTGCTCATCAGAAGATATGATCTTCCCCAGTCCATTTCCAGGTCAAGCCTTCACAGCTTTGTTCTACAGGCCAAAGGGCTCAATTTTAATCCCCATTAACTTTTCCAGATCATACTTATAGTGCTTACCCTTGGACAGAAAGATATGTTACAGTTTAATTATTTACTAAATTATGTGTGTCAAAAATTAAAGAAGCTGCCATTTGGAGATGGAGAATCTCTGCTTTTTGAAAGTCCCAGCCTTGAAAAAAAAAAAATCCCTCTTCATCATTTCCTTTGCTTGCAATTTAGTCCTATCAAAGGAGCAGGAAATGCTGACAGTTGTTCTGATTTGATCTATGTTCCCGGTGTTGCATGTGCTGTATAGCTTCTTAATATTTTCACAATTACACCTTCTTAAAGGATCTTCAGAACAATTAAAAAACTGTTTCAAAGTCAAATAGGCTCAATTAGATCTGGAGCAGCAAATTCAGTTTCTGTTGGAGATTAAATAATGAAGTAAATAACAATGCTAACAAGTAGGAGGCTGCCTTTCATTAGCCTATCTGATTTCATTAGCCTAATTCACACTATTAATTATTGGTCTGATGAGATCATCAATGTAAGTATGCCAGCCACATGATGGTTGCATTTGGGGAATATTCAGTCTTTTTGAAGACCTCTACATGGCCCTCAGATGATGTTCCCATTTCATTTCCATTTCAGGCTGCTGCCCTACTCAATAGATGTATCTGAACCTCCTATGAAAGCAACATTGCCAGAATAAACATTTTGTTTATTTACACAGTCCTGCTTGCAACTCTCAACAAAGAAATATAAAAGGAGATTTAAGTTTTTATTCCTAGATAGTGAACTCCTGTGTGTTTCTACAATGCAGGTCATTACAGATGCGGCTGCCCCCTGAGATCGAGCAATTCTCGTGCCCGTGGTAACAAAGGGCTGAGGATCTGGCAGTGAGGTAGTGGACTGGGCCACTTAGATAAGTTTCATTCACTGTAGGAGCCCAAGGGAACAGTGCATCAAGGCACTGCCCTCGGTTCATGGTGTAACTTTACACTATTTTCCCTTTAAGTCGCTACTAATCCTTTGGGTTTACTTGTTTTTTGGGGGCTGCATCAGAGAAAAGCAGTGTGAAATTGCCTGAAAGCCTCCTTATAAATAAGACTTACAGGACTTCCCTGGTGGCGCAGTGGTTAAGAACCTGCCTGCCAATGCAGGGGACACGGGTTCGAGCCCTGGTCCGGGGAAATCCCACATGCCGTGGAGCAACTAAGCCCGTGTGCCACAACTACTGAAGTCCGTGCCCTAGAGCCCGTGCTCCACAACAAGAGAAGCCACTGCAATGAGAAGCCCGTGCACTGCAAGGAAGAGTAGCCCCCGCTCGCCGCAACCAGAGAAAAGCCCACGCGCAGCAATGAAGACCCAACGCAGCCAAAAAATAAAATAATAAAATAAATTAAAAAAAAAAAGACTTACAATATAGACCAGGTTTGTTATTGAAAAGACTGAGAGAAATGCCCTTGAGGGCCCCAAGAACCATTTTACAAGGCTCCCACTCTTCCCTCTTTATTCCCTTAGATTCTTCGTTATCACCAGCGGATCTCTCATGTTCACTCCTAAGCTTCTGGAAGTTGGCCTGACCACCAACCCTATTCCTTTTATGAGAACACTAACTCCTTACACCTCCCATTTCCTAACACTCCTGTCCACCCCATCCTGTCCCCCTTCAGTTTTCCTAGTCTCTAAATCCTCATTTGGAAACAATTTCGAGGTCCACCTACTTTCCTGTGCATCTGTCTTCTGTAATTTAGAGGTTAGGGACTGTGTGTTTTCTACTTGTCATGTTTATGCCTCGTGGGTACCTAATAAATGCCAAATAATAGCAGCTTTATGACAGTGAAGAACCAGAAACACAGGTTCTTATATATAGTATTTCATCACCAGCAAGGAACATGTATTCACGGTCAGCAGTCCTATACTAGGCACTAACTGAAGTTAATTACTGAAGCCGGACCCCTACATTATACACCAAGACGTTTTACTTTTCTCTCTTATTTTTTTTGACCAAAAAAAAAATGGGATCACCACTGAATCTTCTCATTAAATCCAAAGCATCCTGAAGATAGAAGCCAGTACATTTTTGTAGAAGGGGGAGCCAAGGTACAAAGTGTGCTGACCGAGAACTCTCTGAGAGTCAGTGATGAGGCCCTTTACAAAAGTCAGTTGCTGCTGCATGCATCTTCTGCTTTCCTTTGTGCTCGCACGCCAAGGGAAAGAATAGATTATGTAAAACGTGTACTTTCTGAGAATAACAAAAACGCCTCAGTGTTCATGATGTGTCTAAACAAGCAGAGTAAATTGAGACATTTAAACTTGGTAATTTAGGCCAAAGCTACATTTGCCTGTAGTATCAATATAATTGACTCAAAGGGGTTATTGTTATTGGGTTTTTTCGTATTTTTTTTGGTAGACTTCCCGAAATAATGATCTTGATTTCATTTCTTTTGTTTCCCTGTGTGGACAGAGGCTTCAAATAGTCAGTAAACATAAAAGGCCAGTTGCAAATTTGGGACACATTAATTCATGAGCAGACTCATTGTAACATCATTGATTTATTGTTGTTGTTCTCAATCATTAATTCAGTAAATATTTATCAAATACTACCTACCATATTCTTGGCTCTATGCTATACAGAGGAGCTCATAGTCCTGTGTAGAGACAGACATGTCAACAAGTGGTTAATAAAATATGGTGTGGTATAATGGAAATAAGTCCTACAGGAATGATATAAGTCCTAGAGGAATGGTAAATTCTTCCTGTGTGCTCGGAGAAGGCGACATGTGGGAGGTGACATTTCAGCTGTGTCTTAAAGATGAATAGCTGTTCACTGTCAGAGTGTGGGAAATAGATCATAGGCAAAGGGAACAGCAAGTGCAAAGATAGAAGTCCTGGGAAAAGGATGGTATAGTGTGTCTACTACGTAGGGTATATGATAAAGATAGAAAAAGATGTTGAACTACTAATGATGAAGGCTCTCCTGTATCACTCTAGGGGGATTAAATTTCATTTTATGGGCATCAGGAAGTCACGAAGAGTTTTAAGGAGAAGGATAATACGATTACGTTTATTCTCTAGAAAGAAAATTCAGCATAAAGAATGGGTTGACAGTAGTTGAGTCTGTAAGTAAGGATGAATTACATGGCCGTTATTTTACTTAAGGCATAAGGAAATGAGGGCCTTTATTTGGGAAGTGCAAGAGAAGATAAAGAAGTAATTGAGAGATATTTACGAGGTAGAAATGACAGGACTTGAAAACTAATACAGCATGTGAGAGAGACAACATGAACATTTGTCTAGATGGTGATGCTCTTACTGGGAAATGATACTAACATTTTCTTGCACTCCAAATTTTTCAGGAACTGTACTGAGTTATTTTTACATGTTAATTTATTCAAATCACAATAACAATGTGACATAGACAATAGGTAGTTTTATTCTAATTTTATATACAGCTCAGGAACGGGGAGACAGTTGTCCATTGTCACAACCAGAATATAATTGAGTTAGGATTGGAAACTAAGTCTTCTAAATAGTCATTGTGTTCTCCACAAATTGCCATAATCCTCAGGAAGCATTAATGAATTCCTTCTGTTAAAGCCCTAATATAGATTTTTGAATCAGAGTAAATCATAAATTTGATTGTGTTATGACAAATGTAAAACTTTCATTTTGAATGAAATCATTTTTTTTCCTTAAACTGTTTATTGGTTCTTGTTAAATGCCTGGACAATTTTTTTTCTTTTTCTTTCTGCTAAACAGCAACCACAAAAACAGAAAACTTCTATTAACTGTTAAGAGTTTGTGATAAAAAAAAATTGACATCTCTTTGCTAAGGAATAATTTTTGCCATGAAGGAGTCTGCTGGATATGAGGCCTAATACGTGGATAGAGTAATACAGGTTTTCAAATAGCTAATCACTTGACTTCCATTTACTGGAGATTTGAGTTTCAATTTTTCAATATTACTGATTCAAAATATTTGGGGAAATATATTATCAAATAAAAATATTTCTAAAGTTAGCTGAGCTAAGGTTTCTTTTTTCCTAGCAATCACAGTGGACTTTTATTACATAACAGGTTTAGATGGAAAAAATAGTTGTGCTCTTTTTAGGTTGAATTATTAAGTGCTCAGGGCAGTTAATTTTCCTCAGACATTTCTGCTTCTCTGTTAGATTATCTCATTTTAGTATGGTGGATTGTTCTATTTCCCAGTATCTTCTGTTGCTTTTATGGTGATTTGGGAAGTTATTCTTTTGCAGGAGCTACTCACACCTGGCCTGAAATCTGTGAAAAAGAAATAGGATGAAAAAAAAATGACGTGGCCTCCAGCACTTTCTTCTTTCTTTCTTTTTTATTTTATTTTATCTTTTTATTTTTCATATGAAACATTTTCCTGTTGGATCTTCTATGTACAGTTGGAGGATGCTTTTGATATGTGGATCAAGCAAAATGGTAAATACATAGCCCTCTCTTTTCAAACATTCCCTTACTCTACAATGTGCCTGTAGTGTCACTTTCTTTGATTTCCATGAGGCCTGCCCTTGGGTTTGTATTATAACTTGGTATCTTTCCATTGTCCCTTAACACAAAAATTCCTTTTAAGAAAGCACATTCAAAATTCAGTGCATCAAGCTTTAACTCCTCTTTCTCCTCCTTCCTTCTAGAAGATTTAGCGACTAAGTCTTTCTTTGATTTTTTTCCCCTGAATTTAAGGGTTCTCCACTTTCACTCCTAATTGTTACAATGTGGTGTCCCCTTTTGCCTGAGAGTAAACAAAAACAGAAACGAGCGTTGAAGAGACACACAGGCTCCAGAACTCACGTGCCTGACTAGCTGATGGATGGTAGGGTCTGGCTCTCAGGAATGAGAACCACCACACCATGCAAGCTCAGTTTCAGGATGGGCTCTATGTCAGGCACAGTGGTAGGGGCTTTACATGCATTAGAGTCCTTCAGCCACCCAGAAGGTAGACCTTATTATCATTTCCATTGTTTCAGATTAGGGAATCTAAAATCTAAAAAATCTAAAAGTATGAGGTAACATTCTCAAGGTCAGTCAACTAGTAAGTGATAGAAACTGTTAGTAAACCAAAGTTTTGCTGAATTCAGCGCCTGAATTTAAATGACTAATTGATATTTTTCCATCTGAAAGTCTCTCAATGCCACTGTAAAATGGTTCCCTGGATTGGAGGGGTAGATTATAATTATACCATTTCTTGAGTTCTAATTCTCCAAGGAGTGTATTTCCTCTGAAGCCTATGGACTTGCTAACAATCTTAAAAACAGGGAAATTGGAAAAGTTGCCAATGTTACCCATTAAGAGAAAAAGGAAAGCAGAAAAGGAAAAACCTATATATTTTACTGCAAAAATTAAAACTGGAGCCAGAGGATAAGCATTGTTTAATGTTGGCTCTGATTTTCTATTGGCCTGTCTTATTTAGTTTCCTATAATAGCAAACAGGATAGAGAAATGATAATTAGGTGTATTCTTTATTATGTGGTAGATTGGCTAATACAGTATAGCACAAATACATCTTGACACACCAGCAATACAAATTCCGTGACCTATATATTAAGTATACATAATTTTATTTATTTTCAAGGCAAGAGAGGTAAATGCGTGAAATTTAAAAATAAGAAAAACACAATTAAAAATTTAAAAATTTCTGTATTTTAAAAATACAGAAATAAAGTCCATTAGATATAAAATGTATTTTAAAATGTGATTTTATTTTATCTAAATTGTATTTAAATGTTAAATTTTGAATGTTTCCAGGGCCTTAATAATTTATAAAATCATTTACCATGGGTCATTTCTTAAAAGGTCAGTATGATGATTTGGTGATCTTAATGAATAAAGTGGATCACCCCACAGTGCATCCATCCATGGTCGTTGACAATTATAAAGGTTCAATTCAAACATTATATACTACACCACTATTATTAGAAAGCACTGGGTCAGGCTCTTAAAAAAATAACAATAGAAAATAAATTTAAATAAAATTTTAAATTTAAAGTTAAATAAATTAAATGAATAATCAATAATGATTTTCTTCTAGAAGCACACATATCTAGTTGCACTTCACAAAGATTATATATAATATAGACATATTGTTAGATGTGCATAAATTCTATTGTACAGAAGAATGAGACAATAATTCTGACTAGTGAAATAGAGGCTTCCTGGAAGAGAAAGGATTTTTCTGGGTCATGAAAAATGAATAGGATTTTGAGAGGTAGGTATGACTTGACAAATATTGTTACTTAAGATCAGTTAGGGGTTTCCCTGGTGGCACAGTGTTTGAGAATCTGCCTGCCAATGCAGGGGACACGGGTTCGAGCCCTGGTCTGGGAAGATTCCCCCATGCCCGCGGAGCAACTAGGCCCGTGAGCCACAACTACTGAGCCTGCGCGTCTGGAGCTTGTGCTCCGCAACGAGAGAGGCCGCGATAGTGAGAGGCCCGCGCACCGTAACGAAGAGTGGCCCCCGCTTGCCACAACCAGAGAAAGCCCTCGCACAGAAACGAAGACCCAACACAGCCAAAAATAAATAAATAATAATTTTTAAAAAAGGATTAGTTAGAATTCTTCTAAGTATGTCTTCTGTCTCACTGAAAAATAAAACAGATACATTTCTTGAAAAAGGTAGAGATTTGTATCTTGAAATGAAATTTTAAACGGTGGATATTCTTTGTTTGAAAGCCAGAAATAAGATACTTTTCTTTCTCATTATGTGAAATAAATAAGGCTAAAAGCTGGAAAATTATAAAAGTCACTTGACTAAATGGGGCAAGCAAATAAATGCTTTCTAAAGGTCTCAACTCAGTGTGCTCTTTCCCTGAGGCTAGTTGGAACTAGTCCATAGTTAGAATTGCTCATCATATGGGTGGCCAGTCAATGTGGTGCCAGCAATAAAATGTGTAATCAACTTTCACATGTTTTTAGACATTCCCAAATCACTTTGATCATGACTAACAAGAAAGCTGCCATTTCAGTTAATAATCTATAAATTCTCAGGGGGAGGTTTAGTCCAATACTCAGTAGAATAGTTCACATTTTATTTTTAAAAATGTAGAATAACACAATCTAGAAATATATTTATCCTAAAAACACCAGCTTTTAGGATAAATACTGATGTTTATCCTAAACACCAGTCAATTTTCCATTAAGTAATCTTGCTTTAATGCTAACATTTTAAATTGTCATTTTTGGGCCTGCGCGTCTGGAGCATGTACTCCGCAACGGGAGAGGCCGCAGCAGTGAGAGGCCCGCGTACTGCAAAAAAAAAAATTTTTTTTAATTGTCATATTTTACACATTCAGGGACCTCGATAATTGAGATTAAGTTGCTACTGAAAACACATACACTTTGGATTGCATTTCATCTAGGTAAAATGACAACTGATAACTTTTATGACAGCTTTCAAAGCTGATTTTAGCAGTGCAGCCTGCAGCATCATTGTCCTTCATGCAGCTGAATTTTGCTCAATACAAGGAAAAATAGTTATTATGGCAGAGAAGATGCCAGAGTAAAATTTCTCTAAGCCAAGTGGTTTTTTAGCTAGTGGAGATATTCTTAAACATGTATTAGTGCCATACCACAGGACACAATTAACATGAGTAGTTAGAAGGGTACCAAGGGCAGCATCCATCCAAGAAAGCAACATATGAAAGCTTGCGGAAAGCAGAAGATGATTTAGAGAGAAACATTTCAGAGATGACAGCTGTTTAAAACTAATCAATATCTCTTTTCTATACCAGGAGACATTTAGTCTTCCCTTGGCTCTAATATGTATCTTAGAAATCTGTAGGGTTTTAGAAGGCTGCTAAAGCAACACTTGAGAGCCCAGTTAAAGATATGACATGGTGACATCACTGATAAATTAATATGGAGGAGGAACAGGTGTGAAAGGCTGTTATCTGGGACATCACCTGAGAGAAGAATCTTAAATAATGACAAATCTAAAAGCTATGTCTTTTTAACTTACTTTACCATGTGGTTTTTCTTTTTACACACACTATTTATATTTCCCACCCCAAAGTAACAGCATGGACACACACAAACACTCCCATACACAACTGAAACCAGGGATATTCACAGTGACCTTGCTACTCAAAGTGTAGTCTACAGACAAGCATCACCTGGGAACTTGTTAGAAATGCAGAATATGGAGCCCCACTCCAGACTTACTGACTCAGAATCTGGATTCTAACAAGATCCTTGATGATTCTTGTGCATATTGTTTGAGAAGCGCTGATTTTAAAACAAGCTTTAAAACATGCATGGCCTTAAAACATATGCATCTTCTTTTTCAAACCATTATGAGTTTGCCCATTATCTAAGGCAGTACAGTTTAGTGAGTGGTTAAGAGCAAATGTTTCTAGAGATTTGCTGTCCAGATGGCCTGAAGCCCACTTCCAAGGCCAACTTGGGCCTCTTCCTTGGGTCAGTACTCCTAACGGTTTGGCTGTCTTGGGGCGGGGGGAGCAGTGGTAGATGGAGGCTAGACACATGGTTGGTAGTCCCTTGCCATGCAGAATGCAGTAGCAGGTGGGAGGGGATAGAGCTCTCCTCAAGTTTAGGTTTCCATGTATACTCATGCCCAGGCCTTGCATATGTTAGGAGTTATAGTAATTATTAAAAATCAATCTGTGACTATAAAGTTGATGCTATTATGAAATAGAAAAAGAAAAATGATTGCACTTCCTCCCACCTCTCCTACTGTGGGATTGGCAGGATAAAGGGTGCTAGTCCAGAGGCCATGCTCTTCCTTTTCATCTATTTTCTCTGCTTCCATTCACACTACTGCTGGTGAGGCACCACTGAGAGCTTCGTTTCCTTAGAGACTCACATCTACACTCAGGCTTCCAGGCTCTGTGCCAAAGAAGTCTGACAGTGACACAGAGGGCAGTGTACTTTCCTAGATATACAAGCACAGCTCCGACTGCCATCAGTGGGAGTTCTACAATCAGCATGAGAGCAGAGCATAGTCTAGAATTGGAAATTCGTCCACAAGGCAAGGCAGCATAAGCAGCCTGGTTACAGAAGAGTCACACTATACAATTAGATAGCAACTGCATGAGAATTTAGAGACGAGTTCCCCCAAGTTCGAGAAGGAGAAGCAGGTGAAAATAATTTGAACTACAGGATTTTTTTAAGTTTAAAATTTTTTTTTAATGGAAGTATAGTTGATTTACAATATTGTGTTAATTTCTGCTGTACAGCAAAGTGACTCAGTTACACACATATACAAATTCTTTTTTATATTCTTTTCCATTATGGCTTATCCGAGGATATTGAATATAGTTCCCTGTGCTATACAGTAGGACCTTGTTGTTTATCCATTCTATATGTAATAGTTCGCATCTACTACTAACCCCAAACTCTCAGTCCATCCCTCCCCCACCCATCCTCCCCCTTGGCAACCACAAGTCTTGAACTACAGGATTTTTAAATTTTTTAAATTCTTTAAAAGAAGTTATATAGTAAACTACCCTTTTATTAAGAGGACTTCTAAATTAGTCATCTCACCAAATTAGAAGATTCTAGAAATACAGAAAAATTCTCTGAACCACACACTTGCTTTATATGTTATTTTCTTTATCTAGTGCCCTTAATTCTACCCCTCTACCATTCTTCAGTGTAAATGGGAAGTCTCCCAGATTAGCTTAGGTGCCCTCTTTTAAATGAGCTTAAAGCATGCTGCATATCTTCTTCACAGCACCCATCCAATCTAATTAAATATTTGGGTAATCTTTTGTTTTATGTTTGTCTCTCTAGGTAGACAGTAAGTATCATGAAGGTAAGGACCATGTCTGTCTAGTTATGTGCCTGAAGCACACTGACCACTCAATAAATACTTGTTCAGTGAATTTACATTTAGAAGCTTAATTTACAAGAACTTATCATCGGATCCTCACACAGACCTATTTACTGTTTAGATACAATTCAAGTGCATTTGTTTATCTCTTTTCCCAAACCACAGCAGACTCAAGTAGTAAACTAGAAAGAAAAAGAAGGGAGGAGTATAAAGAAGGGATGAAAAAAGCCAACAGACAGCTCCATAAAGCGAGAAGACAGAGCACCACAGATGAAAGAACTAAAAGAACGTAACAATGGGGGACTTCCCTGGTGGTCCAGTGGTTGAGACTCTGCACTCTTAATGCAGGGGGTCTGGGTTTGATCCCTGGGTGGGGAACTAGGATCCCACATGCCACAAGGCACAGCCAAATGAATGAATGAATGAATGAATAAATAAATAAATAAATAAAAAGTGGCTATGTAAATCAACTATACTTCAAAAATAAATAAATTTAAAAAAAAAAGAAAAAGAACCTAACAATGGGGAGCTATTATCAGGGGCAAGATATTGCAGATGGTACTTTGGTAAAACTCCGGAATCCCATAGTTAATGTTGATAATCATATATCTCAGTTTAAAAATACAAGTAAAACTATATTCCAGGGCTTCCCTGGTGGCGCAATGAATGGTTAACAATCCGCCTGCCAATGCAGGGTACATGGGTTCGAGCCCTTGTCCGGGAAGATCCCACATGCCGCAGAGCAACAAAGCCCGTGTGCCACAACTACTGAGCCTGCGCTCTAGAGCCTGCGAGCCACAACTGTTGAGCCCGCGTGCCTGGAGCCAGTGCTCCACAACAACAGAAGTCACTGCAATGAGAAGCCTGCACACGGCAACGAAGAGTAGCCCCACGCTCGCCACAAGTAGATAAAGCACACGTGCAGCAACAAAGACCCAACACAGCCAAAAATAAAAATAAATAAATACAATAAATAAATTTATAAAAATAAAAAAAACTATATTCCATTGGGCTTCCCTGGTGGCGCAGTGGTTGAGAGTCTGCCTGCCGATGCAGGGGACGTGGGTTTGTGCCTCGGTCCGGGAGGATCCCACATGCCGCGGAGCGGCTGGGCCCATGAGCCATGGCCGCTGAGCCTGCGCATCCGGAGCCTGTGCTCCACAACGGGAGAGGCCACAACAGTGAGAGGCCCGCGTACCGCAAAAAAACCCAAAAACAAACAAACAATATTCCAGACATGCTGCTTAAGGAGGTGAGAGAGTATACATTTTGGAAAGATTTTTAGGAATAAATTATCTAAAAGAGATGAGTTTATAGTATAATAAAAATAATAGCATCCATTATAATGTGTTTTTAAGTTTATAAAGTACTTTTCTGTACTTTATCTCATTTCATTTTCATAAAATACAGGAGGGGACAAGCCACAATTGTCAGGAAAATTTGCTTATGTGGAACCCCTCATTCTATGGTAAAGTTGATGAATTAGGCACTACTGTAATTTTCTCACTGAAGATTATAAGAAGTATTTAGATGTTAATTTTTTTCTGAAAATTGTTGGAAAGCGATTTAATTACGATTTCAAAAATTTTTAAATCCAAAACTTTTTTCAATAATGATTTACTGAGAGTTAGACACTATATTTAAATTAAGTTACCTAAATCTTACAAAGGAGGTGCATAAATGATATAGAATAGATCTTATAAATATGTAGTAGATGCAAATTTTATTATTTATAATATTTAAAAAGTAGATGTGTCTTGGACATTAACTTGTAATTTTACATTAATTATGTGCCTGTATTTTGACAGTGTTCTTTATAGAATGCTGAATTATACAAAAAAACACACACTCACATATAACTTCAAAATTATGCTTACTTTAAGGTGTACTAGAAATGCAAAAATACTAGTTCTTTCATTTTGGTTTTTAGACTTCTCTTTCCAACTCTCACCTAGTAAACATTTTCTTTTGTTTTCAACGATTCAGTATATACTTTTTACAAGCAGAGACTTGCTTTCTGCCACAATTAGAGGAGCATTCAAATCCAATGCCTAGCATTAAGTCCAGTTTAATAAGATATTATAGGGTGGTTGACTATAAGGCCAATAGTTAGCCACAACCCTGGTGGGTTAGTCTAAATCAAGAATGGATTCCAGGTTTCTGGGATTAAGCATGGTGAAGCTTTCCAGGAGCTTCCAAATATTCTTTTTGGTCACAAATAATGAATTTCAACTCCAGCGGGGTTATCGTATGTATTATTCATGGGCCATCATAGGAGCCGCCAAACAGATTATCATGTTTACATCAGACCTCCTTGGAGAGAGAAATTCTTTAATAGTTGAACTAGCAGGGTCAGTCAGTACAGAGATGCCTGTGGGCGACTAAATAATAAATAAATAAAAATAAGAGAAGAAGAAATGAAATCAAACATTAAGAGTTTAATTATGTCCTTCAGCAGTCACCAATCAATATATTTTTATCTCTTGTTGAAAAGGTTATATTAAGGTTTCATCATTTTGGCAGATTTATTTATTTATTCATTTATTTATTTATTGTAAGAGAGAGGAGATACAGAAGGGCATGGAAAAGTGAAGAGTCCAGAGAAATCACTTCACTCGAGTTAACAAACCTTTGCAAATGTCTATTTGTTGTATTTCATTTTTACAGCAATTTGGTCTTTTTCAGTAAGCTCAGTGCCACATGGAGTCGTCTTATTGTTTCTGCTGGAAATAAATGCACTTTAGCAGATGTTGTGACATGCAGTAGCATTTTCTTTTCTTAAGAGCCTCATTTCAAATTGGTTTAAAAGGACACATTACCTTTTGGCAGGGCAGTAGCTTTACTAGGTTGTGCTTGCTTATTTGTTTGTTGGTTTAAGGATTTTTTTCCACAACCTTGCCTTACTTAGCCCAGCCATTCAGCTTTAGGAAGGAAACTTTATTTTCCAGCTGGAAAGAAAAACATGAGTTAACGTGTGAGATCATTATTCACAGGAATTCTTTTCTTTCAGTTCAGCTGACTTTATTATGTGTCATAAGGAGAGTTACGCTGAACCACTCAGAGTATCACAGGGTATCCTGGAGGTTACTGATGTAAACTAAATTCTCTGCAGGTTCGTAAGGGAAACAGTCATGGTATCCTAGAAATGGAAGTTACCTTAAATATCTCCATGTAGAGGACTACCTGCATTGTTGTTAAACTGGGAGTTTCTAGATATGGTCTCTCATTCAGAGATTTATGATGTATAACATCTATATTATGACATTTATTTAGCATACTTCTCAAAAGGAATATCAACCTCCATTTCCTAGACCACGACCCATACAAGTAAAAGACCCAATATTGACTCTGGCTACTCATTCCAATGACAAATACAACTGTATGAAGAATGACATTTTAAAACTGAAGTTGGGACCAGTAATGCCTTCATGAGAAGGTATTGTCAATGTTGCTGAATAAGAAATGAGGTGCATCTCAGATTAGATATTAATTTATTTAAAGAGAACTGTCAAAAATAAATCAAATGTTTTATCATATACATAGGAAACATATAAGTAATCAATTTTTCAAGAAAATTGTATTTATATAGTTAGACACTTCACCTGTGATTTCCAGGTACTTGTGGTTTTCATACAATGCATCTTTGCATGTCCTCTACCTGGAATGGTCTTCATGAACAATGAACCATGTTTACTTGGTGATATCTACTAATTATTAAAGATTCAGTTTACCTATCTATCTCTGAAGTTTTTTTTTTTTTTCTTACAATCCCATGCAGTCATTATGAATCACTTTCTTCTCTGTGTCATCACTGTGCCTTGATCAACACTTTCTTATTGTCTGAGCCACAGAGTATTTATTTTAATTATTTCTTTATGTTCCTCCCCTCTCTGACTATGATATCCTTGTGGGAGGGACAATGTCAGATTCATTTTTTATTGTATTCTCAGCATAAAGCTGAGTACCTTGTACATTATGGTGACTCAATAAATACATAGAAAAACTAATGAATATGGCCTAAACACCACACATATTAAATCAGTTTCAGTCTAAAATTCTACCCAGATAAACATAATAGACAAATTAAATGAATTTAGGCAGAGACAGAACATTTATAGATACCCTAGGACTGTAGAGGTATAGAGAGAAGAAAATGATAATACTCTATTCATAGACTAAAATAGTTTCTTAAATTGTCTCAATTATTTGTGCCCTCAGAAGGCTTTTCAGAATTTGGAGACTTAGTGTATGTTCTTTTTCGATCACTCTCCAGTAAGCAAGGCAATCACTGAGAAATTTCTTGAATCTATGACTGGTTAGGGAAGCTCTTGAACTGAAAGAATTTGATTCACAGAAAGATTTGGTACCATGCGTGGAATGCATATTCTAATCACTACCTGCTGTTTAAAAAAAAAAAAGTGGGCACTGATTATTTCAGAAAAAAGCACATCGACATTATGATAGTGAAATTAGAGTGGAATTATGGGTTTCTCTGCTTGGAAGTTTTTTTATTGCTTTTCTGAGAGGGGTGCACATACATATGCAGATCTTAACATATTCTTGATCTATAAGAACATGAGAAAATATCTTAATTATTAATCTGGGGTATAGTTTACCTTACTATGTCATATATTTTACAAATTTTACAAATATATGTTAAAATATGAAGAACAGTCATCCTTTCATTTGTTCACTTGATAAATATTTCTTTGAGTTAACTATAAGACATTGTGTTGGGTACTGTGGAAAATACAAAGATTTCCTAGATATACGCAACTTAGAAATATAAATAAAGTAAAATGGTAAGTAAAAAGAAAAAAGATTCCTATGATACAGTATTCTCCTTTGGCAACTGAGATATTTTATAAACTGTAGTCATGCTTAAGGCAGGGTATACAGTTTATCAATGATCCTTTTAGCTTTGTGAACATATGATAACTTAAATCAAAGTTGGACATCCTTCTTTCCCTCTTCAAAAAGAAAGACTATATTAAACAACATTTATGCATCAAATTTATTTGCCATACTTGAAAAATATCTGTAAATCTGAAAGTATATATACAGAAAGTACCATGAGAATAGAGAGCCAATTCTTAAAGATCATATTCTTTTCCATTATCATGCTTCTAAACTTGACTTTTAACAATTAGTATGGCCAGTAAATACCTGAGCCCCACAAATGGAAATCTTAAACAGCAAGACCAAATGGCCAAATGCTCACCACCTGCTCATGCCCTCTTGCAATCAATCAAGCCTAACCTAACAAAATGAACAAATACAGTGATCTGTGATTAGTTAAGAATTGGACCAGTGTACGATTACCAGATGACATGGAGGTAATTCTGCCATCAATACTTGAAGAATGTTTAAGCAGACTGTAATTCTTTTTTTTCTCCTATACTTCATCACGTTTAAGTAATACTTATCTGGTAGGTATTCAATATTATATCCAGAGGATGAGAAGATATGCAGTGGGGAGTGGGGATGGGTAGAGAGGCACAATCCTGTTGTTTTCAATCCATTGGACCAGAGTATGGTGAATATCTAGAGTGACCACATAATTTATTTCTAAAACTTGGTGCTTTTTGAGTAAAACAGGATGCTATTTTTAATTATACCAGACAATTGGTATAAACTGGGACTATCCAGGTGAACTGAGATGTATGATCAACCTATGACTATTCAGACATAACTAGACAATTTAAAATGAGTTAAGACAGATCAGAAAAGTTAGTTGTTGTACTTTCCTAGGGAGGGCTTATGGAAATGCTTTAAATACTTAAAATATTTAAGTTTAAATATTTTACTTTCAAAATTTTTGTAACAATAAAGAAGGTAAAAGAAGGGGCGTGAAGAGTCTTAGAACTCATAGAATTAAACATAGTGTTTAAAATAGTACAAAGAAAAGTACATTTAAGTAAAATAAAAGAAAAATGAATCTTTCTGTCTGGAAAACTTTCAGCCCTTGATGATTTGCTAACATTTTCAGAAAGTCTCCCAAGAATCCTGTAACTTTACTCTGAACTCCCCTATAAACTTAATTGTTATTGTTTATCTGTATTTTTACTAGACTGTGTTCCTTGAAAGACCCAATTTTGTTTTATCCATCATTAAACTTCACAGTTTCTGACCCAAAGTAGATATTCAATAAATATTTTTTACCAAACTTATTAATATTGATGACAAACTTAGAGAAACAGAATAAAACTTCTCTATTTGAATATTAAAACTCTCTATTAGGTCTTTGCCAGATTCTCTTTTCTTTTGAGTCTTATGTTTGTCTATTTTCAAAGATCCCTTTTCCACTAAAACCTGGAAAAAGAAGTTTATAAGAACTAAAAGTTCTATAAATGTTCACCACAGGATGCCTCTCCACTGTGACACAGGAAGAACTGGTTTGGAAATTGAATGTGGATGTGGCTCTGTGTAAAGCACCTATTTACTTTCAGAGGTGTTAGCTCAGTTGGTGAGAAGACAGCACTAATAAGGGTAAGGGTGCACGTTTTATTAGCTCTACACAGAGGAAAACTGCCCCAGAGTCACAGATGGTAGCTACAAGCTCAGGGAGTTCTCTTGGGTCACAGAATGCAGATTACTCAGTGCAACTTATTAATAGTTTGGAAAACAAGCAGCTGATGGTAGATCTAATATACAAAAGACAGCACGTTATTACTTTGCAGAGCGCTAAAACAAATCGAACCCATCAAACAACTGGAAACTTAGGAAGTGTACTTTTGTCATCTGTCCCTTTAGACCACAACTCTAAAATGGCCATACTTAGGGGAGGAAACTTAAATGCAAATTCTTAGAATATATCCAATTCATTACTGGAATCTCTGAGTGGGAGGAAGAGAGTATGGCCAGGTGGTATTGGTAATAGATTGTCAAAGGGGCAAAAATCAATCTGAAAATCATCGGTAGTGATCACATTAGGCTTTGTGGAGTGATAGATTCTGAAAATATTTGTGTATTGAAATAATGGTTTTCTTTGCAGAAGCGTGCTTTCCCACGCACAAACAGCATTCTATTGTATGTGGAGCTCTGCTTTTCCAATAAACATTGATTCATGGCTCACTACATAAATTAATGCCAGAAAAAGAAAGTAATTTAGAAATATTTTTGATACATTCTGTTAGATTCAGTTATGAGACATTCGATTAGAATGTTGTAAAACAGTCAAATGCACTGAAAGAAAATGTAATGAAGAAGGTAATGATGATATGTAATGACCATCTACAAGTCATTTGGCAATCATGAAATGATCATTATTAAGAGTGCTTCCACACATGGCAATGTTCTAATGTCATAGATGTTGCACATCTTGTGGTAAACCCAGTTTTTAAATGAATGTACTCTGGGTAGGTTGATAAAAGAAGCCAATTATTTTGACTGTGGTCTCATAGAAGAATGGAATCCAGATCTCAGAAAGAGAAAACCTAGACAGGAAAAAAACTTTATACTAAACTCCTTTACAGAATAGTTCCCTTCTGGGTTCAGGTTTACTTCCTTCATCATTGGTATGTTATTTTGGGGACAGGTGCAACAAATATTTATCACGGCCTTCTCAAAAATGGAACTAGCAGGCATTCAATAAAGCGAGTTTCATATTAGAAGCCAGCATTCAAAAACAAAATGTTTATGTATTCAACTAAATAATGACATGATTAAACATCAATGAATATACTCTATTTGTAAAACTCAGTGAGCCTATCAAGAACATTCTTCCAGGTATAGATAGGCTTGTTGACTTGCCATTCTTTCTATTTTTATGCTTTATAAATAACTTACCTGTCCTCATAACAGTGAAATAAGTACATGGACACACACACACACACCCCTCTCACGATTGACTCTGCTTCTCCCGCAGGAGAATTCAGAGTTGGAGACTTAGGGGCTTAGTGGGAAGGGAGCAGAAGTGCTACTTCTCTTAGGATATTTTAGCCATGAGGAGATTCCTTTAGCAGACCAGGTCAAAGAGACCTAATGCTGTGCTATAAAACAGAACTTGCTATATCGCTGGTTCATATTGGAGTCTTGAATTTCTGTCTTTCCCGGATAGAACCAGCATGGCTCTCTGAACATTTTAAAGTCACATAGGATATGTGGCAAAATGTCCCAGAATGCTGCTCTTTAGTACCTGTTTCCGAAGAAGATTCAGAGGTTAATATACCTAGAGTTTCCTCAGGAAATGTTGTCGTAGAGAGTGTAGTCAAAAGAAGAGCAGCCGATTTTAGTTGAAAGTCAGACATCTGGCGCACAGAATCGAACGAATCCTAGGAACACTGTTTAGAGATATGGCTATGCCCACTATAAAGATGAGATTCAGAAAGATTAAATATCTTGCGAAGACCACAGAGCTAGTTAGAGATGGAGAGGGATTTGAATCTCAGTCCATCCAAATCCAGAGTCTGAGCCAGAGAGATCTAGGTTAGAACTCTCCTATCACTCATTAGCTGTGTAAACTTGGACAGATTTCTTAACTTCAGTGAGGTAGGTCTCCATTCACATATCTTTAAAATGGAGAGAATGCTTACCTCCCAGGATTGTCCAAAGATTAAATAATTGAGACAGGATATGTTAAAATGCTGAGCACAGGGAGTCTTCCCTCTGTGATCTGCCTTGAAATAAGCACTCTGTTAAGGGCCTGAGTCCATAAGACTCCCTCCTCCCCCAGTGTTGGAGATATAGTGGGAGACAGAAGACAATAACTTATTATAGGATGGTTTTAGACATTTACCCCAATATGTGAAACAAATAAAAAGGGGATACTCTGTTTGACCGGTGTGGGTGTTTGTAAAGAGGGAACTGATCCACCCACTCAGCCTTTCCCAGCTGCCCCTGGGGGTCCTAGACCGGCTCCTTTGACCCTGGGGCCCTGAAAACAGTCATTAGGTGAGATGGTATCTGGGGGACTTTCAAACTAAAAACCTAGTTTCTACTGTAGGTACACAAATATCTGTAATAAAAGGTACAAATATGATGACAACCATAATATATACGTCCATTCAGACAGAGAGAGATCACAGTTGCTTTTTTCATGGAAGAGGAAAGAAGAGGGTCAGTAATGGTGGTATCACAAAAAGGTGGCCTTTCACAGAATGGGTAAGATTTTAAGAGGCTGAGATCACCACTGAAGAGGAAGGAGAGGAATGACATGCATTTTAATGGGTATGTATCAGGAGGAAAGGCAAAATACGGGAGGATAAGACAAAAGAAAAGAAAAAAAAAATACAGAGCATCTTTGAGACTTGTGAGTCATTCTGACTTAACTGGAGCTTCAAGTACAGATGTGTAGGAAGTAGGGGAGGTGAGACTGGAAACTGGAGGCAATAGAAGACATGGCTTTTGGAGTCAGACAGATGCGGGTCTGAGTTCCTGTTCTGACAAACACTAGTTGCGTGAACAGGGAAACTCATTTAACTTCTACAACCTCGGCGTCCTATTCTGGAAAATGGAGCTATTAATGCTACTACTACTACTGGGACTTCTCTGGCGGTCCAGTGGTTAAGACTTTGCCATCCAATGCAGGGGGGTGTGGGTTCGATCCCTAGTCGGGGACCTAAGATCCCACACGCCTCGAGGCCAGAAAGCCCAAACAGAAAACAGAAGCAGTATTGTAACGAATTCAATAAAGACTTTAAAAATGGTCCACATCAAAAAAGATCTTAAAAAAAAAATACTACTACTACTAATAAAGGAGAATAGTAACACTTACTGAGCATTCACTCTGTGCCAAGCATGTTTCTAAGCACTTTAAAGGTGTTAACACAGTCTTCACAACAACCCTGTGATGTAGATCCAGTCATTGCCACAATTTTGCATATGAGGAGGCTGAGGTAAGAGAGGGTAACAAACCTGTCTAGCAAGTCACTTGTCACACAGTTAATAAGAAGGAGATTGGAATCCAGGCATTCTTGTTCTGGAATCTATCTCATTATTAGAAGTTTAGCCATCCACCACACAGAGTATGGTGAGAATTAAATGAGATAACTCTCATAATATGCCTGTGATGGGGTTTAGGACATGCTACCCCGAAATGTGACACCTTGGCATATTGAATGGATTAAGTAAGCTAAAGGAGCTTGAAAAAATGGCAGAAGCAGAGAGGTCAGAGTCCCCTCCCCCATGTCCTGTTCCTTTGAATAGGTCGAAAACCTTCATGTGAGAGGTGTCCTCCCTATGCCTAGAGGAAAGGCGCATCTTTATCACAGAAGACAAAGGGACACCAAGAAGAACCCTGCATTTAGGTTTTGCTAGGCTTCCCCTAGTTTACTACACTTATCTTAGTCTCATTAAACTATCACATTTTTACAGGACTACTCACTCTTCAAACTTAGGATAAATATACTCAGGTCTAACTGTTTCTTCGGGTCTTCATTTCTTTATGAAGGCTCCCATGTCATATAAAACTTACATTAAATAAACCTGTATGCTTTTCTTCTGTATCTGTCAGGTTAATATTCAGACCCAGCCAGGAACCTCAAGAAGGTCGAGGAAAATTTCTACCTCTGCTACACTCACGAAGTGTCAGGCACAGAGTAAGAGTATAACTGAATAAATCTTAGCCTGGAAAAGGAGAGAAAGAGAGTT
Organism: Phocoena phocoena; assembly: GCF_963924675.1. NCBI lineage: Eukaryota > Metazoa > Chordata > Mammalia > Artiodactyla > Phocoenidae > Phocoena > Phocoena phocoena. Next base: position 71,659,266 of record NC_089219.1, on the reverse strand, counting down.
TGAAGCCCAGACCCATGAAGGTTCTTGAATACCATACTTTGGAGTAGTTTTTGATGTTTCCTAGTTGGCAATTTTTAATTATATGTGGGGTTGCAATAGGCTTGTGGTGTGATCAGAAATGTGATTTAGAAAGCTTCAGCTTTTAGGATATACCAGCTTATAAACAGAATTGTGGACCGATTAGATTTTTATTTTAATAGTCATTAAATGGGCCCCCAAAAGGTGGTGGCAGTGGAGATGGAAAGGAGGAAACATAGAGGTAAAAGCTATTACAGACACTGAGATGGAGGGTGGAGCAAGCAAAAGATGACTCAAGGTTTCGGAGGCTGGGTGACTGGGAGAACGCTGCTGATGCCATTAATAGAAACACAGAAAGCAGGGAGAGAAGCTGGACTTTGAGGGAAAAAAATGATGATTGCATTCTTTACAGATTGAGTTTGAAGTGATGACACATCATGTAGGTGGAGATACACAGTAGACAATCAGCTTTGCAGGAACTCAGCTCCATATAACAAACAGTAGCATCTAAACTTTTATTCTTAGGATATCCTTTTTGATTAGACATGTTCAGCACATTCTCATTTTGTATATAAAAGTAAATATATATATGTGTGTTTATTTAGAAATTGCACACATGTCTGTACAGTATAAAAGATGCACATAGGGGCTTCCCTGGTGGCGCAGTGGTTGAGAGTCCGCCTGCCGATGCAGAGGACACGGGTTTGTGCCCCGGTCCGGGAAGATCCCACGTGCCGCGGAGCGGCTGGGCCCGTGAGCCATGACCGCTGCGCCTGCGCGTCCGGAGCCTGTGCTCTGCAACGGGAGAGGCCACAGCAGTGAGAGGCCCACGTACCGAAAAAAAAAAAAGATGCACATAGAAAATAATAATAGAAATATAGATTCCGGTTTTTTCCTATGCCCCCATGGATACTTTTGAGTACCCTCTGGTAGGCATGTATCCTATTTTGGAGACCACTGAAATATCTTAGATATTTCCTTCTCCAGTGTTGGGAAGGAACCTAAATGCATTTGCACTGAACAAAATGACCTTCTATTGCCTCTTTTCCTATGAATGAAAATCTCCCCTTTTCGGGAGTTCTTAACAGTGTGCACAGGAGGGAAAGGACTAAAGACTTCATTGTCCTACAAGTTCTCACATGTGTGCATAAAAGTCTGTGTATAAGGATGTTCAATGTAGCATTGTTGATAAAGGTGAAAATAACCTAAAAGTCCATAAGAAAAGAGAAAATAACACAAATTATGATACATCATTTTATGAAATAAAGAATTCAGTTAAACGTACACGTACTGAGGGGGGGAGGGACCTCCAAAACATATTGTCAAGTCAAAATATAAGTTGCAGTAGAGACAATGTCTTATGAGGGATTCCCCACGACCTATGAAGTAGTTTGAATAAACATATATATATATATATATATATATATATATATTTTTTTTTTTTCTTTTCATTGAATGACACTGAATCTGAAGAAGCTATAGATCAAGCACTACTTTATAGGAATTACAGAGAACTAAGGAATATGCTGGATAACACCAAGGGAATGCAATCAATAAAATCCAAACTGAGGGGATTTATTTAGGACAAATGATTAAGTGATTCACTTTATTCAACAAATGAAAATAATTTAAAAAGTGAGAAAGAGCTGGAAGGGAACTATGATTAAAGAGACAAAATTTTCAAAACTGGCAAAACTAAGCTATTTAAGGATGTCCACTTGAGTAACAAATTATGCCCTCTGTATTGTTTATTCTTTCTATAGTGATGTGTTCATTTGTGTCATTAAATATAACATTAAAGAGAAAAAACAGAAACTATATATAGTGTGATTTGTTGGAATGGAAATTCTAGGTGTATGTTAGAATGAGAATCCCATTTATTAACAAAGCTAAAGATGGACTTACATTTATAAGGATATTATGTTCAGAGATACATAATTATATATCTTCAACTAGGAAACCATACAAATGTAGTTTATTTGCAGAATGAATAAAATGAGTTAGCCTTTAACTGCATTTTCTTTTTTTAATTTCATTTAATTTTATTTATTTATTATTTTTGGCTGCATTGGGTCTTAGTTGCAGCACGCGTGATCTCTGTTGCGGTGCACGGGCTTCTCTCTAGTTGTGGCATGTGGGTTTTCTCTCTCTGGTTGTAGTGCACAGGCTCCAGAGCGCATGGGCTCTGTAGTTGTGGCACACAGGCTCCAGAGCACATGGGCTCTGTAGTTTGGGGCATGTGGGCTCAGTAGTTGTGGCACGTGGGCTTAGTTGCCCTACGGCATGTGGGATCTTAGTTCCCCAACCAGGGATCGAACCCCTGTGCCCTGCATTGGAAGGTGGATTCTTTAGCACTAGACCACCAGGGAAGCCCCTAAATGTTTTTTCTCTAAGATTGCTAAACATTCTTGCCTTTTTTTCTGTTGGATTCTCAAATAGAAAAAGTAGTCTTTTGTTAATTGATATCTCTGATCTTTGGGCCTACATCTTAAGATACTTTAAGAAAATGGGTATTAGACATGTACAGGAAAGTTATTAACCACTGAAATGAAAATCTTCTGATTGATGGTAGGAGCATTCTGTTATTCAGACTGATGCCAAAATACGACAAACTGATGCCAAAATATAATGGACCTCTAGTTCTAAAAGCTGATTGAGCTCAAGAGTGGTGGAAACTTACAATTAAGGGAAAAATTAGTACTGTTTTTGTATTACTTATCCTCCGTATTTGCTTCAGATCTTTTTTTTCCCCACAGAATCACATGTTTATTTGGTTGCTTTGTGTAAGTTTGCAGAAAATTTTGCTACTGAAAGACCATTATAAACAAGAGCCATTGTTTTATTAAGCTTATCTGCCTGAAGATTATTTGATGTGTGGGTAAGAATTTGTGAATCTATTATCAAGGCTCTGTCCAATCCACTTTTAGAAGCTCTTTTCAACATATTCTTGGTTTCATATTTAGATGCTAATAGAGATTATAGGAATTGTGTACATTTTTTTCTTCTAATTCTTGTAACCAGTAGAGAACTCTAAACTGAAATGAAGAAAACCCAGTGTACATCTTTCTTTTTCCACTACCAACAATTTCCAATCTATTTTGCAAATATAGGACAGCTGCTTTATTGAGCTAAAAAAAATACTACAAAATGTAATGATAGCACTTTGGACTCTATTCTGATCTCCCTTAAACTCCACACAGCTTGGATTTTTCTGTAATTTTAATGAAAATGTGGCATGGCACATCTCTCTCATTTAAATTATGCACCGTCAGTATTTCCTTCTTTGCAACTGAAGCACTTCTTGGGAAACTTGCCAGGTACAAGAGGGGAGGGTGAAAGCTGAAAATAGAAAATGGAGGTGGGGGAGGGGAAAGGAACTGGACTAAACAAACACACTCTTCATGCAGCCCTGTTTTTAAAGACTTGCAAATCACTGGGAAATAGGGTACAGAAGTTCAAGTAGGATTAAGGTAGCTTTAGCAAGCTTAAATGGGGCTAAACAGAGGTCAGAATAGGGCTACAAGTCAAACTTTAAAAACTCGTTTGATTTGTTAAAACCTAACACAAGAATTCATTCATTTTAATAGGGTATCAGAGTACCTCTTATTACTATTTAGCTACTTATGGCTTGATAGTCATGTGGAAAAGTCAATAATGTTTCTTCATACCAGTGACAATTTCTCAGTTAACGAAGCCCTCTTCCTTCACCTGCCATGCTCTTCTTTTGTTTTCCAAGCAAAGATCAATCATTCATTTATTTAACAAGTATTTGTTGAGAGCCAGAGTGAAGAACAAGACAGCTTACTATCGTCTATGTTACAACTCCATCTTTTGTAGAATTCACATATACACAGAAATGAAATTCCCTTGGGAAGAGGTGATTTAAAAAAAAAAAAAGAATAGGCACCATATTTATATAAGCGAGAAATAGCCATATAAATTTGGTACCATTTTATAAATCACTTTCACATTTAGTTCTCACTTTAGCCTGGCATGACAAGTATTACTATCTCCCTATTTTATGGATGAGGAAGGAGTTTCAGAAAGGTTAAGGAAATTGGTGCTCATCACCTTTCGGTTGCAGAGCTGACTCAGAGTTGGGCCTTCTGACTGGGAATCAGTACTTTTCTCATTATGGTGCAGAGGTTGGGAATGCTAGCTCTGGAATCCAAACAATTTGGGTTTGACTCACAATCTGCTCCTTACCATGACCTTAGGCAAGTTGTGTTCTAAGCCTGTTTTATCTAAAATGGAAATCATGATAAAACCTCCCTCCAAGGGTTGTGGGAAGGTGTAAATATTATAAGACTTGTGCTTAGCGCAAAGTCCAGACACAGAAAGGGTTAAGTAGGATAGATTAACCCATTCTTCAAGCAGGATCAGGAATCCCCTGTTACTTTTCTAATGGAACTCTTTAAAAACAAAGAAGTTCCAGTTGGTGGAGTAAAAAAAAGATGTTCTGGGAGAATAGAATGGAAATTAAACCTTAGTGCATCTTACTGTCAGGGCTAGTGCTGTGAGTAGGGAGTGTCAAAGGAAATCTAGGTCCTCAGCTCAAAAACACTTGTTTTGACATAATAAGATTCCTTTAGGATAAGTCAACAGATGTTTTAAAATGCAAATCTTTGGGGGTAGGAGGAACAAAGTGATAGCTTTCTGTGATAGCCTGTTATAAATTCTTTTCCTCAAGTAATATCCTATTTGAGATCTTCTGCACAGCAAGAAGGAAGAAGGGGATTTTGGTGCACTTTAGGGTAGGGTGGGTCTAGAAGAGATAGGATTAGGTGAGAAGTAGAATACCTTTGGCCAGAATGGTGGAAGCCTGAGGGTGCTTGGGTGAGGAGAGGCAGAGCATTCTAAAAGAAGAGTCTGGAAAATGTGGGAAAATTCCAAAATCCCCTTCCTTTATTTTGTGATGTTGTTTGGAATTGATAACTGCCTGATGTCAATAAAAATCATCTCCCAGTTTGCCTTTGGCACTGCTGGCATGGTGCTGATGCCTGAACTGGTATACTTGGTTGGGGCAAACCCTGTAGTGTAGCACAGCAATCTGTTTCCAAGTGTCCAAAGGGTTGTGCAGGCAGATACTTGTCCAGTAGGCTGAGTCAGAACCCCTGGGAGGGCACAGCTTGTTTTCTCTCTGGAACCTGCTTGCATTCATTATTTAAATTGTACCTTTAAAGGTCTTCTCTGAAATATTTCCAGCTAGGGAAATCAGGAATGCCTCTTCCCCAGCAGCATACTGGGGCAGAGATCCCTGAACTGAGTCCAGAGTTCTGGGTTTGAATCCCAGCTGTGTCTCCTGTCTGGATTTCAGTTTCCTGATCTATAAAATGGAGGAGTCAGATTTGTTGGTCTGCGATTGTCATCCCCTGAGTTGGCATGATTCAGTTATTCTTTTTTTTTTTTTTAATTTTTGAATTTTATTTATTTTTTTATATACAGCAGGTTCTTACTAGTCATTCTTGATATAAAGGTGGTTTTTAGTTCGGCTCTAATTTAGCAGCCACAGCCCCTCCGTTCTTATCTCACTGCTGGCTCTAGGATATAACAAACATTTGCTGTGAAATCTCTCTCTTTCAGTCTCTGTTTAGCAGCAGAAATCCCAAAATACTAACTTATTGACTGCTCCTATCATCTCTACATTAGGTTTCCTTTGCATTTCGCCATCCAGTGACCCACATCTAAACAGGTGGAGGTTGCATAAAAAGAAAAAAGGCAGAAAGTTAAGTCAGAGCTGAACTGTAGATCAATTGCCGCAATTTTACCCCAAAGCAGGGCTGTGCTTCTGGAAGGACTAAGATTTACTGGTTTCAACACATGAAGATGTAAAATGTGCTGTTATCACATCTCCACAGAATGTGTACTGGCACCAACCTGCGGAAACTGCATGGAATAGCAACTTCCTAGTTGCTTTGTCAGTCCTACTCTCCATTTTGTGAGTCCAGATTCCAGTGTGTTACCCAGGGATAGATGCTGTCTTGTTGGGAGCGAACCTTGAACCATAGTCCATTATGACTGATATCGATATGACTGTATGGCTTAGATACCTGTATATTTAAATGAAATGGAACCTCATGATACTCAGAATTCTGCATTTAAACACAATGTAAACTTTCATTTATATATTCACTTAAGATACAGTCAGTAAGTACCTGCTAGGTGTGGTATACTGTAAAATGATCAAAGCAGATTACCTGCTGGAAGGAATCTGAATTTTAGACTCAGAAAGATTTTGTCTGAATTTAGCTGCTGGTACTAAGTTTACTTTGAACGTGATATTCAACTTCTCTGTGCTTCTACTTTCTCTTGGGAATAACAATGTATCTCAGAAGATCTTTGTGAGTATGAGTCTCAGGTATGTGTGGGTATTCAAAAATATTGTTTTATTAGTCTAGTTACTGAATAATAATTACAGCCCCCACTTTAGAACTGATGAAAGTGCTTTCACATATAGCACAGCATTTTAATCTCATACCACCCTCTGAGGCTGGTATGACATTTTACCTTCGTTTAGGAGATAAGAAAGCTGAAGTCCAGAGTGGTTGGACTCAGATATTTCTTCAAACTGATTCCTCGACCCAAAGCCCCTCCTCAGAGGAAGCATATTTACTAACCAATAAATAAATAAAGGAAGAGTCCTATCCATCCAAGAAAGGCCCTGCTGAACGCTCAATAAGTCTGTCTCCTTTCATAAGCGGGGAGGAAAATATTTCTGATTTGCAAATATACAACCATGCCTAGATGGGATGCCTGTAATACAAGTGAATTTCATTGCAGATTTCTAGTATCTCATCTTCCCTCCTCAGCCAACCACACTATCTTTCAAAAGAGTTTATTAATTTGCTACTTGAAGAATTCTCTGATGCTGAGATGATCTGCGAAGCAGTCAGCATAAACAAGGGTTTTCTAACCAGAATATCATGATTTTCCACACATCAATACTGTAAGTCATTCTTAGTGGATCGTGGCCAGAGTCTTTAATAATGTGATTTCTGGAGCTATGAAAGGCCCCTAGGCCGAGACATAATTCTCCTCCTATATAACTCTTTAAATTTCTCTGCAGTCTTTTATTCTGCAGTTAGAGATGAGGCTTGAAGTGTAAATATCCATAAAAATAGTAGTTAATTGACTTACTTTTGTACTAAGGCAAGCGATACCAGATTCTTTTCTAAGGTAACATTTACTGAAAAGGAAGGAAGGACACTGGCCAAACCACCATCAGGGTGTTGGGTGGGATAGAGACCAGAAACTGTGATGAGAAGGCCTAGCACAGAAAAGAATAAGTGAAGTCAAGGATGACATAACATTTTCACCCCTTAGATTGATTTAAGTTGTTTGGTAACATCAAATATTAGCTAGGTATGAGGTTTTTTCATGCTCTGCTGGTAGGAAGGATAAATTGGTACTGTGTCTTTGGAAAAATATGTTGGCAGTATATTAAAACTCAATATCTAATCAATGGGACATTGTACATACGACCAAAGAAACACGTTAGGTTGTCCAAAACATCATTCTCTATTAAAGGGGGAAAAACTGTCTAAATGCCCAGCTAAGAAAGAATAATTTCACAGGCTAGAGTACATTCATATCATGACATACTAGGTAGAAGCTGTAGAAAATGAAAACAATCAATGTATACCCATATGGAAAGACAGTTAATATGTGATGTGAAGTTAAAAAAAAAATTATACCTCTTTCCCTTACTATGTATTTATATATCTTCATATATGTATGGAAATGCATCGAAAAATTCTGGAAGACATACTCAAAATGGATAATAGTGATGGCCTGAGATTGTGAGGTAGTAGATGAAAGAGATTTTAGAACTGTAATGTTGGAATTTTTTTCATTGGATGTATTAATGTATTTCAAAGGAGAAAGAATGCACTGCACATGTATTAATACCTAACTGACAAATACTCTGAAAATCAAAAGTGAATTATTGAATGTGAGAACTATTGTAAAATGTTTTAAACATAAGCTACCCCTTTCTTCTTTTTTTCAAATTAATTTATTTTATTTATTCATTATTTTTGGCTGTGTTGGGTCTTCCTTACCTTCCGCGGGCTTTCTCTAATAGCGGTGAGCCGGGGCTACTCTTCATTGTGGTGCACGGGCTTAGTTGCTCCACGGCACGTGGGATCTTCCCGGACCAGGGCTCGAACCCCTGTCCCCTGAATTGGCAGGTGGATTCTTAACCACTGCACCACCAGGGAAAGCCCCTACCCCTTTCTTCTTAAGCATGAAGAATTTCCTGAAGGTCACATTGCTCAGTAGAGTTTCAAATGGACTGCCATCTTTGACCTCCTGACTTCAGCTCTAGCACCCCTTCCACAGTTTTGAGCTTAGTCTCAGGACACCAGTGCATCTTTAGCAGCAGTGCTAAAAATCCTTGCTATGCAAAAATAAGGTGATAGTACTCTGACGAATATGGGATAAAGGGTTAGGGCAGGGACAACTGGTTGACTTTACCTGATTCAAAAGGACAAAAGACTGACTTTACCTGGTTCATATCCTACTTTGGTTCTGGTTAGAAGAGTCTATTTTATATCTTCCTTTTAAATTTTCAACTAGAAGTATTGGAACTACTGGGAAGTATGGGAGAATAAGCCAAGAGAATGGCTCTCAAATGTGCTTTTTATGATTTTTACACTTATAATAATACCAACTGAAGCTCTGATAGTGATAAAAGGAAAATGGCTTTGCAAACAAAATGTATTAAATTTTGTTTAATTATACAACTAAAGGACATTCAATTGTAGTTAATTGGCCAGATTAGGAGATCTGGGTTCTATCCCAGTTTGCCCCATGAAAGATGTGTGGAAAATCTGAATATATTATGGAAAGAATGATAACTTCTTACCTAGGTTGCTGGTAAAAATAAATATGATAAAATGTTTGATAATAGCTGCTGCACTGATAAAAGTCCACAATAAATTCTTGTTGAACTGAACTCTATTGTACTATTCTTCAGTACTCTTATTTCAGAACTTTTGCAAATTAAAAGCAAAGAGGAAGATAAGATGCAGAGAGGGTAACAGAGAAGATGTAGCATACTTTGGAGAACTGATCTTAGAATTTTGGAACTTGTAGGAACTTAGATATATTTTTAGTTATCCCAACAGTCTCATTTTATAAATAAGGAAATTGAGAATCTGAGAGGTTAAATGACTTGTCTAAAATCACTCAGTAGGATAGAGTCAGGTCTTCACAGTTTCACTCAGCTAACTTTATTTTTCAGAAAGTTCAGTGATGGTTTCTTTTGAAGGGAAGAACACAGCCATTCTATCTGCTTCCCTAAAGGATGCCAGAAAACAATCAACTGTGGAACACTATGTAAAGGGAAGCTCAGTGAGTGAGAGAATTGTATTGTTTACCTCAACTATATGCTATCAACCTCTCAACCATTTGGTCATCAAATTGACCTGCTGCTATTGATACCAAGTTTGGGAGAGGGGTGTGTACCTGCCTCAAAGTCTCCTGGTGCAAAATATGGAAGAAGAAAAGTAAAAAACTAGGAAATAGGACTTTGGGCTGGTTAAGTGATGTCACCTAGCTTATTCTACCAACAGAAAACTGCTGTTTAGCTAAAAGAAAACATTTTCCAATTTTTCTCAGTAGGGTTGCCAGATGTTCTGTAACTGGAATGATGCAGTCCTATATTTTAGATGTCTGGTAAAACAAAGAATTAAATAGAGAGAGAGCATGTAAAGGTTTAAAAAATTATTTAGACTTTATAAAAATTTGAATTAAAGATAGAGCATTGTTAGGCTTCCTCAGCCAACAAACTAGATATTCACTGGTTATACTGTATGTTGAATTTTAAATTAATATTTTTATAATTACTTCAGAAATGTGCATGATTCCTCTCTTAAATGCTGCCATAGAAAATATTTTCAATTTTCAATATGTTGAATTATGTGTGGACTGACTATATAAAACGAATTCGAACTGAAATTTTGTTTTCTTCAAAATTCCAAGCAATTGTTTAAAAATAGTTGTTTCTAAGAAGGATATAAAATAAATCAACATTTCACAACCAATAAATACAAAATACCAGATGATATAAGCAATCATTTTTAAATATTAAATCTTTGTTCCCAATCCCCTTTGCCAAGTCCCCTATTTTTGAGGAGTACCTCTGGAATTCTATTTTTTAACATCAGTAGAAGCTCTTTCCAGTTTTTTTTTTTCCCCAGCTGTGTTAAGTAGAAGAAAGGGTCCTTGGAACCAGACCAATTTGGTTTCAAATTCTTTCTCCACTACTTTCTAGCTTACTAGCTGTGGAACCCGGGTCAAATTATTTTACTTCTCAGCTTTCTCTTCAGAAATTGAAAATTATAATTCCTACCTTGAAGGTTTTTTGAAGGTTAAAGGAAACAATCACTCCTTTACCATATAAGTATACAAACCCGTATGAAAAGCACTTAGCATGATGACTGACTTGGAATGTGCTCAGGTTTTGGAATACCACCCTCTTCCTCGTGAGTCTGCACGGTGCTTCCCAATCTGTTTTTAAAAACTCCCAAAAGGATTTCAGGGTCAAGTAAGTTTGGGGGAGCTATATAAGTAGTCCCTCTCTTTGGTCTAAGAGAATGCACATTTGCATATTAAAGGTTCTAAGGAGGCATAATCTGATGTTTTTCAATTTTATTTGAGCACAGATTCTCTAAAGAACATAAATTAATGGTTCTAGGGAACACAGTTTGGGGAAAATTGGGCCAGAAAATGGGGAAGTATGGGTAATGGCTTTAAGGCTCCTGAGAACAGGGAAAAAGCTTCGAAGGAAAAAACAGGGACAGCTTGTGTAGCTGTCCATTCCCATTAGACTTTCCTCCCCTTTTCCAATTAGAGTATGGGTCCCTTAGAGGAAGGCTTTCAGACTTTCCCATCAAAGTACCCCTAAAGCAAGGGACACTGAACACTTATTTTATCATGAAATCCCATGAGAGTCTCCCATGTTACACCATAAGATACCTGTTTGTTTAAATATAAAAATTTTAATTACTGAGAAGTAAATGACAATAATTTCTTACACACACACACACACACACACACTTCTCTGATCAATTTTATGTTCTTGTAAGATGTATCAAATTTCATGCTTATTTGGTATACAAATGCAAACTCCCTGCCATAATACTGAGCAGGCATGGGAGGAGTACATATACTCCAGTATGAGAGGCAGGGCCTTGAGTCAGCCAGTCTACAAATATTGACTGTGTTCTCTAGAATGGGAACTGCTTTAGGGGCTGAGCAAGGAGGCAGAGAGGTTTTGTGCTTTTAAGGAATTCTCATAAGTTGTGTCCCATGAATGAGAAATTATTATTATTATTTTTTTTGGTGGTATGCGGGCCTCTCACTGCCGTGGCCTCCCCTGCTGCAGAGCACAGGCTCCAGACGCGCAGGCCCAGCGTCCATGGCTCACAGGCCCAGTCGCTCCACGGCACGTGGGACCCTCCTTGACCGGGGCACGAAACCGCGTCCCCTGCATCGGCAGGCGGACTCCCAACCACTGCGCCACCAGGGAAGCCTCATGAGAAATTCTTACAGTCTGTGTCCCATGAAAGTGCGTGGGGGTCGGAGTGCTGACCATGAGGAGGGAAGCAGTGAGACAGCCAGTAAACTCATGCAATGATAAATAAGGTCACTTTTAGCACTAATTGATGCTCTGAAGAAGCTGCAATAGTGATAGAGTGACTGGTGGAAGCTACTTGAACTAGAGGGTCAGGGAGGTTCTTTGAGGATGAAAATTCTGGCTGAAGCTCACTCCTAAGAAGGATGCCATACAAAGGGTTGTGCGAAGAACTTTCTAAGTTAAAGGCAGAACACTTACAAAAGCCCAGGGATGGGAAATGGCTTGGCAAGTGTCTTAGGATGGGTATTTCACAATAGACCCTGAAATAAGGACAGGTACAGGTAGTTTATTTGGGAGGTCATCTCAGGAAACACCAGAGAGGAAATGGAGAAAGTGGACAAGGAGAGAGAAAAACCAAGAAAGGGTGTGTTATGAGAGGGCAACTGCTATAGATAAGAGGGACTTATTTCCCCTGGGGTGGAGCTGCTGAAAGAAACCACCTGGATCTCACCTCACAGTCATCCTAAACAGAGGGCTGGGAGGGGGCCATGTATCTGCCTTCTCCCAGAGTTCACTGGCTATTATCCTCAGGGTATTAACGCTCCTGCACTTTCAGGTTGTACCTGTGGAGGTCAAGCAAATTCCTGAAGAACTAAAGAAAATCCTCAGGCAAATAAGAAGAGAAACCCAGATGCTAAAGACAGGAAAATGTCAGTATGCTGAAAACTCTTCAGGGGCAGGGAGGATAATGGCAGGGTATCAACAGTGCCTGTCTTCCATAGAATAGAACTCAAAGCTAACTTGGTTGAAGCATAATAGGGGAAAAATGAAAAGATGAGTTCAGGGAGGTTGGCAGAAGCCAGATGATGTGTAACTTTGCCTATTTTAAGTCCATTTGCAGTGAGTAGCCACTGGAGGGTTTTAAGTGGGAAAATGATCTGATCTGATCAAGCTTTAGAAAGATAGCTATGTGGATTTTCTTTTCTTTTTTTTTTTTTTTTTGGTTGTTGTTATTTTGGGGTTTTGTTTGTTTGCTTTTTTTTTGTTTTGTTTTGTGGACAATTGCCTGCAAGAAGACAAGAGGCAGAAAGAGGGATAAAAAGGCTATTGCATAATAATAAAGAGATCATAGTCAATTAAGTTTAGTGGTAGATTATTAGTCTTCATCTTAATCTATAAGCAGTATTTGAGAAAACTGATCACTTTTTTTTTGTTGTTTTGCGTCACGCGGGCCTCTCGCTGTTGTGGCCTCTCCCGTTGCGGAGCACAGGCTCCGGACGCACATGCTCAGCGGCCATGGCTCACGGGCCCAGCCGCTTCGCGGCATGTGGGATCTTCCCGGACCGGGGCACAAACCCGCGTCCCCTGAATCGGCAGGCGGACTCTCAACCACTGCGCCACCAGGGAAGCCCCTGATCACTTCTTTTTGAAACACTTTCTTGGCTTGGCTTTCAGAAGACCACTTCCTCTTGATGCTCCTATTACCTCTTTGGGACTCTTAGTCTCTGTTCTTGGAGTGCTCCAGAGCTCAGTTCTGGAACATTTTTCTCTCTTTACATACTTCTTAGGTGATCTCATGTAGTCTTACAGCTTTAAATAGGCACCCATTAGTCTTTCAGATGTGTATCTGTAGCCCAGACCTTTCTCTTGAACTCGAGTCATTTATGTCACTACAAGCTTCATTGTCTTTTGGGGGTCTGATTGACCTCTCAAAACTAAGATGTCGAAAACTGAACCCTTGGTTCCCCTGACCTCTGCAAATGGTGGTGGGGATTAAAAGGGTAGCAGTGGAGGTGATGAAAGTGATTGGTTCATGAAACATTTGGGAGGTAGAGCCAACAAGTCTTAATGATGCATTAGATGTGAGGATGAGTAGGAACCTAAGATGGCAAGTCAGTTTTGACCTGAATAACTGGAAAGGTGATAGTGATATATACTGAAACGGAAGGTATAGATTTGACAGAGAAAATCAGCGGTTCTGCTCTGACTATATTAAGTTTGATACGTGTGTTAGGCATTCAAATAGGGTATGTGAGGTAACTGAGCACTCCATCTAAAGCAGAGATTCCCTCACTCGCATCCATATTGAAAATGAGGATTTTACATAGATGTAGCCCAAATAAAAGCTCTCTGTTTCTCTCTGCATATTGGGACTACAGAGTTGAAGAACAGTGTCTAACCATTAAACACTTAGGAAAGAGTAGATGAGGATATGGACTGATAAACATACCTCTGCAGTGGATCCTAAAATATGCACAGGCAGGTTAGCAGCTGAAAACGTTAGGCAATCATTATCAAATAGATTTGGATATAAAAAACTGAAACTATTATAGCCAAGTCAGTCCTTTTAAAATTCTCTGCTCAAATCCCTCCAGAGACTTCCATTTCACTTAGAATAAACGTCCTGACTATGTCTGACCTGGCTGTTTTTTTTTTGGAGGTACGCAGGCCTCTCGCTGTTGTGGCCTCTCCCGTTGCGGAGCACAGCTCCGGACGCGCAGGCTCAGCGGCCATGGCTCACGGGCCCAGCCGCTCCACGGCATGTGGGATCTTCCCAGAGTGGGGCACGAACCCTTGTCCCCTGCATCGGCAGGCGGACTCTCAACCACTGCACCACCAGGGAAGCCCGATCTGGTTGTCTTTAACCTCTAGTCTCCTGAGCACCTACCCTCCTCTTCCCTTAACACATCACACTTGCACACTCAGCCCCACCCACAGTGGCCTCTTTGCTCTACCTTGAACACCCCCAACTGTCCACTGGTAGCCTTTGCCCTTGTTCCTTCCCTCTGCCTGGAGCTTTCTTCCTCCCAGCTATGTGTTAGGCTTCTTTCCTAGCCTCATTCTGACCTTGCTCAAATGTTTCCTACACAAGGGACCCTCCTTAGACCATCTTATGTGGAATACCAGACTCTGTTGCTGTTTATCCCTTTATTCTGTTTATACTTCTTCACAGTTTTTATCACTATTTCAGCTTAGTTTAAGTATTTATTTGCTTATTATCTGTCTCTCTTATTAGCATGTAGGTGTCAATAGGCCAGGAGCTTTACTTAGTCTGTTTTATTTAATGCTATATCCCTAGATCCTAGAACATTACCTGACATATAAGAGGTTCTTGGTAAGAATGTAATTGAATAAATGAACAAGTCATTCTTTTTAAAATGTATATCATCAAATGTTTCTTATGTGGAAATTGAATGTGATAGAATGCCAGGTAAGAAATATCTGATAGGCAGGAGAAACCTGTGATAAGCTATCTCAGAGGGAACAGTCTCAGAGCCTAGATTTAAAAATCTAGGCCTCATTAGAGAAACACAAATCAAAACTACAATGAGATATCATCTCACACCAGTCGGATGGCCACCATCAAAAAATCTAGAAACAATAAATGCTGGAGAGGGTGTGGAGAAAAGTGAACACTCTTGCACTGCTGGTGGGAATGTGAATTGGTACAGCCACTATGGAGAACAGTATGGAGGTTCCTTAAAAAACTACAAATAGAACTACCATATGACCCGGCAATCCCACTACTGGGCATAAACCCTGAGAAAACCATAATTCAAAAAGAGTCATGTACCAAAATGTTCATTGCATCTCTATTTACAACAGCCCAGAGATGGAAACAACCTAAGTGTCCATCATCGGATGAATGGATAAAGAAGATGTGGCACATATAAACAATGGAATATTATTCAGCCATAAAAAGAAACGAAATTGAGCTATTTGTAATGAGGTGGATGGACCTAGAGTCTGTCATACAGAGTGAAGTAAGTCAGAAAGAGAAAAGACAAATACTGTATGCTAACACATATTTATGGAATTTAAGAAAAAAAAATGTCATGAAGAACCTAGGGGTAAGACAGGAATAAAGACACAGACCTACTAGAGAATGGACTTGAGGATATGGGGAGGGGGAAGGGTGAGCTGTGACAAAGCGAGAGAGTGGCATGGACATATATACACTACCAAACGTAAGGTAGATAGCTAGTGGGAAGCAGCCGCATAGCACAGGGAGATCAGCTCGGTGCTTTGTGACCACCTGGAGGGGTGGGATAGGGAGGGTGGGAGGGAGGGAGACGCAAGAGGGAAGAGATATGGGAACATATGTATATGTATAACTGATTCACTTTGTTATAAAGCAGAAACTAACACACCATTGTAAAGCAATTATACTCTAATAAAGATGTAAAAAAAAAATCTAGGCCGACAGGCCCTACAATCAGCATCAAGGAAATCTCTCAAAATTTAGCATGTCCCCAGATATAGTGGGAAAGAGCCATTTCCCAGTCATTCAGGGAAAGAGCTCCAGTGTCTGATTCAGGGCCGGGGGTTGGGAAGGAGGAAGTTAGAATGACAATAATCATATGGTATAAACTACTGAGACTGGATCTCAGGTAAAGTGGAACAATCAAGGACATAATGACAGAACTAGAGTATATATTAGACTAGTGTTTCTCAAACTTTTTATATATTAGAATTAACTGCGGGGGGCGCTTTTAAAAACTCTCTGTGATGAGGTTGTACCCTATACCAATGAAGTGACTCCAAGGTACAGACAAATTTGAGACTCAGTGTACTAGACATTGCTCTTCAAAGAGTGGTCCCCAGACTGGCAGCTCTGGCATTACCCACAACTTGTTAGAAATGCAGAATTACAGGCTCCATGACTACCTACCAATCAGAATCTGCATTTTAACGAGATCTGGGTGATATGTACACACACTGAAATTTGAGAAGCACTAATGTAGACTGAGAGGTAAGAGCTAGGCAGGAAGTAAAGTCATTAATCCTTAATTCCCTGAAGTGAATTAGAGAACCATAAATCCCCCTATGTTCACTATACTTTCTGATTTGGGTCAGAGTTAGATCAGAGCCTGGGAGCAGGGGTGGGTGTAGAGGGCATTGAAATGACGTACAGATGGCCTTACCTCTTGGGAGAGGTCCTTTAATGGAATAGGGAACCAGACAGGGTTTAAATCCAGTTTATGACAACTGGTAGGAGATAGGATTGGAATGGTAGGTTGGTTTCAACTGTAAATGAGCCACAAATAGTGATGGTGTTGGAGCAGGTGAATAACGTAATAAAATCTATATTTTGGATGCAGATTGACCAGGTAGAAATTCTTGATGCACTCCTGAGTAAAACAATAATGAGTTGAGAATAGTACAAGAATGAGAATAAGTGGAATTTTTTTCACTGTTCTTCAATATTAATGTTTGTCCACAAGTCAAAATTAGGTGGTATAGCTTATTATTTTAATCATCCAGACACTAAAAACATCACCTAAAATTAGGAGAACATGTAGAGTCCAACAGTAGATTAGAAATTGCTTTGCTTGGTTAGTTTTGTGAAGATCCTGCTAAATTCTTTTCTTCAGAAATGTAACTTTTTATTTCCACATCAATAGCATAGTTGACATTTTATTTTTTGCCATTTTTATCATTATTCTTACAATTGCAAACTTTAAAGTTGTAATACATTTTATGTATTGTAAGAAAGTATTAGTATATATGAAAATTTCTCTAGGCTGTTAATCAAGCCCACTATAGGCCTTTGCATTTATGTCACCTCATTTTAAATGCATGAGCTTGTTTCCTTGTGAAGAGTTAGGGAAATGTAGGAAAACTAAGAAGTGAAAGAAATTTGAGGACCATCCAAGGAATCTGATTTATTGTGGAAATGGCTCTCTTACCTATTACATAGTATTCTATCACATGTATTTTATGTTTTTAAAAATTGCAACTGGCCTTTGACCTACTAAACTACAATCTCTATGAGGTAAGGTGAAATCCCAGACACTGTTCCTGGCATGGAGTGGGTGATCAATAAGTATGTTTTGAATAAATGAATGTATGATCATCAGCTTTTAGTCTGGGAGGAATCTGGCTTGTCACTGCCCCTTTCTCTGGAGGGGGTTGCCCTTATCTGATGGGAGCTGCCTTTCCTGGAGAAAGCTGGGAGGTTAGGCTTCTGGAATCGCAGCTTTGCCTTGCTTTCTCTGCACTGCTTTATCCTGCTCATCTCCCTCCCTTATAGGTATCTCCCTAAAGCATTTTCAATATGTAATTTGCACAAGAAATCCTGTCTCAGACTCTACTCCTAGGAAATCTTACCTAAGATGTTATATTTGTATGTATAATTGTTAAATATTATATAAACGTACATGTGTATGTATATACATGTGTATGTATGTGTGTATGTACACGTGTATATACACACAAAAATTTCAAAAATTTTTATCCTGTCCTGTATTAAGAAGTACATTTTACCTTTTGATCTAGTATAAAATGTTAATAAAAATATATATACTTACACACATACCCATATTTATTTATTTAACAACAAGTGTCTGTCTATTGCCCATTATGTGCCAAGCACTGTTGTTCTCTGTTGTATTGGATGGGGAAACAGCAGTGAATATAGAGCTTACGTTCATAATACAAAACTTAACTTTACCATGCGCTATGCAGTCTGATACATGGTATTCTATTCTAATATTTTCTTTTACAATCTATTGTAGTCTATTTCTTTAAAAAAAAATGCTGTTCATGACTCACTAAATTGATTTAACAATCTGCATGAGAGTTGTAACCATCAGTTTGAAAATAGTGCCTTAGATAGTGTCAGATCTCATTTTATAAGGTATAGGGATTTTTTGTTAATACCTTCAGGCATTTAATATGATACAATATTTAATATCAAGGAAAAATATATAACTGGCATATGCATGGTAATATTATCTTATTCCTTGAAGGCTTATATGATTCAACCTTTATTTTTTATTAATATTTCTTTTCAAAATACCCTTTTCATCTTCAACTAGAAGTCAGTAGATGAAGCTTTTGCCCTATGTCTAAACTGTCAAGGTCTCTAAGAGAAAATGTGCTTTAAAGAAGTAGGAGTTAATGGTCACTCTTGCACTATAAATTCTATTGGCAGATACTCTACTAGCTGGTAGATAAAAGGATGACTTTCTCCTTGAAAACTCTAATGAGACTTGGGAATAATATACAATCTGTGATTCATGTACTATACTCTAAATGTAAGAGCTTTTAAACAATCTTAAAACCTTATCTAAAATAAATCATATTATTTCTTGTTATTTCTTAGAGAAGTAAAGATATCTAATACAATTCTACTCCAATAAAGATGTAAAAAAAAAAAAAGAAAAAAAACAAGTTATAAATATTTGTGAAGTAAAACAACTTTAGTTTTTGAGCCTAAAAATCTTCATTTTCTTCTTGAGAAAAGGTTATGACATATGTTTGCCATTTGATTGACTTAGAAGTGAGGAAGTACTGTATTATCTACAAATATATTCTTTCTGGAGAGAAGCTTAGAAAGGTCAGGGCTGAAGCAGTTGCAAATGGTGGAAGGAAAGCATTCCCCCAAGCGTGACCTGGATTTAAATACTAATTCTACTGAAGGAATAGGTGGCATAGGGCTTGCTTATGAATTGCAACTTTCTTTCTGTAAAATGGGATAGTAATCCTAACTTCTCAGACTTGTTGTGAGAAAAAAATGTCATAATACACTGAATATCTGACTTATTATCACTCAGTAGACACTTAATAAATGCTCATTTATTTCAGTTAAGATTCATCAGGAGGGAACATTTAGCTAGCCCGGTGAGAGAAGTCCATGAGAAAATTGTCTGATTGTTTAATACACCCATTGGGACTTACACGTTCAAACAAGAGCTCTGAGAGGCTACATGTAGAGGCCAGTGATGATGTCCTTACTCCCAGCATCTTCAAAACTCCACTTTGGAATTGCCCTCAGAATATATCTTACCTTATAGTCACATTTTATGATTGAGATTATTCAGTATTTACTCAGCTGGATCTCTAACTTTCTCATCAGGCTTACACCTCCATAATGTAGTGGTTTTAAAAGTCCAATTCGACTTTGAAAGGTTAAGCTCTTTAAAAAACATGATGCAGGACTTGAAAGCAACATTGAAAGAAAAACTCCCAAAGTGCTGTGATTCACGGCAACTAACATGATTGTTAAACTACTGGCCCGACTCGCCAAGAAGCCAATAAGATACAAACTACTGACGGTGATTCTCACTGACAAGCCAAGGATAGCTTCCAGTTGCTCAGGATCAAACCACAGCTGTGGTCCAGAGCCAGGACTGTGGAATCTTGTGGTGCACTGAGACTGCAAGCTTAGAGTTTGAGGCTTGGGAGCTTGTGAAAATCTAGAGCTTCAAGGGATCTCCCAAGGCTCCGTTCCTTAGCTAAGATATACCTGATCTTATAGTTCTGATCTGGTTCAATGTTTCTGTCTTACTGTTTTAAGTATGCTGTTACGGGACTTCCTTGGTGGTCCAGTGGTAAGAAATCCACCTTCCAATGCAGGGGACGTGGGTTCAATCCCTGGTTGGGGAACTAAGATCCCACGTGCCATGGGACAGCTAAGCTTGAGCACCACAACCACTGAGTCGCTCACCCCAATGACAGAGCCCGCGTGCCACAAACTACAGAGCCCACGCGCTCTGGAGCCCTCGCACCACAACTGGAGAGAGAAAACCCGTACGCCACAACTAGAGAGGAGTCCGTGTCGCAACGAAAAATCCTGCACGCCTCAATGAAGACCCCGCGTCCCGCAACTAAGACCGGACGCAGCCAATAAAACAAATATTTTTTAAAAACAATAAATAAATAAATAGAATATGCCATTACTTCCCAGTGTCTGCTTTTACTCAGAATGAGACAGTTCCACAATGATCACAGGAAAAGTTGTTTAACCTTTCTGATCCTCAGATTCCTCATATGGAAAATGGAAGTAATACAAGTACATTCCAGTAAGGTTGTTGTGAGATTATATAAGATAATGAAAATAAAGTGTTTAATGGGGCACTTGGCACAAAGTAATAATAATAATTAATAATTTATTAATTATTATTAATAATTAATAAATTATTAATAATAATAATATTATTATTAAAACCACTACATTATGGAGGTGTAAGCCTGATGAGAAAGTTAGAGATCCAGCTCAGTAATAATAATAATTTATTATTATTCATAATATCTGAATATAGTGCAATCTACCTCTGTGCCCAGCTCAATGGCTAGGAAACCCAGCTGAATTAAAGCCTATCTCTCTTGGGTATACTTAAAAGGGGATGCTAGACAACTATTACTGGGATAGGGAACCTTTTACAGGGTGTCTAAAGTTCAGATTATGGGCGAAGAGAAAGCCACTGACGGCTCTGTGCTAGTTAGATAAATTTGATTTACATTCAAGTGTGTTATTTTTGTTAATGGTCATGTGCCTTTATAGTCACATTTGCTATGGATATATGGATTCAGTTTTCATGACTTCTGAACCCATTGCCCATTTCTATAATAATAATAATAATAGTAATAAGCACAACTAACATTTACTGAAAATTATTAAGGGTGCTACAAAAACCCTTTGATGTGGGCTGTGTATCTGATTTGACATCACTGTAATGAATAAAGTATCAAAGCAGAAAGAGCAGAGCTATCCTCGCCCCCCATCTTTAACTCAGCTCTCCCCACATACCCACCCGCCCAAGCCCTTCATTCTGGTATTCAGGAGTGTTTAAGGCATCGTTAAACTGTATAACTGCCAATTTTCTCTTCCTACTGGTAAAGTATAGATATGAATGCTTTCACTTGCACCTCAGCAAATATTTATTAAATGCTTGCTCTGAAGCACTGGTCAAAGGACTGAAGTAGAACAAACCTTCAGAGACCCGCTAGTCCAGAGGCCTTGTAATGTCTCACGGGTCCACTCCCCTGACCAGTTCATTCTGTTACAGTTGAAGAATCTTTTTAACTAAATTTTCCATGTGTCAGTTTTTACATTTTTTTTTTTTTTTTGCTGTACGCGGGCCTCTCACTGTTGTGGCCTCTCCCGTTGCGGAGCACAGGCTCCGGATGCGCAGGCTCAGCGGCCATGGCTCACGGGCCCAGCCACTCCGTGGCATGTGGGATCTTCCCAGACCGGGGCACGAACCCGCGTCCCCTGAATCGGCAGGTGGACTCTCAACCACTGAGCCACCAGGGAAGCCCAGTTTTTACATGTTTTAAATGATGATAACATTTGTCCTACTTTATAGCTTATATGAAAGTGTAGTAGGTCATTAAAGCAATGCCTTGGTCTTTGGTGATGTTAGTTGGTCTTTAGTATTTACCAGTCAAGAGGTGACAAAGAGTGGAACACTTCTAGGGGAATACCACTAGAAAACCATACAAGAAAGCCACTCATCATCACAGATGGGGCTTTGTGACAGAATGTTTAAGTCACTGTGTTTTTGAGTTCCTGTAGCCTAACCCAATTTCCAATCATTCAGGGGGTATGTCACTTGGGATAGTTATTGTGTCATAGTGGAAAAAATATAGCTGAGATTGCTGCAGGCTAGGCACTCTTCAAAGGCAAATGAAAGAATGAAAACTACTCTCTGACACCTTTTTAAACAAAGAACTTTTAACTATATATAGTCCACGGTTCAACTCACGCAAGGCATGCCAATGTTTTCAAGTACGATTTGCTCTTAAGACGGTTACTGCCAGTTGGAAGTTATGGTTGCTGGTGAAGTCTGTGTTTTAATACACACTATTTATGTTGGTTGCTGTTTTTCAACTTTTAGGTAACATCACCCCAAAGAACGCAACTATAAAATAAAAAAGGGCCAAATTTTAAGACTTTGCTGAAGCATATTGGGAATGTCTCTTATGAAGGGGTAAGACAGGTTAAGAATTGGCTTTTTGGAAAGAATAAAATGAGGCTCATCTTTCATGACATAGAATTGGCAGCTCTGTAGTTTCTTTCCGTAAATAAAATACCATTGATAGCTCTTCCAGTTCTTAAAGACTGGAGAAAACAGACAGCTTTACAGAAATGACAGAGTATCTAACACAGCCATTCTTTATTCATTAACTCTAAGAAGGAAAACACTTGAAATAACCAGGAAGAAAAATACCTATTTTCCTCATCACCCAACATGTCAATTATTTCTCTTTTGTCAAATATTCTGTAACCAAGATCTATTTTTACAAATAGGGGCAAGATAATTTAGAGGAGAGGGAGGGAGGAGGAGAGAGAGTGAGGAGGAAAAAAAGGAGGAAGGAAGGGAGGGAGACTGCAAGAATGTGATGGGTCTCCCACCAGTATTTCTAGGCTCTTTATATTGTCATTAGTTTTTCTCCTGATAAGCATCCTGCCTCATTCAGGCAATATATTACACTGAAGAATCTTTTTCATTTAACTCTCCTCTGTCTCGATTTCTTTATCCTTTAAATGATGATAATGTTTGTTCTGTCTCATAGTGAAGGTGTTAGGATTAATAGTATATTATAGATAAAAATGTTTTGAACTCCCCAGAAGACATTCCTATTGTCGTCATTATCATCAAAAAATACTCTGCATTTTCTTCTTATTGCTTCTTAGCTTCCCAACATCTAGCCAAAGTAGTAGCTTAATGATGGATATAAAATAATAGAGCTGCAAAAGAACTCAAGATTGTTGAATTCAACCTTCTTTTCTTTTATACAGAATTGGATATTGGGGCTTAGAGACATTAAATGACTTTTTAAGGTTACCATAATTCCCTGCTCAGTTTCCTCAACTATGAATGATTTTCAAGACTATGTTGTCAACTCTTCTCTTTATATGCTTATTTTCTTAGCAGCTTGAACTATTTAAACTTGAACTACAGTCTCTACTCTAAAATTTCTAAAATTGGCACCTCTATGTTTGGCAGGCATGTTCTTCAATCTCATACATTTATTTGTTTTTACAACTTGAACAATTAGATAACTGTACTAGTTTCCCAGAGCTGCCTAACAAATATCACAAATTGCATGATCAAGTGCTTAAAACAACAGACATTTATTCTCTCATGGTTCTGTGTGAGAAGTCTGAAATCAAGATGTCAATAGGGCCTTACTCTGAAGTCTCTGGGAAATAATCTTTCTCTTCCTCTTAATAGAGTCTGGTTGCTGCTGGCAATCTTTGGCATTCCTTGGCTTGCAGCTCTGTTACTCCAATCTTTGATTCTGTCATCACATGGTCTACTCTCTCCGTGTATTTCCATGTCTTGAAATCTCCCTCTCCTTAGAAAGATACCAGTCACTGGAGTTAGGCCCACTCTAATCCAGTATGATGGCCTCTCAACTTGATTAATCAATCTGCAAAGACCCTATTTCCAAATAAGACAGATCTCTTTCACAGGTACCTGGGGTTAGAACCTCAACGTATCTTTTTAAAGGACACAAAACAACCCACAACAATAACCTACTCTCACAACAAAATCAAGATGGCTAAAATCAACCTCATTGGAGTCTTTGGAAATTGACTTCATTTCTGTCAATAGTATCACTAATCTGGAAGTGTTTAGGAAACAGATAATTTTAATTCTTCTATCACACTTATGCTCTAGATTCAATCTGCCATGAGGTTCTACTGTTTGTTCTTTTGAAGTATCCATCAACTTTCTTTATTGTCCATTGCCTCTGTGTCTGCCCTGGGCCAGGCCTTTAATTCCCAAGTTAGTTCTGTTGATTCCAGTCTCACTCTTATATAGTCCCTTACTTCTCAAAATGTAGTCCAAGGAACAGGAGCATCAGTATAAGCTACAAGCTTGGTAGAAATAAGAATTTTGGCCCCATCCCAGACCTGATTGTGATTCTGAATTACAATCTGCATTTTAACATGATCACCAAGTGATACTCATTAAAGTCTGACAACCCTGAGGTGGTTCAGAGCAAAACTGATGCCCTTTTAAGGTATCCCAAAGCCTAACTTGTTGGAAAAAATTTTAAATCCCTTCCAATTCTAGCTTTATCCAGACCAATTAAATAAATTAAATCAAATATGTACAATGGGATATTATATCAGAGATATTATAAAACTAATAATGATATCCAATATCATTAAATCGCTTGGGAAAAATGCTTGGTATATTGTTAATTCAAAAATGCTGGTTCTGAGACTTCCCTGGCAGTCCAGGGGTTAAGATTCCATGCTTCCATTGCAAGGGCCACAGGTTCGATCCCTGGTTGGGGGACTAAGATCCCACATGCTACGTGGAACAGCCAAAAAAAAAAATGCT
Source organism: Phocoena phocoena (assembly GCF_963924675.1). NCBI lineage: Eukaryota > Metazoa > Chordata > Mammalia > Artiodactyla > Phocoenidae > Phocoena > Phocoena phocoena. Next base: position 71,634,579 of record NC_089219.1, on the reverse strand, counting down.
GGTTCTAAAAGATACATGGTGCCATATTTTGAGTATATATGTATATAAAAAGATCAGTGGAATGTTGGACAGTATTAACAGTGGTCATTTTTCGTGCTGTTGTTTTCGATGACTCTTCTCCAGTTATTATTTACTTCTTGTGATGAACATGTTACTAGTTCTGTAATAATAATAAAAAGTTATAATTAAAAATTTTTATCTATCTAAATTTGTGTCCCTCTACTTTATAAGATTCATTTGCATATTGGGAATGGGATGAGATTTAAAATGGTACTTGAAGAGGGAGAGGCTTTTGACTTATGGTAGAACTACTCATTCTTGGAACTCACCAGCAAAAAATGTAAATGCACAGTAAACTACAATTAGTTGCAGAGGAAGAAGTGAGGGAGTCAAGCTGTGTCTTTGATCCAGATACCAGTGTAATTTTGTCCCTTCATTTGTTTAGGCTAAAGTCAGATTATTAATTTCCTATTGCTGCATAACAAATTATTGTAAACTTTGAGGCTTAAAACAGTACTGACATCGATTATCTCCCATGTCTGTAGATTATCTGTTGATTAAGTGTCCAGGTATGGCTTACTGGGGTCCTCTTCTTAGTGTCTCACAAGGCTGTAATCTGAGTGTTTGCTAGGCTGTGTTCTCATTTGGGGGCTCAACTAAAGAAGAATCTCCTTCCAACCTCACTTAGGTTATTGGAAACATTCATTTCCTTGCAGCTGTAAGACTAAGGGCCCTGGCCTCTCAGTAGCTGTTAGTGTGGTATCCTCAGACCTTAGATGCCACCTGCAGTTCCCTGCCACATGGCTTTTTCCATAGGGAGTTTATACCATGGCTGTTAGCTTCTTCCATGTTAGCAGGAAAATCTTTTTCTAGTCTGCTAAAACAGAATCTTTGGTAGGAGTGGCATGACATCAAGTTTACATATTCTATTTGCTAGTTGCTTTTCAGAACCCTGTGCACACTCAAGGGCAGAGACAGTTCATCAAATCAGGGCATGGAGATCCTAGAACCATCTTGGAATTCTGCTTACCACACAAATCAGAGCACACTGAGAATTCTCCAAGAAACAGTCAGACAAAGAGCAAGAAACATGGGCTTTACCAGTGTCCCCTTCCTCTTCAGGCCTTGTAGGTAGCAGCTACTCTACTAGATGGCGAAAGAGAGGAAAGCTCTCTGGCCTTCAGAAAGCAGGGATACCCACAAAGGACACATCTATCTATGTATACAACAAAATCTACAGGACATAGGGTAAAAAGACATAGCGCCCTGCCCCACTTCTTTGGAGAATCTGATGTAAAAGTCTGCAGTACAACCTTGATATTTTTATTTTTTCAAACTTCCATTGTGGATTCTGATGAACTTCTCAGTACTTCCAAACATGTAGAAGGCTTCTCCCTTTCCGTTCACAGATTTTAAAGCCTATATAAGCCCTGCTCTGTTTCCATGTTCACATGAAACCTTTTCCAATTACCCCAGTGCACACTAATTTCTTCTTACCTTGAACTTATATACTTGAATATCTGCTTATAAAGTTCCACAGAGGTTAGTGAGTTTTTGAGTTCTCTTTCATATCTTTTGGATTTTTCTCCACAATGAAATTATTTCTACTTCAAAGACAGAGTTCTTGTCTCATATTAATGTAAAGCAGATTTCTGGGTATATCATAGGTATATAATTTTAGTTTCATTAATTGGTTAAACTCAGAAAATAGAGATGGGGCACAGGTACTTCATTTTCATAGCAGTACTTAACTTGGATTCAGAAAACTATTGTTTCCAAGGAACATAGACTAAGGAGGCAGTATATTATAGTAGGATGTGCCCAAACTTTAGATATTCACGTACAAACTACTTAATTTTGGGGGCCATGTTTGTGTATTTTTTGTACTAAAATTTACATGATATTTTTCTTTTAATTGAATCTTACTTGACTTCAACCTAAGCAATAATATCCATGAAACTATGTATTTCATATGGTAGTTATACATGTTACATTTTTCACTTTTGCATGAAAATACATTATAATAAAATAAAGTACTGTCCATGTACCACCCACAATTATTTCCTGTACTACCAAAATGGTGCTTATACAACTTGTTGGGAATTACTTCCATAGTGCAAAACATTTCTAGTCTCAGAAGCTGGCTCTACCTCTTTCAGACTTTGGTTTCTGAATCTTAGAGTACAGGACAAGGGTAAGAATAGTAACAGCTAATGTTTATTGTTAAGTACTACCTACCTGGTAAAGTTCTAAGCATTTTATACATATTCGTTAATTAAATCTCCAAAACAATCCTATGTTATTATCTCCTTTTTTTCAGACAAAGAAGCTAAGGCATAGAGAAGCTATGTAACTTGCTTAAGGTCATACATCTGGTTAACTGAGGAGCAGGGATGCGCACCCAGAGAGTCTGACTTTAAAGTCAGTTTCCTTAACTACTTCATACACTGCTACTGTGGTTTAATCTCATACGATGAAGATTAAATGCAAAAACAACAACCACCAAAAAGCCACAACACACACACACTCACCCCTCACCTAGCACCAGACCTAATTTATAGAAAGAATTCAATATAATTTAATGATCTTTCTATAAGATATATTGGTATATTTTATTTAATCTTTTCATAGGGGTCACAAAATGGTGTTATATCAGTCTTTAAACCTCAGACTGGATAAGTATGAAGCTTTCTCATTGAGGCAACTAATAAAACTTCAGACAACTTTTCAGTGGGATTAGAGAGCAGAAGTGCATCTGATTTGAGGAATTTTACATTGATCCCTGACACAACAAAGGTGGTTTAAATTGACCTTCCTGAAAGTTTGCAGGTCATGAAGACCAATTAGTTGCTATGGTGTCAATAAGTGCAAATTGCTTTAGATTCTTGGTGAATAGGGAAATCTCCACTGGGTCAGTGCCCAGGGCAATGAGGTACTAAAGGCACTGCAGGTGGTTTGAAGGCAGACATTAAAAAAAAAAAAAGTCCACAACTGTGCTGGGCTTTGGCGGTCCACTCATAAATGGTGATGTGCTCGGGCAGCTTCTTTAGCCTGTAGAAGAAAATCAAGGTGCTGATCTCAGCCTACACATCACCGTGTGGTCTAGATTAATTTTATTTTAGGGATAATTGTTTCTTTAGACATGGTACAGCAAAAAGAAAAAAAAAGATTAGACAGAATTGCTTATTTTGTGGGACTTTTGATTTTTAGTAAAACATCAAGATATAACTAATTAATAATCCTTCTCTCCAGTCTTCATTTTAAAGGTCTTCATTTAAAGTTAACAGAAAAGAAAATATATAAATAAATGTCTAAGTTGAAATGTGGAAACCAAATATTCAACCTTTTTAAAAATCTAATTCAGAACTCAACTTAGACATGCCATTACGTTACAGTAATCATTAAAAAAAATTCTCCAAATTAATGATGTATATACTGTCACAATAAACAGAGTTAACTGAGATAATTAAAAGTATTTTTATTCAGTTAATAATATAAAGTGTCAGTCGAGAATGAATACTGTGAACTTCTGCAGATAGCGTAGAGCAGAACACCTTGTCTTTGTAAAAACATAACTATATCCAACAATTGCAACATGTTTTATTCATATGGTGTTTATGTCTGGATATGTCCAAGCTATTTGCTAGGTGAACAGTCACACTTGATAGATCCAGGAGGGAATTTCTTGGTACAATGAACAAAAAGAGTTATTTTGTTCTTGTGCTCCAACCTCAGACCAAGGGAAAAAAAAAAAAAAAACTGTCATAAAGATATGGTCACCTTTCTGCCTCTAAAACTGTGCTTGTGCCTGGGGAAGGATTCTCAGAATGAAAAAAAAAAAAAAAATTGGTGACATTACAGGGGACACTTTCTGTTCTTCCCTTTGTAATAGTCAATCTTGTTTAGACAGTAGCCTCTGAGTGGACTGCGAACAGTGTATTAGGACTGATGGCAAGGGATTCAGGGGCAAGGGATGCACGAATCTGTTATATAGTGACCAAGATCTGATTTTTTCTACTAAAACTTCACTATTTAAGCTTTGTTTCTGGATGCTCTAATATAGCCAAATTTCTGTATGTCAAGTGCCATAATCGAAAATACTGATAATAAAAATAAAACACTTAATATACCTATCTAATGCTCTTTTACTCTCCCCTTCCCTATGCTGCAAAGACAAAGCTATACTCGTTATAATTAAAAGTGAAAACAATCAACATGGTGTTTAACAATAAAGCTTTTTGTTATGTAGCTGTAAAAATTCAGCAATTGAAAATAAAAGAGGACTCTAACCAAGGGGAAGCTCCATAACCAACTAAGGTTATGCCCTGGGGTTTTGCTCCTTCCACATTTCAAGGGTAACATTAGGTCACCATCAGAAATAAGAGTAGGTAGAATTTTTTTGTTGTTCATTTTAGTTCCAATGACCCTGGCAAAGGGCTACGTACTGAAGTGTGTTTGTTTGTGGAGGTAACTCCATGGGGAATTTTTTAGCTTATGCTACAGGAATGGGGCTTGTAGTGAAAAATGCCACTTAAAGAAACATTGACAAAGCATCTGAGATCGGTTACCTTCCTTGTACAACTAAGAAGCCAAGTTTTCTTTTCTTGAAAAAGAAAAGGTTCTTGGTGTGAATTGTGTTCCCTCCATGGTTGTTCCCAGCTGGAGATCAAGTACTCAAAAGCAAAACAGGAAGTGAAAAACTAGGACTGTTACCAAAAGCCAAGGAAGAAAAGCTGCTCTGCTGGCAATCTGGGGTATTTGCAGTAGATAGCCCAAGTGGAGGATGTCTGTGAGTGGTGCTGCCTGCTCTTTCTAATAGTCACATAGACGGATGTTCAATGAACTTGCCCACAGAAGACAGTGCCTGACCTCTTTGAAAACTCAAATTGGATACTGAGTACATGGCCTCAGATGAAAGTGAAAGAGCCCACAGTGCCGAAGACTTGGAATTAGTAGCGTTATAAAATAGAGCACTTGAGGCAAATTGGCCTTACGGAGTGAGTAACCAGAAAAGAATAATTTGTCTGAAAACTCTATCCTCACAGAGCTGAACGTGAAGGGACAGGACCTGAAATGAGAAATTGAGCCCAAATAGGTAACCAGTAACCAGAAATAGCCAGACTTTGCAAAATTCCAAATACAGTAGATGAACTCAGATGACTGGTCCTGACTCTTGTTTCGGGCAACTGAGGCAGCTTCCCTGGGTCCTGTGTTTGCTGTCTGATGGAAAGGAGAGGGCAGCATCATGCTTTATTCTTCTTTTCCATAGCTCATTAAAACTCAGTTCCAAAAGTTTCTGGCAGAGAGCCTGTAGAAGTTGTCAACAGTGTGGCTGCCTCATATTTGGTGGTTTGGGATACGCCTGCAGCGGGTAGAAGGCCCCGGCTCCAAACGCTTCTAGGGAGGCCTCTGCAGGCATGGCACCAGTAAATAATGCTGACTCTGTTTTAGGCCTTGACTTTGGGCGGAAGTGGGGAAGTGTGAGCCATGGGTATGAAGTGAGATGATCTGCATATGCAATCTGAAGCTGTCTGCTTTGAAACTCTCAACTTCATCGGGTGAAGGCATGTTTACAATAGAACCACTCTCCGAGGTGCCATTTTGGATATGGGGAAAAAATTAAGGTGCAAAGAAACATAAGCTCTGGATTACTCCCCCCTAGTCATTCGTTCCAACTGGATTTTAGCTTCGTAAAGAGAGGGACCGGGGCTTCCCTGGTGGCACAGTGGTTGAGAGTCCGCCTGCCGATGCAGGGAACGCGGGTTCGTGTCCCGGTCTGGGAGGATCCCACGTGCCGCGGAGCGGCTGGGCCTGTGAGCCATGGCCGCTGGGCCTGCGCGTCCAGAGCCTGTGCTCCGCAACGGGAGAGGCCACAACAGTGAGAGGCCCAAGTACCGCAAAAAAAAAAAAAAAGAGGGATCATTTATTTTTCAATCTTGATTTTTCAATTTTTTTTTGCAATCCCTAGAGAGCCAAACACTTAGATGGGGCCTCAAACAATGTTTGTTGAAGGGATGAATGGAAAGGCAAAACCTAAGAACCAAGATAAGATTTTACGTTTACTGTTTTTTGATTTACTGGTATCTGCTTTTAGAGTTGCCTCCTGCAATGGGAACAGCCTCTCCTCTTTTCTTACACATGCCATTCCAGTGTGCCCAGGAACCGAGCTTGAGTTCCTGAAGAACTGGAATGTAGGAGTAGAACTGGAGGTGGAATGGCAGGGGTGACCTGAATTCTTAAGAAAACATCTGTGACTAATTTATGCATTCCCAGATTTACATGGAAAATCTCTGGACTACTGGGGAGCGATCTGGCTTCTCTGTAAAGAAGAGAAGATTTTGATGCCATGAAATCTGGCTTCAGAAGTCCATCACCCTGCCATACTCTCACACACACACACACACACACACACACACACACACACACACACTCCCCAATCACTATACTATAGAATGAAGAGATTCATTAGGTCTAACCATTAGAACATTTGCATTGAAGAGCACACTGAGAAAGAACCCATTGATTTACATGTACCTCATCAAGTAACATCTTTTTCGGACTCCATATATATGCTCTTGTTTGGAATTAAATCAAGATGGGCAAAGCTCACAGGCACAAGCTAGAGGGGCCCTGCCTTGCCTAGTTTAAAATAAAATATTTTTCTATTTATCTTCTTCACAGATATGGACTAGAGTATACTAAGTAAGTTTCAAGGAGTTTAGAGGTGTTATGCCAGTAACAAACAGCATATTGAACTAGGTACAAGTGTTCAGGGAGGGAAGTGCCAGAGGCAGTGATGGGTCTGGTTTTATTTAGCGCATTTAATAATGATCTAGAAGAGGGAGAAAACACATTAAAATCACAGATTATACTAAATTGGCAGGTGGTGTAAACACAAATGAGGGCAAACAAAAGGATATAAAGAATTTAGCACAGAAATGAGATTCCGTCAGGAAAAAAATGCGCTTTCACATCTGTGCAAAGTATCTTAAATCAGCGATGGAAATTGTTTTAAAAGTCATTTAGCTCAGAAAATGTTCATAGACATTGCTCACATTTATAAGTGCTAACCCCTCCCCACTCCTAGCTGGTTTTATTCCTAGATTATACTGTTTATTCTTATCTTTTAAAACTACAAATCTGGTCAAGTCACATCTCTGCTTAAAATCTGAAAGGTTCTGAGTTTCCTACAGGATGCAGTCTAAGCTCCTTAGCCCTATATAGCAGACCCTTCCTTCACATTTTTTTGTCCGTCCTTTTTTGTCCGTCCTTTTTTGTCCCTTCCTTCACATATTTTTGTCCGTCTTCCCAGCCCCTTTCACACGTCTGTCTGTTCTGCGCTCCTCATGGCATCCAGGCAGAATTATTCGTAGCTCCGTGATTGCATCTCACCTTACTACTAACTGTACCATCTGCTCAGGGCTCCAGTCCTTTCTCTCCTCTGGGTTATCTCCATATGACCTTCAAGATTCAGTTCGGGCCTTGCCTCCATCACAAGCTTTCATGCACAGAAACCATCACCACCCCAGAGTTTGGTTTGGTGCCTTCCTTGGTACTGCCAGCCACCCACTACCCACTTCTAATATAACAAGTTGACAAAGAACTAGATTTATTGAGCACTTAACTATGTTCCAGACTCCGTGCTATGTGTTTTCATGCAATGCCTTTATGATTATCACAACAACCTTAGGAGGCAAGTATAATGATCTCAGTTCTATATATAAGGAAATTTCGTATTAGGTTAAGTAACTTGCCCAAGAGTACACAGTCAGTAAGTGGCAGAGCTGGATTCAAACTGCTCCCAGAGTCCATACTTTTAAAATGACACTATTATAGTAATGTGTTTCCCTATCTCCCTTACTTATATAAATTTCTTGAGGACAGGGACCATGTCTTCATCACCTAGCATTGACAGTACCTCACATGGTACACACAGCTGAATAATAATAAGTATAATTAATTTTTAATGAGTGCTAATTATGTGCTAGGCAATTTACATGTATTTTTGTATGCATTACTCACAAAACATTACAGAGTGGATAAAATCACTTTTAGTTTATAAAATCACTTTTAGTTCAAGAGTTGAGAAACATTTTCAAGATTATGTAGATCTGTCTCCAAAGCCTCGTTATTTTGTGACACCAGTCTCATCCCATCTGACAGAATATATGCATAAAGTATGTATAGGATTCCACAAAAAACAATTGCCAATGAAGCCCCACCCAAATACAGGAGAGACACCAAGTATATGCATAAATGTAAGCTCTCTGTTTATTTTTGTTAGGCCTGTTGATCTCTGCTTGAGCCCATTCCGATTCACTTTAAGCTGTAGTCTCATGAGTACTTTACTTTTGTGGTTAAATTGAACATATAGATCCATGTACTATTTTTGGCATCAAAGAGACTCGGCTTTTACTATTGTTACCTCTCAAGGTTTTCTTATTTAGAAGAATCAGCAAGACCCAGGCCCTGGATGATGCCCATGAGGTACAAAGGAAGAAGTCATGTTGATCTAGATTGGAAAAGAAAACTCTCAATCCAGGGTCAGTCACTCTATTCCTCTGCATTTCAGTTTTCTCATGTAAACCAGATTCCCAAGTATTAGACTGTGGGCCAGCTGCATCACCAGGGAAGTATTTGATAAATATTGATTTCTGGGTCCCATTCACAGGGATTCAGATTCTGTAGGTTTTGGGCAAGTGTTTGTGAAAGTTCCCCAGGTGATTTTGCTGCAGTGAATCTTTGTATAGCACTGGACTAAATGATTTGTAGCTAAGAGATAATGCCATTTATTATCCAGGCTCACTTCTTGGAGGCTCAGGAAAAAATATTTTTGTTAAAATTGGTAATTTTTACATACCAAAGTCTTTTAAAATGAGGGCCTTGCATGTAGCAGGCTCAGTGAGTTGGCTTCATGTTTATTACATTCACAAATGAGGCCTGTGTTATTTGGAATGGGTTTTTTTTTTAATAGTAATAAAAGGAATGGCTAACACCTCATAGTAGTTTTACTAAGCTTAATTTTTTTTTTTTTTTTTTTTTACTAAGCTTAATTTTTTTTTTCACATATTGTATTCAGTATTCACTTTTACACATGAGAGAACTGAGGCTTCCAGATTGTCCAAAGTCATAGCCAGGAGCATAGCCAGAATTTGTTCTTATATCTTCTAAATCTGAAGGCCATGATATATTCAATTCCTCAATAACTATCTTGTAGCCTATGACTGGTACAGTAGGGCTTCTAGTCTTTATATGAAATGGAACTACATTTTTTTTCCACAAAGCTTTTCGATTCTTAAGATAAGAAGGATAGGATTTTCTACTGTAAGACAGTTGAAAGGAATGGATAGGGTAATGCTGCTGAAGACTTTAGTACGCCTCTAGCAATTTACACAAACTTTAAAATAATGTGCTAGGCTTGGTGGAAGAAACTGACTTGAAAATCACTGGTTTAAAATTTGTGGCCTTACAGGTAGATCCTGATCTACATGTTGAGGATCTCATTGTATGGTATTGATTCCACTTCCCCATGCACTCCCCCAAAGATCATATTTCCCCGAGTCCTCCCTATTTTAAAAAATGGTATCACAAGCAACCTAGTTGCACTAGCCCCAAGCTAAGGATTTGATTCCTTTTACCCTCAGTCTGCTTCTTAATTCTTATTCATCACTAGGTCCAATTGGCTCTATGTCCAAATATAGCCTAAAATTTTCCATTTTTCTCCTCCTTCCTCTCTCCATCTTCCCTAATCCACCTTAAATTAGACCCCTTATAATCTCTTTTATAAACTGCAATAGCCTACTAAGTGGTCTCACAGATTTTTCTCTTGCCCCCCTCTCCCCCTGTAATCCTTTCTCCTCACTCAGCAGAGAGATCTGTTTTAAAATGTAAATCCCATGTCACTCTCCTACTTAAAGCTCTGCAATGAATTCCCATTTCATTTGGAATAAAATCCAAACTCCATAAAGCCTTTGGCGATCGAGTTTCTCCTTGTCTCTCTCACCTCATCTCCTCTCATTCTGAACGATGTCTCACCACACTAGCCACACTGGACTTGTGTTGGCTCCTTGAAACTTAAACTTACTTATGCATCAGAACCTTTGCGACTTCTTTTTACCTCTGCAGGGAACGCACTGCCCCAACATGTTCTCTTTTAAAATAAATAAATAAATAAATAAATTTATTTTTGGCTGTGTTGGGTCTTCGTTGCTGCACATGGGCTTTCCCTAGTTGCGGCGAGCAGGGTCTACTCTTCGTTGCGGTGCGCCAGCTTCTCACTGCAGTGGCTTCTCTTGTTGCAGAGCGCAGGCACTAGGCACACGGGCTTCAGTAGTTGTGGCACGCGGGCTCTAGAGCACAGGCTCAGTAGTTGTGGTGTACGGGCTTAGTTGCTACATGGCATGTGGGATTTTCCCGGACCAGGGACAGAACCCACGTCTCTGCATTGGCAGGCAGATTCTTAACCACTGTGTCACCAGGGAAGTCCCCCCCATGTTCTTAAGTCTAGCTGCTCTCTTCACTCAGATATTAGTTTGAATATCTTTAGATATCACCTGTCTTCCTCCTAGAGACCTTCTCAAATAAACTCCAAGTCACTAACCTGTTTGTTTTCTTTGTAGTACTTAGAGGGACTACACTGTAATTTACATAAAATGTATTAGAGTAGATTTTGAGATCCAAGGATAAGTTAGTTGAAGTTGCACCCCAGGTGCAGATAGCATTCTAATCAAGAATTCACTCTCCCTGAGGAGGGTGGGAGGCTGTTGTACAGAAAGGCCGCACTCCAGAGGGGGCTACTACTTCAGCTATCTTTATCTCTGATAAAGATGTTGTGCTAATTAGCATGGTAAGTGTCAAAAGTGGATTTTTATCAGTGAAATTGGCACCTCAGTAATTAGCACAATTAATGCTAGAAATGGACTCTCACTGGTAAAATTAAAGATGAATATGTCAAAAACATTTTGGTTGTGTCCCCCAATCTTGGCATGAACAAGGTTTAGAAAACTAGAAAACATTTTCTTCTTAGGATCGGAATACAAAGCTTGATCTTGAAATCTCCCAGGTCTAGCCACTGATTTTTTTTTTTTTTTACCATCTTTTTTGGAGTATAATTGCTTTACAATGGTGTGTTAGTTTCTGCTTTATAACAAAGTGAATCAGTTATACATATACATATGTTCCCATATCTCTTCCCTCTTGCATCTCCCTCCCTCCCACCCTCCCTATCCCACTCCTCTAGGTGGTCACAAAGCATCGAGCTGATCTGCCTGTGTTATGCGGCTGCTTCCCACTAGCTATCTATTTTACATTTGGTAGTGTATATATGTCCATGCCACTCTCTCACTTTGTCACAGCTTACCCTTCCCCCTCCCCATATCTTCAAGTCCATTCTCTAGTAGGTCTGTGTCTTTATTCCTGTCTTACCCCTAGGTTCTTCATGACATTTTTTTCCCCTTAAATTCCATATATATGTGTTAGCATACGGTATTTGTCTTTCTCTTTCTGACTTACTTCACTCTGTATGACAGACTCTAGGTCCATCCACCTCATTACAAATAGCTCAATTTCGTTTCTTTTTATGGCTGAGTAATATTCCATTGTATATATGTGCCACATCTTCTTTATCCATTCATCCGATGATGGACACATAGGTTGTTTCCATCTCTGGGCTACTGTAAATAGAGCTGCAATGAACATTTTGGTACATGACTCTTTTTGAATTATGGTTTTCTCAGGGTATATGCCCAGTAGTGGGATTGCTGGGTCATATGGTAGTTCTATTTGTAGTTCTTTAAGGAACCTCCATACTGTTCTCCATAGTGGCTGTACCAATTCACATTCCCACCAGCAGTGCAAGAGTGTTCGCTTTTCTCCACACCCTCTCCAGCATTTATTATTTCTAGATTTTTTGATGATGGCCATTCTGACTGGTGTGAGATGATAGCTCATTGTAGTTCTGAGTTGCATTTCCCTAATGATTAATGATGTTGAGCATTCTTTCATGTGTTTGTTGGCAGTCTGCATATCTTCTTTGGATAAATGTCTATTTAGGTCTTCTGCCCATTTTTGGATTGGGTTGTTTGTTTTTTTGTTATTGAGCTGCATGAGCTGCTTGTAAATTTTGGAGATTAATCCTTTGTCAGTTGCTTCATTTGAAGATATTTTCTCCCATTCTGAGGGTTGTCTTTTGGTCTTGTTTATGGTTTCCTTTGCTGTGCAAAAGCTTTGAAGTTTCATTAGGTCCCATTTGTTTATTTTTGTTTTTATTTCCATTTCTCTAGGAGGTGGGTCAAAAAGGATCTTGCTGTGATTTATGTCATAGAGTGTTCTGCCTATGTTTTCCTCTAACAGTTTGATAGTTCTGGCCTTACATTTAGGTCTTTAATCCATTTTGAGCTTATTTTTGTGTATGGTGTTAGGGAGTGATCTAATCTCATATTTTTACATGTATGTGTCCAGTTTTCCCAGCACCACTTATTGAAGTCGCTGTCCTTTCTCCGCTGTACATTCCTGCCTCCTTTATCAAAGATAAGGTGACCATATGTGCGTGGGTTTATCTCTGGGCTTTCTATCTTGTTCCATTGATCTATATTTCTATTTTTGTGCCAGTACCATACTGTCTTGATTACTGTAGCTTTGTAGTATAGTCTGAAGTCAGGGAGCCTGATTCCTCCAGCTCCAGTTTTCGTTCTCAAGATTGCTTTAGCCACTGGTTTTGAAGACTTCTGATTGCCTAATGCTGACCATGAGGGCAGCAGAATCCTGACTCTGGAATACTGTCATATCCGTCTTGAGGGAAACATCATGTAAGATGTTGGTGGGAATATGTAACAGGAAAGAGAGGTGGCATGCCATCAAGCCACAGAACAGGTTTTATTAACTGTGGTATGCCTGTTTGCTAATAAATTTTATTTAGTAAAGACTTTATGTGTGGAATTAAGTACGAGACTTGCTTTCATTTATAACTTAACAGCAGAGTTGGAGAGGGAATAGCTCACCCTCACATATCTCAAAGCTTGTTATAGTAACTTATTTACAAAAAACAACCCACGACCTGTGCATACCAAATGAAGTTTGGTTTAGAAGAATTAGTAGATATAATTCACTTGCATATGTATTTGTTTACCTGTTTAGTACCCATCCCCCTACCCCCCATCCCATGTAAATCTCCCAAGAACAGGGGTCTTAGGTGATCTCTTCCCAGAGCCTTGACCAGAGCCTGGGACCAAGGAGGCACTATTTCAGTCATTCAATAGCTATTTTATTTTTCTGAAAAGAGAATAAAGGGAGGGGAAGAAAAAAAGGTAAAAATAATAGAACAGAGAAACAGGAATAAGGGAACTTGGAGAGAAGAATGAAGAATAGGTATATGGAGAGGAAGTCAACAGAGGAGTCCTTAGTCTTAAACAGGCAATGGCAAAAAGTAGTAGAGTTATGCTCTTTCTTGGAATACTGGCCCTGTGAGATGCTATGAAGAAAAACATATTTAGTGGTTAAATAAGATTGGTAAGGACTACAGAAACCTCTCCCTCACATACCCACAATGCACATGAGCATATTAAAGGCTCTGAGAGGCATTTTAGGGAACACCCCCCCCCCCAAAATTCCTTGTTAATTTTGCTTTACCCAGAATTTCCCAAACTTATTTGAGCACGGGGCCCTTTTTTCTCTGTGACATTTATTAACAAGCTTTGAGAAAGGCTTTAGAAAAGCATAAGGGATGGTTAGGAAACTGACAAAGAAAATACCAGTGCTTTCGTTATCCTGTGAAGCTAGTTCTGGGGCAAGAGTCTAACCTTCCCTTCCTGTGCACCTCATGCATGGCAAGCATCTGCAACTGGGTTCCGAAGCAACCAGGGAAACAATGTTCCATCTACTTCTACCTTCTGACTCACCCTTCACCTAGAGAAGGAAGGTTGACTGAATGGCTGAACCTTCCTGAAGCAGGAATATTGAGAGATAACTAGGAGCAATCATGCACTGAAAATCGGATATGAACGAGCTACCCAGTGTAGCAGAAAAAAGTGAACCCATGAGAGTTGCCAGTACAGTGAAACCCACTTACTACATCCTTTTAAAGATCAGCCTAATGCTCACACATGCTCAGTGCTTCCTTTCCTTGGCCCTAGGAGGAATATTAAGAAGGTGTTTCACTTTAGTAAGGTTCATGAGTTTATGGCCTTGAGAATGCCCTTGAGAATAAACTCTAGGGACTGAGAGAAAGGAAAAGAAAAGCTGCTTTTAATGGATTTTGTCTCTAACTCTTTTCAATAATACTGCAACTAAAACATTTGAATTAGTTAAATTTTCTAAACTCAGTAACTGCCAGAGAGAGACGACTATTTTCCTTTTATTATCTTTAGTTAACTAAAAATCAAATCATGTCAGAGAGTTAGGCAAATACATTTTGGGAGAGATTCCTAAAATATAAACACTCCAAAACGCATACAACTATATTGTTAATTGTTTGACTAACAGAAGGGATATATGAACCTTTGCAAAGGTAAAAAATAACAAAGGGAGCATGCTCTTTTTTACCCCTTGAACTTCACATGTGCTTTCTTTCAACTCAGAGTTCTTTGATCTCAGTTTTGCCATTTATCCTTCAGTCTTCAGTTTAGATGACATTTACTTTGGAAAGTGTTCCCTGAGCCACCTACTAGTCTAAAAGAACCTGATCAGGTGTTCTCATTGCAACTTCCTTTATCACCCTTGGTCATGTATTTAATTGCCCATTTACCACTAGATTATAAACTCTAAGATGACAGGGGTCACATGTATCTCATTTTGTTCATTGGTTAGTCCACAGAGTTTAATGAATTGTCTGGAAGGAAACAGATGCTTAATAATTGGTTGGTTAATACTGTTTCTTTTTCTTTTTTTCTTCTTTTTTTTTTTCTTTTGGCTGTGCGGCTTGTGGGGTCTTAGTTCCCCGACCAAAGATTGAACCCAGGCTCTTGACAGTGAAAGCCCGGATTCCTAACAACTGGACAGCTGGGGAATTCCCCTGTTAATATAGTTTTGGTTTAACTAGAATATAACCTACATTTTGATATGCAAAACTGCATTCAGGGAAACCTACATCAGCATAAATATTAACACCATGTTCACATATATTAGCAATCATAGTCACTCAGAGAAAGATATATTCCTGGGATTGGCTCTAGAGTAATTCAACCAGAATACAAAGAGAAGCTCAGCTTAAGAATTATGGACATTAGAAATTAAAGACTCAAGAGATGAAGTTTCTGAAGTAATTTTGAGTTTTGGAAGTTCATAGAAATGATTCACTTCACGAAAGGATTGCTTTTGGTTATTAAGTCAAAATTAGATGATTGAGAGACATTCCATTGTTTAAGATGTCTGATTCATCAAAATGTACCAGAGTTTGCTTTGAGGTTTTCTACACACGATTGTAGAGGTCAAGTACTTATGTGAAAGCCGCAGATGAATAAGCAAGTAGATGAAAGATAGGTTATACACACACAAAAACACACATACCCCCGTCCCCCTTCCCCTCTGAAGCTGTGTTTCTTTAGACTTTCATTCGCATGTGTGTTTGCATGGCTATATTAGTGTATATGTGTGTGAGGGACAGGGATAAAAAGAAAGAAAGAGAGAGAGAAGGAAATAAAAAGAAAGAAAGAAAGAAAGAAAAAGAAAAAAGAAAGGAAGGAAGGAAGAAAATAAAGACATAGGATGAGAGCAAAGAATCAAGTTCATAGCCAAATTCTTGTGTTCCTGGTATAAATAAATTAATGAAACAGAAACAAACAGATCTTGGATTGATATAAGCTAAATTGAAGCCTGTGTGTGTGTATGTGCTTACGTGTGTGTGTGTTTGCGTGTGCTTATGTACGGGTCATTTCCTGGTAGTCTACTGTGTTCATTGGCCTTTATATGTTACATCAGGTGTCTATAATCTCCTCTCTACAAATAAAATAACACTAAAGCAATTTGCTGATGACCAATACTTGGTCACACATTACAGAAAGATAAAATGAAATGAAATAATTTGGAATTTTGAGTGTAATTGGTTGCAATGTGACAAATAAATCTTTACTGGCCAATCATAATTATACAGAAAGGTTTCGACATAGCAAAAAACATAAAAATCAAAACCAAGGATGCACAGGGTAAGAATTTTGAAAGAGGAGTAGTCTCATATAGAATATGGATGACACTGGGACAGGAGAGGAGCAAAACTATATGTGGGAGAGAACAGAATCAAGGGAATAGGGGAGAATACAAATTTTTGAAAGTCAAGTCTCCGAATGCTCAGTTTGATTTCAGTACAAACTATCTTCACTTTATTCTAAATAAAGCTGCTTGAGCATGTGGAGAGGTACAAAAGAAGGAAGAGAAAGATAGAGGAGCTCACGACAAGCTATAAATCTTGATGCTTAAATTGAGTGGGGGGAGTTGAGACAGTACAGTACAGAACTTGTTAAAAAAAAAGTGACAAATGGTGTTTCCATTTGTGAAAGTCATTTACAATTGGCCATTAATAAAGGAGTTGGAAGAAGGGGAGCCTCTTGCAGAATTTCCAAAATTTCACTCATCAGATTTAGCCTATTTCATTTAATTCCACTTAACAGCTTAGAGTTGACGTTATTCAAATATGTATAAGGTCTCAAATGGAAAACATTTTGGTAATTTGCATGGCTATTTTCAAGACTGCAAAATCTAATCGTCACAGACAATAGAACCAGACTGTTGGCAATGGAAATAAGGGACAAAAATGACTGATGTAAATCAGCCCTTGAGAAGTTAGGTTTCTCCCAAGGTAATCCAAATCAGTGCAATGCCCTTGCTCACAAAGTTGATGTTCACAGAAGTAGCTAGAGAAACTCCAAGTCCCGCCTGGGGCCGTGGTCCACGCATCACGCACTCTCCCTATGGTGTTGTCCTTCCACAGTGAGGAAATAAACCTTTTCATCTTGATGAAGAATAGTCTCAACTTGTTTTATTACTTGGGGCTTAGTTTAAACTCCTTTACCTTTAACTGTCTTTGGGGTGACTGTTAGATTCCTTGCTCTCTTGATAACCTGGAGATCCACTGGGTACTATAATTATTATAATTGTGGGCCATAACTGTCTTGTTTTGGGGCCAACTGCTCTTCTCACTTGAATAATAGAGTTTGTCAATGGGCACACATAAATCACAGACAGGATGGTTTTCCCTCTTCCTGACTTGACAAACAACAAGCACATTTAGAATTCAGCCTTGTAATTAAGCAGGGTCCAATCTCCACAGGCAGGGCTGATACAAAAGGATTTGCAGCCTGGGGGAAGGGCTCTTTGTGTTGACCTTGGATGGCAGGCATTATAGCATCTGAGGGAATTGCTGCCCCTACGCTGTCCTCATCTGTGACCCTAAATCATACACAAGGTTTATGTGGTTAGTAGGACACTGGGCACTAAATTTGGAGTGAAAAGACCTGAGGCTCAGTTTTATCTGTAAAATTTCCTATCTTGGCGGTTGAAATGAGGTTATATGCAAGTGCTTTGTTATCTACTTTAAGGAAGAACCAATTGGTGATAAAAATGAATACACTTTAGGGACCTCCCTGGTAGCACAGTGGTTAAGACTCTGCACTCCCAATACAGGGGGCCTGGGTTCCATCTAGATCCCACATGCATGCCTCAACTAAGAGTTCGCCTGCTGCGACTAAGGATCCCACCTGCTGCAACTAAGGAGCCTGCCTGCCGCAACTAAGACCCGGTGCAACCAAATAAATAAACAAGTAAATACTAGAAAAAAAAAAAAGAAAACACTTTAAGTCTTCTTCAAAGTATGTGGGTGTGCGTTTATGTACTTGCCCTCTGTGTTGTGGATTATAACAGGGGTACTTTTTCATTGTTTCTCCCTCTTTCCCCTATCAAAGAACCTGGAGCTCTCCAATGCCCACCACACATGGCTCAGCTGACTCCTAATAAGCTATGTTCTCTACCTGAAGATGTTGCTGCCGCCACTCTCTCAGCATTGAAAGATGTGATTTGACTCGTCACCTGGACCCTCAGAGAGGATCCTGTCAATAGGGTGATCAACTGTCTTGATTTGCCCAGGACTGTCCCAGTTTTAATGAAAAATTTCCATCCCCAACTCCCTTAGTCCTGGGCTTCATTGCTTTTCAGTTCTTCGTACTCACTCGGGAAAACTCAACTATGTGAGATGGTTTGCTCACAGTTGGCACTGTTACCTGTTGCGCTGACAATTTGCTTTGACCTTAGCTATTTATTTAATTCTGTTGGGATGCAACTTGTTCTTACCTTTGTGCTATGCTCTAAACCAGGAGTTTTCAAGCTGTATCTCACTGAACTCCACAAATAGTCCTGCATGGGAAGTGGAGCACAGAGAGCTTCAGTTCTCTTCCCACCATTACAACCAAAGTAGCTCCTCCACATTGTTTAAATATTGGGTTCTATGTAAAACTGACCACTAAAAAGATGAGCCATAGCCCCACCAAGTAACTAACTTTATTTAGACTTCAAGAAATGTCATACTGCATTTAAGAAAAGGGGAGGAGTAGGAATTGCCTTTGATAGAATAGCTTTTGCTTTTTCCTTTTCTTCTGTTGGGGATAAAAGTTGCTGTTTGTAGTAGTAGACTACTGACTAGTAGTCAAATACTGATAAATATAAAATATTTTCCCCAACTATCCTTTCTTCCTGAGCATCTTTCCCATTCTCTGATAGCACAAATTACCATATGTCCACATGTGAGCATTACTCAGAATGCTGGAGGTTGATTAATGGATGGGATTGTGAAATACAAGCAAACAATTGAAAAAGCATGCAGTTTCAATTTTTTTTTCAGTATGTCAGACATGTATGGTGTCCCGTGGGTTGGCCTGGGCATTCGCATATAGACCTGGTGCTATTATAGGTTGTAGCCACAGTTTTTCGAAAACAAGTAATTATGTATTATAATGCACATATCATCACAGACACATTGTCTTTGGAAAGGACCAAACCTTGAGCTAGAACCTGTAAGGGAAGCAGGACAAAGTGCTGAGGTTAAAGAACATGGCCAATTGAGATTGATGAGAATTTCTTGGGTTTGGGTTATGAGAGGCCTAAATTTAGGTGAGGTTTGGAGAGAGGACATAAATATTTCAGGTAATAGGAAAATTGTTTTAATGAAAATTCAGAGAAGTAGGAATAGTCATTTGCAACATGAAAGAGCAAGAGTGATCTAGGGTTAAGTCTTTGATTCTATTTATTTTTCTACTCATTTATTAACCTCCAACCATCATGTGCTAATATGTTAATATCAGCCTTCCTCACTTTACCACCAACTATTCCTGCACTCTCTCATTCTGCTGGTTTCTGTCTGTTGGTCATTTTATTTTTAATCTCTCGAATTTACTGTTTTTTTAACTAAAAAAATTCACAAACTATATATTGAGAGATATTGGTTTGAAGCACACAAAAAAGGTAGGTCTTATTTAAATGTGTGGATTCTACATTAAAGTTAAAATTTAGGAAAAATGCCTTGCTGATGCTCTCAGCCTCTTCAGTCCTGTCACCCAGGCACTCTCTTTTCTCATAGCATCATCTCTTCAACTGTTTCCTCTTCCCTTTTCTCTCATTCTTCCTCTTTTTTTTTTTTAAACCTAAATATAAATATAAATATAAATCTGGCCCTGATGCTCACTAAAGTGTTATATGGCTTTTTCCTTCCAGAGTGGAAACATAAACAGGACAGTGAGAAATAATTTCTAATATACGAGAGGGTCACTATTGTCATACACATTTGTGGAATGATGAGACACATCTGAGGGAATCTGTGAAGGACATTATTAACTGGCAGAGATTGGCCACATTCCCAGACGAAACTAGAATATTTTGGTGCCTTTCCTGGTGCTGCATTCTGTTAGTTCTTAAATTTTCTCTTTCATCTATTTTTTTTTCCCCTAGCAAACCTGAGGAGTTGTCCTGGACAGAAATAAAACGGCCTTTGTCAGGTTACCTTTCCCACAAGGACATGGGGAAAAAGGGTTGTATGTGAATGTGCTAATATGATTCTAAGTGCTTTCAAACCGTTCTGCTTAATTCTTTCTGTGGCATGTAATTCCTGAGGGACATGCACCAAATTGATAAGCTCAGTGCTAAAGTGAACTGTCTCATCTAATCCCCAGGAGCCTCTGACTGAAGTGTCAAAATACAATTGTGCACCAGCGGTATTGCTGTCCCGTAGAAGAAACACTTCAGCACACTATTGACACCATAAGCAAATTAAAAGACTCACTAAAGTTACTATTCTCGTATTATAACAACATCTCCTATAAATTATTAAAGCCCACACAATTTATTACCCATGTTAGGGGGGAGAAAAAAAGCAAGTTGAATCATAAGCCATGCTACTTAATGATTTATTTTTTTTGGTCTTCAATGTTTTGAGGTTTATAAATCATCCTGCTCAACTCTACACTGCACCAAGGAAAAAAGCAGTTGTTAGTCATGCCCTTCTCTCACCAATGATCACTTACGCACAAGGTGGAAGCATACTCATTATTTTAGCATCTATCAGCAGCCTCTGTGTTTCAGACTGGCTGTTCTTTTCATTACTATAATGCTTAAGCACGGCACTGAATGGTTATGATTTAAGGCATTAGATGACAGATCTAAGCCTTTTCAGAAATAAATATTAACCTCATTATTTAAGCAGGGAGACCAAACTGACTTGTTTTCTGTCTCAAGGCTTCTAAGAAAATCAAGATTTACTTAGAAATCTTGGGCTGTAAAGTCGGTCCACCAAGCTCCCCACTAGTCTATCTTGATTATATTTCATGATTTTAAACACTTATTTGTAAACAAATAAACATATTTATTTGTAAACAAATAAACATATTTATTTGTTTAAACATTGTATTCTACTCCGAGTGGTATGTTTTATCTCTAGCTTTGCAACTGTGTGGGCTTTAATAATTTATAGGAGATGTTGTTATAATATGAGAATATTAACTTAATGAGTCTTTTAATTTGCTTGTGATGTCAGGTGTGTGCTGAAGTGTTTCTTCTACAGGACAGCAATACCGCTGGTGCACAATTGTATTTTGACACTTCAGTCAGAGGCTCCTGGGGACTAAATGAGACAGTTCACTTTAGCACTGACTTTTACCTCTAGCTTTGAATGACTTGGGCAAGTCATTCAAATTCAGAGAGACTGTTTCCTAATCTATTCAATGAGTATACTGTATTAAATAATCTCTAAATTATCTTCCAGATTTAAATTCTGGTAGTCATAGCATATAATTGCAAATCAGCAGTGATTTCCACTGCTGGTGGAGTTCTTGAGAACCCTGTGAATATTTGCCTAGGGCATCTCTCTGCCTTTGCCTTAAATTAGTTCTAAGAGGCCTGGGGTTGC
Organism: Phocoena phocoena; assembly: GCF_963924675.1. Classification (NCBI taxonomy): domain Eukaryota; kingdom Metazoa; phylum Chordata; class Mammalia; order Artiodactyla; family Phocoenidae; genus Phocoena; species Phocoena phocoena. The sequence goes on along the minus strand of NC_089219.1, from coordinate 71,613,203 downwards.
TGGGCCTTTCTGCCCCTTTCTGTTTGTGTGGGCCATAGAGAAGGAGAAAGATTTCAAGAGGAGATTAGCTACTCTTGGAAAGAATAAGTTAGCGATGGGTTAGAACCACCGAGAGTCTTTTAGAAATGATGGGCGAATGTTGTTAAAATTCTAAAAATATCTTCTGGGTTTAGTTTGTAACTCAAGGTCTCTGGTGACGATTTGGTCTGACTTCTTTGCTTGTTTATCCATGAACCTTAATGAGAAGCCTCTAGTTTTGGTACATTCCCACCCCAGACTGGAGTTCCCTGGAGTATAAACACTGATCTGTGCTCTGGAACAGTCACCAGCATGTCAGATTTTGAAAACAGTTTCACATTATATCACTGTCCTAAAGTTAGTGGTAAAATAAACACTCAAAAGTAAACTAAAATGGCATGTAAATACAAGTTGTTTTAATACAGTTTCTCTTGTAAAGGCATTTGATACTCATACTTCTTAGGAATTAAAATAATAGACATCAACAATTCATGGACTACACATTTAATTTGCTTTGCAGAAGTAAACAAACATGCCTGCATGTTTTATATGAAGTCACAAAACTTGGGAAATGTAGTTTGAACTTTTAAAATGTATTATTCTAGATCACATTTGATAAATTTGCATCCGTATCCCAGTCTCTGATGTCACCTGGATGGAATTCTGTTTTTTCTTTCACTGATATAAAACTTTAAGGACATCACTTAAACTTAATCACTCAGTTTTCTCATCTGAAAAATGGAGACAGAAATCCTTAGTCATTTCATAGGGCTGATGTGTGACTAAAAAGAGATAATGTATTTGTGAAAGTTAATTTTTAAACAATCTGTATAGGAAAAAAAGTTATTGTTTTGATTTTAACTAATCTGAATAATGACTAAACCCAATGGAACTGTCCATTTCTAATCTAAGTATAAATGTGGAGTTTCACTCATCTGCTATAAACACCTTTCTGAGATAACATTTACACTTTCCTCTCCCTGTTTGAAGAGATTATGTAGTTGGGGGCGGGGGATGCAGGGTATAACTTTTACTTTCTACCTTCCAGAAACTATACCATGTTCCAGAAATCTTACAACACAGAGTGGCCAAGGCTGATAGTTTTACAACTTGCTTTCTGATTGAATTCTGCAAGCATTTATTGGGCTCCAACTATGTGCCAGGCCCTTGTTCATACAGTCAGAAGGATAAGTGTACTAAGGATTTACTACACATAGGAAATGATTTTCCTGTGTAGGTATCTTTCCCCCCAAGTTTTTGAGTGTTGGGATGTGGTAAGGATGGGGTATACTTGGGAAAGTTAAGTTCAAGCATTTGGTGCCTGAGATTTTTGTACAATCAGACATTTGACTTATTGTAGAGTTGCAGGATAATACCCCATTGTGGAACAAAGGCTTCAGCAGGCTTTGCTAAAATGTAAGGTCCACTCTGCTGATTAGATAGAATCATTGAACCTTATGCTACCCAATATATACAATGGAATCCATAAGCACCCTCCTAAGAGGGGAGGCATTTAGATGAGATCTTTAAGACTTAGGTATTGTGTACCATGAATGAACATGAAAGGCTGGTTGGCATAAATAGCCATTCATTCTGTCCACAGCATTAATTGAAAACTCAGGGGTGCATAAAGCCCCATTCTCATTTATTGAGTAAGCCAAAAGAATACCTTCACATCTGTATGCAAATGTTTCACAACTGTGAAAACCCACTACTACTGATGAGTGAGTGACGCTGATGTGAAGAGGCTGTGAAGTGGTGATACATACACGTTGGCTGTGACTTTTCCACATAATCTTTGCTTAACCACTTGTGTATCATAATTTTCTGCAATATACATGTCCTTTAAATGTATTATGGCACTTGTAAATACTAAAGTTTGTTCCGGTGTCCTTGCCAAAATGTCTCCAATTGGACTGAAAACCTTGGCAATGTATCTTGGCAGGCTATTAGTATGTTTGCTACATAAAGGATCATGTGTTGATATTTCTTTGCATTCTATAAAAGCTTCAGGTTTTGAATAATTTTATTATATGTATAGGGTGAATAAATCTTCAGTTGCTGCTAAGACCTTTTCAAAGAATACTTTTTCGTGTTTTAGTACATTCTCTCCTCTCCCTCCTAACCTATACTTTGAGCACAAGTAATGCCATCGATTTTACTGTATCAGGCAATCTATGGAACCCTCAAGGGCCCAGTTACCTTCCTGGCCTTGCCTAGACTAGCTGTATGGCATTGGACTGATAAATCGCTAACCTTGCTGAGCTGTCCTGCCCCACCCACGTTCCCATAGCATTCGCCCCTGCACCCTCAACACCACCGATGCTGAACACCTGTGACTCTGGGACTTAGAACTTTTATTCTGGCTCCGATAATATGCTCAGTTTACAGATAAAGCAAGGGGGAAATATCCTAGAGTTGTTATCTCTAGAGGCCAACTTTAACCAAAGATGGATGGGGAGTTGATAGATGAACACTCTTTTTTTGCCCCTTGGTTGGGCTAATACTAAGTTGTGTTCTACACCATCCTTCAGAGCTCCCCAGCAGGACTGAGTTCCTCTTGCCAAACTGGAAACTGTCTTGAAAATGCACTTTTTATTGGCTTTCTTCCATTCCCTGTCTCATTCTTCACTCCCTGACAGTGTTTCCTGGGATCAGCTCCCAAATAAATTACTTGCACTTGAATCCTTGTCTTAGAGTAAACTTCTGGGGGAACCCAATCAAAGTAGTTAAGTTTCTCATGTGTAAAATGGAAATGATAATACCTGCCTACCTCTCCACATGGCTACTGTAAGGATCAAAGGAGATATTGTATGTACAAATGCTTTGAAAATTCACAGGTTTTAACTATTGTTACTGCTGTTGCTTTTTTTTTTTCCGGTACGCGGGCCTCTCACTATTGTGGCCTCTCCCATCGCCAAGCACAGGCTCCGGACGCGCAGGCTCAGTGGCCATGGCTCACAGGCCCAGCCGCTCTGCGGCATGTGGGATCTTCCCGGACCGGGGCACGAACCCGTGTCCCCTGCATTGGCAGGCAGACTCTCAACCACTGCACCACCAGGGAAGCCCTCTATTGTGTTTTTCAAACTTTAATTTATGTGTACAAAATATCTGCAAATATAATTCTTACCTGTGAGCTAAGGAGAAATATATCTGAAAGTTAGAATGTAAGATAGGAAGTTACCGACAAAGGGTAGAGAATTAGCACCACAGGATGAAGAGAACTTTTCAACTACTACTGTAATACCACCCAACACCCACATAACCCTCTCCCCAAAATGACACGTGTCAAAGACAAAGGATTAGAAAAGAGACAACTGGCTTTCTCTATTGTCATTTACATTTCTAGGGAAGAATATCTGTCCATCTTTTCTTTGGAAGGTGCCTTTTCATTATATTAAATTCACAGGGCAGGGACTGAATTTAAATTCTTGTTTTGTGGAGTGCTTTAAAACATTAATCATGTTATTCAAATATTCAGAAAGATAAGGCAAAACTATCTTACTGACCAAAAACAGCCAGGTGGGTCACAGACAGAAGGAAGAATTTAAATAGCAGCAGTTTTACATACAGTGTCTGCTCACCATCTAAAATGCAAGTTGCATATTGAGGCAGAGAATTAAACCTGTCTCTTACCCCCTAAATAAAAGCAGATGTGTGTGAAATTTTTCAGGAAAAAAAAACCTGTCAAGCCAGAGGTTTTTGTTGTTTAATATACTTTTACCACCTTACTCAGAAAACTGTCTAAAAAAAAAAAAGAAGAGTAAAAATCTACGCATTCTGGAAGCAAAATGGGGGAGAAGATGAAAACTCAGATAAAGAACTGTGGTTGGTGATATATTTAATGGTCTAAAGAGATATGAAAGCAAGTGCCAAAGCAATACATTCATATCTCAGGTTCATGTAATTTTTTTTTTTTTTTTTTTTTTTTTTTTTGCGGTACGTGGGCCTCACACTGTTGTGGCCTCTCCCGTTGCAGAGCACAGCTCCGGACGCGCAGGCTCAGCAGCCATGGCTCACAGGCCCAGCCGCTCCACGGCATGTGGGATCTTCCCGGACCGGGGAACGAACCCGTGTCCCCTGCATCGGCAGGTGGACTCTCAACCACTGTGCCACCAGGGAAGCCCCTCATGTAATTTTATATTGTCAACTCAACAGGTTTTATTAACTGAATGAAGAGCTGAACACTTCACTTCAGTTTTTGTCACACTGCAATTTTCTTAGATATTAATCAATTGTGACCGCATTTGCCCCAGAACTGAATATACCACAGTGCATATTTAGTTTTAGCATGTGGTTGATTGCCATGTTGAAATTATGATATTTTGTAATTGTTAACAATTTTTGTGAAATTTTTTTTCTATTTTTTTGGTTTTTTTTTATACTGCAGGTTCTTATAGTCATCAATTTTATACACATCAGTGTATAAATGTCAATCCCCATTGCCCAATTCAGCACACCACCATCCCCAGCCCATCGCGGTTTTCCTCGCTTGGTGTCCATACGTTTGTGCTAATTTTTGTGAAATTTATCACACTTATAGCAGTTAGAGGGGTACGACTGCACAGACTGAGGTCTGTCATTAGAGTCTGTCATTAGGCCCTATCAAAATATTCTTGAGATGTTAAAAAAGGGATATTTTTTGAAATCTTACAGCTATCCAAATGCTTTTACTCCCATTTTTCCTGGGAGGTTACAGTTAAGAATTTTTCTCTGTATTTTTTCCCACAGAAGCTGTTGCTAATCTTCATTCATATACTGACTGACTCTCTTTGCGATCCTTGGTTCTTAAAAAGTTCTTATTACATTTCTCACTTTTAAACCACATTTGGGCAATCACTTTTTTTTTTTTCCTGCTCTCATAATGTAGCTGATGCTGCTAGGACAGCACTTGTCATCCTGGATTATAGATAGTCGCTGAAGTGGCTATCCCCTGCATTAGACTATGGGTTCCCTGAAGGCAGTAGCCACCATTTCATTTTTGCATTCTTAGCACCTGTCACTGTCCTTGGCATTTAGTCGGTGCTCAAAAAGTGTTTGGTGATTGAATCAAATAGACGCAGTGCAGTGTTGATATTTAATGTGTTTGCTGGTTCATATGACACCAGTTGTTCCTTACTATATTCTACTTAAGTCCTATTAAAAGAATGAGTTGATTTATTTGTTTGTTTGTTTTAGAATGAGTTTTTAAACCAGAAAGGCATAATCATATTTGGGTTGAAAATAATTTAGTTCTCCGATTTATCTTTCAAAAGCTGTTTGTTGTTCAATGGCTTATTGATTTTAAATATTTTCTCTCTGAAGAGCAGGATTTCAAAATATTTCCTTTTTTTTTTAAACAGATTTTTACATTGCCAAGGAAAAGGCATAGCAGGTAAGACAAATCTTTTACCGGGTAAGTGTGAAAATTCCTACTACTTTGCGATTTGTTCAATTCAAGCCACTGATTTTAAGTAGTAAAAGGAATTGAATACATGTTTTTAAAAATCCCAACTGTTGAAAATTTCTATAATATAATCTAAAATAAATATACCAACTTAGCTTTTCCTTATAAAAAGGAAACTGGTAGGTTTAAAAACCATCTGCAGAATAAATATTTATGGAGCAGAATGACAACTTGACTTATCCAAAGCAGTGGCATACATTTTCTTAGTTAATGTTTGATGAAGCACTTCCACTTACAATTCTTCTATGAACTAAAGAAGAGTTTCATTAACTATTTTTGAAAGATAATGAGGCCATGATCCCTTTCCAGATGTTTTACTCATAAAATAATTGTGCTCTTTCTTCCAAATCTCCCTAGTTGCTTGGTTCCTGTTTCCTTGTTTATTGAGCAGTGAGTTATAAAGGTGAAGAGAAGAAGCAGACTATGCGGATCAGCTATATTTCATGTGGGTCCAAGGTACAAATTCTTATTCCCTGAGCATTATTATAAATTCAAAAGTATTTTTATAAATCTAGAAGTTGGAAACTTGTAATTTCCTGGAGCACTGTGCATAAATATACAATAAACAATATTCTTTATGTGTGTCTATATACATAGTTGCAAATCTATGTATGGAAATATGTACAATATTATTATTATTTTTTTTTTTGCAGTACGCGGGTCTCTCACTGCTGTGGCCTCTCCCGCTGCGGAGCACAGGTTCCGGACACGCAGGCCCAGCGGCCACGGCCCACGGGCCCAGCCGCTCCGTGGCATGTGGGATCTTCCCGGACCGGGGCACAAACCCGTGTCCCCTGCATCAGCAGGCGAACCCTCAACCGCTGCGCCACCAGGGGAGCCCTGTACAATATTTTTGAACTCTCTAAAGGTTCTTGTTTATAGTCGGCCAAGCCAACAACATTCACAAAATTAAGGCACAATTTTACTTACCAAAGATTGGAGGCTCTTGAAGTTTTATTACTAAAAGATAATTATCTCAGATGTGGATAGAGAAAAAAAATTTTTTTCACGGTTTTGCTTATAAGCATAGGTACACTTCCAACTCTTTTTCTACAGACAGGACTCAAGAATATGGCTCTTTGCGGAATTTCCCTTGAGGTCTAGGAAAGAGGCTTGCATTTTTACTTGAAAGCAGACTAACCTAATTCTAGTTTCTAGCATTCTGAGATGCAGGACTAAGAGGAAATAGAATTCATAACACACAATATAATTAAGTGTATATTTAGAAAGGTGCATTTAAATGTACCAGTAGATAAATGCAACAGCAACAATAATAATAATAAAGCTAACATTTACTAAGTGTATGTTATGTACCAAGTCCTGTTGTAAATACTTCTATGTATTAGTTCTTTTTCTTTCCCCACAGTGACCTTATGAGGTAGATGGTGGTATTAGCTCCATTTTACAGATAGGAAACTAAGACACAAAATTTTAGGTGACCTGCTGAAGTTCACACAGCTAATATGGGATAGAGTGGGATAGAATCTGAAGCAGTTGGGCTCTGTGATGACTGTTATTATACTATGTGATAGTGAGCACCAGATATGAGAACTTAGAGCTATTTGTTTTTCCTCTTGGTACTGCCCATGTTTTCCCAAACTGACATTCAGTTTCATCCACTTTGACCATGTTGGTTCTAGTTATGACAAATGGGCTAAGGAAAGTGATAATCAGCAACACCTATAAAGTACATAACAAAAACTAACAAATTATTTTGCATCCTTTTAGACATCATTCATATTCTTTGTATTTTAATGACCCCATTTCTACCCCTTAGAAATGAATGAAAATGCTTCCAGGCTACTAATAAAGGTTTAACTGGGGTAAAAGGGCTGCCCTAAGGGAGGAAAAAGGAATAAGGAAGTACCCCTACCCCAGCTGCTGTGAGGGGTGGTCACTCACAGCTCACAGCTGCGCTCTTCTTCTGAGAAGAGAAGATGCTTTGCTTGGAATGTTCCCCCACCAAGGCAGCCAGCAGCCAATGGTTAACTGATACATAAGGAGAATAAAAGGTTGTGCTTCCAGCCCGCCCTTGTTCCAAGGGTGGACTGAACTATGGTGCTCCAGAGCTTCCCTTGGGACAGGCTCTCATAGTTTTCAGCTGAACGTACATCTTTGCTTAACTTCTTCCCTTGCCCTTTTCAGTCTCCTTACTTCTACTTCTTCTAAGAGCATTCCCTCAATAAATCACGTTTATAAGAATCTTCTTCTTAGGTTCTGTTTTTAGGAAACTCAGGCCAAGATGCATGGTCCTGGACGTGGTCCTAGGAAGCAGAGTCTAAGATGAGATTCTGGAGGTAGATGGCAATGAGGTCCCTGTGTCACTGGTGGTAGATATGGTATTGGTGTATTTCCAGCCCCTGGCATTCTGTAGCAGTGTGATTATTATGATCAGAGTTCAACAAAGGATGACCTGTGGGTCAAATCCAGCTCATTCCTTTTTGTAAATAAAATTTTATTGGAGCACGTTCATTTATGCATTGTGAAACAGAGCTGAGTATTTGAGACAGACACCGCATGACCTGCAAAGCCTAAAATATTTACTCTTAGGTCCTCTCCAGTAAATGTTTGCCAACTCTAGGCTAAAATTTTCATCCATGGTGGTAAACTGGCTTGACATATTGGTAGGAGGCAATGCCATAGTTAGTGCAATGTCTCCAGCTTTGAGAGGTATGGAGAAATTGGAACAATAAGAACTATGGATTTGGGTGACTGTTACTAAGTATCATTGATGCATTGAAGAGAGAAAAAGAGATGCTCTATTAGTTACTACTTCTGTGTAACAAATGATCACAAATTTAGCATCTTAAAACAAGACACATTATCTCCCTATTTCTATGGGTCAGGAGTTCAGGGATGGCTTACTGGGTCCTCTGCTATAGGGTCTTTTAAAAGGCTGTAATCAAGATGTCATCCAGGGCTGGAGTCTCACCCAAAGGCTTGACTGGGAAGATATCCACTTTCAAGTTCATGTGATTGTTAATAGGATTCAGTTCCTTGTGACCAGTTGGCTGCAGGCCATCCTCAGCTCCTTGCCACACAGGCCTCTCCAATATGGCAGACTAATTCATCCAAACTAGCAAGAGAGGGATTCTGCTATCAAGAATGAAGTGAAAACCTTATGCAGCTTAATCACAGAATGACATCCCATCACTTTTGCCATCTTCTGTTGGTTAAAAGCAAGTCAAAAGGCTGGCTCATACTCAAGAAAGTGGATGATACAATGGTATAAATGCTACGAGGCAGGGCTTCCCGGGAGCCTTCTAAGAGCCTATCTGCCACACAGGCTCAGATCTATTACTCAGCATTTAAAGCAAACTGTGGGAGTCAGAAAGACTCATTAGCAGCATTTAAGGAGACACTCATCTCTTTTAGCTAGAAGGCAAACAGATTTGAAGATCCGTCTCCCATCATCATTGTAAAAGGGGCAGAACTTTAAAGAAGGCTAAATTCTCACCCTAGGCAAGTCTCCTAGGCCAAAGTCAGGGCCCTGGAAGAAAAAGAGTAGGATCCTGAGGATAGGAATATAGATAGATAGGAATATCTGGGTAGCTGAGAACCTTAAATCTGTATCTTCTCCCCAACACTTTTGGCTTGCAACGGTGGCTAGTAAGCCCCTTCCCTCTTATTGAAAAGGAGAGCCTCCTTGAAAACTATAAAGAAGTCTCAGATGAGGCAGGTTCATTACAAGACAATCCTCAGGATCTGTCTGTACTTTCCATTATGGGAGTCAGACTGATAATTGTGCTGTATCTCAGCATATCCTAACTAGGAAAGTAATGGCCTCTCCAGAGAGGAGATGAGTTTATATACTAATGAGTGCCAGGTGTTGGCTGATATGTATGTCCAAAGAGTATGACTGGGAGTGGACCCTGAGGGTCCTGGACCAAGGTGGCAGAATGTAAAGCTCTATGAACTGTTTACCAATATGGGGTTACTCTGTTGTGACAGAATTTAACACCCTAGCAAAGCCCTGGGTGATAGGTCTAACATAAGACTGGCATAGCTCCTGGTTGCTTGGAAAAGGCGATGGCCCACATAAAATGGAGTAGAGATCCCAGTCCTGTAGTAATGTAGTAAATGACTCACCCAGTGGTCATTTACCTAGTCCTTGAATGTATAATTGATTGGACCTATTAGAAGTTGGTAGACTTCTATCGTTGTTTTCTTGATTGGCTATCGTATTAGCAAAAGCCAAGTGGAAGTCCTTGAAACTGTCTCCTCTGCCAAGTTAGTACAACAAAATCAATGATCACATTCTGAGAAAAACTGCACAGAGTGGATGCACTCTCAGAGATTTAAAGGATGCAGGGGTGACGATCTCCATCATATCCCCATGTAAATTCACCAGTCTAGATGATACACAAACTAGATGAATCGACATGGATGACAATGGACTACTGTCAGTTTAACCACGTTGTAGTTTGAATAGCGGCTGCTGTGCTGTATTCGATATATGCACTAGGCAAGTGACCTGGATACAAGGTTTTGGTTATTATTCTGGCAAACGTGTTATTTTTAATACCCATTGAGAAGGAGGTTCAGAAGCAGTTTATATTCATATGGATGAACAACAGTGGTCATGTTCTTTTCTCAGTGTTATGTTAATTCTCCAGCTCAGGCAAAATACAGTCTGAAGGGACTGAGACTGTCTGGACATTCTGCAGAGCATCACACTTATATAGTCTATGAGTAACATCATGTTAATTGGACCAAGGAGCTCACTTTATGGCAAAGGAAGTATGTCAGTGGGCACATGACCATAGAGTTTACTGGTCCAACCACACTGACACAACTAAGGCACCAGCTTAGAGATGATAGTCTGTGAGGATGGGTACCATCTTTCAGGGCATTGTATTCACTCTCAACCACAGATACATGGTGCTCTGTCCCCAACAGGTAGAATACATGAGTTTAGGAATTAAGTGGTGGACATAAGACAGACTCCGCTCACCATCACTTCCAGTGATCCATCCTTGTAACTTTAGGTTTTGTGAGTCTAGAGGTCCTAGGTCCAATGAAGAGAAACTTCCACCAGGGGAGATAGTAAGGGTCTCAGTAAACTTAAAAGCTATTGCCAGATTACTTTGGGCTCCTTGTGCCAGTAGACTAGCTGGCACACACAAAAATATTACTCTATTGGTAGGGAAGTTGACCTTATTATTGATGAAGGGGCAGCAGTGATGCTACATATCAGAGGGAGGGAGCAGTGTGCCATTCAGGTGATCTTTGGGACATATTTTGGTATTACCATGGCTTGTTTAACTGTAATGGGCAAGTACAGCAACCACAACCTGATTAGGGCATGGTAACCCGGTGCTCAGACACCTTAGAGAGGTTAATTTGGTTTACCCCTCCCCGCCCCCAGGCAATCTATTTAGACCTGCCGAAGTACTAGCTCATAAGGAGGAGCATCTAGAAGGATGCTGAAGGAAAGAGACGGTGACTATGTTATGGCCTAGGGACAAACCGCTGCAGGAGAAGCTGTAGTTTGTTCTGCTATCCTTTCTCTTATGCATTAGTCCAGAAAACACTATACTATACTAAAATACTATACTAACCAGAATCCTGAAGCAGCTGTGTCTGGAAAGAGAAAACTTAATGTAAGAAGCAAGTGGGTCTGAGCAGTGTAAGGGGTGGACTGCTGTGTTTCTCCCATCCACTGGTTGCTGTGAATGTTTGGCTGCTAACAGCTCATGGCTACACCCTTCTCAAAGATTTGCCCTCAGTTGAATAGCGCCAACTCAGCAGAAAATTTCTCTCCCCGGAAATAAGAGATGTTAATCCTATGGTACAATTTATGTTCAAGATTTCCCCAAGGCACCGGGCTAAGCTAAAGCTAGTTTTCATCCAAGACTACATCCTTCTTGGCTGTCTTCTTCTGCCTACTATGCTTTTCTTGCTCTCCTTCTCCTAAGAGCATTCCCTTAATAAATCATTTTCGGAAGAACTGCAATCCTGGGCCCTGCTTCCAGGAATTCCGATTTAAGATACCATCTTCTACTATTAACTATACTGGAAAAATCTTTTATCTACCCGTACCATTCTGACCCAAACTTGATAGTATGCACATGAAAAGTTGCATAGATTGAGGTTTGCAATTAAAAAAAAAAAGTCCTAAAATTTCTCCTCAATTTATTACTATGGCAAAGGCTCTCATTCATTTTCAGTTCTTAACTTTACTATAACTGATGACCATTATTGTATTCTTGTTATTCTCCAAACCTTCTTCTCTACTGATGTCAACTATCTTTTAAAACAATTCTGATCATGTTACTCCCCTGCTTTAAACATTTTGGTGACCTTCCACTGTTTCCTGGATGAAGTCTCAACTAATTAGCATAACATACAAGGCTTTGTTTATTGGCCTGCAATTTGGAACTGAATTCTAGAAGACTTTTCCCCTTACATACAGCCTGCACACCATGTGCTACAGCCAGACTCAACAACTTATTCCCTGAATAAGACGTGCTCTGCTTTGAATCCACGCTATTCCTTCTGCCTGGGATTGCTCTTCCTCTATTTCGCTTGTAAATACCTGCTTATACTTTAAGACACAGCTTATTTATCAACTTTTCTGTGAAACTGTTATTGACCAACCCAGCACTTCTTTCCAAACTCCAGGAAGAATTAATAACTTCCTTCTCTGCGCTCTTCTACACCTGTGTTATGATGACTGTCATTTTTTTTTTTTTGGTAATTGTTTATTAACATGTCTTTCTCCCTCACACAAATTTGAATTTTTCAAGGGTCCTGAGATTTGTTTTTGTATCCATAATAATTATCACATGGCTTAGCATAGTATTCTTAAAAAATGTATATATATATTTATATAAAAGTAAACATATATACACATTTTTAAAAAGAATACTATGCTAGGCCATGTGATAATTATTGTCACATGTATATATATATGTAATTGAGTGAAGAACTTGGCTTGTTCTTAGAGAGCTTCTCAGCCTGACATGTTGGCCTGTTCTATTCTAGTTCCTGCCTTCAATCCTTTTCCTCTTGTTGGAGACTTGTAAACGGAAGACAGTCTTTGGATAACTGTCTGCTCACCTAAATCAATTGACTGTCCACACCTTCATTCCATCATTGCATGAGTCTATATAACTTTACTTCCTATTCATCACACCAGTTCATGCTCCCTGTGATTTGTAACAAATAGGGGCAAAGAAATAAACGTCCAAGTGGCAATAGCAAGCCTGACATTTAGCTAGGAGACCTAAATGCAAGCCTACATTCTGTCTCTCCTTGAAAGTGAAAGTAAGCCAGGGAGAACTGAGAGAGAACTGCTTTAAAAGTAGCCAACTCGCACCTCCTTCATAACTACTCTGCATTGTAGTCACTCTGGAGGCCAGTTTAATTGGCCTCTGTTTCTGATTCATCTAGACATTCATATAAGCAGAAAGTAATGCTAAGTTTTCAGTTTTTCTTAAAAAAATATTTCTTTATATTTTTGAGAGTCTGGGTTGTGGATATAGCCTTAAGAATTTCAAATAAATATACTTTAAAAAATCCCCAGTATATTATTAGAACTTGTATTAGATCTTGGAATAAATCTGAAGGTAAAAATGATAATAAAAGACCCTTCATTCCAGGAAACTCAGTGGTTAATGTGGCATAAAGCCTGGTTATGAGAATCTGACCTGATAATATTCATTCCTTTCCTCCAGCCACATTTTCGGCCTCAGATCCTCCAGCACCCTCTAACTTCAAAGGAAACTCTGCATGAAGAGGGAGGGCATACAATAGAAGAACTTGTCCGATTATCCCCCTCTGTTTGGAAATGAGTAAAGATTATAGACATGTTTTCTTCTTTCTGTGCTTTGGATATATAATGTCAATTACCTGAAGCGAAACCCCCTACCCAGGCTAATGCATAGATTTGGATTATACCAAAATTGCATAAAATTGGAAACAAGATATTAATAATAATCCATAATGGTGTGACACAATGGAATACATGTTTATTTTCATTGGCTTTAGCTGGTACCACAGAAAAAGTAAATTAGTTTAGCAATTTAAATTTTATATTTATTATATTATACCCTGACCTTTCTTGCTCTTCCCTCACCACTTTATATTATGAATGAGGTAATTAAAAGGAGTCTACTTCTTTCCTGTTCTACTACAGCACGTTTACCCCTTTAAATGTGTTTGTGTGTTTGTGAATGTATATGTGAGTGTGCATTGTTTATTTTAACCAATGTTTGAAAATAAAGTTGGAATGCTAAAGGCCAAAGGAATGAATTAGTCTGACTTGGTAATTAAAAGAACATACATGAAGTATTAACCAGGAACCACTGTTAGACTTTTCATTCTCAACCCAAAATGAAAAGGCAAGCATAATAATCCCGCGTCACCTCTGAAAATGATATCAGGAAATGTGTTCTCAGAGTCAGCTACTGGTCAAGACTTACATCAAGTTAAACAAAACAATGAAGGATCAGGGAATCTGGAAGGGCCAAAAGTTCAAAAAGGAGACCTTTAGCCCTTCTGCCTGCAATGCATAAGAATACCTCCTGTTTGTATGATAGGTGCTTACCATTCCCTGAAAGCAAAAGCATTTATGACTTACATGCTAAGGACTAAGTGCTCTGGTCCCACTCTTCCTGTTCAGGATTATTTTCTACAGAAGTTAATACAATTTGAACTACCAAGTGAAAACAACAACAACAAACAATAATCCCCAGTGGACCAATCTACTTAAAGCTGTGTCTTACCAAGCTTCCAGAGTATTTGGGATTGTCTAAACTACAAAAGAATTATGTCAACTATGGGTGAATCTTATCAAGGGTTGGCTTGCTCTTTTTTTCTTTTTTTTTTTTGGCCGTGTTGTGCGGCTTATGGAATTTTAGTTCCCTGACCAGGGATTGAACCCAGGCCCACCGCAGCCAAAGTGCTGAGTCCTAACCACTGGATCTCCAGGGAATTCCCTGGCTTGCTGTTTAAATGTCTTTAATGAAGACTCCATTTCCCTTGTGAGAGTCTGTATTAGCCAACCAAAGCTGATAGCAATAACAATAGCTGGAGATTTGACTTCAAAAATGCTTTGGTTTGAGCTGTTTCTGCACACAAATATAGAAGATTGTAGATAAATAACATGAACATAGTTTTGTTATTACTAAAAATAGTTTAGAAATATATAAAAATGTAAAAAAGATTTTTATGAATTGAATGACATAGTAAGCCCCTAGCTTTAGTGGTTTGTCACTTTTTACCCAGCTTTTAGGCATGAGTTACCACTGCCCCAACAAAACAAAGCAAGAAACTTGAACGCAAACCTTTCAGCCAGGTGACTCCATAGTTTATAAGTGGCAATGAATGACATTTCCTCAGGAAAATCTTGGAAATGACCAATGTTGCACATTTTATTAACCTATGTTTAACCTGAAGCCTAGAGACTAGCTCCCCTCTCTTCTTGTCTTCAAAATTTCTGTTACCAACTGTACTATGTTGAAGTTTACATGACAGGCCATGTCAACACTTTTGTTTAGTTAGATGGAAGTGCATCATTTTTAAAGAAAAGCTCTATGGCCAAAAAATATAAACAGCTCTAACTTTGATTAATATAAATATTTAAAAAACAGAACATTCTGTTACAACTTACAAAAACAGTTCTGATGTAGCTGATGGGAAAGAAAAAGTGCTTTCATACATTAGACAAATCCAACAAAATGCAGCTGCAGAACAAAATTTTAAGTAAATATGAATTGTTTGTCTTTTCACAGGGCTACAGTATTTACTTAAATGGAGTTATTTTGGAACAATTTATGTTTCATTAGAAAAACAAAGTGGTTTTTTTTTTCCGTTTTATTTCTAAAGTATTTAAATTTCAAAGTCCCCTAATTTAAAGACACCATTAAAATTATTCCTCCTGCTCAGTTTAGGGTTTGCTAATAAGCCACTGGACAAGAGATGTGCGAAATGAATAGATGAAGAAAAACGTTGACAGCAAAAGCGAGGCCTGAATGGTGAAGTTAGTTTATTAGGCCCTGTTTGTCACGAATGGCCCTGCAGCACATATAAAAGCAAATCCCTCTACCTTAGAAGATTAATTCTGAAGGAGGCACTCTTGGGTCAAAGTATACATAAGCGTGTGCCTAATCTCAGAGAAATCAGGCTATTTTTTCACAGCAATTAAGCAGAGGTCTGGGGTTTCACCCACAGCGTATTTAAACACAGGATACAATTAAATCCCAAAGTATTAATATCTTTGCTCTGCAAAATTGCCCAGGAAATAGATTTTGTCCTCTTTCAAATGAAAAGCAAGGCAAATTAAGAGAATAACTTGATTCTTAGCTTAGTTGCTTGAAATGAGAGCGTCATATTTTCTTCCAGTTGCAAATGTCGTATATACATAAAGACAGTTCTTACTTTACAATAGGGTAAGAGTTATATGCCTTCTGACTCCTTTAATCTAAATAAAGAATCTTAGAAGTTTGCATGAAAATGTATTGTTTTAAACTATAATTAAATTTCTTATTCAGCTTATGTGAAAAATCAACTCCTTATAAAAATCGAAGAACTATTGTTTACCACAAATAAAATGTCACAACTGAGCTTTGCAACATTATGTAAAGAAGTAAATGTAAATCTTAAGCAAGCAAGTGTGTGCAGAGGGATTGCTTTCTGTAGAGATTTTTCTTGAAATTATTTTATTCATATAACCATCTCAAGTCAAAATCTAATCTTCTAGAGAATATTACTGCTAGTTTAAAACACCGCTTCAAAAATGCTAAATATAAAAACAAGAAAATAACTTTTATTTGTGCATCAATTCCCTAAAGGCAAAATGTTCACACTAAAAATTATATTTAATAAACCACCACCTTTATTCAGATCTTGGGAAAAAACCTTTCTCTATTAAAAAAAATCTGCCCATATTACAATTCTCTTTTGTTCACATATCAGATTAATATTCCGACTGATAAACCAAATTCTTTTTGGCTTTTGGGAGGAAAAGCAGTGGAGGGAAGTTGGTCTTGGAATAAGAAAGGTTAGAAATAGTTTTTCACTTACACAGCTGAATCAATAGTTATTTCATTCCTATAAGTGTTTCTAGAAAGATAGTTTTGGTATATGATCCAGTGAGAAATCTTATAACCTATGACACGTGGGCATGTTCTTAGAAATGAATAAAACTAAAAGAATGAAGCAAAGTAGAATGAATCAGATGTGGGATGGTATGCACGTGTATACTAACGTATTTTCCTCCCTAAAGCTCGACTGTTGCTTTTAGGAGGAGCTGAATACTTAACCACACTATAAATGGTCTGGGCACTTTTTGATGTGTGCTGGGCTTATGTGAGAAGGCATGCAATCCGAATTTTACGAAGGATTGTTTTACTAGGACCAATGACTTTAATAGTACTTCTTGCTGACATCACTGGCAAATTGGTCTACTCTGTAACCTTTAAAAGTGCAGCATATCCCAAAATGAGTTACTTATTAAACAAATGTTCTTTTTTTGAGTGCAACTGACCTTTAAATGACTATTTCTCAGCAACTGCAACAAAGAGAATCTCACCTGTCACCTTTACACTTTTGATGCTACAGTGAGTAGACCCATAACCTTTTCACAACACTTAACGTGCTGCACAACATGGAATTACAAACGCTAATGATACTCTTTCTTTTAAAGGGAAGTCCTATTACTTTATTAAATTGTTGCAGTTCACAGAAGCCATGGAAAAGTATAACAATAAATCATTATTTTGATCAATCTGCAACCATTTTAGAAAATATAACTCCAAAGCACCAGAGAGTAATTTACTGCTAAGGACAGTTTCTCCTGAAGTTTTCTCCCCTCAGCTTCCAAGGGGTGTACGTGTGTGTGTGTAGGGGGGGCATCACTTAAACAACTGTATTTGATTAGAAAAACACTGTCTTTAGGTTCAGGCACTTATAGAATATTTGTAGGCAATTTGAATTAAACCTACATGCAACTAGCATGCTACCCCTTTTCACTACCTGGAAGGAAGGCTTTTGAAACTCCAGAAGTATTGATGGAATATGTACATATATCCTGTCATGTTAGAGATTCTAAGATTCTGCTTTCCTCAGAAATAGACACATTTGTAAAGATGTAATGGGTATAATCAAGTCATGGTTTTCTTTAACTAAGTGAAGATGATAATTACAAATTTATTCTTCAGGAATCAAATCAAATCTCCACAAATCTGCAAGAGCTAATGTTCTCTGGGATCTCTTTATTAGTGCAAGGAGATCCATGTTACAAGTCCCAATGACTTTTCTTGAGCAGAGAAACTATTTACACCTTAATAGAGCTGCTGAATCTGATGAAGGTTTCATTAGTTAAATATTTTCCCTTTTACAGAAAAGCAATATTCCAATTTTGATAATTTTCAAGAAAAATGTCTTGATCTGAAGGATCAACATTGTAAAATATCAACTCTCCACAGAATAAAAAGGCATTTTTCACTTGTGTGTTCTCTCTTTCCTCTATTCCCACATCTCTTATAAAGTGAACATATTAGAATGAATTACAGAGAAACCTGAGAAATTTTTCCTAAACAATGAAAAATAACTGTTTTGAAATAATGTTCACTTACTGTTTTCTTTTCAGCTCTGACTTGGTAATATTTTGTAAAGCATGAGGGGCAGCCACAAGCCTTCACCAGAGAAATCAAAATTAATGTCCTTTGGAAATAGTGGACTCTAAAAGAAAAGAATAGCAGAGATATGACTGATTTGGCTTCCTTTAGTTTAATTTACACAAAGGTAAATCAGTTATTTTATTGGCATGTAATCACAAAGAAAAATACACAGACTTAAGACTAAACTGACCCATTGTCAAGACTTCCAGGGTCTTATTCATTAATTATGGTGGCTACCCACAAACAACAGAAGAAAATCAACAATGCTAGATAAAATAATTACCAAGGGCTTCTATGTCTGTAAACTATTTAAATTCTTGAAATTGAATACTTATGATGAGTGATGCTCCTTTAATGTATACCATATTTCTGCCCGTTCTCATCTCTGACTGCATTCAAAAACCCCAGATGCTCCTGTCCTTTTTTCACACCCACCTTTCACTTGGCTTCATCACAACCCTCTCTGCTGACATAGTGCCTATTAGAAAACTGAACACCTAGTGTCACTTGCAGTTTCTCAAGTGCCCGCTCATCTTGTGATACCCATTTCCGTTCTTAACAATAGTTCAGTTTCAATATCCTTTCTGCCCTTTCACAGGCAGCCCCCATGAAACAGTTGTGAAGTTTACTTTGCACTTATCAATACAATGTAAACCAGCATGGGCTTACCTCCTTGGGGTTAGTGAACCCACGTTGTCTGTGAGCACAGACAACACTTTGGCCACAGATGTGACTGGTTAACTGTACAAGCAAGGAGGATAAATCCACATAACAATACTTCATTCACCAAGGAAATCTGCAGTGGATTACAGCTTGTCTATGGTTAAGTCTGGTCTTAATTTACTGCTTTTATTCAGTTTTCAACCACAAACGAGCCCCTTATGAGGCATTCACTATGCAGAATTGACAACTCTTTTTATCTACTTGAAAAATATTTTTGGATAATAATTTATGGTTACAAAATATTTTAAGCAGTTTGAATGGTTATATTATATTCTTTCAATGCTTAATGATGCAGTATCCCCTGTAAAAATGGAATGCCAGGCAATTTGGTAATTTTACATACAGTATTTATAACAACAGAACAATTTGGCCATATAGAAACACAAATTACAAAAAAAAACCCTCTATATTTCATAGGAATTTTTTAAAAGACATTTTTTTAAAGCTCTTAAATTGTATCTTAGGAGAAAATCAGAGTTCAGAGCAGCATCTAAAGGCCACATATAAATGGGTGAAAACATAACTTTGGCAAGCACTATATTTTATTTATGGACTATTATGGACTATTTAAAATATCATATTTTGAACACCCTTCAGAAAGAAAAAAGCTGCAGCTCTCTCTGAGGACACAAGGGTGAGTTCATATGCTATTTATATTTTTATAAATAAAAAATTTCTTTTTTTATTTCCTTGTTGACCCATTGGTCTTTCAGTAGCATGTATATTCTGTAATGTATATTCTGAATTAATGCCATCTTTTAAAAAAATCCATCTGAAGGTGCTCATTATTATTAGACATAGAGTCTTTTCAAAAACTGATTGCTAGTAACTGGAAGTACTCTGAAAACACCAAGTAGGCTGAAAAACATCATATAACTTTAATAAGTGGCAAGTGCCTGTATCAGTTTGTCATTTAAATGCTCATCTTCTACTATTGCCAACCAGTGACCCTATAACTGGAAATGGGACCCATGTAAATGGAATGCATTTTATAAATGAAGACAATGGAAGCAGTGTGGTTGATGTTCTTTGAGATGATAGAGCTCCTTTTGCATTGCTTTAGATTAATTTAAACCATCGGTACACAAAGCTTTATAACTTTCCTCTTGGCAGAACTTGAGCACTTTTAGACTCATTGATCCTAAGGGATTCTTCCCATTGCAGGATGAACTCCCTGAAGATAAACAAAAGAAAACATTCAGCTGAGATATTTGTCGTGTTTTCCTCATTAGTGGCTACACAATCTTGAGCAGGGAATGAGTGCTTAGGGAAAAGCAGCTATGGCATTAAGAAGAAAGGACATTGTTTTTACAAGGAGGAACACCTTATGGTTTTCTAAAACATCTCTCCTCAAGTGCCATATGTAAATCATATTTTTAGAAAACCCAAATTATGTGTGCGCTTCAGGGGGAAAAACTACATAAACGTGTGATAGAAAAATAATGAACTGTATCACTTTGGTTAATTAAGCAATTATTGCTTCTTTATAGACTCAAACGCTGTTTGGTTTTCATCACAAAAACAGGTGGGGTTTGCTTTTTTGTTTATTGTTGTTGGTGGTTTGTAATTTTGCTTAAAAGAATTCTTTATGTTATCATTCTTGTCATTTTAGAACTTGCTATGTTCTGCCTCTAATCTGATAGCTAGGTTTCATTACCTTCCTAGATGTTCTAATGAAGGTGTAAAAGAAAAGGTTAGAAAGGTGATAAATTAGACAACACCAGCATCAGATTCAAACGCTACTTTACATAATTCCCAAATCATTTATATTAGAATAGTTTCATTAACATTATTACAGCTACTTTCTGTTGTTTATTGCGAACATATTAACATATAGATAAGAGCAACTTCTGTAATAGAATGTATAAGTTTGGAATTATGACAACAGCAGTGAACTAGCCTTGTTAGCACAGGCAAAAGTAGTTTCTAATCACCAGCTGTGGGTCAAGGAGCACAAGATTCCTAGGAAGATTTGGTGCATTCTTTCCAACCCACTTGGCACGTAGACGCCTAATGATCGTACATCATGTACATTACACCTTGTGTGCCCAGATGCTCGTGTTGCTTCTCCTTCCTCTTCCTGCCAAGCATTATATGTGAAGTTAGAGTGGGAGAGTCATTTAACAATGAATTTCCCCATGGTATAACCATTACAAAGCTATCCATGCTAAATAACTTGTTTTTTAAGTCACTGTGCAATTTCAAGGTTTTAATGGTCCTTCCTTAAAATATAATACCCTGTGTCATTTATTTCCGGAAGTGAAAGCTGGTGCCAGCCTTTGGAATTCATGTGAAACAAGTGGTTCAATATGTTTTGAAGAGAGAATGAAAACTTGATAAGCAATTAATCTACCCTGAATGCTTTCCTAATGGTTTGTGCCTTTTCTTACTGATTTTTTTAAAATCCGGATTTATTCAAAAGAAAATCAAAGAAAACATACATTCAAATCTTTCTATAGTGCATTTGTTAGAGAAACCCACACACAGTGAGGCAGGAAAGATTGAACACGTAAATAATTTTAAAATAATTTAAAAATAAAGGTGTTTTTGGTTGAATAGTAGCAACTTGAATTTTTTTCCCCTGTGCTTTGAAACTATGTGAGAAGGGAAAGATTTGAAACAGGAAACTGGGTGAATGAGCATAGAGAACAGGCTATTTTCCTAACAGGATAATCTTGCAAGTGACAACTGGCTGGGGAAGTGAAGTTGTCTTAGTCTGACTGATGATTCCCAGAGGCCCAGGCTTAAGAGTTAACACAGGCCAGAGACATCACTGAGACTCAAGACTCAGCCAGTGTATCCCCAGGGAGCCCGGCGAGAACACAGAGAAGACTTGCCAATAAAGTTATATTGTATGGGAGACACTGTATGGGCTAAGGAGACCCTTATTAGAGGACCACATGGAACATCCAGATTGAAGACCTGGGAGTCCAAGAGTAGAAGACACTGCATTTCAGTGGTTAGTGGCGTCAAGAGAACTAGAGCCTGGCACAAATTTATGCAGGACGCTAATAACTACAGATGAAAACATCATGACTTTTCCAACTCAACAGAGATTATCTGTCTCTCCCTTGGTAGAGGGGTGCAGAACAGAAATTGCAAATCGGAAGATAAAGAAATCAATGAAAAGTTGGACTTACAAGAGTAGAATTAACAGGGCCAATAAAAAAGTCAGAGAGCTTTCTCTTGAGTAAATGCCAAGTGAGTCTTAGGAGCTTTTGCATGCTAGGATACTTCAAGAGACATTCCTTGTCGGGAAATGATAACCATGGCAGAAAGGAAAAGCATGGGATCCAACAAGATGATGTGTATGTCCAAGACTGGGACTGAGACTGAGATCATGCCTTCCTATTTCTTAGTGAGGAGGTTAAAGTACTTTATAGTATCATACTTATTACAAAGGAATGATAATTGCATATGTATACATATACTTATATGTATATACCTCAATTAATTCCTTGGTAGAACATATATTGCCTTCACCCAAATCGTTAAGAACAAAAACTCTAGTTGCCAAAGTCCCAAAGTGTAGAACACTGTCAGGTGCCAAGTAGAAACACTTGAAATGCGGGTGTGTCAAACTGAGGCACCCGGCAAAGAATGGCCTCAACTGAATCTGCTGTACATCTGTAACCCGGATGAGTACTACATGCCTATCATCTGAATGGGGTTAGTCTCTGATTGGCATATTGCCAAGTAACCCAATTTTAGAATAGCACAAATTTTAATTATATGTTTCATTTAACTGACACCTGTCCTTGGAGGCTGTCATTAAAATGTTACAAGCTATAATGTGGGAACTATTATTACCTATGATCTATAGACAGGCAAAAATAAATAAGAGAAAGAGAGAAAGAAAGCCTGAGAGCTTTAGAACAATGATAGATTTGGAAGACTAGAGATTACACTGGCGAAAGAGAGGGCTGTATCGCTTACCTAGAAAATTTGTAGAAAATGAAAACCCATATCACTGAATTTCTAGGGTGTTAAGTACGATTTTACTAAATATCCACCTCATCCATCATTTCATGTTGTGGGTATAGTATATCACTCTTTTCCTGAGTAAAGTGGGAAAAATGCCTCCTAAGTAAAATGCTTGACCTTGAAAAGGCACTAGTTTTAAAAATAAATTCTTTCGGGACTTCCCTGGTGGCGCAGTGGTTAAGAATCCGCCTGCTAATGCAGGGAACACGGGTTCAAGCCCTGGTCCGGGAAGATCCCACATGCCGCGGAGCAACTAAGCTCATGCACCACAACTACTGAGCCTGCACTCTAGAGCCTGCGAGCCACAGCTACTGAAGCCCATGCGCCTAGAGCCTGTGCTGTGCAACAAGAGAAAGCCCGTGCACAACAGTTAAGACCCAATGCAGCCAAAAATAAATAAATAAATTAATTAATTTAAAAAAAATTCTTTCAATTTAAAAATCTCGTACTGGAGGAGCTTCAAGATGGCGGAAGAGTAACACGAGGAGATCACCTTCCTCCCCACCAATACATGAGAAATACAACTACATGTGGAACAACTCCTACAGAACACCTACTGAACGCTGTCAGAAGACCTCAGACCTCCCCAAAGTCAAGAAAATCCCCACGTACCCGGGTAGGGTAAAAGAAAAAACAGAGACAAAAGAATAGGGACGGGAGCTGCACCAGTGGGAGGGAGCTGTGAAGGAGGAAAGGATTCCACACACTAGGAAGCCCCTTCGCGGGCGGAGACTGCGGGTGGCAGAGCGTGGGAAGTTTCGGAGCTATGGAGGAGAGCGCAGCCACAGGGGTGCGGAGGGCAAAGCGGAGAGATTCCCGCAAAGAGGATCGGTGCCGACTGGCACTCACCAGCCCGATAGGCTTGTCTGCTCACCCTCCGGTACGGCGGGGGCTGGGAGCTGAGGCATGGGCTTAGGTCGGATCCCAGGGAGAGGACTGGGGTTGTCGGCGCGAACATAGCCTGAAGGGGTTAGTGCGCCACGGCTAGCCGGGAGGGAGTCCGGCAGAAAGTCTGGAGCTGCTGAAGACACAAGAGACTTTTTCTTGCCTCTTTGTTTCCTGGTGTGCGACGAGAGGGGATTCAGAGCGCCACTTAAAGGAGCTCCAGGGACGGGCGTGAGCCGCGGCAATCAGCGCGGACCCCAGAGACGGGCATGAGACGCTAGGCCTGTTGCTGCCACCACCAAGAAGCCTGTGTGTGAGCACAGGTCACTCTCCACACCTCCCCTCCCGGGAGCCAGTGCAGCCCGCCACTGCCACGGTCCTGCCATCCAGGGACAACTTACCCAGGAGAACACATGGCGCGCCTCAGGCTGGTGCAACGTCATGCCGGCCTCTGCCGCCGCAGGCCCGCCCCGCACTCCGTGCCCCTCTCTCCCCCCCCACCCCCGGCCTGAGTGAGCCAGAGCCCCCGCATCAGCGGCTCCTTTAACCCCGTCCTGTATGAGCGAAGAACAGACGCCCTCCGGCGACCTACACGCAGAGGCGGGTCCAAATCCAAAGCTGAACCCGGGAGCTGTGCGAACAAAGAGAAAGGGAATCTCTCCCAGCAGCCTCAGAAGCAGCAGATTAAAGCTCCACAATCAACTTGATGTACCCCTGCATCTGAGGAATACCTGAATAGACAAAGAATCATCCCAAATTGAGGAGGTGGACTTTGGGAGCAATGATATATTTTTCCCCCTTTTTCTCTTTTTGTGAGTGTGTGTGTGTATACTTCTGTGTGTGATTTTGTCTGTATAGCTTTGCTTTTACCATATCCTAGGGTTCTGTGTGTGTGTTTTTTTGGGTTTTTTTTAGTATAGTTTTTAGCACTTGTTATCATTGGTGGATTTGTGGTTTTGGTTTGGTTGCTCTCTTCTTTCTTTTTTTTATTACTTAAAACAATTTTAATAATTATTTTTCATTTTAATAACTTTTTAATTTACTTTAATTTTATCTTCTTCTTTCTTTCCTTCTATTTTTTCTCTCTTGTATTCTGAGCCGTGTGGATGACAGGATCTTGGTGCTCCAGCCACACATCAGGGCTGTGCCACTGAGGTGGGAGAGCCAACTTCAGGACACTGGTCCACAAGAGACCTCCCAGCTCCACGTAATATCAAACGGCAAAAATCTCCCAGAGAGGGCTTCCCTGGTGGCGCAGTGGTTGAAAGTCCGCCTGCCGATGCAGGGGACACGGGTTCGTGCCCTGGTCCAGGAACATCCCACATGCCGGGGAGTGGCTGGGCCTGTGAGCCATGGCCACTGGGCCTGCGCATCCGGAGCCTGTGCTCCACAACGGGAGACGCCACAACAGTGAGAGGCCCACGTGCTGCAAAAAAAAAAAAAAAAAAAATCTCCCAGAGATCTCCATCTCAACACAAAGACCCAGCTCCACTCAATGACCAGCAAGCTACAGTGCTGGACACCCTATGCCAAACAACTAGCAAGACAGGAACACAACCCCATGCATTAGCAAAGAGGCTGCCTAAAATCATAATAGGGCCACAGACACCCCAAAACACACCACCAGACGTGGACCTTCCCTCCAGAAAGACAAGATCCATCCTCATCCACCAGAACACAGGCACTGGTCCCCTCCACCAGGACGCCTACACAACCCACTGAACCAACCTTAGCCACGGGGGACAGACACCAAAAACAACAGGAACTACAAACGTGCAGCCTGTGAAAAGGAGACCCCAAACACAGTAAGTTAAGCAAAATGAGAAGACAGAGAAACACACAGCAGATGAAGGAGAAAGGCAAAAACCCACCAGACCTAACAAATGAAGAGGAAATAGGCAGTCTACCTGAAAAAGAATTCAGAATAATTATAGTAAAGATGATTCAAAATCTTGGAAATAGAACAGAGAAAATACAAGAAACATGTAACAAGGACCTAGAAGGACTAAAGAGCAAACAAACAGTGATGACCAACACAATAAATGAAATTAAAAATTCTCTAGAAGGAATCAATAGCAGAATAACTGAGGCAGAAGAACGGATAAGTGACCTGGAAGATAAAATAGTGGAAATAACTACCACAGAGCAGAATAAAGATAAAAGAATGAAAAGAATAGAGGACAGTCTCAGAGACCTCTGGGACAACATTAAACGCACCAACATTCGAATTATAGGGGTCTCAGAAGAAGAAGAGAAAAAGAAAGGGACTGAGAAAATATTTGAAGAGATTATAGTTGAAAACTTCCCTAATATGGGAAAGGAAATAGATAATCAAGTCCAGGAAGCACTGAGAGTCCGATACAGCATAAATCCAAGGAGAAACACACCAAGACATATTAGTCAAAATATCAAAAATGAAATACAAAGAAAAAATATTAAAAGCAGCAAGGGAAAAACAACAAATAACACACAAGAGAATCCCCATAAGGTCAAAAGCTGAT
This sequence comes from Phocoena phocoena, assembly GCF_963924675.1. Taxonomy (NCBI): domain Eukaryota; kingdom Metazoa; phylum Chordata; class Mammalia; order Artiodactyla; family Phocoenidae; genus Phocoena; species Phocoena phocoena. The sequence goes on along the minus strand of NC_089219.1, from coordinate 71,587,020 downwards.
CTTTCAGCAGAAACTCTGCAAGCCAGAAGGAGTGGCAGGACATATTTAACGTGATGAAGGAGAAAAACCTACAACCAAGATTACTCTACCCAACAAGGATCTCATTCAGCTTTGACAGAGAAATTAAAACCTTTACAGACAAGCAAAAGCTAAAAGAATTCAGCACCACCAAACCAGCATTACAACAAGTGCTAGAGGAACTTATCTAGGCAGGAAACACAAGAGAAGGAAAAGACCTACAATAACAAATGCAAAACAATTTAAAAAATGGTAATGGAAACATACATATCAATAATTACCTTAAATGTAAATGGATTAAATACTCCAACCAAAACACATAGACTGACTGAATGGATACAAAAACAAGACCCATATATATGCTGTCTACAAGAGACCCACTTCAGACCTAGGGACACATAGAGACTGAAAGCGAGGGGATGGAAAAAGATATTCCATGCAAATGGAAATCAAAAGAATGCTGGAGTAGCAATTCTCATATCAGACAAAATAGACTTTAAAAGAAAGACTATTACAAGAGATAAAGAAGGACACTACAAAATGATCAAGGGATCAATCCAAGAAGAAGATATAACAGTTGTAAATATTTATGCACCCAACATAGGAGCACCTCAATATATAAGGCAAATACTAACAGCCATAAGAGGAGAAATCGACAGTAACACAATCATAGTAGGGGACTATAACACCCCACTTTCACCAATGGACAGATCATCCAAAATGAAAATAAATAAGGAAACACAAGCTTTAAATAATACATTAAAAAAGATGGACTTAATTGATATTTTTAGGACATTCCATCCAAAAACAACAGAATACACATTCTTCTCAAGTGCTAATGGAACATTCTCCGGGATAGATCATATCTTGGGTCACAAACCAAGCCTTGGTAAATTTAAGAAAATTGAAATCGTATCAAGTATCTTTTCCAACCACAATGTTATGAGACTAGATATCAATTACAGGAAAAAATCTGTAAAATATACAAACACATGGAGGCTAAACAACACGCTACTTAATAACCAAGAGATAACTGAGGAAACCAAAGAGGAAATAAAAAAATACCTAGAAACAAAGGACAATGAAAACACGATGACCCAAAACCTGTGGGATGCAGCAAAAGCAGTTTAAGAGTGAAGTCTATAGCAATACAATCCTACGTTAAGAAACAGGAAACATCTTGAATAAAGAACCTAACCTTGCACCTAAAGCAATTAGAGAAAGAAGAACAAAAACCCCCAAAGTTAGCAGAAGGAAAGAAATCATAAAGATCAGATCAGAAATAAATGAAAAAGAAATGAAGGAAATGATAGCAAAGATCAATAAAATTAAAAGCTGGTTCTTTGAGAAGATAAACAAAATTGATAAACCATTAGTCAGACTCATCAAGAAAAAAAGGGCGAAGACTCAAATCAATAGAATTAGAAATGAAAAAAGAGAAGTAACAACTGACACTGCAGAAATACAAAAGATCATGAGAGATTACTACAAGCAACTCTATGCCAATAAAATGGACAACCTGGAAAAATGGACTAATTCTTAGAAATGCACAACCTTCTGAGACTGGACCAGGAAGAAATAGAAAATATGAACAGACCAATCACAAGCACTGAAATTGAAACTGTGATTAAAAATCTTCCAACAAACAAAAGCCCAGGACCAGATGGCTTCACAGGTGATTTCTATCAAACATTTAGAGAAGAGCTAACACCTATCCTTCTCTAACTCTTCCAAAATATAGCAGAGGGAGGAACACTCCCAAACTCATTCTACGAGGCCACCATCACCCTCATACCAAAACCAGACAAGGATGTCACAAAGAAAGAAAACTACAGGCCAATATCACTAATGAACATAGATGCAAAAATCCTCAACAAAATACTAGCAAACAGAATCCAACAGCACATTAAAAGGATTACACACCATGATCAAGTGGGGTTTCTTCCAGGAATGCAAGGATTCTTCAATATACGCAAATCAATCAATGTGATACACCATATTAACCAACTGAAGGAGAAAACCCATATAATCATCTCAATAGATGCAGAGAAAGCTTTCGACAAAATTCACCACCCATTTCTGATAAAAACCCTACAGAAAGTAGGCATAGAGGGAACTTTCCTCAACATAACGAAGGCCATATATGACAAACCCACAGCCAACGTCATCCTCAATGGTGAAAAACTGAAAGCATTTCCACTAAGATCAGGAACAAGAAAAGGTTGCCCACTCTCACCACTATTATTCAACATAGTTTTGGAAGTTTTAGCGACAGCAATCAGAGAAGAAAAAGAAATAAAAGGAATCCAAATCAGAACGGAAGAAGTAAAGCTGTCACTTTTCCACAGGACATGATACAATACATAGAGAATCCTAAAGAATCTACCAGAAAACTACTAGAGCTAATCAATGAATTTGGTAAAGTAGCAGTATACAAAATTAATGCACATAAATCTCTTGCATTCCTATTCACTAATGATGAAAAATCTGAAAGAGAAATTAAGAAAATTCCCATTTACCATTTCAACAAAAAGAATAAAATACCTAGGACTAAACCTACCTAAGGAGACAAAAGACCTGTATGCAGTAAATTATAAGACAATAATGAAAGAAATTAAAGATGATACAAATAGATGGAGATATATACCATGTTCTTGGATTGGAAGAATCAACATTGTGAAAGTGACTGTACTACCCAAAGCAATCTACAGACTCAGTGCAATCCCTATCAAACTACCACCGGTATTTTTCACAGAACTAGAACGAAAAATTTCACAATTTGTATGGAAACACAAAAGACCCCGAATAGCCAAAGCAATCTTGAGAACAAAAAACGGAGCTGCAGGAATCAGGCTCCCTGACTTCAGACTATACTACAAAGCTACAGTAATCAAGACAGTATGGTACTGGCACAAAAACAGAAATATAGATCAATGGAATAGGATAGAAAGCCCAGAGGTAAACCCATGCACATATGGTCACCTTATCTTTGATAAAGGAGGCAGGAATATATAGTGGAGCAAAGACAGCCTCTTCAGTAAGTGGGGCTGAGAAAACAGGACAGCTAAATGTGAAAGAATAAAATTAGAACACTCCCTAACACCATACACAAAAATAAGCTCAAAGTGGATTAAAGACCTAAATGTAAGGCCAGAACTATCAAACTGTTAGAGGAAAACATAGGCAGAACACTCTATGACATAAATCACAGCAAGATCCTTTTTGACCCACCTCCTAGAGAAATGGAAATAAAAACAAAAATAAACAAATGGGACCTAATGAAACTTAAAAGCTTTTGCACAGCAAAGGAAACCATAAACAAGACCAAAAGACAACCCTCAGAATGGGAGAAAATATTCGCAAATGAAGCAACTGACAAAGGATTAATCTCCAAAATTTACAAGCAGCTCATGCAGCTCAATATTTAAAAAACAAACCACCCAATCCAAAAATGGGCAGAAGACCTAAATAGACATTTCTCCAAAGAAGATATACAGATTGCCAACAAACACATGAAAGGATGCTCAACATCACTAATCATTAGAGAAATGCAAATCAAAACCACAATGAGGTATCACCACACACTGGTCAGAATCACCATCATCAGAAGTCTACAAACAATAAATGCTGGAGAGGGTATGGAGAAAAGGGAACCCTCTTGCACTGTTAGTGGGCATGTAAACTGATACAGCCACTATGGAGAACAGTATGGAGGTTCCTTAAAAAACTACAAATAGAACTACCATACAACCACCCAGCAATCCCACTACTGGGCATATACCCTGAGAAAACAAGAATTCAAAAAGAGTCATGTAGGACTTCCCTGGTGGTGCAGTGGTTAAGAATCTGCCTGCCAATGCAGGGGACATGGGTTTGAGCCCTGGTCCGGGAAGATACCACATGCCGCGGAGCAACTAAGCCCGTGTGCTATAGCTACCGAGCCTGCGCTCTGGAGCCCGTAAGCCACAACTACTGAGCCCACGTGCCCCAACTACTGAAGCCCGCGTGCCTAGAGCCTGTGCTCCACAAGAAGAGATGTCACTGCAATGAGAAGCCTGCGCACCACAACAAAGAGTAGCCCCCGCTTGCTGCAACTAGAGAAAGCCTGTGCAGCAACGAAGACCCAAGGCAGCCAAAAAAAAAAAAAAAAAAAAAAAAAAGCGTCATGTACCAAATTATTCATTGCAGCTCTATTTACAATAGCCAGGACATGGAAGCAACCTAAGTGTCCATCAACAGATGAATGGATAAAGAAGATTTGGCACATAATATACAATGAAATATTACTCAGCCATAAAAAGGAACAAAACTGAGTTATTTGTAGTGAGGTTGGATGGACCTAGAGACTGTCATACAGAATGAAGTAAGTCAGAAAGAGAAAAACAAATACCATATGCTAACACATATATATGGAATCTAAGGGGGAAAAAAAGGTCATGAAGAACCTAGGGGCAAGATGGGAATAAAGACACAGACCTACTAGAGAATGGACTTGAGGATATGGGGAGGTGGAAGGGTAAGCTGGGACAAAGTGAGAGAGTGGCATGGACATATATACACTACCAAATGTAAACCAGACAGCTATTGGGAAGCAGCCACATAGCACAGGGAGATTAGCTCGGTGCTTTGTGACCACCTAGAGGGGTGGGATAGGGAGGGTAGGAGGGAGACGCAAGAGGGAGGGTATATGGGGATATAAGTATATGTATAACTGATTCACTTTGTTATAAAGCAGAAACTAACACACCATTGTAAAGCAATTATACTCCAATAAAGATGTTAAAAAAATAAAGAAAAAATAAAATAAAAATTCACACTATTTTAATAAAAATAAAAGTAAAATTTCACACTATTTGTCTTCTACATTTAGTCTGCCCAAGAGGAAATGTGTGATGAGGTTAGGGGTTCACGTATAGATGAAGCAGGATAGATAATGGGTTGATCATCATTGAATCTGGATAGTGGGTATATGGGGGTTTCTTATACTATTGTTTATTTTAGTGTAAATTCAGAATTTTCCATAACAAGAAGTTAAAAGAAATTCAATTTAGAGAAGTATTTAGATACTTGTACAAATTTATTTGGGCAAGTTAATTCGTTTTATACTGCACAATTGGGCCATAAATAGGAGAATGGAACATCTTACATTAATCACATTATATTACTATACTTATGTGAATAATCCCACTGTAACCACACCAAGTTCTCCTAAAAATGGAAAACCGAAAAATTTGTATATATTTTTCTAGTCCCTGCCTTCACAAGCAGTGTTTTGGTTTTTTTTTCGGTACGCGGGCTTCTCACTGTTGTGACCTCTCCCGTTGAGGAGCACAGGCTTCAGACGCGCAGGCTCAGCGGCCATGGCTCACGGGCCCAGCCGCTCCGTGGCATGTGGGATCTTCCCGGACCGGGGCACGAACCCGTGTCCCCTGCATCGGCAGGCGGACTCAACCACTGCGTCACCAGGGAAGCCCCCACAAGCAGTGTTTTTATAAGAGCCCCAGCTTTCTATACTGAATGCCAAATATGCTTTCCGTTTAGATCAAATTTAGATTTAACTAAAATAATTAGCCCTCCATTCTAATTCTAATGGAAATGTAAGACTCTTTACTATTCGGTGATAGTAGCACTATTAGATACTGCTGCTAACAGTGATTTATATGAAATAATTAGAAGACTTTCTGTTGTAGATACATGCAGAATTTGTCCTAAACCAAAGCCAAAACAATAAAAACTACTGCCTTTTAACCTTTCCTTGAATTTAAATTAAAAATGTGTACTGGAACTGCACATTAATAAAGCCTGTTAAGCTTGGAAGAATATTTTACATTCATCTGTAGTTCATCAGACAGGTTCATGACCTCGGTAGAATTGCTCTAGCTCCTGCAGTTCTTAAGCTGGCAAGGGGGAGGACACAAAATATTATTTTATGATTAGAAAATTTTACTAGAATTGACAGAAACAAGGAAACACTCTGATATTGAGCATAGGCTCTGAAATTAGCACATATAAAACTAAAGATATTGAATGAATTGACTTTTATTCCTCTAGGTACCTTAAAAAGAAGTAACTAAGGAGAGCTAAATATAACACGGTGCTTTTAACTTTAATGTAGGGAATTTAAGGGTCAGACTCTACTTTGTGTCTGGAGGTACACACAAAGGGGGACCACATCATTGTTTCATAATTTTCTGAGTTATATAGTAATGAAAAATGTATATAATGATTTTCATTTAAAATATTTTTTTTTTCTCACGAAATTCTATCTGTTTTGGAAGTATCTTAGTGATCATTTTTTTATCCAACCTTTCCCCAAATTTCCTGTTGAATGACACTGTATGAGTCATTAGCATTCAGGGTATTGCTGCTAGCCGAGGTCCCACTAAAGTGGTAAAGCAAGTTCAGCTGCATCTCCATCACTTGGTCTGAGAACATTCCATCCGCAGAGCTGATTCATGCTACTTCTTTGGATCTGCTACTGGCAGCACAGTAAGGGATGCATGAAATAAGCACTCAGCAGTTGAATGCCCTTAAAGACCACTTGGGAACTTTATCTGGTGCCAAATAAAGTGACCTGCCAATGTCAGCTGTGGGAAGTATATTGTATTGGGCTCTGCAGTCTGTCCTGGTTGTCTATTCATTTCTGAGGAAATTTTCAGGTATTGAATTTTAATCCATGATGCCCAATTATAATTTGGGACCCTTTTACATTACAGACTGCGCTTCACCCCATTTGGCAATTAAGTCAGAGCTGCCTAATACATGATTTTAATTTCCAGAAAGCAGGTGCTTCCTTTGGTAAGTCACCAATCTCTGATTTTCCTTCCTTCTTTTGCTTAAACCATTTTCATTTTTATTTTCATACCTCTCCCTCCCCCCATCCCGCTTCTACAAGTATTCACTGCATGTTAGATGATTTTCCTACCTAAGCCCATATAAGGCTTCTTTTAAAAGTGCTTATACAGCTTCCCTGGTGGCGCAGTGGTTGAGAGTCCACCAGCCGATGCAGGAGACACGAGTTCGTGTCTCAGTCCGGGATAAGCACTTTTTTTTTTTTTTTGCGGTACGCGGGCCTCTCACTGTTGTGGCCTCTCCCATTGCGGAGCACAGCCTCCGGACGCGCAGGCTCAGCGGCCATGGCTCACGGGCCCAGCCGCTCCGTGGCATGTGGGATCTTCCCGGACCGGGGCACGAACCCGTGTCCCCTGCATCGGCAGGTGGACTCTCAACCACTGTGCCACCAGGGAAGCCCTACATTGCTTTTTAAAGTAATCTGAATAAAGGCTTGTTTACATTATCTAACACTTGCAATTATGAAGGGAGACTCCCCAGAAATAATTATTGTCTGCATTAACTTTGTCTCCTATTTTCATCAATTCGATGGAAGACTTCTCTAACAATGAAAAAATATATATTGTTGTTTGAATTTCTTTAAGGCTGTGTGTCTTCTCCAAACAGTACTTTGTTTTTTAAAATAAGTATTTGAGAGGGCACATTTGAAAAGCTCAAATATAAGGTGCCTGATTTGGAGATGAATATTGTGTAAGTCAAATCCTACCTAAAAAGAAGTTCCCTTCCATACACATGCACTAAGATGGTGGGGTTTTATCTTCGAAAACTACTTTGTGCAAGACTGAGCCATTACCAGAAGAGCCAGTAGGAAGAGACTGGGAAAGGAAATGTCAGTCTGTGCTGATGATGACAGCTTCTTTATCACTTCCATCACTGTGGATGAGCTGTCTACTTCACTTTTGCCATTCCCACACATGGATTATACAAAATACTGTTGAAATACTGTTATTATGATGGTCACAAGTATGGTTAAATTTAAACCTTTGGTCATAGACAGACCTAAGTCATTGGAAAGGGAAGTATTGGAGGGATGGAAGGAAAAAGGGGTGCTTAAGTTGGGGACCCAATTGAGCACTACCATCAATTGGCTTAATCCCTTCAGCCTTTTGCTGCTCTCTGCAGGCTGAGACCACAGATGACTGTTACCTAGCTGGACTCCCTGGAATACTGCTGCGTAATTAGCTGAGGATTAACAAAACCTCGTGGTCTTTAATGGGACCATGAGCAAATGTTTATTTTAAAAAGAGCAAAGCAACCAAACTCTGGATTTGAAAGATGCAAAATTGGAGAGCTTTGCAGAAACACTGTTGTCTAAGAAAAATTATTTAATATTTCACTTAAAGCATTAGCTCTCCTATAATATAATTCATATGATTTGATTAAAAAGTGCAAAATTGTATGTGGTAGTATTTCCCAAAATATGTTCCAAGAAACATCCATGTCCTGTTTCCTTAAAAAAAGCATACCCTCATCAAATACATTTCAAGACACTAAATCATATTTGCCCTCTGGGTGAGTTGCAATGCTTATTACTATATTATAGGCACTGAGAAGTCCTGCAATGAAAAAACAAACCAAAAAAAAGCTGTTTATGTTGAACCTAGCATTTTACAAAAAATTTGGCTATGAAACTTTTCCCTTTAAAACACTATTAATAATTTTCATTTTCTGGAACACAGTTATAAAGCAGTGTATTCCAGTATTAGTATTTATGATTTTGCTGTTGTTGCTTTTGTTTTGAAAAGTAGAAATAGCTGAAATGTACCGTAGGTATTGTCTTTGGGACCAGAATATTAACGTTTACTACAACTGATTAATGTGCAGTCTATTAAGTTGGATATGAACCTTATACCTTATGACACTGTTCATTTTTACCATGCCTGTTTATTTATTTTTGTATTCCTCATCAGCCTCTAAGCAGATTAAGGGCAGGATCCATGCTTTGTCTTTCATTGTACCTCTGAGAGCTTGCATAGTGCATGGCACATTGTAAGCACTCAATAAATATTTGTTTGAATGAATGAATGAACACTTTAGTAGATATCTTTTTAAGATGTAGATATAGCCACACTATAACGTGGGTTTCAAAAAAACAACTTTTGACCTCAAAGTAAAAATAACAGAAATGAAGGTAAGAAAGACTAAATTGAACTGGTCTTTAATACCTTTGTCAGAGGCCAATAAATTCCTCATCGATTACTCTGTTGTCTGATGTGCCATTGCTCTTGTTTTCTGCTCTATTTAAAGTCAATGTTCATTCTATTCTATAATTTTCCAATTTGTTTTTAAGTCTTTATATCTTCAATTATCTTCCAGTAGCTATTTCTTACATGCCCTTTACTTTTTGTAGAATGACTTCTTAAAAGCAAAACTAACAGTGAATTTCATATATCACAGTATGTTCTGACAAACTTATTGAAGAGACAAGAAAAGGCAGTGAAGGCCTGCGGGTGAGAAGATTGTGATACAGAAGAGGTAAGATGTTTAATTCATTCAACAAATATTTATTGAGAACCTATTCTATGCTGGCCTAAGTGCATAAAGTCTAGATAATTCAAGGTCAGCTGAAAATATGAAATATTCATCAGACAGATATCAACAGAATTAAGAATTCTCAAAATTTCATCCCCCTTAAATCAGTTTATACTCTAGAATGACTTGATATTTTTAGAGCAATGATTTGATGGGTAATTTGTTTGTCTTATCTATTATGCTCTGTTTTTACAAAGGTTCATCTTTTCTATCTTGACAGTGCTGCCAACTTTCCCAAAATTGAACAATATTTTATAGGCCAGGACAAAACCACTTAATATGATTCTGTCACATAAAATTTAAAGTAATTTTAGTTACCTTAAATCAAAGTGATAACTGTTCAAAAGTCTACCCAAAGAATGGTTTTGACCAAGCGTTGATAAACTATGCCCTGTGGGCCAAATCTGATCTATCACATGTTTCTGTAAATAAAGTTTTATTGTAAGACAGATATGTCTATTAACTCACATATTGTCTGTGACTGCTTTCATGCTCCAACAGCAAAGTTGAACAGTTGCAACAGGGATTGTATGGCCTGCAAAGCTGAAAATACATTTACTACCTGGCTCTTTATAGAAGTAGCATAGATAACCTTTAGTAATTTGGATTAGAGCAAAATGGTAATTTGGGTGAGACAAAATGATGGATTACTAAAAAACCATTCAGCATCCCCTTTTGGATATAATTTTGTTCCAATATGATATGAGTATTATTCTGGAAATTCTTATGCAATACAATGTCCTCTGCATTAAAGATCTAAATCAGTAGCAGAAGGTATTCAGTTTCAGTGCTGTTCTTTTGTTCAATATCTGTAAGTATAGACCTGAAAAGCTGGAATGCCTAAGTTTTGTAGTTAACACACTCTAGTAGTTAACACACACTAACATGTGTAGTTAACACATGCTGGGAATATAGAGCTTGTCTTGGGCGGTAGTGTACTATAGCAGATATCATAGGCAGGCTCCAAGATGGTCTATTTCCTGATATTCCCTTCCTTGTGTAATTCCATCCTACGCAGAATAGGGTTGACTTAGGATATAGCAGAAATTATGCAGTGTGACTTCTATAGGATATTGCAGAAATTATGCAGTGTGACTTCTGAGTCTAGGCCACAAAAGACATTGTGATTTCTGTTTTATTTTGAAAGAACCAGCTACTATATCAAGAGAACACTCAAGCAGCTCTTTGGAGAGGTCCAAGTAGCAAGGAACTGAGCCATCTGTCAACAGCTGAAGAGGAAATGAGGCATCCCACCAACACTTATGTGAGTGAGCCATCTTAGAAGCATACCCTCAAGCCCCAGTCAAGCCTTGAGATGACTGCAGCTCTTGCTGACATCCTGACTACAACCTCCTAAAAGACATGCATCTAGAACCACCCGGCTAAGTCACTTTTGAATTCCTGACCCTCAGAATCTATGAGATTATAAATGTTTACTGTTTTAGGCCACTACTTTTAGGGTTATTTGTTATGCAACAATAAATAATTGAACTGGTGTATGAGAGCATGGGATCTGAAGACATACAACTTGTGTTTAAACTTGTATCTACCACTTGCTAGATGTATGACCTTGGGGAGATTACTTAACTATGTTATTTAATTTTCTCATCTGCAAAAATGGGGATATAATTGCTCCAATCTCATAGAACTGTTGTGAGGAGTTCAATGAGATAATGAATGAAGACTTCCTGGCATGTAGTAATTGCTAAGTAAAGGTTAACAACTATTTGCTTTTAATTATTATGAGAACTAACTGCAAGTATCCACCTAAGAATTATTTCAAACCTTCTTTCTTTGGACAATTAAGTGAATACATAGTAGAATTAAAAAAAAAAAAAAACAGAAAACTTTTATCCCATGTCCTAGAGTTTATATAATTTAGAACACCTAAAGTAAATGTGGTAGATCAGTACAGCAAGCAATTAAGAGAAGAGGCTATTGTTAAGACACCTGAAAACAAAATACATTACTACTGCATAATATTACATACAAACAGTAAAGGATAAAGACAAGGCTGCTAGCCCAAAACATGAGTAAAACAATACAAGCCACAAATTTTAAAAAACGAAATGACAAATGCAATTTTTGGCCTAATTTGCTAAAGTCAAAACTATACATATCATTTTTTTGGTAAAAGTAAAAGATAAATAGCAAAATAATACTATTCTTTGCAGATTGTTTGAGTTATCTAACCCTTCTTTAATCCAAGGGATTATTGAACAAAACCAATGTTCATTCAAAAACACTTACGAAATCTGTTGTGGATTACCAATATCATCAGTTAAACCTGTTTCAAATTTATTGCTTTCATTCAGGTTAAATAATAAAAGGGTCCATTTGTCCCACCACATGTATATACACGAATTTAGCTTTCATCATTCTCTACAAGTTTAATCCAGTGATTTATGTTTTTTAACGCATATTTGGGGAATCTGTTGAAGAAACTCATCCAGACAGAAGAGCTAGGTGGGATTAATAGGATGTGTGCAGGATTTAAAGCTGGTTGATTCAGTTCAGAGAAAGTTAAAAAGAGAAAAAGATCATAACACTGTAACCCTCCTTGAGGTTCAAATCATTTTAATGACTTTAGCAAAAGGGAACAGGCCAAGGTCAAGAAAGTTCAGAGACAATGATCCCTGTTTCTAGAAATATATTACATGGAAGAAAAGCCATTGCTTCAACTTTTCTTTGTTAACAGTGGGATACACTACTATATTTTTCTTAGAGAAAAATCTGCCTTCTATTTAAGTCATCATATTAATGGTTAAACCTGAGGTTTCAGAATTCTTGATTTTCTTTGTGAAGGCTTGTATTTCACTTAACACCACAACCAGCAACAAAAACTAGGAAGAAATTGGACAGGCTGACTTTTTAATTTCTTTTAATGTTTTACAGCAAGGCAATATATTACTTTGAGATTTTGAGATAGCAAGTTCTCAGGTACAAAAGAATACTATGACTTATTATTGATGACTTTGCACACTTTTTAAAAAAATTTAGTTATTTAGATATTTATTTTTGGCTGTGTTGGGTCTTCGTTGCTGCGTGCAGGCTTTCTCTAGTTGCGGTGAGCGGGGGCTGCTCTTCATTGTGGTGCGCGGGCTTCTCGTTGCGGTGGCTTCTCTTGTTGCAGGGCACAGGCTCTTGGCGCACGGGCTTCAGTAGTTGTAGCTCGCAGCCTCGGTAGTTGTGGTTTGTGGGCTCTAGAGCGCAGGCTCACTAGTTGTGGTGCACGGGTTTAGTTGCTCCGTGGCATGTGGGATCTTCCCGGACCAGGACTTGAACCCGTGTCCCCTGCACTGGCTGGCAGATTCTTAACCACTGCGCCACCAGGGAAGTCCCGACTTTGCACACTTAAACATGTCCAGTTTAAGTCTCACAAGAATGAAATATTGGAATATGGAGAGGAAAAATCTTTTTTCCCTGCAGAGAGAAGCCCATTCCACTCTATCAGGTATTTTGTTTCAATGACATTCTATCTTTACACACATTAAGAACTTCCTTTCATAATATTGTTTTGTTTAGTGTAAAGAGCATTTTAACAAATATGCTCTTTTCCATTAACTTCTTTCCAAACACAGAGGACAAATGGAGACTTGATAAGCATATCTTAGTGCTTCATTGAACCCAATATGTAATTCTAAGTATTTCTAAGCCTCATTTTGTTATAACTTCTATAATTTAATGGAACACATTGGGCCATGATGTATTTTATGTTCATTAACTTTTAAAGAAGAAGAGAAATGCTATCTAATTGTCAGCATTTTGAAAAGAATATCAAGTGCTCTACATATTTTCCTGATTATACTGGTGACATAGACCATACATAGGGACATGGCGAATGGGAAGTAGAATTCAATGCTGTCCAGTAGAACTTTGTGTGATGATGGGAAATGTATTATACCCATGCTGTCCATAGCACAGCTACATGTGGCTACATATGGCTATTGAACACTTGAAATGTAGTTAATGCAACTGAGGTACTGAATTTTTAATTTTACTTATTTTAACTTGTTTACATTTAAATAGCCACATGTTGCTAGTGGCTATCATATTAACAGTGCAGAACTGGATAATATATAACAAGATTTTTAAAAAAGGACAACTAATTCTACAACAACTAATTACCCTAATTTTTAGCTCCTGACACTCTTATTCCCACATTGATAATGTCTAAAATGATCAATCTTTGGGTTATTTTTAAATGCTATAAACTTAAATTTGCTAGAGAATGTCTGCCCTTTGAAGTATTTTGCATATACAGACACAATGAGATTTATTTAACTCTTTTGAATAAAGTTGAGCTGCTCAGATGAAATTTAATTTAAATTTAGCTGTTTCAAATTTATGATTTATTAATATAACTGAATTTCTTCTTTGTTTCAACACCATGAATAGTTTGAAATTTCTTCAAACAAGTATCAAGAACTATTTTTAGAATAAATAAAATGCTATCAGATCATAATTTTCTACTTATATGAAAAAGTAAAGTATTTGCCTCAGGCAAAATATATCTGCAGATACTTAATATCATATTATTTTAAATGTTGTTTACATGATGACTTGAGTTCAAGTAAATTTGTGGAGTGAAAGAGCATAACAAATATATAAAATTTTCAATAGACTCCTGCATTTTCATAAGTGGCTGGGGTTTGACTTATTATGTTAATATACATTTTATCTTTATTAGTCCAGTTGTGAAATTCTTAAATCATCATTTTATCCTTTTCTAGGCTCTACCATGATTACTACAAGATTATGGGCTAGCCATTCAGATTTGGGATTTTTGTTTGTTTGATTCCACTTAAATGGGTAATGCCATTATTATCTGCTGTAAGTTATTTTAAATTTTTTTTTTTTTTTTTTTTTTTTTGCGGTACGCGGGCCTCTCACTGTTGTGGCCTCTCCCGTTGCGGAGCACAGGCTCTGGATGCGCAGGCTCAGCGTCCATAGCTCACGGGCCCAGCCGCTCCGCGGCATGTGGGATCTTCCCGGACTGGGGCACGAACCCGTGTCTCCTGCATCGGCAGGTGGACTCTCAACCACTGCGCCACCAGGGAAGCCCTGCTGTAAGTTATTTTAAAACTATTGATTGAACAAATCTAATTAGGATAACCTTATGACAACCAGTACATATTTGTGGGGATAGGAATATTTCCAAATTTCATGGAAGCACCCTGGAATTCCTTTTCCTCTCTAATTCTCTGTATGTAATATTCTTGTTTTGTTTTGTTTTGTTTGAATTTATATATGCTACCACGACCATGGAGCATGTAGTACTTCAGTACTCTAAATTCCTTATTCTTCTTTCTTAAATTTTGTTTTCCACAGATTAGCTCTACCCATGTACCTTATAAAGAACTGCAATATCTTAACTATTCCAGCCCCAAATCTATTCCGCACTGCCTGTCAATCACATCACCTTCCAAGGTACTTCACTGGACACAAATCAAGTTTGACTCAAGTCTACTTCTAATCAATAGATCCTTATAGATTGCTTTAGTATACCTAAATCACTTCCCAGAAAATATCTCGCCATCTCATTTCTAATGGGAAAACATTAGATGAGATTTCAATCTGGGCCACTAAAGAAGAAAGGCTAATGTACTCTTCTGGTCCACGGGGGGCCTAAACTCCACGTACTTCTTACATGAAATGGCAAAATGTTTTCTCTCAAGTCAGACACACACAATGGGAACATTTTAACTGGGAGCTGTGTGGAATGAAGGAAAACGGCTGAAGGAAGTGCACACTGCCAGATGGTTTCAACACCGCAGAAAGCTTATGCCTTTCAGTGTGGACAGGCAAGCAAGTTCTGAAATCACAAGTGCCTCTTTGAAATAAAACTGCCAGGAGATCTTTTTTTTTGTTCCCCCTTTCTTTAGTAAGTAAACAGCAAATGTGGCTACTAATGGTACTCTGAATGCCATAAAAACACAGTCCATTTATTACCCATAATCCAAAGATATTTATTCCTCCAATAAGACAGTTAAATAGTATGCTAAGCAGCTGTTCTTAACAATCTATCCTGTTATGTAGCTAAAGGGAGGACTGACAAAATTTGTAATTATATGTTGCACTTTGCAGTTAAAATACTCTCGATACAGGTCATCTTATTTAATCTGCATAGCTGCCCTGTGAGAGTTAGTGTGTCCTTGAACCATAGTCAGGAAACTGAGGTTCTGATCGGTGAGGAAGTTGCTTGTGTTCAAACAGCTGGCATCTCTAAGATGTATCTTTAAACATGGCCAGAAGATTCCAGAAGCTGCCTTCTTTCCATTATATTATACAAAAAAAAGTATTACTTAGGTCTACCATTTTATCAGAAGTTTTCTGATATTTTAAATGAAAATATAATTCTGAAAAGTAATGAATTTTGTTTTAGGTGACTCCCAGGCAGAATTGCACTGTTTCACAGGCCATGCTGCAGGTTGACCTGCTATACTCTGCCTAATATTAAACTCTGCCTGAATAAGGATGGAGGCTACTGCAGGACATTCACTTCAGGGGTTTTGCTAAAACTAGATGTAGACTAGAGTCAACTGAGCTTGTAGTCCTCAATATCTTCGGAGAATACTTTCTTTTTTTTTTTTTGTGGTACGCGGGCCTCTTACTGTTGTGGCCTCTACCGTTGTGGAGCACAGGCTCCGGACGTGCAGGCTCAGTGGCCATGGCTCACAGGCCCAGCTGCTCCATGGCATGTGGGATCTTCCCGGACCGGGGCACGAACCCGTGTCTCCTGCATTGGCAGGCGTACTCTCAACCACTGTGCCACCAGGGAAGCCCAAGAATACTTTCTTGACTGTGATGGATACCTTCTAAGATGGCTCTTAGTGATTCCCCTCCTCCTGGCATTCATGTACAGTCCCCTTCCCTGGAGTATGGGATGAACCTAGTGACTTGCTTCATATGAATGAAATATGGCAAATGAGATGGTGTGTCACTTCTGAGATCAGGTTACAAAAAGCCTCTGGCTTCTGTCTTGCCCACCCTCTGTTGCTCTCTTGCTTGTTCATCCTGATGGAAGCCCAGCTGCCATTCTCTGGGCTGCCCTGTAGAGAGGCCCACGTGGCAAGGAACAGAGGAAGTTTCCAGCCAATAGCTGGTGAGAAACTGAGGCCTTTAGTCCAACAACCCGCGAGGAACTGAATCTTGTCAATAGCCAGCTGAGTGAACTTGGGAGTGGCTCCTCTTCTAGTCTAACCTTGAGGTGACTGTGGCTCTGGTGGTCACCTTGACTGCAGTCCTGGGAGGACCTGATCCAGAGGACCCAGTTAAGCTGTGCCCCAATTCCTGACCCACAGAAACTGTGAGGTAAAATATTTGTTGCCTTAAACTGCTAAGTTTTGGGAGTAATTTGTTACACTGCATTATATAACTAATACATTGACTTAACAGAATTCCTTTTTCCTACTCTTTATGTATGCAATACCCCTCTCATATTCCAGAATTAATTCTGGAAAAGGATTTGACATCAGTAACTATGAAAACTGTACAGTGGATAAATTCATTGCTTTGGAGTTAGAAACATCTGGGCTGTGTCTGGATATGCCATTTACTAGGTCTGATACAATGAGGAAGTTATTTAATGTCTCTGATTCTCCCTTTATTCATCTGTGAAATGATCTACCTCATAGGTTTTTTTTTTTCTTTTTAGTGAGATCATGAAAACAAAAATGTTTAGTATCTAGTAGGCACTCAGAGAGTGTTAGCTATTTTTATGACAATTATTCCTTAATTTGAATTTTAGTCTATTAACTACATCTACCCATTTTGGTTTTACATTTCTAACATCCTTATTCTTATGGAAAGAATTAATAATCAGTCACATTTTGTAAATATCAATGAACGAATATAAGCCATCCCTTTGGATAGCAGGAGCCTAGGGAACACAAAGTGGGTGGGTGACTGCTTCCCTTATTTTGTTATTGCTTACTGACAATACATGGTCAGGTTAGGTGGTGGTGAAAAACTATATTATTTCCCATAGCTTAAACTCTGTGTTCTGCATTATAACTATGCATATTTGGGTGTAACTGCAATATTTTTGCATATACAAATACTTGTACAGGAAGAAGAAATTTGGTACTAATATGTGATGTTCCTTTTTTGAGATTAAGCTTCTCATAGGCAGGATGGAGATTTATTAAATGAAATAGAGGGAATGTTAGCATTAGAGTTAGAAGACTTGAATTTTATTTTCTCTTTAGGTAGTAGATTCCTCATTGGAAAAAAATAAAAGGGGGGTTTTAGCTGTAAAATTCTGTTATAGTTTCTCTGCACTGGAAGGCACCCCAGTATGTATAAAATAATGCCATGTATGTCACTAATAAGACAAACAAAACAAGTCAATTGTATATTGACCATTCTTTGAGCTTCTCTTTTCTTTATCTCCTCTCTTTCTTCCTCTTTTAGATAATGCTTTCCAAAAAAAAAAAAAAAAAAGAGGCTGGTAATTAACTCCAAATGATATTATTCTATTCCCTAAGTAATCAAAGAACTCCCATTAAAAATGGAAATAATAGTGAGCTGAATACAAGGAGAATGTCAAGGAAGAGCAATAAAAGCCATTCTAAAATATTTTGCAAGACACAAAAATAATCTAAGTGCATGATAATAAGTGGTGTGTAACGTCTTAAAGCAGAAGCCAAGTTACAATGATCTTCATTAGATGCCTCTCAAATCCTATGGGTGACATGAGCCCATTTCCTCTGTCACATTTCTGAAGAGATAATTGCAGGAAACACTGTAAACAGTTTAACATTCACAGGTCATATTGAGAAATGTTTATAGATATTGACAAATAAATACAACGTATCACAGTGGAATCCACCTAACAATGAGTTCTGCAAATCAAAGGCAAAAAGTCAAGCTTTGCTATGGTAATGAAGGAATATAGAAATATTCAGGGCTTCCCTGGTGGCGCAGTGGTTGAGAGTCCGCCTGCTGATGCAGGGGACACGGGTTCGTGCCCCGGTCCGGGAAGATCCCACATGCCGCGGAGCGGCTGGGCCCGTGAGCCATGGCCGCTGAGCCTGCGCGTCCATAGCCTGTGCTCCGCAACGGGAGAGGCCACAACAGTGAGAGGCCCGCGTACCGCAAAAAAAAAAAAAAAAAAAAAAAAAAAAAAAAGAAATATTCATTAAATGAGCGAATGAGTGAATGAGTGAGTGAATGAATGAATAAATAAAATGCTTTCCAGAATTAGAGGTTTGTATGACATATTATATAAATATTATTAATGAAACAATTTTTCTTTTATAATATTTAAGTTAGAAACTCCTTGGATTTAGAAATTAAATAACAATCAACCCAAAATAGGAAAAGCAATTCTCTAAAGACTTTACTGGACAGACAGTAAATATAAAAAAAAGTTCCTACTATTCACAGAATGTTATCAAATGTTTTTATAAAAACTGAAAAATTCATGGAGTTTACAAAAAAAAATAGAATTAAATTTGCTAAAATCTTAAATAATAGAAATATCTACTAGGAAATAGCAACAAATAAACCAAGTCTCTATATAAATTATATTTCCCAGCTGACAATGTATAATTTAATATTTAGGGCTAAGTGGAAATCAATAAAATGTATTTACATTGATTGGACATAAGAAAAATTTAAATGTGGATATAAATAAAAGTTTGCATTAGAAAAGAAGGGTTGGGGCTTCCCTGCTGGCGCAGTGGTTAAGAATCTGCCTGCCAATGCAGGGGACATGGGTTCGAGCCCTGGTCTGGGAAGATCCCATATGCCGCGGAGCAACTGGGCCCGTGAGCCACAACTACTGAGCCTGCACGTCTGGAGCCTGTGCTCTGCAACGGGAGAGGCCGCGACAGTGAGAGGCCCGCGCACCGCGATGAAGAGTGGCCCCCGCTCGCCGCAACTGGATAAAGCCCTCGCAAAGAAACGAAGACCCAACACAGCCAAAAATAAATAAATAAATAAATAAATAAATAAATAAATAAATAATTTATCTCTTAAAAAAAAAGAAAAGAAGGGTTAATTTTTCAATATTTGTTAGTTACACTGAACACGTACATTAAACATACAGAGTATGGGTGTAATTGTTTCCTAGTCTTTAAATGAAAATATGTGTGGGTGGAATAGATATATTTATATACACACACTTGAGAAATTATATACAGAACAAAGTTGCTAGTGTTTCTAATTGAATTACCTTTCCTATCTACTTAAGAGCCGCAAAAATTGTTTTAACTACTGTATATTTTATCTATGCACTTCCCTCCTAAATGGCCTCTTTTTTGTACAATTTGGTTTCCCCTTTCTACTCTTATTTCCCCATCTTCTATTTATTATTTATTAAATTGTACTTTACAGCTAAAAATACATATTGGTGATTGTGAATGATGATTAGATTCCTTAGAAAGCCATTTATGCACTTGTTCTTGTACCTTAAAAATTACGATGTTTAAATATTTTACCTTCTTAAAGAAAGATTTGAATCGGTTGTCTTTTTACATAAGAAATGCAAACTTATGTATTTTGTGATTTGCCCAAAAAGGCATAAAGTTTGGGCTGAACATAACAAAACAAAACAAAGCAAAATCTTGCTTTTCTAAGCTCAGGATGGTCTTTGCTCATATTAGAACTAGGCCAGGATAGAGAATGTTAATTGTTTCATGGAAATCCTATAACTAATGTAATATCCATGTAAAATGAAAAATTTTATTGGATTTAAACAGAAAGAAAAAAACAATGGCAAGCGAGAAGAGGATTAAAAAATGAGAAATCTTACAACCAATATTTATTTAGCACCTATTATGGGTCAGGTTCTGTTCCAGGTCCTTGGGTTATATTAGTGAAAAAAATGAACAGAAATCTCCGCTCTCTTGAGGCTTACTTTCTTGTGGGGGGAGGGGCACTTGGGTGAAGGGAGAGACAGTAAATAACAAACATAATAAATAAACTATAATATGTTAGAAGGTGATATGTGTGAAAGATAAGAGAAAATGTAGAGCAGGGTAAGGGAAGTTGACAGTGTGTAGAGGCAGGTGAGGGAAGGGGTGATGCAAGTGGTATTATATAGGGGAGAAATGATAGGTAAGTCTTGCTGAGAAAGTGACATTTGAGCAAACACTTGAAGAAACTAAGGAAATTATCCCAACAAATAAATATCTGAAGAAAAAGCATTTGAGGGATAGGAAATAACTTCAATGAAAACCCTAAGGTTGCAGTGGGTCTGGTAAAATCAAGGGACATCAGGCAGGTAAATGTTGCTGGAGCAGAGGTAGCAAAGGGGAGTGAAGGGAGGTGGGTTGAAGGGGAATGGGCTTGGGAGTGGGGTGGTGGTGCAGTTCATTTACGGACTTGTAAGCCGTTGTGAAGACTCTGACTCCGACTCTGACTCCTGATTGGCCAATCCTTTGTCCTTGCCAGCACCTCCTCCCTCTCCTTCTTCACCACTGCCACCTTCATGTCCAAGGTATTTATTGAACACTTATCTTAATTTGAACGATAATAAGATTCTAAAGCTTTAGGAGTATATTTCCACAGTTTCCTTATTCTCATCAACTCTGTTCAACCCAAAGATATGTGTTGAATTCCTAACATGTGCAAAACTGTGTATTAGGCATATTTTAAAAAATAGAGACTGTAGCAGTCTATTGGACGCTTACCGTAGAATATGATTCTCTAGACTTCTATTGAAGAGGTCAATACTAAGTGTTTTATATGTACTAAGTCGGTCCTCCCAGCAGCCCTGTAAAATGGATGTTATTATTTTTCCATTTTAAAGATAAGGAAAATGATGCACAGAAAGGTTAAATAACTCATCCAAAATACACAGACAGCAATAGAACTAAAACTTGAGCTCAGGTATTTTTGACTCCAGAGTCTGTGTTCTTGACCATTCACAATACTGCCTTCTCTTGCTATAATCCTCTACAATACTCATACTCTTTGAAATATTTTGTTTAGTCACTTGTTCATTCACCAAGTGTTTGTTAACATTCTACTATTTGCTCAGCCTTGTTAGGCATTGTAGAGATAGGGCAGCTGCAAGCCTCACACAAGTGTCTTTGTGTGAATTAGAAAAAGTTGTGTCTTCCTCATGGCACTTGACTTCCTTCTGTCTAAAAAGTACCGTAATATTCTGATCTTTGAGGAGCAAGATATTTAACTGCCATTGTTGCAAAACTGTCATAATAAATACACAAAATTGTATATAAGTCCAAAGGTAGAATAAATATGAAAGCCAAAATATTAAAGGTGTTTATGATATAAATAATGCCCCTAGATGTGATGCCTCTGTGAAATGCACAACCTGAAGTGATGTACATGATGCCCCTATATGAGCCAAATAAAAGACATAAACATTGCTCCTAGAGATGAAAAATTAACCACTCGTAGTAGGTTAGGAAACTCATTTCTTTTCTACAAGACCTTTTGGGGCTTTACTGATAGACTCTTTCAAGATCTTTTCGTATGAACTCAGATAACTCAGCAATGTTGAAAAGTATTTGAACAGTAATAAGACACTAAAGTTTTGGAGTGTATTTCTGCCATGCTTTTGGGATTGTCTCTTATTCTTGTCAGTTCTGTTCAGTTAAAAAATACATGTTGAATTCTAAACAAGTGAAAAACGGTGACATAGGCATATTTAAAAAACATGGGCCATAGCCTACTGGGCACAGACCACATAACTGTGATGCACTAGAGCACTACTGAATTGTACATGGTACCAATTCTTCATAGTATTTATATCCTTCATGACTGACATTAATCAGTTATCTGCTTAAGAGAGTTTTTTTCTCTCATGAAGATCAGAGCATACCTATGCCATTAATTTTATATTAATTAGCACTTATCCTCAAGAGATTTTAAAGTATGACTGGTTATTAATTCCAACTTCACAAATTACAAAAAAAAAGCAGGTTCACGGCTGCTAATGGTAGGGCCAGTTTCAAACGCAGGAATTTCTGACTCCAAAGTCCATCAGGCTAGGTTGCCTCTCCGCGTATGGTGGGAGGATGACTAAGCCCGCATACCTCTTGTAGGCTGATAGAAAAATTTGAGGTGAAGATTATAGAAGTAAGAGAGAGCACACGGCCAGAATGACAGCCTGGGAAGATCCCGCCCCAGCCAGATTCCAGCTTGCTTACGCCTACCCAGACTAGGCACAACACCTATTGTTTAGCAGCCAACTCAATGGCTGAATGCTGAACTATAATTTTAAATGCATGGAATGGTCCCAGAAGTTGCTGCAAGGTTCATTATATCACTCTTCTTCTCCATCTGTACTTGCTTTTAGGCTTAGTTATAGTGCTTCTGAAAGGGTAATTTGAAGATATCAGGGGGGTATGAAATAATAACAACAAACACATACTTGTAGTTAATCAGGTGCCAGGTACTATTATAAGCACTTTATTATATTAACTCATTTAGGAAGTGAGAATCAGGCCTTTTTTTCCCCCTAAGAACAAATTTTAAGAGCCTAGGCCAAACTTGGAAATATACTGGAGTTGAAAGGCTGGGTAAAGTAATGAATATAAAGGAATCTTTGCATCTCAAACTCTCCAATGTGGCAATGTGACCCTGAAGGCATTGTCAATAAACCAGTGGGTGAGATGTTTCAGTCATAGGAATAAGTGAAACCATACTGATGAAAGGTGTTATAACTTCATATAATTCCTTCATTCAAATGGTCATTTATTTTTTACTTTTTCATGTAGTCTATAAATGACTAATTTGAGAAATAATCCATTGGGGGTGTTATCACAAAGAAAGTAAGACTTTCTTGTAGCTGATGAAAATATTTTTTTAAATTTATTTACTTTTTTTAGTTCTTTTCCTTCTTCTTAAAAAACAAAAAACAAAAAGAAAAAATACTGTCTATACTGTTTTACCTACCTTATTGTAAGCCTTAAGAACAAGAGCTAAGATTAATAACTGAGTTTTTAGCGTTTACCCTTCTACTTTGCACATGGAAGATTTCATTCATTTATGGTTGATGATTCACTGATGGTTTTTGAGCACCGGTTTTTTGAGCACCTACTATGTGCCAGGCATTGGGTTAGGCAAGGAGGTATGATGGCAACTAACACACAGTCCCTACTGAAATTGTCATTGTACAGAGGAGCCAGACAATAAATAGGCAGTTTCACTAAATATAAAGACAATGAAGGGCAATATAAGGGTGTTCACTAAAACAGAAGTACTGAACTCAGACTAAGGTGATAAGCGAGGACTTCTCAGAGAAGGTGACAAATATTCTGAGATCATAAAGAAAATAATAGTTAAGAGGAGAAAGGGCAGGACAGGTAAAGGGAACCACAGGATCAAGGTCTTGGACCCAACAGCAAGAGCTCAGTCTGTTCTGGGTACTTTACATATTCCTTGTGTTTAGAAGGAGAGTGAGGTTTTGACTGGTGAGACTAGAGAAGTAAGCAGGAGACAGCTCAAAAAGGGAACTCTGACAACATTTGTTTTTGATGCTGATGAGGCCCTTGGTAAGTTCATGATTCCAGCTAGAATTCCTATAGGTGTGGTTGAAAAGGTGTCCACACAGACAAGTCATTATGACAATCACCAACTGCCTCTCACAGAGGACAGAACAAAAGGCATCAGGGTGTTCTCATTACAAGTTAATCCAGGGAGCAGTGTAAAATGGGTGAAGAATTCAGGAGTCATCAGTGTCTGAATCTGTCTGCTATAATTGTCAGAGTATTAGAAGAAAGGTGGAATCTGGTCAGTAGGTGGGTATTTTTCATATTTTCCAAACTTGTTTGGATATCATCTATGTGACCTTTAGATAAATATAACCTGAATTTTATAAACTACCTACCCAGACCTAAGCAAAATAGCTTTTGTTCTATTTGCATTTTTGCAAATTAAGCATCATCTGAAGGTATATATCTCATTGCAAGCAGCTTTTGCTTCTCTCAACATTTCCTGGCTCTAAAAACATTTCTCCAATATGAGCTAGGTACTGAACTTTGAAGAAGGGTCCACTGTAATAACAGTAAAGTTTAATGGTGCATAACTTTGAGAGACTGACAAATTTCCAGCCAAAGTATTGATTCTTACAGAATTTATGAAGCACATGCTGTATTCTGTGTCATTATGGTCCATTTTTGGCTGAAAGAATCATGTAAAATAGATTTTTAAATGAGTGGTAATAGCCAGACGTAAAGAATGTATTGACGTGTGTCACGAAGTGTGAAATAGCATGCCGGATTAACGCATATAACAAATCAAAAACAACAGTACCCTCTACTACTGCAAATATAAATTTGCTTTTGCTTTTAATCATCCCTCCCATTTACTACTTTGCACATTTACAATTTCCTTTCTTATAGACCTCTTTTGAAGAACATTAAATATGTGTAAAATTTTTGCATAGTTGCATAGACTGCTTTGGGGAATACTAACAGTTCAGAAACTGGTTGCTTAAATTTGGCAAAGTAATTTGCTCTTATATGTAAATAATGTCCTTTGTAAATAATGCTAAAAGCTTATAATCTAATCTTTATTACATGCATATAAATGACATATTTAGTGGATTAATATTTAAATCTTTTTATGAAGTCAACAATTTTAAAGTACTACTGGAAATTGTTTGTTTTTCAGAAGCATAAAAATGTATTTTTCCTTTATGACTTCCAGCTAAGCTTTTTCTTTCTGTCCCCAAATGCTCTCATGGAAGACATCCTTGCATCTAACTTGTTTTGAAAAAGTATAGAATCTACGGCCAAACCACCCTGAACGCGCCCATTCTTGTTTGAAAAAGTATAGGATTTATTCCTCTGGTCCTCTGCTGCCTATTTTTGCCCTGTTCATCTTAATGCCTGCTATGAATTAGTTTCTCAAGAAACAATTGAAATGTAAGTCTTTTTTTCTCCCAGTCGACATTTTGTTTTGACACACTGGGGAAAAAGTGGCTTTCAAAAATAATAATTTAAACTTGGATTTTACTCTTCACTTTGGAATACATGTTTATTAAATGTATATCTCCCCCACAGAGTAATCAATACAGATTGTGTAGTACATTACAAGGAAACCATGTCTGAGGTTATTAGAAAAATTAAATGCCTTTAGTTTTGCTTACTTGAGCAATATGTGAAAATTAACAGTTTAAACCCTTCCAGGCATCTGACCAGACTTAGCCTTAGTCAGAACTCATGGTGTGACTAGGCTTTGTTTCTTCTTTCTTTTCCTCTTCTCCCCTTCCCTCCCCTCCCCTTTCCTTCTCTTCCCTTCCCTTCTCTTTTCTTCTCTTATTTTTTAACTTATCTGGTTGGTTAGCATTTACCTAGTGCACATCAAATTACCTGAAATCCTAATTTTATAGACTAACATTTATAAAGAGATATCCACATTGAGAGGGGAGACAGAGGGAAAAGGAAAATGAGTGGCTATGGCTTTCTCTGAAAAGTAGTTCAGTGTTTCCATCACATTCCAGAAACCTTTTTAGAGCTAGAAAGAGAGGTCACCCAGGTCTAACTGTGCTAGGGACCAACGAATCCCAGGCACAGATACATCCAGAAACCCTCACATCCAGAAACCCCAAGAGAATGTTAAATCCTCTTCAAACAACTGCTTTTCAACAATTTAGGAGTTTATCAGCCTAACAAACAAAAAGAACTTGGCAGGAAGAAAAAGGCTGAGACTCTCAATAGACTCTTCTAGGGCCTGGTAGAGCCTGAAGAACTCTTCAAGGTCTTAGTCAACAGTGAACAGAGGAGTTTAAACTAGCGCATTCATCTATACCACAAGCGAGAGACATTGGTCTTTACATAAATGTTTTTCCCAGGCTGAATGCAGACAAATTCAAATAAAATAGGCCAAGTCCTGGATGGAAGATTAGAACAACAGATCAGGGAACAGGAAAGTGAATCCCCCCCTCCAGTGCAGTATCTCATGAGCAGTCCCATTTACACCCTACTGTTCACCTGGGGGTGTTTCAATTCACGGTGTCTGTGTTCAGAGGTTTTTCAACTTGAGATTTTTTTTTTAAGAACTTTCTTTTCTTTTTTTTAGATAGAGAATTTTAATTAAATTGACATATTTAAGACCAAAAAGACAAAGTGGACATTGTCAGTGTATCTTCAGCCCTTGCCTTAACAGGTGAATGAACACAACTTGAAACACAGGTGAATCTTGCCTGACCCGTCTTTCGTCCAAACAGAATATGGAGATTTGGCCCAGTTTTGTGCTTGCCTCCCTTTTCCACAGCATGGCACTGGGCACACTTCTGAACAAAAATCTTCTTGCCCTTCTCATCACCCATTTTTAAATCGTTCTTTCTCCGTGTATGACTAAGACGTTCCCGCTCGCAAGCCGAACGTCCCGGTCTCTAATCTAAGAACTTATAATTCACTGATGTGTTAGAAGAATGAAAGTTTTAGAAAGGTATGAATTTCAGAAGATTTTTTTTAAAAAAAAACATAGCTACACTCAAAGATATTTGAAATGCAGAGGCTGTTATTCAATTTGGACCTTCATTTCCTGATTTTTTTCAAATCAGACCCAGCTTTCTTTAGACACTACAGGCAGACTATACACATAGAACGTGTACGTAAATGTACATAATTGTAGCATTTGGTTGTGACAATCTAGTTTTACTAACACGGAGGATTTAATAGACAAAATGAGGAAATATGTCAATGTAATAGCATATTAGATTTTGCAAATGAGCTATTCCTAAGGCAACATGAATTGCTTGCTTTTATATTTCCACAATTGTTCGTTCATTTGACAACTAACATTCAGAATCCATCTTTGATCTTGGAGGATTCGTACAAATCAAAGTATAATAAATCCTTAGGAACTTAAAGTGACACTCAGACAAAAGATGTCTTCTGACAGTCTTTGGCCTGTTGCATATGCAGACCCACAATAAGACCTGAAGTCAGGCCTCGCTGCAGGCAGGCTTGGGAAGAGGGCAAACTTGTCTTCAGGGCTTTCAACATTGCTCTGGGCCACATTTCTCACCAAGCCTCAGGGACCCCAAATTCTAGTTACCATTTACTGAGGATTTATTTTGTGCCACACATTTACATGTATTATTTCTGATCCTTACATCAACTTTCAAGATCAGTATTTTATCCCTATTTCACAAATATGAAAATAAGGCTCAATAAGTCTAAGTACTTCTAAGGGGCAGGGCTGGGTTTCCACCCTGTGTCTGAATTCAAAGCCCCTCTCGAGCTCATGACATCACTGCGTCTCATCATGAGACCTGAGGCTTCCCTCTGGAGTTCACACCCAAACCTGTTCTTCCTGTTTTGACTCCAGATTCCCTTTGGCTTTCAGGCTTTGAAATATATGAAATAAATGAACTTTTTAAAAGGGGGAGGGCCAGGTGGAGGGAAGGCATGAATGGTTCTACTTCTATTAACTTTTATTATTAGAATTCTATTTACTTTCTGACAGGGACCTCTTGGAAATGATACTTTCACCCAGAGGAGTTGTAACAAGATAAATTGCAAGCAGCATGGGATACTGTTGATCAGGCAGACAGCATGACTGCCAATTTAGCGTGCTGTTAAGATTAGCCATTTGTGTTGGCTCGACAATGTTGTGAAAACTCCTGTTAGCTTCTTGGAACTACAAAGCGTGTGATGAGAAATTTTCCTTATTTTGCTTTGTGACTATCTGCCATTTGATTTTCACTTTAAAATATAAATTGACAGCTCTTGGACTGGTAACAGAATTTTCCCATTGTGAATAAGTCCCTCCAAACACAATTAAAGACCCCTCTCTGAAATGTACTGTGTGACTTAGGCAAACCAGTTAACCTCCATAAACCTTCGAATATAAAATGGTCATCAAGGGGCTTCCCTGGTAGCGCAGTGGTTGAGAGTCCGCCTGCCGATGCAGAGGACACAGGTTCGTACCCCGGTCCGGGAAGATCCCACATGCCACGGAGAGGCTGAGCCTGCGCGTCCGGAGCCTGTGCTATGCAATGGGAGAGGCCACAGCAGTGAGAGGCCCGCGTACCGCAAAGAAAAAAAAAAGGTCATCAAGAGGAGCAAACTGGGTTTTACAAAAGGGCTTTACACACTGTTAAATTTATACAAATGT
This sequence comes from Phocoena phocoena, assembly GCF_963924675.1. Lineage (NCBI taxonomy): Eukaryota > Metazoa > Chordata > Mammalia > Artiodactyla > Phocoenidae > Phocoena > Phocoena phocoena. Next base: position 71,558,571 of record NC_089219.1, on the reverse strand, counting down.
AAGGGCATTCCTGGGCATCATTCTTCTTTTTTTTTTTTTTTGCGGTACGCGGGCCTCTCACTGTTGTGGCCTCTCCTGTTGCAGAGCACAGGCTCCGGACACGCAGGCTCAGCGGCCATGGCTCACAGGCCCAGCCGCTCCGCGGCATGTGGGATCTTCCCGGACTGGGGCACAAACCCGCGTCTCCTGCATCGGCAGGTGTACTCTCAACCACTGCGCCACCAGCGAAGGGAAGCCCCTGGGTATCATTCTTAATCCAATTCATTCCTTCCTGAGAAGCAATCCTGCAAAATAAGGCATTGACCTGAGCCTTCCATCTGTGATCTCCTTTTGACCCCACCGTATAAAGGAAGAACTAAGACTCCTTTCAGTAATTTACCACTGCTCTGCCAATTATCAATATGTCATGAGCTCTGAACATTTCTCCTTGGATTTCCTAATCCTGACTAAATGGTAAATCCTGGAGTTATTAGTTGGCAATGGCTCATTTATCAAATCCGTAGAAAGAAGCTTCTTTTTTGGAATATTTTTTCCTCTCCTATCATTTAGTAGTTTATCTTTTATAATCACTGATTGCTGTCTAGGCTGCCTACTTGAGAAAGAAAGCAGCAAGTAGCAGAACCATATGAGGAATGATAAATGAAGACATCTACTACTTTCTTCCCATTTGCCTCCTTACATTTGGGATAACAGGTACCTTTCATGCCCATTCATCTGATTCTTTCTCTAAAAGTACCTTAGTGCCCCCTGCAGGTTATATGAGTTTCTCCTTCCACAAACTTGTTTATACTTTTTTTTTTTAACCCTCTCCTGAAACCCCCAGTGCTAGTTTCTTCTCAATGGCGCTAGTATCTAGAAAAAAGATTATGACCTTGAAATTCTTGAACACTTTCTGAACCTTCTGTTTCCTGAAATGTCACTCATTCATTCCAAAATGATTAATTGGCGTTATCAATCCTAGGTTTATCTTGCTTATTCTAAGTGCAGAATGTCCACTGACAAATCCTTTATCATCCAAGAATTTTGAGCTCAGGAAAGCCTTTCTCTTTTGAAACTATTTAGAGATTTGGAATAAAATTTTGAAGGAACTAATGCTGTATTTTAATCTAAATCCTTGGGGAAAAAAATTAAAATCCTGAGATATAATTAAGTCCGCAGATCAAAATGGAGGGTGAAAATATCTAGATATAAGTTCTGAGAGGCCAAATTTAAAAAGATGACTTTGTGAAATGGTAAGTGTTTAAACTACAAATCTATGTTTATTCAGCATCTGCATTTCTTCTTGCTAAGTAGTCTTAAAGCTACTTAGTATTTAATTGACATTTTACTCACTATTTTACTTGCTTCAAGTCTTTCATACTCAAGCTCTCCCAATTACAGCTTGTACACAAAAAAATTACCTTAGCCTGATTTCCAAATGGCTAAATAGTTTGATGTAATTTCTATTAGAATTCAGTAATACTGATACTGCAGGTGCTGGAGAAGCTTTTTTCAATTGTCAATTATGACCCTTTAGTAGGTTGTAAAGTCAATTTAGTAGGTTGTGACAGCATTAAAAAAAAAAAGAAAGAAAGGAATAGATTGCATGAAATATAAGAAAATGAGTGGAAATTAAATATTGTTATATGAAACTCTTGCTTTGTTATGTGCATATCTGGATTGTGACATAAATTGTATTTCTTCTGTGAGTTGTAGTCAAACTGAAAAAAACTATTCTAGCCTGCAGTAGATAAGAGCAAGAACTCCTTACCAGCTGTGTGAACCATTCTGAGCCTTGGTTTTCTTCTCTGAAAATAGGTGTAATAAGACTTTCATAATAGAGTTATTTTAAGAGTTAAGTAAAAAAAAATAAAATAATGTTGGTGCACAGAATCTGACGTAGTCAGAGACTAATGTTGTTATCTTAGTGGGAGTTATAATGAGAATTATTTGAAATCATATTTGAAATCATATTTGAATCATTTGAAATAATAAATCAAAGTACTTACACTTCTCCTTTAAATTGAGTTCCCTTGCAAATCAAGTTTCCTTCTACCTCTTGAGCATATAGCCCCAGGGAAGAAGGTGTGCATTCCCAGGGTTAGAACAAAGAAGCCATTGATCAGTTTTGGATCTCATAAACTGACTCTTGAGACAGTAGTCATGAAATTTGGGTCGTTGGAAAGAAAAGGATTTTCTAAATTCCTTTATTTCTTCTTTAACGTATTGAGAAGCTGGCCAAAAAATACTAGAGTCTTAAAGGAGAGGAGAGTGGGACAGGTTAGGAAGAAGGCAGGACATGCCTGGCTTCTCAGCTCCTATTGGATTCTGGGTAGAAGAAGGTAGAAAGGTAAGTGAGCACTGCTCCAGTTTTTCTTCTCTACACTAATTCCTGGGGTAGGGAGGTGTTCAGTGGGAGAAGAGAATTGAAGAGATGTTCTAGAGAGGTTGGGGGGAATGCTGAGGAGAGTGGCTTTTGCCCTCCACAAGGATATTGGAAGCTATTGCCTTAGAACCTTCTGCTTAAACATGGAGGATGTTACAGCAAATTAAATTTAATGGCTTAACATGGTTTTGCACACAGAGGTCTGAGTTTAAGCCCCTTAGAGTCTCCCTCAGCTCGTGTATGATATGACAGCTATCCAGAAGTTTTGGAGCATCCTGGTTCGGAATGAACCAGAAAGATCTGACTGAAAGTAGTTGAAGGACCTGCCTAGCAACTTTGCCAAAGGAGGTTGCCTAAGGGGAATGAAGCCACCCACTGTAGGCTAAATTCCCATTGAGGTCACAGTAACATGCCACGGAATACATTTTGTCATCAAAAGTAGAGATGAGGGCTTCCCTGGTGGCGCAGTGGTTGAGAGTCCGCCTGCCGATGCAGGGGACATGGGTTCGTGCCCCGGTCTGGGAAGATCCCACATGCCGTGGAGCGGCTGGGCCCGTGAGCCATGGCCGCTGAGCCTGTGTGTCTGAAGCCTGTGCTCCGCAACGGGAGAGGCCGCAACGGGAGAGGCCGCAACAGTGAGAGGCCCACCTACCGCAAAAAAAAAAAAAAAGTGGAGATGAGGGCCCAATCAGTAAGTGTAAATGGTGCCCCAGAGCATTGTCAGAGTTAAGTAAAGATGAATGATTATCACCAAAGGCAGTTTCTAGCAATGGGGGCATCAGATTGCCCAGGGTAGGGACAAGTCACTGTAGGATGTCACCAGCTCTGGGAACAGACCAAACCAGGAGAGCTTAGAAAATATGTCATATATTCAAGAAGTCTACCTCCTATAAGATTACATACGCCTTATTCATCGTGTGTATATCCAGGTGGAGAGGGCAGAACTCTGGACAAGCATTTCCCTGACTCATCTAGGCAGAAACTGGGTTACATAAAGAGATGGACTGAATTACCAAATAACATTGAACCAACAATTTAAATTTAACTAAAATATGTTTTCTAAACTACCTGGTGGGTATGGGATTGTGAAGGAAGCCCAATTCTTAAATAAAGTAACCCCATTTCTTTCACATCTGAGCACAGTGTAAATACATTTGTGATGCTTCTGATTTTTCTTTATTATTGTGTCATATCATCACATCTATGGGAATTAAATTTTTCTAAGCCTTTATTTGTGCCAATCGTTGTATCATAGAGTATTTTGGGTAATAACTCCTTTGATACAAATTAACAGCTATCTAATTTAGATGCCTCTACCCCAAACCTCAACTATAGAAAACCAACCGCAAATGAATATGAAAGAAAAAAGGGAGAAGCCAGTCTCTGGATTTCCAAATGAAATGCTGCCAAGCCCCCATGCAACCCACAGTCCTGAGCAGAAAAGTAAAGGTAAACATTTAAAATTTATATGGGACTTTTTTGATTAGATAGTTGAAATTTAACTGTAATTTTGTATCTTAACCTTGAGAGTTTTGTCCCTTCCCCACAGTTGTAGGGGAAGGTGGTAGATGGTGGTGGAGGGGATATAAATCGTTAAAATGAAACAGGAAAAGACATGGTAAAAAGGACCTTCTATTTTCAGGGGACTGATCTGTCCGGAGTGGTTTCTTCTCCCCACAAAACACTGGCAGGATAAATGGCTGCTGCCAGCATGTTGACAGAGGAGTGTAGAGGGCTCACCTATATCAAGGCCTACAAACCAGCATGTAGTGATGGTCAGGGCTGGGCCAGAAATGTGTCCTTGTCCATGCCACACGAAGTAAGATGGCATAGTGGAAAACATTGGAGTTAATTGATAACATGGGGGCTGGGACCTCTCACGTCAGTTAGATAAAATGGGCTCTACTCCTAGAATCATCATTTCTGAGAAGCGTGAACTTAGACAAATTACTTAATCTTTCTAACTTTAGGCTCCTGATCTGTAAAATGGGGATAAGAAATGCAGCTTCTCATAAAGTTGTTGGAATTTAAATGCGATAATTCATGTAAAACATACACCTCACTCTCTAGAATGGGTTCAGTGAAAGTCTGCCAGTTTTATTCTCTTATCCTTTTGGGAAGCTTTAGGCTTGAACCTCACTTCCTACGTGAAATTCAGTAAAATACTTAATCTTTTCTCTCTCTCGCTTTTTTTTTTTTTTGGCCACGCTGCATGGCTTGCAGGATCTTATTTCTCCAACCAGGGATTGAACCTGGGCTCCTGGCAGTGAAAGTGCCGAGTTCTAACCACTGGACTGCCAGGGAGTTCCCAAATACTTAATCTTTTGAACTGAAGTTCCCTCATTTGTAAAGTGGGATTAATTTACATTATATCAGAATATTTGGAGATCATAATCAGAATTATACGTCAAGCTTCTCTCTTTATCCTCTTCCTCCCTTTGACCCTTTTCTTGTGGTCAGTCTATGCATGGAGGCCAAAAAGATCTCAGAGGAGATGGGACAGGGATATCATTGAGCCTGTGTCTTTGCTGCATATGCAGACTCTTGGAGAACTAGTAGGTCTGAGATGTGAGTAGGTGACCAAAGAGAGAATAGATGAGAAATCGATGGAAAGAGCATCACAAGAAGGGAAATTAAGAGTTATTGCAGAATTAGAAATGAGAATCACACTGATGTCTGGGCCATTTGATACATCACTGTCAGAGATAACTTTCTTCAAATTCTAATTTTGCTTAAACCAATACAGTGGCTCACTACTGCTTCTCACAGAAAGTCTAATTGTATCGAAGGCCACCTCTGATAAGGTTCTGGCCTCCTCCCTGCATTATTGCCAGCCGTCCCCCCTACCATGTGCCCTTCCTAGTGGGAAAGGAGGCAAGGACATTAATGAGGAAGTTATTATTGAGATGGAGTTGGCATGGCTTGGCAACTTGGCAAGAAATTAATTTCAGGTGGAGGAAGGGGAGTGATAAAAATTAGAGAAAGGAAAGTCATAAATGACATTAAACTCTTTTTTTCTTAACACATGCTAAATTAATTCTGGCAGCAGTGAGTTCCAAAAGAATGCAAGTGTCCCCTGATAATATTTCCTAGATTCTAAGACATAACTGACTGTAACATACATCATTAACAGGAGAAAAGGAAACATATCATTTACAAGACACATCTTGACTTTTAAAAACATGTGAAAAACATTCCCTTTTTTTTCTTCATTCAACAAATATTTACTGAGAACCTAATATAAGCTAGGCCCTGTTCTAACAACTGGAGATGCAGCAAAGTAAAATAAAAGTTCCTGCCTTCCTGAAGCTCTCTTTCTAATGGAAGGAGTCAGAATATAAACATAATAAATTACATAATTATGTAGATGATAAATGCAATGGATAAAAGGTGACGCAAGATAAGGCGAACCAGGATTGCCAAACGGGTAAGGGTAGAGGTTGGCATTTTAAACAAGTTAGTGAGAGTAGGCACCACCGAGAAGTTGCCATTTGAGCAAATGACTTGAGGGAAGTGAGAGAACGAGACCCTTAAGGCAAGCAGAGAGGATAATCAGTGTAACTACATACCATGTACAGTAACACATGTTCCAGGGTTCTATAGTCACATGAAATGGGAAAATATAGTTCCACATACTGTATCCTTTTCTTGGAGGTCAAAATAAGAATTAGCATATTATTAAGGCATTGTGAAAACAAAATAAAATGTTTTTAACTTTATTCAACCCAGCATATCCCAAACTTGTTAGATAACATAAACTGCTGTTGATGGACATCTGCTAAGATCTTCAAGGACACCAGTTTTCTGTGAAACAATGGAAGAAATGTTGGATTAGGGGAATATGATTTCTTTAACCAGTATTATTTGCTGACATATCTACTGTAAAATTTGAATAATCCATTGCTGAATTACGAATATCCTTTATATTTCTTTTGAGCTTTGAGTGTTATCGTGTGGTTATTAACTAGGCACCCAACAGCAATAATGCCATGACTCTATTTATTGAATTGATAATCAAAAGAGTAGACCACTGTATTCTTGGATTTTATGCCTTTCCTAGGATTAGAAATGTTATACAAGTGTTATTGACCCTACTATTCAGAAAATGTATTGCAAATTAGGGCTGTTTACTTATTTTATTTTTTTATTGCTGTATAATTGACATACAACATTATATTAATTTCAGGTGTATAACATAATGACTTGATATTTGTACACTTGCAAAATGATCACCACAACAAGTCTAGTTAACATCTGTCCCCATATAAAGTTTCAGAATTTTTTTCTTGGGTACTTTTAGGATTTTCTCTCTTAGTAACTTTCAATTATTCAATACAGTGTTAGTAACTATGGTTGCCACACTGTACATTATAAATGTTTAAATTATATCCTTACTCTTGCACAGGTTTGAAAAGTTGGAGCTAGATGAGAACACTCTTTTACTCATGAGAACACCCCTTTATTCACCACGGAAGCAATGCATGCCGGCTGTAAAATGCCTCACCTAACAGCGAAAGAATGTTCAGAAGCATGCCCAGCTAATTGAAACTACAGGGGGCATTTAAGTAGGCAAAGTGTTATTACTCAGTTTAAATTGTGTCCAGGATATCAGAACTACCATTCCCTACTCTTGCAAAAGGCACTATGGGAATGGGAATGGCCACAAATGTTAGGCCTCTGACTTTTAAAAATTTTCCTTATCCCAGTTGTTCTTGACAAACTCAGAGGGCCAACCACATTACCATCCACAAGAACTGGGGTTATTGTTACAAATGTGAGAGTCAGGTAGTTTTTGAACTTGTGGTATTGAGTGCAAACCCTATGCCATGAGGCTATCACAAGAAGTTCTCCAATGTCAATATGTTTTGAAAATTTGCCTCAAAGTATATATATATATATTTAAATTTTATTTTATTTATTTATTTTTGGCTGCATTGGGTCTTTGTTGCTGCACACGGGCTTTCTCTAGTTGTGGTGAGTGGGGGCTACTCTTTGTTGTGGTGCGTGGGCTTCTCATTGCAGTGGCTTCTCTTGTTGTGGAGCATGGGCTTCGGTAGCTGTGGTACGAGGGCTTAGTTGCTCTGCGGCATGTGGAATCTTCCCAGACCAGGGCTCGAACCCGTGTCCCCTGCACTGGCAGGCAGATTCTTAACCACTGCGCCACTAGGGAAGCCCCTCAAAGTATAATTTAAGTAGCAAAAGTGTAGTTCTTCATCTAGGACTTTTAAGTCTGAGGCAAGTTACTCTCAGTTTATTCCAAGATATTTCTTTGAAAAGATATTCCTAATACAGTGCACTGGTTATTTTAAATGAGACAATTTGCTATATTTGGTCTAATTTTCTTATTTGAAATTAAATCAGTTTCTTATAATTTCTAGAAAGCAAATAGCCTATGTTGGCCATCTATGAGTTTGTCTATTATTTAGGCGGAAGTGTTCACAAAAGTGGATGTGTGAAGAGCTAGAACAAATAATCCTAAAATTGATATGGAACCACAGAAGACCTAGAATTGCTAAAGCAATCCTGAGGAAAAAGAACAAATCTGGAGGCATAATCCTTCCAGACTTTAGATAGTACTTCAAAGCTACAGTAATCAAAAAGTATGGTATTGACACAGAAACAGACAAGTGGATCAGTGGAACAGAATAGAGAGCCCAGAAATAAACCCACACCCCTCGGTTAATTAACCTTCAACAGAGGAGGCAAGAATATATAGTGGAGAAAAGACAGTCTCTTAGGCACGTGGTGTTGGGAAAGCTGGAAAGTCTCATGTAAATCAATGAAGTTAGAACACTCCCTCACACCATACACAAAAATAAACTCAGAATGGCTTAAAGGCTTAAATATAGTACAACCATAAAACTCCTTAGAAGAGAACATAAGCAAAACATTCTTGGACATAAATCCTAGTAATATTTTCTTAGATCAGTCTCTCAAGGCAAAATAAATAAAAGCAAAAATAAACAAATTGGACCTAATCAAACTTATAAGCTTTTGCACAGCAAAGGAATCCATAAACAAAATGAAAAGGCAACCTGTAAACTGGGAGAAACTATTTGCAAACTATGTGACTGACAAGGGCTTAATTTCCAAAATATATGGACAGCTCATACAACTCAATATCAAAAAAACAAACAACCCAATCACAAACTGGGCAGAAGACCTAAATAGACATTTCTCCAAAGAAGGCGTACAGATGGCCAACAGGCACGTGGAAAGATGTTCAATGTTGCTAGTTATTAGAGAAATGCAAATCAAAACTACAATGAGATATCACCTCACACTGGTCAGAATGGCCATCATCAAAATGTCTACAAATAATATATGCTAAACAGAGTGTGGAGAAAAGGGAACCCTTCTACACTGTTGGTGGGAATGTAAGTTGGTGCAGCCATTATGGAAAACAGTATGGAAGTTCCTTAAAAAATTAAAAATAGAGTTACCATATGATCCAGCAATCCCATTCCTGGGCATATATCTGGAAGAGACAAGAACTCAATTCAAAAAGATACATGCACCCCAGCGTTCACAGCAGCACAATTTACAATAGCCAAGACATGGAAGCAACTTAAGTGTCCATTGACAGATGAATGAATAAAGAAGATGTGGTATATACATACAATGGAATATTACTCAGCCATAGAAAATAATGAAATATTGCCATTTACAGCAACATGGATGGACATAAGAGATTATCATACTAAGTGAAATAAGTCAAACAGAGAAAGACAAATATTATATAATATCACTTATATGTGGAATCTAAAAAAATAATTCAAATCAACTTATGTACGAAAACAGACTCACAGACATAGAAAACAAATTTATGGTTACCAAAGGGGAAAGGGGAGGGGGAGGGATAAATTAGGAGTATGGGATTAACAGATACACACCATATAAATAAAATAAATAAAAGTATTTACTGTAAAGCACAGGGAACTGTATTCAATATCTTATAATAACCTATAATGGAAAAGGATCTGAAGCTGAACATCTGAAACTAATACAATATTGTAAATCAACTACAGTTAAATTAAAAAAAAAAGTGGATCTGTGAAGAGGCCAGAGTTCAGGATCTTTGTTGGCAGTTGTGCGTGAGAGCTTAGATATGCTGGTAATGTCTAAATTGAGTGTTCTTTTAACCTTCCCACCAACTGCTACAATCTGGAATCTACCCCATGTTTAAGACCTGGCCTAAATTTTTCCTAAAGAAAAAGTATGTATGTGGAAAAGAATGAAATACCTATTTGAACGTTTTTCACATTCTGGTTACTGGCACAGGAAAATCAGGCTATGAATACAATAAGCACCAGCAATGATATAACGTAAAAATATTTTTATATTTCTACATATTTTCCCTGTTAACACAAAAAAATGACTTTTTATAAGGTGTCAGGGGAGGTTCTATGAGATTACTGATATGATTTTTTATTTGTTAATTGTTCCCCTAATAAATTATCAGTTCGCAGTGGGCAGGGACAATCATGTGTCTGCCATACGGGACATATGGTAGGACCTCAAAATGTGATTGGTTCTTGGTTCTGCAATGTGACGTATAATTAATTAAACCTTTTAAACTGCACTTTGTAGATTTTTCTCTCTCTCTCTCTCTTATTGCCACCCCTCTGTCTTAATTGCTATCATTTCTCCATGGATTATTTTTCTCCTCTCTCTTTTATTTCCTTTCACCAAAAGCAGATATGACACTAAACTGAAAATTGATTCACATAATTCCCGCTTGAACCCCTTCAATGTCTTTTTTAAAATTTATTTATTTTTGGCTGCATTGGGTCTTCGTTGCTGCATGCAGGCTTTCTCTATTTGCGGTGAGCAAGGGCTACTCTTTGTTGCGGTGCACGGGCTTCTCATTGCGGTGGCTTCTCTTGTTGCAGAGCATGGGCTCTAGGCACGCGGGCTTCTGTAGCTGTAGCACGTGGGCTCAGTAATTGTGGCTCACAGGCTCTAAAGCACAGGCTCAGTAATTGTGGCACACGGGCTTAGCTGCTCTGCAGCATGTGGGATCTTCCTGGACCAGGGCTCGAACCAGTGTCCCCTGTATTGGCAGAAGGATTCTTAACTACTGCGCCACCAGGAAGGTCCCCCACTTCAGTGTCTTAACCTGTCCCTGAAAATAAACTGGTATACATCCAAATTCATTATCAGGGCCTATTAGTATCTGTATGATCTCGTCCCTGTTTATTTTTACACTCTCTTCTTGGGTCACTTTCCTTCTCCCTCGTCCCTCACTATTCTGCAGCCACCCTGGTCATGCCATCCACCCCATCCCACCCCCTCCCCGTCGTACAGCCTTTGCACAGGTTGTTCCCTCTGTCTGGAATGTTCTCCCCATCCCCACGATTTGCATAGCCAGCTCATTCTCCCCTAAAGGTCTCTGTTTAGGCTTTTGTGATCACCCTATCTAAACTTGGTCACCTCTGTTAGGCTCTTGTTTAGCCATGTATACATTTCTTTCATAGCACTTGCTATAAACTACAATTATTTTCTGTCTATTTATCTGTATAAGGGAAGAAATTGTGCCTATCTTGTTCATCATTAAATCTCCATTGTCTATTTCAGTGTCTAGCATGTGATAAGTGCTCAATATGTATTTGTCTAAAAAAATTATGGCAAAGACATAAGTTTTTTTTCATTAAATTCTATGTTCTTAATGTACTTTGTAACACTGGAAGGACTTCTGAAAATAAAAATCAATCACAACGAATAGACTGAATAGACTGGGTAATTGTTAGGGAAAAAAAAGGCTTAAGGATTGAGTTTAGTCATAAGATCGACTTTATAGTATAATCTGGATTTTGGAAATTTGAAATAACCTATTAAGTTCTCCTTTTCTTGTTTTGCAGATGGAGAAACAGAATCATAGAAGTTAAATGACCTACCTGGGATCTAGCAGCTCGTTAGCAGCACAGCCAGAATTAGAATTTCTAGTTTGGGGTTCATTTCACTATGCCACTTGTCTGGTAGAACGATATCTAATAGATGTTTGGAATTACCAACAATCTGTAGGTTTAGAATCTCAAAAATAAAAATATTAAATTCTGGAGAAAGAGATATAAGCAGAAGTTGTCTGTGTAGCTTTTGAGATTTTCCTTTAAAGGGAAAGATTATGCCTTTAAAAAATATCTTTTCCCTTTTCACTGTTGGAATACAGATATAGTAGCTAGAGCTAGAGCAGCCACGTTAGATGCATGAAATGAAAATATATTTGAGAATGGCAGAGCAAAAAGAAAGATGTACCCAAGGTCCCCAAATTATCAATCTGTACATATCAGTCCTGGAATGCTGAGGAAACCTTTTACATAAGAAGGAAATAAACATCTGGCCAATTTAGGGTTCCTTTATATAGCAGCTTAAACTCATAACAAGTACAAGATCTGGTACTGGTAAGTGGCATGTTGTCCTAAAAGAATCCTTGAATTATATCATTGAATCCTTGAATTATATCAGCACTGGGTGATGGGTGGCAATGATATAAATATTAATGGTTAGAAATCTGATGATCCTTCATTACACCATTGCAAACTATATGTTAAAATTGTTATCTGTGTTATGTTGGAAGTTAGACCAGGTGTCAACATACCTTGTAGCTCTAGAGCTATCTATATGAGTTGTACTGTCCCTGGGGGACATTTTGGAAATTTGTGGAGCTGTTTTGGTTGTTACAGTAACTAGAGGAGGGAATTGCATGGTCAGGGCCAGGGATGATAAATGTACCATAAAGTATAGGAAAGTCCCACACAACAAGAATTGATCCACATCCCATGACTTTCAAACATTCTGCTAGACATTTCTGTAGGTGAAAAACTTGCTTATAATTATCCAAGCCTAGAACCTAATTCTATTTCACATCCAACACAAAGTTTTTTAGGTTTATTTTGCACTGTTTTAACACACTTTCTTTCAGAAATGCAAAAGCTATATATATTGAGGGAAGCTTTTCTGTTGTTTTATTCCAAATTTTACTAAGAGTTGTATGTATACCATTTTAGAACATCACCCAAAATAATGCTGCCTCAACATAAACCAGGATCCTGGTATGAAGCTGTATTTGTGGCTATTATATTCACAGCGATTCTATGCGTAGGTGCAAGAATCTCACTACTTCATTATATCTTCTGGTATGGTTGTACCTGAACAAATACTACGAATCATTTCAGAAATGATGTGCAAAAATTTCAGATTATGCCCTCAAAAGAAAGAAGCATGCATTCCTCTACGCTTTTCTCTTTTCCTGCTAGGTAAAGGCAGAGATGATGGCTGGAGCTGGAGCAGCCACATTAGGTCAGGGGATGGAAGCCACAGTTGAAGATGGCAGAGCAATTAAATGGAGGGAACCTGCATCCCTGACACTGTGCAGCTGCCATACACAAGTGGTCCCATCATATAAACCCTATGTGAAAGAGTAAACTTTTATCTTGTTTGAGCCTCTGTGTTTCAGAATTTCTTTTTTATGATAGCTTAGTTAGATTCCTATATAATATAGATGTGAAGAGCAAAATATAAATAAAATCTAGCATAAGTCACAGAACTTCTTGTTAAATATCCAATCCTAAAAAACATTTTCAATGATAAATGAAAAAAGAAACAGCATGAATACAAAACCAACAATTTGAAAATGACATTTTATGTATTTAAAAAAAATCTTTCACTGTAACCAAGACTGAACTGGCATAAAACTGGCATAAAAAACTTGAGGATAGAATGAATAGTAGGTTCATTCCTAATAGGGATAAAATAATTTTAATTAGAAATAGTGTTCCTCAAAGACCCAAAACCTATGGGATATAGCAAAAGCAGTTCTAAGAGGGAAGTTTATAGCAATACAATCCTACCTCAAGAAACAGGAAACATCTCAAATAAACAACCTAACCTTACACCTAAAGCAATTAGAAAAAGAAGAACAAAAGAACTCCAAAGTTAGCAGAAGGAAAGAAATCATAAAGATCAGATCAGAAAAAATGAAAAAAAGGAGGAAATGATAGCAAAGATCAATAAAACTAAAAACTGGTTCTTTGAAAAGATAAATAAAATTGATAAACCATTAGTCAGACTCATCAAGAAAAAAGGGAGAAGACTCAAATCAATAGAATTAGAAATGAAAAAGGAGAAGTAACAACTGACTGCAGAAATACAAAGGATCATGAGAGACTACTACAAGCAACTCTATGCCAATAAAATGGACAACCTGGAAGAAATGGACAAATTCTTAGAAAAGTACAACCTTCCAAGACTGAATGAGGAACAAATAGAAAATTTGAACAGACCAATCACAAGCACTGAAATTGAAACTGTGATTAAAAATCTTCCAAAAATCAAAAGCCCAGGACCAGATGGCTTCACAGGTGAATTCCATCAAACATTTAGAGAAGAGCTAACACCTATCTTTCTCAAACTCTTCCAAAGTATAGCAGAGGGAGGAACACTCTCAAACTCATTCTACGAGGCCACCGTCACCCTGATATCAAAACCAGACAAAGACGTCACAAAAAAAGAAAACTATAGGCCAATATCACTGATGAACATAGATGCAAAAATCCTCAACAAAATTATAGCAAACAGAATCCAGCAGCATATTAAAAGGATCATACACCATGATCAAGCAGGGTTTATCCCAAGTGGAGAAAAGGCAGTCTCTTCAATAAGTGGTGCTGGGGAAACTGGACAGCTACATGTAAAAAGATTGAAATTAGAAGACTCCCTAACACCATACACAAAAATAAACTCAAAATGGATTAGAGACCTAAATGTAAGACTGGACACTATAAAACTCTTAGAGGAGAACACAGGAAGAACACTCTTTGACATAAATCACAGCAAGATCTTTATTGACCCACCTCCTAGAATAATGGAAATAAAAACAAAAATAAACAAATGGGACCTAATGAAACTTAAAAGCTTTTGCACAGCAAAGGAAACCATAAACAAGCCAAAAAGACAACCCTCAGAATGGGACAAAATATTTGCAAACGAATCAATGGACAAAGGATTAATCTCCAAAATATATAAACAGCTCATGTAGCTCAATATTAAAAAAAACAAACCACCCAATCCAAAAGTGGGCAGAAGACCTAAATAGACATTTCTCCAAAGAAGATATACAGATTGCCAACAAACACATGAAAGGATGCTCAACATCACTAATCATTAGAGAAATGCAAATCAAAACCATAATGAGATATCACCGCACACTGGTCAGAATGACCATCATCAAAAAATCTACAAACAATAAATGCTGGAGAGGGTGTGGAGAAAAGGGAACCCTCTTGCACTGTTGGTGGGGATGTAAATTGATACAGCCACTATGGAGAACAGTATGGAGGTTCCTTAAAAAACTAAAAATAGAACTACCATATGTCCCAGCAATCCCACTACTGGGCATATACCCTGAGAAAACCATAATTCAAAAAGAGTCATGTACCACAATGTTCATTGCAGCACTATTTACAATAGCCAGGACATGGAAGCAACCTAAGTGTCCATCGACAGATGAATGGATAAAGAAGATGTGGCACATATATACGATGGAATATTAGCCATAAAAAGAAATGAAACTGAACTATTTGTAGTGAGGTGGATGGACCTAGAGTCTGTCATACAGAGTGAAGTCAGAAAGAGAAAAGCAAATACCGTATGCTAACACTCATATATGGAATCTAAAAAAAAAAAAAAAAAAAAATGGTTCTGAAGAACCTAGGGGCAGGACAGGAATAAAGACCCAGACGTAGAGAATGGATTTTAGGACATGGGGAGGGGGAAGGGTAAGCTGGGACGAAGTGAGAGAGTAGCACTGACATATATACACTACCAAACGTAAAATAGATAGCTAGTGGGAAGCAGCTGCATAGCACAGGGAGATCAGCTCGGTGTTTTGTGACCACCTAGAAGGGTGGGATGGGGAGGGTGGGAGGGAGACGCAAGAGGGAGGGGATATGGGTGTATATGTGTACGTACAGCTGATTCACTTTGTTATAAAGCAGAAACTAACACACCATTGTAAAGCAATTATATATACTCCAATAAAGATGTTAAAAAGAAAATACATGAAGGACAAAAAAATAAAAGAAATAGTGTTACTGTGAGTTCCAATTAAAATATGTAGTAAGGCACAGATATATGTATTCAAGGGAGATTCTCCACAAATTTAAAAACAGTAATTTGAAAACAGAATAAAAACAGTTCAAGAGATTTGATATTTTTTGTGTTTAACAAGTATTTTTCAAAAATAAAGGAGTTCTTTGTATTTAAAATGCACAGTGATCTTTTTATGGATAATTATCCTTCATTCATACAGTATTAGACTGTTGGAAAGTTTATGTTTTCACAGAATGACAGTTTCACAAGTATATTTTGATTTAAGGACCAAATATATTTATGCAGTGCCTAGCTCAGTGTCTAGCATACAGTATGCTCTCACTAAACATTTGGCTATAATGGTGAATGATTATATTCCTGAATGGTGTATGATCGTATTGGCTCCCGTTTTATCAGTATATTGTGTTTATAGACCAGACCAATTAAAATATTCTAATGAAAGAACTCAAATAATTTTATCTATAAGTCTGATTGTGTCCATTATAAAAAGAAAGCAACAACCACAAGAAACAAAGGAAGAACTGAAAAAACTGGGATCACGGTAATCAAGTGAGTTTCTAAGAGTCAGAGACAATTCTGAAGATAAAGACGAGAATAGAAGTTAAGGCTGATGATTCCCCATTTCAATGCTTTGTTTTACCTGACCACACTTCCTCCCTCCTTAGAGAAAATCGATGCACAATGAAATTATCTGTACTCATCTCTGGTAAATAAATAGCAGAAATCTTTCTTGTTTCAAGACATCAATGTGAAACAATTGTTCATATGAAGAATTTGGTTTGTTTTTCTCCACGGCTCTTCAATTTTTCATTTTGCCAATTAAAAAAAAGTAAAATGTTTTCATAATGTGAGCAAACAGCAGCTACAGGGAGGATATACAAAATTTAAAAATTATTTAGAGGGAATTTCACTCAAATATATATTTGACACACATTATTCAGAAACAAAAAATGTTTGTACGTTTAGTCAAACTTGCAATTTCAAAAGGAATTGGAAGGAATTTAAAATGTAAAGGAGATGAGCAGAAAAGATAGCAATTTTCAGGTGGATATCTGTATTTAGCAGCTAAATGTATCAGCCTTAAATTGCATGTCTGAGATCCACATTTTTACATCTGTGCACATATCAAATTTGGGTAAATATATGCAGTTCAGAAATTTTACAAATTATGTCTGAAAGTACACTTAGAATACCCACGATGACATTTTTACATGTATAGAATGTTAGGCTTTTTCAGGGTGTTTTATACCCTGCCTCTCTAATTTGTATTTAGATTTCAAACCTGCTTTGCAGGAACCGTATCTAATTCAGTGTTCTCTGCACCACCGGGCATACTACTTGTACTAAATAACTGTTTATCATCATTGAGTGCCTGAAAGTAAACACAACACAATTTCATCTGCCAAAATTCTGCTATGCATTTATATGTTGCTTTTAAAATCACATAACCCCAAGTAAATCACTTAAACATGGTCTACTGTACAATTTTGGTCTCCTGTCCGTTTCTTCTCTCATTATTCTTCCAATGTTACTTTTATTTCTATATCCCCTTCATTTTTATTTTTAGATCAAACTATTTTTACTATAAATTCAATTCTTTGAAAAGATAAGAAGTTTTTGGTCTCTGATAAACCTTTACCATTCAGAGAAAATGCTGAAAGAAAGAAAGAGAAAAGAAAAAAGAAAGGAACTCACACACACACTCAACATACACACAATAAAGAAGGGTCATATCATTCCAGAGCAAAATTCCAAAGATAGAGGCTTTCGGGGGTTAGGGGAAGGTGGGTAAAAAAAAAAAAAAAAAAGGTAGAGGCTTTCAATTACGGAATGGTTAACAGAACTGTAATCTGAAAAAGATTGGAAAACAAAAGAGATATTTAAAATATTTTAAAATCACTCTCACATCTTCCTGTGTTGATTTCTTTCACTTCTTTCAAAGAAACTTGACAGCTCTTGGAAAACAAAACCCTTCAAATCTTCTTGAAGCTTACAGTCTCAGTCCTCAGAAAAGAATCCTTTCTACGTTGTACACACTTAGAGCAGACATGGACTAAAGTACTAAACAACAGTTCAGTAGCAGCCATCTCAAATCACTGAGATTCATCCAGAAATGCCAAAAAGCACAGAACCAGCAAGCCCACAATCAATGGGATAAAGAAAGAAGGGTGAGATGAAAAGGAAAGCTTCATAAATATATGCTTTTGTCATCAAAATTAAAAAATCACAATTTTCAGCCAGTATCTGAATTAATAAAGACTTTTTAAAAATAACTTGCATTTATTTCTGTAACCTTTGAAAAAACTTTAAAGAATAGCTGCGTTTTTCTGCTCTTACCAGACACTGAAGATTCTCAGGCATAAGCCATGTAAAGTGTCTCCAAGATGGGACATGATTCTTAGAATCTTAGATTTACAGAAGTGGGGCCAGTGGGGTATGGTCAGAAACTCACTAAGTCAAGAATTAAAAGACTTTGCTAAGCATCTGCCTCAAACACTAATTAAGTTTAATTTGGATAAAGTATTTAGTCTCTAAGCCTCAGTTCCCTTATCTGAAAAATGGGAATAGTATTATTTGTCTTAGCTCAAAGTTGCTGTGTAGATCAAATGAGATAATGTATGTGAAAGTGCTTTGATGATGGTAAAGTGTGCTGCAGCTAAAAAGTATTATCTTCTAATACAGTTCTAATGGGCAGATAAGGTAAATGAAGCCCATTGTAATGTCCAGCAGGACCAGAAGTAGAACTTTGGTTTACCATAGTCTGTAAAAGGAGATTCTCTTCAGATTTTCGTGGTGAGGTTTTGCATGAAACACGCATAATCTGAAAGTAGCCCCATGTGTACCCCCTCTTTTCTGAATTCACGTGATGATTTTCTCTTATGCTAGGAAGGAGTCAAGAATCGAATGAGCAGTAATATTCTGCCTACTGACTGTGAAATTCCTGAAACAATAATTCCCAGCTGGTGTTCCTTAGACTCCGAGGATGAAATTAGGGTGGGAGGAGGGATTGGACATGGAGTTGTTCCCAGAAGAATGCACACCAACCTCTGTACTAAAATATTCTATACACATTTGTATTGCTTTGCTTCCAATGTATGTAGCTGCTATTAAGATTATTCAGATAAAATCCATCTGAAAGCATTATGGAATTCAGAGCTGCTTTTGGTATTTTGTAATTTTTAAAATGAAAAGATATTTAAGCATACATACAACTACTAGAAAAAGGACTTCTCAGACTTTAAAAATTTGGGAAATTTTGCCTAATCCATTTCTTCCAATTGTGAAGTGATATAATGAGTAGGTAAGGTGGGAAACAAATTCAATATAACATATTTAATGGCAAAAGTATGTAAGAGCCCCTTTCCCCTCAAAAATATGTAAGAGTTAACTTTTCTTTAAAAGATAATTATGGGGCTTCCCTGGTGGCGCAGTGGTTGAGAGTCCACCTGCCGATGCAGGGGACACGGGTTCGTGCCCCGGTCCGGGAAGATCCCACATGCCGCGGAGCGGCTGGGCCCGTGAGCCATGGCCACTGAGCCTGCGCATCCGGAGCCTGTGCTCCGCAACGGGAGAGGCCACAACAGTGAGAGGCCTGCTTACCGCAGAAAAAAAAAAAAAAAAAATTATGAAAATAATAAAATTCTAATCACACTTCACTTGGTGATTGTTACAATACAAATTATGCTTTTATTTATTGATTTTCATTGCTTTTTGGGGGTTTCCAGATAATAAGGATGACCACTAACTTGTTTTCTGAATTTGGTTTTTTGTTCAGCCAGAAAAAATTCCTTGGAATAATTTGGTGAGAAGGTAATCTCTTCAGGAAAAATCGTTATTCATAAAACTTTAGTACTCAGTTTTAGGCTTATACTCAATAGATGCTGAGATTGTAGAAATTTTTAAAAAGAAAAGGTATGTTCTGAATTTGGTATGTAACTCTTGCAAATCAGTACCTCCAGGAATTCTAGCATGATAACTTGAAAAGTAAAAGTTATGATAGCCTTATTTAATGGGCTTCTGAATACTTATAACAAAATATCAGTTATATATAATATTTTAAATATAAAAAGGGAAAAATGAGTACCAGAATCACTGCACTAATTAGTGATAATAATGCACATTTAAGCTTTTAATAATCCTGAAGTATAGTTATTATTATTTCCATTTGTAGATGAGGAAGTTGAAAATAGTGGACCAAAGCCATGGAGCTTGTAAGCGTCATAACTGGAATTCAGTTCTAACTCAACCCGAAGTCTAGGATACAAACTTCAGTTATCTGGCATGATGAAATGGCAACAGGAAAATTCAAATATTTTTTTTTGTTCCAGCTGGAGCTAATGTACGGCTAGTGCTTCAGAGGTGTGTCCAGGTTTTGTGGGGTCTGAAACATAAAAATTTAAGAAATTAAAAAAAAAAATTGATAACAAGGCCCATGCAGGTGAGGGGTCCATTGACCTTCCAGGTAAATAAATCCATCTTGGATGTGGTTTCAGGAATCCAGCCAATACCTATCCCAGGTCCTCCATTGTAAACATGATTCTAGCCCTAACCTTAAATCAAGAATACCACTAGGCATTTGTGCTAGTATGTGCGCGTTTCCTGCTCTAACTTATTAAAAGATATTACAAAATCCCTTCCATAAAAATTGTTCATTAAGACATGGATTCCTAGCGGTAAATGTCATTGCTCTGAGCTGAGACCCATAGCTTCAGGATATGAGAGTTTGATTTTCTTCTTAAAATGAACACATTAGTTATTCAACGCTCTAATTATTTATTGCCTGCCTACTATTTGTTTAGTATGCTGCTAGTTTCTGGAGTATAGTAGAGAACCAGAGAAATAATTCCTAGCGTAACAAAGCTTCTAATTCTTGGAATTTCTATCAGTTACGTCACCTCTGTCAAATGCACAGCTTCAAAAACTTGGTGTAGGGCATGACTTTTTTCTCTCCCTCTCCACATATCCAATCTATTATGTTGATATTTTCCTGTGACATGTCTTTTGATTCATTTATAATTCCCCTTTTCTATTAACATGAGTCCTTTCTGCCTCAAACTTGAATTATTAGGATACCTTCTTTAAAGTTTCTTTCTTCTTTCAACAAATATTTATTGCATAACAGGTATGCATCAGATAGAGTGTTAGGTACTTATCTTTCTAAACTCTGTTCTTTTTCCTCTCCAGTCTATCACGTATACTAAAAATATTACTTTCCTCATGTCACACAGAGCCTCTAGGGGTTTTGTGCCAGAGTAATAAGATGGAACACGATGAAACTGAGTGTGATGAAGAAGATCACAGATACGTTTTGAGTCGGTGCCCTCCTGAGAAAAGAGCAGTTTGCATTGCTCTGGAATAAGGTGCTTCAGGGAACTCTACTCAATACTCTGTATTGGCCTCTATGGGAAAAGAATCTAAAAAAGAGTGGCTATATGTACAACTGATTCACTTTGCTGTACAACTGAAACTAACACAACATTGTAAATCGACTATACTCCAATAAAAATTTTTTAAAAAAATGAGGTGCTTGCCTGGATAGACTGCATTCTAGGTCTGTACTGGTATGAGGACTGAGCTGACACCTGGTAAATGGGAGAGGAGGGTTCATTCATCCTGAATTCCAGGGCTTGCCACTACTGGAAAATGATTGGTGATCAATAAATATTTATTAACTGATTGATTCCAGTATGTATTGAGTCACAACTCTGTTTCAGGCGTTCAGCCCTGTAGCCATCATCAGGCCCAGATTACACCTTCAATGCTTTCCCCTTCATCACTCACTCTCATGCAATAGTCAAGCTGACCTCTCCGATGTCCTGGGCACATTATATCATTCCTTTCTGTGTAGTTGCTTATACAACTTCTCTTGTAAGCCCTATCTCTCTTCTTCATGCTCTAAAACAAAATTCATGATACCACAGGTGTTGTTCCTCAATAACATTTAGTCTTATGTCATCCATTAGTGACTTCCATATATGTAAGTCATGTATGGTCTAGTGGTGAAACTGCAGGCTTTGGGATCAGACTGGTGGGATTTTATTCCTGAATCTATTCACTGTCCTTGTTACACTGGGTCAGTTAGTTAACCAACATAACACCAAAGTTTCTGTGTAAGTAAATTGGACACAAACTGTAGTACTGGCCTCATAAATTTGTTGTGAGGATTAAGTAAGACAGTCTGTTTAATGTACCTGGGACATTCTGTGTGCTCAATACACATTGCTCTTAATATTCATCTTAATCAGTATCTTGAGGGTATCTATGTTATTGACTTACTTCCTCTCTATTTCCCATAGCACCTAGAGCAGACTGGACAAAGATAAGGATTCAATGCATACTTAATTGTGCCCAATATATATTGGACAGTTCATTGTAACAAACAATGCAATTATTCTCAGAAGAATGCCACAAGGCCCATCTGAAACATGCTGTTTATTCTTGTAACAATCCATTATTGGCACCAACTTTATCCCATTCTCCTGACCCCTCATCTTCATGCTTCATATTAAAAGTCACTAAATGCTCTGGATTCTTACTTTAGCATCTCTCCCAAATCTGTTCCTCCCTTGTTTCCACTGCCTTTCACCTCTACACCAGCTGCTTTGCTGCATATTGACCTCCCCTTGTGGGGCTGCAGCTCAAACTTCCTTCCTTGGAATGTATCCCCCCGCTTCACTGCCAGGTTAACTCCCTGATACAGCATTTTTCATCATGCCTTTCCTCCACTGCTCATTTACTTACCTAATAAAGTCCACACTCCTCCACTTGGTTTTTAAGGCTCATCATAAATCTCTTTTCACCTTTCCTGGTAACATTTAGATTTTACTTTTGGCTTTATGTGCTCTTAGTTTTGGTCTGGAAACCTTATTGACTGTCCTCTTAAAACACTCTTCTCATTTCCTCTCCAGAGTTTGGCTTCTGCTATTTTTTCCACTTACTATATCTTTTCCTATTCTCCTTGTCAATACAAATCCTGCCCATTCTTCAAGATGCTGTTAAAATTCTATTTTATTCATAAGGTTTTCCTTCTAGATCAGCTAACAATAAACTACTGAGCCTCTAATTCCGCAACAGACATTGACTGAGTGCTCACTTTATACCAGGCACTATACTAGGTGTTTAGATTACCAGTATGAATAAGGGTTGGTTTCTATTCCAAAGAATTTAATTTGTCCCCTTTCTAATTCCTATAGCATTCATTGGATCACTTATTGTGGCACCCAACACATATTGCTTATTATATCCAACTAACACCACCTTGAGATGAGGAAACAGATTTAGGGAAGCTAATATGACTTGCTCAAGTTCATACAGCTGATAAATGATCTGCGTTGTTTCTGAAGTTGCTAAATGGAGATAGATTCATGTAGGCACTTTTTTTTTTTTTTTGGTGATGTCAACAGTACTCAACAGATTAAATGCTCAATCTGAATTTACTGAATAAAGATATTCTGATTTTCATATATTGATTTTATTTTTTGCTTTTGCAATTTTTATAGCTAGAGGTGATTTAAAAAGGTCATTGGCTTTTGATTTTTTTTTTTTTTTTTTTTTCTGGTATGCGGGCCTCTCACTGTTGTGGCCTCTCCCGTTGCGGAGCACAGGCTCCAGATGCGCAGCCTCAGCGGCCATGGCTCACTGGCCCAGCCCCTCCGCGGCATGTGGGATGTTCCCGGACGGGGGCACGAACCCGTGTCCCGTGCATCGGCAGGCGGACTCTCAACCACTGTGCCACCAGGGAAGCCCGGCCTTTGATTTTTAATACCACCAAAATATATCCATTAACATGATAGCCAGAGAAATGTCGAAGCCAGAGGTGTCTCAAAATGGTCAATACAACACTTTCAAATAAAGTAAATATGTGCATTACAATGATACAAGTAGGTGTGCCTGTGTTAGCTCTGCCCTTGGGCAAACTTAAGCTAGAATTTTAATAACAAATAGACAAAAATATATGATTTAATTTTTATTTCCCAAATATGGAGAGTTTGTATATTTGAAATAGACTTCCCTTTGGGCAATACTGACACAGGTAATGTCAAGGAGAGTGTATTTACATAAGCAGGAGCTGTTTTTGAAGGAAGGAAAATACAAACACTCCGGAAAAAAAAATCTTGAACATATACTCACTTTAGAGAAAAACCTCTATAGAAGGGAGGCTAACTGGGGCTTATAAAAGTTTAACGCAGAACGTTAAAAATTACATTTTTTTGCGCAAAGTAATTTTCCTTTGAAGATGCATATAACATTCTGTTTTTTCTTTCATCATATTTATTAATAAAAGGTTAAATTTATATAATGGCCATACATGTATATATAAGAAGTTTGCTACTTATAAAGCTATTATACCTAGATGAACTTGTTGTGCAACTTCCATGTGAAGGGGGGTACACCTATAAGGAAACAATCTACAGAACATAGTTAAAGTGCAAAATAGCTGACCAGGATTTTTATTATCATAACTTGTATCATTTCTGGACCACTGTAACTAGACATTAATTCCCATAGGGTCAAAATTTATTCTGCATTCCTGTGTGTTGCAAAGTTGTTCTCAATTATTAATAAAACAAGCAAATATTAAATGAGATGCACTAAATGATACAAAGAAACAAAATAAGCTTGCAAATCTGCTTAATTCTATTTATCCAGCTTTTCTGTAACTGTCTAAAAATGAGACAGAAAATTCTCTGTACTTTTAAACTGGGAAGATAACAGTGAGTGGCATCTCCATGGTCTCCTTCCTTTCAATAGGTGCCACTGATTGTGCATCAAGATGAGGATATATTTTTAATTGTTAGCACTCCACCTGCATTATGCTTATCCTCCTTTACCGTGCACCTCTCATCAACTTCACTGTCATTTAATGTCAACCCATGTTTTAGGAAAAAAATGTCAAGTAATTTGAAAGTCTCAAAGAAAATCATGGTAAGAGTTAGAATATTTGAGCCAGTGCTGTGCTGCGGAATGTCTAACCACTGGCTCTCCTCCTCCCCAACTCTGATTAAACCCTGATTTGTAGTGTTTGCGAATTTCCTTGGGGTAAATACTCCCACCAGTATTTCAAGCTACCAATGCAATGTCACTGAATGTAGAGTTGGGAAGATATTTTACAAACTATATCAGAAAGTACATTCAGGTTGTCCATTTTGACATTTTTACATGTGTAGAATGTTAGGCTCTTCTTGGGTGGTTTTTTTCACCCTGCCTCTCTGATTTGTATTTAGATTTCAAGCCTGCTTGTTTAAAGGGAGCTGGTTTCAACATGCCACTGAGCCACTCTCCCTTTAATTAGAAAGTAGGTGTCTGAAACTAATCATGCTTATAGGATACCACTGTTATTTACAAACTAAGATGCTTAAAGTTTGTTGTATTTCAATTTATTCTTTGAATATTAATACACTCAAAATATTCTAATTTAAAAGATACAAAAGGTGTGAGAAGTTTCTATCACCCCTGTATCCTAGCCACCAAGTTTTCTTCCCTGGAGATAAACAACTTTGTCAGTTTCCTGTGTATACATACAAAAATATTCTATGCAAATGTGTATATCCCATCCCCTCCTTTTAAAAACATAAATGGTAGCATACTTTACAAACTGTATTACGTCTTGTTTTTTGTTTGTCTTAAAATATATTGACAAATGTTTTATAGTGTTGATGTGGATCTATTTAGGTTATTTTCTGTCTTTTGCTTTTACATACACAGACACACACAAAGCTCCTATTATGGCATTACATGTAGGTGTGGTTTTGCACATGTATATGTATAGTCCTAGAAGTGTAATTTCTTTTTCAAAAGTTTTTTATGTTTGTATGCTTTCTTTGCTTTGCTTTGCTTTGCTTTTGCCAAATTGTCTTCCATCGAAGTGGAGAGACTCAGTTTCTTCACTTTCATCAGTGCAGTGTATTATCACCTTTCAGATCTTTGTCAATCATACACATGAAAACAAAAATCTCTAGATGATACTGATTTATATTTCCCAGATTATGAGTGAGACTGACCACCTTTTGTTTATTTAAAAGTATTTACTTTTCTTTGAGATTTTTGTAGATTTCCTTCACCCGTGTTTTATTGGATAATTTTTTATCTTGATATATGTTGTGGATAGTTTATGGATCCAAATTATTTTTTTCCACATGATCATCTTACTTTTTCAATGTTTTTTATTAACTAATTAATGTCTTTTCTACATATTTGCTATGTCGTCTTCACATACTGAATTCTTCTATACTTTTGGAATTTCTGGACTTTTAAAACTATTCTATTTATGTTTGTGCATGTTTGTGTGTATGTATGTACATACATGCATGCCGATATTATATGGTTTTAAATACTGAAGCTTTATAAGACGTTTTAATAACTGGAAGGTCTAGTTTACCCCTCATGACTTTTCTTATTAAGGTTTCCATGGCTCTATTTGATTGTTTATTTTTTCGTATGAATTTTAGCATCAGCTTATCTGTTTCCAAATATACTTGGATTGATATTTTACATAGGATCACACAATTTTTATAGGTGAACTTAGGATAACAGACAACTTTATGACGTGTGTCTTCTTGTTCAAGAACATTGTTTCTATCTATTCAAGTTATTTCTGTTCTATAGTAGCTTTTCAGATTTCTTCATATAGTGTTTGTTCACTTTTTTGGTTAAATTTACTTCCAGATTTTTTTTTTCTGTTGGTATTAGAAAGCCAAACTTTTATTGTACTTCAATTTCTACTGAACCTTTGAATGTAAATAAATTACTAGAAATGAGCCATAGACTTCTTGTTGAATAAGAATAAGGTTTGTATATTGGACTGGAAAATGGATACAAACCAAACCAGAGTTAGCTTTATCATTCTTTTATATGATAAAGATAGCTCTCTATCAATTAAGAGGTAAAATATAGATTTTATTTATTTTAGCATAATTACATATTAGTTCACTGGCTTAAATCATTTCAAATGTTAAGTTTTTGTTCTTTTTTCCCTTAAAAAGTCAGCAAACAAGTAAATATAAAAACTGGCAATAAGTACAGCTTAAACTACATACACCTATAATTTTTGAAGATATACATCACAGGACAATCCTAGGATTCTATTGCTCCTTGACATGTGCTACTGGCCACTCCTTCTACCACTTAAGCAACCTCTGCACATGCCCTTACTGAACGGTGATGAAGCTCTCTTGAACTGACATCTTATATTCATAATGTTCCTCCAATAACATTTCTTCCTACCTCCTATCTCAACATACAACTTAATCACAATGAACCAGCAACTCTTTTCCCAGATTTCTTGGTCCTTACCATTTCACCAGTTCTTAGCATTGATTTTATTAAATCAGTACATAATTTATTTTAAACAAAGTATGTATCTCGTTTGAATGACGGTGATAATGTCTTCTCAACACTGCCCACAGCAGACAGAGGTTAATACACACAGGGGAAGGACTACTAAATCATGCTGTGTGTTTTGTACACTCAGCCAAAAGAAAAGCAGAATTTAATTCCTCCACATCATTTTTTCCCATGTCTCAGTAGAATGACACCTTCCTCAATCACCTAACTAATGTGCAGAAAGAATGAAAACTCTTTGAGAAATCAGTGACTCAGAAAGTTACAAACCAAAAATTATGAAGCATCAAATGACATGCTATTTATCATTTTTCTTCTTCATAAAATCCACCACTTATAGACTCTACTAGTGGCTATATATAAAAAGCTTCTCTGACTGCGTGGTTTAAAAATAGTAGATATATATGTGTAAGATATTTTTATCATAAAATTATTATTTGCTTATTCAAAAAGCCTTTAAAAATAGAGAAATGTAGGAACAAATCCCTGATTCATTCATGTTCCTAAATTCAATTACATCCTCTCGTTCAAATCTTTTGAAAGCATAATTTTACCCATACCTATCTATATACAATTTTATCCTGTATAACATAGTAAAAGCATTTTGATTTTTACAGTATATTTAAATTGTGAAAGAGTTTAAAGATAAAGTATAGAAAATAACACAACAGATTTCTCCCATCATTATATAATTTAATTAACTACTAGAGACAGTGGAATACAGCAGGAAGTACACGGCTTTGGAGTCAGACAGATGTGGGTTCATCTACTCTCTGTGTCTTCCTCTATATGTTCTTCACTTTTTCCCTACCAACTGAATTGCCGATTTTCAGCTCAGTGGATGACCTCCCAGAATGAAAGTAACATTTCCTTGCCTTCTTGCAGCTAGCAGTTCTATCCAATGTGACGTGGGTGAAATGGTGTATGAAACCTCCTAGCCTGAACTTAAAAGTGGAGGAATATTCTCTTCCTCACCCCTTTCTCTTTTCTGCTAGCTGGAATGCATGTATGAAGGCTGGAGTTCAAGCAACCATCTTGATCTCAGCAACAAGAGCACATTTCTGGAGCAATGGAAACCTGAAAAAGTTTTGGTCTCTGAGGACTTTGTGGAATGCCGTATTTGCTCTAGACTACCTATCATGGGCTTTTACGAGACAGACTTTTACCCGTGTTTAAGTCTTAGTTATGTTGGAGAAATTCTAAATCGCTCACAGCTTTATCTAATTCCAATTAATACAATTGCTTTCAGTACCAAATAATAGATGAACAGTGGTTTACACCAAAAGGATGTGTACTGTTTCCATAAAAAAACAAACAAACAGGGCTTCCCGGTGGCGCAGTGGTTGGGAGTCCGTCTGCCAATGCAGCGGACACGGGTTCGTGCCCCGGTCTGGGAAGATCCCACATGCTGCAGAGTGGCTGGGCCCGTGAGCCATGGCCGCTGGGCCTGCGCGTCAGGAGCCTGTGCTCCGCGGCGGGAGAGGCCACAACGGAGAGAGGCCCGTGTGCCGCATAAACAAAACAAAACAAACAAACAAACAAAAACCTTCAAAGGCTGGCAATCCCAGGGTGGCTTGGCAGCTTGCTGCAATTTTCATGTACCTAGATTATTTTTCTTGTTTACTTCATCATTCTCATTATTTTACTCT
The DNA here is from genome assembly GCF_963924675.1 of Phocoena phocoena. Lineage (NCBI taxonomy): Eukaryota > Metazoa > Chordata > Mammalia > Artiodactyla > Phocoenidae > Phocoena > Phocoena phocoena. Next base: position 71,530,107 of record NC_089219.1, on the reverse strand, counting down.
TATACCTTCATGATCCCCAAATGGCTGCTTCAGCCTCCAGCATCATCTACTTACATAAAAATGTTCAAAGGCAAGAAGAAAGGTTGCAGAAAAAGAAAAGAAAAGGAAAAAAAAAAGGTTGGAGGAAGCTATTTAAAGAAGCCCCCAGCAAGTTATTCTTAAGTCTTGTTGACCAGAATTATACTGCATGCCCATCCATGGATTTAACTACTTACAAAGGAGATTGGGACTACTCTAATCAGTTTAGACTATTCGCAGTTCATCTCTTGGGGCTATGTACTTTTCTTCTCAAGCAAAATCAGGGCTCCATTAGCAATAAAGATTCAAGAATGGCCAAAGGATGAATCATGTGGTTACACCAGCCATATGACCTTGGTTTTGTGTCATTACTTATGTAATGGGGTGAAAATGGTGCCCAACTCTTAGGAAATCAAAAGAGATGTTATTTGAAAGGGGCTAATAAATGTAGTGTTTATACCGAATGCTCAATATATGGGAGTTATTATGACTATCATTATTTCTTTGAATTGATGTATCTTAGTTTACATAACTGATCCCATCTCAAAGATATTAGGTTATTTTTTGCTTTTTTTTTTGGCTATTGTATATAACTCTAAAGTTAATATCCTTCTCTATACAACTTTTTTTTTTTTTTTTTTTTGCTGTGCGCGGGCCTCTCACTGTTGTGGCCTCTCCCATTGTGGAGCGCAGGCTCAGCGGCCATGGCTCACGGGCCCAGCCGCTCCGCGGCATGTGGGATCTTCCCGGCATGGGGCACGAACCCGTGTCCCCTGCATCGGCAGGCGGACCCTCAACCACTGCGCCACCAGGGAAGCCCTACAACTTTTTTTTTTTTTTTTTTCCCTCTCTCTGTTTAGGATTCTTTTCTTGGGTATACTCCTAAAAGTATAATTACTGGGTCATTCAATATTATTGGAATAGATTGTGGCCCTTCTGGGATAGTATGAAATTACATAGAAATCAGGAAGTCAAACACTCCTTATACCTTCCTAGGAAAGTATACTGGGCTGCACTTTTAAAGGAAGACACAACTTTGGGGGATCATGAATATAAACAAACAGAATTAATCCTGAGATATGTTCATTTTGCCATGGTTCCAAACGTTTCTCTTCCGAATAGAAATCAGTGTGGCCTAATAGAAAGTTCATTAAACTTGTCTTCAGATTTCTGGGTTGAAATTTCTGCCTTGTCACTCTCTGTGTGACCTTGGGCATGACTCTCTGACTCCATTCCCTCATCTGTAAAATGGGGATTATAAACATGGCCTACCTACCTGAAACAAGTAAATAGATAGGGGAACACTTCGGAAATTGTAAAAGACTGTAGAGATATAGATGATTATTAGTATCTAATGAAAAGATCTGAGATAGAAAAAAAGGGAATGCTTTCAGTTCAATATAACAAATATTTCTGTGTTCCAGGCATAGTTCTTAGTACTTAAATTATATTACCTCATTTAATCTGCCTGGTAAACTGAGGAGATAAATACCATTGGTATGGCCATTTTACAGATGAATAAACTGAGGTACAGAGAAGTTAAATACCTTGCCCACAGTCATTGTGGATTTGAACCCAGGAAGTTTGGTTCCAAAATGCTGAGGCTGAACCACAATGCTATATAATTTGTGTCGTGTTAAAAATGTTCAGATGAATGCCCCTTTCCTAAGACTTTAACAATAAAGCAGAAGACTTCCACCTGAGTGGCAGCCTGTGTAGTCAACATTCCCTATTCCTCTGCATAGTGAGTCCTCAGTGTAGCCACACTGGGCTTCACACAGTGTGAAACTTGAAGCAGGATCTAACAGACATAGGTTGGGCTTTTTTTGTGGTTTCATGTGTTGAGATGTGTATCGATATAAAGGTCTATGTGTGATCAGACATTTTCGCTAGTATTGAGCTCTAAAGAGAACGTAGCAAGCAAGCTATTCCTAGGACAAATTGTGAAGAAGGTGACATCGTTTCTGATCTGCTTACCTACTGCTTTACAACAGCTCCTACTCCCTCTCAGTGTCTTCATGTTGCCCTTCCGCTCTTCATTTCCTCTCAGCCATTTCTATCCCTGCCTGGTTAGTACCTGTTGCTCAGGATTAAGCTCTCTATCCTCCCTAGCTAAAAAACTACTTTCAATTCACTTCCCCTTTAAAGGGACCTAATCAACGAACTTATTAATTAAGGTGTTAATAACAGAAATGAAGCAATGTGCTAGCTTTCTCTCCAAAGATAAATGCATTTTAACACAAAGGGGGTGGTGGCTTAGTTTGCTGATGATAAAATTTTAGGCATTAACAGAAACTGGTGGTGAGGAAGAATTTTGGGGTGGGATTTGCAGCACTCTTCAACTCATGCCAACTGAGTCTAGTCTGTCTCAGACAGGAAGCAAGGAGGAGAAAGAGGTATGGTAAGAGAAGGGAAAAGGCATCTTTGGCAGGTAGACAATTATTCTGGTTTTCTTTAGGAAAGCAAGTGCCAGCTCTCCCAACCTCCCTTGCAGTGAGAAGTGGCAATGACCAATGAGATAGTCACTGTCTACGCTGAATTCCTCACGTGGGTGCTTTACCTCTCTCCTGGTCACTTTCTCCTTCTTTTCTGAAATGAAGACAAAGACTGAGGCAGCAACAGCAGCTGTATGTTGATGGGTGGAGGGAAAAGGCTAGGTTAATCCCAAGCAGCTTGATTCTGACATCTTTATGCCACTAATCAACAGCAAAAAGGCACACCTCTGGGTGTGGCATTATGTAGGGATAAAAAATGTCCCTTATTTGTTTAAATTACTCTGTTTTGGTTACTTGTAGCAGAACACAATTCTTAAATCAATATGACCTTTGGCTGGAATGGGCTAAAGGCATTTAAAATGGCCTTCAATGAGTACCTTGAAACTTTCTTATCTAAATATGTCTGAAGTATTTACTATTTATTAAGCACCCACTGCACCACTGGCTATTTATACAATCGCATGACGATGATTATTATCAGTGTCTGACAGAGGACACTGAAGCTCAGACAGTCTGAGCCATTTGCTTAAAGTCGCACAGTGAATGAATGAAGGATTTGGTATAAACACTGGGTCTTTTGCTGAAGGGTATATATACATATATATTTCCACTCAGTTCTCCTGTCTTGTCTCCTAAGCAAGAACAGAGATTATGCTCCACATGGAAGTTGGTCAATGTTGAATTTATAAGAATTTTCATTTACTGAAAATATTTCTTAAATATTATTTTATCAAACTATTAGGGTTTATTATAAAAATGATCTGTATACATGGAAAATACATGGGGCTCATGGGTAGTCTTAAAATAGACCTTAAAATTCAGGTAATACTTTAGAGGGGTGATAAGGGTCTTGAATAAGATGCAGAAAAATAACAATGCAGGAAGAAAATAGAGGAATCTAAATATCAAGAAGAAGTGTTGGAATAACACGTGGGCTTAACCCCTTTGGACACTTCAGCCTACTTTTCTTTCATGGTCACTACCACATATATATCCCTAACCTTTCAGCCCTTTTGCAAAGGTGGGTGATTGGTCCTGACAAGGATCAGATAAGTCATGGAGACAGAGCCATACATCCATTGTCATTTTGAAAGGAAAAAAAAAATGTAAAGTGCACGCTATTTTTGTAAATATGATTCAAAAGCCTAACGTTTTGACTAATCATTTCAGTTCTGGACACTTACCCTAAGGAAATAATTATTGACATGGGCAAAGAATTAAAGGAAAGATAATATTTGCAGTACTGTTTATGTAGACAATATACTGGGAACAACCTGAAAATTAAAAGTTTGAATTTATAAATTTGAATGGTTATATTGGAGCATTTGGATGATTAAATACTTCATTCCAACAGTAGAACGCCATGCAGCCATTTAAAATATAGCATAATCTTCTGTTGCTCTGTACTGCCAGTGAATAAGGTAGTATGTGCTGCATGATATCATTTTTTTGTAAAAAATATAATGCATGCATTTTTTTTTTTTTTTTGCGGTACGCGGGCCTCTCACTGTTGTGGCCTCTGCCGTTGTGGAGCACAGGCTCCGGACGCGCAGGCTCAGCGGCCATGGCCCACGGGCCCAGCTGCTCCGCTCCATGTGGGATCTTCCCGGACCGGGGCACGAACCCTTGTCCCCTGCATGGGCAGGCGGACTTTCAACCACTGCGCCACCAGGGAAGCCCTGCATGCATTTTTATGTATAGAAAATACAATGGAGGGACATAGATATGACAAATGTAAATGACAGTTATGTTTGGGAAGAGGGGTTTCGGGAATTTTTTATTTTCTCCCGGTTACATACATTTTCTTATTTTACTACATTGAAATATTATTTTTCTACATATCATTTTTGTTCTAAAGAAGAAACATTGAAAGTAAAAATAGTGAAAACTATAAAAGAGGCTACATGTGCAAATCATACAACAAAGTAAATGGCCCACTCCTACACTGTCTGTAGACATTGCCATAAACAAATGCCAGAAGATTGTTAGTTATTTTGTGCTAACAGAAAACATTTTTTTTTTTTTCTTGAGGTGCTTGGCTCCTTAGAAATACAATGCCTCTGTCTGAACAGATTCTGGTTGGAAGGCACCATTGTGTTCTAAGCAGAGGCAGAACCATATTATTAGCCATGAAAAAAGGGAAGTATTCATTTTATAGCCCCTTAAAATAGCATTAACAGTAACAAATGAAGATTCTCTTATACTACCTTCCCTAAGACACTAATGCTGCAATTTAAATTACTTATTTTCACTCTTTCCTGTCCTTCTCTTGGTGTTATCTGTTTGCACACGGGCAGGAGATGAAGAGCTCAAGTGCCAATCAGAGACTGAACTGAGATTGTTGAAAGATGGAAAAAAATTAGATATAGGCTGTCACTGAACATATCTTTTGCATTAAATTATAAACAATATACTGTTAACATTTATATCAGTAAGGAGTACCAGAATTAAAAAAAAAAATGACCCTGCTTCTTTTCACTGTCCATTTTCTCTTCACCATGTAAATGTCAAAAGTACATATCTAAGTATTCCATATTGCCAGGAATACGCATATATGCATGTACACAACATTGAAGAGATGGCAAGACAAATGCTTTATTAAATTTTATGCCTGATGCAGAATTTTAAGTTTGTTGTTTTCAACCCAAATTTAATATCTTGGGGTTTTGGTACATATAAGCTTGACAAATCAACTTTCTGTTCTTGAGTTAAAGGAAAATAAAAAGCATTCAGAAAATTTCATAAACTTCAAATGTCAGTTGCAACACAAGATTCTCATACAACTCTAAGTAAATCTGAAACATGTGGATTGAATTTTCCTAGCAATATTCTAGTGTTTGGAAGGAAAATCTGTGCAAAAATGTGTTGCGGGTTTTCTGAAACCCCAAAGTTGAAAAAACATTTTGATTTATTTAGATTTAGAAATGGGATAACCATTTTGCACCCCGGGAAACCTAATTAAGTACCAAATTAAGTTCAGCACTGCATACACAGGGACCTGAATGAGTGAATCCCCCTTTTTAGTTGTATTAAAATGTTTGAATACATTGTAAGTATGGAATCTAATCAGTTAAGGAGCCAAGAGGTTTCTAACTACCCTATATAATCTCCATCAGCTTCCCTCAAGTCACCTCTGATAAACATGCAATAAATAAACAGTAAGCAAACACAATATGTAAACCCAAACAACCATACCACCTAAGTAAAAATTGTGAGGTTGCTATACAAAATAAACCTCCAGACAAGTTTTCCCATCCTCCAGAAATTCTTGTGTTTCTACTAGTTAAGTATATGTAGAAACACTGATGGACCTCCCTGATCTTGTTTTGTTATTTTTGGCTCTTATTGCACACCTTTGTCCTTTAGTTTGATTTGACTGGACTACTTCCCAACCCTCATTTAATTTCCATTCAGGAACCCCTTGTTCCAGCAGTTCACACCTGTCTTTTACTCTGCTGGATTGGAGATTTACAGAAGATGACAGGAAGGAGGAGAAAATGGGCTAAAATACCTTTAGAGGAAGATTTCATTGCTATGGGCTACTATACCCTTATCAGACTATGGTTGCTATCTATTGGGTTGTCCCTCAAAAAACACTGATTTGCAACTGCATTTTAGGAACATTTCCTCTTCCAGGTTAGGAGTCTCTTCCAAATTAGAGATTAAATAAATGGAATTGGTTTAGTACTTCCTCTTCTTGCCTTTCTAAAAATGTAAAATCATTATATAGAAACACAGAAATAAAAAGTGTAAGCTTTCTATTCAGGCAGTCTTTGAATTACTTTTTGGTTACTGGTTATAAAAACTGGAGTAAGTACTTTAAATTCTGGAACTCATTTTCCTCTTTTGTAAATGTGGAGATACTAGTACCTCCCTCATTGTGCCATTTTAAGAATTAGTGAAATAGAATAAACAGTTTAACTGGCAAAGTGTTTTGTACATACTAAAAATTCAATTAATGCTACTTTCTCCTCCTCATTTCTTCTAATATCCTAATAACTACACTGCTTGGTATTTTGGTTCAAATCATCAAAGTATCAAAAACAAATAAAATAAAAATAAAATTTCAAAACCAGAACCCATTGTCTGTTATAAAATTCTCCAATTTTTGATGTCCAGGAAATACAGAGATATTACGAAGCATCCCCTCCAAAACCATGA